>NC_077239.1:74742133-75992133 GCF_947179165.1 Solanum dulcamara | reverse complement strand
TCTGTGAATTGATCTTGACTATATGTGCAATGATAGAAAAACTAACCCGATTATAATTAAGCATGCCCATCCTGTGTAATAATTGATATAAAAAGACCGAAGGTCTAAGTGTTACCATGTTGATTGTTGTATTTGAGATTTACACTCTGAACTGTATATTTCCTTTGAAATGGTAAATTGGTAATGTGCTTCTGTATATACCTATTCAAATTATGTTATGATGTCTAGATACGTCCGTATCGTAAATATGAGGTTGTGGGTAAACAAGTGGAGAGCAATTAATGTGTGGTCTAGTAAGATTAGTGACTTAGAGTCAAATATTGATGTTGTCCTATTGGTATATGTGAAGAAAGGGGATTTAGAGAGAATTGTCACCGGGCAGGCCGCCTTGGCAGAAGGAATCCCATTGTGGCAAGGCCGCCAGAGCGGGTTAGGTCCTACCATGATAGGCCAGTGCGGTTAGAAGGTGAGCCTTAGTCCACCTAAATGTTTCCCTCTTTCAAGTGAGATGTTAATTATTCTAGGACAAGGTGTTGGTGTGAAAGCTAAAGGTAGTAAACTGGTTAGACAGAGTTAGTAATGGCCCGTAGTTTAGAAACTCCTCTATGTGATAGAAGGGCTAGGCCCTAATCTGTATTAGAGTTGACAGTGAACCAACTAGAAAGGATAATTATTAGGCTTAAATAACAGTAAGGAGGTAAATGAGAATGATAAGAGTTTGTGCACAAAGGTTTGGCGGTGTATTTCCTCAAGAGCATGTTTTATTCTTGTTGATTTTCTTATATTATGAGGTGGGTATCGGGTTGACCGATGATGCCTACCAGTACGTATTGTTTGTACTGATACTACTCTTGCTATGCCACTTGACATTGTCTGATTGTAGGGTCAGTGATGTTTCTTAGGTGAAGACGAATATAATTCTCCAACAACTTTTACTCTTCCTTCCTCATGGTTGGAGTTGTGTCATTGCTCTATTTATAGTCTTTATCTTTAGAAACTCTTGTATCTGTTTAAACTAGTATCTTGGGGTGTTAGAACGTTTCTTATAATAAATCTTAGAGTTTTGATAATTTAATTATGGTGTATTCCTGACTCTTAGGGCTATTATTGGTATTTTCTTAAACTTCCACATGTTATTTTCATTTAAGGGATTGATGGTTCTCCTACTTAGGTGTTAGAGTAGGTGTTCGCACGGCCGTTGGGTTGGATCGTGACACCAAACCCATTTATAATACTATATTGGATATGTTATTGTTGCATTTTTTTTCTTATGTATTTTGACACTTAAAATCAATTCTTAAAAAAATAGCCAAAGACAAATTACGTTTATATTACTAAATTATTTTATAGAAAGTTAAGCTAGATATAAACCGCTAATTTAAAAATATTTTTTTCTGAAACCACCAAATAAATTTGAAAATTTGGCCAAACAAAAGATTCATAGTGTTTAAATGCCGGTTACATTCATAGAAACAAGAAGGGTCACATATATATTTTATGTTTTGTTGGCAAAATCAACTTTTACTCCAACTAGTTATCAAGCTCTTATTATACAAAAAGTGCACGATTAAGTTTTATTGCTTGAATTATATATTCTGTTATTTTTTTTCGCGATATACAAATCAATTCCCACTTAAGTATGAAGAACAATTCACCCCGGGATAGTTTAGTATGAGGTACGAACCATAATAATTTTGAGATAAAATATAAGATGATTTTATTTTACATACGATTAGGAGTATTATTTAATTCAGAAATTATTATATGTTTAGTTTTGAGATTATTTTTTCCACTAATATTTGTGCTCTAATAATGTGATAAGTTATCCCGTGTATATATGGTGAGATAACTTATCCCATGGAATATTTTATTTTATGGAATAACTTGTTAAAGAATGAAAAAGTCTCACATCAATGGTTTATAAAATATGTAGTCTCCTAATATAAGGTTTGGACAATCGTTCTCCCTTTGAGCTAGCTTTTGAATGCGAGTTAGATTCAAAACCTAATTTACATTGTATTCACTTGATGTTGATGTTGGGCTTCCAAATTAAATTGTCCACGTACTAGATTCTCAGCCCTGGGCGTGAATGGGTGTTAAAGAATGAAAAAGTCTCACGTCAATGGTTAATAAGATGGGTGGTCTCCTAATATAAGGTTTGGACAATCCGTCTCTCTTTGACCTAACTTTTGAGGTATGAGTTAGACCCAAAATCTAATTTTATATGGTATCAGAGAAGGACCATCTTACTTGATGTTGGACTCTCAAATTAAATTTGTCCACATACCAAATGTCCAATCCTGGACGTGAGATGGGTGTTAAATAATGAAAAAGTCTCACATCAATGGTTAGTGAGATATATGGTCTCGTTATAAAGTTTGGACAATCAGTCTCTCTTTGAGATAGCTTTTCAGGTGTGAGTTAGATAAAAAATCTAATTTTATATAGTATCAGAGGAGGACCCATCTCACTTGATGTTGGATCCTCAAAATAAATTTGTCCACATACCATATGTCTAGCCTTGGGCTTGAAATGAGTGTTAAAGAATGAAATAGTCTCACATCAGTGATTAAATGAGATGAGTGATCTCCTTATAAGATTTGTACAATTCTTTTCTTTTTAACCTAGGTTTTGGCTGTGATTTAAGCGGACCTAGTTATACATAACTCTATCTATTTCATCCCTCATACCAAACTTGATTGTTTTATTAGTGGAATAAGAGAATAATTTTGATGTGAAATTATTTTATTTCGTATTTGATTGGATTTTCAAATTTATAATTAGCAATTTCAAAATTAATTTATACCATAATTATGATATTATTTAATTCTATATTAAGAATGGAAAAATAATTTCGGAATAAAACACTATGTACAATGATAAATGTGTCCTTTTCCAAGGTTCTACGCCCAAAGTCTTTTAAAAAAAATTAAAACTAAAATATTGAATTTATTAAGTATACATCAAATACATATTCTATATTATATCCTTCATCTTAGTTTTATAATTTCATTACTAATTAATTTTCATATTATAATTCTAAATAACTTATTTTTCGATCAAACGACCCCTCAGGTATAATTAATTAATTATTTTATCCCCAACAAACATATGCACCATTAAATACCAAGTCCCCTGTTTATTCCAGTTATGGTGTTTTTTTTTTCTGCACATGGACTTCACTTTCATATTCCAAATTTATGGCTGGACTCATTTAATTTTTCCTAATATTCCAATAAACTACCATTCCTTTTTTAGCTTCTTAAAGATTTTGATGGACCATTATTTTCCATCCATCTTTAATTCCTCCCTTGATATTTGACACAAAACCATGGATTTCATTCTAGGAAAAACAATTTATCTCGACTAATATTACAATAATAACATATTTAATGTAATTTTTCAAATAGAATATAAGGAAGACAGAATATACACAACTCTTATACTTATTTTTATAAAATGAAGAAGTTTTCGATAATTTATCTCAATTAAAATTATTAGTTAAAATTGAGAATTCAAGCTATGCAAATTTGGGTAAAGACTTGATTTAATCAGCATTCAACAAGGTTGAACCAATTATCATAGCCTAAAAAAATGTAAACTTATCTTTTTAGAAAATATATTTTTTTAAAAAAACATAATCCATGGCAAATATTTCTGTTCATACTGAACACACTTAGATTAAAGTCAAATATGAGAATTATTTCAGACATAGTTAGCAAAAAAAGTAAGAAAGGACCATCTTAAGTAAACATTGCAATTTGAATTTGTAACTTTGTTAACACTAAAACAGAATGATATTTTGGAATTAAACTAAATTCAACCCCTCCTTATCCTAAAAATAATAATAATATTCCAATATGTATAGTTTCCTTAGCACGTGATAGGCTCTGTATTTTTTTTTTTCCTTTTTCTGTACCTAATATGCTTTTTTTATGATTTATATTTAAAAGGTTAATTATTATAATTTATAATATTTTAATATAATTTTATTTAAAAAATTTAGAGCTTATATATCAAAATTTATGATTAAAATTTAAAATTTAATCTCAAAATTTTAATTATATCACATAAACTGAGACAAAAAATATAAACATTAACCTACCTATATGACCAGATTACGACATTTTATCAGTCAAAAAGTATCAAAAGCATGTGATCTCACCAAAATGGTAAAGTTTATTTGAAAAATACTCATACTGCAGTGCCAATATGATATCTTATATATTATTTCCCATATTTATTCTTATTTCTCGTTTAAGAAACATTAGATTATATTGGCCATCTTTTAGCTTTATCTCAATCTAAATGGAATAAATTTTAAAGAAATACCTATAGTGAAAAGATTCTTAATTTAGCATTACCATATCTTGCAAAAAAGTCTAATTTAACTAAGGTGGTATTTTTGATACTCCCCTGTCCCAATTTACAGGATGGGAAATATTTTTGTTTCTAATTTTTTCATACTTAGTTGATTAAATAGTATAAAAAATATTTTCTTCAGGAAAATAAATTTTTAAAAATGAATAAAATGATTTTGTAATATAAGTATGGGAAAACAAGTTACACTGATGACATTTCAGTGTTTTTTCCGCTCTCAATATACTTTATTTTCACCCTCACCTTTCATAGTATTTACCTAAATTATATATAATTTATAATAATATTTTTTACTTATCATCGAATACATGAAAATAAATAAAAAATTCGCTTATTTTTAAAAAAGATATTTTCAATTCGTGGTGAACGACATTGAAGCGGGTCACCCATGCCTATCAATCGGAACCCATGTCTAGAAAATTTATGCCTATAATTATGTATTATATATATGTTGTAATATTAATAAATAAAAGAAAAAGGACAACGGTTGAGATTTTTTCAGAAAAATTGAATCCCTTTAGAATTATAAAAAAAATTCATCTTAACAGAAATCGAACACACTTTCTTTTTCAAAAAAAACTTTATAGATAATCCTCCCTTCTTGTCTAAGTCTCTCAAATTCTTGTAAAATAATTTTATTGAAGATTCTTTTTCGAAATCAGGAACAAATTTCGATAAAAAATACATAATTATAAATTATGACTATTTTAATATAATTCGCATCTCATGAAAATATGATTATATTATTAAAACTAGTGAAAATAAATCATTAATCCTAAAAACTGTGTGGTTAATTAGATTTTTAACATAGAACACAAATAGATATAAAGGTCAATGCATGTTTCATTTACCCAAAAAAGCTTTATAAGCTATGTTGCTATAATATCAAAATTTTGATGACGTTTTTTTTCCTTCTCTATATTCTTTTCAAACTTTTGTTCCCCACAAATCCTAATCTTTTCACTTTTTTACCACCGCAAAATTTGGCTCTAATCTAAAGTATATCTTGTCTTTATTTTAAACAGTGTAAACCTTGTACTTTATAAACAATGCAACCCCATTTACCTTTCAATTCTTAAAGCATACCCCACTTTTAAACAACCCCTCTTCTTCTTCCTCCCCTCCTCCTTGCTTCAAGCTCTGAACAATTTACACAAAGTTCAGAGCTTTTTAAGGTACAAAGTTCATACTGGTATGCTGCTTCACTTACCCTTTTTGATTTCTTGTTTTTTCATCCATTTCCTTACATATTTCAATTGTTTCAGTACCACAAAGTGGAATCGTGAAAGGGGGGAATGTGTGTGTTTTTTTTTTTTGACTAAAAGGGTGTTTAAAGATACAATCTTTTGTGTGTTTTCTTGATTCTGCTGAGAAAAAAAGATGAGGGATTTCCCATCTTGTTTTGGTGAAAATGGGGTTCAAGTTGCTGATGCCTCTTGTTCAAATGTTGGTGTGACTAAAAACCCACAGAATTTAGTAACCTGTGTTTATCAGTGTAAATTACTGGGGAAATCTTGTCTGATTACAGTTATTTGGACTAAAAGTTTGATGGGTCAGTGCCTTAGTGTTGAAATTGATGATATGTCTCATCAATGTCTTTGTAAAGTTGATGTAAAGCCTTCTCTTTTCTCTAAAAGAAAAGGGTCTAGGTCTTTAGAAGTTAATGCTTGTAAAATTGACATCCATTGGGACTTTTCTTTGGCAAAATTTGGATCTGGGCCAGAGCCTGTTGAAGGTTACTATTTAGGAGTAGTGTGCAAAGGCCAGATGGTTTTGGCTGTTGGGGATCTGAGGAAGGAGGCATTTAAGAAGAGTAATGCAACTCCCTCTCTTTCAAATGCAATGTTTATTTCCAAGAGGGAACACATATTTGGAAAGAGGGTATTTAGTACTAAGGCTCAATTTTGTTATACTGGTCCAATTCATGACATTACAATTGAGTGTGACTCTAATGTGGTTGATGATCCTTGCCTTTTGGTACGTATCGATTCCAAAACTGTAATGCAAGTGAAGCATTTGCGCTGGAAGTTTCGCGGTAATTACACTGTTTTAATTGATGGACTCCCTGTTGAAGTGTTTTGGGATGTTCATAATTGGTTGTTCAGTAGCAATTTTGGGAATGCAGTGTTCATGTTCCAAACCTGTTTATCAGCTGAGAAGTTGTGGACTACACAAACCTTATCTGATCTCTCTGTGATGCCTTGGCCTTATACTGAGAGTAGTTTGAGCAATTCAAAATCACCTGGTTTGGGTTTTTCTTTGGTTTTGTATGTTTGGAAGAATGAGTAGTTGAGTGTTCTTCCAGTATTTCCCAAAAAAGATTGATTTTTTAAGATCTTGTTTGTGAACTTGATTTGAGTTATTTCTAATGAATATACTTTTTTCTTGTTACTTTTTCATCTCTTCATGTGCTATGATTATTACTTGAATCTTGCGTTTCGCTTTATTCCTCCAAAGAGTCAATTTCTTTTGATTACTGGTTGTTATCTACTATTATGAATAATAATTGTGTCCATAAAGTGGAACTTTCCTTTAAGTATATGCAAAGAAAGCTACATCATTAGAGACTAATCAGTAGTTTTAGTCAATCAATCTCATCATGATGGTAGTGTCTAACATCATAACTTTGTAGTTGCCAAAATTAGTGAGCAACCTAAACTCACTGGGTATGTTGTTGTTGTAGTGAGTAACCTAACCAAAAGAATGTGTAGTTGTTATCGAACCTTGACTATGTTCAAGTTTATTGTTGAGGTAGAGAAGGGATTGCTGACTTGCATGCTCTAGAATACTATTTCTTGGTGTGTGTGTGTGTTTTTCTCTTTCTTTTTTTAGAAAATTCTGTGTATCTGCGCATATATTGATTGCACATTTTAAAGTTGTTGTCTTTGGACTTCTGTTTAGCTTAGTAAATCATTTTTAAAGAACATAGGGTCATTTAAATTGTTAAGCAGCTTCTAAGTAAAAATGGAAAGAAAATAAAGCGCGATTGAACTTTTCTATAGAAGGTTATTGTATATGCAACGAATTTCAGTAACATGCTAAAGTTGTTAGTAAAGAGGTTCAAACTTTGCATGGTAAAATGTGAAATGTATCAGTAAATCTTCATACTTTGCTTGTAAGATGTGAAATGACTCCAGAAAACTGGATAAACACCGGTAAGCAAGTCCTATGGAGCTCCAAACTTGAAAGGTTTGTGATATACATTGAATCATTCCCATGGAAGCTGAGAACTCTTATGACAAACTACTTTGTTGCTGATTTTAAACTTCTTATTGTAACTTGCTTTGAGATTTAGAACATGAAAACTAGGGACGTTGCATACTTTAACACGTTGAGTACCAGTTGGTCGGCGATTAGATCTACAGATGCAAGAAATGATATTTACTTTTGTCAGCTAAGTTCAGAGATTTGAAGGTATACTCCTTTGAGGTACCGCTGCAGAGATTTGAAGGTATACTCCTTTGAGGTACCGCTGAAATGGAATGCTCTCTGTCTGTAAACATAAATTTGATTGTTGTGTAAATGAAAGCTGGTGATTTCCACTGAAGTACATGCTTGAATAGTTGCATACATTTCTTGAAGGCAATTGCTATGCAATCTTGTCTTGGCGAAACATATTTCACCATTCATTTCTTAGTTTTGTTAAATTTCAGTTCTTTCGTGATCTTCGGGTAAAGATCAATTGTCACCAGCCATTTGGTTATTGCCCAATGTGAGAAACTTAACGGTGAAGATCGAGTGATGAATCTTTGATCATTTCTACTTCAAACATACAGCCATCAAGTATGTGTAATTTTATATGCTGTCTCATTAACTTCTCTGATATGCATATTCATACAATTTGAGTCTCTCTAACTGGTTTTGCTTGTTTAGGCCTTTTAAGGATTTCTCATGGCCTCACCAGTAAATTCAGTTTGGAACATTTGAGCAGCTGCATTTGATTTTTTTTCATTTTCCCTTTATTTTACTGGCTTTTAAGGTTAGCACCAGTGTTAAAGGTGCATTTAAGCCCTAAAACGAAGCTCACAACAACATGTTGAGTGCTTCACAACGCTTAATGTGCAGTTTAGTATCGTCATCAAGTTTCTAAGACATACTTTTCTATCAATGAGCCTCTTCTGAAGATATAACACTGAATAATTGATATTTCACTTCTATCATATTTTTTTTCAAATTTCTTTGTTCATGTATTTATCATTCATACTTAGCGTTGAACTAAATCTATATATTTTATTTTTTGTTCCTCTTTTTTTTATTAAAGTTCACGTTTATTTGCACTTAATATTGCAATGAACCTTAGAGATTGATTTTTTGTGCTTTTTGCATAACACTGGTCAGCACTCTCATCCAATAATACCTGGAGGATGACTTTTCCTGAACTTTTATCAAGTCTTTGCACCTCCACTTATTAAAAGTTGCACTTGTTTGTCTTGTCTCATTCGAAGTGCTGTGGTTCTAGACAACCAACTTTACATGAAAGATTTCTGCATTTGCACTTGAAAAGAGAAGAAGGTAGTTTATAGCATTTGATTGAGGAGATGGTGCTCATGCTTTCCATCTAAATCAATTTTTTAATCAAATAAGTTCAAGTTTCAAACTTATTGGAGTTAATTAGCCATAAACTTACTCTTTTCGTTAACTGGATCTCCAATGTGACGCTGAATTAAACTCCCAATAGATAAGAGAAAATGCACCTGTTGCGCGAACGACTTTTTGTACTTAAACTATCGACATTACAAACTAAAAACATAAAACATAATACGATACAAGTAACAACCCTCCAAACAAGCTGTTAGTACACTCACGTGAAAATACTTAATCACACGATTAGATTATCTAAAAGCCAACTGACTGATGATTTCGAAAAAAAAAGATATTTTACATTGAAAAGATGAAATTCTAAATTATCTGAGACAAAGTTACAACAGTTACTGTAACTATTATTCTCAACACTCACTCACCAACAAGATTATTCCCCAGCAGATATAAAACTCAGACACATATTTACAAGAAAACAGTTGCCATATTTCTCACTATTTAACACTCATTGCTTTATTATCTATTCAGCAATCTCAATGCTGTGTTTTCTTCTGCACTGTTACCAAATCTAAAGTAGAGCCATATGTTTTATGCAGAGCTTGAGCAGACCAGCCATGTCCATCATCAACTGTAGGCATTCTAACTTCCATGAAAGGCATAGGAGGATGCTGAGTCCCGCGCACCATTACGCCAGCAAAGACTCTCAGGACATTGGAAGCATCAATGTCCATGCACACATTAATCTCTGGAACACCTTTTGGTGCTGGAGGTATTCCTCTGATCTTAAAATAACCTAGGAGATGGTTCTCTTCCACAGCTTTCTCGTCGCCTTCGTAAACAAGGATCAATGCTTCAGCTTGGTTGTCATGGACAGTAGTGAAAATCTGTTCTTTCCTTACTGGTGTTGTGGTGTTTTGATGAATAACTGGTACAAAGTTGATTCCATCAGCTTGAATGCCGATGCTTAAAGGAGTTGCTTGGATGGTTAACAGGTCTAAATTCCCAAATGGATCACTAATTCCTGAAGCTACTGCTCCTTCCAGTGCAGCACCACGTACAGCTGCCTCCAGCGGGTTCATTCCTGAATAAAGCCCTTCTCTTTTGCATATACTCGTTACAATGTTCCGAACTTTTGGAATGTAGGAACAGCCACCAACAATTATGACATCATGGACATCTTCCGCTTCTAGTTTAGCAGCTTGCAAGCAACGTTTTATCAGAGCCTCGCATTTCTCGAAGACTTCTTTGTTCACCTCTTCAAACTCTGCCCTCGCGAGAACCCTAGACAATTTTGTTCCATTTCCCAAGTCGACATCAATCAGGACACTCATATCGGATGAGAGTTTGTGGATGGCATCCTGAGTGGCAACTCGAAGCAATCCCATTCTCTTTATTTCTTCAATTCCATGGCTTGAGAATAGATCATCCATGTTTGGTAAGAGGTGATGCATCAGATTTTGAAGTAGGTCCTCACCTCCAACCGTGCAGCCAGCCAAGGCCTTGATCTGTGAAACACCACCTGCTGTAGCTGTTATAGCTACGTCACAATATCCCGCACCCATATTGAATATAAGTGCTATCTTTTCACTCCCGCTACCCATATTTTCATGTGCAGACTGCTGTTGCTGCTGAGCATATAACAGAGCAACTGCAGTTGGTTCAGGCATCAATCTTAGAACATGAAGCCCTGCCATGGCACAGGCTCGTTCAATTCGGGTCAACTGGAATCTGCTAAATGATACCGGAACTGTCAAAACCACATTCCTCACAGGACGTTTCAGTTTAACTTCAGCCATAGCTCTTAGTTCAACCAGGAAGATGGCAAGAACTTCTTCAGGAGTAGTGGACCTCCACATATTGTTCACAAGGGCAGCAATAAATGGCCTAACACCGATATCTAAAGTCTGAACCAAAAAGGGTAGGCTCTTGCTGGCATGAACCACCGGATCTGTATCGACTCTACCAATCAGACGTTTCATGTTGAAGATTGCAGCTCCAGACAACATGTCATATTCGTGAGCCAGTTCATCACTAACACCACCAGCAGGGACCTCATCTTTGAAGGTGACATATGATCTCATCAATTTCCGATTTCTCGTGTTTCTGAGGAGCTCCACCTGAGATCCATTCCAAACAGCTACACTGCATTGAGATGTACCAATGTCAATCCCAATTGCTATCTCAGGGAAAGCAGATAAAGATTTTTCTTCCCCGGTTGTTTCACTATCGGATACCACAGTGTATGCTTGTTCAGCCATGAGTACAGATTAAAGAACTCCTGCATTAAAAATATATACATATTTACTGATTCAATTGATTGAAAAGATATATCACATTCCTTATAAGAGCATAATCACATATTATGTATCATGCTCGTCAGAGATCAATGAAATTATCTGTCCCTCACAGACAAACAGATATGAAAAGAACAATAACATAATACTAGTGTAGTCCAACAAATGGGGTCCACAAGTGGGGTCTAGGGAGGGTAGTGTGTATGCAGCCTTACCAGCCTTACCCTACCTTGTGTAGGTAGAGATGTTATTTCCGATAGACCCCCAGCTCAAGAAAAGATAAATTAATCTCTCATGGGTCTACAGATCTCTTATATCTCACGAGTTGATTCTTTCCTTGTTTATTAAATTTTTAATCTGAATTATGATCTGTTCAGGCTTCTCCTCACCATCACCTGAAGCTTAATGACCATACTCACTCTAGACTAAAACTAAGACAAACCGAAAAGCATTGTGAAGCATTAAATATAATAGCACAATAGTGTCCTGCTTCTTAATAACTGAGAGTTGTCTCTTGATATTAAGACAATTGCCTCAATTGCTCAAAGTTTCTCATGCTTGAACAACTCAATGAATTTAGTAGATCATTTTAGGAGGCCATAGATCAAACCTAACCAACTTTTTTAGGTATGATGGTTGGTTGTTCACGGCCTGGCTATACCTACTGTCGTTTTTTGGGATCAATATCAGTAAATTAACTGTTCACGGCCTAGCTGAACCTAACATTTTTTTTAGGGATCAATATCAACAATTCGTCTACCGATAAACAACATCCAAATTGTAAAGCTATGACACGAACGAACAAAATGTGGAATTTCATGGTAATTAAAAACTTTTGAGCTAGAGTTTCAGTCTAACATAAAGGCATTTCCTAGATAGTATACTTACAAATTTCGAAAAGTATGCTCAACTTAATTGACTGATATACATTCAAGAACCGGAAAACTTCATATCCATAACCAGAACGCTAAATTACTTCTATTTTTAACACATTTTCATTGTATAAAAAGCAAAGACAACAGCTTAGGACAAAATTCCAACTTTAGTACTTCCTATCCACGGATACACCATCTTTTTATTTTTCCTGCACTCTGTATTCCGACCACCATTTAATTTCAATTCTCTTTTAAGGAGAACTGGTCAGTAAATAAGGGATAGGAAATTAATCAAATACAGAAACTCAAGAAACATTCTTGATTTGATAAGTACCTTACCAGTGCCCTCCAAACTCGAAGCTGTGATTATAAGTAGATTAAGGAGATGAAATAAGCTAGTAAAAATAATATAATCATCAACCCCACATGAAAAAAAAACACTGAAACTTTGCATTAGACGAACCAACATTGATCAATTAAGCAAACAAACAAAGAAATCAACATATCCATAATAAAAAAAAAATCTTTCTTGAGTTGTATTAAGTTTTAAACAAAAGGGTGTTTATTAAAATCAAAGAAAGATCAAGAAAATGCAGAATGAATGAAATCAGAGTTTTACAACACAAACTAGAAGAGTTCACTGTTAAGCGCAGAGAGAGAGAGAGAGAGAGAGAGAGAGAGAGGAGACTTACTTAGAGTGAGCAAGAATGTTGGTGTTGAGAAGATGAAGAGTGAAGTGGAGAAAAAAAGAGAGAAGATTATAGAGAAGTTGCTGCGTGAATGAGAGAGAGAGAGCCAGAAAGTTCTACAAGAAGAACCGACCGAATGAAATGCCCAAAGTGCCAACATGTTCTAGACCTTCCGGAGAGACACAGAAGGGTCGTGAAGGCGGTAGTATTTCCGGTCGGGTCAGATCGTGACAACCCGTTGGTTAAATGGCATGTGGGTTTGCTGGACAGGGAAGGAAAGAGTGTGGCCCAAAGCTGAAGTTTATGGGTTCGTAGACAACAAAATATATATATAGATAGATATATAGATAGCAGGACCCTTATAGGTAAAAATATTTTAATATAAAAGACATTAAATTAGTACAACAAATTAAAAAAAAGGTTAAGAATATATCAAATTTAAAGATACCATTAGAATCTGATTATTTAATTGTCCAAACAGATAAAAATAGGTTAGAATGAGGAGCTATTTTAAAAGTTAGACCTAATAAATATAGCCATAAAAATAAATAAAAAAATTGTGCATATCAAAATTGACAATACAAGGAAAAAGAAAATATGAGTATTATAAATGCAGAGGTATTAGCAATTATATACTGACTAAATAGTTTTAAAATATATATTTTAAATAAAAATGAAGTATTAGTAAGAACAGACTGCGAAACTATAGTTAAGTTCCATCAAAAAATAAATGATAAAACTAACAGTAAAATACGTTGGCTTAATTTTATGGATATCATATCTATATAGAATAATATTGTTTTTGAATATGTAAAAGGAAAAGATAATGATCTAGCAGATCAATTAAGTTTATTATAAATTAAAACTAATTAATATAACATTTGTTTCAGCATGAGACCAATTGGCCAACTGCCAGCAGATAAATACAAGGGTATAGCCCCAGCTCCAGGCTCATACGCTCAGACTTTATTAGGCAATATAAATTTTAGACCGCAAAGTTCAGTAGAAATGATGATACACATTTATTTTGGTAAGTACAATCTAATTTCTTATCCTCAATGTAACTTGTCATTTAGAATACTATCAGACTATACCTTGGATAAATTTCAGAAATGCTTAGTAGACAATTTATGGATAGCATATGATCACAATACACAAAATCTTTTATTGTTGCTACAAATGCACTATGCCAATGTTTTTTAGATATTTAATAATTTTAATGAAGCTTTAGATTAAGCCAAAGGAATCCTTGGGCCAAATTATTATATCTCTCCAACCCTCAAACAAAGTCCAAATCAAATTCCCCAATACAATATTCAAGAAGATACAGACAAAATCATCTTTTGTGATCACTGTTCATCTATGATCGAGGCTTTCAAAAGACTTAATGCTAGAAATGAAGCCCTCCTTCAAGAGAACGCCAAGCTGATAGAACAAGTAAAGACACTCAAGAGCAAGTTTGCATCTCAGACTGATGCTAGTACCCAGACTCCAGAATCGAGTTTTCCATCTCAGGACAAAATGGATGAGAAGGGTGTACATTCCTCACTAAATGTTAAAACGGTAGCAGGTAAAGACTTATCAAATCTGTTAATGACTGTCACTTTGTCAAAAAATAAAGATGAAGGGTGTTCTTTATCACGAAGAAGATTACCCAAATCTTTATTCCAAAAATATATTTCTAGGAAAAGTATAGTTTCAAAAAAGAAAAAAAATGAAAAAATAGAGTCCATAATAAAACAGACTCTAGAATAATTTTTCCAGAACCAAGGACAAGATAAGCATGTTGTTAGTAAAAACAGTCCAAATCCAAGCACAGACAAATTGGTACCAAATACAGACGAAGTTAATTGTCCAAACAGAACTCCAAGTTCAGGAGACGATGAGCCCTATCGAGACCATACATATTATCAAGACGCTCAAAATCCGTATGAAGACGATGATTCAAGAATGAGTTTTTATTCCATTTCATTACATAATTTGGATACCTAAAGCAGTCGAAATAATGAGTGATGAAAAACTAGAGAACAAGATAAGAAGATAAGATTAAATACATGGCAGCATTACTATCAAATATTATGTAAATAATGGTGTACCATGTGGGTGTGCCCATATTTATCCTGTAAGTGTACTTACTTTATCACTACCCTCCAAAAGAAAAAAATTGTTTAAGCACGCGTCTTTCAGTCAAAAAAAGGTGTTAATAATGCATGTGACGATGGGGCTCATTGCGCACCCGACCTGCATTATTAAAGAATTTTATCTTAGTTTATCGGCTATTAGTATTTGAGCCACGTCACTTGTTTAAGACCAATAGTTATTTTCTCTTATGCATAGAAGAGATAGTTGTGTGTGCAAGAGAACTCAGAGAGAAAAAACCAACCTATATCCTTCAACCTTCAACTTTCCCTTTCCTATTAAATGTTAACCACTCCTACCCAAAAATCAACTACCATTGGTGTGTAATCAAGCTTGTATAATAATACGTGTGTGTTTTAATAACAACGATGGATTAACCTGTAAATTCTTCGGACTCCTAGCCTTGAAAGTCCGCCTAGTTGACAAAGGACATGTTTTTTGCCAGACTCATATCTAGGTTATGGTTAAAGAAGAAGTTGTTAAGAACATAAGTTAAGAGAGAGAAAAATGAGTAAAAACGAGAAAAATTAGGATAAATAATCACGGACAAACATGGTAAGACTAAACAATAGAGTGAGTACTGAGTAGAATTTACAACATATTTATAACATCTCTGTTTTTGCAATCTAAATCATTCATACTTGGTATCAGTGCGAGAAATTTTTGAAAAACCTTAACACAAGAAAAAATTCATGAAAAGACATCCGGCCTATCACGATATAAGATCTAGATATTGGTCTTTATACCAAAAGTATAAATCAAAATAGACTGCTATAAAATTACAAAATAAATTAGAAGAATATTCAAAAATAGTCAAAACCATAGATAAATTAGATAAAAAGTATAATCACTTTAGAAAAGAAAGAGTTGTAAACTCAAAACTGATAAGTGCTTTAAAGTGGAATTACATAGTTGTCAAAGTGACATAAAACACTGTGATAGACAAATAAAGTTTATACAAGAACGTATTAGACAAAAAACTTTCTAGCTAGGATAAATTAATGCAAAATCAACCTTAATTTCAAAAAGTTAGAAGAGTACATCAGTGGCTTCAACAAGAATTATATCACAAATCAGAATTAACGAAAATAGAGAATAATCTAAGACAACTTCTATTATCTCTAGAAGAAAACGCATCTACACAACAAAAAATATATTTACGATGAGAATTAGATAATATTGAACGAGACATAAGCTATTGTAATATTAGAATCAGACATTACTAAAACATACTTCAGACAATTCCGCTAGGCTAATATCATTTATGCCTCTTGAATACATAAATAGAATAAGATTAAGATATAATTGGCTTTACAACGAAATACAATATAGATTTGAGCTTAGACAATCTTTAAAACGATTGAAAGAATATTTGAACTATAGAGAAGAACAATTGAGTAAAGATATATTTACAACCTCATTTACAGAATCTCTTACAAGACATCAAACTAACTTAATTAAAAAAATTAATAACATCTAATTAGATATCAAATCCAGTACTAATAGAATAAATTATTACAAAAGATCTGTAAGGTTACAAGTCCTTTAGGATAGTATCACAAAATAGATCCTCTAAAACACCTTGAATATTTAGATATAAGAATTCACCCTGAAAAGAAATATTGATCATTACATGAAAATAATATCATAAAGTGCCACTTTGCAAAAATAGAACATATATTGCATCCGAAGACAAACAATATAATACTTTAATAGACTTAATAATAAATTTCAGTGATAAAGTTCAACAACAGGATAAAATTATAATAAGACTCTTCTTAGAAGCATTAGAAGCGACTCAGAATAAACAGAAAAAGGTACTAGACAGATTAGAACAAAACTTTGATTTCCTAAAATCACAAGAATTAATGAATATAGAAATAATACAAGAAGGGTATGAAGTAGACAACGGCATAAAAGAGGCAAAAAGATTATATGACAAAAATAATTATATAGGCTTTAAATGTAAAGGATGTAAGCAAGGCAATATGAATATAACAGAAACCATAAAACATTTTAAAATATGTAAAGATAGAAATGACAATTTAGCGTACAGAATAGAATATTCAGAATCTTCATATACAACTTCTGATAATGAGGAAAACGAAGACCTAGTATCTAAAACAAGTTATAAAGAGTTAATGAAAGCAACTAGCTCTACTAGTGCTAGTCCTTTTCAAAAAATGGCTTCTGCGCAGATAGTTGATTATAGCACAGAAAATGTACCGCGAAGAAAAGTATATAGATCGAATCCAGACACAAAAATAAAAGAACATATAAAACCAGCAGGCAGAAGAATGCCTATAGAAAAACCCATTAGATTACAAGAGGAAGGAAATAAAGAAAAAATATTAAATATAGCAGCCCATGATCCACAAATGTGGAATACAGTCATTGATCTATGGAAAGGAATAGTAGTAGCAGACTATATGAAAACTTATAGTGAAACAGATATAGAAACAATGTATAAATACTTAGAAACCTTCCTAGGTGAATCTGCGAAGGCAGTATGGGAAGCATTTAAACAAAACTTTCCCCAAGAATTTCAGGTGTTAATAAGCTTTGGACCAAATCCTTATAATTTTACAAACAAATTACATAGTTTACTTACAGGAGAAGACCCAAATAGTGGTTTAGTAGCATTACAAAGAAACACTTTAATAAAGTTAGAACAACTAAGTATTTCAAATTGGGTACATATAAAGAATTTTTTAAAAGACTATTTCTACTATTGTACCATTAGTGGAAATACTTTTGATGAAGAATTAGAAAAGAAATTATTTAATAAATTACCAGGAGCTTTAGGAAGAGAAATTGAAGATCGATGGTATAAAAGGGAATGGGTAGTTCAGAATCCCACAACTCTATGATCTATTGGACAAAAAATACAACATGTAATAGAAGTATTACAAGAAAAATATATAAATATACAAATACAAAAATAATTAAAACAAAATAAAATAAATTTCTGTAAAACCATAATATATACAACACAACGCTATGATAAAGAACAACGTAAAACAAAAAGATATAAAAAGCGATCTACTTATAACCAGAGACCATATAATCATAAAAAATACTACTTACGTAAATCCTCAACTAAAAAACCATATTTAAATAAAGATAGACATGCTAGAAAATATAGAAATAATAGAGATTATAAGAATAAATTAGAATACTATACTTGTGGAAGTATAAAACACTTAGCAAACATATGTTCAAAAAGAAATAACAGTAGAACTAGAAATTCTCAATTGATAGAAGATTTTCAAAAAACTTTATTAAATGTAAATGAATATATGTCGGATACTGAAAGTATATATTCTATTATGAGTATAGAAGTAGAAGACATAACTCAATCAGATTCATCTGATTCTGAAAATGATGATTTAATAAATGAAATAGGATTAGAAATAAATGAGTTAAACCTAGATAATTTACAAGTTAGTACTATGATGAATATTATCCAGGAATGCAATCATGACTTTAAAAGATAAAAATGGATAGATAGTAACCAATGTAGTATATATAAATGGTACCCTAGCAAAACGAATAGAGGTAAATGTCAAATATGTTATATATAGGCTTGTATTACTTGTATAGAAGATAAACTAAAAATTAAAGTAAATAAAAAAAAGAAAATACACAAGTAGAAAATCAAACTACTAGTCTAAGATTACTAACATTAGAAACAAGGTTAAATGAATTAGAACAAAGATTAACCTTATTAGAAAAGGGAAAAGACAAGGTGGAAATAAACAATATATCTACACAAGGAACCATACATTTAGAATAATTAGAAACAGAACTTATGAATATAGAAGAAAATAACACAAGCTAGACATGTAATGAAGATAAAATGTTTGGAACAATAAAAGTACTAGCTAGAATCAAAATAAAGGATATAGAAATAGAAACTTTGGACTCAATAGATACAGGATGCACAAGCTACATTATAAACAAGAGAATAGTACCATAAAATTTATTAAGAGTTTTATACAAACCGATTTCGGCAATACAAATGGATGGAACTATAATATTTATGATCATTACATAGAAAAAGCACAAGTAAGTTTCATAAATACATGTAATGAGTTTTACAAACCGACATACAATATGTATAAAATACTAGCAATAAACTTAGATATAAAAAGATTTAGTGATAGGATTACAATTTCCTCTACAAAATAATGGAAGTTGCTTATTTTTCAGAGATGAGATAATGTTATTTAAGAAAACAACTCATACTCCAGTACAAACTATACAATTTTAATCGAAAGGAAGATATCAGGTAAATAACATAGAGACTCCAACATCAGCCAAAAGTTCGCAACCATGTGTGACAACTGCGGCGACAACAGTAAATGTTCTTCAAAAAACCTGTATGAAGAGAAAGAAAGCCTAAGCCTAAGAGATTTAGAAGAAGATTTAACATACCTAGAAGACATAGAAAAAAATTATACATTAATAAACTTTGAAACAGAATTTTATAATTTTCAAACAAGAATAAATAGAATAGGTATGATAAAAAGTCCAAAAGACTTAGACCATATAGTAGCAATACTAGATGAGATGGAAATAATTGGAGAGAAACCGTTAGTACATTGGGGTGCTAACAAAATAATGTATAAATTAAATATTATTAACCCTGAATTTACAATAAAAATAGAAGACATAGAAGCAAATAATGAAGATACAGAAGAGTTCAGTAGAAAATTAAAGAATTATTAAAATTAACCGTAATAAGAAGATTCATCTCTAAACACATATCTGCAACATTCATGGTAAGAAATCATAATGAACAAGTAAGAGAAAAAACTTGTATGATAATAAATTATAAAAAATTAAATGATAATACTAGAACAGATGTATACAAGTTACCTGACAAAAATGAATTAACTAATAAGATACAAGGTAAAAAGCTATTTAGTAAATTCGATTGCAAATCAGGATATTGGCAAGTCAAAATGCACAATGAACATCATTCACTTGTCTTGAAGGACATTTTGAATGGTTAGCTATGCCTTTTGGTTTAAAAACAGTGCCTCCTATATTTCAAAGAAAAATGGATGATATATTCGGAGACTATAAAAACTTTGTATTAGTTTACGTAGATAATATTTTAGTATTAAGTCAAAAAATTCAAGAACATTTAGGACATTTACAAACAGTTTTTAGACTATTTAGTAAATATGGAATAATAATTAGCAAAAAAAAGATATAGCTATGTAAAACACATATAAACTTCTTAGGAGTAACTTTAGGATATGGAAAGATAAAACTCCAACCGCACAAGCAAAAAAGGTATTAGATATGCCAGATAAATTGGATAATATAAAAGATTTACAAAAATTTCTAGCCCTTGTTAATTATGCAAGATTTTTTTATTTTTTTCTATTTTTTATATATATATATAGATATAGTGTAAACAACATAAATCCCACTAATTTAGGAGTAAATTACTTTGCTTCACGTGAGTTTTCAATATTATGAATTTTATCAGAGTTTGGACTTCGAATACATGAATCTGATGCATCCAAATATATGCATCTCAGATACATGAGGTTAAACTTAGGTGTTATTTGTTCTAGGTATACCGTATTCAAGTGGATTCGCATGTATCTGACTCTCTCACTCGTCTTTTTTCTATGTCGCTAGTCTTCCTCCTCTCTTTTTTGCATCTTTCTCTCTCTCTCTTGCCAGGCTCTCTCCCTATGTATTTGTATTTTAGAATATATCTGGTATCCTAGATACATGTATCTAATATGATTCACATGTATCTGGTATACTTAGACTATCCTACTCGCCTCCCTCCTATCCAACTCACCTCTCTCCTTCTCCCGCTCGCGTCTCTCCATATTTCAGTGTATCTGGTAGCAAAAATGCATATAATCTAGGTGTATCTGACTTGAAATTTGGTATGAAATTATTAATTAGTGAGACAATATGTAATTATTTTAAACTATAGGGAGAATTAGTAAAAATGGTAGGAAAATCAGTGTAAATATATATGGGTAATTTACAAGAATATCTTTGAAATTGGAAAGTCTTAAATTTTTGACCCTATTTGTCTATGGCTAAAATTTCAATTTCAAGTTTAACATGTTTTAGCTTATGGAACGAACTTTTGGCTTTTGGTCTTGAAGGTTTTTCTATGGGGTATAAGCGGTAGGGTAGTCAAAAATCAAACCATAATCGATAATCTAACCGTAAAATTGACTTATTGGATTAATTGTTAATGAATGTATTAAAATTTTTATAGTCAATGAATTATAGGTGTGAGAGTGAATTACTCAATTATCTTATTAGGTAAATCGTTAACCCACCTGCCCCTAAGTATATTAAGTATTTATTTGTAAACAGTAAACTTAAAGTTTCCTTCAATATTCTATTCACTTCTTACCTTAGAAAATTGAACCACTCTCGAATCTTCAACCCTAAAGAAAGACTACGCCAAGGCTCCCCTTCAAGTCTACTAAGGTCAAGTGGACAAATTTGTATCATGTGGACAATGCCATCAGTTTTATAAATAAAAAATTTACTATCATTATTGTTAAAGAAAGTCAACTCTTGTGATAATTCAATGCTTGTGGCAATAGAATTTGTTTATTCCGTTCGGAGCGGAGCTTATTCTTCTGCAGCCGACAAAAATAATCTTTAAATTTTTTATTTAATATATATAAATTATTAATTCAAAACTCCTCTGAGTTAAAGAAAGTCAGCCTTAGTCATAGTTGAATTTTGCAGCAATAGTATTTGTTTATATGTGGAAATTAATGCAAGCGACTTTTAAAGAATTTACTACTCAATAAAAGGTAGTTTTATGTATTTAATTTGGTGCATAATCTCTAGTTTTATTAATATTAAACGGTACATATGATCTTGATTATGTGACCAATCAATTGCTGATCGGGTTAATTATATGAATCTTAATTCTATTATGCTATATGATCTTTGTATAGTCGATCTTAAATCAGGATAAAGGAGGAGCTTATTGTTGTAGATTAACGGAAGTTAAAATAATCATTTTAAGTGATCGTTAGAAAGAAGCAGAGCAATCGATCATTAGCTCTCAATGCAAACAACAATATGAAGCACTTATTCACCACTTGTACTAATAAATGTAATATATGTTAGAAAAATTAGTGGATGTTAGGTATAGTTTTTATATATATAAGTGGGGCCCACTGATAAGTGGGCAACCCACTGATTTTCTCTCCTTTTAGCCTATTTGTTTGCCTATATATTGAAGGCATATAGGTGAAGTGAACGTGTGAATTGAAATACAAATACATTTGCTGTTTTTCTCTTCTGCTTATTTCTCTTATATCTTTGTTCTCCTCTTTATATTTTATTTGTTCTGTTGCCAATTTAATTTACAACACGTTATCAGCACGAGGCTCCGGCTAATTTTCAAGAAAATATGGAAATGCCTCAAATCTTGTTCGGATCAATGATAAATCACGAGGATATTTGTGTAATTGATAGTGGAACAACCCATGCTATATTTAAAGACGAGAAATATTTTTTCAATTTACTTAGAAGAAAAGCTAATGTTACTACGATATCTGGCAATTCCAAAATGATTGAAGGCTCCGGAAGAGCTACTATAATTCTGCCTAAAGGGACAAAAATTATTATAGAAGATGCACTATTTTCTTCTAAATCCCCAAGAAACTTGTTAAGTTTTAAAGATATCCGCAGAAATGGATATCATGTTGAGACATTAAATGAAATGAATATTGAATATCTTGGTATAACTAAGAGTGTCTCAGGCCAGAAATATATTTTGGAAAAATTACCAACTCTGTCATCTGGCCTATATTATGCAAAAATTAGTGCAATTGAAGCAAATATGATCGTAAACCAGAAGTTTACTGATCCAAATATATTTGTGCTATGGCATGATCGAATAGGTCATCCTGGATCAATAATGATGAGACGGATTCTTAAAAATTCAACTGGACATCCTTTAAAGAACCAGAAGATTCTTACAAATGATGAATTTTCATGTGTTGCTTGTTATCAAGGCAAATTAATTGCCAGACCATCGACCCTGAAGGTTGGCGTCGAATCTCCTGGCTTTTTAGAGCGTATACATGGAGATATATGTGGACCTATTCATCCACCTAGTGGATTGTTTAGATATTTTATGGTCCTAATAGATGCATCATCTAGATGGTCTCATGTGTGCTTATTATCATCTCGCAACCTGGCATTTGCAAAGTTGTTAGCACAAATAATAAGATTAAGGGCGCAATTCTCAGATTATCCAATTAAGGCCATTCGCCTTGATAATGCTGGAGAATTTACATACCAAGCTTTTAATGATTATTGCTTATCAATTGGGATAAAAATTGAACATCCTGTTGCTCATGTTCATACTCAAAATGGCCTTGCAGAGTCATTTATTAAGCGCCTACAATTAATAGCAAGACCTTTACTAATGAAAACAAAATTGCCTATTACTGTTTGGGGTCATGCTATCTTACATGCAGCAGCACTTGTACGTCTAAGACCGACACATTATAATAAATACTCTCCGTCACAATTAGTATTTGGTCATGAACCAAATATAGCCCATTTAAGAATTTTTGGTTGTGCAGTATACGTGCCTGTAGCACCACCACAACGTACAAAAATGGGCCCTCAACGAAGGTTGGGCATATATGTTGGGTTTGACTCACCCTCCATAATTCGATACCTTGAACCGTTGACTGGAGATTTATTCACTGCTCGTTTTGCAGATTGTCGGTTTGATGAAACAATTTTCCCGCAATTAGGGGGAGAGAAAAAAGAACCCGAAAAAGAAAAAGAAATTGCATGGAAAGTTTCATCACTATCACATTTTGATCCACGCACCCGCACATGTGAACAGGAGGTCCAGAAAATCATCCACTTGCAGAAAATAGCAAATCAAATGCCAGATGCATTTACTGATTTGAAACGGATAACTAAGTCACATATCCCTGCAGTGAATGTACCTATCCGGATTGATGTCCCAAAAGGACCATCTACAAGTATCATAGCTTCTGAATCCCAAACACGCCAGAAGCGTGGTAGACCGTTGGGTTCAAAGGATAAAAATCCTAGAAAAAGAAGCGTAAGAAATAATAAAGATGATACTACACATGGACTTCCTGAAGAAGGTCAAGGTTTGAGTAATCTTGATATTCCTGAAGAAATAAGTGAATCCGAGACTCAAGTGAATGAAGAACTTTCAATAAGTTCTACCGGTGATAAGATAAATTTAGATCGATCAAAAATTACGGTGGATAATGTTTTTGCATATAATGTTGCAATTAACCTCATGCAAGATAATGAAAGTCTTGAACCTAAATCCGTCGAAGATTGTCGACGTAGATGTGATTGGCCAGAATGGCAAAAGGCAATTCAATCAGAATTAGACTCACTTGCTAAACGTGAGGTTTTTGGATCTGTAGTCCAAACCCCTAAAGGTGTAAAACCAGTTGGTTATAAATGGGTTTTTGTGCAAAAACGAAATGAGAAAAATGAAATTGTAAGATACAAGGCACGCCTTGTTGCACAAGGATTTTCTCAAAGACCGGGAGTCAACTATGAAGAAACATATTCACCAGTTATGGATGGAATAACTTTTCGATATCTCATCAGTTTAGCTGTACATAAAAATCTTGAAATACATCTAATGGATGTAGTTACAGCTTACCTTTATGGTTCACTTGATAATGAAATTTACATGAAAATTCCAGATGGATTAAAATTGTCTGAAGCATGTAAAAGGTCTCGGGAAATGTACTCAATAAAACTGCAAAGATCATTATATGGTTTAAAACAATCAGGGCGTATGTGGTATAATCGCCTCAGTGAGTACTTGATAAATGAAGGCTATATAAATGATGTCATTTGCCCATGTGTTTTTATTAAGAAAACGGAATCAGAGTTTGTGATACTCGCCGTTTATGTTGATGACATAAATCTTATTGGAACCCCTGAAGAGGTCCAAAAGGCGATTGAATATCTAAAGAAAGAATTTGAAATGAAAGATCTCGGAAAGACAAAACTTTGTCTAGGCCTACAAATTGAACATTTAGCAGACGGAGTTTTTGTCCATCAATCTGCCTACACTGAGAAAATCTTAAAAAGATTTTACATGGACAAAGCACATCCATTAAGTACTCCAATGGTTGTTCGATCACTTGAAGTGGAAAAAGATCAATTTCGACCTCCAAGAGAGGATGAAGAAATTCTTGGTCCTGAAGTACCATATCTTAGTGCTATTGGTGCACTTATGTATCTTGCTAACGCAACTAGGCCTGATATAACATTTTCTGTTAACTTGCTAGCAAGGTATAGTTCATCCCCAACGCAAAGGCATTGGAACGGTATCAAACATATTTTGCGATACCTGAAGGGTACTATTGATATGGGTTTGTTTTATACTAACAAAGGTTGCGTAGACCTTATTGGTTATGCAGATGCAGGTTATTTATCAGACCCACATAAAGCTCGATCTCAGACAGGTTATCTGTTTACACACGGAGGGACTGCTATATCATGGCGATCTACAAAACAGTCCATTGTTGCTACTTCTTCAAATCATGCTGAAATAATAGCAATTCATGAAGCAAGTAGAGAATGTGTGTGGTTGAGATCGATGATACAGTTCATCAAAGAAAGATGTGGTCTAGAAAATAATGTTAAAATACCCACAATTATATTCGAAGACAATGCCGCGTGCATAGCTCAATTGAAAGGTGGCTTCATAAAAGGAGACAGAACGAAACACATTTCACCAAAATTATTCTTCACACATGATCTTCAGAAGAATGGTGAAATTGATGTACAACAAGTTCGTTCAAGTGATAATCTTGCAGATTTATTCACAAAGGCATTACCAACATCAACTTTTGAGAAATTAAGATATAAAGTTGGAATGCGCCGTCTCCAAAATATCAAATGAAGCTTTCATCAGGGGGAGTAAAATACGCGCTGCACTCTTTTTTCCTTAACCAAGGTTTTGTCCCACTGGGTTTTCCTGGTAAGGTTTTTAATGAGGCAGCAATTAAGGCGTATTACCAGATATATAGACACAACATCTATGGAAGCACATTACACGTGTACATCCAAGGGGGAGTGTTAGAAAAATTAGTGGATGTTAGGTATAGTTTTTATATATATAAGTGGGGCCCACTGATAAGTGGGCAACCCACTGATTTTCTCTCCTTTTAGCCTATTTGTTTGCCTATATATTGAAGGCATATAGGTGAAGTGAACGTGTGAATTGAAATACAAATACATTTGCTGTTTTTCTCTTCTGCTTATTTCTCTTATATCTTTGTTCTCCTCTTTATATTTTATTTGTTCTGTTGCCAATTTAATTTACAACAATATATTATTTGTTGATTTTTCTATAAAATATTGTCAAGAGGGTGTTAAAGTAATTGTTAAACGCATGCATCGGATCTGCAAACTTATATAACCATTGCAAATTGAAAAGAGAAGAAAAACAGATAAAAAAAAGGAAATGATATCCGTGTACTGTCCACCTACGAATTGAAATGAAGAAAATGACTTTTTCAGATGTTATAACACTTCGTCTGTTTCAATTTGTTTGTCTTACTTCCTTTTTAATCTTATTAAAAAGAATGTATGTTTTCTTTGTTGACAACTCTTTAATTTCAATTTTCACACGACATATTAAAAGCACAAGATTAAAGAATATTTTGATACATTCAATGTATCTTTAGTTTAATACTACAAGATTCAAAAGTCTTATTTACTTTTTTAAACTTCATGCCAAGTCAAACTAGACAAAGGTTAGGGGGTTCATCCGAACTCCCTTGGATAGAAAATTATATTATTTATACATGGTTAAAATAATTTTTATGTATATATTGTTGATGTCGATCTCCCCTTCGACTAGTTCATTTGTCTAATTCTTTAGATTTTGAACCACCTTAATCAAAATTCTGGCTCTGCTAGTGTCTCTTACATGTAAATGAAAAACCCCTATTACCAAATCTCTCCAAAGATAATAGATGTCAAATACTATATAGGTGGAGATATCATATGAATTGAGAGCACCACTTCTTCTTCATGGAACTGATTAGAGTATTACACTTTTCTGTTGCATTTTTCTTCTTGTTCTTTTCTATTAACTGTCAATGTCATCCTTTAGACCCTCTTAATCCTGATGAAATAAACCAAATTAGAGTCATTATCCAAAAGTCTCACCTTGGTTCTCTTTCCAATGTAACATTTCATTTTGTAGACCTTGATGAACCAGAAAAGAATGATGTCCTTCATTGGCTTTCCTTGCATAAATCAAACAATGCCTCTTTTCCTTATCGTCGAGCCAGGGTAGTAGTTCGCGCTAATGGAGAGTCACATGAAATTACATTAGACTTGGCTAGTAGCTCTATCATATCACAAAAGTTGTACTCAGGTCATGGCTTTCCTTCTATTACTCTCAATGAACTTATACAATCCAGCATCCTGACTTTGAGTAGTCCTAAGTTTCAAGATTCGATATCACGAAGGGGCTTGAATATATCTGAAGTCAGCTGCATACCACTATCAGTTGGATGGTTTGGTCAGATAAAGACTAGAAGAGTTCTTAGTGTTCCATGTTTTTATCGCGGAGGGACTAGTAACTTTTGGGCAAGGCCTATTGAAGGAATAACTACACTAGTAGATGTTGAATCAATGAAGATCATTAAGTATTTGGATAGATTCAGGGCCCCCTTGCCTGAAGCAAAAGATGCTGATTTCAATTCGTCGAGCCAGGGATCAGTCACTTGCAATGAAACAGAATCCTCCAGGATAAACATCCAAGGTCATGAAGTCAGATGGGCTAATTGGAAATTTCATGTTGGATTCAATACTAGAGCAGGGATGATCATATCTACAGCTTCTATATTCGATGCTGTAAGAAATGAATATCGACGTGTGCTCTATAGAGGTCATGTCTCTGAGATATTCGTGCCTTACATGGATCCTACGTTTGAATGGTACTACAGGACATTCATGGATGTTGGTGAATTTGGTTTTGGGAGATCGGCTAGTACCCTTGTCCAGTTGTTGGACTGTCCAAACAATGCAGTGTATATGGATGGTTACATGGCTGATTCAGAAGGACAAGTAGTACAAGTTCCTCGAGCTATTTGCATTTTTGAACGATATGCTGGCGATGCTGCATGGAGGCATACAGAAATCGGAGTACCTGGAACTTTAGTAAGCCTCTAAATTGAAGATTTATTTTCTCTGCTAAATTGTGATCTCTCTATTAACATAATTAACACTACGGCTTTTGTAGAACACCAAGGGACAGAAAGAAGTTAATTTGGTGATCAGAATGGTAGCAACAGTCGGAAATTATGACTATATACTTGATTGGGAGTTCAAACAAAGTGGATCCATTAAAGTTGGAGTAAGAATTAAGCTACTAGCTAGTCAATCATTTTCACCTTAATCTTTTGTCTTACATTTTCCCTTTTTTCGTTGGCGAAGGCAAGTCTAACAGGGGTTATGGAGATGAAGGCTGTGAAATACACGAACAACAATCAAATAAATCAGGATGTTTACGGGACCCTAGTGGCAGAAAACATAATTGCAGTGAATCATGATCATTTCCTTACCTACCACATTGATCTTGATATTGATGGCAGTAAAAATTCATTCTTGAAAGCCAAACTGAAAACTACAAGAGTGAAAGACCAGAAAATGTCACCAAGGAAGAGTTATTGGAGTGTTGTTAAAGAAACTATGAAAACAGAATCTGAAGGCAGGACACAACTTGGGATTGAACCAGCTGAATTGTGGTTTGTTAATGCTGAAAAAAAGACTAAAGTTGGAAATGATGTAGGTTATAAGCTAATTCCTAGTAGAACATCTATGTCTTTGTTATCAGATGATGATTACCCTCAAATTAGAGCAGCTTATACTAAGTATCAACTGTGGGTGACTCCTTACAACAAATCAGAAAGATGGGCTGCAGGATTTTATGCTGATAGAAGTCATGGTGATGATGGCCTTACAGTCTGGAGTGGCAGGTAAAATCATCTTGTCACTCTATATTAGGCATGCCATTCATATGAAATATACATTATACATAAATAGAAATTCAAACTTAATCTGAGTTGGCAAGTAAGCACTCCAACTTTGAATATGCACATCTAGACATCTTAACTCGTTTCTACTGTATCTCTAGAACATTCCAACTTACAAATTGATCATCAGACCTCCAAATTTATGTGTGACGTCAGCATCGGGTGTCCATGAGAGGAGTATTTAGTTGTCAGTTAAGATCAAATTGAGGTGTCTAGATGTACACTCTTAAAGTTAGAAGGTTTACTTGCCCGTTGAAGCTAAATTTGAGTTTCTGTTTATGTAGTATGCCTATGAAATGACTGCACGTAACTATTCATAAAAAAATGAAAACAGTAACCTCAAAAATAAGATAGGGTGCATGCTACATAACAGGTTAAGATACTTAGATACACTGAAACTATAAAAAAACAACTTACACTATCAAGTCACCTAAAGATAACTACATGTATCATCATTAAAGTATGAGATTACTAATTTTGAAAAATACCTGCTACAACATGTTTAAGTACACTAAAAGTATAAAAATTCAATGTATATTAATTAAATTCATTTACTTCCTAGATAATACATTCCTTGAGAATCTAAGTACTAGTTTCAGATTTGATGAATGTTTTTAGTACTTTCTTGTGTTGTGATAAGCAGGAATAGATCAATTGAAAAGAAGGATATTGTGCTATGGTACACACTTGGATTTCATCATATACCTTGCCAAGAAGATTATCCTATAATGCCAACAATCTATGATGCTTTTGAGCTCCGGCCAACAAATTTCTTTGAAAGAAACCCATTGTTGGATTAGTGCGTTGCACGTGTATTCCTATGCTAATCAATAATATTCTCATCTGGGTGCGATGAGTTACGAAATTAGCATCATAAAATCTTGTTCAAATTATTCTATTGGTGTAGCATCAAGTTTTCTCAAGTTAAATTTGAAAAATATGGAACGAAGATTAATGTATTTATCATATGCTATTCAACGTTGTAACTTGTAAGTATTTGTTTCAAGTGTGAAAAGTCAATTCCACTTTTACCCCTTAACATTTAAGGTAAGGGAAACAATACCCTCCAAATGTTGAATGACAAGGGCAACAGAGAGGTATCCAGAATTTCGAGATGATGGGCTCACTATTATAAAAAGGTGAATCTAAGATATAAATTTGATTGGTTTGATATTTAGGTTATTATCACTGAAAATCGTTAAAATTTTAAAATTATAGTTCCAAAATTAAATCTTACATATATGTGCCAAAAAAGCTACCAATAACCACTTAGAGAGGTGTTACCTAATTTTAGAAAAAAAAATAAAACAAGATAGATATAAGATTTCAAATTTCTAATCTCACTTAGAGGGGTGCACCCAATTTTCATCGCATTATATGATACTTAGAGTGTGGGTTCACATGTATATATTTTAATATTTTTTTTTAAATATAATACTATTATATATGGTCTCGGGAGAGAAGCATGGGTTCACGTGAATCCGATGATTCCCTGCATACGCCCCTGAAGGGTAACAACCCCTTTATGCAATATTCTTAGGGGGGACTTTTTCTTTTTTAAAAGGAAAAAGGGCCAAAATTACCCTTCAACTATTTGAAATAGAGCACATATATCCTTAAACTATATTCTCGCTCAAAAAATACCCTTCCCTTTATACTATTGACTCAAAATACCCTTCACGTCATACTATTGACTCACTTCTACCCCTCTGTTTGACGGAATGGAATGTGGCATCCCATGTGTATTAATTTACGCCATGTAAGATTTCCACATAAGAACCCCACCCACCCTACCCCATCAATTACAAGACCCAAATCCATCCATTAAAAGACTCAAACCCATCATTGACTCTTGTAGTTATGATTTTCTTGACTCCCGTAGTTATGACTGCCACAATTAATATTTAATTTGGTAAACTATAGTTTTCATTCAGTAGACATAGCTAACAAATGGTGATTGATTTAATTTTTCAAAATGGAAATTAAGCAAATGTGCTACATGATCAAGCAAGTGTTTTTCTAGGAAGAAAATGGGTGCAGTCGGGCCTGAAGTGAGCTACAGAGTAACATAATCGTATGAGAAACGTGATCAATAGACGCTTGGAAAGTAGCTGAAGTGTTCTTCCTAAAGCCAGGCCAACAAGCAAGGGTGTCTGTCTGTCTTAAATTGTTATGTGAGTTGCTTAAAAATTGTTGCAAATTAATTGTGGTAGCCATAACTACGGGAGTCAAGGAAATCATAACTACGGGAGTCAAGGATGGGTTTGGATCTTTTAATGGGTGGGTTTGAGTCTTCTAATTGAAGGGGTGTGGTGTGGTGCTTATATGAAGATCCTATATGACGTAAATCAATACACATGAGATGCCACATTTCATTTCGTCAAACAGAGGGGTAGAAGTGAGCCAATAGTATGACGTGAAGGGTATTTTTGAGCCAGACTCTAATTTAAGGGTATATGTGCTCTATTTCGAATAGTTGAAGGATAGTTTTGGCTCTTTTTCATTTTTTAAATATAGTTTTTTTTTCTAGAACTAAAATAAGAAAATATATCTCTTATTTATTAAATATTAAACATAAAATATAAGCTGCTCATATATTTTCATAAACATAACTACTCATATTGATTTCATGTAACCAAACATTTCTTCCATAATTCAAGCTACATATTCGGTAGAAATGCAAGGTAAGGCTGCGTACAACAGACCCTTGTGGTCGGGCCCTTCCCCGGACCCTGCGCATAGCGGGAGCTTAAGTGCACCGGGCTGCCCTTTTAGTGTTGAGTGTTGACTATTGCTTCAAAGTCACTTCACTGCAGAGTACTCAATCAATTCAAGTCGTATATTCTATAGATATTGTTAATGTAAAAAACATTTTAAGCCAAATTTAAAAAAAAATAAAAAAAAGGTAAAAAAATGAAAAGCGGGTCAATTTAATGGTTAATTTTTAAAGGTTTGGCTTAAAAAGATTTCTACATAAGCCACTTCAATAGGAAATATCATTTGAATTGGTTGAGTGACTTTGTAGATGATATGATAATAATTGAGTGACTTTGTAGTTGAAATGATAATAATTGAGTGATTTTTTTTTATTACAAAACGAAATTGAGTTTAGTTAAGTGATTTTTGTGTTACAAAATAGAGTTGACTGACTTCTTTTAGATAAAAGGTGTTAGTTAAATGAGCGTTTGAGAAATTAACTCAACAATTTGACAAGTCCTTTTAGGTTCAACTTCTTGATTTAAGTCGGGATCAAATTTCAAGTGTCAACATGTGTATTCCAAACTTGAAGAAAGTTGATACCTTCTATTCTAGGAACAAGGTTCTTGGTTTGAAGTTAATCAAAATTCACACTTAAAAAACACATCAATTTAACATGAAAACCCCTCTTCCTAAAGAAGTAAAAACCACAACTTCAAATCGACTAACACTTCAAAGTTTTATGATTACAACTTACTAATCAAAGGAACTATCTCTAGTACCTAACTCGAATTGTTTCTACGTGTAAAATTCTCTCAAGAAGCCAAATCCATTCCTTGTTACAAGTCTCACAACAAACCCCTTGACTCGAACTCAAACAAAAACAATAATAAAACAACCCAACTCTAGTCCTTGGCGAACATCTTTGCTTAATCTTGTTATTGCCTTTAAACACAATTCAATCTTTATGCGTGAAAAGGGTGCCTGAAATTTTCTGGCCATTGTGCCTTTTATAGATGCAGTAATCTCACCTTCTTTCAATAGGAAAACCTTTCCTAGTTGGACACGAACTCGATAGGAAGGAAATAAACTTTTTCTAGTTGAATACTAATTCCTTATTTGCCTCTAACTCGTGCCTTTTATTCAATTACTTACCATTCACGTATTTTACCAAAAATAGATTTTGCCTAATCATTAAGTACTCTTCAAAAGTGCAATCAAAGATCAATTAATTGTTGGTTTCGGCTTTGATCAATGTCTTTTTATCATGCTGTCAAGACGATTCTAGAAGCATGTAAACATAGCAGACAGGAGCAACACAATAATATAATCATTCAAACAGATTTTATGCTATTGTACAGAATTTTAGAAGGAAAATGGTCATGCCCCTGGATAATCACAGAGATGGTGACAGAAATCAAAAATACTTACAGGACAAACAACATACATTCCAACACATTTTCAGAAAAGGAAATCAACTAGCAGACTACTTGACAAATATTGCAATTGATAAAGAAGGGTGCAACTACCAAGATTTCAGCAGTTTGAAAGTAGCAGGAAGAAAGATCATTAACAGTGATAAACTAAAATGTCCCTATTTGAGAGTAAGTCCAGCAAAGGGATAGAAGGGACAGGGAGGCTCAAAGTGTTAGGTGTTTTGTTTTTGATTGTTTGTTTATTTCTTTCCTAGTCGATTGGGCCATATAGAGAAAGAACTTTGCCCAAGGTGGTGTAAGGTGGTGTTTTATACTCATTACTTCATTAATAAAATACCAAAATTTAACCGAAAGAAAAAAGACTCAGTCTTCTATAGTACTCTCATTGGTGAAGATCACTTCATAAATTTAATGCATGTTTACTAAAGTCATCATCACTAGAAAGATACAAAAAAATTTCAAGAAAATTGAAGTATAAGAAGACTTGCAGTTTCCAGGAAAAGATATGGAAGGGAAATTTAACATTTTTTGTGGGTATTTCAACATCACTAGAAAGATACACAACGTGTTTGCTCCCTCCGTTTCAATTTGTTTGTCTTACTTTTCTTAATTTGTTGGAAAAAAAGAATGTCTCTTTCCTTTTTTGACAACTCTTTACTTCTAATTTTCCACGTGACATGTTTAAGATCATAAAATTAAATGATATTTTGATATATTCTATGTATTTTTAGTTTAAGATCACAAGATTCAAAAGTTTTTTTTTGTTTTTCTAAAATTCTGTGTCAAGTCAAAATCACATAAACAAATTAAAACAGAGGGAATAGTTTGTTTGTGCTTCATTCACTGGTTTCTTGTTTCTCATTCTTTGGTGTGGAAGTATTTGAATCCCATAATGTTCACGTTTACGGCAATTATTCATAGAAAAAAAGAACAGAAGAGGAAAAAGTTTTAAAAAAAAGACTAGACAGGTGCATGCATCTAACTCCCAATTAAAATGGTGCATAGAAATCTTCCCGTCATTTTCTTGACTTGTCTTACCACAATATATAGACTTTTTCTGGATGAAGTGATCTATTTGTACTAATTTACGTGTAATATTTTTCTTTTTAGTTCTTCTCAAAAGATTTTCACCTTTCTATAATATAAGAATTTAAATTTAAAATTTTTCTTTTACCATTACACAAATATTTAAGATTTGATTTAGAACACACGTTTTAAAAGTCTTCTTCTTTCTTAAAATTTGTGTCAAATTAAACAGTGTCACATAAATTGAGATAGATGCGTAATAATAATATTGAATTATATTGCAAGACAAATGAAAAGAATTCCACACATTCCAAATGACCTCATATTCATGGTCTTCTGCATTATAAAGTGCAAGTCTTTGAATGATGGCCTTTTGACTAAAAGACTTTTATTCTCCATTTGTATCTAAGTTTATTGGTTTTTGGTATCTCTTGTTGTGAAAACAATTATAATATCTCAAAAAGAACAAAGTATTTTCCGTAAGACAAGTGTAACAATGATTTCTTGGAAAATCCTGTTATGGTGTGTCTCAATTTATCTTACATTTATTACCTCTTTCTGTCAAGAAACTACAAATATTGTCCCTCTTGGTTCCAATATCACAGCTGGAAGTGAATCTTCATATTGGCTTTCATCCTCTGGAGATTTTGCTTTTGGTTTCTACCGTCTTAACAGTACTGGACTCTTCCTTGTTGGGATATGGTTTGATAAAATCCCTGAGAAAACTCTCGTTTGGTCAGTCAATCGCGATGATCCAGTTCGTGCTGGATCAAAGGTTAATCTAACGTTGAGTGGACGCCTTGTGTTGGCAGAATCTAATGGGAGAGAGTTTGTTTTGTACAATGGCACAAGCACAAGTCATGCTACTATGCAAGATGATGGAAATTTTGTCCTGAAAAATTCATCCTCAGGAGCCTTGTGGGAAAGCTTTGATTTCCCAACAGATACAATTCTTCCAGGTCAAGTTCTTGTTATGGGGCAGAAGCTGTTTTCCAGTGCCAATGGAACAGTAGATTACTCGACGGGGAAATATAGATTAGAGATGCAGATGGATGGGAATGTGGTGTTGTCTGCATATAGAACTACTGATTTTGGTTACTTTGATTTTCAAACTATAAACAGTAAGACTGTAAGACTGGTCTTCGAAAACACCAGTGATACTTTGTTCATTACAAATGGAAGCACAATCATATACAACATGACAGCGAACTTGCCTGATTCAGTTCGAGATTATTACCACAGAGCTATGATCACTAATAAGGGAGATTTCCAACAGCTCTTCCGTAGCAAAGTAAATGGGAGTGGTTGGGATGTTGCGTGGCAAGCTATAACGAAACCTTGTACTGTGAATAACATTTGTGGTGTATATGGCTTTTGCCAATCACCTGACAATAAGGAAATCAATTGTAGTTGCTTGCCAGGCTATTCTCCAAGGGATCAGTACACTCCATCTAAAGGATGTTATCCAAATGTGATGAGAGATTTCTGTGATACAAATTCTTCCCTCTCGGATGTCGATGTTCAAAGGATCTCTAATGTTGATTTCCCTAATAGGGATTATGCTGAACTAGGAAGGGTATTTCAAGCTACAGAGGAGATTTGCCGGCAGGAAGTGTTGAATGATTGTCTTTGTGAGGCAGCTGTGTTTAAAAATTTAACATGTTTCAAGAAGAGGATGCCTATACAGAATGCCAGAAGTGTTATTCCTGATACAAATGGCATGGTTGCATTCATTAAGATTAGCAACTCTTCGATAACTCGAAACAAAAAGCACATTATATCAAAGACTGTTTTGTTAGCAGGTGTGATAGTATGTTCAGTACTTGCTCCACTTTTTGCAGCAATTGCTATATATTATCACCCTTTTGTAAAGAAATACAGACATGCCAAAAACCCTCCAAAAAGAAAGCCAATTGAGATGAATTTAAGGGCATTTTCGTTCCAGCAGCTGCACAACGCCACCGATGGTTTCAAGACCAAATTAGGCCAAGGAGCTTCTGGTGCTGTTTATAGCGGAATTCTCAAGTTAGAAGATGAAGAAGTTGAAGTTGCTGTGAAGAAATTAGGAAATGGAATTGAACAAGGTGATGATAAAGAATTTTTGGCAGAAGTAAGGGTGATAGGCCTAACACATCACAAAAATCTGGTTCATTTGTTAGGCTTCTGCAATGAAAAAAGCAACAGGCTTGTTGTTTATGAATTAATGAAAAATGGGGCTGTGTCAAATTTGATCTTTGGGGATGGACAAAGACCAAGCTGGAAGCTAAGAAGTGACATAGTACTTGACATTGCTAGAGGCCTGTTATACTTGCATGAAGAGTGTGAGAATCAGATCATCCATTGTGACATTAAGCCACATAATGTCCTGCTCGACAAGAACTACACTGCAAAAATTGCTGATTTTGGTCTTGCAAAGCTTCTTATGAAAGAACAGACGCGAACAAACACAAATTTTAAAGGAACCATGGGTTATATGGCACCAGAATGGCTAAAAAATGTGCCCGTAACAACCAAAGTTGACATCTACAGTTTTGGTGTTTTGCTGCTTGAGATTATTTTCTGCAAAAAGCACATGGACTTGAACCCAATTGACGAAGCAAATGAAGAGATCGAGTTGATCTTAGTCGATTGGGTTCTTCATTGTGTGAGAAACGAGAAGCTGAGAGCTGTTGCTAGTCTTGATGAAGAAATTATGTTACATTTTCACAATTTTGAGAGGATGACTATGGTTGGACTATGGTGCTTGTGTCCTGAGCCGAATCTTCGACCATCTGCAGCAAAACTTGTTCAGATGTTGGAAGGAACTATAGAACTAGGTGTTCCTCCTATGGTTGATACAACTATATGAGTCATTTGCTGCATTATATTGTGATTTTTCCAACAATTAAGCGTCATTCTGTTGTATTTGTCATTAGACCTGGTTAAATTTCAATATTTCAGTGTTTTTATCATAGTTCTCTGGTGCAAGAAGTTTGTGTTTTTTTACTTGCACCCTTAATGTATGCATTATACTTTGATATGTGCTTCAGTGTATCCTTTATTCTCTCAAGTGAGCTACACTTTTCCTTCTGAAGAGTCTTCTTTAATGTCACTAATGCTTGTGTTGAAGTCCACAGTAATAAGCAATCACATTATTTTCAAGCAGAAAATGGATCATCGGCTAGTCCAATGGTGTCTCGCATTTTCCACAGATAGCAGTAATATTGGAGAAGCATTAGTACAAATTTTTATACACGAAGCATTAGTACAAATTTTTATACACGAAGCATGACGAATTATTTTGCATCTCCATGGTGTTTCCTGAAACTCTTTTTCGAGAAACTGTTGATGAACTTTCTATCTTTGGTCATGAAATCCTTTCTCTCTTTAGTTACAGTTTTTACTAGTATGAAGCATGAAAAAGTTTTCGAAGCTCCATTCATTGTGATTTTGGTAACATGTTAACATCAGCAGCTGAACTTCTTCCTCAGTTATTCAGAGAGGGGAAAATTGACCAGGTATGTATATATATCTGAAGTTGAATTGTCAACTCCGTCGATATGTATAAAGTTGTCATCAAAATCAAATTCTCAACTTTTGTGTTGTTTTCCATCATTCTTTCCACCAACAATAATGATACCCTGTTGGGGTGAGGAAGCACCACAACTAAAGTTTGATATGATGAAAATAATGAAAATAATTTGGACACGAGAATTTTACGTGAAAACCCCTCTAAATGATAGAAGGGAAAAACCACGGGGTAGAAGGATCTCACTATTTTAATATGGAGTACACAACTCTCAAATACAAGAAGAAAACAACAATAAGCACTTCTCTCTTGTAAAAGGAACAACTACTAAAGAGGACACTCAAAACTAAAATATTTATCTTAGTGTATAACTCTCTTTGTATTCTTACTCTCTCTTTTTGGGATGGGATAAATGAGGGCAAGAGGTCTTCTATTTATAGGAAACTAGAAACGCGTAAAATTCGCGTATTGAACCTCTCTTTTTGACTATGCGTTCAAAACGCGTTTTGTTCCTTTTTTGACTACGCGTTCAAAACGCGTTTTGTTGACTACGCGTTCAAAACGCGTTTTGACTATCTTGCATTCTCCCACTTGAAGATTTAATTGAGAATCAATTAAGTCTTCACACCATCCTTTCTACCCAATTACTCCAATGTTACGTTTCTGCTAGGCCAATAGAAGATCGACACCATATGAACTTGTTACTGTTGATCGGCTTCGTAAACATATCTGCCAGGTTGTCATTAGTGTGAATTTTCTGAATATCCACACTGCCTTCTTCCACCTTCTCACGAACAAAGTGATACTGAACTCGTATGTGCTTTGTCCTTGAATGAAATGCCGGATTCTTTGCAAGATGCAAAACGCTCTGACTGTCACAAGATAGAGCAATCTTCTCTTGTTTGTGCCCGAGCTCCTTCAGTAACATCTGCATCTATATTGCTTCTTTGCTGGCTTGTGTAGCTGCTACATATTCTGCTTCCGTCGTAGATGTTGCCACGATAGATTGCAGTTTTGAAACCCAACTTACAAGTCCTCCAGCAAGAGTAAACACATAACCTGTGGTGGACTTGCTTTTATCAATATCACCTGCATAATCTGAATCAACATAACCTTTAACAGTAAAGTCTGATCCTCCATAACACATTGTAACATCTGAGGTACCCTTGATGTATCTCAGGATCCTCTTAACAGTATTCCAATGCTCTCTACCAGGATTAGTCATGTATCGACTAACCACTCCCACTACTTGTGCAATGTCAGGTCTTGTACATACCATGGCGAACATTAAACTTCCCACTGCTGATGCATACGGTACTCGAGACATCTCCATCCTCTCTGCTTCATTGCTAGGACACATACTTGAGGATAACTTGAAATTAATAGGAAGTGGGGTAGAAATTGACTTACAATCTTGCATCTTGAAGCGTCTCAAGATTTTCTTCAAGTAGTTCTTTTGAGAAAGCCAAATCTTCCTATTATTTCTGTCTCGGTGAATTTGCATCCCTAGAATCTTGTTTGCTGGTCCCAAGTCCTTCATTTCAAACTCCCTAGCCAACTGTGCCTTTAAATTTGTGAGACGATCTTTGTTGGGGCCTGCTACCAACATGTCGTCAACATACAACAACAAAATAACAAAATCTTCATCACCAAATCTCTTGTAATAAACACAAGGATCTGAACTATGTCTGTTGTATCCAAGGCTTATAATGAAGGAATCAAATCTCTTATACCAACATCTCGGCGCCTGTTTGAGATCGTATAGAGATTTGTTCAACCTGCAAACCAAGTTCTCTTTTCCCTGTTCTTCAAAACCTTCTGGTTGGAGCATATAAATTTCTTCTTCAAGTTCTCCATGAAGAAATGCAGTTTTGACATCTAACTGCTCCAAGTACAAGTCAAATGTAGCACACATCGCCAGGACCACTCAAATTGTTGTGAGTCGAACCACCGGAGAAAATATCTCATTGAAGTCTATACCTTCTTTCTGAGTGAATCCTTTCACCACCAATCTTGCACGATACTTCTCCACTTGATCATTACCATTGCGTTTGATCTTGTAGACCCATTTATTTCCAATGGCCTTCCTTCCTTGTGGTAATTGAACAAGATCCCATGTTTCATTTTTATGAAGAGCTTCAATTTCTTCTTGCATTGCTGCCACCCACAGAGATGATTCTTGGCCTTTCATAGCCTCGTGAAAAGTTGAAGGCTCTCCATCTTCTGTTAGTAGACAGTATGCAATATTACTCTTCATAGAATAATCTGAGTGCCAAGCTGGTTCTCTTCTCTCCCTAGTTGACCGTCGAACTTCTGGAGTTTCGATCTCAGCTTGCTCTTGTTCTTCGTGCTCTGGTGCTGCTTCAGAAGAAACTGGAACTTCTTCTATTTCTTCAACTTCAACTGTAGTAGTCTCTGATTTTTCTTTTGAAGTGCTACCTTCTTTTGCTTGTATCTTATTTTCAACAAATACAACATCCCTACTGATTACCACCTTGCGGGCTGTGGAATCCCACAAGCGATGCCCCTTGACTCCATCAGCATACCCTAAGAAAATGCATTCCCTAGATTTTGGATCCAACTTCGATTTTTCTTGGGTGTTGTACATAATATAACCAGGACTTTCGAATATATGTAAGCGAGAATAATCAGCTGGTTTTCCTGTCCACATCTCCATTGGCGTTTTCAGATCAATTGCGGTTGATGGTGACCGATTGATCACATAACAGGCGGTTTTGACTGCTTCTGCCCAGAATGGTTTTTCCAAACCTGCAGTTGCCAACATAGCTCTTGTCCGTTCCAACAAGGTTCTGTTCATCCGCTTTGCTACTCCATTTTGTTGTGGAGTATATGCCACCGTGAACTGCCGTTTAATACCTTCTTGTTTACAGAAGTTATTAAATTCATCACCAGTGTATTCTCCTCCATTATCTGTCCTCAAACACTTGATCTTTTTCTTAGATTCAAGTTCCACCCGCGCTTTGAATTCTTTGAAAACTGAAAAAACATCTGTCTTCCTTTTGATTGGATACACCCAACTTCTCCTGGAGTAATTGTCGATAAATGACACGAAATATTTTGCTCTTCCTAGAGACTCCACCGGTGCTTGCCAGACATCAGAGTGAACTAGATCTAGTATTTCCTTGCTTTTAGTAGAGGAACTGCTAAACTTCAGTCTGTTTTGCTTACTGGTAACACAATGCTCACAAAAGGGTAGTGAAACCTTTTTGAGCCCTGAAAGAAGTTTTTGCTCAGCAAGAATCTTCAAACCTCGTTCCGACATATGGACAAATTTACAATGCCACATCATCGTTGATTCTTCAAATGAACTTGCTGACGCGGTTGATGCTTCTCCTTCTTGATGTGCTTCACCTTTAAGCACATATAGATTTGCCTCAAGTTTTTCTGCTTTCATCACTACAAGCGCTCCTTTGGATATTCTCATGACTCCACCATGAGTCTTATACGAACATCCATTATCATCTAGTTGTCCTAAAGACAATAGATTCTTCTTCAAGTCTTTTATATGTCGTACCTCCTGGATGGTGCAAATCGTGCCATCATACATCTTTATTTTGATGGACCCAATACCAATAACATCCAAAGCATGATCGTTTTCCATGAACACAGACCCTCTTGAGATATGATTATATTGATGGAACCATTCTCTCCTGGAAGTCATGTGCCATGTTGCTCCTGTGTCCATGATCCAGACATCAGCGAAACGTTTTCTGCCTTCATTATTTGATATTGCCTCACTACATAAAATATCGCTATCATCCGAGGTACATGCAACATTCCCTTGAGCATTTGATGGCTCAGGGTTTTCACTCTTCTTCTTGAACCGACAATCTTTCTTGAAGTGCCTTTTCTTGCCACAGTTGTAGCACTTGATATTCTTGTTACTTCTTGATTGAGATCTGCCATGATTGTGACTCCCACTGGGCCACGTTCCGTTGGTCTTCCTTTCACCATCATCAAAGCTTCAGCTTGCTGCGAACTTGCTTGTCTGTCTTTCTTATTTTTGCGCCTATTTTCTTCTTCCAAGACAGCGGCTGCAATTTCATCGAAAACTAGACTGTCTGTATTGTTTGTCAGGTTGATGATGAGTTGATCATACGAGTCAGGCAGACTTTGAAGTAGAAGCTCCGCACGTTCAGTACCCTCTATTTTGCAACCCATTGTTGTAAGTTGCGAAAATAGAGTATTCAAAGTATTGATGTGTTCAGTAACTGACATGGACTCTGCCATTCGAAGAGTATACAATCTTCTTTTAAAAAAGATTTTATTATGCAAAGACTTGGCCTCATACAACCCTGTAAGAGTATCCCATATTTCCTTCGCCGTCCGCTTTTCCGCCACACTAGACAACACTTGATCAGCTAGTGCCAAGTGTAGATCAGCAACTGCATTGCTGTCTATGTCGTTCCACTTGCTGTCATCAACAAAGTCTGTGGGTCTGCCTTCAATTGCAGCTAAGCAATTATCTTTTCTCAGTATTGCTTTTATTTTCATTTTCCACAATGAGAAATTAGTCCCATTGAATTTCTCAACGTCAAACTTTGTTGTACTCGATATTGTTATTTGCTTCACACCCTTCTAGATCGTTTCTGAATATTTTTGCGAACAATCGTGACAAACTGTACCGTCACTAAAATTTACTATTCACGTGAATAGTACTATTCACCAAATTTACTATTCACAAATAGTACCTTCGCATAAAACAGACAGAATAACCGAGGGCTCTGATACCACTGTTGGGGTGAGAAAGCACCATAACTAAAGTTTGATATGATGAAAATAATGAAAATAATTTGGACACGAGAATTTTACGTGGAAACCCCTCTAAATGATAGAAGGGAAAAACCACGGGGTAGAAGGATCTCACTATTTTAATATGGAGTACACTGCTTTCAAATACAAGGAGAAAACAACAATAAACACTTCTCTCTTGTAAAAGGAACAACTACTAAAGAGGACACTCAATACTAAAATATTTATCTTGGTGTATAACTCTCTTTGTATTCTTACTCTCTCTTTCTGGGATGGGATAAATGAGGGCAAGAGGTCTTCTATTTATAGGAAACTAGAAACGCGTAAAATCCGCGTATTGAACCTCCCTTTTTGACTACGCGTTCAAAACGCATTTTGTTCCTTTTTTGACTACGCGTTCAAAAGGCGTTTTGTTGACTACGCGTTCAAAACGCGTTTTGACTATCTTGCATTCTCCCACTTGAAAGGCGTTACCATGACCAATTCTCCAGTCCACCACTAGCTAATAGTCAAAGAAAGTTTTTTAGAAAAAAAGACCATAGTTCAAGTGTCAAAGTTGATGGCTTTGATAGTGCAATTTCTGGTTAGAAATTGATACTTGAGTTATATGTCCACCATTAAACAGTGAAAACTTAGTGAACCATTGTGTATATGAAATCATTTGTTACATCCTCTTGTCTAAAACTAAGCCTCCTGATTTCATACAAGATGAAAATATCACTCAATCTTCTTGCATTCCTCCTCTTAATCCTTCATCATCAGTCAAATGGCCAAAATAATCCAAATATTAGCATAGGCTCTACTTTCACTGCTGGAGACAATGGCTCTTTGTTATCCTCGTCCGGGGACTTTGCCTTCGGATTTTATCCTGTTTCAGATAATCTTTTTCTAGTTGGAATTTGGTTCAACAAAATCCAGGAAAGAACACTCGTCTGGTCATCAAATCGCGACAGTCCAGCTGAAATCGGATCAACTATTAGTCTAACAAATGGTGGCCAGCTTGTGCTCAACTATGCTAATAGCACAGTTCAACAGATTTCCAGTGGGGCTGTAAGGTTGGGAATCATGCAAGATGATGGAAATCTTGTCTTGAGAGACTCAAGTTCAAATAATGTTTGGGAAAGCTTTGAATCTCCCACTGATACACTTTTGCCAGGACAAACTTTATCATCAGCAGGAAAGCTCTATTCTAATTCTATTTCAGATGGGAATTCCAACTACTCTAGAGGGAAATTTATGCTAGAAATGCAAAGTGATGGAAAATTAGTACTATCTGCTTATCATTTCGCGGACACAGGATATTGGGTGAGTAGTCAAGATAATATAGGAAACGGTGAAGTGAATTTAGTTTTCAACCAAAGGAATGCATCTTTGTACCTTGTGAGAGATAACAATAACACAATTCATTCGTTTCTATCTAACGTCCCAACCCCAGTTGAAGACTACTACCACCGTGCAACTCTAGACAGTTTTGGCAACTTCCAGCAGTATGCTTATCATAAGACTAATGGTAGCAATTGGATTAGAGTTTGGAAGATCCTTTCAGAGCCATGTATGGTTAATGCTGTTTGTGGGGCTTATGGATTCTGCAGCTCAAATGACAATGAAACAGTAAATTGTGACTGTCTTCCGGGGTATGTCTTCTTGGATCGAAGTAATCCTACTAAAGGTTGTCATCCAGAGACAATGATCAACTTCTGTGCTGATCATCTATCTACAGGAAATTTCAAAATAGTGTCTATGAAGGATAGTGACATGCCTTACAATGAAGTTGGGGATTATGAAATTTATCGTGACGTAGACGAGGAGGGATGCAAGAAGGTTGTCATGGAAGATTGTTATGCCATGGCTGCTTCTCTAGTCAATAGGTCATGTCACAAGAGGCGTACTCCTATACTCAACGCCCATAAAACTTCTATGACCAAAGGTAGCATTTCCTTCATCAAGGTGCCCATTAATTCAGATAAAGATGGCATATCAACAAAAAAGAAATCCAACACCAGAGCCCGCCTCACTGCTGGCCTTATAACTACCAGTTCACTTGCTGTCCTATTTGGAGCCTTGGCTTTTTACTATCATCCTGCTCCTAGGAGACTTGTACGACGAGAGTGGAATCCAAATTCATCAAGAATAGGTATCAATTTCCGTGAGTTCACATACAAAGAATTGCATGAAATAACAAATGGCTTCAGCAAGCAACTTGGAAAAGGAGCTTCCGCGAAAGTTTACTATGGGAATCTCAAGTTAAAGGATGTTCAAGTAGAGATTGCAGTGAAGCGGATGGCAGACGTTGCAGAGCCAAGTGAGAAGGTATTCATGACAGAGCTAAAAATCATAGGCAGAACTCATCACAAGAATTTGGTAAAGCTATTGGGATTTTGCATTGAGGATAATCACTTTATTTTGGTTTACGAGTTGATGAAGAACGGAGCATTATCAGATTTTTTGTTCAAGGAAGAAATACTGCCTACTTGGAGTCACAGAACAGAAATGGCACTAGGAATTGCAAGAGGACTGCTTTACTTACATGAAGAATGTGATTCTCCAATCATCCACTGTGACATAAAGCCTCAAAATGTACTTCTTGACAGCAAATACAATGCCAAGATTTCAGATTTTGGGCTATCAAAACTCTTGAAGAAAGATCAAACAAGAACAGATACTTGCGCAAGAGGGACAGTGGGATATTTAGCACCAGAATGGCTAAAGAATGCACCAATAACACCCAAAGTTGACATTTTTAGTTTTGGTGTAATGTTACTGGAGATTACATGTGGTAGAAGGCATATTGAGCTTAGCAGGGTAGAGGAAGAGAGCGAAGATGATGAAGGTGATGATTTACTGCTTGTAAATTGGGTTGCAGGCTGTGTGAGAAGTGGTAGAATAGAAAAACTTGCAAGGAGTGATCCTGAAGTATTGAATGATATTAAAAGACTTGAACGATTCGCCAAGGTGGGATTGTGGTGTGTCCATCCTGATCCAATTGTTAGACCTTCAATGAAAATGGTGATGCAAATGCTTGAAGGCATAACAGAAGCTGGAGTTCCTCCAATGCTTGATCATTAAATGATTGTTTAAATCATCAACAGGGAGGAGCATACTAACAAGACGAAGAAGTGAAAGGAAAAAGGCCTCTTGGCATTGAAAACTGCAGGTGAATAATGAAAATTGTCATACCATTAATAGTTAGTATTGAAGAACCTTAAGGGACATCCTGGATATACTTATGCTCTTGTAAAATTTGTCTAAGTCTCAGAATTTGATGATTAAGTGTTTCTTTTTTGTTTCCAGGTGTTTGAAGTCCTGAATTTGAATTGTTTGCTTTTGCTAGTTTATAATATGTGCTTCAGTTTCTCCCTTGTCATGTTTGTTGTACCTTTATTTACTTTGGTGTTGTGTATTGCTTGTTCTCCTCAGTCCAGTGTAATCAAAAGCAAAAAATCTCTAAGGTCCGTAGGAGCTTTAAGAGCAAAGTCCAAATAAAGAGTGTGGTTTATTGAAAAAAGACGCAACAGGAGAAAAAAATATAAATATATACATATTTAATCCAATACTAATAGTTATAAGCATGAATAGCATATGAACAATGAAATTGAATTATTATTTTTTTTACTATAAAGTGAAATATTAATTATATAGCGTTGCCTCTTCAGAAGAGGCTCATTGACAAAAAAAAAGTATGTCTTGGAACTTGATGATGACATTGAAGCATACATTAAGCGAGGCGAAACGCTCAACACATTTTGAGCCTCGCTTCAAGAATTAAGTGCGCCTTTGACAACATTGCCTCAGTCTCAGTCTAAGAAGGCAATACTTCATCTCTCTATCTCTCAGTTTTATTTTCACATATTCTCTATTTCAATTTACAAATTCTGTGCACTTATTGTATTTTAGGAGATCATCAATCCTGTCAAACTTTTACTTCAAATAATCAAGCAAATTTTGTTTTCATTTACATATACATAGATGTCAAAAATACTTAAATATGAAAATCTGTTGTTTGAAGGGAAAAAAAGCACACCAAATGGAACATAATAACCAAAAATAAATAACAAGAATGACTTTTCTTTTAATTTATCTACATTTTACTACAAAATTATATTCATATTGCTGTTTGAATTATCTATGTTAGCTGTTTTAAGGGTACAAAATCAGATTACGTTTTACTAGAAAAAACTTTAGCCAGCTTGGGATCAATCACTTGCAATGTGTTTAACACTAGCAGGATTACCATAGAAGGTAATGAGGTCAATAATCTGTTTTATCAAATTTAAAATAGATAGATAATTATTCAGGGGTCTTTTAATTATCAGTTAAAAAGTTGATTTGAGTTGGTCGGAATTGGAAAAAAAATCAACTTTGTTAAAAAAAGATGAAATGTTGCAATGTAGAAATATTGTATAAACAATATATATAGATGTATATACATATGTGATACATAATTATACATCATTTATACACAATTATATATATGTTCATTTCGTAGAAAAGAATTTTTATGTAAATTTTACCTAAATCCCATAGTGATTCTTCTCAATTATATTTTATCCCTACTCTTTTAAAAATTACCCGAAATTCCTTCAGATACATCATGTACGTTCTGATACATCATGTATCTAACTTTCCGATATATCACGTAAAGTGATATATCCGATCGATACATCACATATAGTAATGTATCAGAGAATAAGAAGGAGTAGGAATTTTTATAATTTTTTCAAATGATAAAATTTTTTGAAGATTAAAATAAAATAAATTGTGTATTTATGTAATTTTTCCAATTTTGCTTGTCTTTTCGTTTACGTAAGAAACGCATAATACAATGTATTGGGACAATTAAAATTGGACCACAATAGCTGAAAGTGATGGGCCAATTCCAATCACAATTCCAACAGGATTCCAATTCCAATTACATTAATAAACTCGTTTAGATTAATTATTCTTTTTTTAAGTACTTTTTATTATTAAAACCTATAGCCTAATTTACCTTAAAATCACTTATACCCCTCATCTCCCTCTTTATCCAACCCCTCATCTTTCTCCTTCTCCAACCAACCTAGTCACAGATGGCTTCTCCGACAAACAAAACAACGAATAAAAACTATCCCAACTCTCATTTTTCATTTTCACCTCCACACCACCACTAAATAGATCAAACAACAAGAAACAACAATAACCAAATTGAAAAATCACCAAATTTCAACCAACAATTAGGAGCTTTAGCGAGCTCCATGAAAATCGACGATGTCCGGTCTTTAATCTCCTTTCTCTTTTATGTTAATTTATTTTATTTTTCAATTTATAACTATTAGAACCAAAGAAGATTGTAGTTTCTATGTTCGTTGCTTAAGTAGAAGTGGAGAACATAAAATCGTTGGTGTTGTTAAATCTGAACAGAACTCCGATAGTGTGTTTGTTGCTCCATTGAGATCCATGAAAATCAACGTTTAGATCTGGTGATGGTGCTTGGACCGAAGAAATGGAAAAATGGGAGTTTGGTGGTTGAGCATGGTGATTTATTTTGAGATTAGCTTGAGCTACTAATAGTCTGATGGTGGTTTGGTGGTGGTTAATCATCGGAGAAGAAGAGGCATATCTTTGAAAAATTATATTACAAATGTATTAAAAGTATATTAAATATAAATGGTAGTTTTAATACAATTCGAATTCAATATTAGATATTGTTATAAATTCGATCATTGTTATTTCAAAAAATATAATATATTTCTAATAATATAAAATTAATTTGAATTGTACTGGAATATTTGAAATTCACACATAAGACTTATAATATATTTGTATTAAGAATATTTTAGTTATATATTCACTATGTGTATTGGAACATCCCCTATAATATGTATTATATATTGAATTCAAAATGTATTATAATTATTTTTTATTTTTTTCTCTTATTAACGACGTTAAAATATATTATTGTATTAAAAATATTTTAGTTATATATTCACCATGTGCATTGAAAAATATATAATGTATTGAATTCAAAATGTTACGGTTGTAGTTTATATTTATTTCTTTTGTTAATGATGTCAAAAAAAAATCTTCATATTTTCATATCTTCAAAAAAAAAAAAATGTTAGTCTTCACCAAACATTCTTAAACATTAAGATATAAATTTCAAAGATATTCTCAATTGTTTGCGATAATACTCAATCTAAAATCAAGTCTTAAATTAGAATAATTGAAATTTAAAATAGAGGGAGGGTGGGGAGGAGAAGTATATGTTTATCCTTTTTTTGCTATTTCGAATAAGCAAAATACAATTATTTATGCTTTTTTGGTAAAATTAAAACTTCTATTAAAACTTATAATTAATGTTATATAATATATTATTTAAACAATTAAATATTTGATAAATAATTAAAAAAAATAATCTAAATAGCAGTCCACTCAATTACTTAAATGAAAGATAGCCATCATTTGTATATTCAGATAAAGCTCATTACAATATATTTTTTTGGCCTTGAATGAAAATATAAGGATACTAAAAAAAAATTAAACTCAAACATCAACAGTGAAAAAAAAAGACAGCTTAATTGTTCTTCTTTTTGATTTGTGAGATTGTATCATACATCAACTTCGGAATGTGATGTCTGAAATTTCATATAATTTCAAATAAAATGTTAAATTTTAATTATATGTGCATGAAATTCACAAATTAAATTAAATTTATGTCTTTAACATAATGCAAAAATTCTTAATTTCAGATAAAAATATTAAACTTCAAATATTTTTCTTACTAAAATCAGACAAAAATAATCGAACTTCATTCATATACAATTTGCATTATTCCGTGAAACGGCAACTTAGAAAATTGGAAGAAAAAAAAAAGAAAAGAAGAGGGGAGCATCATGCTTATGCCACAGTGACATCATCAAAGGTTTAAATCATTTAAAAGGGTCCCTTAAGTTCCAAAAAATAGTGACAAAGAGGTTAGATAAGTAATTTTGATGTTTCACAAAAACATTACTACTATGTAAATACATGTTTCCTTTATAATAATTAGAATACTCAAAACATCTTTAACTAAAGTATTTCCACCAGCTTAATAAATTAATTATACCTAATTAATTTGACATGTATTAATTAACTATAAAATGGTTGAATAAAAATTTACATTGAGTTTGGAAAGAAGTGTTAAGAACACTAGTGTTTAAATTTTTTAAAACTTCTTATCCTCTATTTATTGTTGGTTTTTAGCCGGTGTTTCGCCATAAATTTTAATATAATCAGATTTTAAAAATTAATTTTCAAAATATTTTTAAGTGTATTAGTTTTTGAAAGAAATTTTACTTTCACTCATAAAATTTTAATTTTTTTTCAAGTAAAATATATATCCAAACATAAATTTAAGTTTCAAAAGTTAAAACTTTAAAAATTCAAAATTTTAAATTTCAGCTCAAAATTTATGACCAAACGAGAGTTTAAAACATGGATAAAGTTGAAAGCTAAAGTTTTGATCTGACTAACTAATTTTCTTCTTCTTTTTTTTTTTCTCTCCTTATCTTGAATTAGGTAATACTTTAATCTTTAGGTGACAGGGAAATATCTATCTGTTGTGCCTTTATGATTAATGAAAATGCAATGCATGATTGCGTATCTAAAACCTTCTCGCATGCATGTATTTATTACTACATATAGTAACACATTTCCATTGGATCATACTTCCTCCGTTCCATATTAGTTATCCACGTTTCTAAGATTAATTATTTTAATATATAAAATCAAGATAGAAATTGATTATATTTTACCCATTTTACCCTTAGAGAACGTTAATTCTTTTTGAAAGTGTAAGCAAGTTTATAAAATTTCAAAAAAAATAATCTTAAAAGATAAATTAGTAAAATCATTTTTCTTATTTATGATTTCTAAAGTGGCGTGTCAAGGAGAAAATGAACAACATAATAATAAGAAACGAAAGGAGTATATTTGAAACACTCTTTCTTTTCATCCGCCGCAAGTATAACGTTATATATATTGATAGTGTAATTTTTTTCTCGGCATGCTAATTTAATTTCACCTATACGACAGCGGGTTAATACAATTTTAATTAAGAATGCTTATCATAAGAGGTTTATACATATACATAATTTTATAAGTGATCTGATTAAACGTAAATATTTTTTACACTGTCAATACATATAAATTAGAATTATTTTTATTGTAGTTTGTTGGAAGATGAGTTAGGTTTTGGTGAAGGGGGGTAAGTGATGGTGATGATGAGTGCGTCTGGCTTAGCACGCCATTTATCATCTTTTGAGCAACTCATGAATAACTATGAATGATGTTTCTCATTGCACGCCAAGATTTTCTTGCACAAGTTTTATTTTCTCAAAGTAATTTATTTGTTTCACTTCAATTTTTTTAAAGATAAAAAAACCCCTAATTTTGGGTATTTGTCTCCACTACACCTATGTGTTCAATCATCTTCTTTTATTCCTTTTTTAAATCTCTCTTTCCCCAAAGAAATATCCTATTTCACGTACGTATGATGACATTTTATAGTTATTTCATTTGTTGCTACTTAGTGCTTTTGACATCATCATGTCTTCTTTTCACAAAAAAAAAAAAATGTCACTACACTTGCTTTGCTAATTGCATTATATTATCCCTAAGTTTTATTATTTATTCGTGTATTCTTCTAACTAATGAAAGTGATACCATAAGACATGTGACGTAGTTTCTTCATTTTAATTTATTTATTTTAGTTATATCATAAAAATAAAGGATTTTTTATAATTATTTAGCGACAATAATATAATTATTGCTATACACAAAACACAACTTAAAAATTAATCGTTCACATACTCGCTTATATAATCATTTTTCGACCATCATGTTATATTGCATCGTTGCATTACCACTCCAACATATCATTATTACTCCACTATTCTTCTCACTTGTTATTACCATGATTTTGCAGAAAATAAAATGTGTTAAAGATAAAGGTCTCTAAAGCAAAAGCAGATGATGATCTATAAGTAGAACCAATAAAAATTCATATAATTACTATGTGGACAAGAATCAGTTGTATATATACTATGGTCATCTAACCACTATCGACAAATGTTATGATGAAATGGTAAGTATCTTATCACTATACGTAAAAACTAATAATTAATTTGCCTTCTAAGTATGTAATCGTCTATAGAAAAAAGTGTACCAAGTTAAATAAAAGTTAATGACGTGAATTCATATTCGTTTGACTTTAAAATAAGTACTAGACAACAAGCTAAAAATATATCAAAAAAAATCATTTAACAATCAAATAAAGGGTTTTAATCTGATAGCGTTGAGAGTACTAACGCCATAATAAATAGAGAATTTTGTGGCCATTGTATATAATTGTCGCTATATTATATTTAGTGACAATAATAAATATAAATATTTATAATCAACATTGTATATAAATATCACTAAAGATTTTAGAGACTCCGAATTCAATGACATTAATATAATTGCTGCTAAATGGAAAGTCTATAGTCACTTGTGACTTTTTTTTCTTTCTTAAACTATGTGTCAAGTCAAACAACATCAGATAAATTGGAACGAAGAAAGTACAAGTAATCTAAACGTTAGAAAATGAATAGTACGTAACAATACGAATAAAATAAATATAAAATAATAAATTATCTCCTAATTTTTTTAATTGAATAAATAAAAATAGACGGAGAAAATATTAAGAGAGTTAAAGAACTAGAGCCCCATAACATTGGTAAAAAGGAGTATATATTATTTTATATTCCAAATATACATAACACTTAGAGAACGCACGCGAGGAAATCAACCTAAAAATTCTCACTTATTATGATATTTTTTTGTATTCCATTTATATTGTTTTTTGGAATGTGTGTCTCGAAAATCCATGAGGATTTTATGTAACTTAAATGATTACTTTCTTCTTCTTTTTCCTCTTTATATTCTTCACTTACACTTCCAATTTTTTTCATCTTTCAACTTATTTGTCACTTAGCTTGTATCCTTTTCTTTGAGGTCTCATCACATTAAATTGTCCAATTAGTGTGTTTGAAGAAAAAAAATGGGTGAAATATCAGCAATCTCTAATGGTTTGAATAATGAAAATGGTCATGTAGTTGGAGGTCCAAGAAAGAGTTGTTGGTATGAAGAAGAGATTGATAATGACTTGAGATGGTGTTTTGCTCTCAATAGGTAACTTAATTAACTTATGAATAATGCTAATTCGATTTCATTAGACATATTATTTATTCAGTTTATTAAAAATAATTGTCCAACTTACTTGTTTAGTTTGAAAAGTATTCTAGAAATAATTTTTCATTTTGTGTCTATTTTATTCTTGCTGTTAAATTCTATTCATTTTTCTATATTTAAATTATTTATAATTAATAGTAGTGTTAAATCAAACATGGATAAGTAGAGATGAGTAGAGGGAGTTATTTGTGTCAATATTCAATCATATAACTTTTTTGTTTTACAATAGTCTGACTTGACATAAAATTTTAAAACTATATATTTTTAATAAATTTATAATCTTAAATATGTCATAAAAAAAGTTGTAATGCAAGACCCAAAAATACTTAAATTACTTGAATCCGAAATAAATGTATTCTTTTTTATTTGATTTTTTTTGTGCAGCATTTTGCACACTGGTGCTACTCAATATCAAGACATTCAACTCTTGGACACAAAGCCCTTTGGAAAGGTATTTACTAATTAGTACTTCATCACTACTTTATTTTCTGATACCAAAAAAGATCGAAACAAAATCATCGGTAACATAAAAATGTGACAAAAAAATTATCATATTTATTCAGCTTTTTTAATTTGAAAATTTGTCATTTTATTGTTTGAGAGTATTAAAATGAATTTTTGGCTAATGCAACAGGCTTTAGTGATCGACGGAAAGCTTCAAAGTGCAGAGATAGATGAATTTATCTACCATGAATGTCTTGTCCATCCACCTCTCCTTCATCATTCCAAGTAACAACTTTTTGATCACTCCCAAATAATTATTTCATTTTAATCGTATAAAAATTTGAAGGAGAATCTTGACCCATCTCACAGAAAATAGTTATAAAGCTCGCGCTCCACTAAGTGTATAGATTGAGATCCAGTAGAAGTGGGAGTGCCGCAAGGCTCTTGTAACTGATAAAGTTATTGTCATGTGATTAAGATTTCACAAATCCAAACAATGAAAATAACCTCTTGCACAAATGGAGTATAAGATTACATATAATAGGCTTTTGAAGTCCGGCCTTTCTTCTCTCTTTTTTTTGCGAAATACTCATTATGACTCTGTATTTTAACATTAAGTTCTTAAGCTTTTGAATAGTCTGCAAAATTAATTACATTTAATATTCACTTTAATTATCAGTCCTAGAAGCATATTCATTATGGGAGGAGGTGAAGGTTCTACAGCCAGAGAGTTATTAAGGCACAAAACAGTCGATAAAGTTGTAATGTGTGACATTGATGAAGTAAGTCTCTTATTTTCCCTCCTTTTTCGATCTTTCGATTGTGTAAATACATTTTACTCCGCTAATTAATGGAAAATTTAAATTCACACAAAAAAAAAAACAAATACTAATGTCAAAAAAATTATTGTAGGAGGTGGTGGAATTTTGCAAGTCATACTTGGAGGTTAACAAAGAAGCATTTTCCGATCCTAGACTTGACCTTATTATTAATGATGCCAGGTTCAATCCCCTAACTTTATGAACATGTTAAATTGACCCTTGATTAATATATATATTTGATAATTAATGAATCTTGATTAATAAAAATTGTTGTAATTTTGCAGGGCTGAGCTAGAAAGGAGGGAGGAACATTATGATATAATTGTAGGGGATTTAGCTGATCCTATAGAAGGAGGACCATGTTACCAACTTTATACAAAATCCTTTTATGAATTTATTGTTAAACCTAGGCTTAATCAAAATGGCATCTTTGTCACTCAGGTACATTATACTAATTATCTCTTAAATTTCATCGAAAACGCAACACTTCTAAGTATCGTTTAAATTAAATTAGCATAATACATTGTATTAGTGATTTGTAAGTACTAATTAATGCTGAAATATTGTGGATTAACACTTAACAGGCAGGACCAGCAGGAATTTTCAGCCATACAGAAGTCTTTTCTTGCATTTTCAATACTCTGAAACAAGTTTTCAAATGTAAGTTTCTTGACAGAAAAAGAAAAAAATAATCAAATGTCTGCTAATAATTTATTATATTATGTTATAATTAATTCTTGAAAACTTGATATATCTCAAAATGATATTTAACATTTATTAATTCTTTTGTCTTACAGATGTTGTGCCTTATTCAGCTCATATTCCATCCTATGCTGACACATGGGGATGGGTCATGGTATTATAACTATATTGTTTCAATAAGTCGGTCAAAATAACTATATTTGCTAGTTAAATATATTTTTAAAAAATTATTTTATATATATAAAATGTATATCTTATGTATATTAATACGATAAAAAAAATATACATTTATTGACTGTTATTTTTATGGGCGACTATACAATATAATTTTTTATTAAATTATGTATTATTTGGTATAGGCATCAGATACTCCTTTTGTTGCAAGTGTGGATGAATTGGACCAAAGAATCAAGCAAAGGATCAAGGGAGAAAATAGATATCTTGATGGGAAAACATTCACTTCAGCCTCTACATTGAGCAAAGCTGTTAGAAAATCGTAAGGAATATTCCAATTTTATTAATTATTGGTTTAGTAATTTAATTGTGTTATACACTCATAATTTAGCTTTAACTTAATTACCACAATAACAGTCAATAGGTAACTTTTCGTATACAATTAAAATTACGTATATTATAGTTCGTTTTTCGCGACTATCTCGATGATTATTGCTAAGATGAATATTTGAACAATGACAGATTGAACAATGAGACTCATGTTTACACAGAAGGGAATGCAAGATTTATTTATGGACATGGAAGACACAATCAAGCATGAGATTATGGAACAAAAATTGAAAGGGGAGCTACAAGATTATTGTAGCACATAAAAAAAAAAAACTTGGAAACTTTTCTAATTTTTTTGTTTTTGTTTTTGTTTTGTTTTCTCCTTATGGTTTTAACTCAAAAGTTATCTAGGATCTTATGTTTCTTATATATGTATTTTTGTTGGAAGTGGTGGGGTGCTATGTAGTTAGTCTTTCTTGTTGTTTTTGAATTACTATATGGTTTAATATGGAATATTATCTTTTAATTTTGAATCCCCAATTTTTTGTCACATTATAAAGTTTGTTTATTTTTTCGTACATTAAAAAAGACCAAATAAATATTTTTATATCTTTCATAAGCTACACAATTTAAATATGCCAAGAGAAAGAAACTTCATATCCTTGAACACATTTTCGTCAAACGAGAGCCAATGGGGTCAATTAGAATGTCCTTATTTCACAGAAAATTAGCATATTGATATATGCATCTACTTAATTTATCCCTTGTTTCTTCTTTTTCCTGTTGTTATTACTTGAGAATTGTACAAATAAAAGGTAGGCCATATTCCATTAAGCTTCTTCATAGCATATGACCACTCAAAAATACCTTAATTATGTTTTATAGTTGTAGTTTGTTAATTACAATTCCTAGCTATAGTTATAGCAGCGTTTGTATAATTCGCACAATATTTATATACGTTTGTATAATTCGCATTTTTTGTATAACGTTTGTATATTTCACTATAAAATTCATGCACAATGTTTGTACGATTCGCTATACAATTTGAAGTGTTTGTAAATTTCGCTATACAATTTAATTCGCGCACAACGTTTGTATAAATCACATGAATTATACAGAACTCAACTGTATAATCACGCGAATTATAGAAAACTCAAACTATAATTACAGCTAGATATTTACTGCGAGCCATAATTAATTCAAACTATATAGCTAATTAATTAATATATGCTTACTTATCCGCGTAATTTTTCCAAACCAAATAGGGATTAATTGGGCCAAGAAAATGTTAAAAGGAGACTCTATTGGACATGCAAAAATCCAAAACTAATCCTTAAGTGGTGATTGATAAAACACCCATTTTGGGTAGCTATGCTTGTGGGCTTGTGGCCACTCAAAGCAAAGATATATAACAAAATATCTCCAAATGATTTAGTGATGTATGTGTCATTTCTTGATACAAAATAATACATAAACTCACTAATTAAATTAGGTCTAGTGGTATATGTCGTGGAGCCTCACTTTCCATGCTGCTCTCCTTGCCTGCCAGTGTGTTGGCGTCGATGAAGGTTTAGTGATACTTGGGGAAGTCATTCAAAAAGATTGTTTTTTTTTTCAACTTTCTAATTGCAATTAAACTTTCTGCATATTATGTTCAATATTATAAGATTAAAGGACATATTTTAATATATTTGATATATATTTAATTTAAAATTATAAATATTTAAAAATTTTCTTTATTTTTTTGAGTTTCGCGTCAAATCAAAACAAGCTAAATAAATTGAAACATACGAAGTGCTCCATATACACAAAAATATAAAAATAAAAATAAAAATAGCAAAAGGAAAAACACTCTTTGGAATCATTTGCTTGTGTTTCATGTGGTGTGCCATATATATTCAATGATTATGCGTGCTGTGGTGGACTCTACTTGTATCGTCACCTTATAATAGTAATAATTAATAATATAAATAAGACGCCAAATCAGTCCTCTCAATTAGTAGTAGTACTAATAATTCATGGTTTTTTCATCCATCAGCATCAATCATTTAGGAAATATGAAATTTATCGATAATTTTTAGTTAATTCGTTGTTAATATATTCTTAGTTAATTGTATCTTTTTAAAATTCATCGTTAATTCATAACTAAATGAGATATATAAAATTTTTGTTATTTAGCTATAAAATTTTATTTGTCGCTAATTTTTTATTTTCTACAAATGAATATATAACTTTATTATATATGCACACCTAAATTCAGCCACTTCATTCATCTACTTGATGATGATGATATTTCTAATTGTTTTGAGTTTAGTGAGAAAGATATTATAGTAATATGCTAGTTCGGATACTTATGGATTTCTCCGTAGCATATGCGGATTTGCAGCAATCATGATTTGTATTATTTATCTTTGAAAATTCTCACAAAGCAAATGAACTTTTTTTTCCATATAGCATATATATCCTTTAGGAGATACATAATGTTTTTCTCTATTGGAAATCGTTATCTAATGTGGAAAAAAGATATTCATTTTTCCTACATTCATAATAATATATTTATACACTAATAAGTAGGGGTGTACATGGACCGGGTTGGTTCGGATTTTTTACAAACCAAACCAAACCATTTGTGTTGGATTATTAAATCTACAAACCAAACCAAACCAATAAAAGTCGGGTTTTACGATATCAATTTTTCTTGGATTTTTTGGGTTTTTTCGGATTTCTCAGGTTTTTCATAGTATCTAATAAAAAACACAAAGGAGTGCTTCTTAAAAAGAGTTCTAATACAAAATATCAACATATAAGATGGAGGCAGAACATTGTTTAAAGTTTTAACTTTATAATATAACTTTATAAGATGATTTTTTTTGTATATTATTTAGATGGGCTTCTCAAGTCCAAATCTAAATGTAAGAAAGAAAACAAAAATTATGAAATTTTTTTAAAAAATATTTATAAATTACATTTTATTTTAATAAATATTTTTATGTATAACATAATTTAAAAGTAGTATATCTATAATCGGGTCGGTTTGAGTTCGGTTTGATTTTTTTTAGTTAAAATCAAACCACCTTATAATGGTCGGATTTTTTTTCCAAACACCAAACCAAGTCAAACCAAACCACTAGTTGGGTTTTTTAACGGTTTGGTTCGGTTTGTCGATTTGGTGCGATTTATCAGTTTACCCTGTACAGCCCTACTAATAAGGACTAAAATTAAGAAAGACGACAAATGAATGAACTATCAGGTTAATTAAAAACTCTTATGACTGATCCGACTCAATAAATATTTCCAACAGATATACTAAAGCAAAATGAAATATCTTCTAGATTGGTCCCGGTAATTATCTCATCCCTTATGGTGCAATATGAAAAATCAGATCACATTCCTGGGTTAGCATCATTAATTTGTAGAACATAAATAGGTAGATTGGATATGACGCGGGAAGCGAGATTTAGATGATTTAGACATGTGAAGAAGAATTAATTATAGATAATTATAAGAGAGATATAAATAGATTGAAGAAGTCAGATATGACCTTGTATAGAAGTTTATGGAGGACACATGATGGAGGATTAATTAGCTAGTAATTGAGGGTTGCCACACTTAGTCTTTTAAACTAGCAGTCGTTGTATTCCTCTGGGAGTTTCTTGTTACTCCATCTCTGTTATTATTTATTATTTCTATTATTTCAATAATTATCGTGTTATTTTGTTATAGTGACTATTCCATATTTAGGTGGGGATGGGGGGTGATGGAGTTGGTATAAACAAGAGTAAATAGATTGGAATCTTTTAAAATCCATTGTTTCAAAGCTTAAATGGTCTAGCAAAAGTTATTTAAGTCCTGATGTACTATGAATATTATTTACCAGACAATTCATATGTACGGTATCAGCGTGAAGGACTGGGGTTGCAATTCCATTAATTTTCATGAATTTATGGACATGAATGGTAATAAAATGATTGAGATAAATTCCTTCGCTCTTAATAAGAGGCATCAAATTTGAACTCCTGAGGGCTGAGAATGAAAAAATCTTGTTAGAAGTGTCGTCGTTATAAATGAGTTCTACAATTCGTGAATTTGAATTTAATCAGATTTCAATATGTGGATGAATTTTTTTTTTAAAAAAACTTCTATGAATTATTGATTTTAAATTAACACACCTTTCACATGGATATTGAAAGTTCAAGGAAAGCTACTGGACAAGAGGCATCATAATTACTTCGTGCTTTCCCTCAAAATATTTTTTTTTGGTTAATTTAAATCATTGTTTTTGTTAATGTGAAACCGCGGTTTTTTTTTTTATTATTTTATTTTGACCTTAACTTTAGGTAAACATTCTATTAGTTCTAGATTGGGGAATTCTGATGAAATAATGAAGAACTTGTGAAATTTTTTTCTTGTATTTTCTGCTTTTCATCTTTACAATCTACTCTAAAATTTATATATATTTGTATGGAATCTAATCTTGTAACAGAATGGACAAGTGTCCCAATTTCTGTTGTAACCTCCTAACAACTTAAAAAATAAATAAATGCTGAAATTATAAATACACAAATAAAATAAACATTATATATGTACAGGTCATATAGTTATTGGGCCTTCATCTACTATCCATATAATATTTCCTGTCAGCCCAACTCAAAACTGAAATCCAAAATCTGGAAGCCCAAATATAAGCCCAATTAAAACCATATCCTCAGTTCATATCCTCTTGCCCTAACATGTAAAAATATCTGAAGAGGATCTAGACACTTTTATTTGTACGAAGTGGTCTCGAGCCTCTTCATCTTCTTATCTTCCTCCTTCAACATATCTCTGAGAGAGATAAATCACAATACCCCCCCCCCCTCAAGTTGGAGGGGAGGATGAAACACCCAACTTGTCTAATAATCGATGATGAAGCGGGCCAGTGAGCGATTTGGTAAACAGATCGGCAAGTTGTGAGTTCGATTTGACAAAAGAGAGGGAAATCAGACTAGCAAGGTATTGTTGACGGACGAAGTGACAGTCAAGTTCAACATGCTTCGTCCGTTCATGAAAAACTAGGTTCTTTGCTATGTGGATGACAACGAGGCTATCGGAATGTAAAGGAATAGGCAACGAAAGCGGAACAGACAGATCGTCAAATAGGCGGACTAACCAGGTAAGCTCAGCTACAACTCGTCGCATGGAACGATACTCAGCTTCAGCTGAGCTAAGAGAAATAGAAGCTTGCTTTTTAGATTTCCATGAAATAGGTGAAGAACCAAGTGAAATATAAAAATCACTAACAGATCGGCATGAATCTGGACAGGTCCCCCAATCAGAGTCACAAAAAGCGAGGAGTTTGTAGCAGGAGGAAGAAGTCATGTACAAACCAAGTCCTGGGTCCTTCAAAAGATAGCGCAACACCCGAAAGGCAGCAGTAAGATGTGGTTCACGAAGATCTTGCATAAACCGGCTCAAATGATGCACAGTGAAAGACAAATCAGGCCTGGTGTGAGTAAGGTAATTCAACTTACCCAATAAATGCCTATAGAGAGTGGGATCTGTGATGGGTGTGCCTGTTTGAGCTTGTAACTTGATGGTAGAATCCAAAGGAGCAGAAACAGGTTGAAGATTTAATGAATCAAACTCATGGAGTAGATCAAAAGTAAACTTCCTTTGAGATAGAACACGACCATGAGATTCTCGAACAACTTTCATACCAAGAAAAAAATACAAATTTCCCAAATCTTTGATGCGAAACTCCTTATCCAGAAACATCTTAAGGGAATGTAATTCGGCTGGATTGTTCCCAGTCATGATAATGTCATCCACTTAAACCGCAACAATAGAAATGAAATCACCTTCCTTCTTTATAAATAGAGAATAGTCATTTAAGGAGTTTTTGAATCCTTTGAAACTGAGAGCAGAGGTCAGCTTTGAATACCACTGTCTGGAAGCCTGTTTAAGTCCATAAATGGACTTTTGCAGCAAATAGACATGGTTAGGTGAAGGAGGTGAGATACCTGGTGGAAACTTCATGTAGACTTTCTCATCCAAATCCCCATGTAAAAAAGCGTTGTTAACATCTAGTTGAAAAAGACCCCATCCTTTCTTAATTGCCAAAGCCAAAATACACCTTATAGTCATCATTTTAACCACAGGTGAAAATGTCTCATTATAATCCACACCTTTTCGTTGAATATCTCCTCTAATCACCAATCTAGCTTTAAGTCTTTCAATACTCCCATCTGAATGCTGTTTGACCTTGTAAACCCATTTACAAGGTAAGGCTAGGCAGAACAACGACATCCTAGGTATTATTTAACTGTAAAGCTTCAATTTCCTTGTTCATAGCTTTTTGCCAACCAGGATGATAAGAAGCCTGTGCATAGCTAATAGGTTCTTGGATAGTAGATATAGATTTAAGCATGTCTTGATTAACAGAAGATAAGTGACTAAAAGAAAAACATGCAACATTAACTGGACTAAAAAAATTGTTGGAAGTCATGTATGTGTGTGTGATAGCATTGTAGATATAATCCTTGAGATAGGAAGGAGTTTTTGGAATCCTAGAGGACTGTCTAACTATGGTTTCAATAAGAGGTTCAGGAGAAATATGAAGAGGGAGTGAGAGATAGCAGAAGAGGTAGGACTAGTAAAAGGGGATATAAGATCTGTAGTGACATTACAATCATCAAAAGTAGTATCAGGACCTGGAGACATAAAATTATCAGTTGAAATGGTTTCTGGATCCTCATGAGAAAACAAATTTGGAGGATGGTGGGGAGTAGGAGAAGAGAAAGGATAAAATTCCTCATAAAAAACAACATTTCTAGATACTGAAATTTGCATAGTCTTAAGATTCAGAACCTTGTAGACTTTCTTATTGAAAAGGTATCCTATAAAGATACATGGCAGAGCCCTCGGATCAAATTTGAATCTGTGACTTGGTAGAGTAGACACAAAACACAAACAACCAAAGCACTTTAAATGAGAATACAAAGGCTTTGTGTTAAACAAAAATTCATAAGGTGTTTTATAGTGTAAAACTTTAGAAGGAAATCTGTTTATAAGATAAGTGGCTGTTAAAAGACATTCTCCCCAGTAGGTGATAGGTAAGTGAGATTGAAATAGCAAAGCCCTGGAGGTTTCAAGAAGATGCTTGTGTTTCCTCTCCACTACTCCATTTTGTTGTGGGGAAGATACATATGTGGTTTGGTGTATAATGCCTTTAGAAGATAGAAAATCTGATTGGATTTTACCACTTCCAAATTCAAAAACATTGTCTGATCTTATTATCTTTACATGAGAATGGAACTGCCTTTCCACCATACTTAAGAACGATTGCAATATTGAAAATGTATTTGACTTTGTGCTTAACAAATGAGTCCAAGTAGCTCTTGTAAAGTCATCTACAATAGTGATAAAATATTTAAAACCATCATGAGTAAGAGTTTTGTATAGTCCCCAAGTGTCTATGTGTATCAAGTCAAAAGCAGATTTGGATGTGATAGTGCTTAAAGGAAAAGGCTGCCTGATTTGTCTAGCCATAGGACAGATAATACAAGGCGAAGTAAATTTAGAACAAAGAGAAATTGGAACAATATTTTTCATATTACTCAAAGGAAGGTGACCCAACCTGTAATGCCACAGTTTCTCTTTTACACTTGGATCAAAAACACTAGAAAAGACAGAAAGCACAGACACTGAATTGGAAATACAAATGGACTGATCCTTAGGTAAGTTAAAACTAGAGCTAGACAAACAACTAGATACAGCCTTAGGAAAACTACTAGAAATTGCTAGCTGATTGGGCTTTAAGATGTAGAGTCCTCCTTGTTCTTTACCAAACGCCTGAGGGTTCCTCAGTGAAAGGTCCTGCAAAAGAAAACAGGCACTAGGTGTGAAGAGAAGAAATTTTTTGAGTTGTTTGCATAATTTATGTGCAGACAGCAGATTAAACCTGAAAGAGGGTATATAGAGTAGATCATGTAGAATAAACTTAGAGGAAAGGTAGACAGATCCTGAATAGGTTACTTTGACCCTTTGAGAATTTGGAAGATTTACCACAATAGGCTCAGAAAATGCTTTCAAATTAGTGAACAAACTTCTGTTAAAAGTCATATGCTCAGTTCCTCCACTATCTATTATCCAAGATCTACTATCAACATTGAATATGCAAGCATTGGAGTTAAAAAATTTAGTCATACCAGCACAAGTTAGATTTGTAGCATTTTCAGTGGAACCTGCAGTTTGTTGGTTCATTTTGACTTGTTCCAAAAATTGCAATAGCTGAGAAATATTGTCTTGACTCAAGGACTTTTCCTCACTATTCCCTCCTGATTGTTGTGGATCATCTGCTGAACTGAATGCATTGTTAGATTGAATACTATTTTGAAATTTTCTTTGCTTTGTAAATTTGAAATCAGCTGGAAAACCATGAATCTTGCAGTAGTTGCAGTAAACTGTGGTTTTCTTAATGTCATAGGCAAGTTTTTGATTCTTATAATCATTAAACCTCCTGGGTTGTTGGTTAGCTGCCATAAAAGAGGATGATTCCCCTGGATAATTAGGGGTTGCATGAATTTCTCTCTGTTTTTCATCTTGAATAACCAAAGAGTAATCCTGCCCAATACTAGGAAGGGGTGAAGACAACAAAATATTACTCCTTACTCCAATGAAAGTCTCATTCAAACCCATCAAAAATTGCAAGAGTCTCTCATCCTGATGTTCCTTCACAGTCTTCTATTTTGCACCACACTTACACTCACATACACATACTGAAAAAGTATTCATTGCATCTAGTTCATCCCATAAACTTTTCATTTTTGTGAAATAGGTAGAGATGCTAAGGTTTCCTTGTGTCAGTGCATTTAATTCCTTTTGAAGTTGAAATAATTTTTCCCTATTTGCCTGACCAAATCTATCTTCCAGGTCAGACCAGAGTACTTGTGCACTGTGGGAGTACAGCACACTTTCAGCAATTTCTTTTGATAAAGAGTTCAGCAACCAAGAGAGTACCATATTGTTGCATCTTTCCCAAGCTTTCTGGAGTATAAGATCAACAGCTGGAACAGTTAGGGATCCATCAATGAATCCTAACTTGTTCTTAGCTAAAAGGGCTATGATGACAACCCTTCTCCATCCTCCATAGCTTCTACCATCAAAGAGAGCACCCACCAAGTTCATTCCTGGATAATCTGATGGGTGTATGTAGTAAGGATGAGATGAATCCACAACATTAGTTGTAGTGGATCCTTCATTTCTTTCATCAGAAGAAAAAATATCTCTAGGCATTGTAAATTAGTTTATGGACTTATGAAAAAAAATGATTGACAGCAGAATGATTGAAATCAGACCTGCTCTGATACCATGATGAAATAATGAAGAACTTGTGAAATTTTCTTCTTGTATTTTCTACTCTTCATCTTTACAATCTACTCTAGAATTTATATCCATTTGTATGGAATCTAATCTTGTAACAGAATGGACAAGTGTCCCAATTTCTGTTGTAACCTCCTAACAACTTAAAAAATAAATAAATGCTGAAATTACAAATACACAAATAAAATAAACATTATGTATGTACAAGTCATATAGTTATTGGGCCTTCATCTACTATCCATATAATATTTCCTGTCAGCCCAACTCAAAACTGAAATCCAAAATCTGGAAGCCCAAATATAAGCCCAATTAAAACCATATCCTCAGTCCATATCCTCTTGCCCTAACATGTAAAAATATCTGAAGAGGATCTAGACACTTCTATTTGTACGAAGTGGTCTTGAGCCTCTTCATCTTCTTATCTTCATCCTTCAACATATCTCTGAGAGAGATAAATCACAACAAATTCTTCTTTTATTATTATTTATTTATTTAAATAAAAGGTTTCCTTTCAGTTTAGTTATTCATCTCTTTTATTTTCAATGCAAACAACTCAACGATAAAGGAAGACAAAATAAAATAATTGTTTGGGAGAAAAAAAATGGAACATTTTACTTCCTTCATCGAAATTATTCCAAGTATTTATGTTTTGGTACGATGGAAAATACCACAATTAATAACATGTTTGGCTAAGTTTTTAAAATTAATTTATTTTGAAAAGCATTTTTTTCAAAGGTTTACGTAAAATTATTTATAATAAGAACGAATTTGTCTTCGACTAATAAATATAAAAAAATAATTAAACAACAACTAATATTTTATCAAACTTTTAGGAAGTGCTTCTAAATATATTTTTCTCAAAAACTTTTTTAAGACGAATATTTTGTGGATTTAGCTTCTGAAAAATAACTTTTGCTACTCCTTATATTTATTTTTTCTCAAATGATCAAACGCTTTTTTTAAAAAAACATTTCTTTTTAAAAAAATTAACTTATCAAAATCTTGATCAAACGGGCTATAAATTCAAATCAAGAAAATGAAAGAAGGTTTATTTATTTGGTTTTCATTTTCTCTCTTTTGCACACAAGCTAAGCAAGAGCAACACGGAGATTTTGCTTTTCCTACTTTTTCAAAAGGTTGTTTAAGTCTTTGGTCGAAAAGAGAGCTTGAACCTTCTATTTTTCTTGTTTCTTGTTCTAATTGAATTCTTAATTAATTTAGAATCACGTTAGGTAAGATCCATTTAAAGAAGAAACAATCTCTAACAATTTTTCTCCTTCATATTTAGCTCAAATTCGAGACTTTTGATTAATGATTCTTATCAGTAAGACTTTGTAAAAATATGGCACTTGAGCCTAATTAACTTAACCTCAAAAGTTAGCCCATAAGGAGAGGTTTGTCCAAGTTCATATAAGAAGATCAATATCCCATCCCTCTATCGATGTGGACTTCTTAACACTCCCCGCACGCCCAAACCTCAACTGCAGCATAAACACTTATAAATGGGGGCCCAACATGGATTAACAACAATTGGGAGGAGTTTGACTCTTATACCATATAAAATTAGGTCTTGACCTAACTCACACCTCAAAAGATAGCTCATGAAGGGAGGATTGTCCAAGTCCATATAAAGAGTCAAATTTTCCATTCCTCTACCGATATGAGAATTCTTAACACTCCCTCGCGTGTCCAAATCTCAACTGGAGCGTGAACACTATAATATGAGGGGCCAATATTGGTGAACAAAGAATTAGAATAGACCTGATTCTTTTCATTAGTCTCATTAGACAGAGATGAAATTTGCAAGAGATTTGGGGAAGTTCTAATTAAGAAGAGAATGAAAAGAAAAACAGGGTAACCTAGTTAAATTAGTGAAAAGTTATCTTAGGCCAATTTCTTAATAAAATTTATTGGAGTTGCAAGGAAGATTTTATTCCTATTAATTTAAAAAGTAAAGCATCTTATTCTTAATCTTCAAAACGCGTAGAACGGTTAGGCAATAAACTATTAAAGGACGCAGTAAAATACTTCCCACGTCTTTTTTTATGTGAAACTGCTGGGAGTAAAAAATATAAAAGAAATACCAACTAAAAAAATTGACTTATGTCTGTAAGAGGAAAAACTATTTTTCTTGTTTAAGTGGAAAACCTTTTTAATGAATTTTTTTTTACTCATTTAAGTTAACAAAATCCGAAAATATTTTTCATACTTTCCCCCACACCAAAATCTCTTCTTATTGTTTTTTCATTCCCCTTTGGCCCTCATTTTATAAGGAACACACACATGACATTCAATAATTGATCTACTTTTTTTTTAAAAAAATAATTCATTATTTAATTTATATGATCTGAAATTCGTAGTTTTAAATATTTGATAACATCTGGTTCACCTTAAATGTTTCTCTTAAATTTATTATTTTTAACTTTTACAAATATCTTTTTTAATGGATTAAAAACTATCATTAAGCATTTGAGCTGATGATTTTTCGAAAATAACTTTTTATCTCCATGAGCTAGTGATAAGTTCTACGTACATTATACTCTCCCAAACCTCACTTATAGATTTCACTAAATATATTATTATTATTGTAAAAATTACCATTAAGGTGCATGAATGTAGTTACTCCTCCTTTAATTACAAATTTGAATTTTGAGTCCTGAATAAAATGTTTTTGATAAAGAACACTTGGAATGAATCCTAAGCGACTCAAAAATCTGAATTAATTGGGTTGCTAGGTGAATTTCGAAAAAAAAAGAGGCCAAAAAACAAAAAGGTATTCTCCCGAAATGCAGAGAGTATTAAAATAATCATAAGCAACGTGTTAATAATGGAAGCAGGGGCATTATTGTCCTTACCTTAATGTTTACATATCGCTTTTAATTGGACAACGTGTGGGTCCCACTTCCATCGTTACATCAGTTGTCAAATTACACACGTTGTCATCTGATGAGTCATCAAAAATATTTTATATTCCCATTCTTGTCCTTATCTTCTTCTACGGCCCTTCTTAACTCCTATAAATACCGGCTTTCCCTCCCTGTTTAAAAGCCTCCTCTTGTCTACTAATCGTCTCATAAAAAAATATTTTCAGCTAACATTTCCATATTTGCATTTATAATTTGTTCAATTTGTCCTTCTCTACTTATGGATTCTTGCTCCCCTTTTGACTCTATTATTTTCGGTAAGTTTGTTTCTTCAATTAGTTACTTTTCGTATTTCGAGACTTAAATATTTTAATGTAGAATATTTAAGTTTTTTTTTTTAATATTTTGAAATAATTTTTGTTTAGATTTGGATGATACTCTGTACTCATCTAAGACTGGAATTGGGCAATCCTTGAAGAAGAACATTGACGGTTTGAATTCTGTTTTTTCTTTCTTTGGTTAAATTTTGTGATTAATTAAACGTAATTCAACATCATGAGCTGTGATCGGTTACCTGAAACTGTTGTATTTGGCTGAAAACAGATTTTCTGGTGGAGAAATGCGGTTTTCCAGTGTCGAAAGCATCCCCTTTGCGTGTTGAGCTTTTCAAAACTTACGGCAGCTCTCTCGCTGGTTTACGAGTAATTATCCTATTTTTAGCCTTACTTAATACTTTCGTTTTCAATTAATCAGTTCTAGTTTAGTTAATTGTTTTCTTTAATTCATTTGCTTGCAGGCTATAGGCTATGATATTGATGCCGATGATTATCACAGGTGAAATATTTTCTGAAAAAAATTGAATTTTCATAGTTTGATTCCCTAATTCCTCAACTTAATTTTGGAGAAATTTAAAAAATGAATTATTGTTCTGAAAATGTTCCCTTTTGTTTCCCTCCTCCTCAACAGCTATGTGCACGGAAGATTACCGTATGATTTGATTAAACCGGATGCTAAGTTACGAAGCATTTTGCGTAGTATTAATCAAAGGAAAATCGTAAGTTTTTTTTACATAGCTGAGTGCAAAAATGGCATCGGAGTTCAAATTGCGATCTGCTGATCGCTATTGATATACTAAATTAGGCTTTGTTGATTGATTTTTGAAAGTAAATGTGCAGATTTTCACGAATTCGGATCGAATTCATGCGATTAAGGCACTGGATCGTCTTGGAATTAAGGATTGTTTTGAACAGATCATTTGTTTCGAGACGATGAATTTTAACCTCTCTGAGGCAACAAGGCCAGAAGAGATTCCAGTGATATTGAAACCTTCAATGGAGGCAATGAATATCGCCATCGAAGCTGCTCAGGTCGATCCTTGTCGCACGGTATGATCTATACTCTGCTTTTCAAGCTAATTACCTCTTTATTTTTTGCTAATTTTGTGATTCAGAGTTTGATTTTCTTTTCTTGTTTTTTTCTGTGAGTTTAGCTCTTCCTTGATGATAATGTTAAGAACATAGCCGCTGGGAAAGCTGTGGGGCTTCGAACAGTTTTGGTAAGTTCTTATTTAGTTTGGAAATTTATGTGTTTACCATTTTCTGTTGAAATAGGATGATCTTGTTAATAATGAGACTGAGAAGCTAATGTAGGAGAAAAACAGATTGATCAAAACTCCACTCCTACCCCTAAAAGATATGGGAACATATTTAGCGGCGTACGAAATTTCTCAAATCTATGAAGTATGATTTCGTTTGGACCCAAAACAGAATGTTATTTTTCTGTTTTTAAGAACGATCTTGGCCCGTCCAACTCGAATCTTGTGTGATTGAATTTGCTAAAATTCAACAAGTGCATTGGTACTAATTAAGTGACATAAACAACAACATAATACCACTGAAGGGTATGAGAATGATAGAACGTACACAAATTTTACTATTATTTTAGAGAGGTCTAGAAGGTATTTTCCGAAATCCCTACCAAATTAAGTGACAGAAACATATAACAAGAATAAGGCCGTACAAGAAGATATTTTAACTTGTGGTTATCTTAAATTGTACCATGTGGACCTTAGTGTCGTGCTATTCATTCAGTAATCAAATCTCTAAAACGTGGGTAATTGAAGCTCGTGCTTGTCATTATCTTATCTTTATCAATCAAAATATTTATCACCTTTTAAGGGTGAAAAGTTTAAGCTCTCATTTGATCATAGAAAGTAGATTTTCAACAAACGAAAAATTCAAAACATTGTTTGTTCATGATCGATCAAGTAATCTCTTGCAGAAATACAGAATAAAACTACGTATAATAGACTCTCGTTATATGAACTCTGATTAATGTGTTTATTTCGGCATATTGAAGGTTGGAAGATCAACCAAGACGAAAGAAGCTGACTATGCATTAGAGATGGTGACTAATCTGGTTCAAGTAGTACCAGCAATATGGTTCAAGGAAGAAGAAGAAAAAGATCAAAAAATAACACGTACAAGAAGTGAAATGGACTTTCACGCAACCACAGCTGTGGGTGCTTAATTTATGTCCAAAGACAAAAAAAGCCAGAGTCTTCTAGTCTTTGGACCACAGTACATATGTACAAGTGTGTCCATATTCGTAATAATAATCTTTAATGTATGTGAATGTATTTGTATATATGTATATAATCATATGAATAAATTAACAAAAGAAGAGCCACATGGAGGTGGTTTTTACGAGAACTTTCGTGTCGATTCGAGATAAGCTCAACGAATTTTAAATTTGGAAAATAGTTTAAATTTATGGGAAAACTAAGTTCATGCCCATAAAAGCAAAATAATTATAAATAAATATCCCAATACAATTTATATCCCAAAGCATGAGATTCGCGATCGAAATATCATCGAAGTATCAATATACTGATATGGTATCATTGAGGCTGCCTCAATCCAATCCTTTATGATACCACCACAGAATGTATATACTGTATCATTGATGTTTACTTCAATCCTTCAGCTACATCTCCATGAAATTATCATATACTGGCATGGTATCATTAAAGATCGTTTCATATAATCATTAAGGATCGTTTAATACAAATGTTGAATGATACCATCAGAGTATATACTCCGATGGTATCATAAAGGTTTTTCTAAGTCATTCGATATTACATGAATGATACTATCACAGTATATTCGTATATTATCATAATATTGAAAATCCTTAATGAGACACTTTTAAATCCTCAATGATACCATAACAATATATTGATAACTTATCGGTATCATATAGAGTTGAGCTCTTTTTTTAAGAAATAAAAATAAAATAATTAAGAGAAAAATATTAAAATCACAATTTTATTTATTAAACTAATTAGTAAATATATTCTTTGTGATACTCCGTTATGTTGATACCATATCGATATCATATAAGACTAAACTTAATCCTCTGTGATACTCATGTAGAATGGACGGTGACGTTAGCACGCGAATTTAAAAATAATTAAAAAGGTACAAGGATAATTAATTTGGCCTGAATGGGTACTAGAAGGAATTATTTTACGATAAAATATGGGGTTGTAAATAGTCTGTTTAAATGATTCATTTTATATAGTTTTCCCTAAATTTATTCTTGAAGTATTGGATTTGTTTTGCATTTGCTCCGTCTTTATTGATCGTTTTATAAAAGATCCATAATTGAAGCATGTTCCTTTCGAATATAACCATTAAGAGATATCGCAATTAGGTACCATAGCTGAAATAGGTACCCATACCATATTAGTGAAATCAGGTTGAATTTTTCACACAATTAGTAGGAGGGGAAAGATAGCAATAACGTTTTGATAAGTTGATAAGTACACTTACGAATAAATGTAAAATACTTTCTTCGTTTTAGTCATAACTCAGAGTCGTTGGGATATATTCTGAATATGTTCACCGCGTAAGAATCAAATACATTAAAGATTAGCCTTTACATATACTTTAGAATTTGTATATTTATTTTATTTGAATTTATATGGGTGTGAAACCAACAAGTAGTGTTGCTTTCAAAGCTAAAGTATATGTACTATATTTTAATTAACCTTCATTATTGCAAGCATATAGTATCGTATATCTTTTGATATCGTTATCTGCTGAGTCAGTAAGAGTTTTTAATAATATTTGTCCCAATTACGCAATTAAGAATGATTAATTAATGCATTAATGTTGATAGTATTTAGAAACATTTTACTTTTTGAGGTCCCTCGAAATATCATTGGTATTAGGTGCTTTGTTACGCATAAAACGAACAGAACAATTAACTATGAAATTTGTCATTAATCTACATAACTTATAGCAAACAAGATCGTTTTATACAACCTACTATTGTTAAAAAAGGACGAGTGACGGATTTTTATATTTAGCCACACAAGTTGAACAAAATATTTTATTGTAACACATTAACACACCATGGCTAAAACTGAATGATATTTAGCAAAGAATATATATATATATATATATATCGTGTATGCAATAGCATACAACAAATGATTCGATTTTGTTCCTTCCGCATATAACTCTTTATTGGACATCATTATAAGAAGACGGCTAAAGTCTACTTCAAATTATAGAGAGTACGTATATGCCTTAATTTCAAGCAAGTTGGTCGGGGTATATAAATCCTCAATATTTCATTTAAGTTTGTTTTAGTTAAATATAATTAATTAATTAGCTCGCTAAATTTTAAAAAAAAATCTATATATATATACACTCTTAACATATTCTTTGCGACATGTATATATGTTTTATTTTTTAATTATTTGATTGATATATTGGTGTGAAACCAACAAGTAGTGTTGCTCTTAATAACCAAAGACGTTGATGTTATATTTTAATTAACCAACGTTAGCACATTATGCCATTTTGATATCGTTATGATCTGATGAGTCAGTGGGTGCCTTAATTTATCCCTAAATAAATATATTTTACTCAATAAGTGTGGTTAATCACATATTGATATTGATCGTGTAGAAAAACATTTTCTTGAGGGATTAGATACTTTGTGAAGCATCCCAATTGTACATATTTTATATGTGCCTAAGTTATGGCTGAGCATGAAATAGCTAAAATTAAAGGTGGCGTTTAGGGCTATACAGGGTAAACCGATAAACCGCACCAAATCGATAAACCGAACCAAACCGTTAAAAAACCCAACTAGTGGTTTGGTTTGACTTGGTTTGGTGTTTGGAAAAAAAACCCGACCATTATAGGGTTGATTTGGTTTTAACTAAAAAAAGTCAAACCGAACTCAAACCGACCCGATTATAGATATACTACTTTTAAATTATGTTATACATAAAAATATTTATTAAAATATAATTTATAATTTTTTTTTTAAAAAAAATTCATAATTTTTATTTGCTTTCTTACATTTAGATTTGGACTTGAGAAGCTCATCTAAATAATATACAAAAAAAGCCATCTTATAAAGTTATATTATAAAGTTAAAACTTCAAACAGTGTTCTGCCTCCATCTTATACGTTGATATTTTGTACTAGAACTCTTTTTAAGAAGCAGTGCTCTGTGTTTTTTATTAGATACTATGAAAAAACCCGAGAAACCCGAAAAAACCCAAAAAACTCGAGAAAAATTAATATCAAAAAATCCGACTTTATTGGTTTGATTTGGTTTATAGATTTAATAACCCGACATAAATGGTTTGGTTTGGTTTGTAAAAAATCTGAACCAACTCAATCCATGTACACCCCTAGTGGCGTTAATGAGCGGTTAGAGTTGAATTTGGATTGATTAAAATGGACTGAGATAATCAATGAACGGATTATTGATTCATTTAAAAGTATGAATGAAATGAGTTAAAAACGAATTATAACTCAACTTGTCTAATTTTTACTAAGTTTTAATTTGTTTATTTGTTCCTTTTAATTTTTATTACATAAAAAATTATATTTTTCTTTATATGACTATATGTAATATATCATATAAAAAAAGAAAAATTTGTATCCATCATAACTTAATAGACTCTATATTATTAAACCTAAAAATATTTTTCTTATTTAACGAACATAACAAATATATTACATTTTATATCAGATTTGAGCTTTTTCTCTGTACTAGATTTTGCCATGATCTTAAGCTCAATTTGAGGAAAATTATAATATTGGGGCTCATTTTTTGGGCAATATCTCAATCACTTTGCCATCTTCATCTCATATATATAATACAAAATTTATACAGATTTTACACATGAGATCATGAGCGAGGCTTGAAACCCTGAACTGTCACGGGCCAAATTTATCAATCGTAATGGCACCTATGTTCCCAATCGATAGGTAAGCCAACCCAAACATTCTCATCAATTCAGTAAAATAAATAAGGTGAGGAGACATGTGACAAGTGGAATATCCAACACACTAAATCTGTCATAAGTATGAAATGCGGAAAGCTAAAATACCACCAAGATTTGGTGTCATAAGTACAAGAGCTTCTAAAATAGGATTCAAATATGAAACTAAAATGACCAGTTTAGACATAATAAAGATTCTGTCTGAATACTAAAATAACAGAATAAATGAAAGATAGAGAGAGGTGTGGATCACGGAATAGCCAAGCAGCTCACCACAACTCCAAGATAATTCAAGTTCGGACTCAAAAAGCTCCACGAGATGCGCTCGTATTCGGAATCAAATCTGCACCACAAAAGAGTGCAACAAATGTAGTATGAGTACAAAACCACGCGTACCTAGTACGTCTCATTGACCAACAATGAAGAAGTAGTGACAGGAGTATATATAAAATTCTTCCTCAAATTTTATAATTCTACATTATACTTACCAATCAAGTCTCACCAAAATAGGGGTAATCAAATGTCACAAAATATTTAACACATAATCAAGTAAAAGTGAAGAAGATAATGAGATGCAATGCAACACCATGAAATGATATGCCTCAAATACCAAGTAACTTCACAACCGTATATATACAATACTTCTCGAAATATACTTTGAGAGTTTGTGACCCATGGGGGACTCACGAGGTCCATATACCGACATGGATGATCTCCACGTGTCTGTGCGGACGATCTCAATGTACTATCATAAAATCAAACCATCCCAACACGAATGATCTCCACGTGCCCAACTTATAACCATAAAATGCTTTCTCACAAACGATTTCCCTTTTGTCAGACCTTTACTCATACCCAATCTCATGTCAATGCATATGCACAATATAATTTCAACAACATAGGGGATGATGATGCATCTCAATAAATTAAATATCAGTATGACATAAAATCACCTCAACTATCGCAATTATGAGGGTTCAAATAAGAAACACAATCACACAAAATAAATCAATCAATAACACATAAGCTAATGCCCATATGCTTTGGCATTCTCAAATTACAATCCTTCATTCTATAGTAATAAACTTTTCCTTTATAAACACCGGTACTCGTATTAATGCCCGTCACACCATTGATACGAGACCCCCATCTTTCATCCTTACCCGTTATCTATTTTAATTTTTAATCTTTAATTAGAAAAAAAATCCTTCAACGAAGTTTAAAAGTCTTAACATACCTCGAATGCAGACACGTGTCACAAATTCCCAAGATTTTACCTTCCCTTTTCGCAAGGTCTCAGAACGTTCCAATCTATTAAAAATGCATTATTCATAAGTAAACGAATTTGTAGACACCCATATTACTATATGTCTAGCTTAGACCCAAAATCTCACCCTAAATCTATAATTAATTACCTAAATTTCAAGCATAGGGTTAACTCTAAATTCCTTCAATACCATAGATGTGATGATATTCATATAATAAAGTACACCTAACATTTAATTACCTATCTTAATATACCAAACTTAAATCATAATGTAATAATAATAAAAAAAAAGAAGCTAAATTACAAACCTCTCACAAAAAAACCACAATCTAATAACCTCAAAATTCTACACCCTATATCTTTATATCAATTCTAATAATTACCCACTCATAATAATTATCACATATAATTGCCCATTTAAAACAAAAATGAACACAAATTGAAAACCACGTGCATAGTAACTTCCAATTCAATTTTTGTTTCTTCCTTCCTTCTGTTCAACATAATGATGCACTATATTTTTAGTTTTTTTTCCATTCTTTCGACCATACCTTGCTAACAATAAGCAATACTCTCCATTCCTATATAAAATTTACACGTTGCAGCAACAAGAAAAATTCCACATAGAATCTTTTCTTTCCCTAAACCCAACTCCCCAAATACTAATCATTAGTCATCAATTGACCCACCAATTAGCAACAACTAAGGGTGTACATGGACGGGTTGGTTCAGAGTTTTTACAAATTAAACTAAATTATTTGTGTCGGGTTATTAAATTTATAAACCAAACCAAATCAATAAAAGTCGGGTTTTTCGATATCAATTTTTCTCGGGTTTTTTTTGGTTTTTCGGATTTTTCATAGTATCTAATAAAAAACACAGGACAGTGCTTCTTAAAAAGAGTTCTAAGTACAAAATATCAACATATAAGATGGAGACAGAACACTCTTTGAAGTTTTAACTTTATAATATAACTTTATAAGATGATTTTTTTTTTGTATATTATTAAGATAGGTTTCTCAAGTCCAAATCTAAATGTAAGAAAGAAAATAAAAATTATGAAAAAATTTTAAAAAATATTTATAAATTACATTTTAATAAATATTTTTATGTATAACATAATTTAAAAGTAGTATATCTATAATCGGATCGGTTTGGGTTCGTTTTGACTTTTTTTAGTTAAAATCAAACCAAACCTATAATGGTCGGGTTTTTTTTCCAAACACCAAACCAAGTCAAACCAAACCACTAGTCGAGTTTTTTCCGATTTGGTTTGGTTTGTTGGTTTGCCCTGTACAACCCTAGCAACAACCATGCATGCAGCAACATCCATTTAAGGATTCCAATTCTTTTCACATCCAAATAGAATATCCCTATTGTTACATTCTGTATTTTTGCATTTTGGATTATTCATAAGCTAACGATTATAAATTCAAGGACTTTTAATTTTGAATTTAAAAAGGACATGATTTGTTGTAGATGCCAAGTTATATGAATAATTTATGTGTAGTAAAATACATCTCAAGAAGGACCCTTAAGCCAAATCAAAATAGAAGCCATCAAATATGTTTTTCTTAAAGTCACGTTTCGGGTAAGCTGACTTCGGGAGGCCATAACCTCTTTATAATTTGAGAATTTGGGAAAACTCTCAACATGAAAGTTATAGATAATTGAAATATCTTTCCAACCATAGGTCGTGGGACGAAATGTGATATCGGAGTAATAAGATATAGACGTTTTAAGTCTGACAGGCCAAACTAAATAGTGAATTCGGCCCAACCCAATTCTAATTCGGGTCAGGCCCAATACCCACGAAATTAATCCAATTTCTATGTCTTCCTTCATAGTTTAGACTAAGAAAATATCCAGAAAATTTCTAGAGAGAGAGAGGAGAAGTTCTTGAGAGAAAAACCAAATCCGACCAAAATTCGAGTCCCAAAATCCGAAGCTCATGAAGAGAAAATTGTTGTACGTCGCGTTGGCTTCAATTTGAGCTAGAAATCAGCCAATAAGGAGAAGATTTTATGTGGTGCTGCAAATTTAAGGTAATATTAAAGTCTCCTTTTCATTGTTAACAAGTTTAGTTAGAGTTTTAACGGATTAGAACAGAGAAAATAGTGTTATAAACTAGTTTGGTGAATTGTTGAGATTTATTGGTTAAAGGGTTGTTTTAGGTAGATTAAATGGATGGAATTATCTTAGTGATGATGTATAATAATGGTTGATATTGTTTTGATGTTGTTGATGAGTTGTTGTTCTTGAATTTGGAGGAAAAAGGTGTATGAAGATTGTGAATGTTCAAACCCGTTTTTGGAATTGAGTAGCTGGTAGTAATTCTGGAATATCTCATTGTGTAGACCTTCGATTTTAGATATTAAATATGTTTTGGAAAGCTAATACACGTACCTACAACTCTTATGTTTATGTCTTAGTCTATATCTGCTGTTATGATGTCGAAAACTGAGGATGAATCATAAGACAAATTCTGTCCAGATTCTGGAATGAAAAATCCTTCATGTATAGCTGTTCGTATTTTGATGATATCTCTTTGTAGAAAATGATTTTTGAGTTGATTTCTTTTGCATTGGAAACTTAAGACAGATATCTAAATGTTTTATGAAGGTAATAAATTCCAGTTTTGCCGTTTTCATTTTCAAAATTTAGATACAACGTGAGGTACCTGACTTTCTGAATTTACTGCTTTGGTAACATGAGTCGGGTGGAAATATTCTAGGCTTATTGTCAATAATAAATCTTATTTTGTGTCAATATTTTGGATTGTTGATGTTGATTGATGATTATATGGCTGGTTTGAAAGTGGGAAAAGTGAGCGGTGTAGGGGAGGTGTTGTCCAATTTTTTTAGAAATAACCTACTAACGATAGACTACGTTTTATTCTTGTCCATAGCTTAACCATAGTGCTTAACGTTTTAATATAGGTTGAGACAATATTGGACAACATATACGTATAAACGCTAAAGGTATGTAAAGTTAACATTTTCTTCTTTTGGCATGATCCATATGAAACGAACGAATGACGTATGCTTAAATTCCAAAGAAGCTCTTATTCGTAGATATACTCGGATGGCTACCGTTCTTGATTTTCAAAATTTATATTGTTATATCTTGACTCATGTGTATGATTCCAGCCATCCTAGTTGGTATAACTCATGTTGTGGTATAATTCATATTTTAGTATAATCCATAATTAGTGTGATTCATAATTACTATTGTCTTGGTTTTCAAATGATGGACTGTTTTGCTTATTCTATTAAGTCTCCGATAATGATTAAATTTCACAAGGTTGCTAATGATATCTTATTCGTGCATATTGTTATGGTATTATTCACCGAGTCCTACGATAGGCCGGGTATGTTATCATGTATGGATTCCACTACATTATTCACCGAGTCCCTTACTAGAGGGCCGGGTACGTGATATGATAATATGATATTATGATGATATGACGATATGATTATGGCACCGAGTCCCATAATGGGCCGGGTACGGTATCAGTGTACACTACTCTATTCACCGAGTCCCTTGCTAGAGGGCCGGGTATGGTATATATATACATATGACGATATATTGATATAATTGTGACACCAAGTTCCATAACGGGCCAGGTACGATATATGATGATGATATGCATGTCTTCATTTTATAAGACACAGGTACAGTGATTTATTGATTATGATACTTGACTCCTGAATCTTTATTTCAGATGTGATCTCCATTATGATATTTTATGCTTTATATACTCGATACATATTTCGTACTGACCCCCTTCTTCGGGGGGCTGCGTTTCGTGCCCGCAGGTACAAATACTCATTTTGGAGAGCCGTCAGCTTAGGATTCTACTCAACGGGTTTGAAGTGCTCCATTGTCTCAGAGCCCGAACTTTGGGTACTAATCCTTATAATGTATATATTTGTGTATTTAGGGGTACGACGGAGCCCTGTCCCGTCATATGCTATTGTTAATCCTCTTAGAGGTCTGTAGACATATGAGTGGGTTGTATATAGATGTTGTCCGGTGTACTAGTATGACTTATGTTTTTGGACGTTGACATTCAGAATGGAAGCCTTGTCGGCTTATATATTATGTTATCTTATTTTTGACTATTAAGACTCCCAAAAAAAATAGGTGATTTTGGTATATATATAAGTAACTGTTTGAGACGATGTGCTACCCATATAAATCTTATATCATGTTTAATTGCCAATTGACTATAGATAATAAGTGTGTATATGAGGGTCCAATTTGGACACTAGTCACGGGGTTAGGTCGTGACACCTATCCTCTAAGAACATATACCTACTAATTTATTATACCCTCAATGGATTGAGATTTTAAAACTCTCACCTGGATGCACTGCTCCTGTGTCGATGCTGCAAGTAAGTTTTTCGTCCTTTCTTGCTTTTTTTACTTTGCAGATTATAAAATAACTATTTCTATTTAATCTAACCTAGTTATATGAACTTAAGGAGTAGTGGGTATGACTCACTTTTAATTTATTTTTTTAAAAAAATTATTATCTTCCATTAATAATTATTTTTTAAAAAATTAAATCACCACATAAATTAATTATTTAAAAGGATACCCTTCAACTTAATAACCATAGTTAAATGGATAGCTCAAATTTTTATTTAAAATTTTACGGAAGAGCCAAAATAGTTTTAGTGCTCAAAACGACCTAACGGGTCGTTACATCATCTACCACTTAAACAAACGTTCGTCCTCAAACGGTTAAGAATTAGGAAGTACTTGAACTCTCAAAAAGCTGAGGATATCTAATCCTCATGTCTGACTCGATCTCCCATGTAACCTCCTCTATCGGACGATGCTTCCATTGAACCTTTACGAAAGCAATCTTTTTTGACCTTAACTTTCGAATTTGTCTATCTAAGATTTTTACTGGCTCCTCCTCAAAGGTCAAATTTTGATCAAGTAACATAGAGTCCCATTAAATCACATGAGCACTATCCTGATGATACTTCTTTCGCATCAAAATATGAAATACAAGGTGAACACCGAACAACCCAGGTGGCAAAGATAATTGATAAGCAATCTCACCAATACGCTCAATAATCTCGAAAGGACCAATATATCTCGGGCTCAACTTGCCCTTCTTCCCAAATCTCATCACACCCTTCATGGGTGAAACCTTCAATAGAACCCGTTCTCCAACCATGAACTCTAAATCACGAATCTTTCTATCTGCATAAGTCTTTTGCCTACTTTGAGCCATAAAAAGCCTATCTTGAATCAATTTGACCTTATCCAAGGACTCCCTCAATAGATCTGTACCCCACGACCTAACCTCAAATACATCAAGCTAACCAATTAGAAATCGACATCACCTACCATATAAAGCCTCAAATGGTGCCATCTCAATGCTCGATGATAACTATTGTTATATGCAAACTCCGCTAAAGGAAAAAATTGATCCCAATGACTACCAAAGTCGATAACACATGCCCGTAACATGTCCTCAAAGGACCTGAATAGTCTATTCAGACTGACCATCAGTATGAGGATGAAATGTTGTACTAAGATCCACCTGAGTACCCAACTCATTCAGCATAGACCGCCAGGAATGAATGTAAATTATGTGCCACGGTATGAAATGATAGAAATAGGCACCCCATGCAATCAAACTATCTTCCAAATATAGATCTTGGCTAACTTCTCTGAACTATAGGTAGTTTGAACTAGTAGGAAGTGAGTAGACTTGGTCAATCGATCCATAATGACCCATATAGCATCAAACTTACCTAAAGTACGCGACAATCCTGCCACAAATTCCATAGCAATACGCTCTCACTTCCACTCAGGTATGGGCATCCTTTGAGTCACACCTACAGGCTTTTGGTGTTCATACTTCACTTGTTGACAATTTAAACATCGATATACAAAATCTACTATGTACCTCTTCATACGACACCATCAATAATGTTGATTCAAGTCAGAATACATCTTAGTAGCCTCTAGATGAATAAAGTACCTCGAACTATGAGCCTCGTCCATGATCAGCCTAGTCAAATCACATGTTCGAGGAACACAAATATGACTTTTTATCCTCAAAACTCCCTCAACATCAAGAATTGCCTCCTTGACTTCTCCTTTTAACACTTTCTCTTGAATCTTACACAAATCACCATCATTAAAATGTTGAGCCTGAATCTTCTCCAATAAAGACGACATCGACTCTATGTAAGCCAAAACTTTACCAGGTTCTGAAATATCAAGTCTCACAAAGCTATTGGCTAAGGACTGGACATCTATGGCCAAAGGACGCTCTTCAACCTGTAACAAGGCTAGACTATCCATACTCACTGTCTTTTGACTCAAGGCATCTGCTACCACATTCGCCTTACCCGGATGATAAAGAATAGTCATGTTGTAGTCTTTAAGCAACTCCAACCGTCTTCGCTGCCTCAAATTAAGATCCCTCTGATTGAATATCTACTAGAGACTGTGATGATCTGTGAACACCTCATAATGCACACCATAAAGGTAATGTCTCCAAATCTTCAATGCGAATACTATAGCTGTCAACTCTAAGTCATGAGTCGGGTAGTTCTTCTCGTGAACCCTCAAATGCCTCGAAGCATAAGCTATTACCTTTACCTCCTGCATCAATACACAACCAAGACCAATTCGAGAAGCATGACAATATACAATAAAACTTTCTCCCTCCACAGGTAGAGTCAAAATCAGGGAAATAGTCAATAAAATTTTGAGCTTTTGAAAACTTGCCTCACACTCATCAGTGCACTAGGTTCATCGGTCTCACAAGTGCAAGAGCAATGTCTAGTAGAGTCTTGCGAATCGGTATAATGATGTCTATACTTATCTTCGAGAGGATATTGGACATTTAGGAAACTTCTATTCTTTTATTCCTTGTCGTGCATTTTTGACTTTGTTGGAATTCTAATATTGTTGGAATTTTTTTTAAAAATAATTATTAATGGAAGACAATAGTTTTTTTAAAAGAAAAAATATAAATCACCACATACATTAATTATTTAAAAGGATACCCTTCAACTTAATAACCATAGTTAAATGGATAGCTCAAATTTTTATTTAAAATTTTATGGGAAGAGCCAAAATAGTTTTAGTGCTCAAAACGACCTAACGGCTCGTTACATGAACGAGATTCAAAGCGTGTTTTTTCATATCAGTAACATGAAGTTTATATAAAATTCATAAATGTAATTGAGCCAGTTCTTTCAGATTTTCGTGGATTCATCTTAGCTCTTAGTCCTTTCCTTTCAGAATTAGATCCTTTAGACTATAGTTTTATATTTATTATTTTCAGGGTTACATCCCCTTATTCTAGACTGTTAGCTAGAGTTTTAGTACAATGACTTTCAAGTTTTAGGGAGTAATTTTTACATGATTTGATAAATATCTTGAGTTTATGGGAACTCATTTTAAAACTATTTATTTAAACTTTTTTCCCATATATTTAAATGAGTGTTTGGTTGATAGTATGGTTTAATTGAGTTAAGTATTGATTCTCCCATCGGAGGGTTACTGTAAGTGTAGATGTCACTCATGACGGGTCAGGATCGTGACAATTTTGAACCAATTTTATTCAATTTTTGTACACTAAATTGTGAGAAAAATTCTAAGTCTCGAGCGAGATATACATAATTCATACACGACAATTATGAGCAAAATTCTAAATCTTGAGTGAAATACATATATCTGTTATAAAATATTCTATATCTGAACAAATTTTAATGGAGAGAATAAGGAAACGGAAGGAAAACAGAGAAAGGGAAAACAAGGAAGAAATATAACGAAGCAGAAAATGTTTTTTCTCTACATCCGTTCATGCCAATATGGCATGTTTATATAGGAGTAATTTAGTGGGATACCCACTTTCAGTGAGCCCCACTTCATTTAAAAACATAAGTGGACATTCCACTTACTTAACACTCCCCCTTGGATGTCCACGTGTAATGTGCCTCTATAAAAAAACACTTTACAAGAAATAAAATATATAGTTATTGTGTCTCGTTAAAAACCTTCCGAGGAAAAACCCAGTGGGAAAAAAAAAACCTAGTGAAGGAAAAAAATACACACATATGGTAATACGCCTTGAATGTTGCCTCATTAAAAACCTTACCAGGAAAACCCAGTGGGACAAAACCTTGGTTAAGGAAAAAAGAGTGCAACGCGTATTTTACTCCCCCTGATGAAAGCTTCATTTGATATTTTGGAGACGGCGCATTCCAACTTTATATCTTAATTTCTCAAAAGTTGATGTAGGTAATGTCTTTGTGAATAAATCTGCAAGATTATCACTTGAGCGAACTTGTTGTACATCAATATCACCATTCTTCTGAAGATCATGTGTGAAGAATAATTTTGGTGAAATATGTTTCGTTCTGTCTCCTTTTATGAAGCCACCTTTCAATTGAGCTATGCACGCGGCATTGTCTTCGAATATAATTGTGGGTACTTTAACATCATTTTCCAGGCTACATCTTTCTTTGATGAACTGTATCATCGATCTCAACCACACACATTCTCTACTTGCTTCGTGAATTGCTATTATTTCAGCATGGTTTGAAGAAGTAGCAACAATGGACTGCTTTGTAGATCGCCATGATATAGCAGTTCCTCCGTGTGTAAATAGATAGCCTGTTTGAGATCGGGCTTTATGTGGGTCCGATAAATAACCTGCATCTGCATAACCAATAAGGTCTGCGCAACCTTTGTTAGTATAAAACAAACCCATATCAATCGTACCCTTCAGGTATCGCAAAATGTGTTTGATACCGTTCCAATGCCTTCGCGTTGGGGAAGAACTATACATTGCTAGCAAATTAACAGAAAATGTTATATCAGGCCTAGTTGTGTTAGCAAGATACATAAGTGCACCAATAGCACTAAGATATGGTACTTCAGGACCAAGAATTTCTTCATCCTCTTCTAGAGGTCAAAATTGATCTTTTTCCACTTCAAGTGATCGAACAACCACTGGAGTACTTAATGGATGTGCTTTGTCCATGTAAAATCTTTTTAAGATTTTCTCAGTGTAGGCAGATTGATGGACAAAAACTCCGTCTGCTAAATGTTCAATTTGCAGACCTAGACAAAGCTTTGTCTTTCCAAGGTCTTTCATTTCAAATTCTTTCTTTAGATATTCAATTGCCTTTTGGACCTCTTCAGGGGTTCCAATGAGATTTATGTCATCAACATAAACGGCGAGTATAACAAACTCTGATTCCGTTTTCTTAATAAAAACACATGGACAAATAATATCATTAATATAACCTTCATTTATTAAGTACTCACTTAGGCGATTATACCACATACACCCTGATTGTTTCAGACCATATAATAATCTTTCGAGTTTTATTGAGTATACTTCCCGAGACTTTTTACATGCTTCAGGCAATTTTAATCCTTCTGGGATTTTCATGTAAATTTCATTATCAAGTGAACCATAAAGATAAGCTATAACCACATCCATTAGGTGTATTTCAAGATTTTTATGTACAGCTAAACTGATGAGATATCGAAATGTTATTCCATCCATAACTGGTAAATATGTTTCTTCATAGTTGACTCCCGATCTTTGAGAAAATCCTTGTGCAACAAAGCGTGCCTTGTATCTTACAATTTCATTTTTCTCATTTCGTTTTCGCACAAAAACCCATTTATAGCCAACTGGTTTTACACCTTTAGGGGTTTGGACTACAGGTCCAAAAACCTCACGTTTAGCAAGTGAGTCTAATTCTGATTGAATTGCCTTTTGTCATTCTGGCCAATCACATCTACGTCGACAATCTTCGATGGATTTAGGTTCAAGACTTTCACTATCTTGCATGAGGTTAATTGCAACATTATACGCAAAAACATTATCCACCATAATTTTTGATCGATCTAAATTTATCTCATCACCGGTAGAACTTATTGAAAGTTCTTCATTCACTTGAGTATCAGGTTCACTGATTTCTTCAGGAATATCAGGATTACTCAAACCTTGACCTTCTTCAGGAAGTTCATGTGTAGTATCATCTTTATTATTTCTTATGCTTCTTTTTCTAGGATTTTTATCCTTTGAACCCAACGGTCTACCACGTTTCTGGCGTGTTTGAGATTCAGAAGCTATGATACTTGTAGATGGTCCTTTTGGGACATTAATTCGGATAGGTACATTCACTGCAGGGATATGTGACTTAGTTATCCGTTTCAAATCAGTAAATGCATCTGACATTTGATTTGTTATTTTCTGTAAATGGATGATCTTCTGGACCTCCTGCTCACATGTGCAGGTACGTGGATCAAAATGTGATAGTGATGAAACTTTCCACGCAATTTCTTTTTGTTTTTCGGGTTCCTTTTTCTCTCCCCCTAATGGCGGGAAAATTATTTCATCAAACCGACAATCTGCAAATCGAGCAGTGAATAAATCTCCAGTCAACGGTTCAAAGTATCGAATTATGGAGGGTGAGTCAAACCCAACATATATGCCCAACCTTCGTTGAGGGCCCATTTTTGTACGTTGTGGTGGTGCTACAAGCACGTATACTGCACAACCAAAAATTCTTAAATGGGCTATATTTGGTTCATGACCAAATACTAATTGTGACGGAGAGTATTTATTATAATATGTCGGTCTTAGACGTACAAGTGCTGCTGCATGTAAGATAGCATGACCCTAAAGAGTAATGGGCAATTTTGTTTTCATTAGTAGAGGTTGTGCTACCAATTGTAGGCGCTTTATAAATGACTCTGCAAGGCCATTTTGAGTATGAACATAAGCAACAGAATGTTCAATTTTTATCCCAATTGATAAGCAATAATCATTAAAAGCTTGGGATGTAAATTCTCCAGCATTATCAAGGCGAATGGCCTTAATTGGATAATCTGAGAATTGCGCCCTTAATCTTATTATTTGTGCTAACAACTTTGCAAATGCCAGGTTGCGAGATGATAATAAGCACACATGAGACCATCTAGATGATGCATCTATTAGGACCATAAAATATCTAAACAATCCACTAGGTGGATGAATAGGTCCACATATATCTCCATGTATACGCTCTAAAAAACCAGGAGATTCGATGCCAACCTTCAGGGTCGATGGTCTGGCAATTAATTTGCCTTGATAACAAGCAACACATGAAAATTCATCATTTGTAAGAATCTTCTCGTTCTTTAACGGATGTCCAGTTGAATTTTCAAGAATTCGTCTCATCATTATTGATCCAGGATGACCTATTCGATCATGCCATATCACAAATGTATTTGGATCAGTAAACTTCTGGTTTACGATCATATGTGCTTCAATTGCACTAATTTTTGCATAATATAGGCAGATGACAAAGTTGGTAATTTTTCCAAAATATATTTCTGGCCTGAGACACTTTGGTTATATCAAGATATTCAATATTTATTTCATTTAGTGTCTCAACATGATATCCATTTCTGCGGATATCTTTAAAACTTAACAAGTTTCTTGGGGATTTAGAAGAAAATAGTGCATCTTCTATAACAATTTTTGTTCCCTTAGGCAGAATTATAATAGCTCTTCCGGAGCCTTCTATTATTTTTGAATTACCAGAAATTGTAGTAACATTAGCTTTTCTTCTAAGTAAATTGGAAAAATATTTCTCGTCTTTAAATATAACATGGGTTGTTCCACTATCAATTACACAAATATCCTCGTGATTTATCATTGATCCAAACAAGATTTGACGCATTTCCATATTTTCTTCACAAAGAAAGAAAGTAAATATTATAATAAATACATAATTTATTATACAAAATTTTATTTTATTACATGGATCTAAAAAAATACAAACATAATATTTAATAAATACAACAACAAAGAAAATTGTTTAAATATTATCTGGCTTATCAACATTCATATTTACTTCTGAAAAATTAAAGAAATCAGCTATATCCAGATGCATGGGCTCAATATTGTCCTCAGAGATAAAATTTGTCTCTGGATTATTTTCTGCCCTCTTTAACGATGCCTGATATAGCTGAACTAAGCGTTTTGATGACCGGCAAATCCGCGACCAGTGTCCCACACCTCCACATCTATGACATATTGTTTCTGAATTATTCTTCGGTAAAGCTTTTGGCTTTTTACCCTGTCTTTTATATTGCTGGTTATTTCTCGGTGCCAGCCGAGCATCATAATTAAAATTTCTTCTTTGACTACGACCACGACCACGACTGGGGCCATGGCCTCTTTCTCGTTGGTTAGAATTTGCCTGATTCACTTCAGGGAGTGGCAAAGAACCAACTGGCCGACTATCATGATTTTTCATTAATAGTTCATTATGTCTTTCAGCAATAAGAAGGTGAGAAAGTAATTCAGAATATTTTTTAAAGCCTTTTTCGCGATATTGCTGCTGCAGGAGCATATTCGCGGGTGGAAATGTGGAGTATGTTTTTTCAAGTTTATCTTGTTCCGTGATTTCATCTCCGCATAAAGTTAACTGAGCTATAATTCTAAATAAAGCAGAATTATATTCAGTTATATTTTTAAAGTCCATCAGTCTCAGATTTAACCAGTCATAACGTGCTTGTGGAAGCATGACCAACTTCAAGTGGTCATACCTTTCTTTTAAATTTTTCCACAATTTCAAGGGATCTTTTAATGTAAGATATTGTAATTTAAGACCCTCGTCGAGATGGTGGCGGAGGAAAATCATAGTTTTTGCACGGTCTTGACTAGATGCCGTGTTATCATCTTTGATGGTGTCTGCCATACCCATCGATTCAAGATGAATTTCGGCATCTAGTGCCCATGAGGAGTAATCTTTTCCAGAGATATCCAAAACAACAAATTCAATTTTTAAAATATTTGCCATTTTATGAAAATAAATTTAAATAAAACTCTTACCATTTTTTGTTACCTTGAAAAATTAGCCGGAGCCTCGTGCTGATAACGTGTTATAAAATATTCTATATCTGAACAAATTTTAACGGAGAGAATAAGGAAACAGAAGGGAAACAGAGAAAGGGAAAACAAGGAAGAAATATAACGAAGCAGAAAATATTTTTTCTCTACATCCGTTCATGCCAATATGGCATGTTTATATAGGAGTAATTTAGTGGGATGCCCACTTTCAGTGAGCCCACTTCATTTAAAAACATAAGTGGACATTCCACTTACTTAACAATATCAAACTAATTGCAATTATTGCAAATAACCATCTTTATTTTTCAGCTATAAAGATAATTAAACATTATTTTTTATGAGTTGTGAATTAAATTTAGATAATATGACAGTTAAATCATATAACTTAAATTATAAATTGTATAACCAAATTTATGTTCACCAAATTATAATCTAATATGTTGTAAATTCTAGTGAAAATTTTGGCTATAAATAATAACATTACTTTGTTTTAATCAAACATTTAAGATACAAAAGATAGATTTTAAATGAAGACCAATTTTATTTATTGTTATCACAAAATTTGAGAAAAATGCTAAGTGTAAACATTAGAATTATATTGGATTTAAATTCGTAAATTAATTTAGACTATATTAAATTTAAGAAAATAGTCCAAATGATGTGGCAATCCAAGTCAAATTAAATGAGCCATTAGAATCATGCCATGTGCCAAAATTATGTGGTAATCCAAGTCAAATTAAATAAGCCACTAAAATCATGCCACGTGTCGAAGTTATGTGGCAATCTAAGTCAAATTAAATAAGCCACTAAAATCATGCCACGTGTCGAAGTTATGTGGCAATCTAAGTCAAATTAAATGACCCACTAGAATAATGCCACGTGTATATGTGATATCTTCTGACCAATCAAATTAAATCTCTTCACCAAAGAAATCTGATTGGTCAGTTCAAACCAACCAATCAAATCACACCCTCGTACCACTTCCTACAACTATAAATAGGGGTCCTCATTATTCTGATAGGTTTTTTTTTTCAAGAACAAGAAGCAAGAAGAGAGCTCGTGGATCAAAGACCGCAAATTCTCTACAAAGCTACAAAGTTCAAGTAATCAAATTCAAGTTCAAGTTCAAGATCAAGAACGAAGAAGAATATCAAGAAGATCAAGATCAAGTTACTTGTTCACATTTACTATTCGCCATAACCATACAAGTGTTCGTGACGAATAATTCAAATTCAAATTTGAAGACGAAGATTCAAGATCAAGCTATTCAAATCCTTGACTCTAAATCAAATTCAAGTTCAACGTGTTTCATATTATTTGAAGAATCAGAGAATTATCATAGAGATTGTAACTCGCACTACATTTTAACATCAAATATTACACTTTGTTACTCCAATTTTCCGGTCTTGATTATTTATTTTTTTCGGCTCGAAAATTTGTTGTTTACACTAAGTTTTGAGCGACATATACATATTTAATTTCATTAACAAAAACTGTGAGTAAAATTCTAAAATATTGAATGACAAATACATATTTCAAACTAATTGCAATTATTGCAAATAAATACCTTTATTTTTCAGTTGGTAAAGATAATCAAAGATTAATTTGTATGAGCTGTCAATTAAATTTAGATAATATGACAGTTAAATCATATAAATTAAACTATAAATTGTATCATTTAATTTATTTTGACCAAATTATTATAGTATAATATGTAACAGATTCTAGTGAAAACTCTGGCTATAAATAATAACATTAGTTTGCTTTAATCATACATCTAAGATACAAAAGGAAAACATATTCTACTGAGTAAAAGAAGTGAATATATAATATTACAAATCATGAGCTTCACAAAGATTCTATTGACAATCTTTTTCATTGTGATTGTTTCAACAAATGTTGAAGCAATTGGTGAAGAAAAAATGTCTTGCAAAGCAAAATGCATACTTGCATGTGCCTTAAGTAGAACGCCTGGTTGCTTTGAGGATTGTATGAAACAATGTCAACAACACATTTCTTTTGAAGATTTGAATGTTGCTCCAAATTTAAAGAAGGTATAATTTTAATTGACTAACTTTTTTTTATTTTAATAATTATTTATGTTAATAGCATTTAATTTGTGACATATGTTTTGATGAATTTTATGTAGATTCAAAGCTAATGGAGAGCTGCTTTGTAAGAATGTTCAACAGAGTATTACATCAAAAAAGACGTTTAATCTTATGTTTGTTGTTATTCAAAAGCAAAAGTAGTGAAATTAAACTAGAAGTAATATTTATGCTATATATCGTATTACTCCAACTGTATTGATTTACATTTTATTTAAATGAAGTGGAGTAATAGTTTGGATAATTCCATCTTTTAGTTTTTCACCGTCCATTATTGTTTCATAAAATTTCAAGAGAATTAAAACATTCTCTTTTCTTTTTTATTCTATCTACGTTTCTGTCCAATAACAGTTGTCCATTATTGACTTGACACATGAATTAAAAAGCAATAAATGATAGATGTAATTTTATCAAATCACCCTTATTAAATATAAGTCATCTAAACATTGAAAAATGAATAGTATTTAATAGCCAGAGTAAAATAAGCACATCATGATAAATTATTCATTGATTTTATAAATTGGACAAATATTGCTAGGAATTCTAAAATAGTATAGTAGACAAATAAACATAGGAAAAACCTTGTTTCAGATTCTTAAACTTATTTATGAATTCCGCTTCGACATCACCTGGTAAAAAATTCTCTTTAAACTTCAGAACTTCTTGTTCTTCGTAGCGCAAGTAATAAATAATTAATAGATCTTTTAGTACCTTGTATGTTCAACTTACTCAAATTGAGTTAAAACTTGTTTGCTAACTTGACTTGATGGATAAATTTAAAATTTCTCATCAAATTATTCGATTAAAAGCGTGTGACTTAATCAAATTTTGTTTTATCAGCAATAATAACACTCATTGTTCTAAGACTCATGGCAATTCGTTCTGGCTCGTCTTCTACAGTTAGTTTATATTTAATGAGATTTTTGAATCTCATAAACTAAATTTAATTAAAGATATGTATAATGTATCAATAAGTTTTTGAATTTGTAACCTTAGATATGTCATATACCCTCTCCGTTCAATTTTATTTGTTCGTATCATCTGCGAGAGTAAGAAAACCAGCTTTTCAGCACTTGCTAAGATAGAATATACCAGATTCCAATAGAAGAATATCACAAATTAGTCTGCAATATGTTGTTAAAGTATTCAGATAATGTACATATACCATATCTATAAAACAACCAAAAACTAAAAACTATAAAGAAATTAATTGATGTGATTGTGAATATATTGTACAATAGACCCTTGCATTTCACTACATTTATACCAGAGAAAAGTATGTTCGTGAATGTTATCCTCTGCTTTTAGGCATCATTTCTCTACAGAACTTCCTATATTTGGTCTCACAGTACACATCAAATATTATGGATTCAACAAAAAATAATGTACCATATCTAGCCCTTGTGGTCGGGCCCTTCCTCGGACCCTGCGCATAGCGGGAGCTTTAGTGCACCGGGCTGCTCTTTTTTTTAGAAGCAATAGCTGGCTGCAATTGATAAGTATTTGACAAAGATACGACTTCGAATCACCGACAAAAACAGATTGTTACGATCTCTTGTTGTTGCCTTTCAGGTAATGATTTTCTTGTTTATTTGCTACTACTTCTTGTGTGTTGGGATAAAGATTTTTCATACATACTTTTTTATGCTGTTAAATTGACCAAGAGTCATCAGGAGGTGTAATGTAGTCTGAGTAATGTAACAAACCCGATTTCTTCAATATATTAGTAAGAGAGTTGGAATGCGATTACAATTTTAAATTCGTAACTAACAATACTCAAATTACTGAATTACAATGGAAATGTTGAAATAACAAAGTAACTAAGATAGATATAAGAATAAGATGAGAAGATTAGACTCTAGGAAGAAGATGGGAGGAACAGACAATTTTTTCACAATTGGCATAAACCGTTCTTTCTCATATGTCGTCCTTTTAGGTAGTTGTTAATTGGGCCTGAGTCCCAAATCAACCTTTGAAAGGCCTTCCAATTCTCTTTCTTCTTCTCAGCCCAACAACTAGTTGTGTGACATCCATGTAGATATCGACATTGGGCCAAGGCTGGTTCATAACAGATTCATGTACAACAAACCATTTTAATGTCATGTAACTTCATATTGAGACACTATTGGGGATTCCCTTGCCAGTAAGTCCTGTTGCACTCTTGTCACCTGTGGCATTTGGATATAGTAATGTATAAGGCATCTGTACAGGTCCATTTCTGTTCTTTAATATACTGTCATTGTTCCTTTCAATTATTCTGTTTTCAATTTCAACTAATTTGTCACTGAATGTCTGCAATGCTTGTCGTGGTTGTCGATCACAAGTCCATTCAGGAGTGTCTCGTTGCCCGAGATAAATCTCATCTGTAGAATGCATGGATAACATCTCTATCAATGAGATGCCCATAAGAGTTTGTAACTGAGCTGTGATTGTGTTTAGGTAGGCGCGCTCATGGTTTGACTCAAGCTCAGCATACTCAGGGGTGCCTGGCTCAGGCATGAATCTTCGACTTACTGTTGGACGATTTGGGAGGTAACCAGCATAAGGATATTGCCCGAAGTTGACAGCTGCATGAAGAGCAGAAGCCACCCATATAATAATTGTGCATGTTTCGATGAGTTCAGCTCGTGTCTGCATTAGAGGCCACCATGGTTCATCTTTCAAGTCACCGTGACCTTCATCGCGAACTTCCATCCACCATGACTGTAGTTCAGTGTCATCACGGATCATGTCATCAGTTGAGTAATAGAATGAACAGTATTCATCAACCCAGGCTTCGATTGCTGACCAAATCTCAAGTCCATCAACTGCGAAAGGATAATCCTTTATCAGAAGTTTAAGGCCATGAGGTTGGCTTGGGTCTGGCACTGCAACTCCTCTGAAATTGAAAAAAGGAAAAATGAGAGTGTTTCTTGGAAAAGATGGATGATGACATTGAGTTTTAAGTCGTCGTAACGTAACGACTACTGGCCTACCTTTTAAGTAGATCTGCAGGGAGTGACTGCTCAGTGAACACCCAATTCTTATAGATGACAGAAGACATTTCCATGGCATACTTGGATGGGAATACTGTCAATTCAAGTATTCCACCTGCATTAATGAGGATCTGCCGAGCCAAAGCATTGACATACAATGTATCGCGGAAGTGGGGTTGTAGAAGCTTATAGATTGGATGAATCACACTCAATTGTCTGTTTGCTGCTATAATGAATGGCTCTATCACTGCATGAGTGTTCAGCCTGGAAGCAATTAAAGTAGTATCATTAATAGAGTGACTTCAAGAGGTGATATGCATCTAAATTCTACAATTTTAAGTCGCATACCAGTGACTGATGAGCTGATGATATCCAGAGTCATTTACAGCAACATAAGCTTTGGCCAGATGCCAGACATATCCTTCGATGCTGTCATCATTACATGGGGTAAATACTTGACTGCTGGAACCATGTTTATCTCCTTGTGGATGTGGTAAGCTCAGTTCAATTGCAAGTGGCTTCAATGTTCCATCGTCTTGGAGTAAAAGGAGGGTACGACTAGCATAGGTCTTTGTGGTTGTTGAGTTAACCCGTTTAAGATAAGGCAAAAGTTTGTCATGATAATTCAAGATGAATAGCCTGTTATTCTCTATTGCCTGTGTCCACAAAAGATAAACGAGTAAATATATAACATCTAAAGTACTCGAGACAGATGAATAGTGTCCCAATACAGAGAATGCTTTCGTTTTCTCTTCTTTTATATATGATAAATCACTAGAGAAAGATGAAGAGGATTACATCATCCACAGTTAGTCCATCCATGTATTTCTCAATCTGCTCCCTTGTTATTTTACTGGTCTGATTGCCATATACTTCAGGATTTAGCTTGCTTGTGGGTGGAAATTCCTGATATGCATTTAGTCTTTCAGTACTTTTCATTCAGAGTGAAAGAATATCATACATAAACACACATTCAAACTTGGCTTCAGCTGTCAAGTAAGCACTCCAACTTTGAGAGTGCACGTCCAGACACCTCAACATAGTCTGAACTAGCAACTTAACACTCCAACTTGTCTCCATTGTGTCTCGTAGATACCTGATGCTGACATGGTACATAAATTTTGGAGGTGTCTAGATGATCATTTTGTAGGTTGGAGTGTTCAACTTACACAATTGAAATGAGTTGAGGTTTCTGGATATGCATACTCATAGTTGGAGTATTTACTTGTCAGTTGATGTCAAGTTAGAGTGTATGTTTATGTGTTATGCCAAAAAAAGAAGATTAGTAATTGATATTTTACCTGTAGACGCTGGATAATCACAGGGTTAACTCCGGCCAGCATTTCACGTCCAAATTCTTCATCTGTCCTCCATGCTGAGTTATCTTCTGTAGTTTTCTCAAAAGTGTTCACAATTAGTATCTATCTTTTCACCTTAGGAAGTACTCAGAGGCTAAACTTAGTTGTGGAGCCATAGAAAGAGAACACATAGGTACCTTCAATCACATGAGGAATTGGATACTTATGAAATTGCCCTTTGAGTATTTTCCATGGCATGCATTCCCTGGACCTTTCCTCAGCGCTATCTTTGTAGACTTCTAGTACATGTTTGAAGCTGTTAAACTCGTTAAAAGGTCTGGCTAACACAGACGCCATCTCTGGAATTATGACCCGAACAATTGCTGTGCCACCATATGTAAGGAAATCTTTAAACTTCACATGGTTGAAAAGCTCATCTCGCGGAACATAAATGTTCAAACTCAGAGGTGGCAACCGTCTCTCTAAGTTAGAATCTGCAACAGCAAACTTAAACTCTATTCAGCTTATTCCTTTGGTGGTTCTAAGAGAACATACTATCTACACTACCTGTAAATATGATTGACACTAAATGTTTTGTGACCTAACCTCTTTTAGTCAGTGGACGGCTTGTTCTGGCTCTACGCGGATATGGATAATCCTTAGATCGACCAAGCACAGGTCGATCATAGCCTAAATCATTGTAGACAGCATAGTCATAAACCCTGTCCCATTCCTTGAGCATGCCAGAACCTGTACCCCGAAGATTAACGAGCTCTTCATTCCTGTATGACTGAAGTAGTTCTGGTGTGTTGCATGGCAGGTATGTCTAATAACACCAAAAGTTAAAATTTTTGAATTAAGTCCTTTACATGCTAGCTTGGTTAAGATTTAGTATGTCAGTGCAGGTATGGATACCTTGTTGCTGAAAAATACACGATCATAGTTGTAGCGATGTGGTGGATACACCCAAGAATTGCAGACAAAATGAACTTCACCATGTCCAGGAACATCTTCTAAAGTGAGAGTCTTCAGGTAAAACTGGCTATGGTGATTGTTCTTTATAACGAAAGCACCAGGAACTCCTATTGACTCATCCCAGTCAAATATAATATTGAATGCTGCTTCTTCCACTGATATCCAAGTCTTGGAGGATGCCCATTCCAATATTGCTGGTTTTCCCAACTTCCCTTTTGATCCATTTCCTAAGAAGAGTACACAAATTTATTAATGCTTCCAAGGTGGTTGTACAGAATAACATACATTGTGCAGGATTGCAGGTAATTCGTCGAGACTTCTGAGTTACTCCCTCCATTTCAAAATAAGTGGTGTTTTTAGATTCGGCACACCCCCTTAAGAAAACTACTCACTCCTAGAAAGTATGTTGTATTTTACTTACTTACCCCTTAATAAATACCTTGGAAAAGATCTAGCCAGCTTCTTTGGTTATGTAAAACTTTATTTATTTAAATAAGGGTAAAACTGAAAGAATATCTTTAATGTCTTCTTGATTATGTAAAACACCACTTATTTTGAAACAAAATGAAAAAAAGTAAAAACACTACTTATTTTGAAATGCAGGTCGCAGCAATTGAGTTAATCAATGATTCTTTCAAATATATAAGGGCATCTCCTAGAGATCAATGAAGTGTCTTAAAAACCATGAAGTCTCATGTTCACATTCTAGCGGAGACAAAAACACTAGATATATTTCTTCACATATGTCCAAGTCCTAATATACAGAGTTACTTAGTACCTCTACTGGTGGGAGGTTGCATTTATCTCCTAGAATTAGTTGAGATGCCGACAAATTGACCCAGGCATCGCGTTATTAGCTTATACTAACCTTATTAATTAAAAATGGGAAGGAAACCATGGAAATAATTTTTTTTAGCTCTATTCAGCCTCATGCTTCTTTATTGGCTAAAAAGGACTAATCAAACATACAAAATTTCAGGATTTACACAAGTTTTATTACTCTGCATAATATCCACTATATAAAACGACTAACAAGTTTTCTTGCATCTCTTTTCTCAGCTCTAGGATCTGCATATATATATAAACTGTTAGAGATATATACTATTAATCATGGAATATATATTATTAACCATGAGTTTGGATATAGTATTTATTACAGAACAATTGTTTATTCAATTTTAATAGATCATATATTCGTTTATGTGTGCATTTACTTATACAGTAGATGATTTAGTGTACAGAGTTTTAGCTTATACACAGAGGATTAAATCATCGATTCTTATAAGTATAAAGTATTTTTGTTCACAATCTAAGATGAAAATTGGACAAGTCATCGGTATGATTGTAGCACAAAATTATATATAATTTATCTTGATTATGGGAGCGGTGTAGTTCCAACTTCTTGTACTAGTGCATTTTGTATGTATTGAACGGGACCGAGTAGAGATAGTTGTTTTAGACTGACTGACAAAAACATATTCTCTAAACTGTTAAATGTACTTATATTCTTAATCTTGATATAACTATTATGATTTGTATATATTAATTATCGTTTTGATTTATTAAAAGGTGAGATTCTGAGATGGATCAATATGCCTGCTAGATTGGATGTTAATAATATATATTGGTGAAATAATAAGTTAGTTGATGAAATCCATGTCTCGATATAGAAATTGATGATATGCCTTTTTGAAAAGCTTATAAATTTTTATCGTGTCAAACCTTGCAAGTGGATTTATAAATCCGACACATGAAATAAGTTAAGCAGTGCTCTAAAGAAAATTAATCTTTACATTAAATTCATCAGTAATTTAATTTATTAATTAGTATCTGTAATCTTAACATGGAGAATTACATAAGTGTTTAATGGGGAACTTTAAAATATAAATAGAGGAGTGCATAATAATTCAAATTAATTAGAATCCTATTTTCTTCTCCTTTTTGGACTGGGAAAATGTCCCTATTTATAAATAGGGTTCTCCTAACCTAAAAGATGAGAGGTAGGGTTTTCTATACAATACTTGCCCATCCAAATGTTGGGAGAGTTCGGTTGTGAACTTGGGATCAAGAGGTATTTATCGAATTAAATTTTAAAAAATTTATGTGTTCTAGCATAAACGTATGTATTATCTATTTTTTATTTAAGCAGTGTGATTCTTGTATGCTCCTATGCATATAATTTTCCAACATAAACAAATCAGAAGAAAGCGTAAATTACCAGGATCAGGCTGTACAGCACTGATGAGCTGTAGGGAAACGCGTTTGCCAAAGAGCTCGTGCATTCGATCAAGAAATGCAGAACCAGCATCCTTAAAGTTCAAAACATTTTTCTTCATCAATACAACAATCCCCTTGATCTTAATGGAATCACGTTCTACTGGAACATCGCGCTGCTTTCCGCAAACTGTTTCCAGCAATTTCTCCAGTATCTCTGCACAACCCATTGAACAAAATGGACAAAGTGCTAAAGAGATGTTTTGAGCTCAAATGAAGAAAGAATATGAGCTTTTGTTGAGGCAAAGGTATAACTTCCTCCTGTAGACTTGTGTCCTTTTATAATTTATGTTGGTCGGACTCTTAAAAAATGTCTGACATGTGCATTTCAAATCATCCTAAATTATAAAAAGTAGTGCATTTTTTGAAAGTCCGAGCAACCGTACTTGTATATTATTGGATTCCCAACTTGGTTCAATTGAGGCAACCACGTTGGTTTTTAAAATTGCCAATTATCTTAGTTGGAGAAGTTGACTTGATCTAAAGAAATAATACGATCCTGCAACATATAAAATATTCTCACATTGACTAGTAAGCCTTGTTTGGATAGCTGTTACCTGTATTGTATTATAATAAAATATTTGTTTTGATTGTTACTTGAATTTTGTATCGTATCGATAAATTTATTGTAAATAATGATGAAAAGTTCCATTCTATCGCTATTAGAGATAGAGGCTTTTCGTACTGCGAATCAATGAAAAACTTGTATTATAAAACATGATTTTCCCATTTTTTACCAGTCTAGCTCAATGAAAAATACATGTGAAAAACAGTCCTATATTGAAAAATTTTTCTAATTTTTTCATGTGAGAACTACTATTTATTTTTACTGATTCAATTAAATATTTATGAAAATAGCCGTTCAATATTTTTTTATTGGAAAATAGAATACTTCTTGTGATCTGACATAAATGATACTGATGTAACAAGTGCTCTTGAAAACTTGTCAACAGACTATGTATGTGAACAAAAGGATGATAACATATTCTAAAGTTTTAAACTATTCCAATTTCTCCCCCATCATTAGCCAACGATAAACATCCGGTTAACAAGTTGTTGATCAGATTTTATTAAATATTCCACATGCTGTACACGTTAAATATTAGAAGTTGTAAATTAATTTAATTTTAATTAAATAAATGAAAGGGAATGAAAGAGAAGTTGCTGCAAGTGTGTTAAAATTAATGAAGTGCTGGTCAAATCATACTATTCTTTGCAAATCCTACTATCATTGGTCACGATTTGAAAAATAGTTAGTGACTATTTCGCAGATATTTTGATTGAATTAGTGAGAAAAAAAAGTATTATTTTTATATGAAAAAATTAGAAAGTTTTTTATTATTTCAGAGGAGAATTTATTTTTTGCCCTTCATTTTTCTAGTGAACTGGTTCGATTAGAAATGAAAAGTAGTTAGTGACTATTCCGCAAATATTTTGATTGTATTAGTGAGGAAAAAAAGTATAATTTTCATATGAAAAAATTAGAAAGTTTTTTATTAGTTCAACAAGAATTTATTTTTTGCGCTTCATTTTTCTAGTGAATTGGTTCGATTAGAAATGAAAACAATAGTACTATATGTTAATACCACAAATAAATTTTTTTAAAAAAAGTAGTTGGTGCTAAAACAATCCACATTCACGCAAAATCCAAAAAAGAGCCGCACCCCATAGGAGTGTAATATAGGTGGCCTGACGCCCTCCATGGAATGTAATGTAGGCAGTCTAACTAGTTGATTTCATGGCTCGAACTATGACCCATGAATCTGTAGACAACTTAACTGTTGCTCCAAGACTCCCTTCATGTTAATATCACAGATAAGGAAACATATTTGGATTTGTTTTTATGCTCAAGGTGGATGTTTCCATTCTTCAATCTAATCTCGGCAAAACTCATCGGTGGCCCCCTAAAGTTGGCACTAACTTTCACTTAGACACCTAAACCAGGAGATGTTCATTTTAAACACCTCAAGTAAGGGTCGAATGTGTCATCTTGACTCTTTTTTGACAATCACCAAAATATATTAAGTGTGTGTAATACACTCGCCTGACGTGTCAAAAGCAGCAAATTAAATAAATACACGTGACATATATATATATATATATATATATATATATATATATATATATATATATATCAAAAATAATTATCAAATAATGACTTTTGAATAGAAAAAAATGACCAATAATTTGATGACACGTGGCGTTTCTTTTATCAAAAAAAATAAAAATTAACAACTATTAACCCCTACCCACCCCGCCGTCATCTTCTCCAACCCCACCCACCCCAACCCTTCCCCACCCCACCAAATCTTCTTCTCCTCCAACACCCACCCAACGCAATTCATATCATCTAAAGAGAAAAATATGGAGCTATAATGGCAAAAGAAAATATAAATCAAATTGGGTCAAAAAATCCGATGAACCTCTATTTTTTTCCGGTAAGATTAATACAAATCTAAAATTACTCACTAATTGACCCCCACCCCCACACCCTATCAGTGGTCTTCCAACATCACTCACCCCGCCGTCGTCATCTCCAAAATCGATATGCTTCGTTGTTCGAGGTTTTTTTTTCGGAAGATGGTTAAGTCGCCGAAAAATCTTGACAGAAATCCGAGCATAAAAAATAAACTTAAGAATTTAAAAGTAACAAGAACTAAAACAAGTAACTATAAATACTGATGGATACATGTAACAATATTAAAAAATGAAGAAGAAGAAGAAGAAGAAAAATAAAATATATATATATATATATATATATATTTTAAGAAAAAACAGCTTCTACGTGCCTCAGATAGGTGAAAAACACGCGAGGTGCCATGTGACACCTCAAAAATTTCTACGCTAAGATTCAGACCGTTCTTCATATGTCGTATGCGTATAGGCTTGAACTCGAAGGCTAAAAATTTTATATATGATCTATGATTGATTCATAAGTATTTAAAGTATATTAGATGTGATTTAGGGTCATAAGGGATCCCAAAAATCAAGCCAAGTCCAAAGAATTCCTCTCGGCTAAGTTTCCGAATGAGTTCGTATAAGGGTTAACTTCAAATAACCATATCTCCTAAAATATGACGAATTGGGTGGCACATGACCTATCAAATTAAAGGTCTTTGAGTCTTCTTTCCAACGCCACCAAGATTTTATTTTTCTGAGTTCGGAGTCAAAAGTTATACTTGGTCGAACAGAGAGGACCTGCAGCGAACTTTGGCCGATTTTCCAGATTTTGTAGGGATATTTTGGTAAAATTACCTAATATCTATATACACAACTGGACGCGTTTTGGATTATAATTTCAGTCTTTTGCCTCTCCAAACAACCCTAATCTTCATCCCCTTCTCTCTCAAATTATCTCCAAAGTTTGAGATTCAAGTTTCCCATTAAAAATCTAACATCAAGGTTTCTTCAAAATCTACACTAAGGAATGTAAGGCTACTAAAAACAATGGATTGAATTCACCATGTGCCCTACATCTTCTTTGAGATTTAATTTTCATAGGAATTGAGTTTTCTTGATAGATTTATGTCCTAATGAGTTCATACATCTATTAACTTGATTTTGTTATGTTGATATTGATAAGTTGAGAAATTGATAAATGCTTCATGTTTAATATGAGTTGATTGATATGAGTTGTTAAATATATTTTTGTTATAAACTTAAATATTTAAGTATCCTAAATTGTTGAGTTTCATTAACTTGGAATCCGTTGGTACGTTACAGTTTAATTCAATTAACAAACGATGGAGCATAGAAAGAATACTGAAATGTTGGTTAGGATGTTTTCATTAATTTAACACCTTCACAGATCCAAATTGCTAGAAACAAGATGAGGACAATATTTAATTTAACCTTTTAGTTATACAACATGAACCCAGTCTCTGTAAGTTGTTGCCTCAATGGAATTCTATTAGCATTATGAAATTAATTTATATTTAAGAAAAAGTTATATTCCTATTATTATATTCATATAATACTTCCACTTTGATGTATTCTAATAATATAGAAAAAGCTAAACTCTATCATTATTAAATTCCTAATTTCACGTGAAGTGTTTGGTTTGGTCTAGGACAAACTTGGATAGTTATTAAATAATAATGTTTGGCAAAAGAACATTATGGAAAGACATTCTTTCTAGTCAAAGATGATGACAGAAAGTAAAATAAGCAAGCACTCGACATATGAATTGACAAGGGTCCAAATGAGACTGGTCGATATGATTAGATTGAATTGATTGGATAGAGTTTTATGAGCATTGAGTCTTGGGAGGAGTATCGAGCACCGAATTGGGTAAGAGTAAGTAATAACTCGAATTCAATAACTATGTCGCCAAACATAGGAAGGGATTGGACCATTAAAGTCGGATGTTTCCCAAATTACTATCCTGATATAATAGGACTTGATTGGTTATGGATCCATGATTTGTTGATTCGTTCTTACCTTGACAAGGTATGAACGAACTGGCAACAACGTCGGCTTGTTGTACTATCACTGGCTCATAAGTGATGGTTGTCGGATAAGAGAAACTTCCATATAGGTTTTGATTGTACTCTGAGTCGGATTGGGATGGATTGGGTTGGATTGTATGTGATTGGTCTTGTCTAAATCATATTTTGTTTAGACTCATGACATCTTGATTGAGTTGTACCTTCTTCTGAGTTGAAATTCTGAGTTGATTTGATCCCACCTTGATGCATGTTTCATTCGGCCATTTTACATACTCGTACATTCCATGCAGAGATAGCTACTAGAGGTCATCAACAGGCGCACCGTTGAAGATCCATTCACTTCCATCTAGTTGGTGAGTCCTCCTTATTTCCGGAGGATACCGTAGTCATCTTTTCAACTTCGAGTTAATTTTCCTTTATTTTGATTTGTGGTAGCCATGAACCTGTCATGGGCACCTCTTATATTGTTGATAGAGGCTTCATAGACTAGAGTGTGGATGATGCTGAATTGTTTCGTTGTGACTAGTTTTATTTTTTTCTAGCTGTTGAATGGAGATGTGGTTGGCCTTTGGCCTTATTATGAATAGTATTCTTATGATTTGAGTCTTCCACTGATAGAATGTAACTGAATGAAAATGTAATTGGACCAAGTGGTTCGCTTGAAGGCCAGAAATGGTTTTCGAGTGCCGGCCACGTCTAGGGTACCCTCCCGAGGTGTGACATGCCAACTGTGTAAAAAGTGTGAAGATGACACATTCGACTCTTACTTGAGGTGTCTAAAATGAACATCTCCTGGTTTAGGTGTCTAAGTGAAAGTTGGTGCCAACTTTAGGGGGACACTGATGGTTTCGCCATCTAATCTCATATGAATTTGCATTCATCTCCTTGATGTGTTTCTTTCTTCTTTTTAAGTAGTGCTGTTTAGCAGATATGCTTTTAGCAGCATTCCATATATATATATACGATCATTATTCAGCAACGTGTTAGAAATTGGGTTTCAGTTACTGAAGTAATTTTTTGCCATGATAAATTGTTAGTTTTAAGATGAATATGAATTTTAAATTTTGCTTAGTTTATTGAGATATTTTAGTTTTATTGAATTTTTAATTATATAGATTTTTGTTTTGAGTTGATTATTTAAAACCCTCTTATACTTAATAAAATTATTGAGAGACAATTTCAATCAATACTTTCAACCTCTTTGCCGCACAATCTTTTAAAAAACCACAGTGGTATCATGATCCTAATTAGGCTTACGGGATCTGTGAGTTCTTCCTAGAGTCTCCATTGATCTTAATGGATATGTGAGCTCAATGAAGAACAACGTTCATCACTTTCAACCATACCTATTTTCAATCCATTTTAACTCGTGCTTACATTTAATGCGGAAGCTATTATCAACCAATACCAATAGGTTTAGCGTATGTGCTTTTAGCTGCATTCAATATATAGGATCATTATACAGAAACCATCAAATCATTTGTAGTTACAGAAAAAATAGGAAAAAGTTAAGACTGCTGTGATGTGTTTAACAAATACAATGATGCAGTGCTTCCTTTTCCCTTCTTGGGCTTTGTCATGAATCCATTGAATTCCTCCTCCTTTAATTTAAGCAAAAACACACGCTAACAATGAATGGGATTGGGCTAAACAAATATTGACATAAAAAAATGGATATACACACTATATGTTGCCACTCCTGCTTAAGTTCTGGTGATTTCTCATTGCTGAAGAGGGCTGCAAAAGTTACTATATATCAGGCTGTTCATGTTGTAGAACACGTCAAATTGAGACACTATTGGGAATTCCTTTTCCAGTAAGTCCACTTTCACTGTTGTCACCTGAGGCATTGGGGTACATCAACATATATGGCACCTTTACTGGTCCATTGCGATTCTTCCATCTGCTGTCATTGTTCCTTTCCACTATTCTGTTCTCAACGTCTACTAATCTATCATGGAATCTTTGAAATGATTGTCGTGGTTGAACATCTGAAGTCCACTCTGGATTTTCTCTCTGTCCCAGATATATCTCATCTGAAGAATGTCGTGACAATATTTCTATTAATGAAACACCTAGCAGAGTTTGGAACTGAGCTGTAATTGTCTTTAGGTAGGCAACGTCAGGATTTGACTCAAGCTCAGCATACTCAGGGGTGCCTGGCTCAGGCATGAATCGGCGGCTAACTGTTGGGCGATTTGGGAGGTAACCAGCATAAGGATACTGCCCGAAATTGACAGCTGCGTGAAGAGCAGAAGCCACCCATATAATAATTGTGCATGATTCGACTAGTTCAGCTCGTGTCTGCATTTGAGGCCACCATGGTTCATCTTTCAAGTCACCATGACCTTCATTGCGAACTTCCATCCACCACGACTGGAGTTCAGTGTCATCACGGATCATGTCATCTGTGGGGTAATAGAATGAACAGTATTCATCAACCCAGGCTTCGATTGCTGCCCAGACCTCAAGCCCATCAACAGCAAAAGGATAATCCTCAATTAGAAGTCTAAGGCCATAGGGCTGACTTGAGTCTGGCACTGCTACTCCTCTGCGATAAAGAAAGTGGGAGTGTTAGATTTTGGTCAAGATTGATACTGAGATGGAGTTTATAAATCAAAGCTTTGGACACACCTCTTAAGCAGATCAGCAGGGAGTCCTTGCTCGGTGAACACCCAGTTTTTATAGACAATAGATGACATTTCCATGGCATATTTCCCTGGAAAAACTGTCAGCTCAAGTATTCCACCTGCATTGATGAGTATCTGCCGAGCCAAAGCATTTATATACATGGTATCACGGAAGTGAGGTTGTAAAAGCTTAAATATTGGATGAAGTACGCTCAAATGTCTATTTGTAGCAATCACAAATGGCTCTATTGCTGCGTGAGTATTTAACCTGCAAGTTGAGTTAATGAATTAAACTTATTTGGAATACCACCAAATATTTACATCTTTACATCTACTTTTGCTAAGAAGCTTACCAATGACTGATAAGCTGATGATAGCCAGAATCATTTACAGCAGCATAAGCTTTGGCCAGCTGCCAGACAGTGCCTTCAACACCCTCATCGGCTGGTGTAAATACAAGGCTGGTGGCACCATGTTTATCTCCTTGTGGATGAGGTAAGCTCAACTCAATTGCAAGTGGCCTCAATGTTCCATTATCTTGAAGAAAAAGGAGAGTCCGACTGGCATAAGTCTTCGTGTTTGTTGTATTAATCCGTCTTAGGTAAGGCAACAATGCATCATGATGGTCTAAAATGAACAGCTTATTATACTCGATTGCCTGCACCCACAAGTTTAGATAATCTTTACTGTGTTTTCTTAGACAAAAGTCAAGTTATTTCAGGAAATAAAGAAAACCTTTGTTATATTTTCCCAAGGCTTCTTTAGTATATTAAAGTACAAGAGGAAAATATGTCAGGAATTTACTTCATCTACAGTTAGTCCATCCATGTTTTTCTCTATGTGTTCCCTTTTGATTGAACTGGTCTGATTACCATATACTTCAGGATCCAACTTGCTAGCCGGGGGAAACTCCTGATAAGCGTTTAATGGGTTAGGAACATGCATGAGAGCAAAAATCATTAAACCAACTAGGACAGTGAATCTTGTTTGATACCTGAAGACGTCGAATGATAACAGGGTTGACTCCAGCTAGCATTTCCCGTCCAAACTCTTCATCTGTCCTCCAGGCAGACCTATCAACTGCAGTAATTTTAAAAAGATGCTCATAATTAGTTATCATTTATGATTCAACATCTAACACCTCAGGAAGTATCTATGATCTAAATAGTTGGAAGAGTAAGATTGAGAGCCCTTTGATACCTTTGATTACATCAGGCATCGGAAATTTGAGAAATGGTTCACCATCGGAGCGGACTAGTTCTTTGAGCATCTCCCATGGGATGCATTGCCTGAGTTTGTTTAAATGATGCTCAGGCAATTTAACCCCACCTTCATAGAGCTTGAGTACGTCTTCAAAGCTATCAAACTCGTTGATGGTTTTGTCAAATAAAGCAACAATCTCAGGAACGAGGACCTGACCCAAAGATTTAACAGCATATGCAAGGAAATCTGAAAGCTTCACATGTGTGAAACGCTCATCTCGTGGAACATAAATGTCCAAACCTAAAGGTGGCAACCGGCTCTCTGACTTAGGATCTGCAAAGACAACAGGAATAACAGCTGCTTATTAATTATTATCCATAGTACTTCATTGGTCTTTAATTCATTTCACTCTAATAAAGTTTCTACAGCAATGCAAATCATAACCTTCTTATATGATGATATGTGATCTAACCTGTTTTAGTTGCTCGACGGCTTGTCCTGCCTCTACGAGGATATGGGTATTCCTTCGACCCACCAAGCACAGGCCGAACATATTCTGGCCCCTTATCTGGTAATCCAAGATCATTGTAGAAAGCATAATCATACACTCTGTCCCACTCCTTGAGCATGCCTGATCCGCTTCCACGAAGACTAAGAAGCTCCTGTTCCCTGTATGGTCGGAGGGGCTCCGGTGTGTTGCTTGGCAGGTATGTCTGGAAAACCAGAAAATTTTGATTTCAGCATATCTTATCATATTGCGAACCTATCTACTGTATACAATAGTTTGGTTAGCAGAAAAACTCCAAGTTTCTAGATGTCAATATGTGGCTATCCTATCAAAGCTTAGAAATGGCTGTTCACTTATCATTATATAGTTAGTTAAAGATTTTCACAACTCCTGTCTATTTAGAACAAAGAATTAATCTTTTAAGCTCTTAAATCATAAAGAGAATGCCCCAAAAAATTATACACGTAAATTTCACGAAGTTTCATCAGTATGTCTGGTTGTTGCTAACAAACATAAGTCCAACTGTGAGGCCTGAACCTCAAGGTTACTTTTCTTTATTTAACTCACCACTAGAATTTCTAGTTTAATGCTAAAGATACCTTGTTTGCAAAAAAAACACGGTTGTATTTGTAACGATGTGCCGGATACACCCATGAATTGCACACAAAATGAAGTTCACCATGTCCAGGAACATCTTCTAAAACGACTGTCCTAAGGTAAAACTGGCTGTGATGATAGCTCTTGATTATGAAAGCTCCAGGAACTCCCATGGACTCATCCCAGTCAAATGTCACATTAAATGTAGCATCTCCCGCTGATATTGACGTCCATGTGGAAATCCATTTTTCCAGGAATGCTGGTTTTCCCAACTTCCCTTTACATCCATTACCTACAAAAATTAAACATAGCAGTATGCTTAAAGGTGTCTGTATTAAACATACAAACTTTACTTTTTTTCTTTTACACCCTTCTAACAATTGAAGCTTTTAGATGAGGTCAGACACACTCAGAAAATTGGACTAGGAATCAACTTAACTTGAATAAGCCACACGAAAAAGGCAAGGGATTCAACGTTTATTATATATATATAAATAATAATTTTGACATGTAATTTTTCAGCGAAAGGGTTCAGAAGAAAAAGAAGATACCAAGTTCTGCATTGTCTGCACTGATGAGCTGCAGAGAAACACCTTTGCCAATGACTTCATGAAATCGATCGAGGAAAGAAGCACCAACATCCGTCAAGTCCATGACATTTTTCTTCATCAATACAACTTTCCCTCTAATCTTTTTCCCATTGATAGGAACATTGTTGCAGTTGTTCTCATCTGCAGTGTCATGGTTCCTACCACAAACCACTTGAAGCAATTTCTCCAGCATCTCTGTAGAACATAGTGGAAAGATCCCCATTGAGCAAAATTTGATAGTCAGTAGAATTTATTTATTTTTGAGTTAAAATAAAGGTACAAATATGAGTATTTATAACGCAAGGTAGCACCTTACTTCCAAATTGGAGATACTGTAGCAGTGGAAGACTTGACAATGTGTATATGTTCACAACTTCTTGACCAATAATTTGGTATTCTTCTACACCCAACTTGTATACTTCTTATACAAATCACACATGGAAATGTTGGTGTATAAGAAAGTTGCAATCTTTATTACTAAAAGTTTAAAGAACTTATTCCATCTTGGGCAAATCCCAACTGGCATTTTTGATTAAATTATTATCATGTTGACCTCACAAATAATATTTACAAACCTTTCTACGATAACAACAAATCCAGCAGCCTTACCATTGTCTCTCTTAGCTAGAGGGTTGTTTCCGATTGACTAGATTGATTAAAGGAAAAGCATTACAGCTAAAAATAAAATGGTGCGAAACATAAATGCAAGGAACCATCACAAAATAATGCTGAACTAAATATTAATTGCTTTGAATTTTCTTTCTTTTCCCTGTTATGCTGGATCTCTCTATATTCTTCTTGTTTCCCACTTCTGATTCACACACTTATCAGCAGAAACTTTACAACTTGACCACTAGATATGATTAAAGGCAATAATAGCCTTTTTTTTTTTGTCTAGAAAAGAAAAGTAAAAGGCCACTGCCCACTGGGGCCCCTCCCACCCCCACCCCTTCAAAACACCCCACCACCCTACTCCACTTAAATGTCTCAGAAAAGGGTCACATGTTAGGTTGTTAAAGGAGTGAACAAATCCCTTATGGTGCATCCTCTGTTTTAGGGTGGGTGGGTATGGGTTAAGTAAATCATATATTTATACTCTCCCCATTTCATATTAATTGAATTTTTGAGAAATTTTTAATTATTCAAAATTTAAGATGGATGTTTAAATTTTTTTTTATATTTGTCCTTTCATTTATTAAAATTTTATATTTTCTAGGAGATAAGTCATACTACTTGCAAAGTTATATTTAGTGAAAAATATAATTCAAATTATAACTTTGATTATTTTTCTTAATACATGAGCATTTCCCCACAAATTCAGTTAATATGGGACAGAGGGAATACATTTTATTAAATGTGAGAACATGCAGCTGTCAAGAAAGGGAATGGGAATGTCATCAATCGAATGCTAGAGAGGAAATTTCTTAGAAGATAGAAATGAAAATGATAGTTGACCGGAAAAAATATTGGATTCTTGATTTACCGGCGAAGTAAAAGTTCGCCGCGGAGGCGAACTAAGGAATCCTGTTCTTTTAAGAGTCAAACAAAAGACAAAATAACTTTAAAAAGAAAGGTGCACGTGCCACGTGGTGATGGCTCATTGGAAAATGTGGATTATTCCTTGGGAATATTAAAACTACCATTCAACAAATTTGCCTTTCTAAATCTAGGTGGAAAGTGTTTAAACACGTTAAAGATGGTTAGATTTAGTGTAATTTTCATTCAAAACTTACAAATAACTTTCAACCCGAATAGTGTATAAAAGCTACACAACGTGTTACCATTTGGTAATATCATGTGCCCTTATGACATATATTTGTTTGTTTGTTTAACATGATTCTTTTAAGCGTCCTAGTAATATATTTGTTCGTGTGCTTTGGTATGGGGTATTAAAAAGCCTAAGAAATACCAAATGCATATATAAACATTCAAATACAAATTAGTGACCCTAATGAACTGAATATGACTGAAGGCCGGGGCAAAGCTACAATATTAATTGGGGATTTGTATATATTTGATATTTTTTGTTTATTACTAAGAATTATAAATACTTGACAGTAAACTCATTTATTATCTTATAATATTAACTTGAGGTTCAGAAACATAAAACATTAAAGAATTTCACTAATGTTATCCTATAGTATTGCTTTGGTTATCCTTATCCTAAGCCAGAAGCTAAGAATAACTATGATAGTGATTACTACTTAAAAAAGGAGTCACCCCCAATATAAAGAAACAAAGAAATAACTTTAGTTAGGTTCTTAATTTAAAAAGTTGTACAATTAGTAGCCATTGATTGCAACAGTTTATACTAATGGAGTCCTATTTAATTATTGACAAGTCATATCATGTGCTTAGGCATTTTGTCCATAGGATTGTTAGAAATCTTACCGAAAATGTTTGATCACTAACATGTATATGAAATTCTTGAAAGCTTGAGGCGTGTTAAAGATAATGTCCTTAAACTAACAAAAAAAATAGTTTAATAGAAAATTCAGCATAGGTTAATATAGGAAGAAGAATTTATCTGAACTTGAATGTATATTGATATAAAAAAAAACCTCTCAGAGGAATGGCAAGCACCAACTATTAGATTAAAGGTAAATAAAGAGGTTTAAAGGCTAATTATAAGGCAAAGATCTATTACTATTTTTGCATAGATTAATATTAACCATAGGAATTGTAACAAACAATTGCTACTTAATATTATGGCAGGCACCAACTATATATTAGATTAAAGGGAAATAAAGAAGACTAAAAGCTAATTATGAGACAGGTTTGTTAGTACTATTTTTGCATATGCATAGAACTAACATTGACCATAGGAATTGTAACAAACAATTGTTGCTCAATATTAATATTGGTTGAATAAATTGTCATAATTATAATAACGGCTAGAAACGATTAAAATAAAGGCTCATTGATAAAGTTATTATGACACATTAATAATTAATTGAATTTAACTATTTCATAGTCAATGATAACATTTTAAAAAAAATATATTCTGATTTTGACAAAAAGGATTTGTGACTCAATTTGAAATTTTTATGTGAAATTAGTGTTTATTTATGAGATGTGAACAAAACTTCAACTTCAATTTTAAATCATGATTTGAAATCTTAAATTTTTCTTAGAGTAGAATTTCAAATTTCAACTTTCAATTAGTGATTTTTATTTTTTAAAAAATATAAAATTTGACTCAGAAATTTATATTTTGTATAAAAAGACCCATCATTTTAAGAAAAGTGGTGAGAACTTTTCTTTCATTTACGTGATACTCCTCGGGTCCACTTTACTTACCTCCTTGCTAATGCTCTGTTTGAACATAATTTGAAATCAGATTAATTTGAAATTAAAGTTTTGTTTGAATTTATAATTTGAAATTCTTAAGTTGTATTCTTACCAAATTAGTAAATCGTAATTCATAAATAAAATGTCGGAATATCTTAAGTCGCTAGATTGATAAATTACATATCTCCATATTCCTTTTATGACTAAATATTCATGATTACAAACTTTACATATACATATTTTTTAAAAGATTCACTGATCAGTAATAATAGTAACTAGTTATTCTTTAATATGATATTTCACATGATACAAATAATCACTCACGCCAAGCATGGATCCTTTTTTTGCAAAGTTTAAAATACCGGGCCTTTTTTTTAACAATCTTATAAGTTAAATTTTACATTTGAAAAAATTAAACTCATGGTTTGAAATCTCAATCTTGCTTTTTGGAAAGTTTTAATTTGAAATTATAATTTAAAATCGTGGTAACATGTTAATATCCAAATGCTTGCTAAAAATATATTTAGATGCTATTTCCTCCTGTTCATGTAATCATTACCAATCATATATTAATGTTCTTTTGGATAACAACATTATAAATTATAGGACGATATTTATCCCCCAAAAAGATGAATAAAGGAAACTAATTATTCTCTCGCATGCATTTTACTTTTCATAATTATTAAAACTAAATGATCTAAATATTTATCATTTTAAATAATTGAGATAAAATTATTTTTTTGCACCTTTACCCTTAATTTAATATATATATAGAGAGAGATTATTATATTATATAGTAAAAGGAAGAGTAGTAGTCCTTCTGCTTTTATTTATTTATTTATTTTCTTATTTAATTAATTTTAAAAAATATCACTTTGTATGTTCAGTACGAACTTTTTATTCTCACCATTCTACATGATATATTTAAGATTTAAAAAATTAAAAAATATTTTAATGCATTGCAAACATTTTTAGTTTAAAAGGCAGCCACAACAGTTAATTTTTTTTAAAAAAATTTGCATCGACAAGTAAATAAATAAATTGAAATGAGAAAAGTATTAGATTGAGGTTTAAAAATAAATAAAAGTAAATTTAATGAAATTATCTTTTGAATTTGTATTTTCTTAAGAAATTTGAAGGAAAAAAAATATGACAAGTAAAAGAAACCAAAATGAGTATTTTATTTACTTCTACTCTTATAGTTTTTCATGAAATTAAACAGATTGATTACAAATCAATTTGACAGGTACATTAGTATCCAAATTATATATATACATAAAAAAAAATTACTCCTACCTTATATACACATTATACAATGCGATTTTTTATCGAAAGAATTCGAGTAAACAACCTGACAATTCCTAGACCCATTTGTATAATTCTCAAAACCATTGTTGAATGCAAATTGTATAATATATACACTTTACCAAGAACATATTTGATTTTACTTACAGTTTTGAATATTATTTGAACTTGTCATGAGCCGATATCGAGATTCTACTCTAAACGGTCATCTCTGACCACCCGGACGATCGGAGTAGAAGGGGATGCCCCTGGTGAATCCTACCCAATATCGAAATTGAATTGTTGAAATAAATGATAAAAGGTATAGGAAGTAGTGGACCAAATGAAGAAAAAAAAATATGAGAAGGGACAATATTATCGTAGCAATTTATCTTATATATGTTTTTCAGTTTTAATTTGTTTATCTTACTTTTTTTTGTACATTTCAAAAATCTATATTTTGATAATTTTTTAATTCTATTTTTTTCACATAACATGTTTAAATTCATAAAATTTAAGAATATTTTAGTACATTTCTTCATATTTTTAGTTTAAAATCACATGAATCAAAAGCCCTCTCTGCTTTTTAAAATTAAACTTCTTCGTGTCAAATCAAAAATCAAATAAATAAATTAAAACGGAGGAGTATGTTTCACGGATATACAGACCCAATTTTTAATTAATTCGTCAATTGAAATCTTAGATTTGTTATGAAGTGTGAAAAAGTCGAACACAATAATAAAGTAGCTGTTTAACATCAATCCAACATGTTTCGTGTAATGGCTTCTACTAAGTGTTTAATAATAACTTCTTGTAAAGAATTAGGAGTATAAATTAAAGCCTAGTCAAATTTTCTTCCCTTTTATTCTTTTTTATTATTCGCTATTCTCTCCGTTTCAAAATATTAATCGTAATTTTTTTTTACATGCTTTTAAAAAAATATTAATTAGAAGAGATGTTTGACTATTTTACTCTTATTTACTCCATGTGTTCTTATTTATTTGTCAAAAAGTTCCTAATTTGATTTCCCTTTTTACTTGTCAATTTTGACAAATCAAGAAAGGATAAAAAAAAATCCCTATTATACCCTCAATTTATTGACATTGAGTTAATGTCCTTGAAAAATGTAGTGAGTAAACATGTTCAAAACTCTAGCAATTAATAGGGATAAAATGATAAACTCACTTTAACAATCATTATTTTCTTAATAGGTGTGCCAAGTCAAAATTTGACAAGCATAAAGAAACGAAGGGAGTATGTTTTAAGATATAATCTCCTCTTCTTGAATATTTACTCTATTTATGTGTCATAATTGAGGTATTTATAGTCTTCAAGAACAATTCCTACTAATGGTAAAATGGAAAAAAATTAATTTTTGTATTGAACTTTTAAAATAATACTTCCTCTATTCCATATTACTTAATTTCTAAGGTAATGCACACATATTAAGGAAAGCATTCAAGGACAAAATTTAAATTATACTTTCTTCTATTACCTTTTTGTTTAATCAGCATCATAAAGATGATTAAATGTGAAATCATAAATATAAGTAATCCTGGTTGGAGTATAACTTTGTAAGTAATATAATTTACTCCTAGAAAATTACAAAAACTTCATTAATGGAAAGTATAAACATTGAATGCAAGTTGTTAATTGATTAGTCATACGTTTGAGCGATAACATTATGAAAATCCTAAAGAACGTCTAATTAATTACAATTTGCAATTTCATAGGATTAACCAAACGTTTTATAATTGGAAAACTGTCATCATCTTGAGGATTATATTTGAATGAAATTTTTATTTATTTATTTTTGAAGTGATAAACTTAACCAAAACTAACCATATTCATGCATCTTGGGATAGTAGTCATTTTCTTTTGGCCAATTTTTTGTTTTTTTTTTGACAACTTACTTATAACAAAATATTGGTAAGTTGACATTTGAAAAATGAACTCAAACAACTTGTTCTAGAATATTTCATTCATATATGGCTGCTAACTATTTTAACACCAATGAACTAATAAAATTAGTAAAAGAAAGAAGTTAATTAATTACAATTAGCAATTTTTTGAAGTGGTCCAAGACTTTGGATTATTTTTGCAAGATTTTATCTACTTGTACGAAAATTATTTGGTGCAAAATAAACTAATATCTCTCACTTTACGATTCCAAAGTCATTTTATTGTCACCGTCTAAGTTCATGGCATGACACATACCCGTAGAGATTTATCTTTCGGATTATGTCATATTTGTCACGATCCAAAATTGGGTGTGATGACACTCGCCTAACCTATCCAGACGAGTCAGCCTAAGAGTCTGAACAATTCTAATTAAGCGAGAATAAAAATGGAAATATAAAGTCTAAAACGATATAAATAAGGATAAGCGAAAAATAGATTCTAAACTACCCAAGACTTGGTGTCACATGTACAAGTCAATATTTCAACAGAAATGAAAGAGATACAAGTATATATGTCTCAGTTTCCAAGTAGAACCAAACATAAAGTAAATGACGGCGAAAGTCTGCCGAAGGAGACAAGCTGCTATCTCTCACACGCCTAGAAGCTCGGTCCAATCAACAGGGAAGCTCTGAACAGGAGGCACCGGGCTCGGATCCTACAGTGTGTAGAAGTAAGGGGTGAGCACCAACAACACGGTATTCAATAAAATGGAAACTAAGCCCTAAATAAAGCAATGCGGAACACAAGTGGTCCTGACTCCCAACCACAATCCTCCACAACTACACACTTGTACTCAAACAGGTCAATCTATACAGTTTATATCATAATGGCACTAAAAATACTAGACAGTCTACAATAGAAGCACCAATACATTCTCACCACTATACTCAGGCAAACTCATGTAATCTGATAAATACTAGACAGTCCACAATAGAAGCACTAATACATTCTCACCACTATACTCATTCAAACCCATATAATCTCAGGTCATAATCAATCACAGGAATAAATGAATGCAAATATAATGTCAAATATTGTGATGCATGTGTTTCTTACGATACACATCCGCTGATCACCTCAGACTGGAACCCATGGAAGCCTCACATAGCCCATGTATTCACCGGAAATGACCGCGACCAATATCTTTCGGAAGAGAACTCGTCCCTAATATTCGCCAGAAGAGACCTAGGCCATAATATTCACCGGAAGAGACCTCGACCGTCGGAAGAAACCTCGATAAATTACCTCGACCGTAGAAACCTCGATTTCAATATCCAGTACCATACTCATATCATTTCTCAGTCATCGCAGATGCAATATATGCACAAATAAAAAGTGAAGCAAGATAAATATTCACAATGATGTCATATAAACCACAATCACACAATAGATCACTCTCTTGAAATCCATAACACTTAGACAAGTAACCCATATTCAAATCCACTATCACTGTTCAACTCATATAATTCAATTCAATCTAATGACCCAACACACCCTAATCACCTCACATAGGAAATACAAGGTTCAACATGCTTAACAAATGTTAGAATTTCACTTTCCTTAGCCAAAAAGTCACGAACAATTCAAAATCGCCGTTTTTCCTCTCCAAAGATACTCTAAATCACCATAATCTAATCAGATATAGACTCACAATCACTTTTCGGATCTATTGACACTGAAATCAAGAAATTTGGGTGAAAAGGGATAAAATGGTCAAAAATCTCATATCAAAAATCGAACTCGAAATCTGATTATTTTTAGATAAAAATGTTCCCCAAGTAATCGAAATCTAATGGTAAAATCCATTTCAAAAATAGAGTCAAAATGAGTTGAAAATCATTAGAAAACCAAATTCACATCGTTCTTGAAAAAACCCCATTTTCTCCAATTTGAAATCTACAATTTGAAGTCAAAATACGAAATTATTCAATGAAAATTAAGGAGAAATGTTAGAAATACATTACCTAATAGTTTCCCACGAAAAATCCCCTTGAAATTCGCCTCCACAGAGCTTAGAATGTCAAAATGGAGGAATTTGGTCCTAATCCCGTCTTTTTGAAAAAGACACTATTCAGGTCGAATTTGTTCTCCGCTAACGCGGACAACTTACTCCGCAAATGCTGAGACAGCGGAGACATACCTCCGCGAACGCGGACCACCTTCCGCGAACGGGGAGAAGGGATTTGGTACTCTCTGCGAACGCGACCTGTCCTCCGCGAATACGAAGAAGGAAAATGTCACACTCCGCGAACGTGGAGAGAGTGTCGCGAACGCGGAGAAGAAATCACCAGATAGCAGATTTTTTGCAAGTCTCAAACCTTTGACAAAGGTTTATTGTTTAGAATTTTAAAAAAAATACTAGATATCTAATTCATACATCCAAGGTCCATCACTAGAAAAATAAGAATTAGCGGTGGACAAATTCGATAACTAAACAACAAAATCTGCTTTTAATTCTACTTAGCAATGGATTATTTTAAGGGCACAAGAGTTAAAACTGTTCTCTAAAAAATCAAACTAAAACAAACACATTGATATAAAAAGAGTATAAATTGAGGCTAAAATATATATATAATACTTAGTAAATTTAATCAAATTAACTTTTGAATTAGTATTTTCTTAAAAAGATTGAAAAAGATAAATATAACTAATAAAATAGATCGAAATTAGTATTTCATAAGATAAATATAAGTAGTAAAATAGATCGAAATGAGTACTTCATGAAATTAAATAGTAGATTGATTACAAATCAATTTGACAGGTAGAATAGTATCCAAATCTTTCTTAGCCTTTACAAACCTAGCATATTTTATTAGGAAGTCATGTCTTTTTCTGATCTTCGTGGTGCTTACTGTAATTATTATAAGGCCCCAGTTGTTTCACTTTTCTTGGGAAGTGAAAGAAAAGGTTTTAGCGAAGCCGCTAAAAAAAAATCTATTGGTATAGTGTATGCTTATTAATTAAATGGAGAAAATTATCTTGATTTTATAAATTAATAAGTAATTTCTCCGCTCTCTTTTATTTGTCTATTATTTTAAAAATAGATTTTTATATTTATTTGTTATTTTTAACATATCAAGAAAAGATAAAAAAAATCATGTTTTATCCTTAATTAAATATAAATTACTTATTTCTCAAATCATTTTTCAAGACCTAATAAATATCAATTAATATGAGTATTATGGTATAATACTATATCAATAATTAATCCCTCTAGTTCATATTAAGTGAATTTGTTCAAAATTCAAGAGAATTATTAATACTTTTTTCATATTTATCCTTCATTTAATGAGTTTTATTTAACTACTTTCTATTTTTAGGAGAATAGTACTCCCTCCGTTCACTCTTTACTTGTTATGTTTGGACTTGACACACCTATTAAGAAAATAATGATTGACATGACTATTTTACTATACTATCCCTATTAATTGATGCTTAGTATTAGGTATTGAAAAATATTTTGAGAATAAGTAATTAATCCTAAAGATAAAATATGGAAAATAATAATTATCTTTTTTGATATGTTGAACGTGAGGAGTAAAAGTGAAATTCTATTTTTGGAATAGTAAATGTCACGATCCAATCCACCGGACCGTGCGGACACCCACTCTATGACCTAAGCAAGAGAACCCTTAACCCTTATATGAAATAAGCATTGCGGAAGTTATAAAAACTTTTAAATAATAAGCCAAGAAGTTTTACTAAGCCTTTATTAATTCAAAAACTCCGATTTTACACAAGATATTGTCTAAAACCCAAGGATACTAGTCTAAAATAGGTACAAGAGCTCTATGGAACAGGACATGAGATAAATGAAAAGACACAGCTCCAACCACAAGAGAGAAAAAGTAGGAGCTACCGGAAGATCATCTTCGCCTTCACCTAGGGAACTCCATTGACCCTATAACCAGACTATGCCAAGTGGCATAGCAAGAGTAATATCAGTAAAAACAACACGTAGTCAATCTGATACCCACCCCATAATATATATACAAGAAAATAAGAGAGATCATGAACAATTAAGCCCTATATATCTGTTTAACTTACCTATCACTCCTTACTCTCACCTTTATAGTTCTTCACCCATTTAATAACCACGAGTTCATTACCAACTCAAATTTATGAAATCGAGATCGGTGGGTTATGGGACCACCATGCCTCAAGGTACACCCTAACATTTATCCAGCCGGCAACCTTAGTCACTCACGGACAACATAACTACTACTAGCCTGGACCTATTTACCACATCAGACACGACCTAGTCATTTCATAACCACACCTCCTAACTAACTCTAACTCTCATGCAACAATTAAAACGACTACTATCACTTGATCGAAGCCCAAATGAGGATAACTCCCCACCAACATTCAACTCCCTTTTGTATTCCGCCTGAAGGTATCATAAATTACACATGTCACAACATGGACTCACCAACTTTCGAAGTCTTACCCACAAATAGGCCTTTACTGACTAGTCCCCAACTAATACCACCCATGAAATCGAAGGGGTTCTTTCATAAAAATCTTACTCTTTAGTTCATTAATATCTACACTCATTATTCCACAAATAACAGATACTATCAAGTAGTCTCATGGGACCATCCACACACACATTTGTCCCTCTAATGGGATCCAGACTCAACCATATATGTATCGGAATGTGACATTCGATCCACTTATGTGTCAGAATGTGACACTTGATCCAATTATATGTCGGAATGTGACACCCGATCCTTACAACCACAAAATCAACATTTATAATCAAAATAAGCAAACAGAAACAATGTATTTACCATCACTCAAGTCTTGCACGCAATTAAGAAAGGTTGCTAACCCCTAAGATTTATCATAGTCCTTCTCATTTTCCTTACCAATATATGTACAATTATGGCATTTACAAACACACAAGTCTAAATGGGGTAGTATTGCCATCAATTTCCCCAAAATTATTATACAACTTCCTTACCCAGGTCGCCTCAAGTTAGACCACTGATAACACCAGAATATCTATCCATGACTCGTGGCCAAGAGCCTAATTATGAAATCTCTCATTAAAAATTCTTTATACTACGCAATAGGTACAGATTTACTATTCAGATAAAAGAAGTCTAGCCTACCTGAACGCCAAGCAGCTCTAGAGAGGTAAATCGGCTTTCCAATCCTTGTTTCCAGATATTAGGTGGGTAAAACATGCTTGAATTCTACCGATTGAAATTTCTCTGGGGCTGAAATTCCTTCTTCCCTCCTTCCCAAGTCTTGAGCAACTTTTTTGAGGGTTTTTCAATAACCCTCGCCCATAACCCGCACTTTAGGAGCAGTAGTGAAATATACATTCACGAAATAAGTTTCTGTCCCACAATTTTCTACTCTGGCGGCAAGAATCCCGCGGGAGTGGCCCCGCTGTGGTAGGACTATCCCGCTCTGGCGGGATTGTGGGGCCTAGTTGACTTATTTTTTTTGCGATTTCTCCCGCCCCTAATTAACCACGATTCGAGTCGTTACAGTAAACAAATAAAAGTGAATAAAGGGAGTAGTTTGAGAATAATCAAAAGGTCAATAGTGGAAAATAACATTATATTTATTTCCTAAAATTCTTAAGGAATGTACCCATATTTTAACAATTTACTTAATATGAATTAGAAAAAATATTTCTTAAAGACGTACAAATTAAAGTCAAGTGAACGAAAAAAGTAATTTGAGATCATTATTTTTAGACACATGGCCAATTAATATGAAACGGAGGACATAAAATAATATTTTAGCGTGTGCTATTTTTAACATGATCTCGAATAGTTACATCTCATAATGACTATAACATGTGATGTATTTACCCTCTGATGAAATAATTATCACATTTACAACTTACAAGTCTTGCATTTCAAGATTACCTATTTCGTCAATTAATCTTTACCATTACTGAAAAAACAAAAAAATAAAAGGTACACTTGATCATTTTTTTTCTATAAGTATACGTACTTGATGCATTATTTTTTAAGAAAACATTATTACATGTGATATCAAAGCCAATAATTAAGGCCTACATCAATATGACTAAAGTGCGAAACGTTATAAACGTTGCGTTTGGTCATCAAGGTTTTGATTATTATTTTTTAACATTTTCTTTTTCCTATTGTTTTTAGGAACATTATCTGTTTTAGGAACATATATTCTATAAATCCTTTAATTTTAGGTGCTATAATAATAATGTATTTTTCATATGTTTTTAACCTTGTGAATCAGTAAACTCAATTATTAATTCATTTAGTTTATTGGTTTACAGTATATTAATAATGATAATATCCAATCTTAGACACGTTATATATGAAACGTCAAAAAAGTCATAAGCAATGGCAGCATGTATTAAAGTCACAAGTGTTTTAACATTATTATCTCTTCTAAAGAATAACATATAAAGCTTAAATACTTTTTATTTGCTAGTAATCGGAAAAAAAAAATTAGGCAATTTTTGAAAATGAACGTTGAATCAAGTGTTGATTAATTAGTCATAAGTCTGACTAATAATTACAATGTGCAATTTCATAGGATTAACCAAACGTTTTGCCAACGTGAGTTGTGTCGTTATCCCAATACAAAAAGTTATGGGTTCGAGCTTTGAAAATGGAAAGAATCTCGTAATTGGAAGCGCTCCTCCACACCCCCCTTCCAAACCAACAAAAAGTATGGGCTTTGCAAATTGTGAATACAAATAAGATCGTCGAACTTTAATGAAGTTACTGAACACCGGACGAAAACGCAAAAAAACAAACGTTTTAAGTGGAAAACTGTCATCATCTTCAGGATGAGATTTGAATGAGTTTCAATTTTTAAATTTTTTGAAATGATAAACGTAAAAAAATTCTATAGCCAAATTCATGTATCTTGGGGCAGTAGTCATTTTCATTTTTGTCAAGTTTTTTTCTTCAAGTTACCAATAAAAAAATTATTCGTAGGTTGACATTTAATTAAGAATTACTTGTTCAAGAACGTTTCATTCATATGCTGCTAACTATTATCACCAATTAGCTAATAAAATTTAGTAAAAGAAAGAAGTTAATTAATTACAACTTGTAGTTCTTTTGAAGTGGTCCAAAACTTTGGATTATTTGGGGGGTTTTATTTTGCAAGATTCGTCTAGTATAGTTGTTGACTTGCATAACATTACCAAAAAAAAAAAAAAAACAATATATTAGGCGGTTTTCAATAGCCGCTAGTATAATAATATGAAAATGGTACATAGTTTTAGATTAATCAATGGCCATATATTATAGTTTACATTTTTAATACGACAGTTTTATGAATATTGCGACGTTTTAAAACACCATTATAGTACTTATACGAAATTTATTTGGCGCAAAATACACCAAAAATCTCACACTTAACAATTCCAAGGACACTCATTGTCGCAACTTAGATCCATGGTACGCTATTATTCGCTTTGAATTTAGGTCCATAGAGATTTATCTTTCGGGTGACGCCATATCGAGTCCTAAAAATGTGTACCCTGTGAATTTATTTTATAGTTCTTCATTTTTCTTTGGGATTTTCTCAAGAAATCATGTGTACCTGATCTTCAGAAGCTTGTAAGTCCGTCAGTTCTATTTGACCCGATTGACCTCCATCAAAGACATCACACTTTACAATAAGTATTATATAGTATATTATATTTTGTATTATCGATGTATATAACTAAAGTTCTTAAAAAGTACTCGAAAACTCCCGTCAATTGTAAGGTTCAACCATTATCTTTTCCACCGAGAAAAATGAAAAGGGAAAAATAAAATAAGAAAAAAAAACGCAATATTCCCTTTTGCATGCATATTAACTTAAAATTTGCAATTACTTAATTAGCTTTTGAACTGAAAAAGTATTGACAGAATCTCCTTTAATTTCTTGTTTAAACGGATAAGCCAGATTCCACCGTTCTTTGTGTTTTTTCGTTTGTAATTCTTCCCTAGTTGCATTATCTCGATTTCACTTTTTTCTATATATTCCCTAACATGCACTACCTATTTATTATATTAATTAAAATTTTATATTTGATTTCTTTGAAAAAATAATCAACTTTTAGGTATAGAGGCTAGAAATTAGTGATGAAGTTAGGCATTATATGTATGTGTGTCAATTTTGACATGCACAATTATTTTAGAAAATAATTAGTAAGGAAGAAGGATTAATTAGTAGACTTTAGATTTAAAAGTTTCAGAATAAGAGATGTGTATGATAATTTAGACAAATCTAATATGAAAAAGGAAGAGAAAAGTAAAATAATATATAAAATATAGTAAAGTTCATATGGTAAGCGAACTTTTGAATTTGATAACATAGTCTAACGAACAAATTCATAAAGTTTATTGAATAAAATGAACAATGTACGTGACATGTACTTGATCCAGGGGCGGACATGAGGGGTTCATTCGAATCCCCTTCGGTGGAAAATTATACTATTTATACATGGTTAAAATATTTTTTTATGTATATAAAATAAATATCGAATCCTCTTTGACTAGCTCGTGTGTCTACTTATTTAGATTTTGAACCCCCTTATTTAAAATTCTGGGTCCGTCACTGACTTGATCTATGACAATATATGATTTTTGAGAGTGTTGGGTCGATATTACATCTCTACGTAGATGATTATCTTGTTTTGCGGGCATAATTAAAAAAACAGACATTATATCTCTTTTTAATTATATGTATTGTGATATTGTACATGCATATTTTGAAAGATATTTACACCTTAGTTTAATTATATTAAATTCTTTGTACTTTACAAGGGTAACCCACCCCCCGCCCCCACCGCAATCACGTTATACCAATTAGCAACCAGTTTTACAATTGATCAATTACGTGTAGTGACAAAAATGAAAAGTGATAATTTTTAAATAAATCCAACTATTAATTATATATTCTGCACTTTATAGAGTTTGGTGTATCAAGCAAATAAAATAGTCTTTTTATCAAGGCTGTATCTACATCTGCTTTAGCCTATAAGAATAATAATCTAGAAAAATATCCTTGTTATGAAAATAAGATTAACTTAATAATTTAAGAAAGAAAATATAGTAAGAGAAAAGAGAGAAATGAAAAGTATTGTCCGTGTGTTTCAGTATGTTTTATTTGTGCCAAAATAATGACATTTGATAGCCATAAATGAAGAAGAAAATCAAGTGGGCAAATTGCCCACTTTGAGTGGGCCCCACTAAAAAATATGACATCCATTACCTATTAATCCTTTGCTTTTCCCTTAGTTAAAAAAGACCACACTGAATTAATGCAAACGTACATCTTGCTCAATTTGGAAGAATATTTGTTATCTTGATATTGAATTACTGAATAATTGTTGAATTTTTGTATAGTATTTATAAAATGCTATTTTTATTGGACAACTTCTTAATATTTACGAGATTGTAAAACGACGAAGACTATAATTTTTTGATAACAAGGTAAAGACCAACGCAATTATAGCCCATTGCTCATATTTAGTGCCGCCAAAATGAGCTTATATTTTGGATTTCCGTCCAATCTGCCTATATTTTAAGGGAAAAGGACACTTGTACCTTAAAAAGGAAAACTATTTACAAGTAGCTATTCCCTTACTTTCATACCTCCACTGTTTTTAACTATTAATTTGTGTTTACTGTTTGATACCATCAGAGTATATATTGTACTATGATGGTATCAAAGAAAAATGGAGAACACTACTTAGTTACTGCTTGATACCATTAGAGTATATATATGATAGACAGTGTTTCAGTAAAAAAACTACTCAATTACTGTTTGATATCATCAATATATATATATATATATATATATATACTCTGATGGTATCAAGAATGAAAAAATAGTGGTTCAGTGAATAGAACAAGGAGGCAGACGGGTAAATAATTTTGATCGTGGGTCCAACTCAGGTAAATAGCTTGGGTTGGGTCCAATTTGTATAGTTTTTTCATATTTTAATTGGTTGGATACTTGATTTTTGTCACTCCTCGAGAGGGTACCCTAGACGTGGCCGGCACTCGAAGACCATTGCTGGTCCTCAAGCGAACCACTTGGTTCAATCACACTTTCATTCAATCACATTCTATCAGCAGAAAACTCAACTCACAAGAATACTACTCACAAATAAGGCCAAAGGCCAACCATCTATCCAATCAATCAACTAGTAAGAATTAAACTAGTCAAAATGAAACAAATCAACACTCTAGTCTATGAAGCCTCTATCAACAACCTAAGAGGTGCCAATGACAGGTTCATGACTACCACAAATCAAATAAAGAAAAGTTAATTCAAAGCTGAAAAGATAATTGCGGTATCCTCCAGAAATAGGGAGGACTCACCAACTAGCTAGAAATGAATAGATCCGCAATGATGCTCATGTTGATGATCTCTAGTACCTGTCTCTGCATCATAAAATTGTCACGACCCAACTCCGTGGTCTGTGACTAGTGCCCAAATTGGACACTCGTATACACACCTGTTATCTATAATTAATCAGCAACTAGACATGCTATGGGACTTAAGGAAACAGAATGTCATCTTAAGAAAACAGAATGTCATCTTGAAACTATCCCATATTTATCTATTAACGCAATCTGTCTCTTGAAGAGTTACAACATCAACAGATAATATGGAACACAAGCCGACAAGGCTGTCACTATGCACAACATCTTAAAATATACATGTACGCAAGCTGACAAGGCCCCCACTATAATAGGGAACGTCCCCAAAACATAAGTCACGTCAACATAGTTGGACAACATCTATATACAACACACATATATGTCTACAGACCTCTAAGAGTATTAACAGTAGCATATGACGGGACAGGGCTCCGCCGTACCCCTGGATAAATAAATATATACATAAAAAGAATTGGTACCAAAAGTCTAGGCTCCAGGACAATGGAACACTCCACAATAGCCAAGTTAAAATCCTAAGCTGGCGGATCCCTGAAATGAGTATCTGTACCTGCGGACATAAAACGCAGCCCTAGAAGAGAGGAGATCAGTACGACATATGTACTGAGTATATAAAGCATAAAATACCATAAAGGAGATCACATCTAAAGTAGAGATTCAGGAGACAAGTATGATAATCAAGAAATTACTGTACCTGTATTTTATAAATGAAGTCATACATATCATTTTCATATGTCGTACCCGGCCCACTATGAGACTCGATGAGTAAAGTTATATACACATATACCATATCCGGCCTGTCGTGGGATTCGATGCCACAGTCATATTATCATATAGCGTACCTGACCCTAGTGAGGGACTCGGTGGATAATAAAGTACAATGTGTATACCCGACCCTCCAGCGAGAGACTCGGTGAATAATGTAGTGAAACTATACATGATAACATATCTGGCCCTCTAATAAGGGACTCAGTGGATAATACAATAACAATATGCACGAATAGGGTATCATTAGCAACCATGTATAATTATATCATCATGTAAGACTTAATAGAATAATCAAAATAAACCATCATTTGAAAATCAAGATAATAGTCATTTCAAGTATCCTTCGATTGTCATTATGATTTATACCAAATATGAAGTATACCGAAATATGAATTATACAAAAATATGAATTATACCAAAATATAAATTATACCAAACTATAAATTATATCAAACTAGGATGGTTGGAATCATACACATGTATCAAGACATAATGATATAAGTTGTGAAATTCAAGGACATTAGCCATCCTAGTGTATCTAAGAATAAGAGTTTCTTTGAAATTTATACATTCGTCGTCCATTTGTTTCATATGAATCATGCCAAAAGAAAGAAAGGTTAGATTTACATATATTTAGCGTTTATTCACACACAACATGTATATGCTGCACAATAGCGTCTCAACTTTTATTAAGACATTAAGCACTACGGTTAAGCTATGGAAAGGCATAAAATATACTTTATCATTAGTAGGTTATTTCTAGAAAATTGGACAGTACCTCCCCTACATCACTCACTTTCCTCATGCCCAAATCAGCCATATAATCACCAAGTAGCATCAACAATCACACGTTCAAATGTCATGTTAAGACTAGCTAGGACGAGATTCAAGAATACTCCGAACAACCCACATACCCTTTTGACTTCCATTAATTATCAACATTACGACTACGATGCTATCGAATTACTCCTAATAGGTCACAGCCACCATACCCTATCGAAATGATTTATAACAGCCCAACAATTATAATCATACAATGCATAATCGTAACTACGCTTAATCCTTTAATTCAACACAAACAGCCACATGTTACAACCAACCCTTAGAACAATTACAACTCCAACTTGATATATCAAATTCTTTCATTTTCATTATATAATCATCCACAATAACAACCATAACATTAATCAAAATTAATTCACCATTTTTAGGTTAGAACAACCTCAACACGGCCCAAACAGAGATTTAACATTAACATATACAATCCCTTCACTTTTAACACATAATCCATAACAATAATAGCAACAACAACAATCAACCTAATCTAATTCAAGCAACTCCAATTCTGTCTATTTCAACACCAACACTAATCATGGAGTTTTCTTACTTCTAATTTCATTTAATACAAGTTAATCTCTTCATTATAACATCATTTCTAGATTAAGGCAGCCCGCATTCATAACATCCGACAACAATCCAAATCCACATACAACTACTACATCTTCAATTTATCTTTAATGATCCATAGTCTTAACATTTTCATCGAAACAACCTACAACAGCCCAACCAACATACAACACAACATATAATCTTAACTATCATTAATCTTCCAAGCTCAACAAGAACAACAACAACATATAAAAATAGCTCCTAACTAACAACATAAAGATGCTTGAAAACCTTGCGAATACTTGTGAACACACAAGGAAATCAAATACGATTTTTACACCTTATTTCGTACTATCTTTTCATCTAATCTTGTGAGACATAACAGCAGCCACAAGAGAACCAAATCACCTATTCATATGCAAGTAAACTAGATTATTATCACTATAATCCTTACAACAGCCCACAAACCAATTTAACTTCATCTTTAACTATTAAATACCTTCATTCTCATCATAAAATCCATAATAATAACAATCAAAATATTAAGAAAAATCAGTCCATTATCATCTACATCAAAACAGCCCCCAACGACTCAACCATGCTTCAACATCAACACCCACAATTTCATACATTCATCACACATTTATACACTCACAACATGTCCAAACTCACCCTAAAATATATAGAAAATGATCAACTCTTACCTTAACAAATTGGCTCCTTAATTTGCTGAAATTTGAGGACTGAAACGTTAAGCTTTCTTGCTGTCTCAAAAACTATTTCATGTTGTTAATCACCTTCAATTGATTGAAAACACCTTGGAGAACTAACCTATGGATCGGAATTTAGGGCTTGATTTGCTCAGCCATGGCCGTGAGTTGCCATGGCTTAAACTCTCTCTTTTTCTTTACCTCTATGTCTTGTTGAAGAAGAATGAAATGAGTTGGCTGATACTTTGGTCAACAAGTAGATAATGTGTGCTGCCCAATATACCTACTTGTCCCCTACTAAAGCATGGGCCAAGTCGAACCATTTTAACATTCGAAATTAAGAGTCCTTGAATTTATGTCCATTAGTTCACGAATAGTCTAATGTGTAAAAATACGGAATATAACACCGCCTTTAACTTGAGTTGACTTGCTTGCGAATAATTTGACGTATAAACATACGGGGTATAACATAAATGATGCAAGCCCAAATGAACATCAGTACGTGGAATCTACGAGTATGTAAAATGACAGAATGAAATATGCATCAGGGTATAATCAAATCAACCCAGAATCTCAACTCAGAAGAAGGAACAACTTATTCAAGATGTTCTAAGTCTAAACAAGAATATGATTTAGACAAGACCAATCATATACAATCTAATCCAATCCAATTCGACCCAGAGTACTATTAAGATCTATATGGAAGTTTTTCTTACCCGACAACTATCACTTATGAGCCAGTGATAGTATAATAAACTGACATTATTGCCACGCTCATTCATATTTTGCCAGGGTAGGAACAAATCAACAATCATGGATCCATAATCAATCAAGTCTTATCATGTCAAGATAGTAATTTGAAAAATATTCGACTTTAACGGTTCAATCGTCTCCTACGTTTGGCGATGTAGTTATTGGGTTCGATTTATTACTTACTCTTACCCAATTTGGTGCTTAATACTCCTTCCAATACTCAAGCTCATGAGACAATCAATCCGAATCAAACCAAATCAATAAGTCTCTTTTGGACTCTTTCAATTCATTCGTTTTATCAAATCAATCCCTTAAATCAATCAATTTCCTAATTATTTTCAATCATGTAATTAAAAGAGATTTTAGACAATCATTTATGACAATATTCAGAACTATCAATTTGTCAATAGTATCATCGCGCTCACATTCCAATCACAATTATACATCCACAATTCAAGCCTCTAGACTTAATCTTAAGATGTATACAATTCAATATCAATCAACATACTTCTAGGGTTTAAGTAAAACAAGTAATTCAATTCATGTGTTCGAGGAATTAATTCATAGAAAAATAATATTCCATGAATAATTAATAAAATATGTATATTTTTATGACAAAAACTTCTCAAGGAATACAATCACGGAGGCTCAATCCGTACACATTTCATCTATCACAATCAAGGACACATGGAGGAACAAAATCTATGTTTTAGTTCAGCCTTACATACCTGGACTCGAAGAACAATCAAGAATTCAGAGAATTCGCTTGAAGAACTTGAACCCTAGTCTTTCTCCTCTTCTCAAATCCTTGCTTTCAAATAATCCAAGTGTTAATAAAGGTATTAGGTTACTAGGTACTGATAAGGGACTTAATTTAGTCCTAAAACGTTAGGATTTTAGTCTAAGATAGGTGGGAAAAGAACAATCTACCCTCGTTAAAAACCTAAAATTATCGCCTACGATTAGTAAGTAGAAACGTCTACGGGTCATCGTCTTCCATCGTGAAATTGGGATGGAAAATATTAAGGTCTACGACTCATGTCTACGAATCGTCAAAGACTCGACGAGTCTAAACTCCCCTTGTCCTGCAGGTTTCTCAGAAGCCTGCAATAATGAGTCTCTGATGTTTTCCTATGGGTCGTTTCTATGACTCGTAGGAACTTCGACGACTCGTCAACTTCCCTTGTAGATGTGATCTTCCAGTTCATAAATTTGACTAAGTATTAGGTGCTTCTAGGAGTCGTTTCTACGGCTTGTAGTCATCTCTACGGGTCGTCCTGTCAACTCGTAGTCAAGGTACTGAGGCTTGTATTTTCAAATTTTAGGCAAAGGCTCTACGACTCATTCCTACGATTCGTAGAAATGATTACGGCTCGTAATGGTAGCTCGTAGTGAGGCTTCTCCAAATCAAAATTTCACCAAGTGTTGGGGAGGTGTATGAATCATTCCTACAACTCTTAGAACAGCCTACGAATCATAGACCTCCCTCGTAATCCATTGTTCAGTCCAATTCATCAATCTTTCTCATAGTTCCTGAACTTAGTCTAGGCTAGAATAACACGGGATGTTACAATTTTTTAGATGGATAAAATATGAGTTTAAATCCATATTCAACACATAAAAATATGGATATTCATGGGTAAAATATGAGTTAGCCAAATGGGTTAATCTTTCAACTTTTATTCACTCAAAATTCATGATATCACCAAAAGTGTTGCAACTTTCCTTCCTTTTATGTTTTTCAATAAAACTAATTATTCCTCTCTTTAATTGAAAAGGTGAAGTCTTTGGTCCTCCAAAAAATCTACTCCATTAAATGTATATTTTCTTTTGTTAATTATAATTATATTTTCTTATTTTTTCTATTTTATATTGGATAACAAATAAAGTGTAAAATAAGCAAATCATGTATTAGTATTGATATTGCTTAAAGTACATTAAGCACGTTTTACTTCTAAAAAAAAAATCCATTTGAAATTAAAAATATCCCCCCCCCCCCCCTTGTTATTACATAAATTTATTTTATATTGAAAAGTTATAGGATTTGTTTTTGACTTTTATGATACAATAAAACTAAATAAAGTATTCTCAACATTTTTCATCCCAAAAAAGATTAAAATATTTTCTGCATATTGAATTTTAAAATAGAGTATTATTTACTTATGAAAATATGGGTTAACATGTATTTTACCTAACTCATTTTTACCCATATGAAATATGGATGAGTTGAATTATTTGTTTACTCATTTTTAATCCGTCCAAATTTGATCCAACTCCCTTATTTGTCACCATTACTCGTATTTTATATGTAACTTATACATCATTGAAATATTTTATTTTTTTAAAAAAAATAAGAACATTGTTAACTCAAATATTTGGTATGAACAAATTTTACGCATACAAACGATTTCTAATAATCACCTTACGCTCATTGACCAAGTTAGTAGCTTATACTTTCTCCCTTGAATGTAGTGTAATTCATCACATATCTATTCTAATTTTATTTGTATAGTTCTGCAATGTTTGTAATATTAGCATGAAAAATACATGCATCCAGAAAGTAGTTCACTAATAAGAAGATTAACCTAAATAGTTGTCTATTCAACTGCTTAAACTAAAAATATTCGACGGATGTATAATAAAAGTATAAGTCATACATAATATGTGTATAACTAGAAAAAATAAATAGTAGATCCAGTTGATTATTCAAAGTCGGAATCTTTACACAAATTTTAATACATTGATATGCATGATCATACATAAATTATATATGAATTATACATATATTATATGTTCATTGGCTATTTTTAGTTTAATCAATTGGATAGACAACTATTTAAGTTAATTCTTTAAAGCCGCCATGCGTCCAACTCATCTCAATTTATGAATCTTTAGAAGTTTGTAAGGTCCATATCAATTAATTTATATGTTCATCGACTATTTTTAATTTAATCAATTGGATAAATGACATTAATTCTTCAAAGCTTTCATGAGTCCAACTCATCTCAATTTATGAATCTTTAGAAGTTTGTAAGGCCCATATCAATCAATTTACGAGGCTAACGTTTAGCCTCATAAAATTTGGAGGACACACAAATGATGTCTGGACTTAATCAGAAGACATTGATCCATACATTCATTGGATTATGGATTATGTTAATTTGTGTAAATAAGAAATCTCTTTAAGGTTTTTGTTCACACACCTTTAGAAAAGGTATTTAGTAGTAAGTATTAATCATAAAAGTATTTAATTTAAAGTTAAACTACCCGATATCTTTACATAAGCATCTTCTTAAATTAAACTCCATTAATTGTAATGTCAAAAAATAGATTTGATTTCTTTTTTTAAAAAAGTAATAAACAAACTTCTTATTTTCTAAAACGTCAAATATTTTAAAATAAAGTCAAATTGCTAAAACGGTTAATATTTGACACGAGAACTCAACGTGATAATTGATATTCCCCTACACCCTTTTTATTTATCATTAATATATATATTAATTATAAGGGTAATCTAACTAATTATATTATGAAAAAATTATCTAAATACATAACTTATTTTACCATTATTTGTAATTCCCTAACATTTGAAAAAATTATAAAAATTCCTACTCTCTCCTATTCTCGGATACATTATTTTACGTGATGTATCGGGACGTTGAGTGATGTATCCGGAATCGAGACGCGATATATTGAAACGTTGAGGGATGTATCCGGAATTAAGACGCGATGTATCGGGACGTTTTGAGATGTATCCAAATTCTACCAAATTTAAGGAATTTTTGTAATTTAGAAAAGAGTATGGATATGATGTAATTAGCTCTTAACACTATTCAATTTGTATAATCCCTACTTATATTATATCTCTTTCAAATTATCCTTTCTTACTTATATTATATCTCTTTCAAATTATCCTTTCTTTTAATTTCAAGCTTTTTTAAAAATTGTATAGATTATTTATTCGAGCAATAGCCAATAGAGTTACTTAAAAGACTCATATTTTGGACTAAATTGTTTTGACTAAAATGATCTTATATGAACAGAAGAGATGGGAATTTAAAAAACATATATTTTTATGGATTTTATAAAAATCTACGCCTAACGAAAAATCATTTTGCATCTTACAATAATTATTTTTAATGACACCTTGGACCAATAAACTCGGAGTTCACTATCACCTCACCAAATTAAAACTCCTTATCATCTTCATCTTCATTTTAGAAATGTTGATTATTTATGAAGTTATAATACTCTTGACAATGACTTATGGTTTTCCACGCGGTATTCAATATTTTAATTGGTCGCTAATTAAATTCAATTTGCATATTGCATATATGACTAACTTTTGAGGATGGATCTTCTGGAAGGATTTTTTTTTTTTTCATTTTAAAGGTTCGAATTCGAAACTTTTAGTTCAGGGTGAAGAATCTCAATCATCCTATTATAACCCGTGTGTTTGCTTAATCATTAATATTCCTTCATTTCGTGTATTCTTTTTTAAAATTAAAAAATATTTGTTTTTTTTGTATTTTCTCATAAATGTCTCTTTTTATTATCCATAATATGTTATGAATTTAACTTATATATTTGTTAGAATAAAAATTATCGTAATAATGTGTTTAACTTGGTGTAACAGATCATTTGTTTTATTTTTCAGGTTGCTAATCCATTGTCAACGCCTAGTTTCCGCTATGCGCAGGGTCCGGAGAAGGGCTCAACCACAAGAGTATATTGTACGCAATCTTACTTGCATGTCAAAAAAATATTCACCTTTGTTACTTTTAAATTTGAAGCTTTTTCAAATATGGACTAATTTAATAAATAAGTATTTATTTGAAATAAAAATATATGGGCATAAATATTCGTCCTTTGTGAAGCTCTTTCCATGATGACGTAAATTACACTTTGCGTACTCAAAGGTTCACGGTTGCCTCTTTAAATACGTTGAAATTTAGCTGCTTCATAAATATCTGCCCAATAATATTCTAGAACATGAAGACCAGTGCAATTATTTATTATTTTTTTCATTTGATGTTCAGAGTTCACATTAGAATTTTGATTAAATTTGAATCGCATACTGCAGGGTCTATTTAGAAGTGGTGCTACCAATAATATTTTTTTTATATTCATGACTCGAACTCAAAATCTCTGAATTAACGGTGAAGTAATTTCACAAACACTACAATTTATATCGGTAGGCCATTGCAATTATTGTGATATACTCTTTTTTAATGACCCAAACCAACTTTGTCCTACAAACACGTATGAATTACGTGGATTAAGAATTTTTTTTATAATAATAAGATTTGACACACAACACAGCTACAAACACGACATTTTTGCTGTCCAAACATGCAAAGACTTTTAAGATTTGACCACAATAATAAAAATAGTTTTTAGCGATAATAAATATGCATATTAAAAAAAATATTATAGTCTTTAGTAACATTAGTTAATTATTATTGGATTCAATATCATTGTTATAAGCTTTAAGGGCATTAACAAAGAGTGTTAAAATATAATATCACTAGCAATTGCCTCTTAAAAAATATATTTTGCGTCAATTAAGCTATTATCGTTAATTAATTGCTATTAAAAATTATTTTTAATGTAGTAGAACCACAAACTTGGATGTTTGGTTGTTTATATTATTTGATATAGTTGAATTTGTTACCGGGTCGAGCAGGGGCGGAGCCACGTGGTGGCTAGGGATTCATCCGAACCCTTTTCGGCGAAAAAATTATATTATTTATACATGATTAAAATAATTTTTTATGTATAAATAGTAGATGTCAAACCCTCTTCGTCTAATTTGTGTGTCTATTTTTTCAAATTTTGAACTCCCTTATTGAAAATCCTGACTCCACCACTAAAGTCGAGAACATAAAAATTGATTTAACTTATTGACTATTTCTTTCCAAGTAAAAATTGGTTATCAAATGAACTTAATAAGAGCCGTAATAAAGTAAAATAAGTCAAGGAAACAATGAAGGTAAGATGCTTAGATGTTTCAGCGTAGATCAGAGATAGTAAAGTATGGTCGGTCTTGGATTCGAAGATGATTAAGCTTAATTAGTTGTTTAAGAATTAAGATTTAGTAATGAATATAGAACTAATATAAAGTTATTTGACGTGCAAAAATATTAATGTATTATTTTAGTATTGACAAAAATTCAACCCTCACAAGTAAGTAAAAAATGTTATTTATAGATATTAAGAATGCACCACTAGAGCCCTAAAGTATTACGCCCAATCAAATTTCCATCTGAAAATATTGTTATGCGTGCTAACTTTGTAGAATTTCAAGTGAATATTGATTAACTTATTTTTAAGCTGGTTATAAGTTGAAAATTGCTTATAAGTTTTTTTTAAAAAAGTAGGTGCATGCCAACTTTTGTTTTGACTTATAAACTGTTTTCAACTTATAAATTGCTTAAAATAAGTTCATCCAAATAAATCCAACTATTTATTGGGGCTTACTTTAAGCACAAAATGACTTTAAATTGGCCAGTCAAACACTCAAAAAAACTGAAAAACAACTTATAAGTCAATCCAAACAACCTCTATATTTGTTGTATCTATCCTTTTGTCCTTTTATTTTATCTTTAGAGCACGAATCCTTTCTACTGTCCTTTCCTAACTCCTGGCAACGAGTTATCGCTTTATTTTCCCATAATGAGCATCCAGTCGACTCAGTAATGAAAGGAGATCAAGCTAACCATCAGTCAGTGATTCGAACGCTCGAACTTAATAGATGCTTTTTCATCGATCCTTTATCATCTTTCGGCTTCATCATGATTTTTTTCCAATACACGGAGATTTGATTGACATTTAAAATAAAATTCTTGCTTAATTATTAAATGGCTGAGTTAGAATTTTTTCTAAAAAGATTCAAAATTTTAACAAGTTGTTCAAACATGCTTAAGATTGAATATATGATTGTGACGACTAAAAAGAAATTCGCAAGCATTTGGTCCCACTGCCCAGCCAGAGCGGGATGGTCCTGTCGGGGCGGCGTCACCAGAGCGGGAATAAGGTCGCCAGAGTGGGAAGTCGTAGAACAGAACTTAAGTCGCGAATTTTTTTATTTTTCCGCTTCTCTCAAATGGACGTTATAGGCGAGAGTTTCTCCAAAATCCTTCAAAAAAACTGTTCTTGACCTGGGGAGAAGAGGGAGGGAAATCTCTGCATTCGGAAGGCTTCAACAGGTGAAATTAAATACGGTCTTATCATAGGATGTTAAGGATCAATGGTTTCAACAGCACTATCTCTCCACGGATTGTTTGACGCCCAGGTAGGCTAGGCTTCTCTTTTCTGAGTAGTAAGTCTATGCCTACTGCGTAGTGTAGAAAGGAATTTAATGAGAAATCATATAACTAAGCAGTGGGTCACAGATCACGGGTAGAAATTTGGTCTTGTGGGTGTTTGATTCGAATGTGACCTGGTAAAAAGGTGTTGTGATGATTTGGGAAAGTGTTTTAGTGGTGACATTATTGCATATAGACAGTTATTTGATAACGGGCATAGTGTTGTATACAAGACTATAAACTAAGTAGAGATTGTTGATAAACCTTAAAGGTTTGGTAGTGTAGGTGATGGTCTAGTTTTTTGTATGTGTTCATATACTTGTTAAATATCTTTATGATATGCATGTGTGTATATGAATAGGAAAACATGCTTGATTATGTATGAAATGATCACTTGTTGGCTTGTTTTTGGTGATATAAATATTGTAAATACTGAATATGATTATGATTGTGGTAGGCTTGGATCGGATGTCACATTCCAACACATATTTGGATCGGATGTCACGTTCCGATACAAAATTGATTATTTATAGGTCCCGTGAGAGGACCCTTGTATGAAGCTATAACATATGGAAACTATTAAGTTGTGATATTACTGAATGTGGTTGGACTTGGTGATATCTGTACTTCCATGAACTAATAAGGTTAGTGGTAAACGAGCCCTAGACTAAGGACTCGTAAACAAAACTTGAGTTGAGGGGTATTGGTTATTAGGGGTGATGATCTTGAAACAAATTGATTTGTTGATAAGAGAGTGGGCCCTATTAGGCCTGGATTGATCTATATGGTATAATCGTATTCTATAATTATACACGTAAAAGTTGTGGTTTCTAGTTGCCAGAGCATTTTACCATTGTAATGTCCATGAATAACTAAAATAGGGATAATGGCTACCTATAACTCAGGTGAGTTGGAAGAGTGTGGTTATGAGAGGGATATGTTTTATGCTGTAAGACAGTTGGACTAGGACTAGTGATGGGTAGGGTTGTTCACGGTTTTGGTTAAAACCAAAACCAAACCGAATAAAAAATCGATATTTGGTTTGGTTTGGTTTTAAATTTGAAAAATCGATAATATTTAGTTTGGTTATGATTATAGTAAAAAAAACCAAATAAATAACCGAATCAAACCGATAATTATATACATAAAATTTATAATTATTTATATGTATAATATTAATTTTTCATAAATAATTAAAGATATTTTATACTTTTTAATTATTAATTTAATTTTGATCTACTTATTTTTAAGGCCCAACAATCCAAGCCCAATTCTAAATCCTAAATACTAAATTCCTAATTAATAAGCACTGTCACTAAGCACTTAAGGTCTTAAGCAGCAGGCAGCAACATAAGGTAAACCCTAGTATCAGTTTTTCTTTTACATTTCTGTTCCTCTTCCAAGTTCTCAGTTCTCACGTTGGTCTCTCACAAAGTCACAGACTCATAGTCATAGTCTCATAGACTTACAGTGAAGGCTCAAGAGCAACCTCAACTCCTCAACCTGAAGTACAAGATTGTCAATTTTTGAGAAGGTTTGTAAGAAGTTTTTCGAATTTTAAGTTGATTTTAAGTTGTTTTGTTTTTTGTTTCGAATGTTTAAGTTGTTTCCTTTTCTGTTTCGAATGTTTAAGTTGTTAATGTTTCCTTTTATGTTTCGAATGTTTAAGTTGATTTTAAGTTGTTTCCTTTTCTAGCTACTTGATTTTAACTTAAGTTGTTTCCTTTTCTGGTTTGAATTTTTACATTTATTATTTCTTGTCCGAATGGGTCCTAAACTTCTAAAAAATTTCAGATGAAAAGGACATTTACAGAGGTTGAAGATTTAGAGGTTGAAGATTTGAAGGTTGAATATTTGGATCTTCCTGAAGATAGTTCAGTAACACCAACATCTGTTGTAACTCAAGCACATAGTAATGCTCTTAATACTTCTTCAGTGTGTAAGCCTCTTAAAAAGCAGAAAAGAACTATTCCTTGTAGTCGAGACCCTAGACCTGGGGATAATGGTAGAAGAACATCTAAAATTTGGGATCATTATACACAGTTTACTAATAAAATGGGAGAATTGCGGGCAAAATGCAAGTACTACCCCAAAGACTTAGCTTGCCCTTCTAATTATGGGACTTCTAATCTTTGGGGACATTTGCTTAACAAGTGTGGGAAATGCCCTTTTAAGACCATTGATAGGAAGCAGACAACACTCAATATTAAACCTATTAAAGGAGAGGGACAGGAAGGTTTGGAAAAAGTTATTTATAATATTGTCGAGGTTAGAAGGGACATTGCCGAATTTGTTATAATAGATGAATAACCGTTTAGAGTCATTGAAGGGGAAGGCTTTAAGAGGCTAATGACGGTTATTTTACCTAATTTTGAGTTACCTTCTCGCATTACTGTTGCTAGACAATATTTAAAAATTTATGAAGAAGAGAAACAAAAGCTTAAAAGGCTTGTTAAAGATCAATGTGTTTGTCTTACTAGCGACACATGGACGTCAATCCAAAATTTGACTTATATGGTCATTACTGCTTACTGGATTAATGATCAGTGGAATTTGCTAAAAAGGATTCTTAACTTTTTTCAAACTCCAGATCATAAGGGTGAGACCATTGCAAAAGGAATTGAAGCTTGTTTGTTAGATTGGGATATCAAGAACATATTCACGGTGACACTAGATAATGCATCAGCTAATGATGCTGCAATCAGGTACTTGAAAGGGAGAATTAATGATTGGAATGGTGTCATCTTGAGAAATGATTTTTTTCACGTTCGGTGTAATGCTCATATCTTGAATTTGATTGTAAAAGAAGGATTGAGTGAACAAAATGAGTCCATTTCTCGGGTAAGGTGTGCTGTGAAATATGTTAAGTCTTCTCCTGCAAGATCTGCTTCCTTTAAGTCATATGTTGAGAAGGTAAAACTAGACACCCATGGCCTTTTGAGTTTGGATGTTGAGACGAGGTGGAACTCTACATATTTGATGTTAAATACAGTTGTACAATTTGAAAAAGCCTTGTCAAGAATGTATATTGATGATCATAAGTACTTTAACTATTGTCTTGAATTGAGTGGAACAGCAGGGCATCCATTTTTGAAAGATTGGAAGAATGTGAAAGTCTTTCTCAAGCTTCTTGAGATTTTCTATAAAACCACTTTGAAATTTTCAAGTACTTTGCATGTTACTTCAAATTGTTTCTTCTATGAGCTTTTTAATCTTCAAAGCATAATTATCCAGTATTCAAATTATAGAGATTCAATTTTGACTGATATGGCTAGGAAGATGAAAATTAAGTTTGATAAATATTGGGGTGATTTTGAGAATATGAACATGTTGTTATTTGTTGCCGTTATGTTGGATCCTTGCTACAAAATAAAGTATGTAAAGTTCCTTTTTAACAATTTTTATGATCCTGTGGAAGGAAATGGAAAGTCTACTAAAGTGCTGAACACTTTAACTCACTTGTATAATCATTATAAGAATTTTATTTCTGGGCCTTCTAGTGAAAATACTGGAGATCAAACTAGTGTGATGAGTAAAATTAGTGCAATCAATAGTTCTGATGTAAGGCAATCGCAATGGGAGAAATTTCTTGAAAATGAGAATGATATTGATAATAAGTCTGATCTTAAAAAGTATTTGATGAATGATCCGGAGAAGATTAAGGATTTCAATATCTTGACTTGGTGGAAATCTTCATTTGAAAGATATCCTATTGTCTCTAAGATTGCAAGAGATGTGCTTGCTATTCCTACATCTACTGTTGCCTCGGAATCAGCTTTTAGCACCGGTGGTCGGATACTTGATTGTTATCAAAGTTCTCTATCGACAAAGATGGTTGAAGCTCTTGTTTGTTGTCAACAATAGTTGCGGTCAACATCTAAAGAAAGCAAGCTTGAAGACCTTTTAGAAGAAATTCAAAAACTTGAGATCGCTGAAAAAGGTAATTTTACATAATTAACTATATGAATATTTGTTTCACTTACTGCAAATTACTATCTTAGAAAGATAGTTGTTGAAACTTTGAGCTTTCTATGGTATTTTAGCTAATTATTGTCACTTTAATATGTGTTGCTATACTTTAATATTGAGAGATGAAAATTGAGCTGCTGTTGTTGTTGAACTGTGTTGTTGCCGCTGCTGAACTTTGCTGAATTTAGAAAAAAAATCCTTCTATGTTTGATCCATTGTTGCAGGTTTGCAGGTTTCTACTAATTATTGGATGTTGCAGGTTCCAAGTATGGTTGTGTTGGAGCTGTGTAGGTGTTTGTGTAGTTAAGGTATATGTTGTTGGAGGTTGTTGGGTGTTGTTGTTGGCTGCTGCATCTCTGCATTATCTGACAAGCTTCATGGGGTTGTTTCTACAAATGGAAAAACTCCAAGAGTAGCTCAACTACTGTTAGGTGCTGAAGTTGTTGTAATTATTGGTTGCTGAAGATGTTACAGTTGTTGAATGCTGAAGTTGTTGTTATGTAGTTGAAGGATTTGTTATTGGATGTTACAGCTTGCTGTAGCTCTGCAATGTGTTGAAGGTTGTTGGGTACTGTTGTTGTGGATGTTGCAGCTCTGCAATATATTGCAGATTGTTGAGAGCTGTTGTAAGGTGTTGTTCAGCAGCTCTTGGATGAACCAAGTAATAGTTCTTAGATTCTTCAAGTTGTTTGAAGTTTGGTGGTGATGGAGAACACCATGGGGGGTCATATTGTAGCTTCTTAAGTTTACAGGTATATGATGATTAGAGTACTTGAAAAAATCTTTGGATAATGTTTGTATTGGAAGCACTGCATGAATTGGATAATCTGTTGTAGGTCTGCAGTGTATGCTGCATCTCTCCCTTGTTTGATCCTTCTCAGATGTTGCAGCGCTGCAAGTTGTTGCAGCGCTGCAAGTTGTTGTAGCTTGTTGGGTGTTGTTTAAGTCCAGTTGCACCTTCTTGCATACCGCAGGTCCTGGATGTGCACAAAAGAAGCAAACAAGGAGACAACTCCAAATGTAAAGTGTTCAGGTCTTCACAGCACAACAGCATAGCAGCACGACACTCTAAATTATTCAGCTGTGATGCTGCTGTTTTTTTTTAAGTTGCACTAAATTTTTTTGCAAAGTTGTTGCTATATTTATTGGGTGAACTGCTATATGCCTATACCTTTATATTTTTAGACATTTAATGCCTAATATCGTATTTTTTTTTGCAGATTCTTCGGGTACTATTTTGAGCATTGATTAGTTGTTTGGAGCTTAAGCTAAGGAAGATGAAGTACTTTTGATTATATTATAGATTTTCTAGTTAGTTTAGTTTAAATATGTAATTTTTTCATTTTAATGGACAAAGTTGTTTGTATTTTGGGACCTCTGTGGGTCGTGAGTAAAAAAGAGCTTAGTAAGAATTGAAAGAATGTAGAGAGAGAATATTTAAATTGTCTCGGCTAGTTATAAACTGAATAACCGAACCAAACTGAACCAAACTGACAATAACCAAACCCGTGGTTATTATTTTACTTGGTTTGGTTATGGTTTTAGACATTTAATAACCGATTAAATTGGTTTGGTTATGATTTTAATCAATAACCGATCCAAATCGAACCATGAACACCTCTAATGATGGGTGAGTGAAATCATTGAGTGGTTAAGGTTGTTAGGTGGGGACTGTTGTAGTAAATAAACAGTGGTATGATGTGCTTAAATCCACGGTTATTAAATTATAATTAGAATGGTTGTGGAACTCTGAAATTTAGAGTGGAAAACACCTTAAGGTGAGAGTAAGGAGTGTACTTATTTGGTTGGGATGAACAATATGATAAAGTTTAATTATTATGATATCTTTTATTTTTCTATTCATACATTATATAGGTAGGTAGTAGATTGAACGATGATGCCTACCAGTACGTGTTGTTTGTACTGATACTACTCCTACTAAGCCAGTTGGCATAGTATATGATCAGTTATGTCTTTTAGCTGAAGACGAAGACGATCCTCCAGCAGCTTCTATTTTTCACTTCTCTTGCTGGAAGCTGGTTCATTGGTCTTTATTTATTTCTACTCTTAGCAACTCTTGTACCTGTTCAGAGAAACATCCTTGGGGTTTTTGTATAACCTTGTATAAGCCAGATTAAATATAATTTTCCTTAGAAATTTTAGTTAAAATTTTTAAGTCTTTGATTTTAACTTCCATAATATTTTCCTAAAATAGTTAAGAATTCTCCTACTTAGGGTGTATAGTGGGTGGCCGTACCGCCCAGTGAATTGAGTCGTGACAATTTGATATCAGAGCCCAGGTTACAAGTCTTCCAATACAAGAACGAGTGTGGAATAGACTCCTTCCAATTGGTGTGTTGACGTCCACATCTAATCTTCAGCAAGTTATAAAACATTTTAGGAAGTATTTCATTCCTTCTCTCTTATTCGTATGGTCTATCGCTTGTGGTATGGATTGAGTTTAATTGGTATCTCTAGATTCTAATTGGTATCTCAATGAGGTAAATTGGATGTCGTTGTCACGTCTGAAGGAACATAGATGATCAACTAATGGTCATTCATGGAGTGAACTACATTACTTGCTTGAATTATGTAGCTGAACATTTCATTATGTGCATAATGACTCTTGATTTAAAGTGTGAAATACCTTTGCTGATGTGTTGAGTTTGTGTGGTATATGTTTTCTAATAAGTTCTATGAACTAGATGTTAGGGAGGAGTCATAACTGTATTGTGTGCTTTGAACTATGTAAGAACCAAGACTATTAAGGGATGAGTCCTAATGTGTTGAATGATATACTCATGTGAGGGAATGCGGCCTCTAAATGATGCATGGACTTATCAGTTGTGCTAATTGATAAGGGAATTTAACCAGTGGGGACTGTGGAGAAACTCTTGTTTTGGAGTAGTGGGAATTTGGTTTGAAATAAGGTGACAAAAAAAGCTAGTGTTGTACACTAGTCTAATGGTGATCACGAAAGATCCTTAGCATATTTTGTAACTGAGCTAAAATAAGGTGTTGCTGAATTGATGTCACAAGTTAGTTTAAATGATGATTTGTTTATATTAATGTCCTTAGTTCTAAGGGGAGCGATAATCCCCTATATATAGTGCTGGGTCAACTATGGGACAGTCCACATCAAAATTATCATAGAAAAAGTAGTTAGAGAGGTTGAGTTTAACCTTGGGAGTCTAAGGGGAAATAGTGGGCAGGAAGAATGCCCAAGGGAATTCTTTAAGGCTACTATCTTGGTGAATCCCGCACCAGTAGAAATATCCCGCTAGAACGGGCCCCTCAGAGCAGAAATTATCCTACCAGAGTAGGATCTCGCGATACAGAATCCTCAAAAAGAGGTCCCTTGTTGTTCCCCTACTTTTGGCATCGATCTTTTAAGAGCAATGGTTAGCTCTAAGGTTGTGTAGTGATCAACTAAGACCGAATAGCCATAAAAATAGTAGTATAATATATACGGAGATGTGAAGGAATTAAAAAGCATTCGGTGCTTACAAAAATAAGAAAAATAGTAAGGAAAAACGATAAATTATTCATTTCTCGCCTAAATGGGGCAACCCAATCAAATAAAAATCCTAACAAGGGCAAAGAAGAGTGTTGATATCTGACTCTAGGTCTTCCGGGGGTACTTTCCTGCCCATGCCTCATTCAAGAAGCGAAACTCGTGAAAATCGTCAGATTCTAACCTGGGAAATTCCCTTTGGGGAGTGACACAGGAGAAGATGGTCTTGATAGTCTTCCACATGCTCATCATGAGGCGGTCCTTCTCTATGCTCTTTCTTCTCTCCCACCACAGCTGACGATGAAGCATCTCCACCTCCATGGCAGTAGCTGGTGGCACTAAAGTAGGGGTCTGGGCAAAGTGGCATCCTAGCCACTTTTGAGCCGTGTCTAAGTCCTCCTCCAAGTGAGGGTCAACTAGTCGCTGTGACTGAGTGAGAGGGGCAACATCTTCATCCTCGTCCTCGTCCTCTACTGTCATTGCCTAGTTACTCTCGATCCCGTCAGCCCTCCTCTTCTTTAGTACCCAAGAGGAAGCTCTCCTGATAAGAAAGGGGTGGAAGTGAGAATCCTTGAGGAGTACCTCATTAGATTTCAGATGTGGCACCCCGGCTGACTTATATATGGTAGTGATCAGGCCCGGCAGGAAGAATGCTTTCTTGTTGATGCGGTAGAACATCTTCCATTCTAACACAATCTGGGCCTCCACATTCAGGCCTATCCCATGAACAACACAAGCCACCACTAGTGCCCTCGGAAAGGTCATATTTGTACGATTGCTAGACGGGTGGATCCTCCTGCTACCAAGTGTATCCATCTCTTGGCATTGTCAGACCAGTCGGTGCTAGTGATGCCCTTAGTACTAGTCCAGTAGACCCTGCTCTGGCGCTCTAGGACCACTAGAGTGTCCCGTAAGCACTCTAGGTTTATCTCCCTCAGCTTGGCCTCACACTCAGCATTTGAGGCCTCCGATACTTCGAACACAACATTAATATAAGCAAGATTCACGGAAATGTCCACTCCTTTGATATGAATGATGGGGTCAGGATTATCCCAATGGACCATAGGAGGGATGGAATAGAACTCCTTCACCCAACCAGTGCATGTGGAGGTAAGGGATTCAGTCAAGGGACCCTACCCGAACTCCTCTAGTCGGGCATAGAAGGCAAGTATTTTGTCTGCCACTCCTAGCATATTGAATCCCCTCTCGGGAAGGAATTTATTGTTTCTAAAGTAGTGGTGCCTTTCTAGAGAGGCGAAATCGGGGAACCGGGCAAAGGGGAGGTTGGTTTCATCGTGGTGAGCCATAGTGAAGTACCTATAAGTTTCACAAAATTTCGATTAGAACCAAATAGGGTAAGTGTGAAATCAGAGGTTAAAAGGGAGAGGGTCCCTAAAATGAGGTCACTGCCTAGCGAAATTCCTCCAGAGCGGCAAGATCCCGCTAGAGCAGGATGAAGGCCGCCAAAGTGGGCTTTATCCTGGATGAACACCAGGCGCGATCCATGGCGCCGCCTACTCACCCCAATTCACTAATTTCTTCCAAATTTTTGCAGATCAGTACTCCTAAGTGTCCTAGCAACATTATTTACAAAGGAATTTTGTTCAAAACTCCAAATAACTAGCATAATCAAGGTTTGGGCCAAGAAAAACCTTTCAACTTCCACCCCATATTCTAGTCTAATTTGGGTGAAAAGTGTTGTTAACCCTACGCCAAGATATCAGGGAAGACGTTGTGGACGTAAGGGAAGAGTCCAAGTTGCGTTAATTTAGCAATACAAACAAAATATTTTTAAAAGGAGTTGAAAGCTACCCAATAGGCCTTTGATTCCACAGACTCTTTACATAATAAGCACTAGAATGTAAATAATAACATTAAATTAAAGTTAAGGACAAGTTCTTACCATTGTACAGACTATTAGAGGGGAAAGTTTGAGAGAGTTTGGGAGGATTTGAGTGAGGGAATGTAAGAATGGGGAGAAACCATTCATCTCCCCCACCTTATACTAATTCGAGTCACCTTGCCAGAGTGGAAGGATTTCTGCTCTAGTAGGAGTATTTCCACCGGAGCGGGATGAGATAGGGTAGCGTGTTTTGGAAAGTGATTCTACTTCTTTTAAGTAATTCTTATTGGGAGTGTCTTCGAGGTAATTTCATTTGCCCGTAATTCAAAGAGCGTGAACTTTTTCCTTATGCCTTAAGCAATAATGCATTTTTCAAGCGTGCCCCGATAAATTTGTACCTTCTTCTCGTGTGTCGTTCAGGAACAAATGAAAGGTAAATTGATATCTATTGTAACGACTTGAGCCGTTGTTAATTATGATTAAAAATAAATTTGCAAGAATTTGACTTAGCTGGGTCCAACCACCCCATTAGAGCGGGATGGTCCCACCGGGGCAGCGCCACTAGAGCGGGAATAAGACCTCCAGAGCGGAAAGTTGTGGGACAGAACTTAAGTCACAAATTTTCTTATTTTCCCCACTTCTCCTAAGTGGATGTTAGAGGCGAGGATTTCTGCAAAACCCTTAAAAAGGCTGCTCTTGGAATATTGGAATACTAATGAAAAATTTCAAAAAAAGAGTGAAATTAGGAAAAAGGCTCGCGCATCAAAGAAAGGCGGTTCTCTGCACACCGGTGGAGACATTAGCCGGCTTACTAGAAAGAAAAGAATGGTATATTTTTTCTTAAATTCAACAAAATAATTTTTTTCCTTTTTGACAAGTAGTTTTTGGAGATAAATGATCACACTCTATACATGTTTGTAGGAAAAAGAGTTGGGCAGGCTAGTAGCTCAAAAAGAGTTATTCAAGGTTACTCACATAAAAAAGAATACAAACCCCATGGAAGAAGAAAAATGGATTGAGCCACGTTCTCAAGAGACATATGTAAGAACTTCATTCAAACTATTTTTGTCCCTTGTATATATTATATTCTTATTCTAAGAGTTCTTCATTTAAATTATAGGAGAGGTATATGCAAAAAATTCAAGATTACCATAGTACCCAACCTATCAAAAGTTGAGATGCACCGCTTTTACAAGAACTTACTGAGCAATTTTTGAACGAGAATGCGGGCGAACCGGTTAGAGGGGTAGTCTACAGTTACACAAAAAGGCCTATCAGGAAAAAAAGTCTTGGTTTTATTATTCATCATCCTCAAACTCTAATGGTTTGGATAGATCGACAATGTCAAAAATAGAGGATAAGAGATCTTTGCTCACTGCCGAGCTTGCAAAAGTAAAAGAAAGATAGAAAAAGAGAGATGAACAGATGGTAGAAGTAAAGGAGATAGAGAACAAGATGATAATGCTCTTGAATTCGGTTTTGATGATTTGACAAACTCAAGGAACAGGTAGAGGACCTGGTCCCTTTGAGGACTTTTTATTGATAACTACAGCAGAAAAATAGTACATAACAGATCTTGCCAAGTCTACAAGTCTGTCTGTATGCGATCGAGTCCTAGTGTAAAAGGTCAGTTGTCTAACCAATATAAATCATCCATCACATGGTATATCGGTGATATATACACTCTATACAATATTTTTCCACTTGGATTTTTGAATTTGAAAAGGAATATTCACATAAGCTCATGCTCTCAAGTATTGAAAATTTGCTTTTGAAGAAGATCAAGTATCTGATAGAGTTACCAGTGTTTTTGTTCTTAGGGTGATCAAGGACATGTATGAGGGAGCCAAAACTAGCGTAAGGACAGTAGAAGGGGACTCAGAGCACTTTTCAGTTCTGATGGGGTTGCATCAAGGATCAACCCTTAGTCCGTTTTTATTTGCCTTAGTGATGGATGGATTGACGCGATAAATTCAAGGTAAGGTGTCATGGTGTATGCTTTTTGCATACAGCATAGTCCTGATCGATGAGACCCGTAGCGGAGTTAACGTTAGGCTGGAGGATTGGAGATATAACTTGGAGTCTAAAGGGTTCAAGCTGAGTAGGACCAAGACAGAGTACTTAGAGTGCAAGTTCAGTGAAACACCTTAGGAGGTTGGCGCGAAAGTTAGGCTTGGTGACCAGACCGTCCAAAATAAAAGTAGTTTCAAGTACCTTGGGTCTATCATGCAAGACAGCGGAGAGATTGGCGAGGATATCACACATCATATTGGAGTAGGATGGATGAAATGAAGGCTAGAAAATACAACCAAAACTTAAGGGCAAGCTCTACAAAGTGGTGGTTAGACTGGCTATGTTATATGGGGCAGAGTGTTGGTCAGTTAAGGTCTCTCATGTTCAAAAGATGAAAGTAACTGAGATGAGAACGTTGAGATGGATGTGTGGGCATACCAGGAGAGACAAGATTAGAAATAAGGCTATTCAGAATAAGGTAAGAGTGGCCTCAGTGGAAGACAAGATGCGAGAAATGCGAATAAGATGGTTTGGGCATGTGAAAAAGAGAGACACAGATGCCCCAGTGCGGAGGTGTGAGAGATTGTCCATGGATGGTTTTAGAAGAGGTAGGGGTAGGCTGAAGAAATATTGGGGAGAGGTGATTAGACAGAACATGGCGTAGTTACAGCTTAACGAGGACATGACCTTAGATAGAAGGGTGTGGAGGACTCATATTAGGGTAGAAGGCTAGTACATAATCTCATTATTCTCCTATATTAGTAGGCGCATTAGCGCACTATAATTTCTTATGCTCTGACTTCTGTTATTATCTCTCTATTACTTTCTGTACTTTGATTATTCTATTTTATCTGTGTCGCTTTCGTTATTTGCATTATTCGTTATTTGTTTTCCCATATCGCTTTGAACTTCTTAGCCTTATGACCTCTTTTTATGTTTCTTTTGAGTCGAGGGTCTCTCAGAAACAGCCGTCCTACCTTGGTAGGAGTAAGGTCTATATACACTTTACCCTCCCCATACCCCACGTTGTGGGATTTTATTGGGTTGTTGTTATTGTAATCTTGTAAGGTCTACTTCTTAATCTGTAAAGGAAGTTAGATCAACTTTCATTTGTTATCTCTTTTGTTCATCTTGTCGAAGTAACTAGAGCTAGTTATGGAGACCATATGAACTCTAAATCATCTAGGAGTTTAGTGATTTAGGAAGCAATAGAGTTATTATTTCAAGTCTGTAACAGAGTTGTACAAGAAGTGGAGAGGGATTGTGAGTACAATTTCTAGGTTATAATAGCTTGTAATTTGAATCTTAGCTCAATTGTTCTAGTGAAGATTTGAGCTGAAATCATGTGGGACAGATCATAGTTTTTCTTCCGTGAGCAAAGAGTATCCACATAAAAATATTATGTCTATTTTATCTTTCTATTTCTTAAGTTTCTGCATTGATTTCTGATAAAGGACCCGATCCCTACTGTTCTAGTGGAAACATACATTTTAACAATTGGTATCAAAGTAGGTTTTCTCTATCTGGTTAACACCAAGAGAAGTTCCTGTAAAGAATAGCTGCTCCACTTAACTTGAAAGAAGGTCAGTCATCAATCAGACCTCCTCAATTTAACGGTTAATTCTACAACTGGTGGAAAACTCGTATACATGACTCTCTCATGGCTGAAGATAGTGAACTTTGGGACATTGTTCTTGATGGTCCTTATGTTCCCACTGTTAAAAAGAAAGAAGGAGAAGTTACGAGGATCATTCTTAAAACTCGTAGGCAGTATACTGAGGCTGATAGGAAGAAGATTGAGAAGAACTATAAGGCTAAGAAACTGCTAGTATATAGCATTGGAGCTGAGGAGTATAATAGAATCTCTGTGTGTGAGTCCATAAAAGAGATTTGGTATTGTCTCAGAACTGCTCATGAAGGAACTAAGCAGGTGAAATAATCAAAGGTGGATATTCTAACTACTCAATATGAGAACTTCACAATGAAAGAAAAAGAGTCTATCTATGACATGCACACCAGATTCTCTTCCATCACCATGAGCTTTGCAGTTTTAATGAACCTGTTAATCCTATCAAATAGGTGAGAAAGATTCTGAGGATTCTTCCCAAGTCATGGACTAGCAAATTGGATGCAATAACTGAAGTAAAGGACCTGAAGGTTCTTATAATGGATGCATTGATTGGAAGTCTCTAAACATATGAAATAAATTAAGCTCAGGATGGTCTGAAGAAAAAGACTAAGCAAGAGAAAACTCTTGTCCTTAAAGTTGCTTCAAATGAAATTTTAGCTGAGAACGAAGAAATGACGTATTTGACAAAGAGAATTCATAAGATTGTGAGAAGGAATGAAGGTTTTGTCAAGAAAGATAATTCTAGTCGACTTGCAAATGCTACAGACCTATTTCATAAATATGGAAAGCCAGGATACTTCATTAGAGATTGTCCATTGCATAAGGTAGACTACATGGAATATGTCAAAATTGGAGCTGAGAAAAGAAGAGACCGGGTACCTAATAAGAAAGGAAGAAAGGCTGAAGTTGATTATGTCATAAAAAGGGCTCTTGTTGTTTGGGAAAACTCCTCAAGCGACTCTGAGGAGTCTACTCATCCAGAAGATACCTCAATGGTGGCCTTAAAAGATGATAAAGAAATCTTTGACACATTATTTACATTTATGGCATAATCAGATGATGAAGAAAGTGATGTTGATGATGAAATGGAAGTGACACTCACTGATCTGAGACAAAAATTACACATCTACTCTACTAAAAAATTGAGAAGCTTAGTAGCAGTATTGATTGACTCGGTCACTGAGTTGACAAATAAAAAGGATATGATGAATAATACTATTGATATTCTTCAAGATGAAAAATTTGCTCTAATATCTCAAATCACAAATCTGGAAGAGCAAATCATGGTCCTAAAAAGCAATAATTTTAAGCTTGATCTAAAGCTCAAGAATTTGAATAGAAGCAGTGAAAACTCTCAGAATGAAGCCAGAAGTGTACAAGATGAGCTTGAAGGAAAGTTAGAACAGGCTAAGATAAAGATGTATGACCTAGAAGAGCAGATAATGATTTAAGTAGTTGATAAAGTAGAGCTTGAGATTGAATTTAAGAAGCTGAACAAGAGTAACAAAGATGCAACACTGAAGTCAAGAATAAAGAGGCTGAGCTTGAAGAGAAGTTGAATGAAGCTGAATAGAAGTTATCTGATCTAGAGAAGCAGATTATGGTGCTAATGGCTGATAATGCCAAGCTTAATCATGAGCTTCACAAATTCAACAAGAAGTGCTCAAAAGATAAAGGTGAAGCTGATAATTTGCAGCTGGAAAAAAAAGAGAAATTGAATGAATCTAAGTGAAGCTAGACATGGCTCTTGAAAGAAACTATCAACTAGAAGAAGATCTCATTTAGGCAAAACAAGAGCTGAGAAAATCCTTGAAGTGGACCGCTTTATCTAAAATGCTTGAAAATATGACAAGTTGAGAACATAATAGTGGAAGAGGTTTAGGATGCCTGAACATCAACCCTCCTTACAATCCTCACACCAAATATATCTCGGTACCTGATAATTATTTGTCTCCTTATTGTGGAAGGAATGGCCATCTGAAGGAGGAGTGTTCTGCCTGAAAGAGCTGTCAAAATTTTTTTCTCAAACTACCTTAAACAAAAGGCAAAGCAAAACAGAGAAACTGGTCCTAAATTTGCATATAAGGGTAGTATGAAGAAAAATGTTTGGCTATACTAGACAAAAAATTCTGTAATTATGCCATTATCTGACTACTGGGGACTCCATTTGAAATAGGTTGCCAAGCTTAACAATTAATTTGTAATTGCAAGGAAGTGAGTGAAGTGTAAGAAAGTTTTGGTTTTATATTGAAGATGTAAATAAAATGTATGAAGTATAAAAGGCTTAATCTCACTCAAAGACAGGTCAAGAAGAAATTGTCTCATTTGCTTACAATCTTGCTTGACTATGATCAGGATGCAGGTATCTCTAATTTTAGCATTGCCTTGTTTATGAAAGTCATCTCAGTACCTATGCAGGTATGCACTCATAGAAAGTAAGCTTGAATAACTGGAAAACTGAAATATTAGTTCTTACAACACTAAAGAGGGACCTGGTCCTCCTACAAGGTTAGTATTCTTTATATTGCTTATTAACTGACTGTATGAACTGTTGTGATTGTCACGTGTCAGTTCTCTATCTTCTGACTGTTATCCCATCAATTAAAACTCAAACGTCGTGACTCTTTCGAAGGGCCCTCATACACCCTTTTCCTTCCTTTTATATATAACCTTTCTTCTTTGAATCAAACCCTAACTTTACTTAAGAAATTCACTCCTTTCTTTAAAAAACTGCATCTTTTCATCTTTTTTCTTTTGTTTTCAAAATGTCTAACCTAAGTTCTACCACTCAGGATATGCTCAAGGTTCTTCAAGATATTGATCCTACTGTATTTCCAGAAGCTTCTGACATTCCATCATCTTCTACTCTACCTTCAAATCTTCATGTAAATGAAGTATCAGAAAACACTATTTTTTATTTTCCCATTCAAGCCAGTGAACAAGAGTTTCCTATCATTTCCTCTACTCTGGACTTTAATGTACCCCAAAACCTGACATATATTAGGCCTATTCAGCCCAAATCCTCCTTTGAAATTGAATTATCATTATCTCTACCGAGTATGTCTTCGAATGAGATTACAGAGCAATATTTCGAAGGCGATCTTCCAGAAATAAGAGAAACAAAATTCAACATTGTTTCTATGAGTGAAGAGTTAGTAGTTGAAAACTTGGTTGCAGAAAGCGTTGCAACCATGAAGAACAAAATTGTACCTTCCTTCTCAGAAGATGAACTAGGTAATGCTAATCCTTCTCTTTGTGAGGAACTATCTCTTAGAGTGTACAAAACTCCTAAAACTGCCCTATCGGTTGTAAATGCCTCTGATGATGAAGATGATAATTTCAATATGCCCTTGTCTTGGGGTTTGAAAAGAATAATGGTGTCAGTTTCAAGCAAAGGTAAGGAAAAAGTAGTGGATTTTGCAGGCTTGAAATCAAAATCTCAACCCACTACAAGAAGTTATTCAAAAAAAATTATGAGTGATGCCATAAAAGCAAGAAAACAGAAAACTACTGAAAGAAAGAGAAGAAGATTGAAACAAGTTGATGAGTCTGTCATACCTAAGGAACATGAAATTGTTGAAGTATCAAAAGGAGAAGATGATGAAAGAACTGAGTCAGAAAGGGGTGAAGAAGAGGTAGAAAGAAGTTTAAAGAAGATTGTTTCTAAAGGTAAAAGGGTCACAAAGCCGAGAACAAGGAAAAGTTCTGTAAAACCACCAGCAAGAAGGAAGAGAAAAAAAAGCTGAGAAGGTGAAGGAGGAAAAGAAACAGACCAAAAGAAGAGAGAGATATCTCTTGAGCAGTCTAAAAAAGGAGATACTGATGAATTTTTTGCTAGATCTGATCTTGAACTTGAAAAGGGAACGAGTTCAAGCAGTAAGAGAATGAATATTGAGAAGAAGTTGACCAAAGAAGAACGAGTTGAAATTCTGAAAACTCAGAAAGTTCTAAATGAAAGAATTTTTGACATTGATATCCTGGATAAGCCAGGAATGCACGATTTGGCTGATGCTATGGAGATTTAAGATTGGTCGCATCTGTTCAGAGATCATGTTCCTGTGCTGCGTGATCAACAAGTTTGTGAATTCTATTATAATGCGGAGTTTAGATATAATAAGTATTTATACACAAATGTTGAAGGAATAGATGTTTGTTTAGATGAATTTATGCTTGGTAGAATATTGAATGTAAAAATTGAAGGGATCATATCAGTTTTAGGAATGGTGTGTTCTAATAAATTTGTTAAGGAGTATAGGAAGCTTTAAAAATTGAATACAACAGTCATTCCTAAGAAGTTTCTCAAGGGAACATATCAATTGTATTTCGAATTTGTAAACAAAGTGATGCTTCCTAGGTCGGAGAAAAGAACAGTGGCCTCTGCTTCAGATTAGTTTATCATGGAAACCTTGAGTAAGTTCGATTTTATCAACTTACCGGCTATAATATTTGAGCATATGCATAACATTATCTCTGCCAAGGATGGCAAGCATGGATTGGGATATGGATATTTCATCACTAAAGTGTTTATTCATTTTAAAGTCCCTCTTGATGCTGGTGTAAGAGGAACGGTCAAGCAAACATTCTCTATGAACACTTTAGTTGAGTGTAAATGTGTTGAGGGAAAAACTGGGCAGGTAAGCAAGATGTCTGAATTGTTGTTCGAGCAGGAGCAGTTGAAGCACGAATTGAAAGTTATGACAGCACTCTTAAGTGTTAAAGATGCTGAGATTGCGAGGCTTAAGGCACAACTAGCTACTGCACAATCTAAGGGACCAGGTTCTTTTGAATTGGAAGCACTTAAAGAAGAAAATGCTAGTCTGGCAGAACAAGTCGTCAGTCTCAAAGACAAACTGTTTCTACATCATGAAAATCATGCCGATCAGATGTCTTTTCTCCTCAAATCCCTCACCCAAAAAACCACATCTACCTAGTGTCATATTTCTTTTCTTGAACTAATCACAGCGGTTCACTTTTCAGTTAGTTTGTAATGTTTTGAATATTATCTCTTGGTTGTGATGAATGAATATTTTTTCTTCGCCAATTTAATCTCCTGATTCATTGCTTCTTGGTTTATGATTGTGTTGCCCTAAGTGGCTCTCACTTTTCTAAAATATTGCATGCTTAGATTTTAGTTTACTGTTCTCCTTTTTAATGATGTCAAAAGGGAGAATATTGTAAGGATGATGATATATGAGGTTGTGGTGAAGGGGGGACATTAACAAGGGGAACCTGATGATATATAAGCTTGTGGTGAAAGGGGGAATAGGGGGAACTTGAAAGGGGGAACATTTCTTCTATGGCTTGTTGGCTAGAAAAAAATTGCTGCTCTGATTCTCCTCTCAGGATGTAAAGGGGGAATGTTGTAAAGGATTTTTCCATCATAAAAAAAAGGGAAATTGATAATGCTCTTGAAATCGATTTTGACGATTTGACAAACTCAAGGAATAGGTAGAGGACCTAGTCCCTTTGAGGACTTCTTATTGATAACGGCAACGGATAAATAATACATAACAGATCCTACCAAGTCTGTAGGTCTGTATTTACACGGCCGAGTCTCATGCAGAAGGCCAGTTGTCTAACCGCACATGGTATATATCAATCTTTCCAATATTTTCCCACTTGGCTTTTTGAATCTGAAAAGGAATATTCATATAAGCTCATGCTTTCAAGTATTGAAAATTTGCTCTTGAAGAAGATCAAATATCTGATAGAGTTATCAGTGTTTTTGTTCTTGTTTTTAGAGTTGTAATTTCTTATTCTTAATCTTGTAAGGTCTACTTCCTAATCTGTAAAAGATGTTAAATCAGCTCTCATTTGTTATCTCTTTTGTTCATCTTGTCGAAGTAGCTAGAGCTAGCTATGGAGAGCATCTGAACTCTAAATCATCTAGGAGTTTAGTGATTTAGGAAGCAATAGACTTATTGTTTCAAGTCTGTAACAGAGTTGTTACAAGGAGTGGATAAGGATTGTGAATACAATTTCTAGGTTATAATACCTTGTAATTTGAATCTTAGCTTAGTTGTTCTAGTGAAGATTTGAGCTGAAATCCTATGGAACATGTCGTGATTTTTCTCCCTTGTGTCTATTTTATTTTTCCGTTCTTTAAGTCTTTGCACTGATTTCTGATAAGGGATTCGGTCCCTACTATTCTCGTGGAAGCATACATTCTAACACAAGAGGTATGAAGTGCTTCAGGCTCAACTAACTTTTCCTTTGGAGTTAGGAAATATTATTCCTCCATGTTCCGGTGATAAACTTCAAGGTCAAGTGGATGCGATCAAAGAGGACAGTGAGGTGATGAGGAGGGTGATGGGGAGTAGTTATATTTATTATCTAAACATTTCAAATTTTGTACTGATAGTTTGTATACTTTTTAAATTATTTGATTGTATTTTAGTTTAATTTGAAATAGTGTAACGTAAATATAAAAAATATCGTGTTGACAACTCTTGGAGCTAATTTGATTGAAATATACAGGTAGGCTAAATAAAATAGCAGCAATTTGCTGCCAATTTTGTTGCAGAAAATCGACCACCAAAGGTCGAAAATTCTTAAAATAAAAAATAATTGGTTTTGACAAATACTGACTTTTAGAGTTGGAATTTTAAAATAATAATAAAGAAATATTAATTAATACCAACCACTAGAAGTCGGAATTGCAAAAAATAAAAAAATTATAATTTATATTATCGATCTCTAGAAGTCGGAAGTTCAAAAATAAAATAAAAATAGTAATAATTATTAGTAGTGACATTCATTCAATCAATATTTTATCATCGGAAGACTTAACTCATCAAGAAAAATAACTCAACATGATAATCAAATAGATAACTTATGAAATAAGGTCAAAGACCAACAATCTATCTAATCCAATCAACAAAACTAGTATGAATGAAACTAGCCAAAAGACAATATTTAATCAACAATCTAGTCTATGAAGCCTCTATCAACTGTCTAAGTGGTGCCAATGACAGGTTCATGACTACCTTAATCAGAATAAAAGCAAAAGTCTAAACTCTAAAGCTAAATAATAAAATAGTGGCATCCTCCGAAAGCAGGAAGGACTCACCAATCAGCTGAAATGTGGAAAAGATCTTCAACGGTACGCCTCTTGGTGATCACTAATACATGTCCCTGCATCATTAAAGGATGCAGACCCAAATGAACGTCAGTATATGGAATGTACGAGTATGTAATATGACAAAGTAAAACATGCGTAAGATAGAATAACATCAACTCAAGTAACTCAATCAAGAGTAAGGAACTCAATCAGGATGTCATAAGTCTAAAGCAAAAGTAAGATTTAGACAGAAACCAATCATATACAATCCAATCCAATCCAATTAGAGTAGTATCAAGACCTATATGAGAGTTTTTCTTATCCGACAACAATCACTTATGAGTCAGTGATCGTACAACAAGCTCGTTGTTATTGCCACAGCCGTCCATTTCTTTGCCAGGATAAAGGACGAATCAACCAATCATGGATCTAACAATCAATTAAGTCCTATCTTGTCAAGACAATAAAATAGGAAAACATCTAACGTTAACGATTCAATCCTCTCCTATGTTTGGCTGCGTAGTTATTGAGTTTGAATTATTACTTACTCTTACCTAACTCGGTGCTCGATATTCCTCCCAAGACTCAATGCTTATAAGACAATCAATCCCAATCAATAAGTCTCATATGGACTCTTATCAGTTCATCACTTTTATCAAATCAATCCTTTAAACCAATCAATTATCCAATTGTTCCCAATCATTTATTTAAGAGTAATTAGGACATTTATTTATGATAACATTTAGTTGAAACCATTCAATTGGGTTCAATGATGAAGATATAAAGGACTATCAAGTTTCATCAATACTATCATCATGGTCACATCCCAATCACAATAATGCATTCATAAGTTCAAGGCTCTAGACTTAATCCTTAGGCATATAGATCCAATATTAATCAAAATACTATTAGGTTTATGAAATAAGTAGTTTAACTCATTTGTTCAAGAAACAAGTTCGTTGAAAACATCAATTACGCAATATTATGTAAAATATGTTAAATTGAAGGAAATTCTCAAGAAACACAATTATGGGGACACAATTCATTTACAAATCAACCTATCACAATCAGGGGCACATGAAAGAACAAGGTTCATGTTTTAGTTTAGCCTTACATACCTGGAACGACTATTATCTACTCAAGAATTGAAGACCTCACTTGAAATTCAAGAACCCTAGTCCTTTTTCCTCTCCTTAGCCCTAGTTTATTTTGTTAGTTTAGCGTAAATGATAGAAGAAATAAGCTTAGACTAGTTATGGGGTCAAAAATGACCTCAATACGTCGTGGGTTAAGTATAGAAGGGTTGAGGGAAAGATCGGAGTGCCTCTTACTAAAAAAAATGATCAATAGATTTTTACACATAAATCACATTCGTGGAAAGTGTTTTATTCACAAAGCGTAAATCGCATTAGACGCATGCGTTTTATGGCTTATTTTCATGAAAAAGATTTTTGGCCCTATTTCGAGAGAAATTAGACTATGGGGGAGAAAGTCCGCGATGAGGATTAGTCGCGCACTTCTCTGAAATTGAAATTTGCCCAGAAAAATTATCTTGTAATCTGATTGGCCTAAAATTCAATCGAGACCATTTTCCCACATGATTTTTTTCCATGATCGATATTTCGTCCTCGTAGTGACCAAAAAAGTTATGAATGATACGTTATACGAGCGCGTTATCCTCTAGGGGTATTTTGATAATTTTTGGGGTATAACAATTTTTTGATCAAGGAGTTGAAAATTAATATATGTAAATAAATACATAAAATTTACCTTATATATGCAGTGCAATTTTTTGCCTAGGCTGTTCGAGTGAATCCCCTCCCGTCCCCTAAATCCGCCCCTGAGTAGACACAAGCTGCATGGCATAATACCAATCAGTTCACGTTTATCTCACGTAAATTATCATGTAGAACACGTATGTGTACTTATTCAATTTTATATAAATTTAAACACTTACTTTTATACATTCAAAATTTAAAAATATAAATGTTAACTAGGATCAAATTAAAATATACATTTATATACTATGCATTAGGGCTGGGCATAAAATACCGAAAACCAAATTACCGAACCGAACCGGCTATTTTGGTATTTCGATATTCGATAATTCAGTTCGGTATTCGGTACTGAAATATAAAATTCGATATTTTGGTTTTGGTATTCGATATTTCGGTTTCGATATTCGGGAAATACCGAATACCAAATTTTTTTTTTTTTTTTTTTTTATTATTATTATTAATACAAAAAAACTGGAAAAAAAAGAAGAAAAATTATCAAAAAAAGAAGAGTTTAGTAAGAGGAAACTATCTCATTTTTTCATTTTCCTTACCATTTTCATTTCAACTTTTCCACGTTTATAGCATACTAAATGCACACTTTCAAACACGTACATTATGGATCACTGCTAAAATTTAAATTCATGTACATGTAAAAATTATAAATTCTAATTTCAAATTTATGCAATTGGTTAAGAATTCTAATTTCACTTGCATGATTCACCACGTCAGTTATCTACATAAACTGTTTGGTAGTTACATTAAAAACGAAATATTCCAACTCTTTCATATCTTTGCAAGAATTAATTAATAATTAGTGCAGTGATAGTTTTTGGATAATTCAAAGAAAAATATATGTATAAAAATTATGTGTGATACATTAGAGATTTTTATTTTCACTCTTTTTCATCATTTTTATTATATTATAATATTGTTTTATTTTGTATCTATTCATAAATTATTTTCTCTTTGTTTACGATGTATCATTTCTCCTCCGTAGAATGTGGCTTCAGTGCAATTTCGATTTCGATATTCGGTAAGTTAAAATGCATTTATTACTTAATTATGGTGTAGTAATAAAAATGTAAGTTAAGATATGTATTCTTTAGGTTAATGTAAATATTAAATGCGGATAAATTTTTATTGTACATTAACTATTAAAAAAATATGGTATTACTGAATACCGTATCGAATCGAAGTTTGATTTACCGATTATCGAATCGAAATTTGAAAATTCGGTATTCGATATATACTTTGAATTATCGAATTACCGAGTCTAAATTTTAAAAATATCGAACCGAATACCGTATGTCCAGCCCTACTAGGTATAGTCTAAGTCTATCTATCTATCTGATAGTCTATCAAACAGCCCCGCATAGTTGGACGTCGTATCAAACAGCCCCGCATAGTTGGACGGAAGGTCCAATAGTTTTTCTAATTCTATTTGTTTTATCTACCAATTAGTGGTAATTTATTTATATCCCCCTTTAAATTTGGGTCAGCATCGAATTGTCAATTGTTACTAATAATACTGCATTTATCAACTTTATTTATTCACTTTATTTATTTATTTATTGATATATTTATTTTATAGTAATAATTCTTTATCCAGGTGATCTGGGTCTCCGTTGTTTGGAAAAAACGATCCCCTGAGAGAGCTCAAACAGTGGATCTGACGCAAACCCACTTGGATTTTCTTGTTTACAGCCCTCAGATCTCTTCCAAAAATCGATTCTTTGTGTATTCTAATCGATTGATTTTCCTCTTTTTCCAAGTTTTCTCTGCAATCCAACAGTACTTGGGTTGTTAAAAAGGAGTCTTTAAGGTGGGAAGACACAATTAACAATGGGGTCGAAGAAGAAATTAACATCCCAGAAAAGTTTATTAACATCCCAGAAAAGTTTTCGTTCTGCTTCTCCAGTTAAAGAGATGTCAATTTCAGGCAAGTTTTTGGTTTTGGGTTCTCTTTATTTTAGTTTTTCTTGATAACTAGGGAAGAGAAAAAGGAAAAGATAGACTTGTTAATGGATTAGGTTGTGTTTTTGTGTACTGGGTATGTATTAATACTTGTTAGAAATAAATAAAGGAAGCGTCTTTGTTAAATTGATGACTGTATCTGCTGGATGAAGGTGTAAATCTGAGTCTGTTATGTTGAATTAATGAAGAATTGTGTTTTGTTGGATTGGGTGGGTGTGGGGTGTGGGGTCAAAATTTATGTTACTGCAATTTCTCCTGATGTGAGATGTGCAGCTATTTCTCATAATTGTTTGTAGTAAGCATTGTCTTGTTTTTATGGCGAATCTTGGAAAACTTAATGTTGATGAATCTAGATACATGGAGTCCAAAAGTGAGGAAAATTCTTAAGTAAGAAAAGAGATTGTAATGGGTCAATTTTAGTACAGCGTTATTGTCGCTCAACAAGGTATGAAGTTTTTGGGATATAGCAATGTGTTTTTGGATCATTCCTCTGCACTTGGAGTCAGGATACCTTGTTAATTTAAGTTGTTTGTATGAATTCGGCATCTATCGTTGTGTTATTTGTTTTGTTTATGTGGTATCGAAACATGAATGTTGTACCAATTATGCACCTTGGTTGATGTGTCCTTCAAGGGATGAGAGCATTCCTTTATATATGTTGATTTAGGCAGTTGTCTGTTTTAATCCTTCCAGTCACAGTAGAGAGTATAATGTAAGAGTAAGAAACAGTCATGGATCTGCAGATTTTATTGCATTTTGAATGGAAGTAATGTTTGTTGTTTGGCTGTAACATCACAAAGGTGACACTAATCAGGAGAAGTATCAGTCTCTGGCGGAGGAAACTTTGGCCATTCATGTCCTACTTTATGTACCCTAGTTTTTGTGATCATATGCAAAATCTATGGAAGATTTCGTGGTTTCCCTAGACCCTATGTACTCAGCTAGTGAACTCCTACTGGAAGCCCCATACAATTTCATTAGATTCTTAAGGTCATCTCTTCAGCTTCTTTTCAGAGAACAGACAATTGTCTATAATTGTGGTCTCATTTGCATTTAAATGTAAGATGAAGTATCTCAAACTAGTACCATTTAGTAGGTTCTCATCTGGACTAGATTAGTTTTAGCTTCATCCTAGTTTTCTTGTTTGGTTAAAGATGATCTACATCATTTGGAGATTTCAGTGTCCGTAGTCATTTTTAACATAGCTTAATGTTAAACTAGATAATACTCGATTTTAGTTTGATTACATGGAGTAAAATATACAACATAGAATGATAAATGGCTGAGATTAAAGTCAGTGGAACATACTTCATACACTGAAGTGACTGAACGACATCTGCACTGATTTAAAGCTGAATGAAGTCTGATTGAAGCAAATTATTTAGCCAATATGCTAAATTCCCTGTAAATCCTGTTTAGTTTTGTGCCAGATTTGCCATGAAGGAACAATCCAGACATCAGCGGAGTTAGTTATGGATTCAAAAAGCTAGGATTGCACTTTGCTGTAATATGCAGAGTTTATATCCATGTTTTTTGTTTATATCCCTTACATCTGCTTGTTACTTTCTATTGCATACTATTGGGTGAAGATGAAATGTTTAAGGCCTTTGAAGTTTGTGATTTTCTCAATATTTACTTCCTATTTTTCGGTAGTTGTTTTCTTTTTTTTATTTAAGCCCCAATCTGTTCGAGTGAGGTTTTTCTTATCCACAACAGCCCATATTTATTTCATTTCTCAGTAGAGCAGAAAATGAGACTTTAGTTTTAATAATATCATTTAACATATGGCGAATTGATGGTTGATAAACATAAACTGGAAATCACGTGATGCATTGTGCGCTTCTTCTTATAAAGACGTGAGATTTGGAATGTCTTTTTGATTCTGAAGACATGGAAAGACAACTAAATGCATGTGAGAAGGAGAGAAAATTTATAGAAATCGAAACATTCATGTTCTTGAACTATGATAGATCAAATTTCTCAGAAAGTAACACTTACCTTTTCTCAACAAAAAGAACTCAGATAGTAGCTTTATTAGGAACTGCTTTTGTTGCAAAATTTAGAAGGTATTATCCTTGTTTCCTGTAAGTGATCTGTTCAGTAGGCGTGTGGTCCTTGGTTCACTTGTTTTCATTACATTAACTTTGTAAAGATGCTTACTAATTTCACTATAAAAGGCTTATATCTCCAACATAATCGGGGAGGATATCAATAGAAGCAATCTATCACATGATACCTGAAATTTACATCCTGAGGTGTAGTTTTCTGTTTATCATTAATTTAGCAGCATAAAATCTTACTGTATCCCTTCTGTTAAGGATCTTTTAGATTGTAACTTCTAGAGATATAAGAAGAAAAAAAGTAACTTGTAGAGATAACTAAAAGAAAATAAAATCGTTGAGGCATCATTATCTCACTTAATATTTGGAAGCTTATGTTATACCTCTGGTATCATGGTTTGGATGATTATAAAAAAAAAAAAAACACTTCAGTTAACTGAATGAGAAATTCAATTCTTTTCTGGAAAATGATTGTAGAGTTATCAATGAGAAACTTTTATAGGAACTTTCAATTGACAGTGTTAAAAATAAGGACACGAAAACGCAAAAGCTCTAATGGATATGATCGAATAAAATAGATAATAAAGTAATAAGCATGTCTCCTGATCGATTTGGTTGACCAAAAAGAAACAATCGACCCATCAAAGAAGAAAAGCTAAAAATACAACAACAATAACCCAGTGAAATCCCACAACGTGGGGTCTGGGGAGGGTAAAGTGTATGCAAACCTTACTCCTACCAAGGTAAGACGGTTGTTTCCGAAAGACCCTCGGCTCAATGAAAGCATAAAAATAGGTCAGATAAGGCTAAGAAGTTCTAAGCGATATGGAAAAGAAAATAACGAAAGCGACACAAATAAAATAGAGTAATCAAAGTGCAGAAAGTAATAGATAAGAGACAAATATTTTATCTATGTGGCATATTGTAGGAAGGAGAACGTGTTCGCAGTTCGCATATAATTATTTACATGTTAGAAGAATGTTTATTGGTGATGCTCATCTAAGTCATTCGGACTCTTCACTTTCAGTGCCACACCCGTGTCAACACGACATGAGTGTGGGCCAGTGTTTTGAACGGCAAAAGGCGACAAGGATCTACCTCGCCTCTCGCCACAGGGTGAGGCACTTAACTTTTTGTAGTGTAATGCCAATTAATACCAAAACATCAAAATATTTAATTGCATATATAAATAATCAAAATCTCAATATCAATAGCATATTAGCAAATATTTCAATTCAAAAACTAAAAATAGATACTACATACTAAAAGTCTAGAACTTGAATGAGAAAAAGCAGAACAAAAGTCAAAATAGTGAAAGAAAAAAATAGAGGTAGAAGTAACTCTGAAGTCCGAAGAAGAAGGAAAAAGAAACAAAGGAAGTAGAAATTTGAAGAAGAAAAGAAGAAATACGTATTGGTTGGATTTTGGAGTCGCCAGAAAAGTCTGGCTGGTCGCCGGAGAGGTCTAGTCGACTCGACTAGTTGGAGTCGCAGTCGCAATCTAAGAATGCAACAGTGCAAATTTGAAAAGAAAACCCTAAAATTACCTTTTAACTTTTAAAATCCTAATTTGGTCGCCTTTTTTTAAGAAAATACAAAAGGCGATGCCTTTCTCGCCATGGCATCGCCTTTTGAAGATCGCCTAGCCACAAAGCTAATAGGTGATGAAGGTTCGCCTTGCCTCGCCATTGGTGACGAGGCGATCGCCTTTCACAACACTGGTGTGGGGTATGTACTGGATTTGGTCAAACCTATTTTGGATACTTTGACCAAAATCAACCCAAAAAATTCGGGACAGATAGAATGATTCATATACTGAAAGCAAAACCTAAGTTGAAATTGAAGAAATGGAGTACCTTGCATATAGAAATTTCCATTTCAGTCCTTTTCCTTGTATCACCTTCTGAGATTCTCTCTTGATCAATATTTTTTCACATAATACCTTGTAAGTTTTCCACTTAATGTCTCATAATTTAGACATATAACTTTATTTTTATTTATTTGAATTATTTTTAGCCAAATCCCCGTACCTGTATATGTATCCCCGAATCTTAAAATTTAGATCATGAAGGATCCGACCTCTAGATCCACATCCATATCAGATACCTATGCAAACTTAGATTCTCACTGTCTAGGCAGATTTGAAAAGAGAAGAAAGTAAGGGACAAGATGTCAAAAAATTAGGGGACAGTCTATATTCTTAACACGGACTGAGTTAATTGTTATTGCCTTGCAGATCCTAGTACGAAGCATCAAAAGGATTTAGAAAATTTGAATCTGTTGACACAGCCTTTCAGAACACTCAAGCTTTTCAGTATGGCGATGATGCAGTATCTCAGGAAGTCGATAGCATATCTTTTGTCGCATCGATGGTGTATGCTTTTCAGTACAATTGCTATCCTTGCCTTAATACTGCTTGTGACAACCGATGGTCCTCATGTAAAGGTATGCTTCATCAATTTCAGATGCTTTTGCAGTGGAGAAAGATGATTACTTGTACCATCATCAGAATATATGCCTTGCACGGTAACACCCAAGGGTGGTGCTTGTGGTCAATGAAGTGGAACATGCCCAGAAAGACCAAGGTTTAAATCCCAAAAAAGACTGAAAAAACTAGGCAATTTTTCTCATTTGTCTAAGCCTTGGTTGACAAAGTTATCTGATATATGTTGTGGTGGGGGGTAATATGTACTTGATGCAGTAGTTGAGGTGTGTGCAAGTTGGCTCGGATTCCGCCGTTATCTATAGACACACACATACACATGCCTACCAAAGTGAACTGTTTATTTGGATCTTTTTGACAATTTTCGATTATTTTGTTGAGGAGTTAGAAAATGTCAAATATCTATTTTCCTGTGCTTGTATGATATATCTGATGCCGAAAGGAATGGGATGGATATAGAAGATTGATATAGCCACCCAACTAGTTTTGAAGAGGCATGTTTGGTTGTTTTGTGGTATCTATTATGTTGTATTTAAACTCAGTCCTGTCAGTGCTAATAGAACATTTCTGTTTCAATGCAGCATGTTGAGGAGGTTCTTAAATATCTCCAGTTTGGATTATGGTGGGTAGCTCTTGGTGTTGCGTCTTCTATTGGCCTTGGTAAGCAGCATTCACTATTAGATTTTTTAGCTTCTTATGTTTAATTACTTCTATATTGGAGGGAGAGTTATCTACTCAAGTCTCCATAAAAAGAACTTGCTGATAGTAATGGGGATTTAACTTGCTTCTTTCTAGCTTTTCCATAAAAAACTTTGATACTCTATTTCGTTGCCATGTTGCAGGGTCTGGTTTGCACACTTTTGTCCTTTATCTGGGCCCTCATATTGCTTTATTTACGATAAAAGCAATTAAGTGTGGGCGAGTTGACCTCAAAATGGCTCCCTATGATACAATACAATTTCAAAGAACTCCTTTATGGCTTCGAAAAGATTGTTCAGAGTTTGGCCCCCCTGTATTTTCATCTTCACATGGCACTAGTGTTCCTCTTAGTAGCATACTGCCCCAAGTGCAGTTAGAGGCTGTTTTATGGGGCCTTGGAACCGCACTTGGAGAGCTTCCCCCATATTTTATTTCAAGAGCAGGTTCGTCTACACTATCTTTTGTCTATAAACCTACATCTGTATTGGGTAGATAGTTCAATACCTGCAGCACAAACCTATTTTGAAGCTACTGGTCTTGGTATATTAGGCGGTTATTCAACCTTTCAGGGTGTTTAAAGATACTTGTAATTTGGAAAGTTCTCCCCTTTTTTTAATCAAAAATCAAATTATTTGTGATATGAGATTTGATTATCTTTTTTGAGTTTTAAATGTGTGCCTTACGGGACTTGATTTGTCGTCTAGGCCTTCAATCTTATAGAAGAGTGGTAGGAATTTGATTTTCCTCAATTAGTCAATCAGATGTGCTTTGGGAGCCTACATGTGCATAACTTTTACTTATTTTAGTAGTTATTTTTCAATTTTTGGTATATCAAGACATAATTGGGGGACTTTTCACTCTACATGTTCTCAATCTTGTCAGATGCAAAAGAACATTTTGAAGCTTCTAATCTTTAGGTTTCGTTTTGCTAATGTATTTCCATACCTTTATGCAGCAAGCCTCTCAGGTAGTAAAGTGGAAGCAATGGAAGAACTAGATGCATCTTCTGAAAATAGTGGATTCATAGCTACTCGTCTTACTCAAATGAAGCGCTGGTTTTTTTCCCATGCACAATGTTTGAACTTCTTCACAATTCTAATACTTGCTTCGGTTAGTCCAAATCTACATTTAAATCTATCTTCTACTCATCCAGAGAATCATGCATGGAGGATAAACTTGATTTGATGACCTTAGTTTTGTATGCAGATATTATGTTCCTAAAGCTATACACTAGAGCATTACCCACCCCCCAATCCCAAAATGAAGTTGATTTTTGTTGACTGTAGAAAAACAGATTTGGTTTTCAGTACATAATTATGGTTTTAATTTGATTATGTCTCGTCAAGCCACTGAACCTCCCATAACTACAGACAGCTGTAGTCAAGGTGGAGACCAGAACATCGGCAGGCTAGAGAAAAATTGGCTTTTGGGGATGTTTGTCAGTTGGGAAGATTTGGAGCAAAAATAATTTTGACCTGACAGTAATCGTCGAACGAATGTGTTGGTCCAGCAACTTTGACAATTGTGTCATACAGCATCTTTTTGAAGGAATTTTGTGTGGATTTCAAAAATGCATTGTGATTATTCAAAACATGGGAAGATCCCAACAATTGTAGTATAATCTCCAAAAAAATATCAAAACTGGGACATACAGGACAAGATATTTCCAATTTTCTCTTCTCTTTTCCTTTTTCTGTAGTTTTGGATTTAGCTGCGTATGGTGGTATCTTACAGTTAACATGCAGATATATCTTCTTGAATAGTATAGACTGTTCTAATGCAAGTGCTTTTTGTAGGTTCCAAATCCTCTATTTGATCTTGCGGGCATAATGTGTGGACAATTTGGGATCCCATTTTGGAAGTTCTTTTTTGCAACTTTGATTGGAAAGGCTATCATTAAAACTCACATACAGGTCTGTCAACTCTAATGTACTACATTCATGAGTTTCCACCACTTAGTTGCAGTTCCAATTTAGTTTAGTTTTGGCGTCATGTAAGATCTTTTCATTTGCTTTCTCAGCCACCTTTTTCAGACTGGCCAATTTATTTAACATTTTGATTCTGATAGAGATGTGTTATTTGACTATCCTCCTGCAGACCGTGTTTATAATTTCTGTTTGCAACAATCAACTTCTTTATTGGGTGGAAACCAAGTTGATTCGGATGCTTAGCTTTATACCTGGTCTTGAAACCATGTTACCCAAAATCATTACCAAGCTCCATTCCATGAAAGACAAGTATATGGCTATCAAAACTCCCTCGACTTCAAATATAAAGGTATAATTCATCTATTTCTTACTTAAATGATTAAATCCCTTTTTGCTGATTCATTAGTTTATTGTTGTTCATCTTAATTTAAAACTCATAATCTTTGTCAGATGAACAAATGGGATTTCTCATTTGCTTCAGTTTGGAACGGCGTGGTTACAATCATGCTACTGAACTTTTTCGTTAAGATTGTAAATGCTACTGCACAACAGTATTTAAAAAGACAGCAAGAAGAGGAATTGGCTGGTCTGAAGAACAAATCATCTTGAGGGCAATCAGATAATAACCCTTTTCATTCCCATAGATTTGTTTTTCCAGTCAAGCTTTTTCTTTTTCGCTATCTTCCTTTGTCAAATGATCAGAAATAGGTTTTACAAAATGATTGGTGACTACGATGGAAGCTACTTGGAGACTCGACACCAGCAAGTCCATTTCACAAACTTTGTACAAAAGAACAGTAGTCCCACAAGTTCATTGACTACGTAACTTTAAGAGAAACATTATTTAGGGGTGCCAATTAAGTGCCATTGTTGACAATATTGGAGATCAGAGAAACTGGAAACTCATTATTGGGCAGATGCTTAGAAAGTGAAGATACCATTTTCTGCATTTATAAACAGGCCTGTGTTTCAAGTATAGCAATTATCACTGCTCTGGTCTACATTCTTTTTTCTTTCCTTGTTAGTTCATCGATTCGTACAAGTTATGCTTGGCATGGACGAAAGATTGTATTGTACCGTGTGCTGGAATCTTTTTATGTATCATCAGTGCTTTGATGTTCCGCTCTCTGATATCCTGTTTGCACTAAACATCTTTTCTAGTATCATCTCGTTGATTGGCATTCTGATCGTGGTCATTCATAGATAGTCGGGCACTTTTTATAAGGGTTCTTGATAGTCACAGCCCTCGGATAGAAAAGTTCCTTCACTTTTGTTACAGTTGTCTTCGTCACATGTTTGAGTCGTGAAATTGGCATTGATACTTGTATTATGGTAGGAACATCTCGTTCCTTTGGGGTAACTATATATATAAGGAAAAATTACTTGATTGAGTGCTTTTTAAAAATTAATTACTGATTTTAGCGATATTTTTTATTTATTACCATTTATAGCAATATTATGATAAATCTACACTTGTATCAAAAGTGAATTATGCACACAATATAAATGTATTATAAGTGTTTTAAAATATATATTATGTTTGTGTAGTAAGAAACTAACATAATGTATTATAAGTCTATTAAAATATGTGATAAATGTATTATCCATCTATAAAACTTGTATTATATATGTTTTATAAGTAGTTCTCTGCAATATGTATTAAAATTGTATTATAAATGTATTATAAGTGTTCAGTGAAATTATTTTTTTATTGCTATAAATGGTAAATATTTTCTTAATATTGTATGTTTATGTAAGTTTCCTTATATATAAACTATCAATAGTCAAATTTAGTTTACTAAAGTAGGAGTGTCAAAGTTAATAATGGACAAATTATAAAGAATAGTAGTAGTAATAAAAAAAAAATAGAGTGATCAAGAGGCAATTTAAATTCGACTTTAGATGATCATGTTATTGGAATTGTGATTATAATAGGTGTCATTGTCACCTGCATAATCTTTTTATATTATACTCATTATTCTATTGATTATTCAATTAATAGTCAGTAATCATCGTTTAAATCAAGATAATTATACCCACAACAATTTGTCATTTTATAAAACATTAAATAAACTTCACCATCAGTCTTCATGTCCACATGGCATAAATATTAAGATCCTAATCACTAGTACTATCGTTAACTTAATTAATCAACAATTAATTATTATACTATCTGAGTTTCCTCCAGGTCAGGTGATTTAATTAACAAATCAATTTTGATTCCTTTTTCCTTCAATAAGAATCCAAAGATAATGTGTCCATGTTATCTATTAATTTAATTCATTAGAAGAGATCTTCACTTAATAAAATTTTGTCCCCTTAGGCCATTTATACGCCCCCCCCCCCCCCACACACACACACACCCCACCACCACCACGCCACACACAGACATTTTTTAAAAATTCATATAGGACAACTAATGGAATATTAATTAGTTGGTTTCAACCTAGGGATTCCTATTAATCAAGATGTCTAATATTCCAATAAATCAAAACGGATATGTGCATGTACATGTAATAAAGATTATATATACATCAATACTGATTGCCGTGAAGTGTTACATACTTCAACAGAAATTTTGAGTTTGAATCTGTTATAAAATTATTCTTATTAAAAAATATTTTATCTTTACAGTAATTTATATTTTAAATTCAAATTTAATTGAACTTCAATTATAAAATACGTTAAATATTATTTTCATCAACCCACCCCTAGAGGGTTAGGGCATGTGGGTTGAGGGAGACAAGAAAGCAACCACTTTTGACAAACTATGTAGGGTCTAGTAAAATGCATTAAGTTAATAATGGGGTCCAAATTGGCTTAGTGATTGAAATGTGAGGCTTTAATGGTGGGTGATTTCATTGTCAGAAACTACACTATGTTTTAATAATATATTGGTGGTAGATCCAATATTTGTTTTCGATGGCTTGATTCGATGGCTTGAATAGTAAGTAACTCACATCTACATGGTTTGCTTTTTTAAAAAAATATTAAAAAATGACTTTGTTTAACTTATTTTAGACAAGTATCACCTTTTTAAAGATCCCCTCATTATTTCACTAGATTTTGTCACATCATAATTTGATAAAAATTTACCCGCGTAAAATATTTACACCTAATCAATAATTATAATATGTAATATTTTAAACATAAGAGTTATAATTTCATATGAATTTTAACTAATATTTTAAGATGCATACTTTCATCATATATATGGGGTGGTAAAATCAAAGACAACTCGCTTAATTCAACCCAATTCATTTAAGTTTTAGTTGGTTATTGTCCTATTCATTTATTATCTCAACTTATAAAAAAAATGGGTTGATATGTAATTCGAATTGGCTCATGAGAAATTTGGTTAAAATATTTTTAATTTTTTTTAATTGATATGTTATATATAGCCATAATAAAGAAAAAATAAATTTATTAAGTACTAAAATAGTTTAAAAGAACAAATTAAACAATTAAGGTTAATAAAAATTAAATTGGATTGGATCTTGATCCGTTATATAATCCATCACCTAACCAATTTTGATCCAAATTAATTTGAGTTGGGTTGGTTCTTAACCCAATTTGTTGTCTTAACTTATAATGAACAGTCCAAACTTAACTCAATCCGTCCCATTGTCACCCCTAATCATATATTAATACGAAAAAGTTGCAACTTAATATGCAAACCATAGGAACTTAACCGAATATCCACTCCCTAGAAGATATAGTGGTCCCATCAATGGCGGAGTAAGAAATTTTTAATTAGGGGGTTTAAAATTTGAAGAAGTAGACACACGAACTATCTGAAGAGGGTTCGACATCTACTATTCATACATAAAAAAATATTTTAACCATATATAAATAATATAAATTTTCACCGAAGGGAGTTCGGATGAACCCCATAGCCACAATGTGGCTCTGCCCTTGGGTGCCACCGCAGGAACGATTCTTCAAATTTATATTATTAATTCACATAATTGAAGGGCAAATACACTCTTTTCCCTATCAGAAAACTTATATAGTTAATCAATATAGATAAATCTAGCGCATCTTAATAATAATATGGTTAATATATTTGATCCCAACTAATATTTAGGAAAGAAAAAGAAGAAAATAAGAGATTTTGTTGGCATTTGTTATATCACCACTAAACTAAATTTCCACAAGTGTTAGGTTAATGTTTGTTATCTATCAATTTTCTCTTCTTTGAATATTTGCACTTTCCAACTTCCAAAATAGTATATAATAACAGAATACTTGTTGACTTATACTTTTCAATGCACAAAGGTAAGATATAGTACTCGATTGAGGTCGATCAAAAAATATAACCTAATTCTTTATTGACTAAGAAATACACACCTGCGCCAATGTGTAATAGAGTTTAATTTTTAATTTTAATGTAATTATCTCAAAATCCTAATAAAACGTTATTAAAATATCGTTTTTGATTATATATGGTGAGAGATCTATCAAAAACATTAGAGAAAATCCAATAATAATTGACATTAAATTAAAATTCTTTTATTTAGATATAGTCAACAGAAAGATCATAATTAAGAATAACTTCTTTTTTCAAAAGTAGTAGGAGAAAATGTTTATCTTTATAGAGATGAGAGAAAGAACAATATTCCAAAACTAAAAACTTTGATAGGTAACTTAATTCATAAAGCTGTGGAAAGAATATTATTAGAGAAATAATGTCAAATATTTTAGAATGTACCAATAAATATGGGAAAATTTCATAGCTAAGCCTAGCCTTTTACAACTCTCGTAATTGAAAAATAACCATTATTCTGGAATTTTTAAATTTACAGGTGAAATTTCAAATCGTAGATTTTGAAACTCGAGATGCTATTTTTAAAAAAAATAGAGTTGAAAAGTGGACAATGGGAGTTTTGCCTACATATATAGACTGATTGCCCATAAATTTAAGTCATTTTTTCTTAATATTCTCTCATATATGACCCAAAAAAAGAACAAGATAGAATTTTAAAAGAAGAAGAAGAACTTGCATCTTAAAATTTGACGAGAGGCAATCAAATCCATAAATCAATCAATCAACTACGTTTCGGTCTTAAATAACTATTTAAGATCGATTATATGAATTATCTGTATCCATTTCGTTCTATTTGTGCTTTTGAAACTCCATATATACCTACATACTCACTAATATTGTTCTTTCAAGACTGTAAAAATCTAACCTTTTTTCTCCAAAATGCAGATACACTTGAGAGTTTCATAGCAAAAAAACAGAAGGCTTTTTTGCTGGGCTTTTTTATTTATTCCCTTTGCAATTGGCTTTTCTAATTTTAAAATAATAAGTAGTAGAATAATAGTTATCAGCTAAAGATCAATTAAATTGTTGCTGGGACCTTTATATGTGCTGGACCCCTAGGCCCAGTTCAGTCATGAGTGGATATGGAATTCTATCATGAATTTGAAATTAAATATGTTAATTCAAATATAATTATATGACAATAAATAACTCAACGGGGATTCCCTTCTTTGTTTGTTTGATTCGAAGGAGGAACACAATAATATATTCAATGTACTCCTATAAGTGAAATTTAGGGAGAGTGATGTGTGTGCAACGTTACTTCTATTTTGTGTCGGTAGAAAGACTGTTTCCAATAAATCTTTGACTCAAGTAAAACAATAATGAAGAAGTCATACTAAAAATATAACAGAATAACAAAAAGTATACCAAAAATTCTATGTAATTCAATTAAATACATGCGAGTAATTCACCGATATAAAAAAGAATACAAAAATATCAAACGAAAATTATCCCTCTAAACAAGATCTCCCAAAAAGTGAGAAGAAATAACCCATAATTAATAAATGTGCAAAAGAAAATCTCAAAACAAATGAGCTAAATATAAAAAGGCTTCATATTCTTTTTTAAAAAAAGTAAAATCAATTATAATAGTTTTAATACCATTTCTTTAAGTAAAAAAAATAATAATGGTAAAATTAGAATAAACACCTAATAATAGGAACACACTTTATTGATAATGCACCCACTAGTCCACCTATACAAGAAAGAGTGAAAAAGAATTTGACACGTAAATTTCGAAGGAATAGAGACAATGAATATAACATTATTAATATTCTAAGATAAGATTTTGGACCTTTTTTTATCAGTCGATTAATTGATTCAACTATTTTGGTTACCAATCATTTGTCTATCCTAATTGGACCACATATTGAAATATCATCAATAATGGATGTAGCCTCTCAAAAGTTGGGAACTATTTAGGATCCACCATCTATCAATGTTTTCTCCTGCTTTTTCTTTTTAACAAAATTTCATAAATAATTATAGTTTTAAAGCATAATTTATTATAATATTTATAATTTATTTAATATAATTTATAATTATTATACTGAAACTGTAAATATTCACTCAAATTGAAGGAAGAAGTGTATTTAGAATTTTGAAAGAATGGTTGTACTATTAAAAATATATATATATAAATTTAATTGATTTTATTATTAGGTTATTAATTCTGAACCCGTTAGATTTTTAAAATTATAGGCCTAAAATTAATTCATATATATTTAAATAGTGATCTTATATATAGTTATATTTATGTCGATGATATTGAGATTAGTTGAACCCATTGATTGTATAATATGTTATTGAATACTATTAGTTTTAATATACATATTTGATTTAATTATATAGAAAAAAATACAATGCTAAAATAATTAGAAATTTTCAATATAACAGATTTAAAAATTCACATATCTATATTTAAATATTTTTAAAAAAAATATAATATCTCACTACTATATGTGAGGAAAACATAAATTTACGCCAGGGAGTGTATAATATTAGTGCATGTAACATAAAATTGATTGTTGGTCCATTGGTGTACGGAAAATTAGCGACCAACACAAAAATCCTTAGCCTGCCAGCAAGGGCGAAATAAAAAATAATATACGAATTTAATCGAATTCAATAATTTTAATTAAAATATTAAAATAATTTTTAAAAATATATTTAATATATATTAATAATTAATTTAAAATTTAATAATTTAATTTTACCTTAACTTGTGAGCGACTTTATGGCCAAAACCTCATAAAAGTTTTTTGAGCTTTTTAAGGGGTCTCTGCTGTTATATTTGGACAAAATGGGACCAGAAATAAAGGACAAATTTTTGGCAATTGAAAAAGTGACAAATCCGTCAACTTTTTTATACTATAAAAAATAAATCCAGTGATGAATAATCTTGAAATATTACCAAGAATATCTGCCAAATAGTAAATGGAAAGAGGAAATGCAAGTAAAATATTAAAATTATTTCTCCAGACGTCCTAAAAAGAATAATATTACTTGTACAAATTCGGATAAAATAGCCAACAAAAATAGTTATAATGCGTTGGTGATAACTATAAACATATTAAATATGGAGGATTTGCATACCCAAAATTAAGTAACTGACTGATCATTTTTTCCATAATATTATAATACTAAACTATGGATGTTTTTGGAGTTAATTAATACCTAATAATCTCCTAAACTATATATATTTTTTAGTAATGCTAAATAGAGTGTATTAGTTATATTTGTAGGAGTTGATCACTAAATGGATCAATCATCAGACGAAACCTCCATGGAACCTTCACCGGATAACTCATGACCTTGTTGATATTTCCGAATTATTTGTTTTCTTTTCTTGCAAGCATGTATACAGGGAGGCAAACTTCACTGCGGATGCTCTCTCCAAGCACAGTCACACTCTTACCACTCCAGGCCACTACACCACCCTCCAGCAGCTACCTCGGGGTACACGAGGATACTACATGCTAGATAGAGCCGGCCTACCTAGCTTTAGACGAAGGAAGACCAAAAGGATTAAGAAGCCTCCATGATCTACTACTAGTGTTGCAGCATTGGATTGAGCGCCCAATTGCAGTGTTTGTCTCCATGCTATATTTTTAGCCATGTTATTTGATGATCCTCGTTGACACTAAAATTTTGTTGTATATAGCTTTTATGAGGATTCATCCCCAGTTTTATTTAGATTTTTCCTTTATTTTATGTAAAGGGCGAGTCTCCCTTATTTATGCTTTCCTAGTTTCTGTGTATCGAGAGGAGTCCTCTTCTTTAGGTGCATAGTTTCTAGGTTTCCTTTTCGTGTGTTTGTATCGGGGATGAGTTGGCTGACCTTAGTAGGATGACCGACTTATGAACCACCATAGGATTGGAGGTTAGGTTTATGTCCCCCTCCGTGTATTTTTCTGTTTTATGTATAATAAGGCTTGGGGGTGTGCGGCTCAACCCCTGGCTGTGCACGAGAGGTGGGAGCCTCGTGTAGGGTCTGTTCCCATAAAAAAAAAAAAAAAAAAAAAAAAAAAAAAGAAGAAGTTATATTTGTATTTACATAGATTATTTCTTATGCATTATTTAGTTTGCTATATTAAAAATAGCATGCATTAATTGCATAAAAAAATTTATTTACAAAGATATCCTCCATAATTATGGTGAAAAAATATTAATAGAGTTTTAAGGGGTAATTGAGTCTTTAACCATGCTAATGCATGCATTACTAATACCTAGAAATCAGTGATATTAGTAATACACACACTAATACAGAATAGAATATATAACTAATGTAAATATTAGTTATACATAGCATAAAAATATACCAAACAAGATACATTAATGATACATAAAGTTAATACATGTATTATTTTTATTAATACAAAAAACAATTAATACATAGTGGGGTATAGGGGAAATAAGGAGATATGGAGGAGAGAATTATATTGTGGGGAATTGTGTGCACATATCACATGAATTTATGTTATACTCCCTTCATTCCATTCTAGTTGTTACAGTTTTAAAAGTCAATCGATATGAATTTTGACTAATATTTTAATATTTATTTTTTTATTATACTAATATGAAAAAATAACAATTTATAGTATTTGTCATATAAATTTTAAATATCTATATTTTTATTTTAAAATATCAAATTAATATAATTTAATTTAACTTTAAAAATTAATTTAATTAATTTTTAAAAAGCACAACATAATAACTAAAAAGAAACAAAGATCGGAGAAAATATCTTATAAAATACTTTCACTTTCCTCTCTCCTTCGGACATGAGATTCAAGAAAAACATCATGTGCACCAAATTAACTTTTGAGAAATTTGTCATCCTAAAAATCTGTCAATTCGCCCTCTATGATCGAGGGACACACACAATAATTACACTTGTGTGGCTACGTGTGTTAAAAGATTTAAAACTGTCATTTTTGTCTTATACCATTTTTTTTTATCTATCATACCAAAGCAATAATAAGCCGCTTAATCCCCTTGGATCAACCAAAACTCCCTATTAATTAAGAGTTATTTTTTAAGCTTTACAATGTACCTACTTATTAGCAGGCCTGAATATATATATATATAGTCAGAAATGTATAAAATTCACGTACCTCTTCTCTCTTCTATTGCACTCAAGGGCGAATTTATCGAAAACCTGTTTACACCTTAATTAATTTTTTGAATATATCTTAATGTAAAAATATTTTGATTATCGAAACCAACAAATATAACATCTTTTGATTTTATGAATTGATGTTTCAATCTCTTTCCTAGTCTCAATACTTAAATCGTTTTATTGCTTTTATATAATAAAAAAAACAGTTTGATACATTAAAGTTCCCGCTATGAAATGTCTAAGCTATAAAACACGATTAGTGAAGTGGATAGTCCATCCACATTTAATTGATTAGGCAAGTAATTAATGTTCTTAAAAATTCGTCCTACTTTTATACTTAAAAACACTCACTATTAATCATCATCACTACATCACGATAAAGAATGCATTTTATAATTTCAGAACCTAATTACTTACACATTGGTCGGCTTTGTCCACCTCAGTGATGTTTTAAGCATTTTTATTTTGTTTTAAAATAAGTGGTGTTCTGAAAAAAAAATTAAAAAAATTGATTTTATTCTGTTAAAATACTCTTGTTTTAATACATGGAGTTTTATATCACTAAAGAATCACATTTTTAAAGGCATTTAATAAAAAGTAAGTTAGTAAAACATTGCAATAGAAAAATCTTTACTTGATAAACCATTTTCCCATTAATCCCATTTTTTTTAATGCATATAGGACAATTAATGGAATATTTTTTACCATCTCACTATCCCAATTTATGTTACCCTTTCCACTCTCCACCATTATGCACCCATCTCAATTCAGAAAGAATCAGCAATGCTATATATTAAACTAAGGTATATACAATTAAATGTGATAGAGTTGGTTGAACAAGTGATCTCTCCAATAAGGAGTCTCAGGTTCGAAATCTTTTTTTCTATCTTGTTGCACGGGATTGTCTAGTGCAATTTATCTTTATTGTATGATTTACGAGTTATTATACTGAAGCAAAATTTACCTTGTACGCACTCAAATATAGCGATTACAAATTTTATTGTCAACCAAAAAAAAGTAAGGAATCTATAGACTAGTGTTCTCCAAATCGATTACAAATAAGTAAGGAATTTTTTATTTTCAACAAAACATACGAAGAAACTAGAGCTTTAAGTGTGTTCTTTTAAAGAAAAATCTGGAATAAGGTCCAATTTGCTTCTAAATTGCTCATTTTTTCCGCCATTATATTTTTACTTTATTATATCTTCGTGGTTAGCACACTGCGTCGTATTTATCTTTTGTCATTAACAAGTCTCAACGTAAATGAAATTTTAATAAGAGCAGACACCTCTCCAACGACGTGCTTGTTTGATCGAGCTGCACTATTTTTTATTCTAATAGATTTCACTGGGGCATTTGATCAGGAAAAAGTTAAGAAAATTGTTTTTTAAAATTTTATTTTAATTTAATTAGTATACTATTTTCTTGAAATTATGGGACCCGCAGCCCGCTTAAGCTTCTGCTTTTAGTTTTAAATTTATATCCTTTACTTGTAATTTTATTATTTTGAATGTCATTAATTTTTGTATAAATTTTATAATTATTTTGAGTAAAAAAAATTAACTGTTGATGAAAAAAATACTTTAATTATGCAAATTCTAATGGATCTTTTCACATTAGATTTATGGGGGAAAAAGAATGAGATCCATATTAATAATATTTATTAGATATTTATTTTATACTTAATAAAATTATTTAATTAATATCACTTAAAAAAAATTCTGAATAAATATTAAATCCATCCCCACACACGGATTTTTCATAACTTTTTATTGTAATAAAAGACAAACTAGTGTGCATTTTTTAACCACGATAATAATATTAGATCAAAAATCAAAGGAATAGAAAAGTCAATTTTTCATTGGACCAAACTTTGACCTTTTTCTGTTTTTACCCTTTTTGACCTTTTGGGGTCCTGTACGTAGAAAAGTGGGCCCAAACTAACAAATTTCCAATTATGTTGTCTTATATAGAAAGTACCTTGTGGACAGGCCCTTGTGGTCGGGTCTTCCCAATTTGTATTTAACAAGAAATTTTAGTGTATAAAATTATCCTTTGATCATTTTCATACAATTTTGTGTTTCCAAAAATTTTGGCAACTTCCTTTCTCTTTCGAGATGATGATTAAATATGTTTAAATTTTAATAGATTAGTTAATTAATTATATAAATTTTTATTTTATTTGTGAGAATTTAATTCTGCTTTGTAGTCATTTCTTTCTTTTTTTCTTCTCCTGCACCCAATTTTTTTTAAAAAAATAATTAAACATGACTGTAATTTTTTTTACTAAAATTATACATAAAAGCATATAGTATGCGTCAAAGGAATAGGAAAATAGAACACAAAAGAGGAAATTATCTTCTTTTTTAGGCATTTTCATTTGGGTTTTGAGTGAATTATTGGGGTCATTTGCACGTCTGTTCCTTGTTGGTTTTTAATTTATATTCTCTTTCTTTTTTTTACGGCGCATCCATTTATATTTTCGTATTGTTAAAGTTATCTTTACATATTACTCTAAAGAAATTGTGTTTTCATTAGATATAAGTTTAATTGCAAAATACAAAAAATGAAAAAAATCTGTTCATTTAAAATGTAAAAATTAAAGGTCAATTCATTTGAAGAAAAACAAGTGTAATTTTATAAAATTATTGCACCATCAAAACTTAGGTTAACATAGGATCGAAGTGCACAAATATCTGATATTAGGATTATCATTTAAATTATGTTCGTGTAAATTTGTACGTCTACACTTTAGACATGTGGATATTGTCAAGACTTCAGTTAGCATAAAATTTCATGCATATTTAAAATTATTTCGAGATGACTAAATAGGTAAAAAGTTTTAAAAATAAATACAAATTAAATAGCAGTGTTCAAATAAGATGCTCCGCAAAAGTTTTACTCTAAAGTTGAGTTTTGCCTTGCTAGAATTGTTTTTTTTCTTTGGTTGCCTTCCTAATATAGCTTGAAAATAAATCTCTTGATTGACTACTACTTTTCGAGAACAAAGTTTGAATTATTTATTGCATAAATGCATTGTATCACATTTTTAATACTGTTATTTGTTGACTAAGAAACAAGCAATCAATGTATAGTAAAGTTGAAAACAAAATAAAGATTGAAAAGGACAAATGAAAAAAGGAATTTGTGTGTTAACACATGACTTTGATAAGAATCTAAGTTAACATTCAAAATGAAGGCATCATAGTCATTATTCATTAATCAACACAAATGTATTAAGAGAATGAATTTTCAACATTCTTTAATGTTGATAGGGACATGGGGTTGTAGTATTTGTAGCATTCACAAAGGAAGAAAATATAATAAGATTTTATAAAAACATAGAATTAATTTGGACAAGAGGCAATCAAGACATCAATCAAAGAGTAAAAAATTTATTCCACTCAATATTTATATCAAATCAATAGATGCACATTATGTATTTATATATAGACTCTCAGCACTTAACTATCGCCAGTTAACATTCATTTTCATCTCATTATATCAACTAACTAACAAGTTTAAATAGTTTGATGTAAACACCTGATTAATGCGAATTAGTATCTACCTTAATCAAACTTAGGTGTTGTTAAGAAGAAAAACATACAACTTTCTGAAAATGGTGAGTTTTTAAAGAGGAAGAGTATTGAGTTGAAAACTCTGAACCATCCAAAAAAAAAAAAGAAATTGAGGGAAAAATCATCATTTTACTTTGAAATACTTCTTAATATTTCATCGTAATTTAAAATACAATTCCAATATTTCAAATACTAATGAGCAAAGCAATATTGGCAAATACTAATAATATTTTTAAAATATATCTATTTTTTTAAATGGATTAAAAAATAAAGTATGTCATACAAATTGGAACGGAAAATAAAATACTTTAACCAAGATTTGAAGGAATAATTTCTTACTTCTCATTTGATAATTGCACTGCGGAAGAATCAGAAGAGAGACCACAAAGTTTGTGGCCACTGTCATGGAAACAAATTCATACTCCACATATATACTTATTTCCATTTGTGTTTGTATTCGTTCGCCAAATCTTGTTCAGTTTCATTCAAGCTCGATTTTATCTGAATCTTCATGGAAGAAGAAGAAGTAGTTCACTAGCCATTATATTTTCGAAAGATAGTTAATTAAAGGGAAATACGCTTAATTGTTGTGGCTATTGAAGTAGAGGGTATTTTAAGTTAATTTGTTTAAATATAACATTGTCTTTTGTTTTGTAGAAGAAGAAGGAGAAGGAGAAGAAGAAGATGAGGGAATTATTTATATAGAATAATAGTGGATATTGCACATTAATTAGTGAGGTCAATTTAATTGAGATCTGAGACATCGAATTGTTGGGACCATTTACTTTATTGTTATACAATATAAATATCATCCCTATCTACTTGACTAGCATAAGTTAGGTAATTGTTTTTTTTTGTTGGCATTTGGTATCGGTATCACACAACATAGTCACGTGTTTAGGTTACGAGTTCTGAAAATAAGTAAATAATATGTGTATATTAAACTCTTGAGATTCAATCATTTTTTTGAATTCAGCATCTAATAAGAGTTTTAATACACCAAATTACTCTTTTTTTAAAAAAAATAATAGTATAATTCTATAAATAAAATTTAGATAAATAAGGTGTATTCAGACTTTATTCTATCTTTATGAGATAGAAAGAATATTTTTACTATCGAATCCATTGTAGGACACGATAAATTTAAATTTGCGCCATATAAAGTCCTTTGAAAGAAAAAAAACTCTTTATTAGATATTTTTTTTCCTATTTTCATAGCTTGAAATTAATCCTATTTCAAATTAAAGATTAAAAAAAACTCTGTGTTCCACCACGATAACTTAGGTGATTATTTGGTAGCATTGTGATTTGTGAGAAATAATGCTTGTGGCTATTGAAGGCATTTGGATACATTAGTTGGTTTCTAGTGGATATTGCATATTAATTGAATATGGAAAAAAAATTACACTTTAAAATAGTATTCATAATTCACATAGTTGGAATCTCTATAATTGTAAAATATCAAATAAATTAGAACAAATGAAATATCTAAAAAATTGCATAATCTTTTTTTCTTAAAGGAGGATTCCAAGTGGGAATTTTTAATATAGGGAAAAAGCTCAAATATGCCATCGAACTTTGATAAAAGACTCATTTATGTCATTCGTTAAAAGTTTGGTTCTGTTATGTCATTTTCGTTTGAGAAAAAGGCGTATCCATGCCATTATTTGTTAACTGAAATGACATAGATGAGCCAAACTATTAATGGATGCATAATTTTTTTTTCTTAAAGGAGGATTCCAAGTTGGAATTTTTAATATAGGGAAAAAGCTCAAATATGTCATCAAACTTTAATAAAAGACTCATTTATGTTATTCGTTAAAAGTTTGGCTCATTTATGTCATTTTCGTTTGAGAAAAAGGCGCATTCATACCATTATTTGTTAACTGAAATGGCATAGATGAGCCAAACTTTTATTGGATGGCATAAATGAGTCTTTTCTCAAAGTTCGATGGCATATTTGAACCTTTTTCATTTTAAATAGTAATTTAGTTAATGACGTAGCCGAATTATAATTGATCACATGTACAAGATAATTTTGCAAAACGAAAAATATTTTTAGTTAATAAATAATGGCATGGATGAGACTTTTCTCAAACGAAAATGGCATAAATGAGCTAAACTTTTAACGGATGATATAGATGAAATTTTTCTCAAAGTTCAATGGCATATTTGATTTTTTTTTTCTCTTTAATATAATAACTATCTAATTTTACTAGTATAACTAAACAAATATAGGAAATTAGTTTGGAACCAAACACTAAGTGTATCTATTGAATTGTGGTGGAATGATTGATATTCCTTCGTGATTTTAATTTGAAATTTTGAAAATAAAAAAAAACTTATTGAGATTATCGTCCTAATAAATAAGTCTTATAATATATAAATTTAAATTTAAATGATTTTTTAATACGAATATCAATTATCCATAGTCTAAAAAGTACATCCACTATACACTCTCCCGACTAGCTTGTTGATATCAAAAGTTTTTCCACCAAAAATAAGATTGACGACAGTGGGAACTAAAGAAAGATTCAAAAGTGACAATGATTTAAAAAGTATAGAAAAAATATTATAAAATACCAATACATAAAACAAAATGATGTAAAAAAAAAAAAAGTAACGTTGGAGAATTAGACACGTAATAGAATTGAAGGAATAAAAGACAATGAATATACATCACAATTTACAAGATAAGATTTATTATCTTTTTTTCTTTCTTATCCAATTAAGTTATTTTATTAATTCAACTAGTTTGGTCCCATTGATTGGACCACAATTACAAATATTATCAATTATGAATCTTAGCCGTTGAAAATCTAAGTATTTAGGAACCCACCAAGTATTGTAATTACTTTGTCTTTCAAACAAAAGCAAATTTAAAGCATGTTTTATTCTTTTGCCAAAAGAAGATTGGACTTTGAATTTCCCCCTTTCAACCTTTTAATTTGACTTAAAATCATTAGTCACCTCAAAAAAAAAATCAGTATACTACTAATGGGGTCCATCAAATTTGTTACTTAATTTTTAAGTTACGACTAGTTACTCGGATCAAATTTCTAAAATTAATAAATTTTAAAAAGTATTTTGAATAATAATTAATCTTAATCAAACTATTAAAAGTGCTTCTTAGTCACTTTTTCAAAAGTACTTTCAGGAAAAAAATTAATTTTTTTAATTTTTGAAAAACAACTTTTATTATTTTTCAAAATTATTTATTTTCTCCCAAAAATGTAACCAAATTCCTCACTTTTTAAAAATAAAAAAAAAATAAAAAAAATAAATAAATACAATTAACCTCCCATAAACTTGATCATCCTATTAATTTTTGAAAATTTCAATAATTACTAGTATGTTATTCTTTGGAAAATAAAGGGGTAGAATTCAGAATAATTAGTTGGTTACTTTTTTGCACAAAATGTAGAAGAGATAACCTAAATAAATTGGGGGGTGGGGGTGGGGGGGAGGTAAAGCACTTTCTATTTTTACTCTCATTCCTTTCTACTAGAAGACAATATCATTGCCAATTCTTAAATATTGTAAATGTTCTTCTTCTTTTTTTTCTACTTATTGGAATATTTAGAAGTGCTTTTTTTTTTTCCAACAGCTTATTAACAATGATTTTTCAAGGTGCAAACTCTCAAATATTCTCTTATCAACTTGTTTTCATGTTGATGAGATGTTTCACTTGACCTACTTAGGCATATATAATATTCACATTTAGCTAGTATAATTATCTTTCATTTCTATTTGTCAGTTATTATAATTTAAAAATAGATATTCATTTTTATTTGATAAATTTATTAAGATATTACTTTTTAATACCTATTTTACTCTTATTTTTAAGAACTATTCATTTCTCAATATATTTTAAATATTTAATAATTAGGATTAATGTAGTAAAATTATTATTTTTAAGAATATGGATAAGTTACTTTTAGTCCATATTAAGTGAATTGTTGAGACTTTTTTAATAATTTAAAAAAGTGAATTATTTAAAATTATTGAGATATTTTTTTTAATATTTATACTTTATTTAATGAGATTCTTAATTATTTTAAAATTAGTAAAAAATAACTTTAAATTTATATTTTTTTTTAAGAAGTATGTCAAATTCGGATCAGAGGGAGTAAACAAGAGCAAACCACCTAACCCTATGGTTAAAAAAAATAGTGATAGGTTTCCATAAATATGTTTTAATGTTTTGGGAAGGTGTGAGCAAAGAAAGAAAAAAAAATAGTAGGTCCCACAGTGGAATTTTTTAAAGTTTTGTGGGCAAATAATTTTTTTTTAAAAACAAGGGTCCCACAAAAGGGACACCCAAAAAAGTGTCCAGCCTACAAGGCAAAAAAAAATATCTGGACACAAGTGACCTTCTGGAAGCCAAAAAAATAACAACCCATTAAACAACCTTTCAAAGGCCCTATGCTGTTCAATTTGGAAAAATGGGACCAGAATACAAGGTCAAATTTGTCAATATCAAAATTATACACATCTATCAAAATCCATATAATAATCCAATTATCTAACATTGAGATATTATCAAAATATCCACCATCTAATGATATAATATAACTCCTTCTGCCCCCAAATAAAAAAAGAAGATAAAAGTAGAAAAATATATATTTAATAAAAAAATATTATAAGAACAACAACTACAATTATTCCATTACCAAAATACAGACTCTTTGGCCACATTCACATTTATAGAGGTAATAATTCAAGAAACTTTGCAAAGAATAAGTGTATAGTTGATAATTTCGGACATGCTATGATATTTTCAGGCCTTTTCCCTCTTCTTTTTACCACACTTCATATTTTACAGTATCAATGGATATAAGCTAGTAGTACTATATTGATGATAAACGATTGAGAATAAAGAAAGAGAATTCTTGATTCAGCGATAATATATATTATTCAATATTAATTAGTAAACTATTAAGATGTGGCAAACAAACTTAACTTTTCTTCTGGCTTGAGGTAAAGTATGTTATAGTGAAAGTGATTTCAAGGACTATTCAAAGCAAACAAAAGCAAGAAGGAATTTATTGGAGGAAAAAAATGGGGACCTGAATTGAAAATGAAATCTTATAGATTAGGTCCTACACTTTGCTATTTAGTTCACACACATGTAGTGTAACAAAATCAACTATTATTTAAAGCCACCCATCCCAATCTAAAATCTATCTAGGTGTGTGCATGTGTGTTCAAAGATAGCCCCCACCTTTTGTCCTTTTAACGTATTTTTTATTTATAAATCACACCAACCAATGATTAAAGCAACTTGCTGCCCCTATTAATAAGTTGCTAAGATGCTTCATTTTCTTCTTTTTCAATAGTCTACCACACCAAGTTTCAACTCTGGTTGGAGAATAGGAACATAAATGAATCAAGATATATGTTAGCCGACTCTAACTAATTTTGAACTTTTTACATCATAAATATTACCCCAAGTAACTCAATATACAAATATTATAGTACAACATTCTACAAATACTATATCAAAGACAGAAAAACATTATACATAATGTATCAACCTTATATATATAAAGCATATAATTAATGCATAATAGATGTTTATACACAAATATGGAATAAACCGAGTAACAAACTCAATATAGACCGCATTATTTTCCCTAAATATTAACCAAGACTCTTGAAAAGGATAGTCCAAGTAGGAAAGGAAATAAAACAACAGGTAAGTCACAAGTTCCTTCACAAGAGTCTTTATCTTTGCTAAAAGAGAGTAACATCATAGCCAACAGAGCACCAATGACATAATGCCCTTTCCCAAAACAACAAAAAACTGATAGCATCATTCACGGATTTCTGTCATTCTGTCATGACAGAGACTATTTTCAGCCATAAAGTAAAGAATGCAAAGGAAAAAGAATGATGTAAAACTTGAAAGGAAGTAAAACTTGAAAGAAATCTTGAGGGCTATCCATTTATATATGTGCCAAGACACAACACATATACACCTTGCATATACTTATATATGTCCAAAAAAAGATACTACTGTCCAGAAACTGCTAATTCAAGCCAGTAGAAACACCTTTTAAGAGAAGAAAAAGAATAATGAATTACTGAAGCATCAGAGTTCCTACTGAAAAACTTGAAGGCAATACAACCTTCACTAGTCTTAGTTTTCTTATCACTGACCTGCTTCCCACCCTACCCCCCAAAAAAGGGGGAAAAAGGAACCAAAAACCTTTTTCTTTCCTGGACCTAAACCTCCACCATCAACCATGCAGGAAATAGCTGATCAATTTTCCAGCAAACCATCCTGTGATCATCAAAAAAAAAAAAACCGGTCGAGCAGCTCGCATTTTCATTTGTATCTCCCTATAAGCAGTCAGATTATACACCATGGGAATGCATTGTACAAAATCAATCCACATGCTGATTGACTTGCATTTCGTGCAAAATCCTTCGAGGATCAGTCATCAAAAACCCACATGGTGCCACCTTCAAAACTGTGGGTTTTTCATTCCAACTTCTGAGTTTCACTGATGTGCCTCCGCTTGGCTGCCCCATCAAGTTGTACAGCAGCGTTCATTTCTTCTCAGGCTGCCAGCACGCATGCAAATTGTCATTTCCTGGTCAAGAATTATGCTTCACTTCATGAATTACTTCCTCATTTAATCTAAATCGTTAATTTTTTGCGTCAACTCCTAGACTTGTCTACCTAGAAATGGAGCTGAAAGGTAAATAAAGAATGATCATGAGACTACTCACCAGCAGGTTGTTTCTGTTCAGCTGGCTTCACTTGAACCGCTGCGGGAACAGGGTGCACATATGAGAAACCAGCAGGCAAAAGCTGATGTTGACTTCCTGACGTTTGTGTTGTATATTGGGCAGCATGAAGGATGCCCTGCGAGGGCAACACACCACCTTTCATATTATTAGCAGCTGCAGCAGCTGCAATTGCTTTGGCAGGATCAGAAGTGGTGCCACCACCTAGAGTAACAGGACACAAAGTCAACATCCCACTTGATGAGGATGCAGCCGATGAACCAGGCGGTTGTTGGCCAGGCTGGTCAGGACGTCGTCTCTGAAGATAATATCCCCCAGTAGCTTGACCCGTAGAACTTGTAACAGTAGAATGCGGAGGTTGAGCTTGCGCATATGGACTTGAGAAGAACAGTTGTGCTTGCTGCATACTCTTCTGTAAATGTTGCTGTTGTTGCTGCTGAGACTTGGTTCCACCACCTGAAGTTGAAGCTATATTATGAGGGTTTCCAAGAGTTGATGGCACATTCCTCCCACCAGCTGGAGATGACTTCTGGTTGGGAACTGAAGTCGAGGATTTACCCTGCTGCGTCGACAAAGATGAGTTTTGACCCGTTTTATTACTTGTAGTAGCAGAATTTGTAGGTCTTGGGCTTCCACTGGCACCTTTTGAGATTGAGGAAGTGGTAGGAGAGCCAACCATCATGGGGGAAGAGGGAGACTGATTATTGTTTGGGGGCTGTTGTCCCTGTGGAGGAGGAGTAGATCTCTGATTCGTGCCAAAAGATATCTGTGTGTGACTTTGCTGGGATCTAACGTGCTGCTGCTGCTGCTGAGAAAGGTTTTTCAGAGAAGAAGTCGATGACAAAGATGATGGAGCTTGGGATGTCGATGTTCTGGTAGAATTCTTCCACTGAGGCGACTGAGCTTGACTGCTGTTGTTACCACTCTGTACAAGATTTTGAGGAAAAGCAGACATTGCGTTTGGAAATTTTGAAGCAGCAGAAGCAGATGAAGTCAGGTGCTCCGAATAAACATTCCCATTACTAGAGGCTGTCGTCTTACTCCGAGCAGCAACAGCCGCTGCAAACTGCTGTTGCTGCTGCTGCTGCTTGTGAAGCTGAATCATTTGTTGCTGCTGTTGCTGAAATTGAGCTTGCAACTGTGCATTAGGAACATTTAGAGCTCCCATAGCACTTGGCATTGCAGCTCGAGCAGTCCATGAAGCACCAGATGGAAGATTTAAGGACCTTGATGAGCTATCAATAACGCTGTTGGCTGCAATAGTAGACCCAGAGGCATCAGATGTATCGGACCGTGAAAATGCAATAGACTGACCAGCATTTCCCGAAGGCTTCATTGCTAAAACTTTTCTTTCAGTATCAGCCCCAGACTGGTCACCAGATCCAGATTTACCATCCTCGGATACTCTGAAATTCTTCTTCTGCTGCACAGCCTGAGCAGCTGCTGCTGCAGCCATCTGTAAATTTTGCCTTGTAGCTTCAGGGAGACTCTGGAAAATAGCATGATTCTGTGCCATGGACATGTCAATGCCAGGGCCAGCAGTGGCTCCATTAAATGAAGCAAACGACATGGCAAAAGGTTGAGGCGGCACCGACTCTAGACTCGTCTTTAAACCTGGCGGCTGCTGCTGCTGCTGCTGCTGTGGCTTCTTCTCATTTTGATGATTATTGCTGCCAACAGCAGAAGAGGTAACCCCAAAGTTAGCTGGAGGAGTCATCAAACCAAAGTTTGAGGGATGCATGGGCATAGCAAAATTCTGACTGTACACATTAATTGGTCCATGCGACCTTTTCCTCTCTGCAGTTGATGGGCTATCTTCACTGCCCGCCTCATTTTCAATATGGCGCGTCTGTGGGGGCATATGCTGATTCTGTGACTGTGCTGGGGACTGAGATGGATGATTTTTTGTCCCAGAAAAATTATGCAAATTACCACCACCATTAACAGCATTGCCTTGGGACCTCTGTTGCTGGTTCTGCAAATGCTTATGGGATGAAGAGGATCCACTTGACATGCTTGTGTTTTGTTGACCTTGTTGCATTTGTTGGGACTGAGATGTTGCTGGCTGCTGCTGCTGCTGCTGTTGCTGTTGTTGATGTTGCTGATGATGTTGCTGATGCTGCTGTTGTTGATGCTGCTGTTGCTGAACCTGGGAAGGATGAATCATCTGGGAAGAATAGAAAGATCCATTAAACAAGGGCATGGGCTGAGGATGAGTTCCTCTATAACTCGGAGGTGGTCCAACAGCTGGTATTGGGAAAGCATAGGCATTATTCTGCAAGATCGCCAGGTACTGAGCTTCATTAGGAGACATATTTGGGTAGTTGAAGCTAATTGCAGTAGCAGCTCCACCAGCTGTAGCTGAAGCAGTTCCGGCAGCAGGATTAGATGTGTTAGGAGAGACTGAAGGGCCCGTCGTGCTAGGTGACTTTGCGGGACCTGGACGAACAGCAGCAGCTGCCTGTTGTTGATTTAAAGGGAAGATGAAAGCAGGCCCGTGCTGTAAATTCATTGGGGGGGGGGGGGGAGGGGGAGAATCAGCAAAAAGGCGTAGTCTTGGGATCTTTTCATTTTTCATTAAAAAGTTGAAAAATAGAGGAAAATCAAGAAATCAAGGTGTTAATAAACTCTAAGAAGATGATGTACCAGTAGATTATTGGGCGGAACAGGAGGTAAAGCTTGTTGGAGTAACATTTGCTGCTTTCTCTGAGCAGCATCTGCAATGTTAGCAGGTTGAACTTTGTCTTTTCCACCATTACTAGGGAAGATGGCAAGCCCCTGCCCCTTCTCCGGCCCAGCACTTGCTCCCCTAACAGCTAAGTTTCCATGGAGATCCGCGGCCGGCATAACATTGAGATTGCTCTTGGCTCCAAAGAATGGTGCAGTGCCAGCAGCAGGTGGCCAGAAAGGATGCATCTTCATAAATTGCTGAAGACAATGTATGTTCCTAGCAATGTAACAATGTGTTGCACATCTTTTGGGCCGTGGTTGAGAGAATAGAGGCTGCATAAAATTTCAGAGTTAAGAAAAGGGGTAGAAGCATGAATGTAACTTCAACCATAGAAGTGAAAGAAATACAAAGTAAAATACCTGCATTGGAGCAGCAGAGGAAACTGTACTTCCATCCATAGCAACAACTCCTTGTAAAGGCGCCATGTATCTGCTGACAGGAATTGTGAGTTATTTCGCCAGAGAAACACAGCATTTACACCATGGATCTAATACTTGAAATATCAATTAAATGAGAGCACTGAAACACAATAAGTCAAGCCGACCGTACCCCATGGGAGGAAGCCCACCAGGCCAGCTAGCCATAGACATTGGCATAGGCAAAGAGCTGGATTGACCTGAATATAGAAAGATCACTCCATCAGTAAAATCCAAGGGAAGAATTCATTTTCAGATTCAAGAAAATCAACTTACCAGTTTTTTCTAGAATTGATTCTTCTTTAGTAGCTTTTTGGGAAGGAGGTGATGGTTGGTGCTGCTGCTGCAACTTTTGACTCTGCTGTTGGAATTTGCCACTTCCACCACTATCCTTTTCTGGCTTTTCCAAATCAAGATCAAGATTAATATTCCTTCCCCTATTACTCTCACTTGGCTTATGAGAATTAATTTCTTCTACAGCTGCTTTAGACTTCTGTTCCTCAGCTTCAACACTCACCACCCCTTCATCTTTCTCAGCCTTGCCAATCCTTTCATCATCCTTTTCTTTCACAGCAGGCTTCATTTCCTGAACAAAACAATATTTGCCAATTCAATAATCAGATCATCCTCAATATCCTCAGAAAAGGGGGAAAAGGAAGAGACTACTCACAACAATATTTTCTGATATATTATGCTTATTATTATCCACAGCTGCTGAGCCAAAATCCATCTCAGCCTCCCTTTCAGGTGATGATCTCAACTGCGGAGGAGGAGCCTAAAATGGGATTGAAAGATCAATTAAAAAAAATTACAAAGAAGAAAGATGAAAAAGATTCTTTTTTAGGAGTGATCTTCATCCTCACCATAAGATCTATCTGGAACTTCTCCTCTCTCTGGTTTTCCACTTCTGAAACAATTCCACTGCTGAAATTCCAAGAAACCCCACAAATCATCAGACTCAAGAAGGAGGATTAAAAGTTTCATAATCAAGAAAAAGATCAAAAATTTGGATAGATACTCACACTTGGGTAACTGCAACAGCAGCAGCATCCTCACGAATACTATTATCTACTCCCAAAGTAACAGATTCCCTTTTTGGTGAATTCACTTCCTCCTTACTCTCCTTAAATTCAGATTCCCCAGGCCTCCTCTTGACCTCAGATTCCACCTTCATCGGCTCCGGCATCGGATCTGTTGCCGCCGGCAAACTTTGCACAGAAGCACTTACATCATATAAAGAAACACCATTTTCAACAGTAGATTGTGGGGTCTTCTCCAAATTAGGAGAAAAAACCTCCATCTTCATTGTTGTCTGATCCATCTCCACTTTAGCTGTAGTAGACGAAATGGGGCTGCTCCGTACACCAAATCCTCCAGGATTTTCCAAGACTTGTCTTGGTCTTTTCCTCTTCGGAGCTACAGAATCAAGAACAATACTCATCAGAACAAATACAAGAAATGGGATTGTTTGTTGGTTGGTTGGTTGGTTTTTCCAAAAACCAATTGCAAAGATTGGAACTTTATTATGCTCACCAACAGTAGATAAAGGAGTAGCTGATGAGTTCGAATTAGAAGCTGGAGATGAAACTCTGGATCTGTTATTAACTTCTCTTGTATCATTTGTTCCACTTTCTTTTTTTGAAGGCCCTTGCGACTGAGTCATCAATCCATACAAAACTTCAGCAATCTCAATCTCAAGTTCTTCAGGGTTGGATGAAGAAACTTTAGGAGGTGACTTTGCCGGCGGCCGTTTTTGTCCACTAGGCTTCTGTATTAAAAAAAACAATCAGTTCTGATAACATTAAAAACAAAGAAAATGAAAAAGTAGAAAATCAGATGAAAATGAGACTAACAATTTTTTTTCTGACTGAAACATTAGAAGAAGATGGAGATAAAGGAGCTGCCGGAGATGGTGATGTTGCCAGAATGTTCTGTCCCACCGGCGAAGCTGTCGATACTTGCTGATGAATTTGGTCTCCGGTGACAACACCACTGTTACCCCCACCACCAGTTGTCCCAGAAATCCAATCATGCGACCTCTTTGTAGATGCTAAAAACATCAAAAAGAAAAAGAGGGTCAATCAAGAAATCCTCAAAAAACAACAAAGATGAAAAACAGTACAAGAACAAACAAAAAAAAGCAGTACCAGAACGAGCTTTTCTTGGAACAGAAACACCAATCATTTCATCACCAGTTTTCCACACAGGTGCTGCTCTAAACACCTTTCCACCAACATTTGGTGGAAAATTTTTCCGAGGTTGTAGATGATGGTGGTTATGATTGTTGTTATGGTGATGATGATGGTTTGAAATCGACGACCCTCCCATCGTCGCCGGCGCCGGATTCGGCGGCGGCAACAATCTACTACTAGCTGAAACAACGTTTGTTGTTGTCGTCGTCTCTTCATCATCATCATCTTCATCATCGTTTACACTTTCTTCTGAACTATCATCTCCACCATCTTCTCCACCTCTGTGCATCATCAATCTATCAGCTCTTCTTCTTTTACTCCGACTTGACCTATCTCTATCTCTATCCCTAATATCCCTCTCTCTAATATCCCTTTCTCTATCTCGTTCTCTGTCTCTCTCACGTTCCCGATCTCGATCTTTCTTCACTCTCTCCCTTAACCTTACAGATTCTTGAATCTCTACACCCCCTTCTTCATCTGCATAAACAAAATCAAGAAAACATAAAAATCAAATTTTTTTTGAAGAATCAGAAAAAAGATTATAGATCTATGATGTTTTTACCAGGGGAATCTCTAAGACTGTTACTTCTATGTCTGCGTCTTGATAATCCATTAGATGTGGCGGCTACCATACCAGTTCTTCTTGCTTCTCTGTTCCTATCCATTTAATAGAAGTTTTTTTTGTCTTCTCCGGGGAAAGAAATCAACTAACCCCAGATGAGGTCTAACATAATTCACCGGAATTTATGGTGGTTTCACCGGAAATGAAGTTTTTTACACTTCCCGGCCGGCAAACAACAACCCCACAAATGAATTCTGTTATCTTTTTACAAATGGGTGTGTTTTCTTTGGTTTTTTATCGTCTCTTTCTCTCTGTAGTTGTTTTGTTTCTTCTCTTTTTTCTCTCTCTCTATGTATCTTTGGTTCTCTCCTTTTTCTGCTCTCTATCTTCATCAGCTTTTGGCTATATCACACTCTTCAAACCCTCGTGGAAGGTTGAGATCTATCACTTTTGACATTTTATTCAATCTCCACCCTTCATTCTTCATCTCATCCAACGGTTTACATTCAACATTGCCAGCATGGCATGTGGTTCCACCGACTGACACGTGTCGGTCATCGCTTTCCATGCTCCTGATTTAAATAATGTTGGGTGGGTTTGGGTGGGGGTATGACTCAAATATAAGGAGTTTTATTCTGACAAAAAAAAAAAAAGTATTGAGTAGTAATATAATTTAAAATTTTCGTGGCCCTGTTGTGTGGGGCACTTTTCACGAATGAATGGAACAAAACAAATATTTACCCGCAAGTCTATTACATTTACTCTATTTGATACGAGGATTAAATTATTTTTAGCATAATTTATTCTATCTGAAGTGAGATAAAATTATTTTAAATTATATAATTAGGTTTGAAATTAAATATATAATTATTCAATTAACCTCTAAAAATTTTATTTCGTTAATCAAAAATAAAATATATAAATATATTATTTAACTTTATTTTTATTGATATTTATGTACTTTAATTTTGGATGTACATAATAGACACTTAAATATGTATTAAGTTTGACCAAATAAACACATATGCCTTTTATTGATATTTTATTTGTATTATATCATATAAGAAGAATATATTTATTTGTATAAAGACTAATTATTTATTTATACATATCTAAAATTAAAAAACATAAACATTAATTAAGATAAAATTAAAAAATACATTTACATATTATGCCTCGATTATAATTTAATCATATATCCCATTTTATTTTGCATACCAAACTATCCTTTAGTTGACCGGTTATAGCCGGTTGTACATGTATGTGATTCTCGGTAAAAGCAAATAAAAACATGACGATCACAAGGAATCTAGGTGACTGCAAAACAATATCGTTCTAGCTGGTCAAATTCATTAATTTTCGGGTTTTACTAGCAATTTTTTAGCATTTCAGAAATAATAACAATAATTATGAATTCTTGCAATTTTTTTATTATTAAGTAAAGTGTGTATTTAGTACTGTCCAGTTCCTTTTTTCCAAAAAAAAGGACAGGTGGGACCCACTAAATGAAGATCTAAAACTCAAATCAACGGTATAGATCATCCGTTTGTCTAGTTGGAAACCACCTGAGGCGTTGGATGGATAAGTGATGTGGCCATATGCGGTTGTTTAATTAAATGCTTTATTAGATTCCGACAATTAAGGCCCGAGCCTACGTGGTTAGTTCGGCAAGATCTAGACCGTTGAGATTGAAAGATCGAACGGTGTGAAATGGCCGGGCAGCGGAGGGAAAAATGGCAGTCACGGTCACGGAACTTCCCAGAAAAATAAGTGGGGCCCAGAAGTTTATTTAATTTATTTATATTTTGCGTTAGCCATATTGTCACGTTCTGTAGTGCTTTGTAGTTTGTGGTAGCTAAGATGTGGAGCCCAAAATCCACAATTATTATTTATTTATTTATTTAGTTGAAATGAAAATAGTGAAGGCAAAAAAAAAAAAAAAGGAAAGAATTAAATTTCTTTTACTTTTTCTCTTTTTTGCAAATTTGTGAAGTTTGACTTTTTTTATTTGGGTTTGATTTTTGTATTTTACAAATTCTAATACATTCAAATCAAATTGGATTCACTAGATACACTTTTTTAAAATATTATTATTATTATTTATGGTTGAAGTGAAAATAGTGAAGGCAAAAAAAAAAAAGTAGGAAAGTGAATTAAATTTCTTTTACTTTTTCTCTTTTTTGCAAATTTGTGAAGTTTGACCTTTTTTATTTGGGTTTGATTTTTATATTTTACAAATTCTAATACATTCAAATCAAATTTGATTCACTAAATACACTCTTTAAAATATTATTATTTATGGTTGAAGTGAAAATAGTGAAGGCAAAAAAAAAAGTAGGAAAGTGAATTAAATTTCTTTTACTTTTTCTCTTTTTTGCAAATTTGTGAAATTTGATTTTTTTTATTTGGGTTTGATTTTTGTATTTTACAAATTCTAATACATTCAAATCAAATTGGATTCACTAAATACACTCTTTAAAATATTATTATTTATGGTTGAAGTGAAAATAGTGAAGGCAAAAAAAAGTAGGAAAGTGAATTAAATTTCTTTTACTTTTTTTATTTTTTGCAAATTTGTGAAGTTTAACTTTTTTTATTTGGGTTTGATTTTTGTATTTACAAATTCTAATGCATTCAAATCAAATTGGATTCACTAGATACACTTTTTAAAATATTATTATTATTATTTATGGTTGAAGAGAAAATAGTGAAGGCAAAAATAAAAAGTAGAAAAGTGAATTGAATATCTTTTTCCTTTTCTCTTTTTTGCAATTTAGTGAAGTTTGACTTTTTTGAGATTCGATTTTTGTATTTATGAAAATCAAATACAGCCAAATGAAATTGGATTCACTAAATACACTCTTTAAAACATAACTAAAAAAGTTTAATGCAGATTATTTCATACACCGTAGTGGTGTACTGGTGTTTGACTAAAAAATCTATAGACCAAATCAAAGAAAAGAATTGACTTTTTTTAAAATTGAATTTTGTTTGATTTTAAATTTTAAAAATCAACATAATTGATTGGATTTGAAGCAATTGAGAAGAACAATTGAACCAAATCAACTATATAAATATTTATTTATATTATAATTACACATATATTTATGTATCTGTTATATATAAAATTTAAATGGTACATATAATTTTGTTGTATTCTTGGTTCATAATAGAGATGTTGCCTTCATAATTGAATTTTTAATTTTAATTTTTTAGTTTGATTTGTAATTTTTATTTTGATAATGTCAAGAATCTGGCTCATATTAAAAATCATTTGTCTTTGAATTCTTTAATTAATCACCATTATTTTATTGAGATATCGTCAAGATATCTTTGCATATTACAACTAAAATTTTAATTTTTTGCAACAAAAATTATATTATAAGAAATTTTATTACATTTCTTACGAGTGACTATATTTTCTGACAATGACTAAATTATTTTCTTCAAGAGTAATTGATATTAATAAATATTTGGCCAATACAGTATCGAGGCGTTTTAGTACAAATAAACTAATAGTTTAGATATTTAAAAGAAATAATAAATATTTAAGATATAAAAATCATAAAAAATATAATTTAAAAATATTCTTTATCACAAAATTTATAAATTGATATTCACTTCATTCCATATTAATTGTCTAATTTTCTTTTACATGCCCTTAAAAACTCATAAATAAGAAGAATGATTTAATGGGATAGTTCGACTCTTACTTATTAAGAAATTTTTTTGAAACTTTATAAATTTGTTTACACTTTCAAGAAGAATTAATTATAAAATAATCAAATAATTAATTTTATTTTAATTTTGTAAATGGACAAATCTAATAGCATCACAAATAAATTAAAGTATTGTCGCATGTATTATTAGAAATCACTCAAAGCACAAACGATAGAAATACGGTACTAGTGGAAACTTCAACCCCAATGATTAGTTATTTTTGATAAATTAAGGAATGATAATTTTTATATTCTCAATTTATTAATATTGAGTTAATATTTTTGAAAAGTATAGTAAATAAGTATATTTAAGACTCTATTAATTACTAGTGATAAAATGATAAATTCACTATGAGTCTGTTTGGATGGGCTTTAAGTTGGTTTTTTTAGCTTTTGGACGTGTTTGTCTAATGCTAGCTTTAAATCATAAAATTCTTAAAGTCAGTCAAAAATGAAAAGTTAGGATTCCTAACTTTTTTTTTCTAAGTGCTTAAAGTCATTTTCTTTGACCATGAAAATTACTTTTATATCCCTTATATTTTAACTAAATTCCCAAACTATCCTTTTTATTCTTTTAACCCTAAAATTCGCATCATTTTCCTCATTTAAGCACTTTTATCCAAACACTCAATTGCTTATTTATAAAAATAACTTTCAGCACTTCAAAGTTCTAAAAGCACTTCATACATAAAAGTTACTTTTTTTAAGCCCATCCAAATGGGCTCTATATCAATTATTATTTTCTTAATAGGTGTGTCAAGTCAAAATTTAACAAGTAAAAAGGAACAAGGAAATACTTGTTTTAGATACTGATAATATGCTTCAAAATTGTGTAGGTCTAAGTTTAAAATTGTCAACATTAATTGTTGCACAAGTATCATATAATTTTGTTCGAAACTAATAATAAGTCGTGTAATTGTTGTTTTTTGAATATTGATTCATTAAGTTCTTAATATGTGTTCGTTTGATGTTTATTTATGGCGTCGAAATAAATGATGAGCAAATATATTACCGTAGATTCATTAATAAGTCCTCATCGATGAATTAATTTATTGTCGATGAATCAAGCAAAGAGATTCGTTATCACTAAAAAAAAAAAACTTCCTCATTGAATGGATCAACACTATAAAAAAAAATCGATGTCGAATGAATGCACCATCACTAATAATATGAATAAGCTAGCTAAATATCATTGACAAATGCATTAACATCCTAAGCTAAAAATCTATTTTGAATTGACTCAATTCAAATTACTTGTTCTAGTACATGCTATAATTATAATTAAATGAGTTAGTATTTCTTTTTTCAATCGGAATTTATAAATGCTTTTATTTTTGTCTTAAAACTTCATTAATTTTGTTGTCCTTTAGAATCCCCTTGTAATCTAAATGTGAAAATTATGATATTTGTGTTAATCTTTGCATTATTTTTATTCCTTATTTATGTTGCAAAAAAAAAAAATTGACATCGAGAAACCAATGTATATTTGCTAAATCAAGCTTCTTTAATTTACTTTGGATCTTTGGAGTACCATTGTAACTAAATGATTTTTCTTTATTTGTTTAACTTAATAAACACAACACTAAAACTTTGTATTCCTCTCATTGTATAAATTTCCTGTTGTTTCAATTAATATTACCATATTATTTTTGGTATTAATTGTTAAATTTCGATAGATTGTTTTGAATTTTTTGAATTTGATTGAGCATGTGACATACTATATAGTTATAATAATTGTTACATTAATTTCTTAAAATATAGTCATTGTAATCTAATTCAATAAATTGATTTAGATTACTTCATTCCAAATTACTTGTTGCAGAACATGTTACAATTAAATGAAGAGTTAATACTTCCTTTTTCAATTGGACTTCATTAATTCTTTTTATTTTTGTCATACATATAACTTCATTAATTTTGTTGCTCTTTAAAATCCCTTTGTAATCTAAATATGAAAAATGATGTTATTTATGTTAATCTTTGTAAAATCTGCATTTGGATTTTTCTTCTTCCTTATTTACAATTCAAAAGCAAAAACATAAAAATATTTAACTTCATTAATTTACTTTGGATCTTTGGAATACCACTCTAACTAAATGATTTTCCTTTATTTAATTTGTTTAACTTTATAAACACAACAGTAACACTACTTAAACTTTATATTCCTCTATTCTATAAATTCCCCAATTATTTCAGTCAACATTACACTATTATTTTCTATATGAATTGTAACATTTGATTGTTTTGATTTTTTATTTTGTGTGAACTTGATTGAGCATATGGCATACTATATACACTTATAATAATTGTTATGCGCTAAAACCAAATTTGGTTAGGATTTAATTAGTCCGAACACTTACAGTCTAGGAATAATGCAATCTCACGAGAAGGTTTGTGATCACAAAAGTATAATAGACAATATCAAGTCCCCAAACTTCTTTTCTTCGATATTTTTTTTATTATAGCATTTTTACTTTTGTATTTTTGAAATTTTGTTTGAAATAACATTTTTATTAAGTATCATTTATCATAAATTTCTCTACCTAAATACAGACAGCAGTAAGGTTTGAATATATATATATATATATATATATATATATATATATATATATAATATCTTCTTTACATCTTGCTTATGAAATTTCTTCGAATTCTCATTTATTCTATCTCTTTTTTTTCTTGCATTCCTTAGTCTCTACGTAACTTCATAATTAGAAGGGAATTGGAAGTCTTTAAAGTTACTAAAACACACACTCCAATTTTAGGATAGGTACTATGTGACTTAGGCATGGGCGAAAATTGAAAAAAATGCGTTTACAACATAAAATTGACTTATGCGGCGGTTAAAATCTTCAACTGGTTCAACTTTAATAATGTTAAAGTAATTTTGGGTCTTATATGAAAAAAATTAAATATTAGCATATGCATATCATAGACTTGGGCACGGTTTGGAATTAAATGTTATATAGTGGTATTTGATTATTATTATTTTTACCTATACCTATGGTTACACCAAAACATTTTGGTTTTTTCATGATTAATTGATGGATTAAAATAATGATATATTGACTTATTATGGCTAATAATAAAAATGCATGTCATGTTTATTGCTTGTTGCTTGACTTTTATGAAATGATTTTAAAAGAGATTACCACTTGACTAAATTATATTATATTAGGCAAAAATAACCAAAAGTTCTAAGCAAATATACTTTCTCCCCACAAACAATATGTTATTTATATTTTTAAGTAACTTTGATTTTATAAAACTGATAATATTGTCTAGCATAACCACTTACTTCCTGACTAATTATTCTAACAAGTCGGACTGTCACAATTAAAAGAGAAAAGCATCCAATGCAACCAACTTGTACTTATTATTCACATAGATCACAGTTACTTTTTATCTGTCTATAATAAACTTTGCATATTTCTTAAAAAAACAATAGATGAGGTATATATATTACCATGATGATATTCATATTAATTAGCGTATAGTTTTAAAAAACTTGAAAAATGATTTGAAGCGAATAATTAATATCAAGAATAGAACAAAAGAAAGAATTTTTTTTCTATGCTAAAATACACGAATAAAAATTAAAAATTATATATTTAATATTAGTTAAATAATCTGCATCAAATACGTAGAGGATTGTATCTTTGAAAGTGCTATGTTAATTCCTATAGGATATGAGTAGGGTTAGGTATAAAATATCGAAAACCGAATTATCAAATTGAACCGAACCGGCTATTTCGGTATTCGATACTGAAATATAAAATTTAGTATTTCGGTGTCGATATTCGATATTTACAATTATACCGTTCGATATTCGATATTTACAATTATACCGTTCGATATTCGATAAATACCGAATACTAAAATTAAATATTTTAAGTCCAACCCAAATCCTAACTCTAAGAGTCTTAAGACTTTCAGTACTTCACCACCTTCACCTCATTTCTAATTTTCCTTTTTGTTCATCCAAATCGGCAAATTCTAACTTGGACATCACCCGTCTTATTCCAAATTTCTCATCCAAAGCCTGTGATTTCTCCATCTTAATTTCTGATTCTGCTCCATCTTCGTACGGTCAAACCTCCTTCTTATTCTTCTTCCATGGACCGTGAGGTGACTACTAAATTTTTGTTATCCGTTGTTCTCTGTCTACTTACTTGATTCCTTTCTTGATTTGTTTTTTTTTTATCTTGTGGTTCATGTTGGGAGCTTGGGCCTTGGGGTATTTATCTATTTAATTTGTTTTCTTTTTGTATTTCATATATTGTCCATGCTGATGTGGGAAGGACATCAGGGAATATGAGAATCTGATATTCATTTTATTGCCTCTATCTTAAATGATTGAAAAAATTGACAAACTTTTCTTTCAGTACATGAGAATCTGATACATGTATCAAGCTTTACTGCTTATGTATCAAATACATAAGAATCAGATACATAAACAACTTTACTGCTTCTGATAACATGAAAATCTGATTCATGTATCATGTTTTACTGCTTATGTATCAGATGAATAAGAATCTGATACATAAGCAGCTTTATTACTTCCGGTAACATGAGAATCTGATACATCTATTAAGCTTTACTGCTTATGCATCAGATACATGAGTTACAATTTTGTTGTTAAAAAACTAGACTTTGATAAAAGCAAAGTGGTTTGTTTAATTACTAAGCAATTTTCTTGATTCCTACCGTATATTACTTCAAAATAGCCAATTTGGGGCATTTAGTTGTTTACTTATTTCATAAACCGATATAAATTTTGGCTATACATATTTCGTTCTCTTTGTTTCACACTCAATGATCAACAAAGGGTCTGTGGATTTACTTTCTTGTTCTAAATCAGAATATATTGGAAAGAGTTGATCTTATGTGCTTGAGAACTAGATTGATATGTTGTTGTTGGACCTTAAATTTCTCAATTGGAGAAAGTGATGTACACCAGAGAAGTGAATATGTTGTTGTTGTTACTAATTATATTAACCCCTTGCATAGTATACTTGTATTCTAATACAGTGGACTTCGACTTCAATATGGTATTACTGAATACCGTATCGAATCGAAGTTTGATTTACCAATTACTGAATTACCGAACTGAAGTTTGAAAGTTCGGTATTTGATATATACTTTGAATTACTGATTATCAAATTATCGAATCCGAACTTTAAAAATATCGAACCGAATACCGAACGCCCAGCCCTAGCCCTAGCTATGAGAGCATCTCATTTGAGGACAAAATAAAAATATTAAACATTAAACAATTTTCAAATTCCTACTAGAAGAATATTATATATTTTTCTAAAAAGGGTCAAAATGTCCATAAATTATGTGAGATAAAAAAAATGTTATTTGCTTATAGTTTGGTCCAAATATATCATTGTCGTCAATACTTTGGTCCAAAAATATCGTTATTGTTACTTAAAGGGTCAAAAATGCCATTTTTCAAATAAATATCTTATTTATTTACTTTTTGAACACATTCTTTTTCTAATAATATTTTTTTATTAGCAAATATTTGTCCTACTTTAATTTGAAAAAGAAATAAAAAATAAAAATATTTTTTATTTTATTATAATTATTTTTTATCATTATCTAAATAAAAATTAAAGATGAGTTAACTATGAATTATGAGCTTATATATATGACATATATTATCCGTTAAAAAATTACATAAAACCATTCTATTTTAATTGGTAAAATGATATTGAGAACAAAAAAATTATTTCCTTACATTTTATTAGTTAAAGTGATTTTAAAATGTTTAATATATATATATATTTGAAAAAAGACATTTTTGATCTATTTAGTAACAATACGGACTTTCTGGATCAAAGTACTAACAACAAGAACATTTTTGGACCAAACTATAAAGAAAAAATATTTTTATTTAATTTCAGATAATTTAAAGGCATTTTTAATCCTTTTTCATATATTTTTAAATACTCTTCTTTTCTATATTTCTTATGAGCGAGGAAAAAAACCAGATTGAATTCTCAAAAATATTTATTCTAGGTTGTTACCACTTTATCTATTTTCTTTTCACATAATGAATACGTCACATTTATTTTTTTACATACTATTTTTTTTTATTAGTGATTGTTAATTGATAGTATTTATTTCTCAAGTCATTTTGTCCCATACATAGTAGTCCGTCGAAATAATTTTAACATAAAATATTGAGTATAACTAAGTACTTCGTTCCATTTGAGCGGTTACTATTTCTATACAACAACAATCCAGTGAAATTCCACAACATAGGATTTGGAGAGGATAGAATGTACGCAGATCTTACTCCTACCAAGGTAGGACGACTGTTTCCTGAAGACCATCGGCTCAGTAAAAGCATAAATGCATAAAAAATGATATATTTTAATATTAAAAAATATAATTATAAACTTTTAATTTATAATTATACTTTTACAGAAATTTTTATAATCACATCAAATATTATGATCAATGACGACCCCTTTTGGAAAACTACACTGTGAATAGAATAGAAAAATTATATATATTCTTGAATTTTTTGGTATTTTTTTTATAGTTTAATTATTCAAAATTTTATTGAGATTATTTAAATTATATTTATGAGTTAGCCGCTTATATAGTGGAAGGTCTATTTGTATTTACATTTTGGTCAAAGCACGTACTGATTTTCTGTGCTTATTCACAGTGCTTAAATAGGGCAACTTTTGCGGTACAGATTCATTGCACCTAAATTTGCTCCTCTTACGTGGCATATCTTTTTATTACATGTCCACTTATATTATTGCCACCTATGAATATCTTTTTATTTTAAAATTAAATCTTTCTATTGGCTTCCCACTACTTTCTCATCTTCACTCACCCTATAAATATCTTTTTTTTGATTAATAAAAGAAGATAAATGAGAAAATGTTAACGTCACACGGACTACATCTTGGCGCTCCATAATGTGAGGTAAAAATTTATCTGTATAAGATATTTACACATCAATATAAATAATAAAGAGTTGCTTGAATGACGCACTCTTTAATTTCAATTCTAAGATTATGAATTCGTAGGAAGTCGAAAGGATTGAAGCTTTTAGATAAGCGTAAAAAAAAAGACACACAAATATATCTTATTATGATTAAGTAATTTAATAAAGTAAAAATTCATATTAAGTAATTATGATTAAATAAAATAATATATTTAAATAGTATATATTTATTGACTTGATGTAAACACCTAATATAAACAAATATTAAAATAATATCTAAATATGATCTTTAATTTTATCTCAACTAACATCTTATCTTTTAACTTTGATCTGCACAAATAAGCATTTAAACTTTTATAAAATTAAATAAGTAAATACATGTAATTTATGTGTGGTATAATAATATACATAGAATACTATGTAGAAATTGTCATATAGCTCGCTAAGTAGAATAAATGTATAGGTTCAATATTGAAGAACATAAATATTAGATAAAATTATGAGATCAATTTAAAAAATACATTAATACGAACACGTGTTAATCAAATATCTCCGCAGCTTTGTGGCACAGCCTTGTTACTTTAACAGCGCCTCTCATATAGAAAACCATCAATTAAGAGTTTATTGAAGCCACGTGGGAATAGTGGGACCTAAATCTTGGGACCACATGAACAAAATGGATGGCCCACAGAACGTGGACCCCTCCACTTTATTTTTTTTTGTTTATTTGTCGGTTGTGAGTTTTTTAATCGTTTAAAAATTCGGTCTGTTCTGCCACGTGGGCTAAGGACGTGCTACGTCATCTTAGCCTACGTGGCTTGCCCTATAACCGTGCAAGCGCGTGATCAAAAGATTTAGCCATCAACAACACGAACCCCACCAATACTTGTATTATTTTCATATTAATTGTTAATCTCGATTTTAATCTAATTGAGATTTGATTATATTTGTTCTTTAGTCAAAATCATTTGATTCTCAATTGTTTCGTTTTTTTTTTCTTCCTGTTTTTATTTGTCATTTACTTACGGGTATTGTGGCCGGGGTTGTTTGGTGTGAAAAATAAAAATAAATAATTATGAAATAAAAAAATAATTTAGAGATAAAATTTTGATGTCTTATTTAATTGTTATATTTAGAATAATTTATTCTATCATTTATATCATAGTGATGAAATAAGTTGGGATAAGTTAATTCGGATAATTAATCATAAAATAACTTGTTTCCAACCAAATGGACCCTTATGTCCATGAAAAATTTGGAGGAAATTATTTCTATAAGTAGCATTTTGTTCAATTTATGTGTCACTTATTTTAATTAATAGATAAAATAATAGAGTTAAGGGTCTTTTGAAAATATTCACTTTATCTTTACGAGGTAGTAGTAAAATCTGGATACATTTTATTCTTATCAGATTCACTAAATGTGAAATTATACTGAATATTGTTATTGTATTATATAAAATAATAACTTTTTTATTAAATAATAAGGTAATTTTTAATTTTTAATTTTATCCTTAATGATATAACATACAGTCAAACAAATATTTATAATTTAGTTTGGACTATAATTTTGAGAATTTTCCTTTTATTTTTAAATTTCAAGTCCAATTAAATACAATCACCTAAATTTAGAGTGAGAATAACAATTTTTACAGAAGAAGTAATTTTACAAAAAAAATATTTTATCACTCACATTTGAAAGGACCATTTAATAAAAACAAAACAAATCTTACGATGGCATTTACTACTTTAATGTTAACATCATTATAGAATATGCTATATTGAAATTCTCCTGGCTTTGCTTATTAAAAGTTTTAGTAGTTAATAAACCACATAATGATTTGTTTTATGTTACTACTAGAATATGTAAATATAATAATGTAATTGTGACATGGCTGGCAAGCAAGTTGTATGTGGGTCGTAGCCTTCTTCTTTATTTTTCTCAGTCATTGCAATAAAATAATATAATATATTTAATATTGGCATTTAATTATTTATTACTAGTTTATTATGAATGGGCTCCACATTCAACAAAGGAGCATTTTTTTCTTTTTTAAAGTGTTAGATATGAAGGTAAAAAAGTTCAAATAATCTCCTCCTTTCTCTACTTTTCAAATGAAGCATTAAAAGTACTTTACCATATCCTTTTTGAATATCACCAAGACTTATGAAATAACTAAATAAACAAATCATTTCAAGGCTAATTTAATTTTTAGATAATTAACTAACAAGAAATTCAAACATGTAAGATTTGTAAAATCAATATATTGATGAATGACTAACTAGATCTTCCTTTTTATTGCAATTTCACAATATAACAATGTCAATAATATAATTACCATACATATTAGATGAGATAAAAATGACTCGGATAATGTATTTATATAAAAATTAGATAAGAAACTCAATTGCTATTAATAAAATCCTGATGAGATCTCCCATTACAAACTTCATCAGGTAGAACGTACATTAATAATTATACTCATATATTATAAATATGTAAAGTACATGACTCAATAATCAATTATCACACTTATAAGTATGCTCGAATTTATTAGCTATCAAATTGCAAATGTTTAAAATACGAATAAAATTTTTTCGATAAAGTAATCTTATTTTTCTTGCAACATTATGACTCAATTATCATTTGAATCCTGGCAGTAAAGATAAACACATTTACTTAAATATATTTAAGATAGAAAGAGAAATGCTTTTAGAATTTTTAACAAAAGGGAAAACAAATCATCCGCTTTATTCCTTAAGCAATTTGTATTTCTTTTATAGGATAAAAATAAAAATAAAAATAAAATTCTCCACACCTAGAAGACCAAAAGGAGAAAAATATCGACATCAATGATAGATCTCTCCTAGAATTTAACGTAATGAATTGCCCTTAATTCTTGTTTTATATATACATATAATTTTAGTTTTTCAGTCAAGATTTAATATTCATTTAAAGATCAATTATATTTGAATTCACACATTAAATGATGCATTTACATAAATAACTCTCTTCAATATGATTTTTCATTTTCAAATTTCAAAATTTAGAATGTCTGATTAAAGATAATTAAATCTCCAATATTCATATTGATAAATATTGTTATGTAAAAGTATAAAAAGTGCCGCAAAGTGCGACAAGCGTGTAATATGATACCCTGACTTTACAAGTACTTTAGATTAATTAATTAATTATCTAATATACGTTTTAGTTGGCATTATTTTAGTGTATGTATAGTAAACAAAGTTTTTGTGATCTTATCTATGTGAGATGTATTACTATTTAATATATTGTATAATACAATATATTTATTTAATTATTTATTCATTATTAAAGTGGAAGTACTCGTTTCGTGGCCTAGTGTAGGGCCTGTCTTGGCTTTCATTTGGGGCAATATAAATATTAAATGAATAAAAAAAGTTCAAGATGACTAAAACGAATTTTTTATTGAATAAAATATTGGTTGATTAAAATAATCATATTGATGTCTTTGTTATTCCAATTTAGCACAAAAAATGCAGCATTATTTTGACCTAACCTAACCATAGCAAATATTATAATTTTCAAGAATAAATTAATATTATGTGTTATATATTACATTATAGTTTTATGTGCATATATAATATTATATTTTATATTATATTATTATTTTGGTAGAGGCATACGACAAGTTGGGTCATGCTAGGTGATTTATTTTGTCAAGAAAGATACATGATTATGTTTGGGAGATGAAGTAAATAATGTTTTTTTTAAATAGAAAGATCCATTTAGTCTTCTTTTCTTCTTTTTTATTTTATTTTATATATTTTTCTAAAGACAAAAGAATCAATCAAAAACTCAAAATCTGCAAATGTGTTGATGACTTTTGATAGGCCACGTTGAAACTTGGGTATGGACTTTATTTATATTACATTATTCTCCAATTTATTACTCTCTCTTTGCCTCTTTCTTTTTCTTTAATTTAATAATGTAAGCTTAAGGAAGTGTGAAGACCAAGAGATACAAATAATAGATGTAGGATTAAGAATTCAATATCAATGTGTTTGAATATGTATATCGAGTTATGTATATTACTTGTGTAAGGAATTTTTACACTCTATTTAATTGGTTATCTAAAGTTTATTTTTATTTTTTTCATTTCTCATTTGATATTTAGTATTCGTATTAGAGTTATAACTAATTCAGACTTGTGTCGTATAAGGATGATTAAAGAATGAAATACTTCCTATCAAGTTTTTTCTACAGCCAGGGTTAAAACCTGTATTCATTCGCTCTACTGTATTAATTATTACTAGTTTGTGTCACTCGTATTCATTCGCTCTAATGGTTATATCAACACGTATAATCTTGATGGATATAATCACAATAATTGTATACGTTCACTTAATTTCACTAGATACACTAAAGGTGATATGCATAAATACACGGGTGTAAGAATACAAACAACAAAAATATATTATCCAATTAAGGCGAAATACAAAAATACAATAATTGTCGGAATATTCCTCCTTCATAATACAAAAATACAACAAAGATTTGCAAGAAGATTTCAAGGTGCAAAATTAGGGAGAAAATACAAAAATGCAAAGATTTGTTGAAAAATTCCTTCCTTCGAAATATAGAAATACAAAAATACAAGCAGAAATATGAAAGATTCAGTGAGCGAGAGAGAAACATAGTTATAAATTGTAGTTTTTAAAAAAAATATAGATATGAATAGTATATAAAGTGTACATATTAGCTGTACCATATAAAAACCCAACAAGTTACACCATACAAAATGTGAGATAGATAATCAAATAAAATATCCAGCCCATAATTTTTTTTAGCTATCTCATCCCACTAATCAAATAAATTTAGTAATGGTTATAGCAAGTTATTAATCTATTCTCTGAGTTGTTTTAATCAAATTTGTCATCAAAAATAACTTTTTGTTTTAAGTTTATTTAACTTGATGATGTGAAAAATATATACACTATTTAATTAGCAAAACATGCCAATGGTGTGTTTTATTGATTGAAAATTAGACATCTCTTTTACATAATTGGAAAAAGTAAAGTTTGAAGGAGAATGATCAGCTTATTAGGTTAAAGTTGAAACATTATAATATTAAAATTATTATGTCTTTGTCGATCTTGGTTAATAATATTATATAGCTAAAATTTACCTATTAAACTCCACTGTTTCGTCATGATATACTTGATATACAACTTTCTTTTGATTTGGTAAAAGACAATGATTAATCTTTAAATAATTCCACCAGCAGAGTTAAATACCATTATCTAATTTATTTATCTGTTATAAACAATAAGGAAAGTGCTAGAGTAAAATAAAGAAAAAAAGGTCTATGTTGGCCCCAATTTTTCTTTATAAAAATGTTGGCCCCTATTTGTAACCCTACGCAACTAAATTATTTGTGTTAGTTATTTTTTCATTGAATTTATAATCCAAATATTTCAATAGCTGAAGTCTTCCACGATAAGAAATTAATTTACAACATCTAATTTTGTTGATAACTTACTACTCCCTTGGTCAGAGGTGGCCCAATTAAATTGGCTCTCTTTGAAAGATATTTAGAGTAATGTTTGACCTCACTTAACAGTATTTTTAAAAATAAAATTTGGAATTCTACGTATATTAGTAGTATAGAAATTAATTGTGCAAGATTTAGATATTCCATCTTTCATATTACATAAATAATAGATAGATTTTCTGATAGCTCATTCATGTATTAGTTATACGTGAATATAAACTGGTAATCAAACATCGTATTTGATATGATAAATTTTATACAATGCAACCAAATATGATACTAGTTATGCTGATTTTAATAGATAAATAACTTTTTTCCTAACCATCAACCAAACGACCCGTTAGACACTTATTTTATTATCATAAAGATATCATAAACTCATTAAATTTTGGTTAAGAAAGATGAAATAAATTAAGAATAATTCAAAATAAATTTTACAAGATTGGAACTTTAAAGTGTGCATTATCGAGGTACCTCAACTTAAATTAAAAAGGGAAATTTTTCGCATATAGCCTCTCAAAAATACCTTAATTATGCTCTATAGCTATAGTTTGTTAATTACAATTTGAAGCTATAATTACAACGGCGTTTGTATACGTTTGTATAATTCGCTATACAATTCACAATTTTTGTATAGCGTTTTTATATTTTACTATACAATTCATGTACATCGTTTGTATAATTCGCTATACAATTTGTAGTATTTGTATATTTCGCTATACAATTTGATTCACACACAGTGTTTGTATAAATAACACGAATTATATAAAACTCAAACTGTATTCGCGCACAACGTTTGTATAATCGCACGCAACATTTGTATAATTGCGCGAATCATACAAAACTCAAACTGTAATTACGACTAGATATTTGTCGCTAGACGTAATTAATTTAAACTATAGTTATGTTAGATAATTAACTAATATAAAATTTACATAAAATGTACTACATTAAGAAAATATTTTACTATTTATAGCAATAATATTTTTTTTCACTGAACATTTATAATATAATTTTAATACATATTAGCGAGAATATTTTATAAAACTCATATAATACAAGTTTTATTCATGGATACTTTATTTATCACATACTTTAATACACTTATAATACATTGTGTCAATTTCTTACCAAACAAGTATAATATATTTTAAAACACTTATAATACATTTATATTGCATACATAATTCACTTTTAATACATAATAGATATATCATAATATTGCTTTATGTTGCTGTAAATAGTAATAAATAAAAAGTATCGCTAAAATCAGTAATTATTTATTAAAAAATATTTTTTCTAGTAATTTTTCCTATTTGTTTATCCGCCGAATTATCCCAATTAAAAATCATCATGGGTCAACATTGGACGGGCAACTCAATTAGAAGCCCAAATATTCAAGGATGTTTGGCCTTGAAGCGACTTTGTGTTGATAGCCCAATTTCCTTTGATGTCTGGACCTAAAAATTGATATCGGCCCAATCAGGAATTAGACACTAATGTGCTAATTAAATTGGACTCGCTTATGCTAGATGATGGAGTCCTAAATCCTTTCAAGAATATAGTTATCTTTCAATGACATATTTTGTTAGCTTAAGAAGAGATCTTAACCTTTTAACTAAATACGTGATATAGCGTATGAAGTTACATGTGTGAATTTCAGATAAAAATGACTAAACGTCAACATATATATATATAGTTGAAGTAAGGCAAAAATGACTAAACTTCATTCATCAGATATTGAAATTAGCTACACGTTCAAAAAATTGGCGACATAAGTTAAATGACAACGTCAAAAATTTGGAAAGCCACTAAATGTAACTATCCGATTAAAAGGTTTTGTAACTAGACATTTCTTTCTGTTTGAGGCTTTAGAGATGTTAACACCCTTCATGGAAGATGGTTGAAGTTTCTAGACTGCTCTTTAGGTGTAAATATTTGGTTTGTCGATGGTAAATACTTCATATATTGTTTATTAACAACAACAATATACAAGTCTTATTATGGTTATACATTTTAATATACATGAATGAAGAAAAACTTGTACAATTATACACATTTTGAATGACAAATCACATCATGTATATCATTATTTAAATTCTGTTGAATAACTGATATACAATCAGTTATACAACATCAACAACATACTCAGTGGTATACAATCAGTTATACAAATTTTATAATAGATATATACTTTGTTATGCATGTAAGGAGGAGAATTTATACAATTATATATATATTCTCAAGGATAAATCAACTCATGTATCTCATGTTTAAATTCTGTTAAATAATTGATATACAATTATTAGTTATAGAAATGGGAATTCAACAATTGCGTTGGAAAAATCCTTCAAACTCGATATCAATCGATATATGTATATAAAGGGTTTTGGAGTATGAGGGGTGGTGGTATTATACAATACTAGAAACTTATCTGCACAGAGGTTTACGTCAAACTAATAATAGATGCGTTTACCACTATCATGGTTAATTAATTCTTATTTTCACTTTATTAAGTTATTTAATTAGGATAAGTTGAATTGTTTGGTGTAAACACGAAGTGAATAAGTATTTATCATATTACAATTACATAAGATCCCATGAGAAGCTTAAATTGCGTGGCTAGACACCATTTACACACTTCATCAAGTTTTTGACTTGATCACAAGAGAAATTAAATTCTCTATAGTCACATTCAAACTTTTAAACTTTGATTGTAAATTCAGATATAGTAACCTTAAGTTTTTTGAAGTAAAATCTATATATTTGAAAATTACGTAAAAAATACTATAAATTATAATAATTAATAATTAAAAATATTTAAAAGTCATACAAAATTTTGATTAAAGAAAAATTTGATTGACTTTCGAAATTTCATCTGTATTACGTAAATTGGGACGGAGAAAACAATAAAAAAGAAAAGGACGCTCAGCAGGAGCTGCCCATAGTCTACGCACGATGTTTGAAATTTTATTGGCGTGCAAAAGTCTACGCTCAGATATATTCTGTAGATATTTTCAATATATTATAGGGATTTAAGTGATGATAATAATCTATAAATTAATCATGATCATGACTTCACACAATAACTAATCACGTTTAAGTTACTTTTTTCTAAAATTTATTTGTTTATTTAATTAATTTTCAATTTGATCACATCAATCCATTTTAGGTTTGAGTTTTTCCTAAAGCAGAAGTTGTGGTCCATATATTAATATATTAATGCTCCTTTGGTTTTACATGCACCTTTGTTTTCACACGTTTAAACGTCTTGCTTTCGTAAGCTTTTAGTATTACATTAAAGTTTTGATTAAAAACTTGTGCATGCATGATTCTTTATGTTGTCCAATATCAAACTTTTACTTCTAACCGACAAAGATTGTGGTGGAGTGGTAAGTATTTCTTCATCCATAACTAGAGGTCTTAAGTTTAAGTCCCCGAATACGAATTTGCCTTTGTTAGGGAGCGCTTTGCCCCAAATATAGAATTTTTCAACACAAATTCGAATTTAGTCGAACTTTAATGTGAATATCAACACGAAAAGCCCAAAAAAATAAAATTACTTCTAAACCATCATCATTTACAAAAATTACGTTTGGGTGGGGGAGGACCTATAGGTCTTCTTACAGTTTTTTTCTTTTGTCAACAGTCTTCTTTTCACTTCTGACAAATTATTAAAAAAAATAAAAATTAAAACCACAAGATTATTTGTGTATATCTCCTAATATATATATATATCTGTGTATATCATTGTTGTTTATTCATGTATGTTTTGTATATCATGTATTATATCCATGAAAATATTTCTTAGATACACAGAACACAGTCATAGTTAAACAAATTGACCATTCAGTCATAATTTCCTTCTCAAAAGAGCCCAACTATCATTTATTACCTCAAGTAACCATAATTTCTTGTGAGGAAGCTCTACCAAGGTTAGATGCAGGAACTGGAGAAGCAGTAGAACAGGAGAATCTCACCTAGCATAAATTCTTCCATCACCAAGTCTGAAATTCCTTGAAGATATTCGAAACTCAAATTTTAAAATTCGTTTTGCATGAGCATAAATTGTTTCGAGTGAATAATATTATTAAAAGAATTGCGACATTGAGATGAGTTCATATCTAAAATCTGAGCTTCAAAGGAAGATTTGAGGCTGATGTATGAAATCGTCATTGAAGCTCAAATTTTAAAATTCGACTTGCCACAAACATAAATCATTTCAAGTGAATATTGTACAAAATGACTCTAAACATTGAGAGGAGCTCATATCTAAAATATGGAACTGCTTTTAGAGGAGATATGAGTTGACCAGATTTGAAAAAAATTCAGCTCGTTGAGGACCTCTCATGTATTCTCTTTATTGAAAATCAATTTCATGAGGCTATTTGTGTATTGTGTTCACACAATCACACGTTATAATTTTTTGAAGCAATGTATTTGTAAGGGGAGCCCGGTGCACTAAAGCTCCCACTATGCGTAGGGTCCGGGGAAGGATCCGACCACAAGGGTCTATTGTACGCAGGCTTACCTTGCATTTCTGTCAGAGGCTGTTTTCAAGACTTGAACCCGTGACATCCTGGTTACATGGCAACAACTTTACGTAACTATTTAATCATGCATTTATTATCTTGTAATAAGGCTTTTGTAGAAGAAATCCATAGACTTCTATACGTTAAGGAGTTAAAATTAAACATTACAAAATTTCATTTCTACATAAGAAAATTGTTTTTTTTTCTTGTCTATAACTACATATAACTTATGTAGTAATCGACGTACATATTATCAGTGGCGGAGCCATCTTGTGGTTCGAGGGTTCATTCGAATTTCTTTCAGCAGAAAATTATATTATTTATATATGATTAAAATAATTTTTATCTATAGATAGTAGATGTCGAACACCCTTAGACTAGTTCATGTGTCTACTTCTTCAGATTTTGAATCCCCTTAATCAAAATCTTGACTCCGCCACTTCATATCACGCTCTGATAAAAATATCATTATTATCGAAAAGTGTTTTCAAAATTACTTCACTATAAAAAGAAAATATGAATTAACTATGATTAATAAATGGTAACTAATCCATATTTTATTTTCTCCTCAGATCAGTATGCAGATACTAATTTTCATGTATGACCAAAAAAAATCAAAAAACAAACAATCACGAACCGTATTTAGTGTGATCTCACAAATAATTTTTTTTAAAAAATGTATACACAATCTTACTTTTATTTTATAAAATTAGAAAAGTTATTTTTTCAATAAATCAACAAATAAAATAAAATTTCAACAACAATTAATGAACATGCATCAATTGGTTATAATAAATTTCAGAAAAGGTGGTCATAAATAAATACATGTCAGCATCACAAGTATTTCTGTGGAGGCAAGTACTTTTAATAAAACTATGTTATATATATATATATATATATATATATATATATATATATATATATATATATATATTTATTTATTTTTTGGATATTGTTTTATCGTGTGAATATGTCCCAAAAGCTAAAAGTGTATAAATTAACAACTTTTGCACCTCTTACTGGCATATTCCTTGTTATCCAAGTCCATTTATTTTCCAACATTTACTAATATTAATCTACTGCTATTTTGGGTCTTCAAAAAGATTTTATCAATATATATGCCGTGGTCAATTTTGGCGTTCCACACAAATATATAGACTCACAAGAACAACTAGTTATATATGACTTTGTTTCTTATTTCTATATCATTTTCATTCCCTTTTTTCATTGGAAAAATTAAATTTATATATTCGTAGTAATGAAGTCACTCCAATATCATTAAATATTCAAATTAAACCATATTCAATCAAATTACTGATTAAAAAAATCTTGATATGATATTAATGTTTGTCTTTTTAAATTAAAGCCTGCAAATGATTTTTTTTTTGGCATTACGTATATAATTTCAATAAGAATTTAAAGTTACACGTACAATATGATATGAAACGTGTATAACATGGTGTATTTGTAAGACTGCTTCATCTTTAATCAGAAATCTTGAAATCGAACTCTGAATATGAAAAAAATCTTGTTGAGAGCCGAATGAACCCTGCAGAGACTCTGGCAAGTCTTTTTTAAGTACTTGTGAATTTGAGTCTTAAAAATGAAAAATCTTTACGTGATAAATAGTTTACTCCTTCAATACTTTTCAAGCACATATAAATAAAATAAAATCAAACACCGGCTACAACATTAGCTAGTAGTCAATTTTAGCAGAATTTGAAGTTAAATGTACAGATAAGTAGGCACGTACAAGTCGAAGTAATTGACTAAACTGTTCAATTAAAACATAGTATTTGACTTTGTTTTGTAGAATCCTTTTTAATCAAAAAGAAATTCCCCCCCAAAATTAAAAAGAATATCAAGTAGCTAGAGTTCGGAATTTAGATTGAAGATTAAGACGTAATTATTATTATAGAGAGTGATGAGTAAAAGAAAAATATTAAGTAAAATCGTGAACATAGTTTTTAAAAATATTCTTGGTTGGCTGCCCACTCAAAATACACGTGAGGAGGGAAATATAGAAAGTAAAATAAAAAATCAGTAAATATCCTTATCAGGATTTTGTCACTAAAAAGCCAGCCGTTATACAAATGGAGTAAAAGGAGTAATCCATTCTCGAAGAAGCTGTGATTAATTAGTTTGTGAGACAATAGCTTATCAAGATGATTTATTAGTAGTTGATTCGAGAAAATGATCAATCGTATTGAAATTGAGACATGGCCAGAACTCATAGCTATCAGAGGTAGCAGTGAGAAATTTTCCGTAATGGGCAAGAAAGTAAAATTGGCTAGAAAAATATCTGTATTTTTTTGTTTTGTTTTATAGTTTCCTTATTTTAAGGATCTTGAGTAAGGGTGTCCCAACCACCTTATTACATTAACAAATTATACCCTATTTGAATATTAATTAGTTCCTCCACTGACAAATACTCACAAATTTAACAGATTTTTAGTTTTTTTTTATAAAATAAGGGGAAAATTTTCAAAACAACAACATTTTAACATTTAATAGAAATTCTTAGCTACACTTTCAATATTTATTAAAAATAACAATATTTTGAGTTGTTATTCGCCTAATTATGTATTTTTTTTAACTTAATAAAATATAACTAATAAATAACAAATTGGAAAAAATCATGGGAGAGAATCTTTCAAATATGGTAATGTTTCTCTGAGGAACACGTGAATACATATGAAAAAAAATCCTTAAAGAAAACTCCAAATATAATTGGCATACATTTGGATTGAATACATCCTAATATGAATACAACTATAATAAGCTTATATATTGGAAGGAATCATGTTTGTTAAATGATACAATAATCCTAAAAACTATAGATATAATGATAATGATAATAGTAATTTTTTATTTATTTTATTTATTATTTTCATTTTATTTATTATTTTAAAATAAAAAAAATAAAATAATAATACTAATAGTAATGAATATGTATATTCTTAAGAAAATACAAAATACAAATCACACTATATGTATTCTAAGTGTGATTTGTATACTAATTGTGATTTATATCCCATTAACAGATAGGATGCAAATCACACTACACTCACACTTAGAATACATTAACATATAGAATACGTTAATAGGTAAGATACATTAACAAATCACACTTGTATTTTCGGTGGACAGGATACATAAAACAAATTCACTATCATACCAAATGGAATAAATACAAACCAATAAAAAAGAAATACAAAATACATTTTTAAAAAAATACAACTGCTCTTTGAATGAATAAATATTTGTAAATGATACAAAAAACAAATCCAAATCAATCTGAAATGAATACAAATCAACAAAGAAATACAATTTTTTGTAAAAAATAAAATAAAATAAAATTATTAGCCGAGAAGAAAAACCAACTGTGAAATGTCAATTGTTAAGAATACAAATACGGTATGAATACAAATTCAGTTTAACTTATAAATACAAATTACATTAAATTTACACACGCAATTTTGGAAATTTTGAAAAAAAAAAACTATAATATAAACGAATAACTATAGAAAAATCACAAAAATTACAAATCGAATGAAAATCTACCATGATGTATGATGAAAATTTGGTTACCTGAATTAGTGGGATTCTTTTGGGGAGAAATTTTGGAAATTTTGAAAAAAATAATAGTGAAGAACGAAGAGAGATAAGCGAGAAGTGAAATAATGTAGAGAGAGAAGCGGGAATTGGAAAAAGAACGTTGATCAATTTTTATTTACTTTTTTTCTTAATTTGACTAAAATCGTGTGCATAAATTGAGAAAAAAATAGGTGCTAGTCTGAGATAGAGTAGTTTGGAGATGATCTTGTTGGTGAAGTTGCTAAGGCTAATAGGTCTAAACTCTGAAATTTTGTAGGATGGTTTACTTTTGGGAGTAGAACCAAACAAGTATGAGTATAGTATTTGGGCACGGTTTGTCCAGAAAAGAAGGACAAGACCACTTTAAGGAGGTACTCTTTTAAAATGTCCCAGCATGCTTGGAAAAACTTGTCATTCATCCTATCAGGGCCACTAACAGAGTTAGGATTCATTGAAAAAACAACATTCCTCAGCTCCTCCATAGTAGGCATAACTTGAAGTTCTCTATTGTGATTTTCATTGACCATTCTAGGTATATATTGAAGTGCATGTTCCTGAATATATTTTTGTTCTCCAGTGAAAGTTTATTGAAAGTGTTCACATGCAATCCTGCCTATATCTTCTTCACCTTGGAACCAAGTACCTGCCCCATTCTGAATCTGATGGATGTAAAGCGTTTTTCTTCTTTCTCTGATCTGAGAATGGAAGTACTTGGAGTTCATATCGCCCTCTTTAAATCAATGCAGTTGAGTTTTCTGCTTGAGCATAGATTTCTCCATTTTCAAGTATTTAATATACTCTGCATTGATGGCATGTAACTTGGTCCTATTCTCATCAGAAGCCAAAGTAATCAACTCCTCTTCAGCTTGTCTGGATTTGTCTTCATATTCTTTGACTTTGGCATATATATCCCCAAACTGCATTCTGGACCAACTGTAAGAGTAGCTGCTAACCTCTTCATTTTTTGATGAAAAATCCACATTGGAGTGCCATCAATAAACCTGTTCCAGCAGTTGGTAACAATATCCATAAAGGATGATTGTTCTGTTCAACAGTTAAGGAACTTAAAATACTTGGTGGGGTTGTGCTGATGCTCCTCCATTTCTAAGAGTAATGGATAATGGTCTAAGCCCACAGAAGGTAGATGTGTTATAGAGGTCTGAGGCATATCTTCCAACCATTTATCATTGATTATTCCTCTGTCTAAGCTCTTTCAAATTCTGAAGAAAATACCTCTCTGATTAGACCAAGTATATTTTTGGCCACAGAAATTAAGGTCTTGTAGACCACATACTTCAATAATGCTGATAAAGTCCAAGCTCTTTCTTATATCATAGCTAACCCCTCCAAGCTTTTCTTCAGGGTCAGTGATGACATTGAAATCTCCTAAAGTACACCACGGGGAAGAAGTAGTAGACTGTTGTAGAAGACTATTCTAAAGAGGTCTTCTGAGTTGATCTTTACATTTTACATACCCAAAGATAATAATGAACATTGTGGGAACCATGACATGATTAATCTCACATGTAATTAGATGCTCATCATTCTCTAAGATCTTACAGTTCATATCCTTGTTCCAAAAGATCCAAATTTTACCATTAGGATTATGAGTTGCATGGTCCATGCCAAACTGGTGCTTGAAATTTTGGAGTTGAGAATTTTTAGAGAAAGCTTCCAGAATGGCTATAAGGAAAAGATTGTGAATATTAATTTGCTATCTAAGTATAATATAGTTGCTTTTAATAATTTTTTAAAATTATAGCTCTTTTAAATAAATAAGTTGAAAATTTGACTAGTTTTATAATTTTTCCTAAAATAAGTAGTAGGTAGAAGTATCAATATGTACCTTTCTTTAACATGAAATCAGAACATTTACATGGTTGTACATTTGAAAATTTATTAAATTCACAAAGTTTGTATAAGGATAAAAAAAACAAAAGAATAACTCAAACGTGAACAGAGAATTTTCTACAAAAAGGGGTTGAGCAACACATTTTATTCGCAAAAGAGTAGGCGTGTACGTGAATTGGGTTGGTTTGAATTTTTTAAATATCAAATCAAATTATTTGTGTTGATTTTTTAAATCTATAAACCAAATCAAATTAATAAAACTTGAACTTTTCAACCTCGAGTTTTTTCGGATTTCTCAATTTTTTTGGGTTTTTAAAATAAAATATTCATACAAACATATAATTAATCGTGATACAAACATTTCTTTAGTCCTACTAAGATACAACTATCTAAGGTGTTTCTTAAGAAAATAACACAAAATATAAGATGAATAATGACACTAAAATTTTCAACAAATAATAATAATGAAATCGAATAAAATAAATATTGCAAATTAATAAGTTATAATGAAAATGATCATAATTTAAAAGTACTAAATCATGCTAAAATAAATCTAATGAATATTAATTACATGACTAAACATTAAAGAAAAGCTAAAATTAGGTTATGCATTTTAATTGTCTAAACCAATATAAAACTAAAAATAAATATTCAATATTATTGTCATTCTTATGGTTGAATTGGTTTTTTTTGTTAGCATTGATTTGAGCTTTATTAGAGTTACTAATATCTATAGACTATTGGACCATTCAAAATTCTAAATCTCAAACTTGAAATAATATGTTAAAAGATAAAAACTATGAAAAAAGTATAAGAAAATATTTTTATGTATAGATAATTTTAAAAATTTATATATATAATGTCGGGGTAGTTTGATCTCAGGTTGATTTTTTTTAGTCAAAATCAAATCAATTCAAGTATAGTCGGTTTTTTTTCCAATACAAAACCAAGTCAACCTAAAATACTAGTTGATTTTTTTTCTATTTGACTCGATTTGCGATTTAGTTTTGTTCACCCCTATGAAAAACCATCAAATACTGATAGATTCTGATTATTATTCTTGTGATTCTAACTAAGCATATTTAACCTTCAATTAATTAATATGTGTATTTTTAATCCCTTTGATAGTGAATCTTAACAAATTTAAAATATTACTAAGTATTCCTTACTAGAAACATAGGTTTGTTCCATTCCTTCCCTGCCGAGCCGCCTCTCTTCGCCATTCCACTGCGAATCAATGAAAAATTTGTATTATAAAATATGATTTTTTCATTTATTTTTCATTGAATTAGATCGCTAGAAAATTAAAACACATGATGAGAAATAAATTTTCATTGAAACATTAAGAAGCTTCCTAATTTTTCGGTGAGAAAATACTATTATTTTTCCCCCACAAATTCAATCAAAATATATATGAAAATATCACTAAACATTTTTAAGTGAAAAATATCAATGGAGAAATACTAATTTTTTAGTAGTGATTAAACCATTTCATTAACATGTTCTTAGATTAAATTTTGTATTGTTACTATATTTGTTGTTGAAATAGTTCTAGAAATGGTCTAAATATATAAAAGGATGTTAAACGAAAGTTTATTGTGCTTAACCAAATAATGCAAAAACTATAATTAAAATATATTAATAATTAAAAACAAAAAGGTGCCTCTTTTTTTTTGACCCTCTAAAGATTCTCTTTCTTGAACAAGGACAACTGTTACTTCCATTTTCCAAGGAGGGGTATTATTATTTCTTTACGTAATTCCTTCTTGTATTTTTAACAACATCTACTTCAACTTTTCGAGGAAAATCTGAATTTGTCTAATTATCCTCTTATAGTTAATCTTCTAAAAAATACATGGATTTCGTTTACCTAATTAGTCATAATTAGGTGAAAACTTTGTCACTGTTGTTATGTATGGCCAAATTTTTGCTGCATTTACGAAATTTTCATGTGATCATGTGAGGTCCAATAATTCCTACTAATATATTATAAGAAATTAACATTCAGACTTGACATTATTATTTATTAATTAAGCCTGGTAACGTGAAATATATCATGTGGGATCTCATAATTCCTAATATTCTAAGACATCACGAAATGAGCTTTCAGAGTCTACGTTAATTGTATTACGCTAATTAGTAACATGGTACATGCATTTTTTTAAAAAAGTTTGTTTCACCCCCCCCCCCCTTAAAAACAACAACAATTTTCATAGTAATTCTTAAATTTCTTCGAAAATCAAATCCAAATTAACAAAATAGAAAAACTACAAGATTATTAATAGAGAATGTAGTAATTAAGATCTGTGCAAATATATCATCGCTAAACTTCATACGTAGAATTATACTGATTTTTAGCACATTAATAATTACTCTTCAAACTAGAAAGACTTACTTTTGTATAGTAAAGACTTACTTTTGTATAGTAAATATATCATCAAGCTCCTTTATGACATTTTGAATGTAAAGTTTCATTTACTAAAATACACTTATCATACGTTTTGTCAGCATGTGAAAAAAGAAGAAGGAAACTTAAAGATATAATTTTCAGATGTATAAATTTATTTTATCAGGGTGAATTAATTTGTGCATGATATAAGACGGAAAGACAAATAATTGAAATGGCACTACAATTTATGGAACAAATTAAAAGAGCAATTAATTGTTGGTCAAGTCCTCAAATTTCTAAATGTTTAATGAATACACACTAGCTAGACACCACAAAATGATACTCTACTATTGGACTGGATAAAACAATAAAAAATAAAGCTAATATTTATGTTTACACATAAATAATTTAAAAATAAAACACAATTTTTAAAAAATAGGATTATAAAATATGCGGTTGTTTATATGTACAGCCCCCCTTTTTTTTCTTTTTTTGGGGGGCATAATTAGACCGTTTGCAATTTGATGAAAAAGTCAAACAATTGGATACTCTATAAAGCTGCATTAGCTTTATAAAATAACGTACAGTTTGTGCTACCCGGCAGAATAACCTAATTATCCATCTGTATAATTTTTATTTTTATTTTATATTCACATATCAATGTTTTACGAAAAGTGTATTTTTCCTTTTAGTATTCTTTAACTCTTAAGGTATGTACTTTTCTTAAACACTAGCTAATATAACAAAGCTTCAAACAGAATATATTGTTCTCTAAAGTTTTTATTTATTTATAATCATTATATGCTATCCTGAATTTATTAGTCAACCGACTAATCCAAATTTACTAGCGTAAAATCAATTAAAAGGAAAATATGTATTTTTTTTTATCAAACCTCCATGAACGACGATCATAACTATAATAAGGTAGCAAATAAGTTTCAACTTGCACGAAATACATAACAATCTAGACATTGTCTATGAATCTCATCGATCGATCATTTTACTAAATTAAACGTCAACAATCACCAATAATATGTATTTTTACCTTTTCATTTTATTTGACTTCTATACTAAAAATAAATATTTTATTTTACTTATTTAGTTTAACAAACGAAGAAACTTTTTTTTCCTCATACTATTCTTAATATTAATTAATTACATAAAGTAATATCACAGTTAAATTTAGAATTTCAAAAAAATATTTATAATGTTAATTTACAAAAAAAAATTCATATCTAACTAAAGGCTTTCTGTGTCATGTCGACATAAATTAAGTAATATAAAACGAACAAAAGTATGAGTGTATTGTAGATTATTTTCTAAAAACTAAGAAACGTTTGAGTTGACTAGTACACAGCCGTCAAGCAAGAAATTTACTACTATATAATATAATTGTAGTCAACTTATATATAATCCACGTGTAAAGCTACTTAGTGGCGTGGGGTTCCATCTTTGTTAAATCTTCCTCTCTTTTTGTTTCCCATTACTGTCTATATATAGCCCCCTATGTTTCCCCCATAATTTCCATCACATAAAAATATCAACTCTCTCATTACATTTTTATCTTATATAAAAAACCATCTTCTTTCTTGTTATTAACTACTACATTTGAAGCCGGAAAATTTAGTAACACAATGGCCGGTGGAGGATTTTCGACCTCCGGTGATGGAGGCACGCATTTCGAGGCTAAAATCACACCAATTGTTATCATCTCTTGTATTATGGCTGCTACTGGAGGACTTATGTTTGGTTATGATGTCGGAGTTTCTGGTAATTAAATTATATTACTTCATATTTTCATTATAATAATTTTTTTTAACTTTTAATAAACCTATTTTTAGTTGCAACCTTTATATTAATGATGATGATCATGACGTTGCAAAAATATTGAACACTTTTTAGCAATATTTCTTTATTTTTCTTCCTATGATTCTTAAAATTTTTTCCTTTCTTTGTTTCTGAATCTAGTTAGAGTATAAAATACTGTTTCAAAATCAGAATTTTTATTAAATGAATTCAAAATATTAAAAAGTAAATAAAAATAAATTAAAGAATTTCAATATCTACTATATTTACATAAATAAAATTCGATCTTTTATATATATAATGTAATTTTCATTTCAGGAGATTTGAATGAGGAATATCTTTAAAAGCCAAATTTTCTGTTTTTTCCCCTTATGGGTTAAATTATATATGCTGACCAAAGTTATGGTTGGTTGAATCTTTCTTAAAGCTGCAAAATATTGCTTAAATTTTTTTTTTTTTTTTAAAATGTACCTTTTTCGTACAAAAATAGAAAGAGGAAAGTTCAACTTTTTCCGGTCAAGTGGGATTTTCCCAACTTTATGGAAACTGGAAAGCCTAAAATTTAATGACAAAAATGAGAGAAAAAAAAAAGAATATTTCTAAAATAAACTTATGTAATTATGGCAAAAAATAACATCTATCTAATGTAATTTCATAAATAGAGTATGAGAAGAGCGACTACTTCATCATTTTACTTTCGCGGAAGAAAAATTATTAATGTATGAATTATTTTATAAAAAAAGAATTCTATTAATAATTTAATATAATGTTTTTATTTATTGTTGGAAAATACAGGTGGTGTTACATCAATGGATCCATTTTTAAAAAAATTCTTCCCAACGGTTTACAAGAGAACAAAGGAACCAGAGCTAGACAGTAATTACTGCAAATACGATAATCAAGGGCTGCAATTATTTACTTCATCTTTATATCTTGCTGGTTTAACGGCGACGTTTTTCGCTTCTTACACGACAAGAAAGCTTGGTCGGAGATTAACGATGTTAATCGCCGGCTGTTTTTTCATCATCGGAGTTGTACTAAATGCTGCTGCTCAAGATTTGGCTATGCTTATTATTGGAAGAATTCTTCTTGGTTGTGGGGTTGGTTTTGCTAATCAGGTAATTAATCGCTCTAATAAATCACTAGTCGTTCGTGTAGATATTTTTTGACTTGCTATATATATAGTGTAATATCGTTCCACGGAGCATATAATATTAACGTACATAATATGAAAATTCGAAAAACTTATCTTTAAGAACTTTGAAATATGTCTTAAAGTTTAATGCCTTCATAAATGGATTTACTTTTTGATAAGCATAGAGTAAAATTTATAAAGTGAAATAAGTAATAACGGTCAAAGAAAATAGATAATAGTACGAATTTTGAGAAGTTTTGTCATTAATTAATAGTATGAGATTTTTAGAAATGTAAAGAATATTAATTTCTTTTATAAAAGGAGTATGGTCTACAAGCTCTACACTAGCTATAACTTGAATTTAATCCACCTAGCCCTCAATAAGGGATGGGTGATAAAAGTTAATATATAGTTCAAAATACAAAATAAAATAAAGTTAAAGAAAGCGGCCAACGCAATTTAGACGGAAAAAACCATTTAGATAAGAGTCTTGATTATATTCATCCATCCTGCATTGCATGTGCAAGGACCACGCTAGTATTTTTATATTTTTTCTCTCTTATATTGGTTTGATTAGACTTCCTCTCTTATATAACTATCCCTATTTATCCTTAGGTGGCCAATGATTTGGATTTAGGATTTTCTGTTGAAATCAGGTTTTAAGTTCGAAACTTTGAACTCATTTTGTGCACATTCAAAAAATAACAACTGCGAATTTCTTAAAAATGAGAATTTTATTTTGTGCACATCTAAAAAATAACAATTATGAATTTTTTTGTATAAAAAAAACTATCCCTATTTTCTTATAGGCATTAGAGTAGTAGTATATAATTATTAAAGATTATATGATTAGTGGTAAATATCTTTTTGAAGTACCATGGATTCGGGTTAATCAGACATTTTAAGAAATATTAAATATTGAGTGAGAAATAAAAATTGTTTAGTAATTACACACGAATCTTTTATATGATCGTTCTTCTGAAGAATATCTTATTTTTACTAATTTTTTGACAAAATCGGAAGTTGTGGTTGGCCATTGACCACGGTGACCATGTTGTGGAAAATGGGAGACATGGGGTCACGGGGTTGGGTAGGTGAGAAAAATCTACTCGCCCCATGAAAAGCATATTAAACAAATTAAAATCACAAAAATATATATAATTGTCAAGTTCAAATCTCACTAAGCTTTTTCCAACTTTTTTTTTTGTTTTCTTGCTTTAAATAATTTGGGTCATCCACTTTGTTTGTATTACACATGTGAGTTAGACTCTTTTAGAATCATACTTTATAAGAAAAAAACATTAAATAAAATTTAGGTGGAGACTGAAAGGTTTGTCATTGTCCAGAAAAGTCCTCTATAGGCAGCTTCCTTGTATCTTTCCCACTTTGCAAAGCAACCAACTTTATTCTTTTGGCCATCAGTTCTCACCTTTTCTTTGAATTTTTATTAGATGTCTATTACCATAATTTATTTTTATCCTTATCCTTTCACCTTTTGACTGAGAAGTATAAGGCGTTACGTTTACTATTTTTGACACGATAGCTTGAGGGCGGGTCAAATATGACTAAATAGTCTTTAGCCTAGTTATAAGTCATTTAAGATGAGCTACACATTATGTAGCTTGAAATATAAATTTGCAGCCCAAAGCGAACAATACATACTAGTACATCTATTGTTATCTTTTCCATTTTATTTATCTAAAAGATAAAAGCAAATAAGAAAAAAGAAGATACTACAATAACTGCAGTTTGGATAGAAATCTTAAAAGGTTAATTAACATGTTCCACATGAGTGTCCTATTAAAAAGGATTTGCAAGTCACTCGTGAAGAAAAAAATAATCTCCTTTTTACAATATGGAGAGTATACGAGAAAGCTCTTTCAATAAGTAATTTTCGGATTTTATTTATTTAATTTTATTTAAAAAATTGTACTTTCCAATTCTTCTATCTTCTATATTTCTGAAAATTAAAATTAATGTGCATGAAATTTTCAGGCTGTTCCACTATTTTTATCAGAAATAGCACCTACAAGAATTCGTGGAGGACTTAACATTTTGTTCCAACTTAATGTAACTATTGGTATTCTTTTCGCCAACCTCGTCAACTATGGAACAGCCAAGTAAGTGATAAAATTTATTCACATTCGATATTTATTTTATTCTTGACATTCACTTGTGTGATCTTGCTGTTCAAGGAGACTATAATATATACACGCATAACTTGTTTACCTATAAAATAGTGTCCAATAGTCAAGTTTTTTGGCCCTAGTTTATTATATTGGTCACTACGTACCCACCATGTTCTACCAAATAAAAGTTAACGTCATGAATTTGATTTTATTGTCTCAGAAAATGCATGACTAGTAGTCCACATGTTTGAAAACTTGAATCTATTTTGTTTTAATTTTCTTCAATTTTTAAAGACTATTCTTTCATAGTAGAAAAAGTTGGGGTCTGATTTTGACCACTCATGTTTTGACACTTCATTAACTCTCTTGTGATATTTTGTGTACTTGTCTATATTGTTTTTGTTTCATCCACTTGACTAGAATTATTTCTTTTCAACTAATACAATACTATTTCCTCCGTCTCATATTAATTATTATATATATTAAAAATAATTATTCCAAAATATTTGTCAATTTAAACAATCAAAAGAAAATTAATTATAGTTTTCCAATTTTATTCGTAACATTAATTATTCTGAAAAATTAAGAGGCACATAAATAGATTAAAATTAAAGAATTAATAAGGAGTATATTAATCAAATAACTCTCCTAATTAATATTTTCTTAAGGATTGTACAAAATCTTAAAATGAGACGGGGGAGTACTACACTTGGTGCTAAATTATTTTGAACGAAAAAAAAGTGTATATTTGCTAAAAAATTCTCCTAATAATGCAAGCTTTTAATAAATTTTCGCCTGTCAAACGAGAGTGTACCATTAAAAGATTAGAACATCAAAATGAATTTGTAGGAGGTATAGTAATACTTAGTATGCTTTAATTTATTTATCTTATTTTTCTTTTTATTCTATTTTAAAAAAATTATCATTATTTGTATTTACTAACTCATTAGTTCCACAATCTCATGTCACATGTTTAAGACTATTACAATATTCGAAGAACAATTTGGTATATCATGCAAAATTTTAATTGAATAAAAAATTCGAACAGTTAAACTAAGACAAATAAACTGAAATAGATAACGTAAAAGCGTTAAAAACATAATAAAATTTCATTATATAGTTAGAATAGATCCTTTAATTAACTAATTTCAATTTTCCCATCTGTTCTTTTTTACCTAATAACCGTATCTTATATTTCTAAATTGGTATCAATGCAGAATAAGTGGAGGATGGGGATGGAGATTATCATTAGGGTTAGCAGGATTTCCAGCAACCTTGTTGACCTTGGGTGCATTATTTGTTGTTGAAACCCCAAACAGTTTGATTGAAAGAGGTCATTTAGAAGAAGGCAAAGAAGTACTTCGAAAAATCCGAGGTACCAACAACATTGAACCTGAATTCTTGGAACTTGTCGAGGCTAGCCGTATTGCTAAAGAAGTCAAACACCCTTTCAGAAATTTACTCCAACGTAAAAATAGACCTCAATTGATCATCTCTGTTGCCTTACAGGTCAGTTTATTAATTAATTATTTTTCAACTTATTAGTTTGACTATTAAACTCCACATGATATGCTTGGTTATTAAGTATTCAATTTAGTGCCTAATTTCTTGTGTCACACTAACAGAATAAAAGAAAATAGGTTTGATGTATTAACATGCATGTGTCCTACACTTTGTTTGGACGGTTGTTTCACATATTGTTTCTATCACGTACTATATTATACGCAATGTGACATATGCTACGGAATTGAACGATTCATTTTCTTTTGCAACAGATATTCCAACAATTCACAGGAATCAACGCAATTATGTTCTACGCACCCGTTTTATTTTCAACACTAGGGTTCGGAAGCAGCGCAGCTCTTTACTCAGCCGTGATCACCGGAGCTGTCAACGTTCTCTCCACCATTGTCTCCGTCTACTCCGTTGACAAGCTGGGACGACGAGTCCTCCTCCTAGAAGCCGGGGTCCAAATGTTAGTATCTCAAATAATAATCGCCATAATCCTCGGGATCAAAGTTACCGATCATTCAAAAGATCTCAGCCACGGTTGGGGAATCTTCGTAGTGATCATGATCTGCACGTACGTGTCCGCTTTCGCGTGGTCGTGGGGCCCACTAGGATGGTTAATTCCTAGCGAGACATTCCCGTTGGAAACACGTTCGGCTGGGCAAAGTGTTACCGTATGTGTTAACTTGCTCTTTACGTTTGTTATGGCACAAGCGTTTCTCTCAATGCTTTGTCATTTCAAGTACGGGATATTCTTGTTCTTTTCGGGGTGGATTATCGCGATGTCGTTGTTTGTTTTCTTCTTGTTGCCCGAGACGAAGAACATTCCGATTGAGGAGATGAAGGAGAGAGTGTGGAAGGAACATTGGTTGTGGAAGAGGTTTATGGTTGATGACGATGATATTGATACTGTTAAGAAGAATGGACATGCTAACGGATATGATCCAACTTCCCGGCTATAAAAAAATCAAAAGAAAATAGGTTAGCGGGTTTTTTTAATCAATACTAGAGATGCATGCATAAAAATAACTTAAAAGCCAATAGATGATCAGAGCTTACTGTCTAGTGATATCGATTGGAATCTCACGAAATAGGTGTGAATTAAATTTTTACTGTCCGCTTGTAATAGTAATTGTTTAGTCAACAGATCATAAGAGATACACTATGGTGAAAATTAATGGAACCATAGGTATATTAGAAACTGGTAAATGTTTTTTTGAGCAAGCACTTTGATGTTTAATTTATTGTAATGTATGTATGGTGGCTCAAAATTTGGCATAAGAAATGAAAAAAGGATTTGAGTAATTACTTTTTTGTTGTCAAGAAAAAAGATATGGTATGATGGAGCATGGATTCTTGAGGTGATGTATATTTGTGTATATCTCCTAATATATATATCTGTGTATATCATTGTTGTTTATTCATGTATGTTTTGTATATCATGTATTATATCCATGAAAATATATCTTAGATATACAGAACACAGTCATAATTAAACAAATTGACCATTCAGTCATAATCTCCTTCTCAAAAGAGCCCAACTATCATTTATTACCTTAAGTAGCCATAATTTCTTGTGAGGAAGCTCTACCAAGGCTAGATGCAGGAACTGGAGAAGCAGTAGAACAGGAGAATCTCACCTAGCATAAATTCTTCCATCACCAAGTCTGAAATTCGCTCCAAGATATTCGAAACTCAAATTTTAAAATTCGTTTTGCATGAGCATAAATTGTTTCGAGTGAGTAATATATTAAAGAATTGAGACATTGAGATGAGCTCATATCTAAAATTTGAGCTTCAAAGGAAGATTTGAGCTGTATGAAAGTCGTCATTGAAGCTCAAATTTTAAAATTCGACGCGCCACAAACATAAATCATTTCGAGTGAATAATATACCAAAAGGCTCGAAACATCGAAAGGAGCTCATATCTAAAATATGGGACTGCTTCGAGGAGATATGAGTAGACCGGATTTGAAAAAAATTCAACTCGTTGAGGATGATGAACTGCTACAATGTATAAATATCATATAACAGTGTATATATAGATGTGTGTATATATATATTGTACATGCAACCGTTGTAGGTGAAAAGAATTTTGGCGACGGTACATTAAGTAAAAAGCCCAAATGGCAATATTCAAATCCTAGTATTTTTCAGTTTGATTTGGAAGATTTAGCTATGGGCTACCAATTTTTTTGGGCTCCAATTGGAGTTAATATCTCAGATGGTCACTCAACTTTGAATAGTTCACTTAGAAAATCATATTTTTTTTTCTTTTTCAAAAGTCATCTCCAATAGATTGTGAGCCTAGGGGTGGGGTGGGGTGGGGTGGGAGAGGTTGGCTAGACCCTTACCATGTGACATATAAGTAGAAATACTCACAAAAGATTAGAGGGGGACATGTACCTTGCCTCTAGGCTCTACCGCGCAAAAGAGATTGATCAAACAATCTAAAGGAAAGGAAGTAGCCTGTACATGTTGGGTTATGCCCATTCCAGCCAAAGGCTAATGGCTTAATCTTATTTGTAAAAGGATTGGAATAATCTCCTATTTTGGTTTTCAATCCTATTTGGAAAATGATTGGAATTATAATCCAATTTGGAGTTGGTTTTGGTTGTAGAAAAAAGTACCACTTTATAAATATGATGATTTGAGAGAATTATGCAATTACTTATTGGTAGTGTCTTTGAGAGACATTAGGCACATAAGAGAGGTTTTTTGAGAGAGCTTTCAACAAGAGAGAAGAGAGAAGAAAAGGGTGTTTCCGCAACAGTTTTGCCTCTCCAACCAGCAACCTTCAAATTGCATTTGACGATTCATTAACTGTTGGATCGGACTGAAATTTTTACTGAGTGTTCATCTTAATGTTTGATTTGAACGGTGAAGATCGAATTTGGAGGTCAACAACATCCCGTTTTAGGTCCCAAACAGTAGCTCTATTTTAGGCATTTTTTTTCTTATTACTTTTGTTGGTGTAGCTATTGCTTCTCCTTGCTTGACAATTGTTGTATAGCCATTTAGGAGAATATTTGTAACCTTCTTATTATTATAGTGAAGCAATTCGGATTTCGACAATCCTGTAGTTGTTAGCTTCGATTTGAAGGGTTTTCTCACGTTAAATTTGGTGTTCTTTATTTTTTCTGTTTTCAGGTTTGCGTCCTTCCGTCATAACAAGTGGTATTAGAATATTTTGGCGAGTTCAGTTCTAGTGCAACCAATTTGACAGTAATGAAGAATATTTTCGTTGAGAAATTTTATTGATAATATTCACAATGTAGTCCTACAAGCTTTGAGAGTTCTGTGTAGGGGGAGAAACGGTGAGACACAAGTGTTACGTTAATACTTGTGGGAACCTTTTTGTATTTTGAGTGAATTGTGTGAGGTTATTTCTCTCGATATTTTGTACTCTCAAATTTATAGTGGATTGTTCATCTCCTCTTATGGATGTAGGTCGATTGACCGAACCACGTTAAATGTTTGTGTCTCTTTTGATATATTTCTCGCTTGTCTTCTTACTTATGATTTTTTGAGGTTTGCTTTGCTAGCTTCCGCATGACACATAATTATTTCGGTCCCAACAGTACAAGTTCCTTTCCGGGACTACAATAATTAATTAGCTAACAAAAAAGTTACATTTCTTAGATCTTCTTCTAACCGTAGGGAGTTTCCATTCATCAAGTTGAAATAATCCCTTTGCCTCTCTTGGGAGCTCTCGAAGACTTAGAGTAGTTCACTTAGAAAGTCACTCATCTTTGTTTTATAATTCAAAACTCACTTAACTATTGATATTTCACTTAGAAAGTCACTCAGCTATTGATATTATACTTATAAAGTCACCCAACCAATTTAAACACCGCTTTCTTGGAACTAATTCATAGAATTAGACTTGCATTTCTATTTCTTCAAATCCAGCGTGATTGGAAGGTGTCGAATGATGGCCTACTTATCTTGTATTTTCGATTGATTGTCTTACAAATGAAAGGTTTGGACAAGAATTCTCAAGCCGAGTGTTGGGCTTTCGAGATCAAAGAATTTTACCTTTTTTACTTTTTATCTTTGATTGATGAATTAAGATTGCTCCTCCATTTGAATGAAAGCCCTATGGAATATAAAAGCTATCCACTGATCTTGGAAACAAGGCACACAGGCCCCTGACCTTAGCTCCTTTCACTTTGATCCATGAATCTTTCTATCCATTAATCTTTATCTTAACCAAAAGAAATTCTTTTTTTCAAGTCTTATTTCATACTAATACAAGAAGAATCCTGCAAGAGATTACTAATTATGCTATTCCTTTTGTCTTTCCTTACCTCCATCTTCAACTGTAAAGCAGTTTAAGAAGTTTCCTTCACACCTTACTTTTTCTTTTAGCCTTTGTGCACTCCTTTCATCCTTAACTTGCTAACTCAATGAGACATCAACAACGAGAATGCTCTATTCATTAATCCTCTTTTGCTTGGTTATGAGATTTGAGAAAATCGTCTCTTGTGCTCTTGCTTGCTTTTATTCTGCTATGAGAGAGAGAGAGAGAGTAGTGTTAGAATTCTTACCACAGATTTGTCTAAGGGACAAGTATATTCTATCTGTTTCTTTGCGGATTATTGGGACTACGTTTTGTAAAGCAAATAAAGTAATACAGTACTTTATCGTGGAAAATCCCGGCTTATAAAGGGTAAAAACTACGATCTACACCTCTGTAGGATTTAACTTCAACTTCACTAAATCCTGAGCCTCAACAATTTAAGATTACAAACCTATTAACCTAAGGAATTATAAACTCTAATTCCTATGAATCAACAACCACTGTTGACTGTTGAATCTACTTTAAGTTATGGATTCAGATTACAACTCTTGCAATCATATGAACTAACTCTAATCCCTAAACTTCAACACAAACCAGTGAGTGGAGATTCCCCTGCAGAGAGCCGGATGAGGGGAGACCCTCACGTCCGGTTCGGACTTTTTTCAGCTTGATCGGAATCTTTCATGAAGCCGACCTTAACAGACATCTCTTCCATTTTCGTAGATGGAAGATCCGGTGAATCAATTCAATTAGATGCCGCTTACCTAGATGCGTCCAGGTATGGTGGGAAGGACTGGGAAGTGCCGAAGAAGGAGAGAGGTGGCCAGGCGGACCGTTCTGAAGACGGAGGGCCCTAAGAAACCCAGAAAGAAAAAAACCTTGACTGTTGGAGGAGAAACCACTGTTAGAAATGTTCACGTAGAAGCAATCAACACTAACTCCTCAGTCAGCTGACCTTCTATTTCGGAGATTAGAGCAGAAGAACTCCGTAACGGCGGAGAGGGCTTGAAAGCCACTTGACTCTAAGGAGAGGGGTTTCGCCTCGAATCCAAATGATTTCTCTTCTTCTCTTAAGATATTTCTAGTTAGGACGCCGCTCTAGCTTTTCTTAGAGTAACTACGCACCTTAAAGCTAACTTTTAGAGTTCCATCAAGGCCCAAGGTTTATGTTCACAAGTCTTCAACTCTTCCCCAACTTGAAAACTATACTCCTACTACAGTTTATACCTCACTAGATCTAGAAAGCATTAAAGATACAACTCGATAAAATGCAATACAAGCAAACTTGACTTAAGAACTATAAAGCTTAAACCTATGGATCAGGTTCTTCTATATTGTTTCCTTGTGTAGGCTGCACTTGGATCTTCAGTTAGAACTCTCTCAAATATAAACTCCCTCTATTTGATTGTGTTCTGCTAGAAACTCTCTTTCTGTGTAAGTGCGCAACGTTCTTTGTGAAAACCTTATTGTATTTATAGGCGCAAGACTTTTCCTTCTTTGAGTCGAAGTCAATGTCCTTTTACTGCTTCCTTTTCCTTGTAGATTTGCAGGACCTCTTCTTTTTTGAGTTGGAGTTGATGTCCTTTTACTGTTTCCCTTTTTTTTTGTAGGAATCCTCTTATGAAAGAAAACATTATGCAAATGGACAGGTCATAAACGTGTCCTTATACACCGCTTTAATACTTCTGCTTCGCGTGATTGACTTTCTCCTTATCCAGTCGGACTCGATCTAAAAGAAACATGTCTTAGCAACCTGTTCTTTTCATTTGTTCCTCTTTTTTTCAATCATCAAAATCTTTCTCGATCTAACACGTTGTTATATGTAGAGGTGTTCATGGTTCGATTTGGATCAGTTATTGGTTAAAATCAAAGTTAATTAAAAAAATAATTATCAATTTGGTTATTGCCGGTTTGATTTAGTTTGGTTCGTTTTTCTTGGTTTTTTTTGTTTGAAATTAATAAGTTTGTTGAGGGTATACGCATCTCGATAGACACAGACACCTAGTACATGAGCAACTCACATAAAAGCTAATGTAGATTCAATTAAGTAATACTAAAATTATTATTACATGAACAAAGTGATTTAGTTAAGTAATGCTAAAAGTCATTATGCACAAAAGATCAAGATCAAATCTTTATAGCAAAAAAATAACTCCAAACTCAACAATTGAGGAACTATCCGGGAGGGGTACAAGAAAATTATATACCAAAAATACTAACATTTAAGTGTTGGGCTAAAATTCAAGTGTTGGCCTTGAGAAAATGGTAAAGTTAATTAAAGACTTAAATTAATTAAATTTAACAATATTTTTATATTTTATTTATGAATAATATATATATAAAAAAAGGGCAGTCCGGTGCACTAAAATTTATATATATAATTTTTCGGTTCGGTTTGGTTATTTTAGAGATTTTTTTTAGTAAAATCAAAATCAAACCAAATAGTGTCGGTTTTCAAAATTTAAAACTAAACCTAATCAAACCAAAATAAATATCGATTTTAATTTCTAATCGGTTTGATTCAGATTGTGGTTCGATTTAATTTTTTAGCCATAACCATGAACAACCCTAGCTATACGTCTATTTTCTTTAGACAGATGACCGTCCGCCGAAAAATACAGAGTAGAATATATTCATCTGTATGGTGAATGAAAGAATATTTATTGAATGAATATATTTTGCCCAAGTTGTTTCGGAACCCGAAAACAAAAATGACTAATGCTAATAGCTGATTTTTTGAAGTAGTATATTTGTGTCAATTTCCTATTGAGATTTTATAGATCAGCAAAACCAATTACTGTGTTAATTAGCTTGTCTGGTCCCCCTTCTTGCCCATTCATGAGTTCTTACTTTACTATAAGGCTCATAATAATTATATACTGGAAGAAGAGTTTTATTTCTACCTTATGAAGCACCATGCTAAAATTACAAGCAACGAGCTAGTTGTTTACACTAACCTTTTTAAGAGGTGAATTAGTGAAAAATAACAACTTCATGTTTGAGATTTGTGCTTAATTATTGATTGCTAATTTCTTCAGGGAAGACTTGGGGTAGGGGCCAAGATATTGGAAAGTTTGGTGAAAATGAAACTTTTGAATTGTTGTGTTATTTTTTTTTATTTTCCACCCGGTGTTTGGAGTTCGTGGACCCCGACTAAATCTGAATCGTGCACTGCAGAGCCCATTTGAGGCAGGGGCGGAACTACGTGTAGCTTAGTGAACCCCCTCATTGAAAAATTACACTTTTCAATTTCTGAATTTATAACTATATATCTTAAAACCTTAAAACTAAAGGTAAGGATGGCTCAATGGTTAAGGAGTTCATTTGATGCCTAGGTTGCTTGAGTTCGAGTCCCTGTGCCTGCAATTGAAAGAAGAAATTTAAAAATTGTGCATATTCTTTTAACAAAATCTATTTAATTGATTTTTTTCTTCTCAATTTTATAGTATTTCTTTCTTATTATTTTTTTCAATATAATTCTAATAAGATGGAAATTAAACTAAACTTATTTGATTTATTCATCATTTGTCTTTTTCACAAATGACTAACCTAGTAAATTGAATTAAATGAACTAAAAATTCGAGGATGTCATTTATTTATTTTTTGAATATACATTAAAATATTAGTAACTTAATTCATACACGTTTTTAAAGAATCTTGATAGTTTTTAAAGTAACATATAGTTGAATGAGCATCAATTCATAATTTTTTTTAAAAAAACTTCAAAATAAAGTAGAACACTGAAAAAAAATAAAAAGCACAATGAAATATAAAATTAAAAGATCATGAAGCAAGGTAAAAGTAAGAAGAACCTAAAAGAAACATGATAAGGTAAGTTAAATGTAGCGGGTTAAAATTACTATTTTCCTCCGATCTCGCTCCGTTTTTCATCTTAAATTTTTATTGTGTTTACTTCTTTAGACTTCGAACCCCCTTCACAGAAAATCCTGAATCCGCCACTGATTTGAGAGTGACACTCCCAACAAGATTTTTTTTCATACCCAGAGCTCGAATCTGAGACCTCTAATTAAGGATGAAACAGTCCCACCATTGCACCACAATTCATGTTGGTTGAATTGTTGTGTTAGCTTGTGATAAACCTTATTTCTTCGGTCTTTTGACATAATTTATTTTTATTTTGTCCTTGTAAATGGACAGATTTAAGTGACAATAAATGTGGACAACTAGCCAACAAGCTGAAAGGGCTTCTTTTCATTTTCTCCGAGTTCTTACTTAATTAGATGTTATCTTATTTAAATATCAATGGTATAAATTTTTATTTTTGACCAAGTATTCCCCCTCTCTCTCATCTACCCCATCCCTCTCACTCACTTTCTTTTGTTTTATTTCACACTCATGTTCGATATTTATATTGAAATTTCGTTTACTGAAATTTTATTTAATTTAGATCCACTCTCTATAAAATTACCTATTAATTAAAGAAATACTTTCTACTAGATTTTTTTTTTCTATTCTTAAAGGTGGAAAGAAACTAAACAAAACATACACACAGAGAGAAGTTAAAAAGATTCAACATATATTATAAGCATAATACATAAATATGACCATTAACTTGGCTTTAGCTGACAACTATGATATCTAACTTTACTAGTGCACAAGTAGACACTTTAACTATCAAAAACTTGAACAAATAAACACATTCGTCCTGCATTATATCCTACATGACAACTTTGTATCCTACATGGCATCTTATGTGTCTTGTGCCACGTAGACACATGTGTCTACTTGTTCGATTTTATACAAGTTTAAGCGCCTATTTGTGCATACCTAAAGTTGGAGTGCATAAATATGAAATGAAGTCAAATTAAAATGACATATTTATGTATTATGTCTATATTATATATATACATTAAAAAAGTAATTTTAACCTTATATATACCAGATAAAAAAATTTACAATTTTTTTTTCCGGATGAAACCCTTGCACTCCGATCCTTAGCTTCGCCACTACTTACAAATATTTTAATTATTTCATTGTGTTACTATCTCTCATCGACACTGACACCAAGTATAGGTCTACTAATTCTCTACGATAACTTTGTATCTCGTAATACTTAAACCAAACTTGAAGGCTTACTCTTCATCTAGACATTGCATCATTACCCCCTAATAAGAAAATCTGTTGATCTTCATACCAAACAAATTTGACCTCTAAACCAAAAAGCAACATATATACTTTAATTTGTGTTCTATGATCCAAACTACCCACCCAATACCCAAACATCCTTTCCTTTCAAGTCTTCCAACCGTATTTCTCCCAACTGCCAACTGTACATGATGTTTATTGGGTGTATCCACGTTGATTTCAAGAAATAATCCAAAATTAATTTAAACTAATATAAACTCTACTTTTTTAACAATAAAATTATCTCTAAGTAATCTATAGGTCATGGATTTGAATGTTGAGAATCAATCATGATATTTGCTTCAAGGGTGTCTACTTATATCATGACCTTTTTCTGAATCTGAGAGAAATGTGAGATGCTTCGTACACCAGGTAACCTTTTAATAAAAGTCTTCTTTTTATATACATAATAACTAAATTCTATTTCCTTTAGAAATATAATTTTTTGATTCTGACTTTGTGTTGCAAAAAAATAATAGCCGATCAATAATCACTCAAATGGCGTCATGTTGCCTCGCAGTCTTCGATATTTCAGAGACAAAGTCCATGGCTATCTCGTCCCACTTCCACTGTGGTATTTGAACTGGCTATAAGGGTGAAAAGTATACAATCCTGACTCTCCTTTATTCATTCCCCAAGAGAGAATATATATGTGATACAATATTGAAATAAGAAAACTAAATATCTCCTTAATATGCTACCAAATATATGAAGAATTATATGGTAATTATTTTCCTATAAATATGCTACCAAATATATAAAAATTATATGGTAATTATTTTCCTATATGCTACCAAATATTATACTGCAATAGTCCTGCTGGTCTCTGGTGCTCAGCCCAACCCAATCCTCTCGTACTAGGGTTGGCTCCTCGCATTTCTCCCTTTAACACTAACGATAAATAGGAACCGAACTATCTCACGACGTTCTAAACCCAACTCACGTACCACTTGAATCGACGAACAATCGAACTTTTGAGACCTTCTTCAACCCTAGAATGTGATGAGTCAACATCGAGGTGTCAAATTTGATATGGAAAAGCATGCCTTTTTCTAGGCATGATCAGGACCACTTCCTTTATTCTTCTTCTTATTTTTTGTTTTATTTTTGGGTATCTTGACAAAGCATGATGATTGCCTCGTGGTACTGTAGTGGTGAGACACATCATTATCATAAGCAGCACAAATTTAATTTTCAGAAAAAAAATCCTTAGTCCTAAATTCCTAAAGATATATATAACTGCTAGACCAAAACTGAGACTCTTCAGTTATATCCTGTTCTAAAAAAACCCAAAAGCAGATTTTAAAAGAAAAATAATTCCTCAAAAAAACAAAATAGTCAAATTCTTAACCATATGGCTTTTATTCTTGAAAACAGACCTAAAATGACTTTGGTTTTCTTGATTTTAGCTTGTTTTATGCAGCTGTGTTTTGGGGTTATGTATAAAGTTGGAGAATCAGCTGGTTGGACAACTATTGGTAATGTTGATTACAAACAATGGTCTGCTAATAAAACCTTTCTTGTTGGTGATGTAATTGGTATGTCTTTTCCTCCATGTTTAAAAACATGATTTTTTTCCTCTTGTTTTCAAAATTCTTGGTGATTCATGTACTCTAGTTGCTATTATGAGGAGAAAGTTTCAAAATTTGCTTAATCTTTACCAAAATTTGTGAAAACTTAATATTCTTTCAGCTAGGTTTATTTTCTTGTTTTTTATTTGTGCTGTTGAGTTAGAGACATTTTTTTCGCTAGGCATTCGATATCCATATAGAAGCCCACTAAATACGAATTCATAATAAAGGCTCCATTTTTGGAAGTGGCGCTTCCAACATAGTTTTTTTCATTCCTAGAATCGAACGATACTTCTGATTAAGGGTGAAGAAATTTCAATTAGCCCATCACAATCTATGTTGGTCAGCCATTTTGTTTCAATAGAAGGAAATGTAAAATTCTTGGAAGGAAATTGAAACAGTTGTTTGTTTTGACTTTAGGGAACCCACTAACAAGAATCAGTCCCTTGTGTTTGCCACTATACACCCTAAATTACATAAAAATATGATTTTTGTTTTAGTTTTTAGGCACACATGCTCTGCATAATAATAGCCTTTCTCTGTATTGTGGCCTGAAAATTTCACTTTTTAGGCACACATGCACTGCACAAAACTAGCCTTTTACCTGGAAAATTTATAGTTTATTATTTTTCACACAATACGAAGGGAGTTTCTGAGCCACAGTAAAGTTGTCTCTGAGCCACAGTAAAGTTGTCTCTGTGTGACATATAGGTCATGGCTCGAAGTCACGGGTTTGAGTCGGGGTAGCTGCCACTAACCTATGCATTGAATAGGTTATCTAGCTCACACCCGATGCTTTGTGTACTGAGCTGTCTTTTTTATTATTATTATTTTTTCACACAATGGCCTGGGTATTTGGTTGAGCCCCCTAACCCCCAAACCATAACAGAGAGGCACACATTTTTAGTTGAAATAACTACCAAAAATTCATAGTCTTTCTCTGTCTGAAATATTGTCATATGGGAGTCATCATTTTAATTTTAATAACTACCGTACTTTCAAACTATGTTGCTCAGACTCTTCAAAAATATCGACGGGTGCGTGGCAGATCCTCCAAAAGTAGTGCGTTTTTAGAGGATCTGACATGGATGTGGCAACAATTTTGGAGAGTTCGAGAACTTAGCTTTTAAATGAAAAAAGATATCAAGCTGCAGTTTTTTTTAGGTGTAATAGCTTTTCCAGTTAATGCACACCTATCATATTTGGTTTTCTATTAAATTGATTTGAGTGTTGCACTTGCACGCTTTCATTATTGCAATTTGGAAGTCCCCACTAATAACTAAGAATGACCTCCAACGCCCCTGAACCACAAATATTGGTCATTTGGTTATTCATTGCTGGCTATTGTTGCACATCCTCACTGACCAAACAGTCTGTTATTTAACTTTCATATATACACTGAAAGTTAAGCAGTCAATATTGTCTACATCACACTTTGGGGTGCAACCCTTCCTTGGACCCTGCTAAATCGGGATGCTTTAGGGTAAGTAATTACCTGATTATACAATCTATTAAACTATGCTGATAGTGCGAAACTTCTTTTGCATATCAGTGCATAACTTAAATCCTAAGATATTTGGCAAGGAAATTTGAAGCTTTAACAACAAACAAGAATAGAATAGTGATCAATCAAGAGATAGCATTTCTTTTTTTCATGGACCGGTGATGATTGGCGTAGGGGTCCTTGGATATAAGGAAATAGATTGTAGTAGGGTATAAATAAGCATGAATGAGTAGAGAAGGTAGTACAACAAAGCCCCGCTGGATGAGACATGATTGCACTTGTCAGCTTTACATGGTAGATTGACGATTGATTGAGCTTGCTTTAGAAGCTCATGGTGAAGTAATTGATATGAGAACTTCACAGTGAAATAACTACAGAAAATAGTGCTAGTAAGTTATGTTATCTGTGTTCACAAGTAATTGTAGCTGTAGTTCCTTTATCTAAGAGATTTATGCAATTGCTCAGATAGAAAGCAAATAAACTAGAATGGTAAAGGCTACTAACATATTAATCTCATGCAATTTTTAGTTGTAGGTGAAAAGTCTATGGGGATAAGTATAACTATAAGGGGTTGTTTGGTATGGGGATGGGATAGATAAAGTTATTGGGATATCCCATAAGATTAGTCATCCCATCATTATAGTATAAATGGTGGGATAAATAATCTTGGTAAAAAACTAATACCCGTAATCAAACACAAGATATTCCTGCATTTTCTTCCGGAATTATTATCTCTCATCCCTCGTATCAAACAACCCCTAAGTTCATTAGTTAATATCTTCTAGGTAACTTGATAGAAATTTATTTTTTTAAAAACTCTGACGCATGTATATATAGTAGTGGTGTTAGGATTTTTATTTAGGAAATTCAAAATATAAAGTAAACACATGAGAAAGCCAAAGGGATTCAATATTTACTATATGATGCCACACATATAGTGTAATATTTTGGCGAGAGGGGTTTGAAATGAAGCCCCAGCTCCACCCATATGTATATACATTCTAACGTATTTTTTTTATGTAGGATTACTTGTAATTATCTTGTATATGAGCGACTTGGTAGTATAATAGTTGTTTTAATTAAATTGATAGTGTATAGAAGTTACTCTCTTATTCTTCATATTATGAATAACATTGAAGAATTTTGTGACAGTATTCCAGTACAGCCCACAATTCCACAATGTGATGCAAGTGACACATGCTGACTACCAGTCCTGCAATGCATCTGCTCCTATTGCAACACACACAACTGGGAACGACTCTATTACCATAACTACTCATGGCCACCATTTTTTCCTCTGTGGTGTACCTGGCCATTGCCAATCTGGCCAGAAAGTCGATATCAATGTTCTTCGCGTCTCATCATCCGCGTCTCCATCTCAATCTCCTTCGTCGTCAAGTCCTATCCCTGCTGTAGCTGTGCCTGCACTTTCTCCTAGTCATGCTTCTTATTGGCTTCCTAACAAAATTGGTGTTGTGATGGCTGTTTCTTTAGTTGTTCTTTTTAATTTTGCTTAAGGAGGAAAAGAAGTCCTTGGATTTTGTAAGGTTTAGTTTTTTTATATGGTTATGGAATATGTTAATCATGACCTAAAGCTGAAGTTGAGACCTCTAAATTCTCTTGATTTTTTAATTTACAGAAATGTAATAATGTGTAATTTTGTCATGTGGCTATATAAAACTTGTACAAGATTGTATTCTTCTTTTCATATCATAATTTTTTACTTACAGCTTGTTGGTTCATTTGCTTCTTGTGGTAGCAATGTAGGGGACTTTTGAGGCCTTTTGGTTTCAAACTGGGATATTCCAGGATTAATTTTAATCGAGACTAAAACTCAAGATTATAACCTAATTGTGTATCCCACCTTTTATATGAGATACGTTATCCAGGTTATAGTCTTGATTTTAAAACTGATTTTAACTAATACTACTCCAATCAAATATGAGATAAATTTCATTACAAATTCCAATCGACCCTGGGTTAACAGGATAAAATCTTCACGGTTTTTTTTATGCCGGATCAAATATTTCAAGTATTTAACAATTACTCCTTTTGTTTCAGTTTACGTGACAGGATTTTCTTTTTAGTCCATGTAAAAAACTTTTGTACACACATACAGGTAAGAATGTATATATGCTATGTGTAAATATGTCTTGAAATTACAAGATCTTTCAAGAAATAAAGTATATCTCACTCTTTAACACTCATAACTTTAGTCAAAAGAACATTTCAATTCCTTTCAATGGACAATAGATGTGGCAGAGAGAGAGAGAGAGAGAGAAAGAGAGAGCATCAGCTGCAAGAGGTTATAGAGACCACTGAGATTCAAGAATGTGGAACAGTGTCAACTTTCTTCCAACTATTGCTCCAAATGTTCAATGAAAAGGAGCACAGCTTTTCAACTAATTTCTCATACACCATTTGCAAGAAATACAAAAAAAATATTGAACTGTTTCTGTGATAACCCCATACTTCTCAAGGGGAAATGAATACACTATACATTTCCTAGAATCTAATGACGACAGATTATGAAGTGAGATCTACTGCAACCAAATCTGAGAGGGGAGGCTGGAAGCTATTCTTCACTGCAGAAACAGCAGCGAATCCCTGGGATTCTATTTTAAAGAAGACCATCAAGAAGCGGCTGTTGTGCATCTCCTTTCCTCTTGATCACTCTATGGTTAGATAGTGTACCTCTGAATAACAAACAAAAATGTCATGTAAGTTGTTTCGATTTAGCGGAGTAACTCCAGAAATAACCGTTAATTCATTGATGGAATAATGACCCCTTTTTTCCATTTAGTCAGTAATGAGTTTAGCACAAAAGAACAGTACCAAGAATGCACAGGCAATGCAACAGGCGGGTTGCCATTACAACAACCTTCTTACAAGTAAAGGGAGAGTAATAGAGTTCACAAATCTGCTACAAAATTGAACCAAGAAGGTGATAAACAAAAGAAAGATGACTTGCATATGCTGCACAATGGATGTACATGATTACATACTCTCCTACTACCTTATTCTTCGATTTTTAATTACTTGTTTTTATTACCTTTTGCTTAGGTTATCGTATTATTTGTGATTGTTACTAATCTTTTGTCCATAATTTTCAATATTGCTTCTTCACTATTGTTTCCTTTTCATAGTCTTTTTTTATATGCGTCACTTGGGCTGAGCGTCCTTATGAAATAACAATCTCTACCTTCACCAGGTAGGGTAAGGCTGCATACACACTACACTCCCCATACCCCAGTTGTGGGACTACACTGCGTATGTTGCATGGTGTCCAGACCAGCTGCCAGACTTTTTTTTCATTTCTGACAAATATTAGTATGATTAGACATTTTAGGTAATGGTGCAGCAGCTGTCACAGGACGCCTGGGAAAAATCAGGCGCACATTCACATAGTCGAATCAGAAAATTTTAAAGCAAATCATAACAGGATAGATGTCCATAAGTATGAATAAAGAAAGAGACCTTACACTAGTTGATTGGAGCTCTACGGCCGCTGGATCATCATTATCCTGCATTATAACGTCTAGACTATTAACATCAATTAAAAATAACCACTTTCTTCAAATATCCGAGAAATCCCCTAGTGGGTTAGCTGGTCCAACTCCAGTTGGCCCACAGGTTTGAAACTCGGGGGAGTATGGATCCACCCTTAATACCAGAAATCATATTAAACTGATGCATGGATTGAACTGAAAAATCACCACTTTAAATATAAATGAAAATAGGTGGTCTAGCAAAGGTACCTCAAGTATCAGATCTTTTCGAGTGATCATGCCAATAACACGAGCAGGGCGTGGAACAACAAGTGCGTGCCTCAGTCCTAGTTGACGAAAAAGATTATATACCTGTACCATCATCAGAATGTTGAAACATTTTGATCATTTGATGGATACCATGGCTAAACTTGGTCTCTTGGGCATGAGTGGGAATAAATTCTTGTTTTCCACCTTAAGATAACAACTAAGCCTACGTTTGTCATGTTGTCTTCAATTCCATACAAGAGTTGGCAAAATAATGACTTGGAAATTAATAAAGGGGCAACAATTAGAATAAGTTACTATGTTACCTTTGTTAATGACATGTCTTCTGGAACAACATACGGAGACGGGTTTAAAAATGGGGCAAGATCAATGTACATCTCCAGATCATCTGGAGTGAAATGGATATCATGGAGAGATATCCCTTTACTAGAAACGGGTTTCACAAATTCACTAAGGTTGTGCCTGTGAAATACATAATCTTTAAAATTTTCATGTAATAGACAGAAGCACCAATACACCATCCTCCATAATAGTTCAACCAAGTTACCTGATTGGCAAAAGATCACCTCTTGAATCACAGGGTAAAGGGCTATGCTGAAAATCAACTTTTGATTGTAGAAGCACCAATAAATGACTGCATAAACAACAAGATAGAATAAATATTTTGTTCAAGTCTACTGATTTCTCAGTATAGAAATCCGTGTCTCCAAATAAAGCATCAATAGCAGGAAAGATCATCACTATCTCTCACCTTCTTAGTATAAGTCCAATAACAAGTGTCTCCCCAGTTCTTGCATGGTCAACAACCTAAAAATAGATGAATCAGAAGAAAGATCCAACATGCAAATAGCTTCCACTGAACACAGTAGATGAACAAAGCTTAACTTACAGGGAAACCATTGTGGTCATTGCTCCTCAAAATAGAAACTACATCTGCAACCTTCACAACCCGAGGGAAGTATACAACCTAAAAGATGCAGCAATTAGGGGTGATTAGTGAGCTAGGATTTGCACAGCAACTGCACAGGTGTGGGTCAGAAAATCCAAAATTTAACCCTCTTCTAATTTTAGAGGGACTCTATGAATTCTAGTAAAGTTTCTGCCTCGTTTGCATCTTCTTTTTAACATTAAGGTTCCTAGTCATGGTCAAATCAGATGGTGTTGCATGAACGTAGAGCTCATTCTTGAAATATCAAGGAATTGTTGCAATACAGAGCTGCTGCTTCACTTGCTTTTAGCAGAAATAAAATAAACAAGAAAGGAAGACGGACTCTGACCGTCCAAATCATGCAAGAGTGATAGTTTAATAACTCCAACTAGAAAAAGGTAAAGAAACCACTATTCATCTTTAGCTCCATTCTGAAAAAAATGACATCCCGAAGAAACAAGGAAACAAGCATCTGCTAGTAGGAGCAGAACATGACAAGGGCACTGAAGAAATTCTTACGTTTTGATTCCCACATGCCTCTTTTGCCGTCATATAGCGCATTTGATACTTTGGTCTAGATTCAAGTAATGGAATTGCCCTTAATCTAGCCTGTTCTTCATATAATCCTTCATTAAAAGCATCACCAACAGCCTACACATGGGTAACCCTTAGTCCTATGTGAATGAAAAAGAGAGCCGGAGAAAATTGTAAGTATCAAAGTGCACCTTTGAGATGAGAAGAACCAGCATTATTAGAGGTAAAAGCTTTAAGTTGTTTGTAATCTCCACCATGATGACACAGAGAGATACAGTCATACGCATAGAGCCTCCAAGAAAAGATGCAGCACCTAGAAGAGCATACCTAAAATTTCAACAAAAGAGGCTTAGGAGACTTTATAAGTGAAGAGAAAGGATTACCCAGTGCAAGATAAATCATGTGAAAAAAACCATAATATAGAACCTAAAACCTCAAAGTAATGAGTGGGATAGCTCAAAAATTTCTGAACATCTTTTTTTTTGATAAGGTAAGATAAAATATTTTAAAAACACCTACTAGCCTTCCTCTTTTGGGGGGAATAAGGTAAAAAAACTTTATCTCAATTAATTCTGTATAAAATGCAATCAATCATTTCAAAACTTGCAGATTTAACGACATCAAGTTGTTGGAAGATCAAACTACTTTCAACTGGTAATTTAGATTATTTGCCATCTATGACACGAGCCAGTCTGAACTGACTAATGTTGCAGAATCAGCATAACTATTTATTTGCTTATTGATTAGAGATCCCGATGGACAACACCAGAGACTACACAAACCCCACATATTGCAAAAAGAGAGTACGACACACCACAATTAGTAACTAAAAAAAGATTATCTTGTTGATCATCCACAGGATTAGTCAAGTCAACCTGATGCAATGCACAAACACTCCCATTTTCTTTGACACCATTGTCATATGATGGTTTTGCAGAGGGAGGTAAAATGCAAAGGAGATTCTCATAACGACCTCTGAGACTAGGTCTAATTTTGTTAAACTAGAGCGGAGGCCTAGTAATTGATTCTCTTCTCGCAACCCCACCCCACAATACACCAGAAAAAAATGAATATAGGGCTTCCAGACATGGTTGTGATTTCGATCAAGTGATCCTCCGATTGTTTACTCTATCAAAAATCAAGAAGCATACTATGCTCTATTCCTTGAACACCGAGGAATCTGCTTCCATCAATTGTGATACCTCACCTCTTTAAATACTCGGAGGAACTCAGAATGAAGTGGAACACACTTTTTGAACCAAAGGGGCAAAAAAGAACTTAATTCCAGTAATGTCAAAGCTTTCACCAGAGGATAAATCTATAATGTATATGGCTAAACAAAGGAGTAAATAAGAAAGAAATACTTACGTCCCCTCTTCAATGTTCAGCTTCTTATAAAAGCTAACCACAAACATGCCAACAAGACGTCCATAAGTTGATCCTATCATGATGCCTGGCACAAACTGACCTGCTGGAACTGCAGTTCCAAAGGTTACCACAGCCAAGGTATAAAACATAACCTGAGAGACAAATACACCAATCATTAATTTCCTGCATAATTGTAACCCATCAAGACACGAGAGAGGTTTTTGCTATAACTTTCTTCCCTGAACTGCATAAACATCAGAAAAGAGTCCACTTAAGCACAAGAACTCTAGCAGTATCGGCAGATAAGCATAAAATTTGAAGAGTTGAAAAAGACAAAGTGTATTAGAAATGCACGCTATCCAAAGTGTTTCTAGCATCAATTAAGGTTCACTCAACACATCCTGAGCACAACAATAGCATTGTGTGGCTCTGAATACTATTTTAATTATAGCTTAAAAAAAAAAGGAAGTTCAAGTTCAGATAGAAAATCCTATCCCACCCCACAAGAAACTCGCATCCCGGTAAAAGGAAGAAGATTTGAATTTAACTCAAGACAACACTACAAAATCTTTTACGATGTTAAATTTCAGAAACAGCAGTTTTATGGGGATCTCAGATTCTCAATACTGATACCATAATTTGCTAAGTTTTCAAGCACATGAATTTTCATGCAAATAGTAATTACAGTTCACCCAAATGTAGAAGTCAGGATGAACACATAGAATACATGAAGCTATCATTCACACAAATGGAAGGGAGAAATTTAACAAGTATTCAGTACCAGAAATGTCAGTAGGCTTTGAGCGCTGAATTCGTGAGCTGTCTTCGCACTGAATAAATTTCTTATAGCGTCATCCTGCAGACATGCATAACACAAAAAGCTCCATTAGTGAAATGGAAACTTGACAGCTTTTTGTTTAAAATAAACACAGGTTCAGGAATTGTTTAAAGACCTGAGTGTTGAAGAATATGGTTGCGAGGTCATTGTACTCCTTGCTGTTCTGACAGTAAAACTGCAAAATGCACAAAATCCAAACATCACCAACAAAAGAAGAAAAGTGAAATTGGATATCAAGAAAAATACAGAAGCAAATATCAACACAACAAAACATCACAAAGGAAAATGAAACATTTCACAATATTTCAGCGAAGCCTGGAATCGGATTTGAACTTTCAGCACATAATATTTTTTTTCGAGAGGAAAATCTGTATAGTACTTATTTGGATGTTAACTTTCCGCACATAATTAATCAAGCCAGGATCGTAAATCAACTGCTAGTCCTGGATGTAGCATGCATTAACAGATTTGAATGCACTTTCAATTGCTAACAGCAAATGCTTAATTATCATAAACAGATTTAGAACTGTCTACTTGGAGCTAGAGGAATAAATGCTTCACCTATCTAACAAAACATAGACATGAAACAAACACAACAATAGAATTGTGGAACCATATCCCAGAGACAGTACACATTTTACTCTACTTTTTCACAAGTGATTTATATACAAGCTCCCATGCAGGACCTAGCCTGTATTGAAGAAGAATATAAGAAGTATCAATAATGACCATTTTAAAGAATTAATTGGTAAAGAATAAAGATAGTCAGCAATCCACAAGCACTACAAAACAAGCCCATTAACTCCATAAAATGCTAAGCCTAAACCTTTTCAAGTAAGAAACTAAGGTGCCTGCGAAGCATAAATAGAACAGTTGACTCTACTCTTCCAGATGTCACAGCTTGAGGCTCCCGTTAATAGCCATTGATTGCTTGATATGTATTAACGTGTAAGTGCATAGGATTTAGAAAGGACGACCACATGCAGCATAATAGTTTTCAAGATTTAAAATATGATAAAAATAAAATTATAAAAGCAAAGTAACAGAAATTAAATGATTGAAGATAAAATAAAGCAGAAGTCATAAGTCATAGAGGATCTTACATTAACATAGTTACCAAACATTCCTGGTGCTTGCGGACATTCAATGCCAGAATTAGCATCGGCTTCAGGGCACGGAGTACATCTTCTAAAAAGTGGCAATCCAAAGGAAATAGCTGAAGTTATCACAGAGATGAGACAAGCTTCAATAATCTGAGAGTGGCAGACCACAAAATTAGTTCATCAAGCTTAGCAAGGAAAGGATACTCATCTTCAAAAATGAGAATATACAACCGCAAGAAATTCTTCTTAATAAGTAAACTTACTTTCACACGAATTCCTTTCTTGTGCAAGTAATTTCTACGCCAGTGTGTTACATAGAGAGTAAGCTGATTGAATAAAGCTCCTGCAAAAGTCAATGCATGACCAATTAATTTACCGACCATATTCTTCAGGTATCTCAACATCTTAATGTCAACCATACATACCAAGGAGACCTCCTATAACTCCAATAACTGCCATGGGCAACAACTCCTCAAAAGAATAGTCCTCTTGACCACTGAGAGAATTGTAAGATGTCAAAAGTGTAACGAGGATATAGTGTAGAAGACCAGAATGAGTTCAGAATCTAACCCAGAGATATCCCATATAATGAAGCCTCCAGCGCCAAAATGACCACAGTTTCCATCTTTACACCATCCCATTGCTGTACGGACAACAACAGCTACAATTGCAGAGGTAAAGAAGACCCGCCACATTAGTTGACTCCTCCACCTTTTGATAAATAATGAAACAACAGTTGATCAAACAGCATTTAATTTTTCACATTGCAGAACATGCTAACGACTACTCGAGTGGAAGTAAAAACATTGTGTTGTTTATGATTGAAAGAATCAAATAATTCAAACAAATTATAGTTCCTAGTAAAGTGCACCACATTCAGAAAGGTACAAAGTGAAAGCTAACCGTGCTTATTCAAAAACCACTCTACCAGCTAATATGATGATTAATCATAACAGCAATGGGCTTAACATTGATGGTTTAGATACTGCTCACTAGCAGTGTCAGAAATAGAAGTATGCAGAAGTAGAAATTGTTCAACAAGGAAAATATCTCATAAATTGCACTAGATGTACATGAAAGAAGCTCAAAGGAGAGATGAGAATTACCAAGAAGTGACCTCTTCAAGAGCAAATAATACCCCACCTACTGGAGCTCTAAAAGCAGCAGCAACTCCAGCAGCACATCCACAAGTCACCTGAGTCAACAGATACAAAGGAGTAAGCACTTCTTAGAGCAGAGAAAACCCCTCTCATCATGAGAACTTTTTTTTGATAACCCTCTCATCATGAGAACTTTCAAAAACCAGATCTTAGCTTTCATCTCCAAATCTTTTTAGCGCTTCCTAAGATTCATAAAGAAGTTGACACCTTAAGTAAAAAAAGAACAAAAGAACACATTTAGGATGTCCAGATAGATTAGTACCTCAAGATTTAAACGGTCTAACCTAGATTGGAAAGAGTGATATCATTTTTACAGAATCACACAGATCCTTATCACAATTATATGGATTGATATTATATCACAGGTTCAGAGATCCTTAACAAAATTCTTGTAGATTCTTAACAACTTCAAAATAATTATGAAGAACATGTCATATACAAGAGGGAACCACTAAACAACATTGGTTTAGTTTTTTGAAACTATCGGGATATAGATTTCAGTCGTATAGGTTGATTATTTTTTTTTGATCAAGTAAAATATGTTCATTCATGAACATGGCCATAACAGCCGTATACAAGGGATATATCAAAAAGTAAGGATCTACACAACGATATGGTTCTCTACAAACTCCACCCAATCATCTATACAAGAAGGAACTTTTTTGTGCACCAAAAGAAAATTAGGGAACGGAGACTACTCCTCAACCGAGAGAAACTCAACTCTACTCCTTCAAAAGCTCTCCTATTTTTTTCTCTCCAACCCACATTAACGCAAAGAACAGTACATAACCTGATACAACCAGTTAAACCAGATTGATGTGTAAATAATCTTTTACACTGTCGATACATATAATCAGGATCCAAAATTAAATTGTGTGATTATTATTGCAACGATCAAGAAAAATGAAACAAGAGCTGATATACTCATAATAAACATGGATGCTTACTTTTTTCATAAAAATAAATCTGGATGCTTGAAACAAAGGATAATTGTGCAACATCAATCATATTGACACAAAGAAGGGGATAAATCCACCATCGAATTGCTTTAGCAGTGAAATATTGTATTTGGGATATGGTTCAACTCCAGTACATGATTTTTCTGATTGTCTTCCAGCTATTACTACACTGCATGTTATTTTGTCTCTAGAACCAAGTCACACATTTTAAGAAGTACCACTATTCCACATGTACTACTTTACTGACTCCCTTTACTCAGGTTGATTGCCAATGGACCATAAGACACACATTGAATTGCACAAGATGCATCGCATCACGTGTGACTTCTCTAACTTCTATACAGAACCACTAGGAATAAACATGAAAAAAATAAAATTACTTGCACCTGGTGTAACATAATGCATGACACATGTTATCCTTTTACAAACAGATCAAGCAAACTAAAACTGTAAAGGGCCTCAAAAGTTAGAAAATATCCAAAGAGCTCCTTGGGGAAAATTGGTTGACAATATTCCTCCAAGTAGAAATGGAAAAAGTGATTCTATCTCATTTAATATAAAAGACAACAATATCTTCTTCTTTTGAGAGATAGAGAAAGGTAATTATATTATAAATCTAGCACTAAGGAGGTGATGTACTAATTACAAGTGAGCAAGAAACCAAAAGAAAAATCCCTTGCCAAACTTACAGGGATTCTAAGAGGCTAAGTATATCTTTTATAGGCCTAAGATACTAAGTATTAATTCTGTTCATTTACAAATTCCTCTTTACACCAAAAAGACAACAGTCACTCACCAAATCACGACGATCCCGTTCACTGCTAAAAACTTGGAGCCACCTTGACCGCAGGTGATATTTTGTGGATCCACCCTGTAATTACATCAAAATACATGAACATTCAGTATAACGATTGGAAGTAAATGCTGAAATCAGATCTTTGATTCAAATGACCAGGTAAAACAAACAGAACATAGAATCAGCAACAAATATTTCATTGCTAAAACTCAGAATATAAGATAAAATTTGGACTCATGAAAAATCAAAAGTGAAATGCAGTAACAGAACATAGAATTCAGCAACAAATGTTCCATTGCCTAAAACTAAGAAAAATATAAGATAAAATTTGAATTCAAGAAAAATCAAAAGCGAAATGCAGTTATAGAAGAAAAAAGTAGGAGTAATACTCACTTGTCCAAGCAAAGAAGCAATACAAGCACCAATATGTACAAGAGGCCCTTCTTTGCCAAGAGCAAGACCACCTCCCACTGAACCTATGCTTCCAAAAATCTAAATGACCGAGTAAGAATAACAACAAATTATCTGATTTAGAGTGACAGAGAATCCTGATCAAAGCTTAGCTGTGCTATCATACCTTTCCAATCAGAGTTCTGAAAAGAAGGATCCCATGTGTGTCAATTCCTACACATACAGACCAAAATGAGTAACCCAGAAAATATTTTTCTGGCCAGAGATTAAACAAAGAATACCAGAAAGTACAAGCGTACCATTTAGATAACCCTTTATTTCAGGAATTCCTGATCCTGATGCTGCTGGTGCAAAGTATGTGATAATATATACAGAAGATAATACTAGAACCAAGTTGATCAAAATATACACCAGACATCCAGCAAAGTATGACTTCTGAATAATCTGAAATGTCAATGAGAACTTCCATCCCGCAAAATTTTCAACAGAAAGATTAATGAAAACAGCAGCAAGTCCTGTGCCTGAGAGAAAATGAATAGGAACTCAGTTCATCAGAGAGCGACTATTAGATCTAATGATTATAGAAATACAAAAATAAAAGAAAATAAGATTACTACAACAAAATGGTAGCAAAGTTTTGCTCACTGACACATGTTATTAGTTCTAACAACTCCACCATTTCAGAACACAACAAGAAGGTACTGTCTGCTAAAATGAGCAAAAAAATTAATTTTGATGACACAAGGAGAGGGGAATATGAATCACAACCCTCCAAAGTATTAATCACCAGATTTTCCATGATTATTTGACATAAAACTCATGGCTCACCAATCATCACTCATATACTCCTACAACAAGATTGGTCCTAACATCTACATTTAAGGACAGGATTCAGATGATGAATTAAGCTACTCCGAAACTTCCAGCCCATGAAAAGAGAACCATTCTTTTTTGAAAAGGGTTTTTCCTAGAGAGAGAGATTACGTCTGAGGTGCTAAACTATGATAAAGCTCCAAATTGAGCCAGAAATATAATCAGTTGGCAAGCTCCAAAGGGGCACTGACAAGTTCATTTTCTAAAAACTATTCTACACACCATAGCCAAGGACAATGCACATTGCATTTGGAATTCTACAATTTTCTCATCTCAGAAAATTGTAACAAAATTTTGCTGGTCAAAAGTAACTGTTTAATAGTTTGGAAAATGATGTATAACTCACGAACTAAAATATGAAGCATTACTCACCACATGAAACCGCCAAAATGGACTTAAGCACTATAATCTCATTTGCTTAAATCAAATTTTTCTTTCTTTTTCCTGAGAAATGGTAAGGTTAAAATCAAATTATTACCTTGATGGCTTGTATACAATCATTTGTTCTGAAATATGTCTGACTATCACAATAACTATTAACGCTATATACAACATAAGTTGCAAATCTCAGAAATATTGTGATATTCTTCTTTAAACGAGAGATTCCATTCATGAAGAATAAGCTAACCCCAGCACAGTAATTAAATGATTTTTAAGATATCCCTTTACAATAAAATGAAGGACTTAGATTTTAGGGAGTCATTTATGACCTAGTATAGGCTAATCAGAGCAAAAGTAGAAAATTTAATTTCTCAATTTTTGAATATTAAAAGCTCTTATCTATATAATAAATCAAATACCTACCCTAGAAGGGAAGAGCTAGCTAGGGATCCCAAAACAAAAACAGAAAATAAGAGAAAATGTTGTCTTAGCTTTAGATTTATATTTGTCTTGGCTTTACATTTATAAATAAAAACGTCAACCAGGCAAAGACTAAACAATCACTCAACTACTGCACAATCCAAATTAATTTGGGTCGGCTATATGGATCCTCCTCCTCAATTTTTCTGTTCCATTTTATTCAGGACATGCAAAGATTAACAAAAAGATGCATTTTCAAGATCGCCAGTTCTCTATTGCTGACAATATAAGCAGGTAAAATAAATAACTATTCTTCCTCCAATAATGTTTCAGCTCAAGATTTACTATGGTCATCAGTTATATGTCAACCTATTGACATGCACCATACAGGAGTCAACAAAACAAAATAGTTCAAACGACACATGTGAATCTGGAAATTTATTTGTTCTTCTCAACTCTACTCTCTGTCCCTTGATTTGTATAATGTCGCCTTACTAAATATGACCTAAATATCAGAAGGAGCAGCTCAGGTGGAATCTTGAATCGTGCGAAAATAGATCCTCCAAATGTCTTATACAGAGGCTAAACAACTGAGTTTTTTCTTGCAACGGGGCATCAGATATTCAAGATTGCAACAACTACATGGGTATTAAACTACTAAGCCACACTATAAAAGTTTGGGAGAGGGTAATAAAGATGAGGATGAGGAGGGATGTGTCTATTTCCGACGATCAACTATGGAAGCCATTCATCTTCTTCTAAGGAGATCGTCAAAGCAGTATACAGATATGAAAAGAGACTTGCATATGGTGTTCATAGACTTAGAAAAGGCATGCGACAAGATCCCTAGGGAGATTTTATGGAGATGCTTCGAGTCTGGAGGTGTACTTGTGGCATATATTAGAGCAATTAAGGATATGTACGATGGAGCCAAAATTTGAGTAAGAATAATGGAAGGAGACTCGGAACACATCCCCGAAGTTGCATCATGGATCAACTCTTAGCCCGTTTTTATTTGCCTTGATGATAGATGAATTGACACAAGATATTCAAGAGGAGGTACTATGGTGTATGTTACTTGCAGATAACATAGTATTGATTGACGAGACACGTAGCGAAGTTAACGATAGACTGGAGGTTTGAAAATAGACCCTAGACTGCTAGAGTCTAAAGGCTTCAGGTTGAGCAAGACTAACATAGAGTACATAGAGTGCAAGGTCAGTGGTGCATCACATGAGGCAGATGTGGAAGTTAGATTAATACATAGTATCTTGGGTCAATAATGCAAGAAAATAGGAATCAATGATTAGAGTGAACTGAATGACATGGTGGCTCACATCTGATGTCCTAAGTGATAAGAACGCACCACTGAGATTTAAAGGTAAGTTCTATTGAGTGGATATTACACCAACTATGTCATAGGGAGGAAAGTATTGGCCAATCAAGAATTCACACGTTCATAAGATGAATGTAGTGGAGATGGGGATACTTGAATGGATGTGCGGGCAAACTAGGAGAGATTAAGGTGGGAGTGGCTCTGTGGTGGACAAGATGAGGAAAGTGAGATTGAGATGGTTCGAGCATGTAAAGAGGAGAAACACAGATGCCCCAGTGAAAAGGTGCGAGAATAGGTCTAAGGAAAGGTAAAGTAGACAGAGTTAGAATTTTGGAGAGGTGATTAGACATGAACTGATGTGAACCGGCTTTCATAAAGCACCTTTGGGAAGCAAGAATTATTGGGGGTCCGTTTTCGAGATCAATTCGACAATGAAACTCTTTTAGAAATGATCTTATCTATGTTATATATCTTGAACGATACAAAAGACAAGCATCTTACGATGTTCATGATCAATTGGATCCTTCCACAAAAGAAGGTACCGGAGAAGATCACTATGATCGTTTCAGTAGTCGTATTGAAGAAACGCAACAAAGTGATCGGATTATTGGCAGGAACTTGTAGTTGGATTTAATCTTTCACGATGGAAATGCGCTCTTCGCCCAACTTTCCAACATTGGGGGCTAGCTTGCTTCCACACATGGCATATCTTTAGCTCAGGACATGACCTTAAATAGAAAAACATAAAGGTCGAAAATTAGGGAAGAGGGTTAGTACGTAGTGGAGCTTTCTTTCCAGTGGGAAAGCATGGTTCTTTCTTAGAGCATCTTGTATGCTCCCTCTTCTGCTTATCAGTATCTTTATTATTCTATTATTATCTTATTCTTCAATTGTATAACTATTGTTATTTCTTTTACTTGGGTTATCTTTACTATTTTGTTGTCACTACTTTTCTTTTCTACCGTATTTCCACTATATCATTTGTTCTTGTATTTGCCAAACCTATTTTGAAAATGTTTTTCTTGAGCCGAGGGTCTATTGGAAACCGCCACTCTACCTTCCTCAAGGTAGGGGCAAGGTTTACCACCCCAACCTTTCCAGATCCCTCTTGTGATGGAATCACACTGGGTATGTTGAAGGGCATCAGATATTGATATTATCTTTTCAAATAGAGGGGGGGAAACAGCAGAGAGGTGCTCTCACCAGTGCAATTCCTATTAGAACTATTCACAGGAAACTGGTATCATAAAATTCCATTCCTTCCCACAATCCATGTGAAACAAAAATTTAACTCCAAGCAATTTTAATTTGAGGAAAATGGGGTACCAGGGACAAGAACATACCCTAGACAATCTATTCCTACAGGGCACAAAGAGAAATAACCATAGATTAAGCTGATAAAAAATCTCACCAATTCCAATTAGTAACGCCAAGAACCACTTAACCAAAACAGCATATCCCATATAAAGCTTTCCTCTTTTAGCCTGTCCATATAAAACACACATCAAACACAACTTCAGATATCTTAGTTTCCAAATGTAAAACAATGAGCTAATTTTTTCTCTTTTTTGCTATACAATACTAGTATAAAGCAAGCATATTTAGAACAAAAACTGAGTTTTTCCTAATATAGAGCTAGGACTTTTTGAACATAAAGCTGCTATCTTTAAACAAAAAATAACAATAGTTGAGCTTTAGACAAAAGATCCACCTGTTCTTCCCTATAAGCATAATTTTCAACAACTTCATAATCAAGACTTTCCACAGTGCTCCCATTGCCCTTTCTTGATGGACCCACCTCACCGACTTCCTCCTCCTCCGTCGCCGGAATCCGTGACCACATCAGCTTCGCCGTCTCCACCCCGTTTTGAAAATGATCTGATAACATCTTCCACCTACCTCACCTCCCTGCTACACTATGTATAGGTCTTATTAACCCCCAAAACCTCAAAAATTCGAACCCCTTTTGTCGAATAACCCCAAAATTAGAGGTGAATTTTGAGAAAATTAGAATCAAGATTGGTTTTGTTTTTTTTTTGGTTTTGGGTGTCAATGTCACTAGAAATTTCTTTTCTTCTACGAGAATAATGGGGGAAAGTGACGGATGCGTATGGGAGTGACTTAGATTCGTCAATTGGATTTTCCCTATGAATTCTGCCAGTCCGGTGAGTCCACAACAAGTTTACTATCTTTTTCTTGGGGTAAAATTATATTTTGGGGAAGATGGGAGTTGTTCCAAGAAAATCTGTTATCAACCAAGTAAATAGGCTGTGGTGCACTAATATTTTCTTCCACTTGTATATACGATTATAAATATAGTTTTACTCTTCAACTATAAAAACACACACAAAAGAAGAAAATTTCTACTATTTTCTCTATATTAATACTTTCTTTATATTTTCTTGCTTTTCTTCCTTTATAAAATTGTCAAGTTAGTTAGTTTATAATACGTTATCAGCACGAAACTCTAATTTTTCAGAAAATTAACTTCTATATCAGGTATATCTACTAAAGAAATTTAATTTTTAAGTTGTCTTTGTTACTTTCAAATTAATTTTCATCATGTCAAACTTGTCAAAATTGGAATTTGTGGCACTTGATATTTCTGGCAAAAATTATTTGTCATGGGTACTTAATGCTGAAATCCACCTTACCGCTAAAAGTTTTGGTGATGTTATAATTGAAGAAAATACAGCATCAAGTCAGGATAAGGCAAAGACTATGATTTTTCTTCGTCATCATCTAGATGAAAGCCCGAAAATGGAATACTTGACAGTAAAAGATCCACTTGAATTGTGGAAAGACTTAAAAGAGAGGTATGACCACCTCAGGGCAACGGTATTGCCAAGGGCTCGTTATGAGTGGATGCACTTACGGTTTCAAGATTTTAAAACTCTAATTGATTATAATTCTGTTGTATTTAGAATAACTTCTCAATTAAAATTATGTGGAGAAACGATAAATGATGAGAACATGTTAGAAAAGACACTAACTACTTTTCATGCCTCTAATGTAATATTACAGCAACAATACCGTGAAAAGGGTTTTAAAAAATACTCTGAATTGATCACATGTCTTCTGGTGGCTGAGCAACATAATGCCCTTTTAGTGAAAAATCATGAAGCACGTCCCACTGGAATTGCTCCGTTACCGGAGGCAAATATGATAAAAGCACACGGTCAGTCTGAAAGAAGACAAAATCATGGCCACAATAATGTGCGTGGACGTGGCAATGACAGAAGACGATATAATAATCGTCGTGGTGATGGTCAACATAAAAGGGAGAACAATATCAGTTCTCAAAATGGCCCTTCAAGAAGTAACTGTCATCGTTGTGGCATGAAAGGCCACTGGAAAAATGAATGTCGAACGCCTGAGTATTTTGTAAGACTTTATCAAAATTCTTTCAAAAGAAAGGCAAATAGAGGTGGTGCCTCTTCTCGAGACAATTGCTCAATAAAGCTTCGGAAATCCTTGTACGGGTTGAAACAATCAGGGCGAATGTGGTACAACCGTCTTAACGAATATTTGCTAAAAGAAGGATATAAAAATGATCCAATTTGCCCTTGTGTCTTTATGAGAAGATCTGAATCTGAATTTGTCATAATAGCAATATATGTTGATGATTTGAATATTATTGGAATTCCGAAAGAACTTTCAAAGGCAGTAAAATGTCTGAAAAAGGAGTTTGAAATGAAAGACCTTGAAAAGATAAAATTTTATCTTGGTCTACAAATTGAACATTTTACAAATGGGATATTTTTCCATCAGTCAACATATACTGAAAATATTTTAAAGAGGTTTTATATGGATAAAGCACATCCATTAAGTACCCCAATGGTTGTGAGATCTCTTGATATTAATAAAGATCCATTTCGACCTCATGAAAATGATAAAGAGCTTATTAGGGCTGAAATATCATACATTAGTACAATTGGTGCATTAATGTATCTTGCCAACAATTCTAGACCAGATATAGCTTTCTCAATAAACTTGTTAGCAAGATTTAGTTCTTCTCCAACATGAAGACACTGGAATGGAATTAAGCATATATTCAGATACCTTCGAGGTACCATTGATATGGGATTGTTTTACTCAAATGATTCCACGTCACAATTGATCGGTTACGCAGATGTGGGATATTTATCTGATTCTCATAAAGATCGATCGCAGACAGGCTATTTATTTACATGTGGTGGTACAGCTATATCATGGCGTTCAACAAAGCAAACTATGGTTGCCACTTCCTCAAATCATGCAGAGATAATAGCCATTCGTGAAGCAAGTCGGGAATGTGTTTGGTTAAGATCAATAACTCAATACATTCAAGAAATATGTGGCCTTTCTTTGACAAAAGACGCTCCAACAATATTGTATGAAGACAATGCTGCATATATAGCTCAACTGAAGGGAGGATACATCAAAGGAGACAGAATAAAACATATTTCATCAAAATTCTTTTTCAGTCATGATCTTCAAAAGAAGGGTGAAATAGATGTCCAACAAATTCGTTCAAGTGACAATTTAGCAATATGTTTATCAAGGTATTGCCAACTTCAACCTTTGAGAAAATGAGATACAAAGTTGGAATGCGTCGTCTTCGAGATGTTAAGTGATGTTTTCATCAGGGGGAGCAAAATACGCGCTGTACTTTTTTTTCCTTAGCCAAGATTTTATCCCATCGGGTTTTCGTGATAAGGTTTTTAATGAGGCAGCACTCAAGGCGTATTACAAGATGTGTGTACTCTTTTTCCTTCACTAGGCTTTTTCCCATTGGGTTTTTCCTAGTAAGGTTTTAACGAGGCACAACATCTATGGATGTTCAGAATAACAATGTATATTATTTTTTTTGTAAAGTTTTAATGAGACACATTTCATGTGGACATCCAAGAGGGGGTGTTATCAACCAAGTAAATTGGTTGTTCACTTCACAATGGTGGATAGTCCATTTACTTTTTAAGTGGGTAAATTGCCCACTAATATTTTCCTCCACTTGTATATATGGCTATAAATATAGCCTTACTCTTCAATGTAAAAACACACACAAAAGAAGAAAATTTTTACTACTCTCTCTATATTAATACTTTCTTTATATTCTCTTGCTCTTCTTACTTTATAAAATTGTCAAGTTAGTTAGTTTATAATAAAATCAAAATTATGCTAAAAATATTAGACTTTTAAAAAAAATAATAAGAAATTAGTTGAATTCATGTTAATTTGAATATTCTATTTTACAAATCATACTTTATGTTGCAAATTGCAATTATAATGAAGTTTGTTCTTTCAGAGATCGCTTGGTTACAACAAACAAGTAGAAGAAAAAAATTATAATTTGTCTAATTACATTTATAAGCAATAGCTTTAAACAGAAGAGAGACGAGTGAGATCGAGAGAGATAGAAGAGAAATGCGAGTGAGATCTCGAGAGAGAGAAAAAGGCAACTAAAATCGAAAGAAATACAGAAGATACGAGCAAGTTATAACCTATTTTTTTATAAATAATCATGCACTACAATTCTTTTATATCTATTCATCAACCAAAAAGTTACAATTCTTTTATATCTATTTATCAACCAAAAAGAATCATGAGTGGACATATCATATATGAGCCACATAATTATTGTTGCAAAAGATACTTTTGTAAGAGTGATGTTCAATAGAAGAAAGACAATTATGGATAAGTTTGGAGCATATCAAAAATGATAATAGTCTTTTATATTTAGGGGTGGTCAAAAGGGTCATTGAATATATTTTAACAAAATTTAATTATTAGATTTTGTAAAAGTCGAGAAAAAAAAGGATAATAACATGAATCTCACATTTGGAGGTTTTTTTTTTTTTCATTTTTATGATCATTTTGGTGTATTTTTGAAGTTTGATATTTCAACTTTAAAGTGAAACTTTTGTTGTTTTGAATTTCTTTTTGGTGTTACGATTCTTGAGTTTAATGACTTTTTGGTGGTTTTAGTTAAATTTCTTTTATACAATTTTTATTAAATTCAATATTCAGAATTATTAAATAGTCGATAGGAATAAGAAGTATACACTTTGGCAAATATAAAGGATCGAATTGCTCAGAAGTATATTTAAATGATCATTTTGAATATACCTCAAATATAATGGACCATTTCAATCACTTTATTGACCGCATCATTTAGTTATCCTTTTATTTTTCGATAAGGTTAATAAAAGTGGAAATGGACTAAGAGTCTGTTTGAATTAGCTTATAAGCTGTTTATAAGTTGTTTTCAATTTTTTTGAGTGATTGGTTGGCCAACTTAAAGTCATTTTGTGCTTAAAATAAGCCCCAAAAGATAATTGAGTTTGTTTGACTTAACTTATCTAAAACAGTTTATAAGCTGAAAATAACTTATAAACCAAAAAAATAAGTTGGATTACCCCAATAAAATTTTTAGCTTAAAATAAGTAGTTTTCACTTTATAAGCACCTTTAAAAAAGCTTATTCAAAGTAAGTAGCCACTATTTGGACCAAAGTTTAACTCTTAGCCACAATTTAAAAGGAGAGTTGATATTGCTTATTCTTCTTCTCACACCTCAAATTTCAGGATAAGTTATGCTGAAATTCAATTTTTTTCAGTGCAAAATTTAATAATAATATTAATTGAAATCCTATTTTTAGTTAGAAGTTTCATAATTTGTGTCCTAAAGTTCAATTTTACAGTTCAAAACTTTAGGACAATGTGTTCTGAAGCACAATTTTTTCAGTTCAAAACTTCAGAACATTTTCTTAAGTTAAATTGTTTTTTTACGTAAAGAGGTTATTAATTATTTAAATCATAACCAATACTTTAAAAAGGCTAATGTTTATTTCTCCTCCTCTATTTCTCCTTCTACTTCTTTAGCGGTCAATCTTTTCTTTATGTCGTTTCTTCTTTTTAATATATATATATATATATATATATATATATATATATACTCCAATTGACACTCTTATAAGAGTATCAATGAGTTTGAATAACTTGAGGACACAATTTCATGAGCATATGCACTGTTTAGTCATCAAATCATAAGAAAACTATATTAAATTTACTTCTATTATTATGTTTTTCTTTTTCTTTATTCTTTTTTGAAGGCTTAAAGTTGAAACTATATCTGTTGACAAAGTACATTGTTTAACCTTAGAATATAATATCTTTGAAGTTTAAACTTAAAAATTTAACTTCAGGACACTAAGCTAAAATTCTGAATTTAAATTGAAAATTTGAACTCAAAGGCAAATGCCTAGAAATTTTGAACTAAAAAAAAATTAGAACTTCCAAAAGTTTTATATTTTACCTACTTTATTCACATCCAATTGAATGACCCCACTCAACATAAGGTGTATTTGTCCCTTGAACAAGCTAATTCATAAGAAGGATTTTATATGTCATGACATTTTACACATGCTTTTACACTATGAAAATTGAGGTTCTTTTGTTTCTTTTTATTGAACAAACATGGCTCAAATATATATATATATATATATATATATATATATATATTTGAAAGCTTTTTAAAATGTACATTTATACTAAGCCATACCTGTATTTTTGAAAATTTGTTAGGACACGTGGCACAACAAGGAATGGACAAGTGTAGAAAAGTTCGTCCGGATATACTAAAGTTTAGAAGGACTAATCACTTATGGGAAGCCCCTCGCCCCTCGGGGAGGCATTCTCGGTGAAGGTTTGATGAAGAAATGACGAAGGGGGCAAAGGTGTCTGGACATACAGACGAACTCCTACGGATTTGAGCATGACTGGAAAATTTCCTGCCATCACCAACAACATTGACATATGGCATAAGGTCATTGATTTTAGTACTTTAGAGCTCTGGTAGAACTTTTTACATTAGCTAAGGCCTCACCATTGTAACATATATATATATATATATATAGTTTGCTCCATTCATTGTTGGAAAATTATATGCACAGCGGAAGCATACCAGAATCATACTGCTACTGCTTACATGAATAATAGATAATACATACGTTTATGCTAGAATACATACGATCATGTTAGAACACATAAACTTTCTGAAATTTAATTCGATAAATACCTTTTGAAGCGTGAACAGATACTTTCAAGTAAATCCACAAGTTAGACTGTAGTTCTCTCAACACTTGGATGGGCAAGTATTGTATAGAAAACCCTACTTCACTTCTAGGTTAGGAGAACCCCTATTTATAGGGACCTTTTCCCAGTCCAAAAGGGAGAAAAAAATAGAACTCTGAATTCTAGTTAAATATGGGCACTGTAGAGACCACGAAATTAACTGAGGCTCCCTATTATCGAAATACAACAACAACAACAAACCCAGTATAGTCCCACCAGTGGGGTCTGGAGAGGGTAGAGTGTACGCAGACATAATCCCTACCTTGAAAGGTAGGGCGGTTGTTTCCGAAAGACTCGGCTCAAGAGAGGAAAACAAGATAAAAGGTCAGATAGGAACAAGCATATTGAAAACAAGATGAAAACAAGAAATAGCAAAAGTGAGAAAGTCATGATAGAATAGTACGGAAAGAAAGAAGCATTTACTAATATAAATAAATAATATAATCAAAGTACAATGGCCCCGCACCTATAAACAACAATACAATGCAGAATTAAAATGACAATAAACATTGAACAGAACTACAACTACTATGGTGTAAGAATAAGTCACCTAGCATTTTATCCTAATTTGTGTCCTCCACAAAAGAAATTATAGTGCGCTACTGCTCCCTATTATCGAAATAATTCAAATAATTAATTTGATATTATTCTTACCATAATAAATTACAAATCATTCCACTAGAAATTCGTAATTGCACTCCTCCGATCCATTTATATTTTGAAATTTTCCATTAAACACTTATATAATTCCCATGTTAAGATTACAGATACTAATCAATAAATTAAATTACTGACGAATTTAATTTAAAGATTAATTTTCTTTAGAGCGCTGCTTAACTTATTTCATTTGTTGGATTCATAAATCCACTTACAAGGATTGACACGATGAAAATTTATAAGCTTCTCAAAAAGGCATATCATCAATCTCTATATCGAGACATGGATTCCATCAACTAACTTATTATTTCACCAATATATATTATTATCATCCAATCTACCGTTTAATAAATCAAAACGATAATTGATATATACAGATCATAATAGTTATATCAAGATTGAGAATATAAGTACATTTAATAGTTTAGAGAATATATTTTTGTCAGTCAGTCTAAAACAACTATCTCTACTCGATTCCTTTCAATACATACAAAATGCACTAGCACAAGAAGTTGGAACTATACCGTTTCCATAATCAAGATAAATTACATATAATCTTGTGCTACAATCATACCGATGTCTTGTCCAATTTTCATCTTAGATTGTGAACAAAAAACTTTATACTTATAAGAACTGATGCTTTAATTCTCTGTGTATAAGCTAAAACTCTATACACTAAATCATCTACTATATAAGTAAATGGACACATAAACGAATATATGATCTATTAAAATTTTTATTAAAATTGAATAAACAATTGTTCTATAATAAATACTATATCTAAACTTATGGTTAATAGTATATATTCCATGGTTAATAGCAGTGGCGGAGCCAAAATTTTAATTTAGGGAGTTCAAAATTTGAAGAAGTAGACACATGAACTTGCCGAAGGAGTTTCAACATCTACTATGTATACATAAAAAAATATTTTTACCATGTATAAATACTATAATTTTTCGTCGAAGGGGGTTCGGATGAAGCCCCTAAGCAACATGTGGCTCCGCCATTGGTTAATAGTATATATATCCCAACAATCTCCCACTTAGACTTTTAACCATCACAATTGTTATAATATACTATATCTAAATGCATGGCTAACAGTATATAACCTAACAATCTCCCACTTAGATGTTTAATCTTGAAAATTGTTAGAATACTATGTCTAAATCCATGATTAATAGTATATACCCTAACATTCATTTGTAAAGACATTCTGATGACAAGCAATATAACAACACCATGCTATTTTCTTGAACTCCAAGTTTACTTATGTTTAGATCTGAGTCCTCGCTTAACATATTCATATGAGGATACTCTCGGAGTCGAGGCCAGAGCTCCCGGACACACTTGCAAACATACTAAACCATTCATATCTACATTCCTTATGTTTTATTGTCTTTATTTCGTTCAAATCACTTTATTTTAACCAGCAATCAATATTCAAACTGCTAGTAAACGTACCTAAAGAGAGTTAGATTAAGACGCGTGCTCTTAACTTCATATAAATTCAACTGTATCATTTTTAGGGTAAACAATACCATTGTCACAAAAGAGTTGCATGTGCAATAATAGGTTCTACAGCAGAATATATTTTACGTTAATCTTGTCAATATTAACTACTTAAATATTATTTTTGCCTTTCACAAGGTTTTATTTGGAGAAGAATTGGATGTTGAGAGTTCTGCATACATGTCAGCTATTTCTTTAGCAAAGTATGCTCTTGCTTGTGGCCTTTTTATCTGAAAGAAGGACAAGGAATACAGAAAGAGATTTGAGCAATGGAGACTTTCTCTAGTTGTCTAATAATCGTGGAACAACTCTTACCTTATACGTCGGAGTAAGCAGATCATTCTCCATAGAAAAAGGCTCAAGCACCAAAGTAATAGCTTTTGCAAATTCGAAACCTCTCAACTGCAAAGTGTTTGCCATGAGAAACATGTTGAAAACACAATGCACTACATTTCATTGCAGGGGAATTCAAATTACCTGTGCTTCCTTCCCAACAGTATCCATGTCTTTCAATATTGCAGCCTTTGCTCTTGGATCAGTGCAGAGCTGTTTCACGTCTTTATTCTGCTCTAGCCAAAGATAAATATAATCACGTACAATAATAACATATACTTTAATTCTCGTCACATTTCAAAAGAAAAGTTATCTCTCTACTTCTTACTCTACAATGCTTCATATAAGTCTAATGGGAATTTCACAATTTTCATTAATGAAGTTTGGTACTCTTTATGACCATATGAACATTTCATAAGGAAAGTTGTATGGGGCACAAACAGCTTGTGTACATGGTAGAATAAAGGGTGGACACGTGGGACCAACAAAAGATGCTCGAGGAAATTGGTTTGGTGGAATTGTCAGGTACGAGGATATATTCGGCGAAGATCAACTTCGATTAGTTTTCGGGGTTACAAAATGAGCATCATCAAGAAAAGGCGGGAACTCGTGGCCCGAGGATAGGGAAAGGACTCGTGTCTCGATGACGTGGCAAAAAGGACAAAAGCACAGATACACCAGATATGATCGTACGATACCCCGCCCGCAACAAAGGAATATTAGCTGGAACAGCTAACAGTATTTCCATGTGGACGCCAGCCATTGGCCATAGTACTTAAGGGCTCGAGTGGAGCTTTTCTATTGGTTGATGTATTATCTTTGTAACCTATAATTATTAATTAGTAGTTTGACCACAATTGGAAGGATTGGATTCTAAACAATACATAAGGAATACACTTATATTCTTGTGCTCCAAGTTTTCCATATTTTTACTAAGTCTTTATCTCATAGCATTCACTAACTGAAACGATCCCGAAATTGAGATCAACATCATTCTAACATCGCCAGATCCGGTGCAAACACTCATCACCTGAGCTCTATTGCTTCATACAGCTTTATTACTTCCGTTTATTTCTTTAACAAACACATCTAACTTCTAATAGCAGGACCTAAGGAGCTAACTCGAGACATGTGTCCTTGATCTCATTACAAATTCAACTGTACCGTTTTCCCGGTAAACGAAGGTATCAGCTAGATACATTGAATTTTCAAATTCCAGATTACGTCTTGAGTGCCTATGCTACACAAGTGAAAGCATATTTCTTACATTTCAAATGGCATGTACGATTGGGGAAGGAAAAGAAACTAACTAGAGCCAAAATAAAAAGAATGATATTATGATTTTACAAGATGTTAAGCACGCAAATTTTGTCGTCGATAAATGATGGAGTTATTTCTTAAGGAAACATGCTAGGTTAGAGGGAACAGTAAAGAACAGAGAAGTGAAATACTGAGACAAGACAAATAATCAAAGAGGAGTCTTCCTATAGTTTGGTAAAGCTGTGAAAAGATAATGGAATTGGTTTGTTCTTTTTCAAGATTTTTTTCCATCTACTTTCAGGACGTGTATATTCCAAGGAGAGAAATCACTAATGCATATTTTCATCCCTTAACTCACAGATTCATCTTACGTGGGAGGCATAAAGAACCCGGAGGAAAAGGACACCCCTCCTGTTCTACACAGTTAATTGCAGAAGGTAAATGGTCTTTTAGGTTTATATTTTTCGGCCACCTTATATTATGATGAATATTGTTCTGATCTTTATCATTTCTTTCTCTGTATGACAACTGATACAACATAACCAAATAGTGTAAAATCCATGCAGTTTTTCATGAGAGCAGGTTGAAGATGTAAGAGGAATTCAGGGTGTAACCTTGATGCCTTCATTTATAGCCCATGCTTTTAACATGTCTGGATCGATGCAGACTATGGCTACCAGAGAGGAATTTAGGCTGTCACCTGACAAAACAGACAAGAGTACACTAGGTCTTTTAAAGGCGTCGTCTAGGGGGGGGGGGGATTTTCTGCGACACTATATCTTACCATGTATAAAGCACTGTGCAACATATTTGCTCTTTACATAAACATTCTCAATTTTTTCCGGAGCTACATATTCTCCCTGTGCCAACTTGAAAATATTCTTCTTCCTGCAAATAAATATCAAAAGATAAGACTTTCTACTTACCACTGATCTCTATATACTGTACAACTTCAGTAAAATGGATTATAGTTACAAGGAAGCGACCTTATTTTATTAAAACTACTTCATAATAGGCAAGTACTATTAGCTATCCTCTCACCTATCAATTATCTTTAAGCGCCCCCCAGGTAGCCACACTCCAATATCTCCGGTGTGAAGCCATCCATCTTTGTCAATCATTTCTCGCCTGAACAATGTAGTTGGATAATTTTAAAAGTTAACTTGGAGGAATTCCTGCTTATATGCAAACTACAAAGGGTAAGTTAAAGAAAGGGCCTTACGTCTGTACTTCATCCTTGTAGTATCCCTGGAACACTATGGGGCCTCTTACACAAATCTCACCACGGGGATAAGGCTGATCTTCAGATGTGTAGTTCATTTCAGGTACATCAACAAGCTTTATTTCTAAAACATGAAAACATAATTAGTCCTTGTCCAGTCATAAGAAAATGGAAAAAAGAACTTGCTTGGAATTGTACTAACCACATGCAGGATTAGGAGAGCCCACATGACCTGATAAGATATCATTCTGATCCATGTTACTTATAGTACAGGAAGTTTCGGTCATTCCATACCCTTCTATTACTTGACAACCAAAGCATCTGAACAACAAAACTACTTAACTCATTTCACACAAAAAGAGTATCTGATCTCAGTAAGTTGGTATTCGATCATAATTGGAGAAATTTAATGAAGTTAAGCTTGTTCAACTCACATCCGCAAAAAGTCCATTACATCAGGAGATAATGGTGAAGCTCCTGAGACCATATAGCGAACTCTTCCTCCTAGTCTTGCTTTTATTTTGTTGAACACCAATCTATCCCAGATTGCCGATGGATTCTTTCCTGGAAAAGTAAAATCTACATATATCATAGCGAAAAGAGACGTGCCTTCCTTCTCTTCATAAGTCAATCCTACTAGAAATGCAAGGTAGGCTCAACCTACAAATCTGTTCGGAAGGTCAATATTAGTAGAAATGCACTAAGGCGAAATCCCACTATAAAGCATCAAAACTAAAAAGCACCCTACATGAAAGCACAATTTGTTATTTTGCGAGCTAGTTAGGGAAAATGTAAGCCACCCGCCATTCCCAACCTCATAAACAAAGACCTTAATACCACCAAATGAGCAATATTACAGAAACAGAAAGAAGCTTTCCGGTCAATTAAAGTACTTTAGGCCTCGTTTGGCCCCAAGTTCCCAAATATTCTTGGCAAGTTATTCTGGGGAGAAATTTTGGTGAAATTGCACCGTGCGTTTGGCCCCAAGTTTTGGTGAAATTTCAAAAAATATTATTTCATACTTGTAAGTTCTAAAAATTATTAAAAATACCCATAAGTTTGTGTTATCATTTTATAATGAACATGTTCCGTTAAAAAAAACTTTATAATATAATTGATAACAATCAACAATAACAAAATAACATTATATACAATACATTAATCGAATTAAAAACAAATTGTTCTTTCCAAAAACTATTTGGGGCCAATACCATTTTATTTAAGATGGATTAATGGTATTTCATATTAATGGAGTAAATTGGTAGATAAATATTTAGTTGGAATTAATAAATGATTGGTATTTTTATAAAATATAAAAAATTTGGGTTATTTTTAAATTTCAAACTTCCCAAGTTCTACTTTTTTTTAAAACTTGGGAACTTGGGGATTTTGCCAAAAATATTTGCCAAGTAATGGCAAATTGTATGGACAAACACAAGTTTCCAAATATTTTTCAAGTTTTTCTCAAAAACTACTTGGGGCCAAACGCTACCTTAGTTTCGCACCCAAGGTGTGGTCTAGAGTTCAATGAAGTGGGTTGAGAATTCTAAAGTTTCAGGTTCAAATCCCAACAGAGACAAAAACACTAGGTGATTTCTTCCCATTTGTCCTAGCCTTGGTGGACATAGTTACCTGGTACCTATTGTTGGTGGGAGGTGGCAGATATCCCGTGGAATTAGTCAAGGTGCGCACAAGCTAGCCCGAGCACCACGATTATCAAGAAAAAAAGTACTTTACTTACTCATTTTCCCTTTTCTTAAAATAGTCAACAAGTGAGTCTTCAGTTCACAGCAAAGTTTTCCAAGGAGTTGCCATTTTTTGATCCCCTTGAGTGGCTTCCTTGTCCAAACAAAAAGCCTCAGGAGTTTGACTCTTTCCCACTTTTTTGTTATTTTCCTTTCCTTTTGTTCCCTTGTTTCTCATTTTTATTTTATTTAATATGATGATGATATGAGTTTAAATGTGTGAGAAATATAGGAGAAAAATATTGAGTTGTGTAAGAACAATATTGTACAAAGACCCTATTTATAGACACTATAAAACAATCTTTTTCCAAGTAGGATACTATAAACTATTCGTATTTCTACTCCTATTCTAAGTAGGATTGTGTGCACCTATTCCTATTCTAATTAGGATTATGTACACCTATTCCTATTCTAACACTCCCCCTCAAGCTGGTGCATACAAATCATATGTACCTAGCTTGTTACAAATATAATTAATACGAGGACTGGTGAGGGACTTGGTGAAAATATCTACAAATTGATCACTTTGACTTTACAAATTTTGTAACAATATCTCCTGAGAATATCTTTTCCCCGACAAAGTGACAATCAATCTCAATGTGCTTAGTCCTCTCATGAAACACTGGATTTGATGCGGTATGAAGGGCTGCTTGATTATCACATACAAGTTCCATATGACCGGCTTCTCCAAATTTTAGTTCTCTCAGCAACTGTTTGATCTTAGCTAGCTCACAAGTTGCTACAACCATTGCTCGATATTCTGCATTTGCACTAGATCGAGCAATTACACTCTGTTTCTTACTTTTCCACGACACCAAATTATCTCCTACGAAAACACAATATCCGGATGTAGAACGTCTATCAGAAGATGAACCTGCCCAATCAACATCTGTATATCCGGTGATATGCTCATGGCCGTGATCCTCGAAGAGTAGTCCTTTACCGGGATCTGACTTTATATATTGTAGAATACAAATAACTGCATCCCAATGACTATCACAAGGAGAAGTCATAAACTGACTTACAAAACTCACAGGAAAAGAGATGTTAGGTCTAGTCACTGTGAGATAATTCAACTTTCCAACCAGCCGTCTATGCCTTTCAGAATTACTGAGTGGCTCCCCGTCCTGGAAGGAGTTTAACATTCGAATCCATAGGAATGTCAATGCGTCTACATCCCGTCATTCCTGTCTCCTCAAGAATGTCTAAGGCATACTTGCATTGAGAAATAACAATACCTGGTCTAGACTAAACAACCTCAATACCTAGAAAATACTTCAGTCTGCCGAGGTCTTTAGTCTGAAAATGCTGAAAGAGATGTTGCTTTAAATTATGATACCATCTTGATCATTGCCAGTGATAACGATATCATCAACGTAAACAACTAAATAAATACACAGATTTGGTGTAGAATGCTGATAGAAGACAAAGTGATCAGCTCTACTACGAGTCATGCCAAACTGCTGAATTACTGTGCTGAACTTCCCACACCAGGCTCGAGGAGACTGTTTCAGACCATAGAGTGACCTACACAATAGACATACATGGGTACTAGATTCCCTCTGAGCAACAAAACTAGGTGGTTGCTCCATATAGACTTCTTCCTCAAGATCACTATGCAAAAAAGCATTCTTAATGTCCAACTGATGAAGAGGCCAATAACGAATGGCAGTCATAGATAGAAAAAGACAGACAGATGCTATTTTAGCCATAGGAGCAAAAATGTCATTATAATCTAGCCCAAATATCTGCTCATACCCTTTGGCAACAAAGCGTGCCTTCAGTCGATCCACCTGACCGTTTGAGCCAATTTTGACCGCATAAACCCAATGGTAACCAACAATTGATTTACCTGCAGGAAGTAAAACAAGCTAACAAGTACCACTCGTATGTAAAATATAACATATGTCACGAGTGTGCCCAAGTTTATGACAATGACTATACTTGGATCGAGGTTTCCCAAAACGCCCTCCTCCTCGCCGATTCTCCATAGATTGATATGTTCGTTTTTCTATAGTTTGAGATACAAGAACAGAGGAGTCAATGGTGGGTAATGAGGCTACTTTGTGACTGGGAGGAGCGGTAAGACGAAGTAGACGAGAGAATAATTCATCAATTGTAGAAACTACAGGACTGGATAAAATCTAATCACGCACTGAATCATGGTCAGTAGGAAGTCCAACAAGTGTAAGAACTAGAAACAACGTCTGTCTTTGCTTGTTTTTCCACATTCGTAGTAACTGGCATCAATGTTTCAAATTCCTCCATAACTGCTTGTACCTATCCCAAATAAGTAGACATATTGGATTCTTGTTTCTTCAAGTTGGTCATTCGAGATATCACATCATAGAATCGAGCTATGTCATTAGTGTATAAAGCATAAGCCTTTTTCCCAAACTGAATAACATGTTTGGGATGGGCGAAACAAAGGCATCAACTTGGAATCGATAGATCGCCATAAGAGACTACATAATTGAGCATCAACCTTCACCTATTGTGCTTTGGCTTTTGCATCTTCCTCACTAGCCTTCCCCTTTTCATCTACCACACAAGCATTATTTGTTAAGTGATCTTGAACACCTTGACCCTTGCACCACAACTCAATTGAAGAAGCCCAAGCTAAATAGTTTGAACTTCCCATTAATGGTTCTGAAGTGATTATAGGGGTTGAATTTCCAATCCCCATATTTTTGGAACCAAAAATATCACACCCAAAGACATGGTGTGAAATTTATCTTGAAAACAACAAGAAACACTGGATTACAGAGATTTGGTTGCCGGAAAATCTGGATCTCACCGGAAATAGCCTGGAATTTGCCGGAACCCTAATTTCGATGATCAAATCTGGTCAAAAATTGCACGGATCTGGTCGGAATGGCTCGACGACCACAACTAAAACAACAATTGCTAAAAAAACGTCCAGAACAGCCCTAAAAAAATGACACAAATCAGTCCCAACAACCACCGAAAATTGACGCACGGCGACTTGTTTCTACCCTTGAATTTTCTCACCAATGCTCTGATTCCATGTGAGAAATATAAGAGAAAAATATTATTGAATTGTGTAAGAACAATATTACACAATGACCCTATTGATAGACACTATAAAACAATCCTTTTCCAAGTAGAATACTATAAACTATTCGTATTTCTATTCCTATTTTAAGCAAGATTGTGTACACCTATTCCTATTCTAAGAAGGATTGTGTACACATATTCCTATTCTAACAAAATGAAAGTGGAGATTCATATTTCCGACCTCAACTTGTTTGGGACTGAGGTGTAGTTGTTGTTGTTGTCTTTTTCCTTCTCCCATCTTACCAAGAGGAGATACAGTTAAGGAGACATCAAGAGTCCATATCAAAGAACTGCTTCCAAGGTATTTGAACTTAATACATTTGAGTCACAAAATCAACTAAGTGCTAAAGGGGCTAATTCATACAGAATAACACATCAGCACCAAAACAAAACCTATCAAGCAGAATTTTAATTAAAAAGAATTATCTCAATGGTATAATTGAGGGCTGAAGCATTCAGTACAAGCTTCCTAGATCATAGTGTTTCATTTTTAGAAAGTTGTGGCTATGTCATACTACAAGTGGTTTAACAGGAGTCCACTAACTTATCACTTCTACAACATCTGCTAAATTGATTGCTGGATATACTAAACGTGGACTGGGTTAAGGAATTGACTGCAGATCAAGCTACAAATAGCTGTTGAAGGCTTATCTTCAGCTGATATAGGGCCAAACCCACACAAGCACATGTAGCATACTCTATAGATGTTGAAATTCTTACCAAATTTAATATTCCAAAGCATTGAGAAATGAAAAATTTACCAATCATAAGTTAGAATATGCAGCAATAATGATTTGAGAAATTTCACAAAACTGAAACACACTTTTGTCGGCTTTAATCAGTATTATCTGTGTAATGCTGCTGGACTGTCAAAAGCTAACTGATAAAAGGTCCTTGTCACTTCACATAATGAAAAAATGATTATTGTCAATTGTGAGACAATTAGCAATTCAACAGGACAGTTAACATATACAACAACAACAACATACCCAGTGAAAGCCCACTAAGTGGGGTTTGGGGAGGGTAGAGTGTATGCAGACCTTACCACTAACTCATGGAGGTAGAGAGGCTGTTTCCGAAAGACCCTTGCCTCAAGTGCATCAAACCCAAGTAATAAAAGATGGACAGTTAACATATGCTGGAAATATTTAATACATTCTGATCGAATTTAGTTAGTTTTTTCTTTTTATTGCAATTATAATATTCAACATGCTCAAATAGAAATAATGTGTATCTTAACACTGAATGCACCGATCTCCATATTAACAGACCTCTATGGGAATAATCTTAAATTTTAAAGAAACATTATATCATGCAAACAAGATAATAGAGGTCCAAGATGCACAAGTGCAGCGATATATTTCTCGATAGAGGTAAAAATACCTCACCATTAAAAATTGCTTGCTTCTTAGCATTATAAGCAACATTAAAAATCCTCTCTCTCAGAGAACCAGATGTTTTCACAACATTCATAATGCTGCAAAAGGAAACATCTAAGTTAATTGAGGATCACATAAAATTAAAATTAGCACAAATAGCAAACAGCATCAACAGTCAATTACCCAGCATATAATTTATTGTATAACCGAGGAACGCTGCAAAAGACGGTGGGCCTTAATACAGCCATATCATCCACTAGTTTCAGATTATCCTGAATGCAAAGTAAAGTTAAACACAGTATTTCCGTAGAGAAGTGTGAAAACATTGCTTACTATTGTAGACAATTGATTCTCAAGACAGACCCTTGTGGTCGGGCCCTTCCCCGGACCCTGCGCATAGCGGGAGCTTAAGTGCACCGGGCTGCCCTTTTTAATATCTCCTAAATATCATTATGCAACAAACAAAACCTCTTACCCTTAGTAAGTGAACATTTTCCCTCCATCAACTGCAGTTTGTAGCATTGTCCTTGTTAGAGTGGGTAGAAGTCCCACATTGGTTGGGGAATGGACCGGTGGTCTGCTTATATGGACTCGGGCAATCCTCCCGTCATGAGCTAGTTTTTGGGTTTGAGCTACGCCCAAGTGCCATATCTTTACATGGTATCAGAGCCAGGTCCATTCCCGTTTGGGTTCCCGGTCCACGCTCCAGTTGGGCTTGGGCGTGAATGGGGGTGTTAGAGTAGGTAAAAGTCCCACATTGGTAGGGGAGTGGACTAATGGTCTGTTTATATGGACTTGAGCAATCCTCCCCTCATGAACTAGCTTTTGAGGTTGAGTTAGGCCCACGTGCCATATCTTTACGGTCCTTAATAATTTAAAAGTGTGGAAATTCTTCCCTTTTGCCAGTAGAAACACAAATACAGCCCTTACTTCATTTCCCTTTTTGGTTTTCTCCTTTTTTGCCACTTTCAGACTATCAACCTACTTCACTGGGCATGGAGAACAAGACGAAGGGGGAAACAAAAAGAGAAAAATTTAGACAATAGGGTGGAAAAGAATAAGGACAAGGAGGAATGTGGACGTTCAGGTGAAGAAGAAACAAAAGTAGAAGTAACCAGCAAGGAATTTAATGGAAAGTTGTTGGCGAAGAAGCAAGAGGAAGATGAAGGGAAGGCCATAAGAGGATATGATGAGGCAGGGATAAGAGTACGACATAAATTTACTGCAACAGGAATCAAAAGATTGGGACAAAGGGGAGGTTCACTTTCTGGTGCAATGACGGTAGAAGGAAGAAGAACAAAACAACAGAGACGAAAAGGGAAAAAATAAACTAAAGAAGTTCAGAATAAAAGAAAAAAATTAAGATACATAGAATTCTACTTTTCCCAGGGATACTGGCAACAGCAAGCCCAAAGGGAGTCTAAAAACTTAAAAAGGTTAAAGGAGGAAAATGCTATAAAACTTAATTAAAGCTGGTAAGCTCCGATTTCATCAAGATTTGAGGGGCTTTATTTTTCTTTCCTCTTTATAGTCGTATTTCTTTGATTTCACAAGTATGCAGTCTTCCTAAAGAAGGAACTCAGAAATTAGAAAAAAAAATGAGCAGAAAGAATGGCAAAGCGTAAACTAAGTAGAAAATAGAAAGATCAGTAAAAATGAAACGAAATCTATAACAAGCAATTCATGTTATCTATATAAGTTAAATCTCTTGATAAGTGATATCATTGATTTACAACCTACAAATTCACATATTTATTCCAGCAAGGAACAGCTTTATGATTTTCCAATATCCTCCTATGGTTGTATTAGTTGGATTTCATGTTGTCAAGCCACTGTTTGAACAAATTCATGTCGAAAAAATTAAATGACACAAATTACATATAGTTTTGGATAAATCCGAGCTAAAATAATCCTTAGGATCAGACCAATACGGTTCATGAAAGGACTGCTAAAAGAAAATCCACAAAGCATTCTAGGTTAAGTCTCATACTCCCTGATAGAATCCAGAAGCTCCTCCAAAATAGACCAGCAATACTTGGGTAGCCCTCTCAAATATATGTGCCAGCGGAAGATATGAGATGTAACTATTAAAATTCAGATAGAAGTTTCAGAAAAATCTACAGTTTTCATTAGAAAGTTTCAATGAAATGTAAAAAATGTTTGGTTCCTGAACTTTCAATAAAAAAGTGATTCATGCTGATATTTGGGTTGTATTATAATCATTATTACTCACATATCTGAAGAGTATAGTGTGATGCCAAAACTCGCACCAGCAACATTTGCAATCAGGTTTGCATGGGTCAAAACAGCACCCTATCAGTTGGATGGAAAAAAAAATGCAATTTGCTTCAATTCTGGAAAGCAATAGCATTTAGAATTGAGTAGATAATAATCTGCCGTACCTTTGGGGTCCCAGTTGTACCACTCGTATAGCATATCGTAGAAACAGCCTCAGGTTTTGGTGAGCAAAAGGGCTGAAGATTGCTGAGACCCTGAAAGAAAATCATTTACTAATACTATGAAACCTCAACAATCAAGCAGTGAAGTGCAAATACAGTAGTAGGCATTTTCAGTGCTGCAAGTGAAATTACACTTATATATCTCTTGCAACTCCACCCATGGCATTAACTGAGATATGTGAAAGATCATATGCAGCACAAATCTACCATGCATACTAAGTTCACATCCCTGCATCTTCTCATTCCTACTAGGCACAAAATTTAAAACTGCTCATACCATGAAAACACGACTTCGAGTATATATAATCACCTGACTAAGTAGTGTTGAATATGATATGATCTTCACTCCAGATGACGGTGGAAGTGATGGAATTCTCCCATCTACTGCTCCAACTACCTACACCATACCCAAGCCAGATGAGGACAGATAAATTGCAGATCGGTAACATCATAGTTATGCACCACTTCGATCACCATAAAGGGACAGTGTTGCATACCACAATTAAATGCAGCGAAGGAATCTCCGATAAGAAGCTAAGCAACTGCAATTTAAAGAGTAATTCCGTAAATAACAACCTCAACAGTGACTTCAAGGAAAGCAGTGTAGAGAAGAGAAAGGTCTATCGTGTACATCTCTTTCTATTTCCCTACGTTTAAAGTTTGCCAAATTCCAGGATGTTGATATTTTTTTTACAGTTTTCTTTAAAATATATAATCCACGAATGACGGTGGGAAGTTAGGCTCTTTTATTAAATCAATGGTCAGGAAGAACATAAACAAAATATGGCCAGTAGAAAGTAGATCCAAAACATTAGGTTCTCAATCCAAATGCGATAACTGTAGCAAGTAAAAAAATGTGAATATTCTGTCTGCAAAAGAACAGTTAACTTCAAAAATTGTCTAAAGCCTAGTTTGGTAACTGCTTGATTCTTCCGCTTCCATGTCACCACAACAGAACTTGCAAGTAAACTCACATGATTTAATGTTTCTGGCACACAAAATATAGCTTCAATTGCTGCATGGTTTGCAATATATTTTACAGCTTCTGGACCTACAAATATTATGGCTTAGGAGTTTTAGAAATGTTGGTAAGATCTAAAATGATTTTTTTTTTGATAATGTCTGAAGACCAACCAAGAGTATCGTATAAAGGAACAGAAATAAATGAATACGCAGAGCAGGCATGGTCGACTATCAGCCATTCTGGTTGGTTGATAAAATATAAACCAACACAAGATCCCTGTCAAGAAGCAAAGGAAACAAAATGATCAGTATATAAACAGAAAATATCCACTTCCTTTAGTTATTCCTAAAAATGAGGACAAGTAAATTAAGAAAGAGAACAGAAAAGCCTTCCAAATTGGTTTAAAAAGCTGATAAAGTAAGTTGCCTTTGGTATCTGATGACAAACTAGTGCAGAACCAATTGCTGACCGTGCAGTACCTGCCTCCCCATATGTCATCCATTTGTACCTGTAGAGTATGTTACGTTGGATGAATATGCTTTGAAGATAAATCATATGCTCAATTACAGGCTTCAAGTGGCAAACATACTCTCCTACTGTTCCATCATCTCGAACTCGTGATCCTAAGTATTTGCAGTCTGGAAACGCCTCAACCGAGCGCCTAACCAGACAAACAAATCAAAACACAAAAGATGAAAAACAATTCAAATTGTGGTGAATTTTCTTGAAAATAAAAGGAGAATGGAGAGTCGATCAGCCAAGCTTGGTTGCTCACACAAAATTGTCATGTAAGGTACCAATTTCAGGATGATCTGCAAATCTGCAAACAAGCTTCACCGGAGAGCGAGCAGATCTGGATTTAAAAGAATTAGAGCTCAGTTGTGCCTCGGATTACATGAAGAGTTTGAACTAACTGTTCTGACCTGTACACATTCCACTTTCCTGTCTTCAGTTTCTCAGGAAGCACATTACTAAATCCTTGCTCTGGTGACAGTTCAATAATTAGCAAAGAAACCAATGGAGGGGAGATAGATAGATAGAGAAACAGAAAACAAGGTAGTCTAATCACCAATTAATAAGCTGAAACAAACATGCTAGCAATGAGTAAAATGGAGGTCAGACTAACATGTCGAGGAATACTGGAATATGATATCAGTAAAATCCAACAAATAGCTGGACATTCGACTTACATTATCAGGCTGCATGCAGATGCTCTCCAAATTTATACCTGGTATGGATCTAGTATGAAATAAGGAAGCAAAGTAAGATGTAAACTACTTTTGAGGGACCATGTGCTATCTATTTAGTTTTGTTCAGCTTGGGGACGGGGAAGCTCTTAATCTTTCCCTTGGGAGTTGGAGAAGCAGGATTAGGTACCAAGATATCTGGGATAACAGTTGGAATTTTCCAGATATAGCAGTATCTACTTTATCAAAGCTGCATAGTTGACAAAAAGAGGAGAAATTAACCAAATACAATCTAGGTAGATTCCAGGTGTGGTTCTATAGGTCAGCTTGCCTCATGTCCTAAATGATAAACCAAACAACAATTATTAGGAGAAAGGCAACTCTTCATAGTTGGCATTAGAATACAGATAGCTTTTGGTGAATCTTTTGATTTGTTTTTGGGTCTCTATCTCAGGTACCTAACATGCAAAGGATCATTTTCTTCGAACTTCATAGTGCTATTCACTATCCCCACCATTCACAGACTCTTCGATTCAGTCCTGAGAATGATCAAGTACATTGGTTGGAAATGTGAATCTTGTGATCATCCATGTTCACACACACACAAAAAAAAAAATCTACACAGTTGTAGAACGAATCAAACCTGCATATGTTGAATTCGGACTCTATGTTGATCGACTATAGACTAAAAGTATAGTGATGTCGCACATTGTAAAGGCTAAATCCTAATTATGATTGTGGATGAGTTGAGACTCAATACAATACATAATTGGCCCATTGATGTTAGACCCTCTCTACAACTACAAACCAACCTTCCTTCCCCATTTTGTTGAGCTATTCGAAGATAACCTGGTAATTGGGTGGAAGTGAAAGTTGATCTCAGCTTTAAACACCAATACAACACATTTAGCTTGCTTTATTTTTGCCACATATATAGTCAGAAAAGAGGTGCACTTGAAGAACTATCTTCTTCTTTTTCTTCTCTTTCATTTGAATGCTACTTGGAAAAAAAGGAATTTTCCAAGAATGTCTATTAAAAAACTACTATTACCATAAGGCACCGAAAAGAAATCGTATTTTTACACAGAGCAACATTAACAAAACTCGCCGGCGGCATTTTTACACAAAGCAATATATATGGCTGCATTCTCATTTAAGAAAAGTGGATGGGCAAGAATACCGCAGGAGAACTCCCCGGCGGCATTTACACGGCGGAGAAGTGACGGTTGATCTTGATCGACGGCAGCGGTGGAAGTGAGGTGGTTACGAATAGTTCGAAAACGACACTCAGCTTCGGAATCCATCAGTTGAAACGACGTCGCCGTGATTGTATGGTATTGTTTTCCCACCAAAAATTTGCTGGTGGTTTTTTGGTTAATGCAGCTACAAATGCATGTTAGTGTAACTTCAATACACGACACAAGTTTAAATCAATACTTTATTAGTTTGCCGTGTGTTTTGATTACTACTTAAATTTTATTGTGAGTAATAATTAATTTGGTGTGATTAAGCCATTATCTCTTCTTTTTTGGTCTTACTTATTACTCTTACTATTTTTCTTTTTAGTTTATTTTAAAAAAGAATGACTATTTTCTTATTTAGTAATTCTTTAATTTTAATTTTGCATATGACATATTTAAGACCACAGTATTAAAGAGCATTTAGTACATTTGACATATCTTTAATATTAAACTACATGATTTAAAAGTCTTCTTTATTTTTTTAAAGTCCGTATCAAGTCAAAATAGATCAAATAAATTAAAATTGGAGTATTTATTAATCTTTTTATTGTATACCCTATCTTTTTTTAATAATAATTTTACCTCGTATCATATTTTTTTGTAAGTATATCTTAATATATGATATTATGTAATGATCTAAAATAATATAATCTCTCAAACATTGTATTCATTATAACGATATAATATCACTATACAATACAACACAATTAGATACGTTGTGAAGCAATATGTATTAGCCATCCAAACAAAAGTGTCAGAGAAACATTACTTGTGAAGGTTTTATAATTGTTTTATCCTTTACTGGTATTTAGAAAATCACAACATCACACCATAATTAAAAGTGTTTGTAATCTTTAAAAACAAGCTACTAAGAATAAAACAGGAAAAAAAAATTAAGTTTGTTTCAACTTTTAAATATACTCCCTTTATTCACTTTTACTTGTCCTGTATTTCAAAAATAAATTTTCACTTTACTTGTCATTTTTAACATTTCAAGAAAAGACAATATCTTTTTATTGTTTTACTTTCAACATTAATTACTTACTCCTCAAATTATTTCTCAAGACTTAAGATTATACATCAATTAATATGAGTATTGTGATAAAATATTCATATTAATTATGTTTCTTAAGAGGCGTGCAAAATTTAAAGTGAAAGTAAAAGTGAACAAAGAAAGTAACAAATAATTTGATATAAGTATATTTAAAAACAACGATAGATAATTCGAAATGAAGGGAGTAGTAGCAATAGTTTAATTTACACTCTAATAATGCTAATTTAATAACTTTGTTGTAGTTGTCTTATTTTTCGAGTAACTATTTCAATTATATTGAGCGGATATTTATCGTTATCTAAATAACATGAAAATAATACGTGTAACATGCTATATAGCAGGTTGAAATATGGAGTACTACTTTGTTGTGTAAAAATTCTTTACATTTTCAATTTGTGTAATTAAGTTAATTCATGTGTATAATATATGTGCGTATGTATTGGTATGTATTAAGGGGTAATCTGATATGCCAAATAAAATAAGCAAAGATAAAAATAAGTTCCAAACTGTTCATGCATGATTTCATGCCTTGTTTGCGTTGATATTGTGCTCATGAATTTTCTGTGAGAAAACTACCTTTCAAGTAAAAAAAAAACAGAATTTCTTTGGAAATTTTTTTTATCAATCAAACATAGAAAAAATAAAAAATACTTTCTAGAAAATGTAATTCTCCATACCAAAACCACCCATGATATCAACTAATTATAGTAAATCGTTTAACCATGTAATTATCATGAATTAGAATAAAAAAGTGTTAGTGTACTGTCATAATACTCCATTATTCGCTTGTATATAGAGTGAAAAATGAATAGTTGTAATACTTTCTTGGTAGACAAGATAATATTGTGAAAGTTGAAACTAAATATATCATGGCAACAAAGCATGAAATATGTTTTTACCTTCTTTTTTTTGGTTTGTCGTCGCACGGTATTAGATTTTTGTTGTGGAGCTCGTTTAATTTTAATTTTGCATTGGAAAATCTTACTTTGGAGTAAAGCACTCACTAAGACGATTTTATTCCAAAACTCTAATCCAAAATTTCTAATTAACTAATTAATTAAGAACGAAATGATACTTATCACTCTATCATAATTTTTAACGAAACCTCATTAGCGCCAAGCGTGAGGGAATGGTATACATTTGGTAAGTTGAAGTCTTGGGTCACTAAAAGAAAAAGAAAAAGTAAACCATTAATAATATAGCCACGTAAAAGTGTCTGCATTTGGTCTACCAACAACTAATGACGTTATGGTTTGCTGAAAGCTACGCTAATTTGGTTGGAATATAAATGTCAAGAAACGTAGCGTAGTGGTTCATATATGCAAATTGTTTGGTATGTTTGAACGTGCATAGATAGTTTTTAAATTAAAAAATTAATATTGTTTAATTTTTAGTTGATTATTAATTTTGAGATAAATTATATTAGGATTTTTTATTAGAATTGGGATAAGTTATTTCTAACAAAGGGTGAAATAACAATATCAAAATTAGTACAATAAAAATGACAAAAAATACCCATGCATGATGCATGAAGTTCCTCAAACCCTTCATGTATTAAATAAGGTGGATGATATTTTTGTAAACAAACAATATCTTATAAATTATGCAATATATGTTATTTTTAACACAATAAATCAAACAATCAATATAAAATAATACCAACATAACTGATCTTAATATAATTAACCCAATATATTTTTTGTTCAAACCAAAAGACCCATGATAGTTTGATTTGCCTTGCGTAAGAAATATTAAACTAAATATTAATAACAACGTCGAGAACATTCAAATTTAAAATGTTAAGTTTTTGTGGAATTTTTAAAGATAAGCAAGAAAAAGGGATATTAGGAATACTCATATAGGATGAAAACCTATCAAATCTTTTTAGAACTATACAACATCAAACAAGACTAAAATTAGAAATAGTTACATAATAGTAAGAATTTACATTTAAATATGATATTTATTTTAACTGCTCAAATATATTGTATTGCATTGTTAAATTTACGTAGGGATTACACATCCATAGTATTAAGAGTTAATTACATCTTATTCCTATTTTTTTAAAAATTAACAAAATTTCTTAAATTTTGTGGAATATGGATACATCACGTATATCTTGATACTTCATGTAAAGTGATGTATCCGACCGATACATCGCGTAAAGTGATGTATTCGATCGATACATCGCTTAAAGTGATGTATTCGACGTCCCGATATCACGTAAAATAATTTATCTGATCGATACATTGCGTAAAGTGATGTATCCGATCGATACATCTCATAAAATGATGTATCATAAAATAAGAGAGAGTAGTAATTTTTATAATTTTTTTAAATGAAAGAAAATTTTAGAAAATATGATAAAATAAGTTATATATTTAGATAGTTATTGCTAAATTGGTTGTCAATAAAAATGTCCATGTAACATAACAATCAATTATATGTCGTGGCATTACTCCCTTATTTTACAACAAATAACTTATAAAACACGTTAAAACTAAAAATATCCTCTTTACATACACATACAATTAAAATTTTAATAATAAAACTCAGGTTTAAATTTAAATAAAAAATATTGAATATAATCATATTAGAACAAGAAAGAGAACATTTATAAATAAATTACAAAGATAATCTATAGTAATAAAATAATTTATTTGAATTTCTTGGTCGTAAACTTATACATGTTAAATTACAAATCAAATTAAAAAATATATATTATATTGAAATTTATATAAAAATCAACAACAATATATGCTTATATTTTTTTATAATAAATTTAATGTAGTTATAAGTTTATAACTTCCTACATTTTTTTACCATTTCTCTCTAAAGTACAACAATAACGTATTTCATGAAATCCAACAAGGTCAATATTGGGAAGATAGAATATACGTAGATTTTTACCTTTACCTCTTGATTGTAGAGAGACTATTATCGAAATATCATCAATATACAACAACATATTCAGTGTAATTTTACAGATGTAGTTTGAAAATGATAAAGTGTATGCAGATTTTAATCCTAATTTTATAAAAGCAGAGAGACTATTTTTGAAATTCAAACTTGTAGGGAAAGTTTGTTTAGTGTTTGAATGTTTCACTTGGATAAATATACGTTGCAATTGTTAATATCGACAACAAAAGTTCTTATCATGAGAAAATAATCAAATCACTGAAAAAGAACATAAACCAACAAATCATTTGTCAAAATAATAATCAAGTGAGATACAACAATCAATAACATATTTTAGGTATAATATTTATTTATATCATTTAAATAAATATAACAATTACATTAACGTTAATTGTTATTTTTTGATAATTTTATTCTTCAAAGAGACAAAAAAGAACATAAATCAACAATTATTTGATTTTTTTTTAGGTGAGATACAATAGACAATAGTATATTTGAAATACAATATTTATTTATATTTTAAATATATATATATATATATATATGACATTTAGTTTATTATCAACTACTATTTTTTAATAATTTTATTGATTGACGTGAGATACACGCGTAAAGCAAGTACACGAAACTAGTTTATTCAAATATGATGTTTGTTTTAATTGCTTAAATGTATTATATTGCTTGTTAAATTCATTGTCAATAAAAAAAATGTCCATTTTACATAACATCCAAACTTCATATGTCAATGAAATCAGTTAGGGATACTTTTTTCAAGAATGGTTGATAAATTCAATATTTAGAACAGTTGAGAAGTACTTAGTAAATCTACTATAGATACAAATTAAACAATATCAAAAATAAATATGTTATTAATTCACATCTACAATCTATCAAAATGTTACACATCCACAAATAACAGAATATAATACAACACAAAACAATACGTTATAAAATAATGGATAACGACCATACAGACAAGGTGTTATATATAGGAAGCATACCTATCTTCTGCAAATTATTAAAAACAGTGAAGGATAGTAAAGGGAGAACAACGATTACCTCTAAGAGGGGCAAAGTCTCATACAAAGAATGACATCCAACTTTATAATCGAAAAAATAGAGGGCACAGTTTTAGGTGATAGAATTTTAAGGTCAAACTGGTACAAACGACAGAATGGATGGCGCGCTAAGGGTGGGGTGTACACAACTTTACGACCCCTCAGTTCCAATAGACCTCAAAAGTAAAACATTTTTTTTTAAAAAAAGAGTCAACTATGTGAAGCAAACACAGTCGAAGAAAGAATTTCGCAAAAATCCTTTTCAAGTTCACAAAAAAACTCAAAAACAAATAGTAATTACACAAAACTGTTCTCTTAATTCTAAACCAAGTATATCATTAAAGGCTGATGAGGTCCCAAAAAAACAGATTCAATAATTAACACACTTTTTACAATAGAAGAAGAAACAATTTACATGGAGAATGAAATTTCTTTTACCATATGATCGATGAGATGAACAGGCACAGAAACACTCCTCCTCAGATAATTTCAAACTAAAAAGTTCCACTGTGAACCTATATACTGAATTGATCCCCAAATTAATCCTATGCATGATGGTAGAATCTACAAATACATCTACCAAGCCAAGACTGGAAAAATGTTGATATAGTCTTTTTTGAGTTACTGATGTTACTGCTCTCTCATGAATTCCTAAAAGAGCTCCATCAACTGTTGTGCAACATCTGCAGTAAAAAACATGTATATGGTGAACTGCACAAGCAAGTACAACATTTTAAAGGGAGATTCAGCACGTACAACACAAATTCCTTATATAAAAACAGAATCCTGGGGCTGAAATTGTTGCCAATCAAAAGATTCATGTTGACATTAAGAACCAGTTTCTGTTTTATCTTAAGTCAAGTCTAGCTCTCTACGTGAGGAGCCACAAAAACTAGATAAAACTAGAACTGGTCCAGCTCCATCTTGTGCTGGGCATGATTGTTAGTTTCAATCCGGATTTTTCTAGTAACTATGCAGCAAAATGGAGGATAAAACACACTGCTCTTTCATAGTGGGTTAAAACCACAGCAGGGGAAACACAAATAAATGTAGAAAAGCAGTGGTAGAATGTGTAATTTAACACAAAAAATATTCGAGTTTAAATTCTATGCATTGTGTAAAATATTTACCCAATCAAGACTCATCTTTATAATAAGCATTAATTCATAACCTAATAACCTATATGGATCAGAGCCTGGTATAGTCCAAACCAATAATCATGATCTTAATCTTAGCTTGAATCTACCTCCCCTTAGATATTAAACATCACCTAATTAAAGTCAAAAACTACAATCCACAAAAAATTGTCCTACTCCGATCCAGAAAAGGAAATTAGCTCTCAATAAATAAAAACATAATCTTTTATCAAAATACTGCAGCCAATACCTAGCAATTACTTTATGTTCTGTGATGTATACCTCTAAGTACATTTGGCGGTGTTTGAAACTCTTTCCAGACAGAATGATGCGAAGCAAAATCCATGTTCAGAAATTTTGACGCAAGATATGCAGCCCCAGCAGCAATCTGGTAAGGCTTGAACTGAAGCCAGAGTGAACTTCGAAGCCTGCAAAAGGAAATCTACTAAGAATAGGAGATGACTAATGCTTCACAAAATTTACTTCCCTGAAAACTATATGGATAGGCAACATCTGCAGCAACACCATGTCATTTGTTAGCCACATTTACAGAACAGCATGGGATCCAAAACTTTTCAAAAAGGTACATTGACCAATAAACAGTTGCAAGAATATAAGTCTATTTAACAGATCCACTAACAATTGTTTTGAGTCATGCGGAAAAGCCAAAAGAGCAAGCCGAGGCAACTTTCTCTTACCAACTACAAAAGCAGCAACCGAGTTGGAAAAATCCAAGAATCTTCTGCACAATGTTGAGAGAATGAAATATATAACAAACATGTTGTACCCATCTAGAGAGCACCAACTCCTAGTCCCAGCTCCGCTGCAGCAGCATAACCCCAAAAATATATGCACCTCATATACCAAAATAGACAGACAGAAGAAGCAACAACTGTTGCGTTCTTTTTTCACTATGATCCACAGAAAGACGGTGGAACTTGTGGACTTGCCAGCTTTGGCCCTCACTTCTAGGTTCACTCGTACTGTAGTACATACAAATGATTCGCTACCATATCTACCATGAACAAACTAACAGAATTACCCAGAAAAGAGACTCCACCACTCCTTGCCCAAAAGTTGGTGCTACCAAACGGAACACCCACAAATTAGCTAACCACTGCTCAATGTTTGGAAGACACTGGCATCTAGAAAACTAGTGCCCAGTACAACTACAATTTACCAATAAGTAGACATTTTTCCCAATTAAACTTCACTGGCTGTATGGCATCCTACAATCTCGGAAAATATGCTATACAATTCACTTACCAAGGCCAACAGGAGAAGATTGCAATGGGTGAAGGTTCCTCATCAGAAGTAACACGATAACATACACGTGTTAATAATGCATCACTGTGTGTATATATATAACTTTTTATAGTGCGCGCGTGTGTGTGTGAGTATGGGGGGGGGGGTATAGAGATATGTATATGGTCTCTGAAATTATTAGAGTTTCAAAAGAGATTTATGAAAATAAATATATTGCATTTCTTTGAATTAATAGAGTGAATAAACCTTCACCCACAAAGCTTGATAAGCATAAAGATTGCTTTCAAGCCACTATGGTGCTCACACTTCAAAAAATAATGGATAGGTACATATATAGATAGTATAGAGGTGCAAAATATTTAATGAGTAAAATTTGCCTATTAGAGTTCCACCTCACCATAGCAATTTTCTGTGCGTTACAATGTCTCTGCTCTGAACAACAAACTTGAAACCAAGAAAAACAAGTAATATAATATAACATAATATAATATAATATAATATAATATAATATAATATAAATATAAATATAAATATAAATATACAGTCTATAAGTAATATAATGACTTCTTTGTTGTGTGTCCATGTATAATATATCAAAATAAAACTTGGGACACTGATTTTAAGTTAAGTAGTTGAGGAAATAGCAAAAACTGCAGCAACACTTCTCTAATTAACCCAAAAATTACTTGACCTCAGCAACTTTATAATCCCCTCTTTGCCACTGCAAGTATACTGATTATAGTAGGACTTCAAATTTAGAGTTCCATGAAGCAACCAGAAGAGTTAAAACACTAACATTTAACACCACTCCTCGACTCCCCGGTAGGAATCATTGCCACTAAAGTGCAATATCCTAGCACATAGAGACAGACTACAGTATTGGGCGCTAGTCATACAGCAGCAATGCAATGAAAAAGGAGAGAGATTAGGTCCTCCAATATGTGCTCCGTCGAAATGAACTAGCTTGTCCATTGGAGTTGGTCACGTGTCCAAAGGGCAAATATGAATAGTCTGATATCTTTTCAGAAATCAAGAAGAACAGAACCAGGGAAAAGAAAGAAATCAAGCCCCTCATCATTCTATTGATGCTAATTGTAAGGAAAAAGAGCATTGTCTACTCAGATGCAGGTGAAAATTGTTAATACATCTGTCAATTGGACGATGAATTATCCTGCCAGTAACCTGTTCTGCTGTATGTGTGCCTATGGAGTGAATCGAGGGCATAAACAACCAGAAGAACTCAAAAAGCGGGATTCAGCATGTAACTAGTAGCTGAACGAGAGAAGATCAAGATGATCAAGAAGAGAAGTAAGAAAAAGGTCTGGTAATTTCTTCTTTTTTAAAAGAAAGAGAGATTGGGAGCATAAAACGGAGTCTGGGAACAAAACAGCAAGCCCCAGACCATGGCGCACTTCCATTAATAGAGGTAGGGCAATTACATGCTGTCGATGAGGAAAGAAAAAATGGTACCAGAACTACTGATTACCGAAGCATGATACTATTTCCAAATTATCAACCCAGAAAACAATAGTCTACTCAGACCTGCTCTGCCACAAAGGTTACTATACCTTCAAGATGTTACTCCGTTTTATACCATGCTTAAGGAATAGTTCTTTGCTCCAACAAGACGAGAACTTCTAAAACCTGTATTCACCAGTTCCAAAATCTGGACTACCCATACCCCACCATTGGGTGGTCGAGAAAACACCACCAACCCTTGAAGAGTTCCCCGTCCAAATCACTACCATCCTACGTAGACAACCTGTGGAATAGGCTACATGAAGAGAAAAGTACATGAGGACTCCACATCATTTGAACATGAAAAACATAAAGTATCATGGCAAACTTCTGGAGCATCTTTGACATTCTTCTAGGTCAATGGCCATACTATTAAGATGTCAGCATGGAAAAGCATCCACAAGAAATGGCTAGTTTTAACTTCAGACTGTAAAACAAAACATTTGATGTACAGCATATCAACCGCCAGCAAATATCATACAGGTGAGCAAGCTAATCCTTCTATAGACCCTGCAATTATATGGCAATCCAAAAGATCAATATCACACAAGTTACAAGCAGTTGTAGATCTAAAATGAGTTATAAGTTGGATGAGAACTTATCATCCAGATACCACGAAATATTGAATCCCTTTAGATCACTTTGGTTTTATTAGGGGAATCTACGACTTCTGGAAAAGAAGCTATAATACCAAAATAAAGCGCAAGGCTACAACAGAAATCAACTTTGATTCCTGAACCACATTATCAATGAGATTAATTAACTTACCCTTCACTGACAAGATGCAGGGCCAGATTCACCAACACTGTTTCAGATAGCCCTAATTTTTCAAGGGTGGATGTAAGAGATTCATATGGATGTTGCACATTCAGTTCAAAATTTAAAGTGGTCAATAACATCTGTTCAGCCTCAGTAATGCGTTCACGGTACTGCTCAAACCAGTCCTGCAGAAAAACACCATATAAATGCATTAGAAGTATGCTCGGAGTTTCGCAATCTTGCCAAATGAAGGACATTAGGATGATCAATGCTGCACAAAGACAAAGCATAAATCCTAACCACAGGTAGAAAATATGATAGAACTGCGAGATCCTGCTTGTGGAAAATTTCGCATGAGGCCTTCAGAACATTGTTGAGAGGCCGTGCAGTCTCTTCTGACTTCGCCGCAAGAAAGAGAGCAGCAGTAGCAATCAACTGCATACATCAAAAAATACCAACAATTAGCCAAGCATTGAACATAAACAAGCGGAAAGTTTAGAAACCCAAAAATATAGCAGATTTTAGCGCATAAAAAATGAACTTACAAATCTGTCATGACATGCATGTGATCGCCTCACAAAGAAGCGGTGACACAGAACCATGGCAGTTCCTATAGTGGTCTGTGGCCTGCAAGCAGGTAAAAACAAACATTAGTTCCATCGGATGATAAATTCATAGGAACAAACAACTTATGCTAGCAATCTTCCTAAGAAAACTAGGAGAAGACAAGTCCCACAAGCTTAAGAGCCTGTTTGAAGTAAAGTTTGCAAACTTGTGTAAGATACAATGAATTTAAGCACCAAACGGAAACTTACAGGTCCAAGCGAATTCCAAGGTTCTGAAGGAAAGCACAATACGAGTATCGCAAATGTGCTTCATGCATTGCATCAATACCATCTTTCCTGGATGGGGAGCATTTCTCAATTTCCTCTTTAGACATAAAGATATTATCAGTTTCAGTATCTTCAAGCCATGAGCGGTCGCGCTTAGAGCATGTGGGTGCGCTTGCATCAGAACGAGATCTAGAAGTAGTGGTAGTAATGGTCGAATTATTGTTACAGGTTGAATAGGCATCATCATACGCTCTGGAATTCCTTAAAGGAACATTATAGAATGTGCTTTGCCGCTTTGAAGGAACGTCTTTACATGCATTGGGTGCTTGAGAGTACCTGCCACTGCTTTCCCAACCAGAAGTGGAGCACTTCCTCCTCTTCAAAGAAGGTTCAGCCTCAGGCTTTATGACATTATCATAACTGTAGCTATACTCGCTAAAATTTCTACCCACATCATGGGAACTATTAGAGTTGAAAAGATGGCTATCAACAGTTTTAGAATGGTTGTAAGAAGAAGAATGGGCCATTCCACTAGTCTGGTTTCTACCATAAAAAGATCTAGAGTCTCCACGAAAAGGGCCAGCTTGTGAATAGTAAGTCTGGGCGAGAGCCATGATTCCTGTTCAATTCAAAAATAAAGATCAGTACAAACTAAATTGCATCAATTTCTCCCAACACAGAAACAGACATTCAATCTGGTATACTCAGTGAACTAACATGAAGCTCTACTCCCTTAAATCATAAAAAATATAAGAAAGACTGAAACTTTCACACTAAAATTACAGTTTTTCCAAACAAAACCAAATAGAGTAAAAAAATTAAGTCCTTTCCGCAGAGCCAGTTCCATCAACAATCCATTAACTGAACAAAGTCAAGTCCATCATCCTGCAAACATAATCGCTGAATCTTTGCATCCTACATGAAACTAGACTCACATAGAACTACAAAAAAGTTGCCTCAAATTAACTTTCATGAATACCACGAAACTGACCCCAATGATTTTTTTTTTCCTATTATCCCATGAGACAACAATCGATCATCTGAATTTACTTACCGGGAAAAAATCATCTCAATCTACATCAAATTTAGTTTTAATTCAAAAATAAATAAAGAAATTTAAAAACTTTACCACCCATCAATCGATCCAAACAAGTAATCTTGAATACTCCGAAAAGTACCAAAAATCTTCAAGTTCCAATTTTACCCACAAAAATACTCAAGTAATCATAAAACTTAAGGGTATTATCATCATCCAAAGGAAAAGTCGAATCAGCTCAAGAACATATATCAGAAATACCAAAACGATCAAAGAAAGTACCAATCTTGCAAGAAAAAAAATCATCAAAGCTACGCATCACATAGATCCTCGAAAATCGCAAAATTTAAGGGTATGATTATCAATCAAAAGAGAGACTAAATTAGATAAAAGATCTAAGTGGGAAAAAAAGGGTAATTACCTGAATATAGCAACGAAAAAGAGATCGAAAGACTCCGTATTCGATCGGAAGAATCGGCGAATTTCACAAAGGAATTATGAGATGATGGAAAAGGGTATCGGTGATTGCTTGAGATTAGGGTTTGGAAATTGGTGGAGATGGAAAACAAAGAGAGTATATGGGTAATTTATTTGGAAAATTTGAGAAGGAAAGTGGTTATTGTGTTATCTCTTGAACTGCTCGGTTTTTCTTTAATTAATTTTTCAGTCCATATATCATTTATTGTATTAAAGCTCGATTAATTTAAATTTATGATTTAAATATCTTTATTTGGTAAAACATTTTCTAAAAAAAAATTATATCTTAGGCTCAAAGTTCAATTGAGAATAAAATAATTATGATCCATCCATATACCTTTAAAGTATTTCTTCATTAATTTTATTTATTTATTTTTTATTTGATATTTGATATAAATTTGTGCGTTACAATATCTCTATTTGAGAACAATGCTTTCAATGAGATTTTTTTGGATAGAAATTCCATAACAAAATATATCGAGTTAAAAGTGAAGAATCTAAACCATTTCATAACAATTCATGTTAGTAACTCGTTAGATTTTATTAGTTAAGTTTAGCTATTATCCTATAAAATTATTATTCTCTATGTGTTAATTTGTTTATCTGATTTTAAATTGGTACGAAGTTTAAGTAAGTAAAAAAATATTTTTGAATCTTATGGTCTTAAATTAAAGATAGGTATAATGCACCTAAATAATCGTTAATCTTGTAGATTAAACATGTCATGTGAAAGATATCAAAAAAGAAATTGTCAACAAAAAAAAATATGATATTTTTTAAGCAGACACAAAATAATACTAAGAAAAACAAATTGAAATAGACAGAGTACAATTTATCATTTTATTTAAAATTATTTTTTTTTATTTTATACAAATTTGAAATGCTATTTAAGAAAACAATTGCAAAATAGTTAGGTAAAATCTTCTCTCGCACTCCTACTTTTGATAGTTTAGTTATGTTTTAATCTTTAAGTAAATGTATACCTAACCTAATGAGAAGACTTGCCTTTTCATTATTCTTCACTTGAATGATAAATTAAAAAAAATTATGAGATTTAAACTCTATGTTATTTGGATATAATTATTATGATAATATAATAAAATTTATTCCTATTTGTTATTGTATTATTAAACATGGGAATCTTTAATATTTTATATTTTTGTTCAATTTTTACAATCTAATTTATTTTTTTTTGATTTGATAAATCTTCTCTAGCACTCATAGTTTGATTCTTTCCTAATCTTTAAAAGAATGTCTAACCTAATTGGTCTTCAGTCCACTTATTTTTTCTTCATTGAAAATGATAAGACCATGAACAAATAAAAAAAATTATTGAAATTTAAACTCAATGTTATTTGAGCATAAATGCGTGTGATAAAATAAATAAGTTTTATAATCGGCTAGCAAAAATACGAGTATTTCATACTCTAGTTTTTTTGTAAATTTTTATAATCTATTTTTCTTTTTATTTTCTGGTTAAATTTTCTCTAGTCCTCCTACTATGATACTCTCCTCATCTCTTAAAATAAATACCTAATCTAATTATTGGTCTTCACAAGACCTTTTTTTTTTCTTCATTGACAATGAAAAGAGGATGATTAAATACAAGTCTTTTTATGAGATTTTCTACATTGTTTGTGTATAGATAATTGTAATAATATTAATAATATTGCAATTGGCTAGTAAAGATATGAATCTTTTATATTGTAGATTTATGTTCTATTATCCAATTCCGGTTTAAAAATCTGGGATAATTAAAAGTAAACTTTACCTAAATCCCATAATGGAAAAGTCTAATTACTATACATCCCTCATTGTATCAAAATTACCCGATTTCCCCTTTTTTCAATTTTTCTGATACATTAGTTATGTATCTGATACATCAATTTAGCTGTAGAATAATTAATGAAGATCATCTATTTATGGATAGTATCTTAATATAAGGTATGATTAGTTATTTAAATCAATTACTGACCTAATTAATGGGATTAATTTGGTTAAAAAAAAATAACGGTTGTGCACATGAAGATTCAAGCCCAAAAACAGAGCATAAATTCAAACCAAATTCGATATCAATTTTTTTTCAGTTTTGCTGATACATAAGTTATGTATCTGATACATCAACTTTAGTTGTAGAATATTTAATGCATATCAGCTATTTATGGTTAATATCTTAATGTAAGGTATGATTGGTTCTTTAATTGAATTACTGATCTAATTAATGAGATTAATTTGTTAAAAAAATAACTTTTATGTTCATGAAGATTCAAGCCAAAAAACAGAGCATCGTCTCGAATGGAAAAAATAGAGCATCAATTCAAACCGAAGTCGTTTTCAATTATTTTTTCAGTTTTGCTGATACATAAGTTATGTATCTGATACATCAACTTTAGCTGTAGAGTAGTTAATGCACATCATCTATTTATGGATAGTAGATTGAGATAAGGTATGATTGACTCTTTAAATCAATTACTGATCTAATTAATGGGATTAATTGGTTAAAGAAGGCGACAGTTATGTATATGAAGTTTTAAGCCAAAAAACAGAGCATCGACTCCAAGGAAAACAACAGAGCATCAATTCAAAACAAAATTCGTGTATCATCAATTAATCGATGATTCAAAATCATCAAGAAAATTAGCCCTATATGCCGTGCCGAATCTCAATGGGTGGGACGAGATCTTCTTGATGACGTATTTCATTTCCTGCATTGACATAAAAAATGGTTAAATACAACTTGAACTTTATACATAAATACGATGTATCATATGCATTAAAATATTTGATACATGAGATTCTGATACATACAGAAGATGTATCAGAAGCAGTAACGCTTTATAAATTATAATCTGATACATAAATATAGATGTATCAGAATCATTAAAACTTGATACAATAGAAACTGACACTTAAACACGATGTAACAGAAGTAGTAAATCTCCAAAAAAATAGCATTTAAAAAACACACTATGTATCAGAAGAGTTAGCGCTTGATACATGATAAGCTGATACATAAACGATATGTATCAGAATCAAAAAACCTTCATAAAAACTTCATTAAAAAAAAACCTCAATTGAACCCATACCTTTGGGAGATTAGGGCGTGTTGTAACCCATTCAATCTTGTTGTCTAGTTCTTTTGGTGCATGTTTAACTGGAGTTTTCGACTTCAATTTCTCACGTAGCTTATCCATTACTCCTGGATCATTACGATGTTTGGATGTAACCTCGTCGTAACCTTCCCAAGATGAATCAGAATCAGGTGAAATAAGAATTCCTTGATTTTTATTCGACTGTTTGACACCATGAACGAATTCCACATGCATCATTGAAGATATGAGTTACAAAAATAGAAAGATTTACAGAAGAAAGCAAATGATATCAATTTTAGAAGATTTTTCAAAAATTTACAGAAGAAATCAAACGATACAAATTTCAGGAGAAATCAGATTGAATGAGGATGAAGTGAGATTCCATATAAGAAAAAATTAAAATATACCTTAGTTAGAACTTTGAAATTGAGTAACAGATGTACTCATAAATTCAAAATCTCAAAAACTGATGAAGAGGAGCGAATTAGGGCGAGGATTTAGGGCGGAAGAGTGATGTATCAGTGAGGGAGAGAGAGTTGAAGGAAAAATAGGGATTTTGGAAATTTTTTGGTATAATAGGAAATATAAGTAAATATGGTATTAGAATATGTGTAAAAGGGTAATTTTTCCTAATTAAAGTCCAATATATCTGAGCGATCCTGTTTACAAGTTAACCAACAAATGTATAAGTTTTGTATATTTGTGATATTATCCGTAATTAAGTTTAAGGCCCAAAATGAAAGAAGCCCAATAAGATACAAGTTTTGGCCCATTAGTTTGGATAATTATTGATTGGGCCTAATTGGGTACTTGTATAACAGGGATGAGCAAACAAACTTAGGTTAAAAGGCAAAAGCTAAGGGAAAGTTACCACCTACCAATCTAGTTATCAAAAATGGCTAAAGTATACATTATATATACATTCAGTTGTGTATATATATATACACACACTACCTATATGATATTTATATACTAGATTACCCCTCCTTATTTTCTAAAAATAAGTGACTTTCTTATCTATTTTAATTTCTAGTGTTTGATAAGTAAAAAAATATATTATTTAAAAAATATTTTATACAATTTAGAGAAACACTATAAGAGTAGAGTGGAGGTAAGAGTGCGGGGTGGAGGGTAAAAGTGTGGTGATGGGGACGGGTCTATGTGGATGAGGGTGGGGTAGGGGGAGGCTATGATGGGCGATAGTGGTAGAGAGAAAATAATTAATGCGCAATATATCATTTATATATTGAACTATTTTTGTTTACTTCCCAAGTCATTTTAATCATTTTTAAGGAACTTGTTTCCTAAAGAAAATATTTTTTAAAAGAATTGACCAATCAAATGTGAAAAATTGAAAAATATTTTTTCTCCATACCAAACACATAAGACTTTCATAAAAGGTACATGAAAGGGGTAGACTGTAAAGTAGGGGTGATAAAGCCTAGTAATAACATAACTTGATGGATTCTTCATACTACAATAAGAAGTCAACCCCCCCCCCCCCCCTCCCCCGTCATCACAGGTTAAGTAATGACATATTGTCAGTCTCAAGTAAATTAAGATCAATTATATGAATAATTTATAACAATTGATTCAAGAATTGACAAGTTTGGATCAATTACATGAACTTGACTAGCAATTTAATTATGATGACAAGTTCTTGTTATTTGGTACGTGAGATAGATTAGATATCCCAACATTAAAAATGAGACTACAACTATACCTTATTTGATTGAAAATAAAAATTAAGTCTGAGATAGCCTTCAACCAATACATAGTATAAATTTAATCTCAACTTTAATATCTTGAATATCCCATTTTATCACACTCAACTTAATATTATTTTATCCCACCTCTCAGGTGAGATAAATAAATCTCGAAATAACTTTGTTCGCGAACCAAATCCTTATTAGTCTCATAGATAACACGAAATAAACAAGTGGTGCTGCATTTGGGTTGGCTTTTGCTAATATAACATAACATAAAAGTATTTTAGATACTCGAATTAAGGCATATTGCAATTGAACATCTCAATTCTCAACAAAATGTTCTAATTAAATACTTTCAGTTCAAATTTTAATTTTTTTTATGTCTGCTTTCATTCGTATATTAGGTAGTTAAGTTAGTCAAATAAAATATCTTATTTCCTTTAATTATACGCATTCGCTTCAATAATTAGCCGTAAATTCTCAAGCATTTTCTAATTTAGGTTAATGCATACAATTAAATGATACAACATTGTTTATGTGGTTAACTGAACGAAAACACTATTAAAAGTATCTAATTGAAATACTTCGCTATTCAATTAAAAATAATTTAATGTAAGTGTCAAAAAAAATCTTGACAAATTTAAGAGTCGGATTATGTATATAGAGGGAAAAATGGAGCTGCATTAAAGTTGGTTAATTAAGTTGTTGCGATGGAAGAAGCTAAGTGAATAAATTGGAGAGACAAAAAGAGAGATTTAGATGAAAATTTTAATTGAATTGAAGGAGGGAACAGTACTATAGATAAGTTGTAAATAGAGGGGGCAAAGGTACAGAAAGGGAAAAATTGGTGTAAATATTGCAATTAATGTGGAGTACTTATTAGGTCATAGGGTGAGGAGTGTGAGTGGTCGAAAGTAACGGCGAAATAAAAATATAATTTCTGAAGTTATATTTGATCTATCTTAAATAAAATTTTTGAAATTTTATTTGATTAGGTTTAAGAGATTTTTTCATAAAATTCATATATATATGCTTATAATTCAATCATATGTACATGAATTTTAATATAAAATAATTAAAGTCAGACAAAAATAATCACATTTCAGCTCATATGATTAAAGTTGTTATCATGTTGTGTGTAACAAATTACATGAATACTTATTAAGTAATAGTAGGTTGTAATTAGGGGTACAAGTATTGCTTCCCCGCGCAACTTTATCAACGACCCTATTCACTTTCCTATTCCCCTTTACTAGGAGACTCATAGAAAAATTGGTTAAATTTTAATTGTATGTGCTTGAAGTTGAAGTAAACATACCTAAAATTAACACATAACCATGTATACTACCATCATATAAAAAATTTAAAATTTTATTTGAAGTTAAGTTTTATTAAGTCGCCTGTAATTATTAAACACCATATATATAAAAAAGTGAACGGAGGGAGCATTTACTCCTTGTGGTCCCAAATAAGCATAATTAAGAGCATGAAAATTTGAGCCACTAAACTTTAATTTCAAAAACTTGCACACTACTCTGAGATCTAAACCTTCTTGGCTTCTCCGTACCACGAAACCAAATGCTCATTATATTAAATTAATAATTATTTATTTCGATGTATTTAAGGTAATTGATTGAGATTAAATAATAATTACCGATAAATTAACATTTCTCCCTCTTGGTGCTGCAAGTTTATAATAACTCTTCGTGATTATGAACGCCTACTCATAGTGTTAAGCAGAAAATGCATGTCTCAATAATTAATGATTTAATGTTTGCTATGATATGTATATGAATGTACTCTTTTGGTTTTCAAATATCGAAGAAAAGAGATTCATTCCGCTTATTTTACTTGTTCAGTTTATTAAAAATAGTTATTTAATTTAACTTGTTCAGTTTAAAAAATCAAGAGATAATTTATTAGTTTGTATCTATTTTACCCTTATTTAGATGACCTATAAATAATAAGAATTGTATAATAATGTCATTCTTTAATTAATCATTTCTTAAGGAGTATGCCAAATCAGATATGAACAAATAAAGATACTTGTACTTTGGAGGGAGTATTTTTGCTCAAAAATTACAGAGTAGTATAAAACAATTCTGAGTGTGGATGTCCAGTTGTCCATTATACTTTGTCCCTTACCACTACCTTTTCCTCTAGCCCATTTTACTCACCTTTTGCCCCTTTAACATTGTCTATAAATAGCCATCAATTTTGTGCAATGAAGACCACAAACAATAATTTTTCTCTTCTCTTTTATCTTCCTTTCTTGTCTTTTGCTTACTCTTCTTATAATTTAATTACTTTCATAATACGTTATCAGTACGAAACTCTAATTTTCTCCGGATAAATTAACTTTTATCTCAGGTATGATGAACACATAAATTATATTTTTATATTTAGTGGATCCATTAAAGAAATTTAATTTTAATTGTCTTTGTTATTTCTAAATTAATTTCTATCTCAGTTTTCATCATGTCAAATTTATCAAAATATTAGTTTGTGGCACTTGACATTACCAAAAAAAATTATTTGTCATGGATCCTTGAGTTGAAATTCAGCTTGACGCTAAAGGTCTTAGTGATACTATTAAACAAGAAAATAAAGTATCAAGCCAAGATAAAGCAAAGACCATGATTTTTCTCCGCCATCATATTAATGAAAAGATTAAAAACTGAATATTTAACCGTGAAAGACCCTCTTGAAATATGGTCTAATTTGAAAAATCGGTATAATCACCTAAAACTTACGATGTTACCGAAAGTTCGATATGAATGGATACACTTTTGATTTCAAGATTTTAAAACTGTGACAAAATATAATTCTGTTATTCACAAAGTAAGTTTCATATTAAAATTATGTGGAGATACTATCACTAATGATGGCTTACTTGAGAAAATCTTTTCCACTTTTCACGTTTTAATGTGTTGCTACAACAACAATATCGTAAAAAAGGTTTAAGAAATATTCTGAATTAGTTACATGCCTACCTGTGGCTGAGCAAAATAATACTTGGCTGATGAATCATGAAGCCCGTTCCACTGGCTCTGCTCCATTCCCCGAAGTGAATGCTATAACAGCAATTATCGTCATCATGGTGGATGCGGTCGTGGACGTGGTAGAGGACGAATCAATTATCGTCATCATGATGGAAATAAACATAAGAACGATAAAGTTTCTGAAAATAATTCTTTAAGAGGTAAAATCATTATTTACCACCGGTGTGATATGAAGGGTCATTGGGCACGTGATTGTCGTACGCCCGATCATTTTGTGAGACTTTATCAAGCCTCTCTCAAAAGAAAAGATAATAATGCGGAGGTACACTTGAATTTTTGGAATGATGATAATGAATTAACTTTCTCAAAAAAATATGAAGATACTGAGGCAAATGTTGCTTATAAAGATGATGATTTTGAAGGCCTCCCAAATATCACTCATTTAGAAGCTGAAGATTTTTATGAGAATATTGATTGAAGAACTGATCATCTAACAGGAGATAAGAATTATAGAAAAATTATTATTATTTTCCTATTATGTTTGCTACTATGTTGTCCTTCTTAAATATTTTTCTTAAGGCATTATGTTTTACTGATTTCTATATTTTTAGTGCAATTTCTTAAGGTTTCTTATGTTGTTAGTTTTGTACGTTCTTATAATGTATCTTTTTGTTTACGAAGAATATGAAAATTTTCAGTTATCAATTGAATCCAAAATCAATTATGATGATATGTTTCTTATCGATAATGCCATAACACACATTATTTTAAGAGATAGGAAATATTTATTTTATTTATTTGAAAGAAGCTAATGTTAATAGAATATTTGGTAGTATAAGATTAATTAAAGAATCAGGAAAAACTAAAGTTGTACTTGTTGGAAGAACAAATTTGATAATTAATAATGTATTATATTGTAGTAAGTTTCAAAGAAACTTATTAAGTTTCAAAGACATTATTCAAAATGACTATCATATTGAGACTACAGATGATGAAAAGAATGAATATCTTTATATTACTACAATGCTGTTGGGCAAGAAGTTTATACTTGAAAAGTTACCCGCTCTTTCATCCGGCTTATACTTCACAAGTATTAGCATGGTTGAAACACATGTCATAGTAAATCAAAAGTTTACTAATTCAAATGATTTTATTAGCTGGTATGACTGATTGGGGCATCCCAATTCTAATATGATGCGTAAAATAATTGAGAGTTCATATGGACACTCTTTGAAGCACCAAAAGATTCTTTAATTTAAAGAATTCTGTTGTGCTGCACATTCTCAAGGCAAATTGATTACTAGACCATCAGTAATCAAAGTGAGAATTGAATCCCTAGCATTTTTAGAACGTATATAGGGTAATATATGTGGGCAGTGAGCCCATTCACCCATCATGTGGACCATTTAAATATTATATAGTTTTAATAAATGCATCTACAAGATGATCACATGAGTGTTTATTATCAACTCGTAATATGATATTTGTGGGATTATTTACTCAAATCATTAAGTTAAGAGCACAATTTTCAAATTATGCAATAAAGACTTTGTCTTGATAATGTTGGTGAGTTCATATCTCAAGCATTAATAATTATTGTTTGTCCACTAGAATAACAGTTGAGCATCCGGTTGTTCATTTTTATATTCAAAATGGTCTGGCAGAATTATTGATTAAACGCCTCCAATTAATTGTTAACCGATGTTTATAAGAATAAAACTTCTCATTTTATTATGGGATCATGCTATTTTGCATGCAACAAGTCTTGTGCGGATCAGACCCGCAATTTATCATAAAGACTCTCATTATAATTGGATTTTGGACAGGAACAAATATTTTTCATCTTATAATATTTGGATGTGTGGTATATGTAACAATTGCTCTACCACAACGTATAAAGATGGGACCCTAATCAAGATTGAGGATATATGTTGGGTATAGATCTCCTTCTATCATAAAATATTTGGAACCTATGACTAGAGATTTATTTACTGCAAGATTTATTGATTGTCATTTTGATAAATCAGTATACCCATCATTAGGGGGAGAAAATAAGCAGCTTAAAAAGAAAATAGATTGAATTGCATTATCACGATCTCATTTAGTTGCTCGTACAAATAAATGTGAACTGAAAGTTCAAAAGATAATTCATTTGCAAAATATTGCAAATCAAGTGTTAGATACTAAATCTCATATTCTAATTGCTAATGCTCCAATTTAAGTTGATATCCCAATAGGATAATTAATTAATGTAAATGAATTTAAACCACGCTTAAAATATGGTAGGCTGATTGGTTGCAAAGATAAAAATTCTCAAAAAGAAGAAGAAAATAATCAAGATATCATAATATGGAAAAACCTGCTGAAGAAGACCGATGAGACATAACAATTGATAAAATCTTAGAATAGGTTGAGGCGCTTGAAAATAATGAAGAAATTTAAATAAATAATGTCTCATCAGAAAAAATATGAAACCGAAATAATGTAATTATCGATAATAGTTTTGCTTATAATATTGCTATTGAAATAATGCAACAAAATAAAGATCTTGAATTAAAATCTGTCGAGGAATGTAGACAGAGGAATGATTAGCCAAAATTAAAAGATGCAATTCAAGTTGAATTAGCTTCACTTGAAAATGCAAAGTTTTCAGATCGATAGTCCGAACACCTGAAGGTATAAATTCAGCGGCGTACAAATGAATCTTTGTGCAAAAACGAAATGAGAAAAATGAAGCTGTAAGATATAAAACACGACTTGTGACACAAGAATTTTTGCAAAGACCTGACATTGATTATTTGGAAACATATTCTCCTGTGGTGGATATAATCACTTTTAGGTATTTTATAAATCTGATAGTTAATGAAAAACTGGCATACATCTAATGGATGTCGTTACAGCCTGTTTATATGTCTCTCTAGACAATGATATTTTTATGAAAATTCTGAAGGATTTAAATGCCTGAAATATATAAATATTCACAGAAAACTTGTTCAATAAAACTTTAAAATTTTTTATACGGGTTGAAACAATCAGGGTGAATGTGGTACAATCATGTTAGTGAATATTTGCTAAAAGAAGGATTTAAAAATGATTCAATCTGCCTTATATTTTTATGAAAATGTGTGGATCTGAATTTGTCATAATAACTGTATATGTGGATGATTTGAATATCATTGGAACTCCTAAAAAACTTTTAAAGGCAGTAAAATATCCAAAAAAGAAATTTGAAATAAAAAACCTCGAAAAGATAAAATTTTGTCTTGATATACAAATTGAATATTTTACAAATAAAATATTTTCCCATCAATCAACATATACTGAAAATATTTTAAAGAGATTTATATGGATAAAGCACATCCACTGAGTATCCAAAGTTGTGAGATCTCCTGATATGAATAAAAATCCATTTCTACCTTATGAAAATGATGAAGAACTTGTTGGTGCTGAAATACCATATCTTAATGCAATTGGTGTATTAATGTATCTTGTCAACAATTATAGACCAGATATAGCTTTCTCTGTAAACTTGTTAGCAAGATTTAGTTCTTTTACAACACGAAGCGACTGAAATGGAATTAAGCATATATTCAGATACATCTACGGGACCACCGATATATGATTGTTTTACTCAAATGAAACCACGTCAAAATGATTGGTTATGTAGATGCAGAATATTTGTTTGATCCCCATAAAGCTCGATCGTTGACAGACTACTTATTTACATGTGGTGGTGCGACTATATCATGACGTTCAACAAAGCAAACTATGGTTGCCACTTTTTCAAATCATACAGAGATAATAGTCATTAATGAAGCAAATCGAGAATGTGTTTGGTTAAGATCAATAACTCAACACATTCAAGAAACATGTGACTTTTCTTTGAAAGAGACGTTCCAACAATATTGTATGAAGACAATGCTGCATGTATAGCTCAATTGAAGGAATGATACATCAAAGGAGACAAAACAAACATATTTCACCAAAATTTTTCTTTAATCATGATCTTCAAAAGAAAGGTGAAATAGATGTTTAACAAGTTCTTTCAAGTTATAATTTAGCAGATATGTTCACCACGACATTGCCAACTTCAACCTTTGAAAAGTTGAGATACAATATTGGAATGCGAAAATTTAACTATCTAAATCGTGGTCTTCATTAGGGGAGTAGAATATGCGCTGGACTTTTTTCCCCTTAGTCTAGGTTTTTTCCCACTGGATTTTCCTAGCAAAGTTTTTAATAAGGCAACAATCAATGTGTATTGAGAATAACTATATATATTTGTTCTTTCACTAGAATTTATTTTTCTTTTACATGAACATTCAATGGGGAGTGTTGTAAAATAATTCTGAGTGTGGATATCCAGTTGTCCACTATACTTTGTTCCCTACACCTACCTTTCCCCCTAACCCATTTTACACACCTTTTTCCCCTTTAGCATTGGCTATAAATAGCCATCGATTTTGTGCAATGAAGAGCATAGACAACAATTTTCTCTTCTCTTTTATCTTCCTTTCTTGTCTTTTGCTTACTCTTCTTATAATTTAATTACTTTCAAAATAAAATCAACTTTTTGTGGTTTGTTTTCCTAAATTATTCTTATTAATTATTCTATGTATTTTAAAATAATTGAATTGGTGGAGTGTTTTATACCTTTTTAAGAAAAAAAATATTAAGATATTAATTATACATTGCTTTTTGTTATAAATTAACCAACTTAGCAAATAGCAAAATAATTGAAAAGAGATATAATGAGAGGAAGAAAAATAGTGGAAATTGCAGTATATGTATTCGTGTGATCGTTTGTATAACATCAGTGACTATTTATATCCACTTCAGAATGAAAGTAAAGCAAATTGAGGGGACAGATTTGAGTGAAAGGAGGAAAAAAGGAAGAAAGAAACAAAAGAAAAGTAAAAGTAGTGGGTAGTGGATGTGGACATCTATTCCACTATATCTAACACTCCCCCCTTGGATATCTACATATAATGTGTCTCGTTAAAATCTTACTAGAAAAAAACCCAGTGGGAAAAAACCTAATGAAGGAAAAAGAATACACACATCTGGTAATACACTTTGATTTCTGCCTCATTAAAAACCTTACTAGGAAAAATTCAGTGGGAAAAACCTTGATTAAGCAAAAAAGAGTGCAGCGTGTATTTTACTCGGCCTGATGAAAACTTCATTTGATATTTTGAAGACGATGCATTCCAACCTTATATCTTAGCTTTTCAAAAGTTGATGTTGGTAATGCCTTTATGAATAAATCTGCAAGATTTTTACTTGAACGAACTTGTTGTACATCAATATCACCATTCTTCTAAAGATCATGTGTAAAGAATAATTTTGGTAAAATATATTTCGTTCTGTCTCCTTTTATGAAGCCACCTTTTAATTGAGCTATGCACGCGGCATTGTCTTCGAATATAATTGTAGGTACTTTGACATCATTTTATAGACCACATCTTTCTTTAATGAATTGTATCATCGATCTTAACCACACACATTCTATACTTGCTTCATGAATTGCTATTATTTTAGCATGTTTTGAAGAAGTAGCAACAATAGACTGCTTTGTAGATTGTCATGATATAGCAGTTCTTCCGTGTGAAAATAGATAGCTTGTTTGAGATCGGGCTTTATGTGGGTCTGATAAAACAAACCCATATCAATAGTACCCTTGAGGTATCGCAAAATATGCTTGATACCATTCCAATGCCTTCGCGTTGGGATGAACTATACCTTGCCAGCAAATTAATAAAAAATATTATATTAGGTCTGTTTGCGTTAGCAAGATACATAAGTGCACCAATTGCACTAAGATGTGGTACTTCAGGACCAAGAAGTTCTCCATCCTCTTTTGGAGGTCGAAATAAATCTTTTTCCATTTCAAGTGATCGAACAACCATTGGAGTACTTAATGGACAATGGATGTGCTTTGTCTATATAATTTTTTTTTAGATTTTCTCAGTGTAGGCAGATTGATGGACAAACATTCTGTCTGCTAAATATTCAATTTGTAGACCTAGACAAAATTTTGTCTTTCCGAGATCTTTCATCTCAAATTCTTTCTTTAGATATTCAATTGCATTTTGGACCTCTTCAGGGATTCCAATGAGATTTATGTCATCAACATAAACGACGAGTATAACAAACTTCGATTCCATTTTCTTAATAAAAACACATAGACAAATAACATCATTTATATAGCCTTCATTTATTAAGTACTCAGTAAGGCGATTATACCATATATGCCCTGATTGTTTCAAACCATATAATGATGTTTGCAATTTCATTGAGTACATTTAACCTAAGGATCAAGTCAAATGGAACGGAGTGAATATAAACTACTCCCTCCGCTTATTTTTACTTGTTATATTTGGATTGGACTGGAATAATACATAATATAGTTGGCATGACTATTTTACCACACTACCTGTTAATTGATGTTTAGTACTATGTCTGAAAAATGATTTGCATAATAAGTAATTAATACGAAGAGTAAAACATGAAAAAAATAATTATCTTTTCTTAATAGGTTAGAAGTAAGAAGTAAAAGTAAAAACTTTGTGTTTATAATACTCTCTCCTTTCCTATTTATTTATCAAATATTTCCTAATTTGATTTCCCTTTTTTACTTGTCAATTTTGACAAATCAAGAAAATATAATTTTTTTTCTTCGTATTATACCCTCAATTTATTAATATTGAGTTAATGTCTTTGAAAAATATAAATATGTTTAAAACTTTATCAATTAATAGGGGTAAAATGGTAAACTTACTATACCAATTATTGTTTTCTTAATAGGTGTGTCAAGTCAAAGTTTAATAAGTAAAAAAAATGTACGAAATAATGGACAAGTAAAAATAAACAGAGGAATTAAATACGAAGATATATAGGTATTAATTGTATCAATGCATAATTAGACCGTGTTTTGGAAGTTGCAATTAATATCTTATTAATGAGATTGCTTCACGAGGCATGTGACACTGTTGAGTTTTGCCCTCCAATCAAGGCCAGATTAATAGTACTACTTTCGTAATCACACAATTAGGGATTAATTAGATTAAATTAATTAGTCTTCAGAAATTGTTTTCGTCTTTATATGCTTAATTAGGAACCGGTCTTCATCGGATACCCATTAATCTAAATCTAAATCAGCAAATGATCAGAAAAAGAAAATAAACTGAAAAACAACTAGAGAACAACCAATAAAATAATAATAAAAAAAGCAAACATTTTTTTGGTTGAATTCTTAATTACTTTTCAATACGGTATATATTTTAAAATGTCACTTTTGTTTTTTGGAGAATTAATCTTGTACACTTTCTTGCCTTTGTTTGACTCTACATGTATTTAGTTATTAATGTTATTTATGGAACATATGAACAATTTCATAATGGGTTGCAAGTAGCTTTTGAGAAAAAATCTGATCATCCAATCGAAGTTTTTTAAAGCAATGAATACAATAATTTGTTTAAATTCTTTTAGATATCATTGCACAATAGATGATATACAAGTAAAAATTAAGCATTTTCTAGCACCCTTATTAACAGAGAAAGAAATCTCAGGAGAGATATATTAGCTAGGTTCAACATGCTAGCTAATTGGTGGAATCGAAGCAATTTAGTGGCTCGATTGACTGAATTTAGCTTGGGAAAATGGGAGAACTAAGAGAAATTCATGATGAGTTGATCCTTGAAAGAGAAGTCCATAGCGATAGTTTAATGATTCACTCAAAATAAACGTTATATAACATTGGAAAATATGAGATATTAATATATTATTGTGATTTCTTGGGGGTTTTGCAAAAACAACACCTAAAAGGGGCATGGTTGCCCATTCTGTTCAATTTTGAATCAACAGGAATTTTATCTCTCAAGGCTCGCCATAGGATAAAGTTCATTTTAAAAGGAACTTTATTGTTTCAATTCTTGGCATTAATCCAACTTTTGTCCTTTTCTTATTTCACGATGTTCCAAGTTGAAGAAATGGTGAAGTTACCTTTCTCATCAGGTGTCCATATAGCCTTATCATTCACAACAGGATTGAGATTGATCTGTAGAGAGTTTTTGTGATTCAATACATGGTCAGGTAGATATAAATCTCAGCCACCCCAGTGCCATTGACCATTAATTAGTACTTCAGATAGATTTTCAATCTTGGGGATTCTGACTTCAGGAAGGAAAGTCCACAGAGCTTCAATACCTAACCAGTTATCATACCACATGGATATCTCTCTTCTCACTATCTTCCACTGGATATGCTTGTCCATAGTCACTTTCACTTTGCACATAGCATTCGAGGAGTGAGAGTTCCTTGAGTACCATCTTTTTTTTTAACAGGATGTATCTTGTATTCTCCTAAAAGCTCCTCCTCCTTCTTCATATGGGTAGCACAGTTTCTTAACTTCATTTGTCCCTCCCCAAAAGAATTTGTTAAGAACTTTTTCGATCTGGTCAAGCAATTATATATGTACAATTAAAAGAACAATTACAATTAATGATTCAAAACTAAGATGGAATAATCGTCGAAAGTTAATGTATATGTTTTACCAAAACCTCAAAACTAAAGGAATTAGCTACTCATAAAATACGTCCAAGGTATGATTTTACCGTAAAAAAGGATACTTGTATACTTATATAGGCTCAAATACAACCAATTACGATTAAAAACACGATCAAAGTACTAAGGAATATCAAATAATTGATACTTTCTTTTTTTCAATTTGTTTGTCATACTTTTATTTTTAGTCTGTTTCAAAATTAAAAGAATGTCTTTCATTTTTTAGCAAACCTTTAATTTACACTCCATTTGACAAGTTTAAGACTACAAGATTAAAATGACATTTGGTATATTTGACATGTCTTAATTTAAGATAAAAGTATTTCTTATTTTTTTAAATTCTGTGTCAAGTCAAAATATGAGAAACAAACTGAACTCAAGGAGTACAAAATATAGAAGTTTATGCCAACCATAAATTGTCATATCTAATAAATAAAGTTAAACTTGCATAATGTTTGCAGAGGGGAACAAGAGTTTAAAATTCCCGTTTGATTAAAAAAATGTTTTGTACTTTTTTAGCATGCCAAATATTAATTCTTCAATTCTCCATTAAACTTTCATGCATGTGATATTAACCAAAGTCAGTGGCAACTATGATGCATCTGAACTATAAACAGCTAAAATAGAGTTGGTTTATGGATTTTTTACCATCAAATTGTAATTGATTTTAAGCTAAAGTTAGCTGTATTTGGCATGCAGGTCCAAATCCTATTGAAGATTGATAATAATCATTCATTAGATTTGATACAATGCAAATACTTTTCTAAAATAACGTCACAAAAGGGTTACACTTGATTGCCACAGCCTACAAGCTCTGCCTTTATGCATGCATAGATATATATATACCATATATATATATATATATATATATTACTTAGACTTGATCCTATATCATCATCCAACTGTCATTAATTTTTTTCTTTTCGAAATTGATTTTTTTAGTAGTTTCATAATAAGGTACTAATTAATTACTAAAGATAGTTATGTTTTTTTTTAATAAAAAAAATAAAATGTCACGGATGCCATTTCGTCAAAAGTGAAATTTTATTTACTAACTTTTAATTAAAGTATGTCGGCTTAAATTAATTTGAAAGTTGAAATTCATACATTGCCTTTGGGGTTGATTTATGAGATGACTATTCAATTAATAGTTATTACTTAAAGTCATTTTTTTTATTAAAAAAAATTAAAATAAAAAAAATAATTTTTTAAAATAATAATAATTAATTGAGTGACTGTCTGAAAAATCTAACTTATTTATTTAAGATATAACAACTGAAGATAGCATATGAGTGGGGAATCTTACTAACCCAGTTATAAGGATAGTAATTGGGTGAGGGCGGGGTGGAGCAGGGCAGAACAAGCTATTAATTAACCGGGCAGGGGAAGACTCAAACAGGGCGGGGTGGGGCAAGATTAAATTTCTTAAAAATATAAATTGGGCAGGGTAGGTCTTGAGCGTAATTTCTTTGATTCCATCTTCTTATTCATCTTGTCCTTTTTACTTTTCTGGAAAGGGGTAATGAAATTTTGATAATATATACGTATATAATATAATATATTGAGAGGATAAAGGCAAAGATTTATTCGAAACTTTCTGAAAGGTTTTGCTTTTTTTTTTTGCTTATCTACTTCTATTAATTAACGATGGATTTTTTTTATATCTTATAATGGATTAAAATATAAATTAATTTGTTCAATCGATAAATCGATCAATAACTATTAAATAAATATCAAAATAAAAAAGAGACTAAAAGAGGTCGGGCGGGGGCATGGTTTAATAGGGTGGGGCGGGGCATTGCAAATTTTCAAAATAGACTAAATGGGGCAGGGCGGGTCAAAATCTTAGCGGATTAAGACTTGCCCTGATCCACCCCTCGCTGTCGTAACCCATCTGCCATCCCTACTCAGTTGGTGACTACGTGAATTTTTACTTTATTGGGTAATGCCAACAGTTTGCTTATGGCAAGACCCACGAGGAGCTAGGTTGGTCCGAGTCGGAGTCATGATCGAACATGGCGCTAGAGTGGTGGACTTGGTTAAAAAATAAAATTGTGTCTTTGCTATCAACTATAGTTTTTGGCATAATGGTAAACGTTTGATCCTAACAAATGGTATCAGAGTCAAGGTCATGGATTCGATTCCCAAGAGCAACATGAAGCATGAGGTAGGTGTTGGAGGGGGATTGTTGGGTAATGCCTACATCCTGCCTATGGCAAGTCCCACGAGTGGCTAGGGTGGCCCGGATTGGAGTCATGATCAAACGTGGTAAATTTTGCTATCAGGTATAGCTTTTAGCATAATGATAAATACTTGATCCTAACATATTTTGTCGGTGCTAGTTTGATTTTCCACCTTATAATCTCCTCCTCTATTTCGTTGAGGGAGAATAAAGAAGAAGAAACAGAATATGAAGCTACACGCAAATTTTGTGTTACTGTATGTTAATTAGAAAGCTATACAAATTATTGTAGATTTTTTTTATTGTATATAGTATATATCGTCTAGGATAATCTTAAAAGATATTGATATTGTAACGATCCATTAGATCGTTTTGAGAACTAAAGTTTTTTATTTCATAAAAGACTCATTCCGTAAAAATTTAATGGTTATTTTGGACTAATTGATAACTATGGTTATTTAATTGAGGGATAACATTATAGAATTAATTTAATTAATGAACTAAATTAATAATTTATTTAATATCCTATACCATTTATCTTATAATATTAAAATAAATTAAAGATATTTGTCACTTTTAATATATAAGAATTTAAAAGAAGAGGATTGCGGCGTACAGTACAAGGAGGAGTGATTCAGGTAAGAGGGTCTACCTCTGTTTCCACAATTAGTTTTGATCATTAAATTATAGTATGTATATAGGTGATATAGAATACAGTATATTGATACTAGTCGGATAGATTGGAATTGAAATTGGAAGTGGTTGTAACGTGTGTCATTAGGGTTGGGGAGACAAGGTGCATTGGTCATCATTGGTTAATGATGACCCATGATGGGGTAATAAGGCTTGAAATGCTTAAAGGAGTATGGTTGTACGTAGGTTATGATTTATTCTATATCATAGATAAATTCTTAATCGTAATTAATAATTATTGAGTAATATGTGAAGTTTACTATGCATTTAATTATTGTGGTTTAGATGGTTGGTATATTATTGTGATTGGTCTAAAATCTCAACACCGTGAAATTTATAATTTTGAACTTGCTCTATCAAAAATGGTGCCTTGAATAAAGAAGGCTTGATGAAATATTGTTAATGAAGTGGAATGTAATAATAAAGAATGATAAATTAATTATATTTGGATCGGGTATCACGAGCCGACATAGTATATTTGGATCGGGTGTCACGTTTTGGCCGTTATATTTGAATCGGGTGTCACGTTCTGGCACGGTATATTTGAATCAGGTGTCACATTCTGACACGATATATTTGGATCGACTGTCATGTTCCGGCATGGTATATTTGGATCGGATGTCACGTTCCTGCACGGTAATATCAAAGAAAAACAAAAGAAAATGACTTAATGCTACCCTATCTCCAATAACTCATTTCCCAAAAGAGCGTAATGTGGAGGCCTGAGTCCTCATGTGTGATCTTCATATTGTTGACTGGTTATGTAATTGTTCATTGTGTTGTCCCTTGATCTTGACCTTGATCTTGTTGGTTGTCACTTGTTAAGTATTATGGTTGATTTCCCGCTATTATTTTATACATATTGATTTCTATTTTGAGTCGGCCGATGATACCTACTCATACATGTTGTCCCGTACTGATCCCTATTTGTATTTTTCTTTATTTTATTTTGTGGAGTGCAGCGAGTGTTCCATCGACTTCGACTCGACCTCAGCTCTAGCCAGTGTCCAGCATATCAGGTTCCAGGGTGAGCTATTCCTTCTAGCTCGTGTTGGATTCTCTCGGACATGGCATGATGTCCTTAGTTTTCGGACACATTAAGTTATTTATTTATTCTGGTGTTTGATATTTTAAGACTTAGTATTTTAGAATTAGATGTCCTTGAAATGATGACTTTCAGGTTTTGGGAAAACGTATCTAATAGACTGTAGTGGTTTAATTACTTTTTACTATCATAAATTGAGCTTCCGCGTTATTGTCATATTTTATAAGTTGGAGTTTGTATCGTTGGTTTTCCCACGTAGGAGATTAAGTGTGGTGCAATTTATGACCCATTTTGAATCGTAACAGATATAGATTGGTAAAATCATCATTATCTAACTTTTGTAGTCACGTGAAACTAAATTAATGAGGAATTAATTGTCACTTATATATCTTGCCTACCAGATTGTAGTCATGCAATAGAGATTATATTGTAGCATGCACTACAAAACGCATAAAAATTAGGGCTGTTCTTTTCTCTTTACACCTATAAAGTAAGTTATACAATTATGTATAGCAATTAATATTTTATGTACGTCTCTGGCTCACATTAAAAATAAAGTTAAAAGGGTATACAAGTATATTTGTCTATAATAAGTGGAATTAATGAAATGTACTTTTTTTTTAAAAATGGCAGTATTTGACTAAATTCAAAATATGAAAAATAAAATAATGAAAAATTTAGAGATCTTATGGATATAAATTATTTTCTAATTTTAAATTATTTCTAATTATAAAAAATAAAATATTGTTTTGAAGACGACTAAAAATGAAAATGTATCGTAAATTGTAACAACGAAAATATTTATTATGATATGGTACATATATTGATCATCATAGTTTAAAATTTTGAAGATAAATTAATCCTTTAGGATGGTCCCCTCATGTACTCACTTGTGCTAAGACATAAATCCAACAGAGTAATTTATTTAGGCCCTCCACTTTTAACGTCCAAGTCACGTGACACGTTTTGGTAAATGCAAAATATTAGTTAACTTATAGTCTTAATTTAAAAAATTCAAAATATTTCTCTCTGAATATATATATATTTTATATATACAATATAAATTTTTATTGAATAAATTCAGGTGAACACCATCGTCCCTGAATCCGCCCCTCCACATGCATGGACTATAAGACAGATGCACTAAGATATATATATAGCTGAGAAGTGAGAAGGACTTGTCAATATTTTATGTGTATCCCCATGTGATTCTTCTTCAGGAAAAATCATATCAATTCCCCACCACCCCCCTCTTTCAAATTTCTATACCCTAATTATATTCTCACCACATTTATGAATCCTCCAACCCCATCTCCTTTTCTTCTGGATTTAATTTTACCTAACACCTTTTGGAGAAATATCTAGAGTAAGTGTTGCTGACTGATCACTATCCAGGGATGCAATGAAATGAAGGAAATTTATTTACTCTTAATTAGAAATATCTAATTCAAATCTTTGCTAGAAATGAAGAAATTTCTTGTAAGTAGCGATTTATTCTGTATGAGTTGAGTCCTATACCTAGAAAATTTGAACTGATCAGATATATTGTACGTTCCAAACGTACCATATGCTTATACAAAGAAACCTCTATTATCGTCTCACCACCAAGAATTATGATAAAATGGATGTGATTATCGTGTCTTTAATAATAAGTTTCAAATTTAAACTTTAAAAATGAAAAAGCTTTTGGTGGAAAGTGATTTTTCATATATATATATATATGTATCACAAATCATGAATCTAAATTAATTGGGTAATCAGACTCCAAATAATAGATGGTTAGGAAGAAAAGTTGCATTGTCCCTATATAGGATATTTTTTTTGTGTGTGGGGTGGGGTGGGGTGGGGGGGTTTAGCTTAGAGCGATAATGAGATAACATTAGTTAAAGTCAACTTAACAGTTGGATTTTGTCGTCTTGTTAATGGTAATTAAGTTAAAGCCAAGTTAACAGTTGTGAATACAGATGTATGGTTATTATCTTCTTAATTGTGATTAAGTTAAAGCCAACTTAACAGTTGTATTATGTTGTCTTTTTAAATTTTAATGATAAAGTTGATTTGTCGGTTCGGTTTGCGTAATTTAGAGGCTTCCTATCAGCATCTCGAGTCAAATCAAATGTTAATTCTAATCTCTTTTTGGAAATAAATGTGTTCATTTTCTTACAATTTTCAAAGAAAAAGAAGAGAACACCATATAACAAAAAAAATAGAATACAGACTACTGATGATAATTATATACACTTAAATTACTTGCAACTTTTTGAAACCACCTTCAAAATATGAATATAAGATATATGTCTAATGTCTTCGCCAAATAGATGATAATTAATATTGTACTCAAAATAAAATTTTATAAAAAATTATTGATCATCCTATAATTAATATCATTAACTATTTGATCCTTTGTTTTCTTTTACTTGTCCATCATTTTAAAATAGATTTTTCACTTAACTTGTTATTTTTAACATATTAAGAAAAACTAATTATTATTTTTATATTTTATCTCTAACATTAATAATTTATTTTCAAAATCATTTTTAAGCTCTAATACTAAACATCAATTATTATATAGGAATAATGTGATAAAATTGTCATATATCAATAATTGTTTTTAATGGATGTGACAAGTTTAAATATGACAGTAACAAGTTCAAATATGACAAATAAAAATGAATTAGAGGTAGTTTTTTTTAAAGGGTATGTTACACCCCAAAAATAAATTCATTATTGTAGATAGGAGGAAATAACTATTATTTCCTTCGTTCAATAATACTTTTCTATTATTGACTTTGTATAATTTTTAAGAAATTATAAATAGAAAGGTAATTTTATCATATCACCCTTTGAATATAATAAATATCATATCTTGAAAATTATACTAATAAAGAATGATCACTAATTAATGATAAAGATAAATTAAAAACTCAGTTAAAATTATTTCTTGATTTCATAAATTGAACAAATATTATTAAACATCTAATTTTAATATTAGTGGAGGGAGGAAGTACTAGTTGAGTTTCTAAAACATTAACCCTAAGTTCATTTTTAGTTCGATAATTATTGTTCCAGCAATTATTATCTAGAAAGTACCAACACCCCATTTCTTAGAAAAAGTTTAGACCCTTTTTAATTACACTTTCCTCCGCAAATTGAAGTCCCAAACAAGTGCTCCATATAAGAAGCCATTTTTCTCCCACTACTCTTCTGCCCCTCTCTTTTGTTTCACCTCCATAGCCTTGGAATATCCATCATGTAGTTGTTCACATCAAAAATGGGAAGAACAGATAGAAAACCTAAATCTTACACTCTTCCTTCTTCCCCTACTCACTCTTCTTCTTCTTCCGATTTCGAATTCACCATTCCCCTTTCTCCACGTAGTCGAAAAATTTCCCCCAACATATGTCCCGCTGACGAACTTTTCTACAAAGGCCAACTCCTTCCACTCCACCAATCCCCACGTTTGTCTATGGTTCGTACTCTCCTTCTCGCCTCATCCTCGACCTCTTCCTCTTCTGATACCACGACCACTGCTTCTCGTGACTCCACGGAAAGCAGTGGTAGTTCCAACGACTCTCAGTACTCGTACTCGAGTACTGGCGACCTCGTCCTCCTCCCTGACGGATGTGACTCATCACGTCCTAGCTCTGTTTCAGAGGAGGACGAGTGCAAGCGCCTTAACAACATCCCTTGCGGCACGGCATCGGTCAAGAAGGCGGGTAATAGTACTAATAAGTACTTGAATTTTTCGCTAGCGAGATTCTCTTCTGTGTTCCGCAAGGAATCTAATAAGAGTAATCGGAATATTAATGATTCTGATGGAATCTCAGGATCTTTGCCTGCTCAGACATCGTCCGTAAGACGGATGAGTACGTCCGCTAGAGAAGTCATACGTAAGTACTTGAAAAAAGTCAAACCATTGTACGAGAAATTATCGCAAAAGCCTTCGGAGAAAATTATTGTTTCGTCACGTACGGTGACGTTATGCAAAAATAGTGAGAATATTTGTTCTATGATCAAAGAAAGTACTCAAAATGCAACAATTTCACATTCTTTTTCTGGGAATTTGAGGTATCCAAGGAGGAGAAGCTACGTGTCGAGCTGTCCATCGTCGATGAGATCATCACCAAGCCATTCTGGGATCCTTAGTAGAAGTGGGTTCAACACGCCAACGACCAATAAGGCGACGACAAGTGGAAATTCATCAGATTCATCAACGATGGAGGAGTTACAAAACGCAATTCAAGGTGCAATTGCACATTGCAAAAATTCCATGCTTCAAAATCATAATGCTACTTAATAATAATTTGGGTCAGTAATGATATTTAACTAATATTTAATGTTTTTTTTTGTCAAGTTAAATAAGGAAGGAAAAAAAAAAGATGAAGAGTATTTGTGTTTGCTAGTTTAATTAATTAGCTATTGGCGATCTAAAGGTTTTTTATTTTACTTAGTGGGTTAGTTGACTGATGGAAGACAAGGAATTTAACCTTTTGTTGTTTTTTCCCCTTTTGTTTCATTATATAGTTTTAACCTAGCCGTTGTGTCTTGATCCAAGTAATTTTAATTGAGTTGCATGTGAAGTTATTAATGGATCACTCATTTGGATTTTTTCTCTCCTATTTTGTTCCATCGAAATTTGGAGCGTCTTGGAATTTGTACTCCGTAATTTGTCTTCTACGACTCTATTTTATGTGTAATCTGAGTACTACTACTACTATATCACTCTCTGTAGAATCTCCCGCATTTTCCCTCGGTAACTCCAATTTGTAACGTTAAAATTGAAGGTAAAAAATATTTTATTATTTGACTAATATTTTTAAATTTATATCGTTATATTTTATTTTTCTCAATAATGTTTAATTTTAAAAAATATCTAACACAACAAAAATAATTTAATAAATTATGTTTTTAAAATAATTTTAATAGGCATAAAATGAATTGAAATATCACTTATTTTGAGGCGGATGAAGTAATTAATCAAGAACAGTTTCTAATCAAGAGCAAGGAGAAGAAAAGGCGGTATGTAGTATTTCCTCCGTTTCTATTTATATGTCGTTCTTATTAAAAATAGATGATCCTTAATATTTATTTTTACCTTCATCTCATATTAAATGGACACTTTACACGGTAATTAAGACATCATTAATAGATTATTTAATTATATTATTTTACCCTTTGCTCATATTAATTAGCCTCTTAAAAAAAGTTTTTGAATCTTCAAAACTTGTTTAAACTTTCAAAACATATTAATTGTAGGGGTAAAATGGATAAAAATAATTAATTCTATCTTAATTTAGTAAGTGATTAAGTAATATGAGAAAAATATTTTTAGTAAGATGCTCATCTAATATGGGACGGATATAGTATTTCACAAAATCAATGTATAAATGACATTATTCTTTCTATTTTACCCTTATGAGTTATTAGCCTTAAAAATATATATTTGACCAATATTAAAAAACTAAATAAATAATTTATATTTATTGGTCAAATTAATTAATCAAAATAAATTAATTCATATTCATTAATTAAAAATTTAAATTTTAAAAAATATTAAATAAAAATAGAATAGTAAATTTACTTAAACAATGACATATAAATAAAAACGGAGGGAGTAACTCGTAAGTTTTCACTTTAAACTATAAGAGGGTGGTACAAGCATTAATGAGTTTTGCAAGTGTATGAGATTCTAATTCCATGTGCCCCATGGAAAGATTTGAGTATAGTTTCACATTTCTCTGGTTGGACATTAGGCCGGTGTGACATTAATTATAGGAAGCAACTTTGAACTTTCTATACTGTGAATTTGAAATTCATTCAAACTACGGAACCTTAGACTTAAATTAACCATGTTTTCCATCTTCTATAGAAATGAACTACTTGGCATCTTTTAATTGGAGGTACATTCTTCTTAGCAATAAATGGTTTTTACGTCGATGATGATGTATGAAATGTTAATAGTTTAGTTGATAGGCTATTTAAAATTTTATTTTATTTATTGGAGTTTGATTCCTATTTTATAATCTCCTTCCTCGTTTCTTTTTACTTGTTGCCTCCAAATTTTACCAAAAAATAAAAAATAAAAAGATATGCCGATGATATACATACATTTTTATAGTATTGCGTTAAAACATTATTAACAATGCCTCTCTTTAAAAAGTGAATTTGTAATCTTGATAGGTTATGGTTATACTCCCTTCGTTTTATTTTTGTTGTCATGACAAAGTTTTGCACAATTCTTAAGAAAATATTATTTATGAGCATTATTTGACTAATATACCCTTTATTAATTCTTTAATTTTTATCTATTTATGTGTCTCTTAATTGTAGAATAATTAATGCTAAATGTAAAATTGAAAAAATATAATTAATTATCTCTTGATTATTTAAATTGACAATTATTTTGCGAAAATTATTTTTAGTATACAAGACAATTAATATGAGACGGAGGGAGTAACGTATAAAAATAACTTGATTGGATTGATAACAATTTAGAATTGTCTTCATATCTAATTAATCTCATAGTCAACACCGACAAAACTAGCATTGTCACCTTTAAATAAATGCCTTTTTTTCTTTCATAATTTTGACTTTAGGGATCACACGATCGATTCACGACAGAATTAAATTTCTGTTGTATGTGGAATTTCTTCAAATATTTAGTACAGAATTTTACGCACGTTACTTATCAAGTCCAATTGGTACATTCATATGTTTACCAAAAAGTCTTCAGTTCTAGTAAATAACATCTCGAAACATGTCGTGTGCACAATTTTCTTGACATATCATATTGTTGTAAATTTTGGAACAAATTTTGTATTAACTTTACTCACAAAGCAGTCCAAGTCTTGGACTATTTCAAAAGATAATTGATTTGATAAAAGAAATATGTTATGAAGACCGACAAGTTATCGATCATATATTTGTGTCACGAAGTCTTTACCGGGAAAATTCGAGAAAACTAAAAATCTTTAGAAAAATCGAGATTGAAAATCTCAATTTTTAGTGATTTGATTTGAATTATAGATTTGAAAATCTGATATAATTGATTTGGTTTAGTAATTTGAAAAATCCGAACTAATTTGATACGTACACCCTTGTGAACGTATATACACGTTATTGGAATTTTTATTATTATAAAAATTCTAAAAAAGGGGTTGAAGTATATATATTCAGAAATTTCATTTTTTCTTTCGCTGTAAAGTAAAGATCAATCATTTCTAAAATATTTTTCAGAAAATGTTTTTTAAATTTTCTTATGTTTGGTTGGTCAAAATGTCTGAAAAATATTTTCTTTAAAAAAATAAGTCCTTAAAAATGAGGAAAATGACTTCACTAATGAAAATAGGAAAAACAAGTTAATACATTTTAAGTTTATTATCTCCTTTCCAGACCCATCTATCCCCCAACCCCTGCACCTTGACCCTTCCACCCCTGAATTACCCCACTTCCATCACATTCCGTCTCCATAGAATTTTGTTAAATAACATATAAATACTATTGGGATAATATTTTCCTGCTTACCAAATATTTAAAAATAAATAAGCAACATACTTATTTTTTCAAAAAAAAAAACATTTTAATTTCTTCATACCAAATACACCATGAAAAAGATTGACCAAGAAAAATTATTGTTAAACTAAGAGTTGGAAGTGGTTGAATTTATTATGATTAGAATTTGGAGGTCCTACAGTAGGAGGCAATAGGCTAATTAGTGGGGTTTACAAAATAAGTTTTGTGGGACATTAGATAATTGCACACATAGCATTGGTATCAATTATGAGGCCATGGATATATATACACACACTCTCTTATTTAATTTCTGGTTTATAAAGCAGATTTCAAATATACTGATAGATTTTATTTTATTTCATGTTATGTACTTTCTATTGGTACTGTAAACTTGGTCCACCGTACCAGCTCTGTATTATTTTGGCCCTTCGACCAGGCAGCATCACATGATGCTATCAAATTAAACGATTCTTGTAAAGTAGGGTACGTTGTTTTGGATAAGGAAATTAAAAATAATACAATTTGGAATTGTATCTAAATTTGTGTGATATAGATTAGACGTTGGTTCGAGCACATCCACTACTTCTACTTCAAACCATAACATATAAAATTAAAGTAATAGTAATATATTACAAGAAAATATGAAATTAGTTATGAAATTTATCGATTATCCCCGGTTAATTCATTGCTAAAAAGCTCTTAGCTTATTGAATTTTCTTACAACCCATTGCTAATCCATAGCTAAATAGAATTAACATAAGATTTTTGTTGTTTAGGTATGAAATTTTGTCTGTCATTAATTTCTTGCGTTTTTAGTAATGTATAGGTGAGATGACAGATCATTTTCAGAAATATTTGAGAAGATATTGTCTGGGAAAGGTTGTTTGTATAGTAAGACTGATGTATTATCTCAAGGATTTAAGTTATATACGCTAATAATTTTAACTATAGATAATAAATTCGAACCGGTAATATCATATCATGTTAGTTTTACCCAGTTCTTATTTAACGTTTATCATAGATTTATTAGTAATTACCTTACCTTAGAAGGTCTGTTTTTTGCAAATTTTTTAATTTTTTTTTAAAAAAAACACAGGATACCGACGGAGGATACTCTCTTTGTCACCGTGACACTCTTTTCTTTTCTAGTTAGATCAAAAAAGAATGACACTATTTTAATTTTAATAATAATTAACTTTAAACTTTTCTTTTTATTACCCCATGATTTGTAGCTATACAACTATTTATGACTTATTTTAAAAAAAACAAATTTCAAAACTCTTTCTTTAATTTTAAAGTTTGTATCCTGTCCTACATCATTAATCCTACGTTACAATAAAAGGCTCTTTTCCGCATGTAGTATGATTGGGTAGCTTGCATTGAAGGAAGTAATTGATAAAGAGTTACGTTGGGAGGTGGCACAGACTCATCATTTAGAGAAATTTTGGTCCCGTAGCTATCACACATTTTACGTAGAAAAAAAAGAGTAAAGTACGGCAAGAAAAGTATATATATATACTCCGTTCATTTTTATTTATCGCTTATCACATTTCATAAGAATTAAATTAACTAATTTTTGAAGTTAAGTAAAATTATAAAATTTAAATTCACATTTATAAGTGTGTTGAGATATTTTAGGAGTAGACTACATTGATGTAGTTAGTGAGAGATAGTTGCATGCCACAAATTCTCCATATGAAGCACAAAATTGTCAATGAAAAGGAAGCTCCACATGTGTGGGTAAGAAAACAGACAGCTCACATGACAAGCCTTTTACGAGAATCTAATAGTTTGTGGTGTTTGTGGCGTTTGTGGCCAAAGTCGGATCTAAAATACAATATTAATGTTTGCGAGAATCTAATAGTTTTTATTAAAATTATGTATATAAATTTTATTAAATATTTATAATTATTTAATTATAAATTTAATAACTAATATATATTAATTTAAAATTATTTTAGAAATTTATAAGATTTTAATCGTGAATCCGCTGTTGGGCGCGGGTGGTCCTCTTTAAGTTTGCCATTTTCACACGCATAGTCCACGTAAAGCATCATTCATCACTGCAACCTTCCAGCTGTTGGGGAACAATTAAAAAATCACAATAATAATATAACTTATATTTAGCAAAATAGTAGAACTGAAAATTAGATAGAAATTACTATAATAATAATTATCAGTAATACATATAAACAATATTTAAGTCGTGCTGGACACTGTTCTAAGAAATTATTTTAACGGTGTGAAATATTTCTCCAAAATTAAATAAGCTTTCTCTATTTAAATAAAGAATACATGAACCAGCAGATTAATTAACATCAACAAATTATTAAAAGGGTAAAATAAAGCCAAAGGAAAACAAGATAATTAAATTAAAATGACATAAAAGGTAAAAGAAGAAGAACGTAGGGAGAGTGGGATAGAGAGACATCAAAACAAGTATATAACTTATTTTTGTTGTTGAAAGAAAAGTCTTTTAAAGAAAAATGACTTCAAAAAAAATAAGATAAGTGTCTTGACACTTGTCCTCAAAGGAGACAACTAAGTGTCAGCACTTCTTTCTATTGCTATGCTTTCCATACTCATATCCAGAGCATTTTGTCCTTGAAAGAGCGTCATCAGTCTAGCTAAGTAATTGTAGAAGCTTTTCCAATACACTTTTAAAACAATCTTTTAAAATAAAATATTTTACTTACAATTCCCTACATATTTTTAAAAAAATTATATATAAAAAAGAATATAACTTGTTGGATTTATATGGACAAAATATAATAGGTTTGGTGTCTTTTGAACTATGAATCAAACTTAAATCGATAAAATTTAACTTACAGAATTACTGGTGAAATATAATATTTTTATGAACCAATAATTCTTATTGTAAGTCAAAAACTTTACAAATCACATTTTGACCTCAATAATTTTGATGTTTAACGCGGTTTTTTGCCAATAGACAATGCAGTGTCTGGTTATTCATTAGAGCTCTAGAGACTAGGCCAAAGTCTCATAGGAGCGGCTACACTCCACTTCTCATATAGGTGAATTCATTAAGTGTATACTGCTTTAAATACACCATCCTTAATTAAGGACTATGAATTCATTAAGAGTTAATAACTCATCTCTCATAATTAGTGGTAGTTCAAGCACTCTCAGTTAGTGCGCAATGTCAATATTGACTTGTTATTATCCATATGAACCTACTTCATGGGATCTCCAATCACATAGGTTGGGTTACCATCTCTATTTACAATCACATTGGCCATAAACCCATTTCTTTTGAGGTTTGAAGAATTAATTTTCTTTCCACGGATTTAGTCAATGAATCGGCCGAATTCATTCTGACTTCACATAATTAATGGAAATTATTCCATCTCTCAGCAGCTATTTAACGACATCATGCCTCAATTTCATGTGTCTACACTTACAATTGTAAGATTTATTCTTCACAATAGCAATTGCGGTTTGACAATCACAGTGTATAAACATAGGAGGCAAGTCATACTTTATCAAAGAGTTATTTGCTAAGAAATTTCTTAGTCATTCAGCCTCAGAACCAGCTAGCTCCAAATCTACAAACTCTGACTCCATAGTCGATTTAGCAATGATCGTCTGTATAGTTGATTTTCATGATATTAGATCATCACCTAAGGTGAACACATATCTACTTGTGGATTTTGTCTCATCTGAATCAGAGATCCAGGTTGCATCACAATACCCTTCTAATGTGGAAGGAAATCCACTATAAATGATACCAAAAGTCATGGTTTCTCTCAAATATTTCATCAGTCTAATTAATGCAAATCAATGCAAATTATTGGGATTATGAGTATATCTACTCAATCTGCACACAACATATGCAATATTAGGCCTAGTAAAATTCATTAAATGCAGTAGACTTTCAATAATTTGAGCATATTTAGACTAAGCAACTGAATCACCATTATTCTTTTTCAATTGTGAGTTAGCATCATAAGGAGTGACTATAGGTGTCACCTCAAAACATTCAAACTTTTTAAGAAATCTTTCCACATAATATTCTTGTGACAATATTATACCATCTTCACTCCTTATAATTTTAACTCCCAAAATCATATTTACTTCGCCCAGATCTTTCATATCAAAATTCGTAGACAAAAATAATTTGGTATTTTTCACAATATTTAAACTTGTACCAAATATAAACATGTAATCAACATATAAACATATTATCACATAGCCATTGTCTACTATTTTAGTATAAACACATTTATCCACTTCAACAGAAAAAAAATCTCTCAATAAAACTTGATCTAATTTTTCATGCCACTGTTTAGGAGCTTGTTTAAGGCCATAAAGAGATTTAATTAGTTTACAAACTTTATTTTCTTGTCCAGGAATAATCATCCCTCAGGTTGAACCATATAAATTTCTTCTTCTAAATCACCATTTAAGAAAGTTGTTTTTAAATCCATTTGGTGTATACAAAGCTTTTGAATTGATACTAAGGCAATTAAAATTCGAACAAAAGAAATTCTAATTACTAGTGCAAAAGTATCAAAATAATCAATATTTTATTTTTGAGAAAACACTTTTTGCTACTAACCGAGCTTTATATTTATCTATAGATCCATCAGGATTAAGTTTCTTTTCGAAAATTCATTTACAACCAATAGGTTTTGCATTAGGAGGTAAATAAGTCAAAATTCATGTATTATTTTTCATTATTGAATCAATTTTAATTTTTATTGCCTCTTTTTAAAATTTAGCATCAGAAGAAGATATAACTTCAAAATAATTTAATGATTTATTGTCAACAAGAAAAGTTTGAAAATCGTTTCCATAAGAAAAATATTCTTTTCTTGGCCTTTTACTCCTTCGCTGTTCCTCAATATCAGAAATAGACTCATTATTTCTTTCATTAGGTGGATGAGATATTTTATCACATAGTGAAAAAATATGTACAAAAAATTCACCTATTCTTCTCTTTTTAGGTTCAGGCAAGAGAACTTTAGCAAGACACCTCTACACTTTTAAATATTTCAAATTAGGCTTATAACTTTTTCATAATTCATAAGGAGTTTTACCAGTTCTTTTATGAGGAATTCTATTTTATAAATGACATTCAGATAATATAGCTTCATCCCACAAATTATCAGGAGAATTAGAACTAATTAACATGGAATTCATCATTTTTCAAAGTTTTATTTTTCGTTTAGCTCCTCTATTAGACTCAAGGTGAGTAAGGCGGAGTAACTTCATGAATAATTCCTTCATTTTGACAAAAAACATTTAAAGATACATATTCTTCATCTTTATCAGATCTTATTCTCTTGATTTTTCTACTAGGCTGATTTTTAACTTCAGTCTTTAAGATATAAAAGCATCAAATACATCATCTTTATTTCTAAGCAAATACAACTTGATAATATGAAAAAATCATCAATAAAAATCACATAATATCTTTTACCACCTCTAGTCATAGTCTGTTTCAAATCACCCAAATCAGTGTGAATTAGAGATAATAATTCAGTTTCTCTACTTAATGAAAAACATGACATTTTAGTAAATTTAACTTCAGCACATATTTCACATTTATCAAAATTATTTGAATCTAAATCAGATATTAAACCAAGAGACTGCATATTTTTTATATATGAGACATTAACATGTCCTAATCTAGCATACCATAAAAAATAGGTTCAATTATATAATCAGAAATAAATATATTTTTACTAAAGTCATTACAAATATTAAGCACAAATAAGTCATAATTATAAAATTCATTGCCCACAAAAATATTATTTATGGTTAAAATGACCTAATCATCTTCAAAAGAAATCTTCATTCCAACCTTTCCCAATAATCCCACAGAAATCAAATTGATTTGGATTTTAGGAACATGTAATGCATCTCTCACTGCCAAGGTATTACCAGATGTGAGTTTGAGAAGAATCTTTCCTTTTTCCAAGATCTTTAGTTGTCCTTAAGTCACCAAGATAAACAATTTCTTCTCTTTTCTCAACTTGGGTGTATGACAAAAAATCATTTTTATTTGCACAAATGTGTCTCACAGCACCAATGCCTATCACCCAATTTCTCACATTAGCTTCAATATTTATTTCTGAAATAACCGCAATAATTATATCATCCATTTCAGTCAAATTTAATTTTAGCTTAGCGGAATTGTCATTTCTTTCAGATATTTCTGTGCATTGAGGTGTATTTTTTAAGAAGGTTTTACTATTAAAATTAGATTTGTAATTGTGTCTATTTACATACTTGTATTTTTCAACTCCATAAGTCTTCGGCAGAATGACTAAAACAGTAGTAGTCAGAGTAGCACCAGTATCCATGTCATCAACAGTTTCAGGACATAAATTATTTGCCATAGTTTCTTAGATTATTGGGGAACAATTAAAAAATTACAATAATAATATAACTTATATTTAGCAAAATAATAGAACTAAAAATTAGATAGAAATTACTACAATAATAATTATCAGTAATACATATAAATAATACTTAAGTTGTGTTGGCACTGTTCTAAGAAACTATTTCAACGGTATGAAATGTTTTCCCTGAATTAAATAAAACTTCTCTATTTAAATAGAGGAAACATAAATCAGCAAATTAATTAACATCAGCAAGTTATTAAAGGGGTAAAATAAAGCCAACAGAAAACAAGATAATTAAATTAGAATGACATAAAAGGTAAAATAAGAGAAACGTACGGAGGGTGGGATAGAGAGAGAAAAACAAGTATATAACTTATTTTTGTTGTTGAAAATACAAGTCTTTTATAGAGAAATAACTTCAATAAAAATAAGGCAAGTGTCTTGACACTTGTCCTCAAAAGAGACAACTAAGTGCCAGCACTTCTTTCTATTGCTATGCTTTCCAAGTAATTGGAGAAGCTTTTCTAATACGGAAAAGATTCTAAAATACCCCTCGACTATGCGAATTGGTACAAAAATTTCCTTCGTTTATCTATAGGGCCAAAAGTTCCCCTGACATCAACTTTTGAAGTCTCTTTTACCCTTATTTATAACAGTTGAAATTTTAAACTTAATTAACAATTTTACTAATGACGTGTCACCATTCTATTGGCTATCCTAATATTTAATCAAATCAATTAAAAAAACTCAAATCCTCCCCACCAAAATTGTCACGACCCAAAATGGATCGTGAGTGGCACCCACACTTAACCTCCTAGGTGGGAGAACCAACGATACAAACCCCAACAAATAAATATAACAATAATGCAGAAGCTTAAATAAATATTTTTTCCCCAAAACCTGAAAGTAATCACATGAAGGACATCTAAATTCTAAAACTAAGTCTGGAAATATCAAACACCAGAATAAACAAATAACAAAATGTGTCCGAAAACTAAAGACATCATGCCTTAACCGAGAGATTCCATCACGAGCTAGAAGGATAGCTCACCCTGAAATTCGATGATCTTGAGACTGACTAGAGCTGAGGTCGACTCGAAGTCTGTGGAACACTCGCTGCACTCCACAAAATAAAACAAGAAAAGATACAAGTAGGGGTCAGTACATGACAACATGTACTGAGTAGGTATCATCGGCCGACTCAAAATAGAAATTAATATGCATAAAGTAATAGCGAAAAATCAACCATAACACTTAACAGGAGGCAACCAATGAGCAATTACATAACCAGTCTACAATATCAAGATCACACATGAGGACTCAAGCCTCCACATCACACTCTTTTGGAAAATGAGTTATGGAGATAGGGTAGTATTAAGTCATTTTAATTTATTTTTCTTTAAAATTATTGTGTCGGAACGTGACACCCGATCAAAATATACCGTGTCGGAACGTGACACCCGATCCAAATATATCATGTCGGAATGTGACACCCGATCCAAATATACCATGTCGGAACGTGACACCCGATCCAAATATAATTAATTTATCATTCTTCATGATTATATTCCACTTCATTAACAATATTTCATCAAGCCTTCTTTATTCAAGGCACCATTTTTGATAGGGCAAATTCAAGATTATGAATTTCATGGCCTCGAGATTTTAGACCAATCACAACAACAATCAACCATCCAAACCACAATAATTAAATGCGTAGTAAACTTCACACATATTACTCAATAAATATCAATCACTATTAAGAGTCTATCTATGATATAGAATAAAAATCATAACCTACCTCAATCGAAGAATCGAAGCCAAGCAAGCTAATCCGCCAAGGTCTTTCCTTTCTTCGATGACTCAAAACGTTTTCAATCTATCAAGTATGCATAATTCGTAATTGACGAGTTCGTAGACACCCGTATTACTATACTTCTAGTCTAAATACCAAAAATCCTAGAGCACGAATCTATAATCAGGGTCCTAATGTTGATGTCATTAATTTGTCAAGTCTTCTATTTCTTAATTTCAAGCCTGGAGTTAAATCTCAATTCTTCCAAATAACATAACTCTAATGATTTTTGTATAATATCATACCTTAATAATTAAATATAGATCAACATGTCAAAACCAACTTAATTACGAAGAACTTTTGAATTCACTAATAGATTATTGAAATCCTTACATATTATTGTTATGCCCTATTTTTAACCGAGGTTAGATATAAAGCACAACATATGGACTCTGAAAAAGATTAATTATTGTATGGAGTCGCCACCTAATTTATTTAGGAAAATAAGGAAAACCTATTTGATGCATGACCTGTATGACTCACGTTTCAATTTGCGAAAAAATCAGTTTAGATTCTAGGTAAGAGTTTACATTATTTCAAAGGGAAGGTGTTAGGCATCCTTCGAAATCCACAAAATGTGGTATCCAGCTAGACTTAATTCATCAAAAAGGGAGGAGATAAAATTATTATTTGCAAGTATAACAAACATATATATATAAATATATACACTAAAATTGTATAAGAATATATGTATAAAAAAAGTATGTACTAAGTAAGTAAAGTATATTATCACCAATTATGTGTAGAAAAATATGAGAAAGGTATATGTATATAAAAAAGATAGTTTTTATGCAATATTAAAAGAATAGCCCTTTATTCATATGGACAAAGAACTCTTTTATCATATGAAAAGAAAAATAATTTTGAATTTCATTTGCAGTATCTCCGAATACATGTACAGACACTTGGTAAAATATTAATAATGAATAAATTATTATCAAAATAATTTTAAAATATGTGTGTATATATACTACAAAAAATAGAATTCTATTTTATAGTAAGCTCAGAGGCGTAACTGTAATAAGTGTTACATCCCTATTAGAACGTCATGGGGATCCGTAAAAAATCAATTCAATTGTTCAAAAGAGATTTTAAAAGAAAATAATTTAATTTAAGGAGTCACCATAATTTTAGGATAATTAGAAACCATTCAATTATTTAAAAATATCTACAAATTCAATGGATTCTAAGTAAGGGGTTCAAGTTATTTCAAAGGGAAGGTATCAGCATCCTTCAAAATCCACAACTACAGGTCCCAACTAAACTCAGATTTTAAATTGAGGAGATGAAAATATTGCGCAAATATGTAATGAAATATACATAAAGAATAAATTAAAACAATAATATAAGGAACGGCCTAATGTTTGCCTAACGTCAATAATATACACAATAACAAATTAAATATATTATTCGAACTTAATTAGAATAGCTTTCTCAGGAAGCAATTCTGAGTACCTGTAAAAGACTTAATAAAAGTGTTAGTAAGGAATAAATATGATGATGATGATGATAATAATAATAATAATAATAATAATAATAATAATAATAGCTAAAAAATAAAATCCATCTTATAAACATGGAAGGCCTTGGAAATCGACGGTAATTTCTTCATCGACCTGGTTTCCAAATAAAGTATGTATTGGAACATTAATTAAATTCTATAGATGTAGTTTCTATATGAGTCAATATGATAAAAATATTTGTAATCTTGTAAGCGTAAATTAACTCTTATAAAATATTAAAAATATTCATCAAGTACTAAAGACTTTATGTATATTTTTTACGGTGAAAATCTTGGTTTTGTATGCTTGCAATATTATTCAATTCTATAAACATAGTTCTATATGACATAATATTATAAAAATATTTATTAGCAAATATATAGGTATTGTATCTATTAAAGTAGCCTATTAAACTTATTAAATCTTAAACATGATTTCTCTAAAAATTAACATGCTAAAGTCATGTAGGTATAGTTTCAATTAATATGCTGAAAATATTAAGCATAAACCGTGACATATGATTTAATTAACATGCTGGAAATTATCTATCGAAAGCGTATGTACATGATATGTAATAATAGAATGATTGATAGTTTGAATAAAATATACAAGAGTTGGGCATGTTGTTTAATATATATAAATATTATGAAAATATTAAAATTGATAAACTAATAAAAGTATAGGGTTTATCAATATTTATTTGTGTGGTAAACGTATTTCATTTAAAATTAAAATCTGAAAGTCAACAAAAATAATTAAAATAACTAATTTCTTTCAGTATATTTGTTTAGCGCACGCAACCACATAAAATTTGTGTCAAGGTAAAAAATAAAAAATAAAAAATAAAAAATAAAAATTGCAAGTAGCTCGTAGATTTCCCCTCCCCCTTTAGAGGGTCCCCAAATGTATATTATTATAAAGAGTAGAGTTTACAAGATTATTATAAACTAAAATAAAAGGTAAGTGGATAAATAATACAAAAATGTAAATGAAATAATGATATTTTAAACTTTCGCACTCCTCGTGTCTTGAACTTTGAAGTTCAAGCATTGCTAAATTATAAAGAAAACACAACCAATATACAAATATATATAGAGGTATATCATGATTATATAATTTTGCTACAACAAAGCAAGCAAATAGAACAACAACACATTTCAAAATAATAAACCAATATATCAAAGAAAATGGAAACTAACCTGGATACTTCATGTATTTATTTTGACAAGATATAATATGTAAGAACCTAAAGTAAAGACAGTACAATAAAATAGGAAAAGAAAGTATTAACCGGTTAATATGAGTTTTATGTCAATGAAAAGCGATAGCAATATCCGAGATCCAAACAAGTCGAAGTAGCAAAGAGGCAAAAGAAAAAGAGCTTAAAAGCAATTAAGTATTTTATTAAAAGCTTCTCTAAGTTCTAGTGTTCTTTTCTTTTCTTTTGATTTTTGTGTTCTTGTATTTTCTCTCTGTGTGTTCTTCCTTTTCTTTTTCTGTCTCGTGTGTGTCTTTGTGTCTACTTATTGTCACGCCCCGAGAGAGTACCTTAGGCGTGGCCGGCACTCAGAAACCATTTCTGGCTTCCGAGAGAACCACTTGGTCTCATTACTCATTTGTTCATCAGCGGAAGACTTAATAATACTAATGTGGGCTTGTCATAATCAAAGAAAAAATAGATAATTCTTAGAAGAAATAGTTTCTAAGGAGAACTACTCCGATTACATCATCAAACTCTGTCTATGAAGCCTCTAATACTCTTAGATGGTGCCAATGACATGTCCATGGCTACCTCAAAAGAAACATCACACTCAACAATAATAAAAGGATAAGGAGTTCCTTCGAATACAAGAAGGACTCACCAAATAGCTGAAAAGAAATAATCTTTAACGATGCGCCTGTTGAGGATCTCTAACACCTGTATCTGCATCATAAAACGATGCAGGTCGAATGACGTCAGTACGTGGAATGTACGAGTATGTAAAATGACAGGAAGGTAAGGACAGATATCAATAAACTCCTCTCGAGAAAACTCAGCTCAAAACTCAACATTATCTCAACATCAATATGTAATGCAAGTTTAAAATATAAAAATAATAGTAATAAACAATGCTTACTCAGTTGGGAGTTTCTCTAACCGACAACCATCACTTATGAGCTAGCGATGATACAACGAAGCGATGTCGTTGCCACATCCATCCAATACCTTGCCAGGGTAAAGGACATCACCATCTTGGATCCATTCATCAAAGTCCTCTTTTTGGGACTTAAGAGGCATAGCCTCCATCCTACGCTGGCTACGTAGTTCTGGGGTTTGAGTAAATTAAACTCTTACCCAACTCGGTGCTCAATACTACTCCCAAAATATGTGCTCATATTAAACTCATCATCTAGTCTCATTGGACTTTAATTTAAATCATCAAACTCATCTCATTTCATGTTCATCAATCATTATACTTCCAAAAATATCATTTTCATCTCATCAAAACATCTTGCTCAAAATATCATTTTCTCAAATTCATTCAAATTCAACTCTTTTGCTCTTTCAAAACTCAATAAAATACATATATAGTATTAATTCATATAACTCTCTTTTTATCAATAAAAATAATAAAAAGCCAACATCTTTACTCAAAATATGTGTAAAAATATTCATGAACATCAAATCAATTAGGATTCATGGGAAAGTAGCCATGAACAATAATTCCAATAATATGAGAGATAACAATAATAATAATATTAATGCATAAATATATCTAACTCAATAGAAGAAAAATTAATTCATTTAGAATTCAAGATTTGGATAAAACTCAACTATAACTCAATTATAATGAATTTAAATATTGGGCGCATGGAAGAACTCAATCCGATGCTATGAAAGCCTTACATACCTTAAATCCGAAGGTTTACTCCGAATTGGAATACTCTTGGATCCCTAGCCTTTTCTTCTCGCCGGAGCGTTTTGTGTACTACCCGGAGTATAAGAATAACCGGAGTAGTATTTTTATACTACTAAAACTAAAACTATATTTGAGAAGAAGTATATAGAGAGAAGAAATGCTTAAGAAAGCTTGATGAATAAAATAAGGAAATAAGGTGGGTATTTATAGGTGGGAAAGAGGGACCTAACAATAAATAAAATAATTATAAAGAAAAATCTGAAAATTAAATGGAATATATTGATGTCATGGATGATGTTAAATGGAGGACAATTTATGTCATGCATGATGTCAAATGCATCTAGATGTTTCCATGGTAGGTAAGATGAGTTCTTTTTAACAGAATACTTGTTTTCGAAGCTGCGTTTGAATAAGATAAATTTCTTATTAGGATTTGGTGTCTTCATAAGAATTGTAGATATGGAAGTCTAGTTTCATATCGTTCAAGAATCAACCAATTTGGAGCAACATACAGTGAGATATGAATTTTCTTCTATCAACACTCAATTCCGTCACAGTACTATATCTTGCAAAGATTAATTTATTTGACCTACTTATACTCCGAATTTGAAGTTATGTTCTTCATGAAAGTTGTAGGTAAGGATGTTGTGATTACCCAGAAATTTGAATCACCTAATTTGGACCAACCCATGAAGAGTTATGCCCAAAATACAGATGCTGTATTATTTTCATCGAGAATTGAAATACCGACATACAATATTTTAGGGGTTGTTACACTTATATTGCTCAATCTATGGGTAAAAATGCCATTAAGTCTATAAAAATAAATGGTCAAAAACTTTAATTCAAAAAAATTTCAAATAAGTGGACAATCAATCAAATTCTATCAACTTTCCAAGATTTACTCCTAAAATTACTCAAAAGATGTTTCATTTCAAAATAGTGGAGCATTAACCTTAAAGTGGTGGGACATTAAAATATTTAAAGTTGATAGTAACTTTATTTTAAACTTTCATAAAGGGACAAAATTAATTATGACACAATACAAAATGATTATATCATATTAGCAATTACTATAATTATTTTTAACACTAAAAACTTCAATCAACAAAATTTATCATATCAAGTAAAACAAATTTAACCTTCTTCCTAAATTCAAATGAGAAAAACAAGATGTCATTTATCAAATAACTAATCCGATAGACACCCGGATTAAAAGATATGTATTTTATACAATGGTGAATAATAACAATCTTATTGTAGAAAAAAAATCAACTATACTTGTACATAATTAAATACAAGAATGTAAACATGGACAGAAAACAAACAACACAAACATGTATAATAATCTTAATCGATTAATAAGCAAGTAAACTCTAAAAATGAACTATATTTTGTGCATAATTAAAATGTAAGAACATGAATATGAATACTAACATGAACATGAACCAAAAAAAAATAAAAAAATAAACAGATATATGCTTTGTAATACTAATCGATTAGGAACTAACAAACAACTTCGAATCTTAAGTTTAACAAATCATTTGAGGTAGACAATCAACCCAATATTTATTTTGAAAACAAAAATCTTGAATGAACAATACATGAATCATGGTTAATTAAATCTTTCAAACAAGGAACGTATCAAGAGTATCGAATACGAAAATATAATCAGCCCAACATCAATACAACAATCCTACAAAATTTAGATTTTGCAAGAAACATAACATATATATCTATATACACATATAATGAGGTAAAGTTTAAATGCAACCATACCAACAACAACCATATGAAATCTAAGTTTGCAAGAAACACAATATATATATAAATCTATATACGTATATAATGACATAAAAGTAAAACGAAACCATACCAAGACGGATCTAGGAAGATCCGTTTTCGATTTATCGTCTTGTTCGTCTCATGGCGGCGCTGCTCGTGGTTGCCGTTGTCGCGTCGTCGCTGGAAGTCGGAGCTCGCGCGGAGGAGGCTGCTCACTGTCTCGCCGTCGCTGCTGCTCCGTCGGCCGTCGCCGCTGCTCCGTCAGCCGTCGCTGCTGGAGAGAGGCTGCTGCGGCGTGAGAGAGAAGAGAGGACGAGAGTGAGAGAGAGAGGGAGATGGCGCGGTGGAGGGAGAGAAGAAGAGAGTGAGAGAGGCGGCGGCTATGGCCTTTGTTGTTTCTTCTCCTTTGAAGAAGATGATGAATAGAGAGAGAGAGATTTAGGTCCCTTTTTTTTTTTTAGAAAGAAGAATGATGAGATAGTTTAGGGTTTTTGGGGTGTGGAAAAGATAAGAACGAATGGGAGCCATCCGATCAAATGCAATCTACGGTTGAGATTGAAATTGAGATTAAAAATAGACTACATTAAAATTTGATTAGAATATAATTATAAATAGTTATAAAAAAATAAAATGTTAGCTAATTAATTATCAAATACATGTTGAATAAGTAAAATCATAAATTTATAAAATTATAATAATATATATATAAAATAAATATGTATGTACATACAATATAAATATTTGCGTATATACATATAAAATGCCACATGTATATAATACATACTAAAATAGATATGTTAACATAAACAAAATAAAAATAAAAATATATAATAAACTTAAATAATAACCCATTTTTTTTATATACATATGTACATAAGATCTATTAAAATAGATGTAATACGTATATATTAATATGAATGAGTAAATAACAAAATAGACTTAGTAAGTAATATATTTTTTATATAAAGAAAATACTCATATATATATATGATGCATCGTATGCATACTAGAATAGATATGACATACGTATTAACTAAAATTCACAATAAACTTAATTAATTTATACAAAGAAAACACACACCCACGTATAATATATACTAAATAATGTGAAAAAATATTTGAATGTACAAAGCTTGTCATTTTCATAAACGATAAAAAAATGATGTTAATAATATTAACAAAAAAAATGATATTATAAGCTATGAAATTCAAAATATATGATTTTTTATTATTATTATTTTTTTGGTAAAAACTAAAAAAAATATAAATTTATACATATATATATATAATACAAGAAAAATAATTTATTTATTTTTAAAAATGCCTATCTATTAAGATAGTGATTCAAAAAATAATTATAGATCGGTCAAAATTGGGTGTCAACAATTATCAACTTACTGTTTCTTACTAAGAACTAATTCCTTAAACTTAATTTATAGACGTAAATCCAGTACAAGGTATACTAATTCTAGCATGACCACAAAGAAATTTGAAACGAACAAATCGAAATTGAATTGGAGCAAGATGCCAAATTGACTTTTTGCCCATTTTCTCAATCTTGAAACCCACGTGCAATACTTTTCAATTCCATTTTCCTTCAGTTCACACCACAACAACCACACCGTATTGGGGCAGGATGGATGAAATGGAGGCTCGCCTCCGGTGTGTTATGTGACAAGAAGGTGCCACCACAACTTAAGGGCAAGTTCTACAAAGCGGTCGTTAGACCAGCTATGTTATATGGGGCGGAGTGTTGGCCAGTTAAGGTCTCCCACGTGCAAAAGATGAAGGTTGCCGAGATGAGAATATTGAGATGGATGTGTGGGCATACCAGGAGTGACAAGATTAGAAATGAGGCTATTTGAGAAAAGGTAGGAGTGACCTCGGTGGAAGACAAGATGCGGGAAACGCGACTGAGATGGTTTGGACATGTGAAGAGGAGAGTCCCAGATGCACCAGTGCGGAGATGTGAGAGGTTGGCCATGGATGGTTTCAGAAGAGGTAGGGGTAGGCCGAAGAAATATTAGGGAGAGGTGATCAGACAGGACATGGCGCATTTACGACTTACCGAGGACATGACCCTAGATAGGAGGGTGTGGAGGACACACATTAGGGTAGAAGGCTAGTACATAGTGGTTTTATTCTCCCTTATTCGTAGGCGTATTAACGCACTATGATTTCTTGTACTCTGATGTATGTTATGTTGTTTATGGTATTTATGTTATTATCCAATAATAATATCTACTGTTTTTTGTGCTTTGATTATACTATTGTTTGGACCGTTTTCGTCATCTACTTATTTACTCTAATATTCTTGTCTGACCTTTTTCTATGCTTTTATTGAGCCGAGGGTCTTTCGGAAACAGCCATCCTACATTGGTAGGAGTCAGGTCTGCGTACACTCTACCCTCCCCAGACTCCACGATGTGGGATTTCACTGGGTTGTTGTTGTTGTTGTTGTATTATTATTATTATTATTATTTTCTCCACTCTTCCACTATACAACCTATCAATCATACCTTCAATTCATATATAAGAACATATATAGACTGATTCTTACCTGAATGCGGTGTGCCAGTGCAGGTAAATTTTTCTTTATTTTTCTTTTCTCGTTTCAGTTGTAGCAGCTCACAAAGAAAAATATAACCCTAATCTAATTTAATTTAATAAATATGAGATAAGTGGTATAGGGTATTAATTAAATTAACACTTTAACCCACAAATTTAAATTAAATATCTAAAGTTACCCCTCAATTAAATAACTTTCATTATCAATTAGTCCAAAGTACCCATTAAAAATTTACGGAGTGAGTCTTTTATGAAATAAAAATTCCTAATAGTCAAAACGACCTGATGGGTCGTTACAACAATCTCCACCTGTAAGAAAACCTAAAGGCTTAGAGGGACACTTCAAAGAATGTTCATTTCTGAATGGAAGTGGAAAAGGATTACAATTGATTTTGTGGTTGGTCTTCCAAAGACATTGGGTAAGTTTGATTCGATATGCGTGATTGTTGATAGGTTAACTAAGTCTGCTCACTTCATTCCAGTCAAGGTGACTTATGACGTAGAAAAGTTAGCCAAACTCTATATCCGCGAGATTGTTCGATTACATGAAGTTTCGATTTCTATCACATCAAATAAAGGTATGCAATTTACTTTTGGAGGACCTTGCATGCTGAGTTAGGAATTAGATTGGATCTTAGTACTGCATTTCACCTTCAGATCGATAGACAGTCTGAGAGGACAATTCAAGTGCTGGAGGATATGGTATTTAATATAATACCCCATTTATTCTCCAAACCTTATATCACTTTTACCATTGTTCATCGTCTAGCATTGTCCATACCATCAACAGGTCAAGTACCTTTACCACCAAAAATTGTTGCCAGAAATTTGCAGAGAAGGAGCTTCAAAATGTTGGCTAGAAATTTTGACTTCTTTGAGATTTAAAGGGGAGTTTTAAAATGTTAGCTAGAAATTTTGACTTCCTTGAACTTTGAAGGAGAAGGAGAGGTAAGCGTATGATTTTTAGGTTAATGGTTTGGAGACTGAATAGGGTGTTTGGGAATTGGAGGTTAAAAGAATTGGGTCTTCTTACGGGTGGGGTTTTTGGTGGGGCAAGTTTAATTATTTTTTTAATTGATTTGATTAAATATTACTCTACAAAAAAAACTATGTTTGGCTACGGACGTTTTCCGTCGTTAAATAACCTATTTCCGTAGCTAAAGTGCTTGAGATCTAAGATCAAATATTCTTTTTTTCTTTTCTCCTCCCACAACTTGATAATATGCTTGAAATTGATCAATATCATACTGATTTTGTGTTTGTTGTTGCAATATTTTTTGATATTTTTCCTACAAAAAGTTAAATAATTAGTGAAATCTAAGTTAAAATTCAACCAGATAAAGTGATGCTAGGTTGTGAACATCTAGTTGTGATACAAAGTTATCTTCATTTTTAAATTAATGTTCTGTATGCACTTATGAGATGTTAGATCAGAGAATAATGCAACATCTTAGGATTATCATAGAACAATCTAACTTGAGAAGTCTGAAAGAGATAAAGTGTGAGGATTTATTTCAAAAAGGTCAAAAGGAATTTTCAAAGTGGTTTGTGTAGACCCTATTACAATAGAGTATTACTTTTAATATTGTAAATAATGACAATCAATTAAATGTGATAAGGATACTTAAACAGAATAGTAAGTCACTTCAATATGTTGTGAGTTTATGAAAATAGAATTTTAGTATCATAGAAATTGTCCAGAAGCTAACTATCATACAAGCAAGTCCAAGTCGCCAAAACCAATAACCTTAAAGGTAATAAGAAGACACTTTCATTCAAAAAAATTGAGAGATAAAGGATACTTTATTTGATTCAGATCTATTTTCTTCACTGTAAATTAGACAAGAACAACAATACCAGTAGCAACAACAACAAAAACCACCAACAATCGGTGTAATTTCACCAGTGCAATAAGGTATAAAGTATATAAGAACAAGAAAAGAGAAAGAAAGCAGTAGAAGGAAACAAAAGATATATATGAATTATAAGAGCGATAGAGAGGATTTTGTAATATCCCCTAAAAACGTTGTATACGATGTTTCAATTTTTGCCTAAACATGATACAGCCTCTGTATTTTGGTCATAACGTTTCATAGAAATATCCAAATTGAGTGATTCAAATTTCTGAGTAACCACAAGATCATTACCTACAACTTTTATGAAGACCATATTTTAAGATTCGTAGGTTAAGTAGGTCAAATAAATTAATCTTTGTAAGGTAGGATGTTGTTACGGAAATGAGTATTTATAGAAGAAAAATCATATCTCACTGTAGGTTTATCCAAATTGGTTGATTCTTGAACGATATGAAACTAGACTTCCATATCTACAATTCTTATGAAGACACCAAATCCTAATAAGGAATTTATCTTATTCAAACGCAGCTCCCAAAAAGAGTATTCTGTCAAAAATAACTCATTTCACCTACCATAGAAAGATCTAGATACATTTGACATCACTCATGACATAAATTGTCCTCCATCTAACATCATCCATGACATCAATATATTCCACTAAATTTTCAGATTTTTATTTATTCTTAGGTCATCTTTCCCACCTATAAATACCCACCTTATTTCCTCATTTTATTCATCAAGCTTTCTCAAGCAAATCTTCTCTCTATACACATTCTCAAATATAGTTTTAGTTCTTAGTAGTGAAGAAATACTATTCCGGTGATTCATATATTCCGGGTAGTACACAAAACGTTCCGGCAAGGAGAGAAGCTAGGACTCAAAAGTGTTCATTAAGTCTTCCGGTACCAACTAAAGCTTCGGTTTCGAGGTATGTAAGGCTTTAATGAGAGTATTCCTTTCACTCTCATGTCTAAATTATTTTGATTATATGATAAATTATATTTATTTTTTGTAAGCTCTACTCTAAGTTATGTGTGTGTTTATCCATGGGTTCTTCCACCCATGTAGTCCAAAAAAAAACTCTTTCAATTAAATATCTTGATTTCAAGTAATATTTTCTTATGGTAATTCTTATTTTTACTTAATAGTATGAATCATGGTTAAACTAATGATTATTGGTCTATTTTGATGCAACATAATTTTATATGTATGAATTGATGGTTTACAAGTAATTCCTCTATTTATCTATTTAAAGGTTCTTGAAATTCATGGTGGGTTGTTTAAAGCATGATTTTTAATTAATGGATTTCAAAGTATTTATGTATATTTATTTACATACATATTTGCAAGTTGAAGTGATTTGAACCCACCTAGTTTTACTATGTTTTTAATAAAATTTGACTTGAAAGCTTTGACTCCAAATAAATATTTATGAAAGCAATATTTATGATCAAAAAGAGAGTCTTATGAAATTAAAGAATGATGAAATGATATGAATGATGGATTCTTTATGCAATAAGGACAATTCTTTCATATTTGAATTATCAAATGTTTTAATGAGCTATTCTACCGAATATGATGTTTGAATTTTCAAGTTATATGCTATGAATATTTTGAAGTATTAAACTATTCCGTGGGATTGACTTAGCACCGAATGAGGCATTGAGGTGGGATTCGGTAAGGGAATCCTAGTAGCAACCCCTTGTCTCATTAACTATGTGTCAACATAGGAGCCCTTGTAGGCTTAGGCTAATGGATCCATAAATAGCACTTAAAGTTAAAGTTAAAGAAATGAATGAAGTTGACGGAGTTCTACCTGGCAAGTAGTCTCCCCGGCCAACGTAGGGGGTTATATTGGATTCCATGTAATAGCTCGCATGGTCTTAAATATCGGTTATGGTTAGCTTCCCACAAAATGAATGTTTTAAAGGATATCCATATGATTTATTATGCATGTATTACATTATGTTCCATATTACATAAATGTTATAATATTTTCTCAATGTTCATGCATCCTTACATACTTAGTATATTCAAAGTACTAACGCATACTCTTTTGCCTACATGATATCACCATGTAGGGATCGGTGCTCCTCCTCATTCTCCTCCGCGTGGCTAGTTGATATTCCATTGAAGACTACTTTTGGTGAGTTCCTATGTTCCGGGAACAATACTCCTTTGTCTTTCTAGCTTATGATATGTTAAGATATTTTATTATGGCATTTCTTCTATTATGATTGAGGGTGAGCTAGGAACTTGTCTTAGCCCCATTAAATCTAATAGTTAGAGGTATTGTTGGACATATGTAAGTTGAAGATTTATTATTATGATTTCCGCTTGTCTATTTATCATCATTACCTATGAAAAGCTAAAAGAATGCTAAGAGGCTTGTTTGAGGTACTTTCGGGTTTCTCATTCGCCATATCACGTCTAGGCCCTAGGCTTGGGTCATGACAGATTTATACAGAGGAAAAGAGATGAGCGAGAAATGAAATCCATATATAAAGTCATGACTTACATGTACGATTCAGGATCGATCACCAACAAAGGATTTTTCATCATGACCATGTGTATGAACGTGCAAATGTAACTTACTAGGTGTTGGATCTCGACCCTTTTCAACAGCATATACAGAAGTTATTGCTCAATTTAAAACACAAATTCAATATATAGAATTTTCAAAACTTCTAGTATTACAAAATCAAAATTACAAAATTGGGGTGTCCAAAACCATTTATATTGGTAAGACTAGTGATAAAGAAGATTTATCTTCCACAAAATACTAAAATCTTATTCAGGTCAATTTGATTTCAAGTGAATTCTCCATTACATCTTAGTTGATAGGTTAACTAAGTCTGCTCATTTCATTCCATTCAAGGTGACTTATGATGCTGAGAAGTTAGCCAAACCTATATCCGCGAGATTGTTCGATTACATAGAGTTCCGGTTTTTATCATATCAGATAGAGGTATGCAATTTACTTCTAACTTTTGGAGGACCTTGTATACTGAGTTAGGTAATAGATTGGATCTTAGCACTGTATTTCACCCTCAGACCGATGGAAAGTCTGAGAGGACAATTCAAGTTCTGGAGGATATGCTTCGTGCATGCGTGATAGATTTTGACGGTCATTGGGACCAGTTCTTATCTTTGGCGGAGTTTTTGTACAATAATAACTATCACTCGAGTATTGATATGGCTCAGTTTGAGGCATTATATGGGAGGAGATGTAGGTCTCCTATTGGATGGTTTGATGCGTTTGAGGTGAGATTCTGGGGAACTGATCTTTTGAGGGAATCACTAGAGAAGGTGAAATTTATTCAGGAGAAGCTTCTAACAGCTCAGAGCAGGCAGAAGGAGTATGCAGACCAAAAGGTCAGGGACATGGAGTTTATGGAGGAAGAGCAAGTGTTGTTGAAGATTTCACCCATGAAGGGTGTGCTGAGATTCGGTAAGCGAGGTAAGCTCAGTCCAAGGTATATTGGGCCGTTTGAAGTCCTTAAGCGTGTTGGAGATGTGGCCTATGAATTGGCTTTACCTCTGGGTTTATCTGGAGTACACTCAGTTTTTCCTGTATCTATGCTAAAAAAATATCATGGTGATGGAAATTATATTATTCGCTGAGATTCGGTCTTACTTGATGAGAATTTATCTTATGAGGGGGAGCCTGTAGCTATTCTTAATTTGGATGTCTGCAAGTTGAGGTCAAAGGAGATTACGTCTGTGAAGGTCCAGTGGAGGAATTGTCCGGTTGAGAAGTCAACTTGGGAGACTGATCTGTTCGTCGAGTTAGGTACCCTTTTCAACCCTAGCTCTTCTTTTGACCATTCGGGGACAAACGGTGGATAAATTGGTATCTGTTGTAACGACCCATTAGGTCGTTTTAAGTATTAGGAATTTTTAGTTTATAAAAGACTTATCCCGTAAATTTTTAACTGGGTATTTTGAACTTTTTGATAATTACGGTTATTTAGTTGAGGGGAAAACTTCGATAATTTATTTAATTAGTGGGTTAAAATGTTAATTTAATTAATACTCTATATCAATTATTAAAAGAAAATGATAGGGTTTATAAATTTTTATACATAATTAGTTGGAGCAAAAAGAAAGAAAAAAAATTAAAAAAAATGAAGAGAACAGCGACAAGAACAGAACGCAAAAACTGGGGGGGGGGGGGGGGAAATACGGAGGAAGAAAGAAAAGAAAGGGGAAAAGAAAAATAAAGGAGAAGAGAAAAATAAGGATTTTCATACCAAAGCATCAAGGTAATTATTCTCATCCTTTCCATTAAATTTTTATGTGATTATGAACATATTTTTAGGGTATATTGGTGGAGAAATAATGCTAAAATAAGGAAATATGACCCTAGGGTTCTTCACATAAAATCTTGATTTGTGGGTCGAATAACGATTCGTTTTAGCTGAAATTTGACATGTGAATTTATTTTATCATGAGTGAACATAATCGGAAAGAAAATTTTAGATTTAACTTCAATGACTCGGGATGACTTTTTGACTCAATTTTTTTATCCGAAAATAAATATAGCTATATGGGTGTCATTGGATTCGTATTCTTATGAAGATTATGTATTTGAACATATTTTGATCATTCGGAAGCGTTACGAGAGGCTCAAGTTTTAAAGTGATTATTTAATTTAATTGAGGTTTAATCCTAGTTTTAAAATTCATAAAATATGGGAGTTGACATGTTAAGTGGCATCAAGATTAGGAATGTGTTTATAGAATTGGGTGAGTTATTGGGCCTAGGTTAAACATATATATATATATATAATATTGGTGTTTACGGATTAGTTTACTTATAAATATTATATATTTGATATTTTGAGATTGGTCTGAGACATTGAAGAAGGGGAAAGACATTGGTGGATTAACTTGCTTTACTTCAGTTCTTCGGTTGAGATAGGTTATGGTTTTTATTTTATATCATAGATAGACTCTTAATAGTGATTGATATTCACTGAGTAATATGTGTGAAGTTTACTATGCATTTAATTGTTGTGGTTTGGATGGTTTATTGTTGTTGTGATTGGTCTGAAATTCCGAGGCCATGAAATCCATAATCTTAAACTTGCCCTATCAAAAATGGTGCCTTGAATAAAGAAGGCTTGATGAAATATTGTTAATGAAGTGGAATGTAATCATGAAGAATGATAAATTAATTATATTTGGATCGGGTGTCACGTTCTGACACGATATATTTGGATCGGGTGTCACGTCCGATATGATATATTTGGATCGGATGTCACGTTCCGATACGGTATATTTGGATAGGATGTCACGTTCCGGCACGGTAATATTAAAGGAAAATAAATTAAAATGACTTAATACTACCAATCTCCAATAACTCATTTTCCAAAAGAGTGTGATATGGAGGCTTGAGTCCTCATGTGTGATCTTAATATTGTTGATTGGTTATGAAATTGTTCATTGTGTTGTCACTTGATCTTGATCTTGTTGGTTGCCACCTGTTAACTGCTACGGTTGATTTCCCGCTATTACTTATTGCATATTGATACATATTTTGAGTCGGCCGATGATACCTACTCAGTACAGGTTGTCCTGTACTGACCCCTACCTGTATCTTTTCTTATTTTATTTTGTGGGGTGCAGCGAGTGTTCCACCGACTTCGACTCGACCTCAGATCTAGTCAGTCTCCAGTTCATAAGATTTCAGGGTGAGCTATCCTTCTAGCTGGCGATTGAATCTCTTGTCATGGCATGGTGTCCTTAGTTTTCGAATACGTTATGTTATTTATTTATTTGTTATTTGATAATTCGAGACTTAGTTTTAGAATTCATATGTCCTTCATCTGATGACTTTCAGGTTTTGGGGAAAACGTATTTATTTGAGCTTCCACATTATTGTTATATTTATTAGTTAGGGTTTGTATCGTTAGTTCTCCCACCTAGGAGGTTAAGTGTGGGTGCCACTCATGGCCCATTTTGGATCGTGACAGTCATCATTCATGCTATTGTGCTGAGAACAAGCAAACTTGATAGACTTATTCTTACCAATTATGAAACAGGAATTAACAGCCTTGTAACATCCTCTAATATGTTGTATGTGGTGTTTCAATTTTTAATGAAAATGATATTGCTTCTGTATTTTGAGCATAACTTTTCATAGAATAGTCCAAATTAGGCGATTTAAATTTCTGATGACCCCAACGATATTGCCTACAACTTTTATGAAAATCATATCTTAAGATTCGGAGGATACGTAGGTCAAATAAATTAATTTTTACAATATATGGTGTTGTGATGAAATAGGGTATTTGTAGAAAAAAATCATATCTCACGGTAGAAGGCTCCAAATCGGTTGATTCTTGAATGAATTAAAATTATACTTCTAGATCTACAATTCATATGAAGACACCAAATCGTAATTAAGAAGTTATCTTGTTCAAATGCAGCTCCGAAAAGGGGTTTTCCGTTAAAAAAAAAGTTTATCTCACCAACCACGAAAAGATCTAGATTCATTTGGCATCACTCATGACATCAATAGTCCTCCATTTGACATCATTCATAAGATCACAATTCTCCATTGAATTTTCAAAATCATTCTTTGTAATTATTTTTATTTATTGTTAGGTCACTCCTCCACACCTATAAATACCCACATTATTTTTTGATTTTATTCATCAAACTTTCTCAAGCAACTCTTCTCTCTGTACACTTCTTTACTCATTCTCAAATATAATTTTAGCTTTTAGTAGTGTAGAAATACCATTTTGGTGATTCTTATACTCCGGGTAGTACACAAAATGCTCCGGTCAGGAGAAAATGCTAGGGGTTCAAGAGTTGTCATTGAGTTCTTCAATTCAGAGTAAAGCTTCGAATTCCAGGTATGTAAGGCTATTCATAGAATTGGATTGAGTTCCTCCATGCGCCCAATATTTAAATTTATCGTAATCGAGTTATAGTTGAGTTTTACCCAAATATTGAATTCTAAATGAGTTAATTCTTCTTCAATTGAGTTAGATATATTTATGTATTGAGATTATTATTATTATTATCTCTCATATTATTGGAATTATTTTTCATGGCTACTTTCCCATGAACTCTAATTAATTTGATGTTAATGAATATTTTTACACGTGTTTTGATGTTAATACTATATATGTATTTTATTGAGTTTTGAAAGAGCAAAAGAATTGAGTTTAAATGAATTTAAGTAAATGATGTTTTGAGAAAGATGTTTTGATGATATGTAAATAATGTTTTGAAGTGTAATGATTGATGAAGAGATAATAAGATGATTTTGATGTTTTTCCAATAAGACTAGATGATGATGTTAATATGAGCACATATTTTGGGAGTAGTATTGAGCACCGAGTTGGGTAAGAGTTTAATTGACTCAAACCCCAGAACTACGTAGTCAGCGTAGGATGGAGGCTATACCTCCATCTCCTCCTCCTCCTCCTCTTCTTCTTCTTCTTCTTCTTCCTCTTCTTCTTCTTCCTCCTCCTCCTCTTCCTTTTCTTCTTCTTCTTCTTCTTATTCTTCTTCTTCTTCTTATTCTTACGATGTTGAGTTCTGAGCTGAATCTTCCTGAGAGGAGTTTCTTGATATCTGTCCTTACTTTCCTGCCATTTTACATACTCGTACACTTCATGTACTGACGTCATTCAACCTGCATCATTTTATGATGCAGATACAGGTGTTAGATCCTCAACAGGCGCATCATTGAAGATCATTACTTTTCAGCTATTTGGTGAGTCCTTCTTGTATTCAAAGGAAATCTTTATCCTTTTATTATTGTTGAGTATTACGTTTCATTTGAGTTAGCCATGGACATGTCATTAGAATCATCTGATAATGTTAGAGGCTTCATAGACAGAGTTTGATGATATATCGCGCTAGGGGCATTTTAGCCTATTTTGCAGAATATTTGAGGAGGGGCAATTTGAGAATTTGTTCCAAATTATATATGTATCATCCTTGAGCATTTGGGATCATATTTTTAGCCCCACTCTCTCTCTAGAAAAGCCGTAGAAAATTCTCTCTTCTTCATCTCCTTCTTCTTCTTCTCCAAATCCATCTCCAACAAAGATTGTCTTCAAGAGCTTAAAAAATTCAAGCCTTCCATTGAAGACCTAACATCAAGGTTTCTTCAAAGTCTTCAAACAAGGTATGTAAGGCTAACCTAAAATATGGATTGAGTTCTTCCATATGCCCATAGATGTGTTGGTTAAGAGTTGTGAAAGAGTTGCATCTTTTAGAAAGGTTTTCTTAAAAGTTTTCCCTAAAACCATGGAATGTTTTTAGATACAAATGGTTGATTGATGATTTTAATGACTTGAGTTACTAAATAGTTATTTTTCATATTATTAACTACAAATGTATCTTTGTATATAGATTTATAGGTATTGACGATATTCTTGAGTTGAGTTTTGTTGAGAGTATGGGTTCATGTTTCATTCACATGAACCTAAGATGAGATTTCTCGTCATAAATGTCTTGAGGTTGAGATGGATAGTTGTGTGTATATATGTATTGATTGGAATGAAAAGAATGAATTGGTTAGTCAAGAATGTCCGTTTGCTTCTATAAAATGAACATAGGACAAAAATAAGGATTTTGGAGTAGATGTTTGATAATTGATGTGATGATGATACTTGACAATGATGTGATGATAATATTTGATGATGATGTAAATGATAATATATGATGATGATGTGATGATGATGTTTTGATGATGTGTTGATGACGATGTGAGTGATGACATAAATGGTGCTTATTTAATATGTGTAGAATGATTGATGAAGAGGTATATTGATGAGAATGTTATGTGATGGAGCGGATTAGAGTCTAATATGATTATGTGATATGTGATTTGCATAATCTGAATTGATTGGAGTCTTATGAGTATTTTGGAAATAAAGGATCTTTTGAGAAGGAGTTTTAAATAAATGATTTGTGAGCATTTTTGTATAAACTATGTATACACTATTTTTGAGTTTAAGAAATGATTATTTTCATCTATGATTTAAAAAGAGTTAAGCACGAGTTGAGTATGAGGAGCCTTTAAATGAGTTGAGTATTTTTACATTAAAATATCTATTTTGAGTTTGAGTTGAGGGGTTGAAATTATGTTTTAATGTACATAAGATTTTCTGCATTCATCGAGTTGAGATTGTACAAGTTTTAAAGAGAAGAGTTTGATGATTTGAGTTGAGTTTTGAAAAGAGTCCAATGAGACTTGCCATTATGACTTATTTGAGTTGAAATGAGAACAGAGTTGATGAGGTGGTAATGTTCCACATGAAACTAGCCGTGAGGGCTTGTTTGAGATGATTGGAGGGAGTCTTATGAGCATGGAGTCATGGGAGGAGTATCGAGCACCGAAGCGGGAGAGAGTATAGTCTATATTCGAACCCCAGAAACTACGCCGCCAACATAGGTAGGGATGGAACCGCTAAAGTAGGATGCTTCCCGAGGGATGGAACTGTTAAAGTCGGATGCTTTCCGTGGGATCGAACCGTTAAAGTCGGATGTTTCCCATTTTTATTGTCCTAAAATGATAGAACTTGACTAATTGATGGTATCCATGATTAGGGAGGCATTCATGCCCTAGCAAGGTATGGATGGATGTGGCAACAACGTTTGATTGTTGTACTATCACCGGCTCATAGGTGATGGTTGTCGGATAAGAGAAACTCCCATTCACGTCTTGATAGTGCTCCGAGTCAGTTGAGTTGAGTGGTTTACGAGTTGGTCCTGTCTAAACTATTTCTTGTTATACTTAGGGCATTTGAGTGAGTTGCTATATGCTTATGAGTTAGTCCTGTCTAAACTATTTCTTGTTAGACTTAGGACACTTGAGTGAGTTGTTACATATTTATTGAGTTGAGTCCTTTGAGTTGAATTGTAAAACGTTGCATAATTTGATTTGCATATTTACTGAGTTGAGTCCTTTGAGCTGACTATTGAGCTGAATGTTGAGTTGATTATATATGGTCGATTTGGATTAGATGAATTGTGATTGGATTGAATAGAATGGTATGTGACTAGATTGGGTTTGATTATTGAGTTGATTGTTGAGTTGAGTGTATATAATCGGATTGTACATGATTGAAAGGGATCGAATTGTAAATGATTTGATTGAACTGCATTGTACATAATTGGATTGGATTGTATGGTATATGATTGGTCTCTGACTAAACTGTATCCTTACTTTAGATTTACGACGCCTTATTTGAGTCTCTCTTATCTTTCTGATTTGAGATATGTGGACCGATGTTATTCTTCCTTGAGGCATGTTTCATTCTGCCATATTATATACTCATACATTTCACGTACTGACGTCCATTTGGACCTGCATCATTTCATGATGCAGAGACAGGTTTAAGAGATCGTCAATAGGAGCATCATTGGGGATCTATTTCACACTCAGCATATTGGTGAGTCCTCCCCTATATTCGGAGGACACCGCTCATGTAATCTTGCGTCGAGTTAGCCTTTTCATTTTGAGTTGAGGTAGCCATGAACCTGTCATTGGCACCAATTAGATAGTAATGATAGAGGCTTCATAGACTAGATAGTGATGAGTCGATTGAGTATTTCTATCCTTGAGTTATTCTTGTCAAACTATTTTTAATGACAAATATTTTAGTTGATCTGTTGGCCCATGGCCTTTATTCTTCGAGTTGGATGGGTGATTTGAGTTGCCCGTTAAATTATTCTTTATTTTTAAACTTTTCGCTGAATGAAGGAATGAACGAATGTGTGATCAGGCTATGTGGTTCGCTTGGCAGCCAGAAATGGTTTCTGAGTGCCGGTTACGTCTAGGGTACCCTCTCGGGGCATGACATTGATTTAGTTGTTCCTTCTTCTGAGTTGAGATTCTGAGTTGATTTGATCCTACCCTGATGCATGTTTCATTCCACCATTTTACATACTCGTACATTCCACGTATTGACGTCATTTGGCCTGCATCATTTTATGATGCAGAAACAGGTACTAGAGATCATCAGCAGGCGCACCGTTGAGGATCTATTTGCTTCCATCTAGTTGGTGAGTCCTCCCTATTTTTGGAGGATACCGCTGTTTTCTTTTCAGCTTTGAGTTATGTTTCCTTTATTTGATTTGTGGTAGCCATGAACCTGTCATTGGCACCTCTTAGATTGTTGATAGAGGCTTCATAGAGTATAGTGTTGATGATGTTGATTTGTTTCATTTTAACTAGTTTCATTCTTACTAATTGTTGATTGGATATGTGGTTGGCCTTTGGCCTTATTTATGAATAGTATTCTTGTGAGTTGAGTCTTCCGCTAATAGAATGTGACTGAATGAAAGTGTGATTGGACCAAGTGATTCGCTTGAAGGTCAAATGGTTTTCAAGTGCCGGCCACATCTAAAGTACCCTCCCGGGGCGTGACAGATCTCTTCACAAAAGTCAAATTCATCATCTCATTTGAGGAATGAATTATATTAAAAGGAATCTTCCAATATATTGTGTTTTTTTTTCTTCTTTTTTTTCTTTCCTTATATATCCTAGCTAGGTTCCTGTTTAGTCGGTAGAACAAAGATTTTAATTTAGATAGTTTTCTAACGCGTAGGAGTTTTATTTGTTGAATGCCTCATCGTACGTTGAAAAGTTCCTTGTACTTTGAGGGTATAGGTGGTGGAATATTATGAAAACTATCCAATTATTATACTTTGGGTCATTTTTTGCCAATATGGCTGCAATTGGAGTGCGTTTTATTTGGATACAAGGCAAAGTTTGAATTTAAAGTTTATTAATTTGAAAGTTTAATTCATTTGAATTATTGTGTTTTAAATTAAGAATTTATATATATTCAACAGATTTTTTGAGATAAATATAATATTTTGATCAAAATTATTGGATTCGATCGAATACGTAAATTGTATACTAACCCCACCTCTGGGGTTACCTTTGGGTATGATGAGTAGTTGATGTTTATCATTATTTATAGTGTATGCCATAGTAATTATATAAACTTAGCAAAAAGAAGAACTAAATTGAAGGATGGATCAACACAAAACGCATTTCTATTTAAACACAAAATTCCACTAACTAGTGAAAATAAGAAATTAGTTTAGCCTCAGAGAATTAACTCAACGAAAGCAGAATGGGTGTAAGAAAATAAATATAATACTCCTAACAATAATATTGACTGCAGTATATCTATTTGTTGTTAATTATCAATACTATGAGCTTTAAATGCGTACTGAAATCAGATCCATGATTTTGTACCTATTTTTTTTATGCCACGGACAGTGCTCAGGAGAAGATGAATAAAACTAGTATACAGAGACGCTTAATTAGAGATCTCGGTTTTGAGTCCTAAAATATATTATTTTCTTATTGGGAGCATTGTCTACAAAATGGGCACTGCAACATGTGATCTAAATATAGTCAGGTTCTAAAGCGGGTATTGGACATCGGAATTTTACAATTCTTATGATGATCCATAACTTGTCAATAATAAACTGATTTACATCATTTTGGCACTGCTGAAATCATCATCTCGTTGGGAAATTGGTCCAAGCTCTGAGTTGGGCTTATGCGGCCCAAGCGAAAGCATGGGCCTCGTGGTTCTTAAACTGGAGGATTCGCAGTGGAAGAATGATGGCAGTGTTAACCAAGCCCATTATCATTTCCAAATGGAGAGCTCTAATTGGACCATCACCTTTTTTCCGGAAAAAAAGCCTAAAATGCCCTCGAACTATTGAAAATAGTACAAAAATGCCTCTCATTCATCTATTGGGCCTAAAATGCCTTTTACATCCATCTTTAGATCCAAAAATAACATTTTCTTTAACGAAAAAGAGTATTTTAGGCTCAATAGATGGATGATGGGCATTTTGTACCATTTTCAATAGTTCAAGGGCATTTTAGGCCCTTTTCTGTAATTAAAACTCTCTTAAATAAATTTTGATTTATAATTAATTTTAAATAATTAAATTGTAACCAATAGATGACCGACACGTGTTTAAAAAAATTATTTATTTAAAATTCTATTAAATAAATTTTGATTTATAATTAATTTTAAATAATTAAATTGTAACCAATAGATGCCCGCCACGTGTTTTAAAAAATTATTCAAATTGTTTAATTAAAATTATGTTAAAAGGGCCTAAAATGCCCTTTTCTGTTAAAGAAAATGTCAATTTTGGACCTAAAAGTGGATGTCAAGGGCATTTTTGTATAACGTTTGTATATTTTACTATACAATTCATGCAGAAGGTTTGTATAATTCGCTATACAATTTATAGTATTTGTATATTTCGCTATACAATTCGATTCACGCAGAGCATATAAATCGCGCGAATTATACAAAATTCAAATTGTAATTATAGCTAGATGTTTGCTACGAGCCATAATTTATTCAAACTATAGCTATGTTAGCTAATTAACTAGTATATGTTTTCTTATCTACATAATTTTTTCTTTTTCAATCTTTTTGATTTGGGCTAAAAACAATTTTGCATAAAAAAAGGAGTAATTTCAAATATATATAATAAAGTAATTAGTTTACAATAAATATAACCATGTTTAAATTACATCAAAAATAGTCAAAGTCATAGAAATATATACTGACTAAACAATATAGGTTACTTATATATGAGTTATACACTATACATTATGATACACTCAAAAAACTGAATATAACTTAATTATAAATGAAGTATTTACTAACTATTCAATCTCGATCAACTCAAAATCACCTCTAAATATTTTTAAATTTTAGATATGAAATTATTTCGATATTTTGAATCATTTGATATAATTCGTTCAAAATGATTCACCGTACGTTGAATTCTTTTTAAAAAAAAGAATAGAAGAAAAGGATAATATATATTGGGATACGCCTCCCAAAAAGTAGAGTATAGAGTAAATTTTCTTTCCCTTATTTGTTTCTTAGACATGGAATTCACTCCCCCTTTCTTTCACGTAAAAGTGATTAAGTGAACCTAAACAATTAATTAAAATTTTAAGCTCACCCAATTTATAATTTCCCCACAATCAAGGCTCTCATCTCCAAGATTCCAAACTAGACGAGTTAAATATGAAAGTTAATAGGGTGGGGGAGTAAATCTTAATAAGGATCTTTACGCTATATAACAGTCTAACAAAATTCATAACAAAAGATAACTGTCATATTATTTTGTTATAAATTTTTTGCTAGTTAATCATCGTATATTAGTATGTATACATTATATACACTCAGTATACACCGACAACTACAAATGATTATTAGGCGGGTGAAAAATTAAAAATAATAAGATTTGATGGGGCTGAGTACAATGGCCCAAAAAGATATCGTTGTTAACTAATATTATGTTGTCATAAATTGTACTATATTATGGTGGATATTTAATTCATTTCGTTCTTGGACAAAATGGACAAGCAATATTGGACCTCGTTAAAAAGCACCTTACTAAACTGAAACCAAAGCAAAATCCAAATTTAAACAAGGGATATATAAAAAAAATGTAGCGTACGCGGAATTTTTATCCATATTTATAAAATAAAAGGATAAAAATTTAATTAGGACATTTATAAGTAAGTTATATCTTTGATCCATTGGTTTAGACTAATTTCTATGAGCTAGAAGACGTCTTGAGATTTGAGTTCAAACTATTTAATCACAACTTTAAGTAATATTATGTTATATTTTGCGAGAGTATGCTTAGATTGAGATTCAAACTTTCAATCTTAAACAGAAAATTCGGAGAATGAACCAACAAGCCAAGAGATATCTTTAATCGAGTAGTGTCATTTCGTTTAATATATATCTTTATACGTATAGTAGTATAATTCGATAAAGTGATGTTACTTGACACCTCTTCGCTCAATATGAATTTGCCCCTGCATATATATGTAGTATTTTGGTGAATTTAAGTTATATAAATTTCTAATTCCTTCTCTTGTTTCTTCTCTCTCCTCCTTCGAAGTTGGACTAATTTGAAAATATTGGGCAATTTATTTTATACCTACTATTTCGCCATAAAGTTGAGTTTTCCTTCTTGAAATATGTTATTTCTGGTTTTAGTTAATCATGAGAAGAACTTGTTGAGTAATGAAAATATGTTTGACTATATTATTTTTGTGTAGAAAAAATATTCTTAATGATAGTGTGTTCACATCCCTCAAGTTTCATACCATTTTCTCAATGTTTTCAAACACCTCGGACTTTGTATGAACGCATAATGCTTCATGCACTAGATTATCCCTTGAGGTTATTTGATAGGATGTATAAAAAAAGTAATAGATAGGGTGTATTAGTAATCCTAATATTATAATTAGTGTTAGTATTAGTTATGCTTAGATTGATTCTTATGCACTGTTTAATTTGTGTATTAAACATGCATTGCATATTTGTTTATAAAAATAACCTCCACAAATAAGTGAAAAGTCTGTGAAAAAAGTTTTAAAGGTCAATTGTGTCTTTAATCATACTAATACATGCATTAAAATTTCTTGCATTGCTACTACCATAATTTATCATATATTGGTTATACACAACATAATACCAAATAGAATATATGTTCTGTATTGGTTATACACAACATACTACCTATATAATTAATCGAAAAAATGTATCAAATAAGTTATTAGTAATACATAAAATTAATGGATGCATTATTATTTTTTAATGTAACCTAGACCCCTAATGTTTAAAGTCTAATTATCAATAAGATACAAAATTTGAAAGAACTGTTTTTTTAAAAAGTAAAAGGACATGGGTCACTTCACGTTAACAACCAGACTTTTGCATGAAATCAGCCTTTCAGTCTCCCCTCATTTTTAGTAAATAAAATATGTTTTTTAACGAAAAAAAATGATAAAAATATCCTTAAGCTATTTGAAATGAATAAAAATATTTTTCATTTATAATTTGATCCAAAAATGTCCTTGTTGTCAATACTTTGGTCCAGAAATACCCTTATTGTTATTTAATGAATAAAAAATGTCCCTATTGTTACAAAATGGATCAAAAATGCCCCTTTCCGAATATATATATAGTTTTGTAAAAACAAATATTGTTTCTTATAAAAATATTACTTTTAAGGACTCTATTCTTGTTTTTTTCTTTTTAAACCACTTTAAGTAATAAAAATGTAAGAAATTATTTTATTCTTCGTAATCTCATTTTATCAATTAAAAATGAATAATTTCATGTACTCTAAGTTTTAACAGATAATATATGTCATATATATAAGATCATAATAAATCTATCATTAATTTTTATTCAAATAACGATAAAAAATAATTATGATAAAATAAGAAATATTTTTAATTTTTTAGTTTTTTTTCTAATTGAAGTAGAAGAAACATTTACTAATAAAGGAAATATTATCAGGAAAAAAATGTTTTCAAAAAGAAAATAAATAATATATTTATTTGAAAAAGGGCATTTTTAATCCATTAAATAACAATAAAGGCATTTTTGGATCAAAGTATTGACGACAAGGACATTTTTGGACTAAACTATAAATAAAAGACATTTTTGTTTATTTCAAATACTTTAAGGATATTTTTTACCCTTTTTTCTTTTAATAATGGTATTATGAAAATATTTTTGAGAAGAAAAAAGAAAGAAGAAAAAAGAGACATCAAATTTGAAAACTCCGTGATAAAATTTATAAAATAAATAAGAAATTGTGTTATTTGAACAAGAATTTCATAAAATGTATAAAACTATTTATGACCGTTTAACTCTTAAGATTTACATTAATTAAAGTTTTTTGAACTCATCACATAGGAAATTCCAATAAAGGATAAAATGAAAACATATTTTAAAATTATTCTTCAAAATTGAACAATTAAGTTAATTTGAAATATAAAAAATATCTCAACAATTCAATTATTTTAAAATAGACAAGTATTTGTTTTGATCTTTTGCTCGAAATCTAAACGAAGTTGTCAAAAATGGTCTTGATTATTTTGCGTTGATTCGGATAGATTGGGTTATTATAGTTGGGGCACGTGGATCAATAAATTAGTGTCACTTATTAATCATAATTCCGTTAAAAACATGAATATTTTAATCCAAAAATTAACATTAAGAACAATTATAGTCCATTAAGTGTTAGAAATAATATTTTAATCCAAAAATTGTAGTTCCATAAGTGAAAGGAAAAACCAATTTAAGTCATTTTAAACTTTTTTCCATAGTAAATACTAATTGAACCTAAGTCTTCAGTGAGTTCAATTCAATATATCAAGATGATATTAAATACAGAAAAGGGTCAAAATTACCCCTAAACTTTGAAAAATAGTTTATTCATGCCCTTCATTATACTTTAGGGCCAATTATATCCTTATTAATTATTATTATACTTTGGGCCAAATATGCCCTTGAGTATAACGGAGTGCCACGTGTCGGCCTCTCAGTGGACAACTTATTTTCCCTTTTAAATGTGTTTTTTTATTTGTTTTTAAATCTGTTTTTTATTTATTTTTAAATATGTTTTTAAAATTTATTTTTTAAAATTTATTTTTTAAAATATGTTAATTTTAAAAAAAAAGATTTTTTTTAAAAAGATAAAAAAAAGATTTAAAAAAAGAAAGATTTTAAAAACAAATAAAAAAACATATTTTAAAAAACATATTTTAAAAAATAAATTTTAAAAACAGATTTAAAATCTTTTTATTTTAAAATCTGTTTTTTTATCTTTTTAAAAAAAAAATCTGTTTTTTATCTTTTTTTAAAAAAATATTTTTTAAAAAAATCTGTTTTTATCTTTTTTTAAAAAAATCTGTTTTTTAAAATTAACATATTTTAAAAAATAGATTTAAAAAAATAAATTTTAAAAACAGATTTAAAAATAAATAAAAAAACATATTTAAAAGGAAAAATAAGTTGGCCACTGAGAGGCCGACACGTGACACTCTGTTATACTCAAGGGCATATTTGGCCCAAAATATAACAATAAGGGTATAATTGGCCCTAAAGTATAACGAAGGGCATGAATAAACTATTTTTCAAAGTTCAGTGGTAATTTTAACCATTTTTCGTATTAAATAAGTATAGTAAATTTGTACATTTTTGGTTGAATTAGACTCGATCCTTAACCCCATTTAAGACATGTTATACATTAGTACAAATTATATGGGGACACTACCAAACAAAATTAATTGAAATTCACTGATCCAAAAATACAAGCTTTTTAATTCTCAACTAATTATAACTGTGCCAACTGGTACATTTATTCTGATAAAATTAAAAGAGTTTTTGCCCCCTAATTTGATTCTTTTCTGCGTTGTCTTTTTCCTCCTATATATCTAAGTAAAACATACTTATTGGAAATATTAAATAAGGCAAGTTTTACACATTCAGCAAAAATAATTAAATTCATTAGCCAGATATACAATAAATATATACTATTTTGTATATAAGAATGCATATTTTATATCTATTATAATATTTATCATATAAATTCACAATTTTCTCAAAATACAAAAGATCAATAAAGTTATACATTTTCCCTCAATGGTTACAACAGTCAAAACTTGAAAAAATAGACCATTTCATAATTATCAAAATTTCCTCAGGATCCTTTTTATTTCATCTACTTAACTAGATAATAAATAACCTACATGTGCAAATTGACCAGAGATAACATAAAAAAGAAGAAGAAGGGGAAAACCATATCATATTTTCCATCTCCCAAGATCATCAATTTTATATTAATTTAATCATATGAGCCGTTGTTAAACACCATAAGTATTTTCTTAATCACAATTAAACAGAGCCATTGATTGTGCATGCAAAGGCACTCTGTCTTTAAGAAAAAATAATACTAGTAAAATTTGTCATTACAACTATGTATGCATGTAATAATGAAAAGGATTCACCCTGTCTTCATAGCTGTCATTGATTAGATAAGAGTTATTACCAATTAGATCTTTTTAGTTTTGATCAGAAGTTTTAGGTTCGAGACTATTAAATATGAAGTTGACTTTGCTAGAAAACGTTTTACCTTTAATATACTTTTGCTGTATAAATTTAAATTAATCGAATTCAATTACGAATAACAGAAACCAAATTAACCAAAAAAGAATTGGATAAGGGTAATCACAAAGTTCTAAATCTTAATGTTAGCTTTTTCAAGAACAGGACATGATATGTACCACATTGTAAACTTTGTCATTGTACAAAATTGCCCTTTGCCGTGGGAGGAAAATTACCAAGTGAGTGACCAGCAAAAACAAACTTCTTCAAAGGGTATTCATGTCAGAATGAAAGATCATTAACTTGATTTAATTGGGAATTGCATAGTCTCACATGGCTAGACGCATGTGACCACATGCCTATAAATCCTCCCATGTTATTATTATGAATTCTCTGTTGGGTTATATGAAGGGTCAAACTGCTAAAGCACCCTCTACCTTTGACTAATTGATACTCCTGATTTTTCAGTTATATTTTAGTATAATAATTTAATGCTACAAAATATAGGTGAATCTATCATAAAGAGTTGGTGAAATATATAATTTATTCTGCCGCTCAATTATTGAAAAATTATAATTATAATTCTTGTGAAATATAACTTAAAATGTTTGATTTAAGTTCCTTTATATAGGAAATTTGTTATATTTAAACTATGTTTAGAGTTGTATTACCCTTTAATATGGACTAATGTACAAACTTAACATAATATAATAGTAGTCAAATGATGTAATAATATATGTTTTTTAAAATTTGTGAAGATTTCATAGCAAATGAATGAAAGATGCACACCTTAATTAATTGAAGGTTACATTTGTTTAGCCAGATATAACAAGGATGGAAATGGCAAATTATTGATATTTGAGGGACTAAAATTGCAAATTCACCTATAAGGTCTTGTTAAATTTATATGTATACATATATGTTCAAAGTCCAAAATGAGATGAGGGCCATTTAGTTTCTCATTATGTCACTAATAAAAACAGCTTTGTGGCCCCACTTTATCATTATAATTTATAACTAAACTAGTCTTAGGTTCTTGAATCATGGACATTTTAACATCTGAGAAAATGACATCCAAATTCACTAAACCAACTATTTTGGTCAAATTAATCCCTACATTGACTTCTATAAAACATAAATTTTACTAGGTTCATTATGTTGTTCCACATGATGAATAGTGCATTATGACTTGACTCAGCCACTTTCCTTAAATATTCCCAGGTTCTATGTGTCTTTTTGTGCAGCTTTTTCTTTGCTGTTGCAGTTTATGCTGACTACTAGTGTAGTCTAGAATTCACCCCATCTCCTTTTTTTTTCCGTTTCCTATAACGGTGGTATCTGATTTAGCTTGTTTACGCTTCAACTAATTTACTATACTTTTCACCAATAAAAATATCAAATTATTTGCGTATTAAAATTAAGGTTGAGTTACCTAGCATTTTTTCATCTCTACTTGAATTCACCCTTTCCTCTTCTTGTTTAATGTCTATAACTCATGCTTAATCAAGAGAATTTGTAAGCTTGACCAAAAGGGTTTGGAGAAGCACTATAAAGTTCAAATAGTTAAGCCATAGAAGAGGGAACACATTTTGTAATTCCAACTAATCTTACATCCTTATTTTAACTTTATATTTGTTGCAATTGCAAAATTATATATAGTTCAAGTCGAAAACAGTGAATTATCTTGCTCCTGATTATACATAATCATCCTCCACTATACAAATTGCATCTCAGATAGTTGCAGATGTTTATCAACAAACTCAAGTGTAAACATCTTTATTAGGACAACATGACAGAAAGACTGGAACAGAAAAAAAAAACTGAAATAAAACATTACCAGTGGGGCAAAAACAAAAACAATAACATATTATTGTAATCTCGGGATCAAGGAAGGGTGATCTGTACACAATCTTACTCTTATCTTGTGAAGGTAGAGAGGCATATTCGATATACCCTCAGCTCAAGTAAACCATAATAAAATCAAGTATGTAGGGGAGATACAACAATGAAGCAATTATGTTGAACATAATGGAGAAAAGAATAGTAGCAACAACACAAAATGCGATAACCGAAGCCAAAGAAACACCAAGTAATGATAAAATCAAAGAAAAAGTATGTGAGTAACGATAGTAATATTGACAAGAAAAATTAGACAACGCTCGACTACCTACTAATCTTTTACCTTAATCATTGACCTTCATATCCTCCTATCAAGGGTCATGTCTTCAGAAAGTTACAAGCGTGTCATGTCTTTGTATAATCACCTTTCCAAATACTTCTTTAACCTACCTCTACATTTCCTCATACCCCCTATAGTCAACTACTCGCACGACCTCACTAGCGCATCCACTCAAAAACAACAAGCAAGAGAAGTTTGATGCCATAGTAGTTGAAAAACAGAAGTAAGAACAATTATCAAAGAACTTTATTGTCCTATGCTACTAAAAATTTGAATCCATCAAAAGACACTAAGATGCCATAGTAGAAAAAAGCTTGTCTTTAGCTCCAAAGGGTGTTCATGTGCTGTTCCCATATTCTAATACATAAACTTACTTCATTTGTTTCTGCTTCTCCAGACCACTTAGTTTAAATATTCTCACTGTCCATAAACATTTACTACTACTAGCAAATATAACAAAGAACCCCTCATAAGAGTCTTACCAAATACAACAGCACACACAAATGCCATTCATTACTCGTAAACAATTCCCTGCCCTTATAAAACACACAACAAACTTAAGTTGTTTTCTTTATCCAGCAAGCTACATTTCCCTCAAGTCTCTCTTTTTCCCCTTAGTAACATGGTTTCCATAGAAGGCACCATTAGATCCGATGAGCCAACGTCTAGTCCACGAATTTCCTTCTCTTCAGAATTTCTTGATGAGAAAGACTTCATATCCATTACTCCAAATGCACAAGGTGAGAAAGAGCGAAAAGATCAACAAGAGAGATCAACACGAAGTACAGCTGAATTCGAGTTCCTCTCGAGCAAGTTAACCAACGAAAACATGATCACAGCAGACGAGCTTTTCTTCGAGGGTAAGTTACGTCCCTATTGGCAAATGCATTATGCTGAAAAGCTCAACAAAATTAGTTTAAAAGCTGAAGAGGAAATATTGAACAATACCGATGTCATGAAGAGTAAGGAAGACACTACTAGGCCAATAAATTGGTTTATTGATGAAGATCCTTCTCCTAGGCCACCAAAATGCACTGTTTTATGGAAAGAGTTACTAAGATTGAAACAGAAAAGAGCTTCTTCATTATCACCTTCTTCTTCGACTTCTTCCTCTTCTTCTTCTTCTTCAAGTTCACTTGCTGATAATGAAAAAAGCAAAGGGCAAGCAATCAAAGAGAAACATGTGAAGAGGATTAAGAAAGGATTAGAGAGGTGTAAATCAGAAACTTTAAGAGTTAGACCTGTGCTTCATGTGCCAATTTGCTCACAGGGGAAAAACACTGCATTGCCACCTCTGTTTTCACTTAAGAAAAAAGGAAGAGCAATTGAAAGAATTTAGCCATTGTTGGTCATTGTGTAGAGATGTTCTTTCTATTCGATTTGGTTTCGAAGCTTCTTTTAATTTCATCCTTTTTCATGAGTTTAGATTACATGTTTTTGTCATAGGAATTTACCTTAGCATTTTGATGTGTTCATTTCTTGTAATGTAATGTATGTGAAACTTATTCCATCTAGTTTATCAAGAGTTATTGTAATCTAACATTTCTAGCTTTTGTTTTCATGCAAAGAAATAGTGAACCAACAAGGCATACGCCTCTTGAATTTCTTTCGGAATTGTGAAAGTTTACGATACTCTCTAATTTTTTGCAATTTTTTGGGCATATTCTTCATTGATGGTTTCATGTAGAAGGAATAGAACAAAGTAATTCACTTCACAATGTTAATGATATCACACCTGAGCCTATTTTAATTTTGGGGTTGATTCAGGCTCAGGTGCAGTGGCGGAGCCACCTTGGGGTTAGGGGTTGATCCGAACCTCATTCGTCAGAAAATTATACTATTTATATATGATTAAAATAATTTTTTTATGTATATATAGTAGATGTCAAACCCCCTTCGACTAGTTCGTGTGTCTACTTTTTCAGATTTTGAATCCTCTTAGTCAAAATCCTAGCTCCGCCACTGCTTAGGTGTCATATCTTTACATGATATCAGAGTCAGATTCATCCCCATTTAGGCTTCCAATCCATGCTCTAATTGAGCCTGGATGTGAAAGAGGTGTTAGGTGTTACAGTGGATTATAGTCTCATAATGATTGGAGAACGAACTGGTGACTTATATCGATTTGGTTAATCTCCCCACAAGAGCTAGCTTTTGGATTGAGTTACGTCCAATTGTCATATCTTTACAGCAATCAACAGAAAAACTCTTGCGTTACTTCAATAATAAACAAGTTACAAACATGTTTATACAATTGAGTTTCAGCATATGTATGAATCAAAAGCAAAGTTACAGAAGGATAAAAATACAGAATTGAAAACTTCAATGACTGTACATACAGCTATGAACACAAAAAATTATAGCAAAATTCAATTTTACTAAACTACTTGGGCAGACAATGTGCTGGCAAACCAATTTGAATAGTTAGTCTTGGTAAGTGTATTCCGGAGTTCCAACAAAATAAGCTTTGAAGATTTTTCTTTTCACGAAAATTTTAAAATATTGAAAAAAAGGAACTGGAGGTTCTGAAATCTAAAGCCAAAAACTGAATATTTTATACTTTTAAATGTCCAAAGGAGCAAGGACAATCTCCTCATTTAGGGGGCTGTGACAACAATGGATTCCCAGGTGTGGTCCTACAATTAAAGCAACAGAGCAATTTGTTTAGTATTTGAACAAAAAGCAAAAGGCAAAAGCAACGAAAAACTATTGTGACGAATGATTCATTACCTGAGATTCATCGTTGATTTTCCGAGAAGACTACTTGGTATCTGACCAGACAAATTATTGTTCTGCAAGAAACTGCAACAAATAATAATGTGTCATTCACTTAACCTCAGCATAATATCAGATGAGCATATACAACATCAAGCAAGTTCCTTGATGGCATCCTTTGCAGGACATCGACTTACAATATGTCATATGACGATATAACATCTGTGCTTAACTTGACAAAAATAATAATTTAACTGAGCTTCTTTAGGTTAAAAATCATGTGGAATGGAAGGTAAAGGATTGTGTGAAATAATGTCAAGAATAGGTTAAACATTTTTCCTGATTCTTCAGCTATGAACTATAAATGATGTTTTTGGGATCGATGTGAACGCGCAAGATTCCCAGGCATACACTAATATTCAACTGACCTGACAAAATGTATAACTATTTCAAAAAGAAAAAAAAGATATGTTTCAGACACACATGCAAACCGATTCATCTATCTTTTAATTCTCTTTAAATTTGCATTTGATATCATAAACGTATCTCTATTGTGGTCAGTTAGAAAAGAAAAAAACATAATTAGAATCTGTACCTTGTGAAATGAAATTCTATGAGAAAAGTTATGTCTAAAGCAGTCAAGGATGCTCAAGGTAAGGACTTTAGAACATCAGATTTTCATACAATAGTTTCTATGAGCTCTGATCAAATGTGTGGTTTGTAGTGGAAGCTCTATGAAATGAGTATTATCTCGTGGGCTCTAATGGTGATTTCGCCCGATAGAGATCCTGTTGCTGAAGCGAACCAGAATAATTTTAGCTATGTACAGCTGTGGTAACATAGATCATTGCTTTCTTTGTTTGAGAATTATTATTTACCCTAACAGCCTCATCACTTGCATCCATAAACTAGAACTATTATCTGTTAAATTCTGTGATCCTATTTCTCATGTCCCTCAAATTTTTTGCAGTAGTCTAAATATTAGAACTAGGTGGCAGATGAATACAAAGGTCAATAAGTACGTCTCTCAGTTTTAGAGTAACCAAGATTATATGATCCGACAATTTTAGCAACTTCGGGAAAGCGGTGAAGTATTTCAGTACACTTCACTTTTAGGATTCTAAATGGCTGTATATTAGTCTCCAAAATTCTCAAAACCTGAAACACAAGGGCACAAATTTCTAGTGTCTCCTAGTATGTGTCTAGGATTTCCTACTCCTTTCTCGGCGTTTAGACATATTTTCAAGCAGTACCTTTTTGCTTGTTATTCCTTTGAGCTATCTTTCCTTTTCCAACTTGAGCAATTGATCTATGAAATTACAGTATGTGCAGGCGGAAAGCTCATCTCACTCGTAAGTGATGAAAACCTCAATTTGACAGTTGGATTCTCACATTAACGAGATCAATGGATGAATATATCAATTTATCTGACACAAATTTTCCTAAAACCTACTTCAATCTTTTTGAAAATGCTCTCTATACCAAGAGAAAACCACTTAAGAGATACTATTTGAGGTACTTGATTAATTCCTCGCTGCATAGCCACATTTACCTGTCTATTGATCCAGCAGTCCTAATACCCTTGCTTAGCATGTGCCTAATGACGCTGTGTAGCCCCATCACTCACTTCCCGACAGAGAGAAGATCTAGCAAATCCGTTGAGGTGGTTATATTATACTAGCATCATAGGGCCACTATACTTGAGAAAAAAGTGTACTTATACTAACATCATAGGGCAACTATAATTGAGTAAAACAGAAGTGTTGAAGATTACTAATTGATATCTATGCAAACAGAGGGGGCAAAATCGATTATGTATCATACTCATTTTGTTTTATTATGGAAAACCGAACTTACATTTCGTTAAGGCTCTTAATGTTTCCAAGAGATGGCGGAATTTCTCCACTAAGCTGATTGTCTTCCAAGTGTCTGAAATAAAAGACATGAGTATTAGGAATAGACGCACTTAATTACACAAGTTTTTGTTTTATTTTTACTTTCTTCACAAAAGCTTGGGCAATAATTAAAAATTGCATTATTGCAGCAGCAAATTAGAAAAAGAACAAAAGAAACCAAAGTGTAACTTACAGAGTCTCCAGGAAACTCAATGAGCTCAAATCTGGGATAGATCCCGTCAAATTATTATTGGCAAGCCATCTGTGATAAGTAAAAGACTGTTAAAAAAACTATTTGCATCCATCAATATATGAGCACTAAGAAATTTATATTCACATACATGCCACTCAATGCTGTCAATCTGGCAATGCTAGGTGAAATTGACCCAGAAAGACCCATGCTTGTTAGGTTTCTGCAGACAAAAGAGAGAGGAACACAAGTTAACAGGTAGAATCACTTGGACAAGCATAATTTGGATCGGGGATAAGGCGAGCAGTGTGGGGGAGTTTGAGGCTCATGAAGTAAGAGACATATGAACTCACAAAGAAGTAACACGAATTCGTGGTCCTCCAACACATGTAACTCCAGTCCATTGGTATTGAGGGGGTAAACATGGATCACCATTCCAATCTGCTGGAGGATTCTTGAAACTCTCCTTCAATTTTTCCAGAGCTATCACTGCAGTAAGAAATATATCACATTGATGTAGCTGAGTTAATTAATCTACAGAAAATGAGGTAAAAAGCAATCCTAGAAGACAGCTCATACTTATACAAGTGATAGGTTTATATTCGAAGCAAGAAAAGCATATTACCGTCTCGAGTATGAGTTTTTCCTCCAAGGGGCAACACTTCAAAAACCTCTCCAGCATTAATCAACGGACCAATATTTGATCCAAACAGAGGAGTTAAAGTTATCTTTGTAATACCAGACAGAAGCCACTGACTTGCAAATACAACCATGCCAGCCGAGGTAACATTAAGGTTGGGATAAAACACTATATCATTTATGCTTATGTTGAAAGCTCTTCCTGAGAATGAATCTTGATCATCAGCAAAGTAAAGAGCTATATAATATGTTGCGTTTGGGAGAGGTGCTGGAGGCCATAATAACTCCATAGCTTCGAGCTTATGGAGTGCTAACCGTGTCTGAAATACTTTTGCAGGGGGGTGATTCCAGATACCAGAAACAGAAACATGACTGAAACTTTCTGCAGGAGAATGTTGTCCATAGGGCCCCCAGTAACGATCAAATTCATCGTCAGGATATCTGGCAGGTTAAAATGCTTGAAGTTATGATAAACATAAACGAAAGAAACACGTTTGTTTAAACATGGATGATATAATCAGATACTAATTCCTCTAACAACCACTATAAAACTAGTAACCAAATAGACTTGAGTATATTTGCATTCAGACAGTTTATCAACTATATATACAAGGGGTGGTATTTTAATTGCTTAAGCTAAGCCTGAGAACAATTTTCAGGAACACGCTCAAAATGATATGCATTTTTCTATCTTCCTTGTAATAAATTTAGACGCTGGAAAAGATAGATTCCGCTGCAGTCCATAACCTATTCCAAATGAGCAATATGAAAGAACTTAAAGCCTCAAAGGTTTCAATTCACATTGTGATCAAAAGAGTTATTCAGACTAGTTGAACCAAATTACAGCAGATATAAATGTATCTATGTTGAAAGTTGAAAGAACTTCTAAATTCTTAAAGTTCAGGTGCAAGTCGATGGTCAATAGGGATTGAAATACACAAATTGTTAACCATTTTAAATCCTAAATTGGGATTCACTTCTACATAAACTGCAAGTATTTGAATTGCATTGTAAGTGGAATCTCGAAATTTAGGAATCATATTGGAACTCAAATACCAACTAAATCAAATCAAAACAAATCTTTTATAGTCAAAGCTAACAACTTCAGGTACAGATAGGTGAATCAACTTACCTGATAATTGATCCATTGTTTCCAAAACTGCTCCTTGTAATCAAAGTCAATCCATAAATGTTAAAATCTGTAGAATTATACAACGAATCCGACACTAAAACAAGTTCCAAAGCAGATATAAAAGGGTCAGAATCCGTAAAACTATTGGCAGCCAAACACACACTCATAGTCTTCCCTACAGCCTTAAAAATCCCTTCATAATATGAAGACATTCCATGCCAATAATCCTCAGTTGTATTCACTGGACTCCAAAAAGTTCCATCAACAATCTGATCAAACACAGGAGGATTCAAATTCTCATTAACCCCACCATAGAAATACGTTGTCCTAACCAAGTATTTCCCTCCACGATAAACAGGAACCTCATAACAGAATTTCTTGAAAACATTGTTCTGCAGTGGAAATGTACGGACAGTTGACAGTGTATAATCAAGAACATCAACTGTAAGATTCTTGGGTGTTCCTGCTGATACGAAACCAGTATCCGACAACCACTTTTGCTCATTAACCACAGAATCAACTACAGCACCACAATCAATCAGAACACCTGAAATCAACAACCAAAAAAAACAAGAAAAGTTGAAATCTTGAAAAAAAAGATCAAATTTTTCAAAGGGGTTTGATGAAATGGGAAAAAGGGGTTTACCTCTAAGGGATTGAGAAAGACAAGGGAAGAAAAAAAGGGAGAAAAGGAGAGAGAAATAGAAGAAAGACATGGTTACTGATGATGATTGAAGAAACAGAGAGTCATGTGAGGATTTTGAGAAAAAAAGGTTGATTTTTAGGTGGTGTGGGACAGTTGAATGAGTCGTTTGGGTGAGTTTAGCAAGAAAAGAATAGAAATTTGGAGAAATAGAGGTGAAGTTGGTGAAGAGGAAAGAATCAAAGTTGGATTAAGGCCATTGTTTTTTGTTTTTTTGGGGGTGAAGGAACGCGGGAATGAACCAGGTCAGCCTGCTTCACTTTGCTGCCATTTGCGGAGTAGGTAATTCTTTTCTTTTTTTTCCTTAAAAAAATAATTAATTTTGTTTCTAAATTGAAAGAGGAAAAAAAGAGTGATGAATATGATAATGTAGTAAAATGTAAACTACACCAATGGTGGACTGTTTCAATTTGGTTAAGGTCTCAGGATTTGAATTCCAGACATGTGAATTTAATCCAGGATTCAATATTGACATCGAACATTAAATGGACAACTAAAAAAATATTTTTGCATTCAAAAATTTAAAATAAAATATTTAGCTTTTGACCATAGATTTGAAATTAAAATTTTGAGTTTCAAATTGTGTTTGGATATTCATTGTAATTATAAAAAATTTAAAGTTTTATGAGTATGAGTCCCTAAAATCCAAAAAATGACTCACATTTCATGGCCAAATAGATATTTTTGAAAATAGATTTTTTAAAAAAATATACTCCTAACATTTATGACCAAACAATAGCTTAGATAATTTTAATGAATACAACGTAAATTCATTTATTTCAATTTGTTTGTTTTATTTTATCTTTTTAATCCATTTTAAAAAAAATATATCTTTCATTTTTTTGGTAACTTTTTTATTTTAACTTTTTATATGACATGTTTTAAACCACAAAAATAAAGAACATTTGATATATTTTATATATCTTTAGAAAATCAATTTATTTTTTATTTTCTTAAATTTCATGATTGTTTTGACTTTTTCCAGTAGTGATATAGTTCGTGTAAAACGAGATGGAACTTGGAAGATATAAAACTACCTGCTATACAAGATGGCACTTCAACTTTAAAATGCTCAAATCTAAAGAAAATGAAAATCAAGAAGTTCCAAAGTGTTTAAACAAATTACTGCAATTAGTGATCGACTCTTTTCACCAAATTACGAATAAACAAAAAATAACGTATATTAATCTTTTAATTAGTGATCGAATGTCTTTACCAAACTATGAATAAACAAAAAAAAAACTTATAGAGCCTCTTTGGATGGGCTTTAAGTTGGTCAAACCAACTTATAAACTCTTTTTTAGCTTTTGAACGTGTTTGCCTATTAACTTTAAGTCATAAAGTTCTTTGAAAAGTTAGGATTTCTAATTTTTTTTTCTAAGTGCTTAAAACCATTATGTTTGACCATGAAAATTACTTTTATATCCCTTATATTTTAACTAAATTCCCAAACTACCATTTTTATTCTTTTAACCCTAAAATTCAAACACTTATTTTCAACATAAGCACTTTTATCCAAACACTCAACTGCTTATTTATAAAAATAACTTTACTTTAAAGTTCTAAAAATACTGAATACATAAAAATTACTTTTTTTAAGCTCATCCAAACGGACTCGTAATCTCAAAAAGATTTGAAGCAACGTTAAACTCTACATTGTGAAATTTAATTCTTCCTAATCCTCTCCTATTTATGGATTCGAATTGATTGGAAGCCACGACGAGCAAACAAAAGCATAATTTTGTTTGTCATTTTTAAATTCTTTTTTCTCGTGTAACACGAAGTCAAAAGTTTTTGAAATATTAAAAATTGACATAATACGTTTGGTCTTCGCGGGTATCTATATTTTTTAATTTTTGATGTGCATAAGTAGATAAATAAATTTATATAAAATCAAATAAATAGATATATATATATATATATATTTTACGTGATATAATACAAATTAGTTCAACGTAGAATATATATATCTACTTATTAAATTTTATACAAATTTAAATATTGACTTATGCACGTCAAAATTAAAAAATATAAATGTCTAAAAGAACATGTCAAAGCAACCTAGACCACATCGCCCATCCAAGCTTATGCCACGTGGTGTTGGTATGAGTAATTGTTGGTGTCTTGGCCTTTGGTCGTTTCTTTATTATTTTAGCTTAATTTCAATTTTTGGGCATTTTTATTTAATTTATTATTTTTTCCATAACGGGTCGGCCTCGGCCCAATCCTTCATGCTAGCGGATCAAGTGAGGTTGGACTTTAAACCTCACTTTTAAATGGGCCGAAAAAACTTTAGCCAAATCCCATTTAATTGACAAGTTTTTGCACAGGTAATCTCTATTTTATGGCGATCTTTAATTTTTGTCCCTACTTTTCATTTAGAGAGAAATCTGTAGTCCTAATTATACTTACTATGATCTTTTGTTATACAACTATCCAATGTTATAAAGCAAATTTTGCCCTACTAGCCGCAGAATTTCACAAATAGGATATTTTGATGCCATTATTTAAATTTTTAATTCCGTTTATTTATTTTTTATTTGCAAAGTTAGATTCGTCAGCCAAATTTTTGTAACAAAATCTTGGTGAATCATAAAAAAAATATAAATTGATGGATAAAACTTAACTTGTCACCATAATCATCAAGATTTTTGGCCAACCCTGGATATATCACCAGAACTTTGGTCATAAATCTTCGCGATTTACAAAACGTTGGCCAAATTTGTTTGACAAATCACAAGATTTGACCATAAAATTTTGATGGATCATTATAATTTGTTGTGTAAAAATTTCACCAACATGCTTTACATTAAAATTAATTTAAATCAACTCCAAATAATATTAAAATCGATATACAACCTTCTAATATCAATCTCATAAATTTCAACTGATAAATCAAAAATAGTTTCATTTTGTCTTCTTGAACAAGTAAAGCAAATAAAGATTCATCAATTAAATGAGTGTCTTTAGAAAGGACATTCAACGTAAGTTCGCGCTTACTAGCAAGTATTGCAGAAAACATTTCAACTATCAATTTGGTACTAATATTAATTATTATTTAGTATGTAATCAATAAGCTTCAACTTGCATGGTCTTCAGTTTGCCCCAAGCAGTTTTTGAGAAAAACTTGAAAATTTCTTGGCAATTAGTGTTTGTCCATATAATTTGTCATTACTTGGCAAATATATTTGGCAAAAATCCCAAGTTCTAGAAAAAAACTAGAACTTGGAGACTTGGAAGTTTTAAAAATTTAAAAATTACTCCAAATTTTTATATTTTATAAAAACACCCATCATTTATTAATTCCCACTAAATATTTATCTACCAACTTACTTCATTGCTTCGTCTTTTCAGTCATTTGATCTAGAAATGAAAGCTTGTCTGGAAGAGATTGTTTGTACAATGTGGAAAGATTTTATAAAAAAAATAGTTTGTGTAACAAGATTGGGAAAAAAAAACAATTTGTTTTTAATTCGATTAATGTATTACTCTTGCCCATATTGTTATTTTTTTTAATTGTTATCAATTATGTTATAAGTTTTTTTTTAACGAAACACGTTCATTATAAAATAATAACACAAACTTGTGGGTATTTTAAATAATTTTTAAAACTTACAGATATAAAATAATATTTTTTGAAACTTCACCAAAACTTTTAAAAATTTGTGGCCAAACACATAATAAAACTTCACCCAAAAATAACTTGCTGGGAATATTTAGGAACATGGGACCAAACGCACCTTAAGATCATTACTTGATGGTTTTGATCGTACAAATATATTTTCTTTCTTTTGCCATGTTTCGATATGTGGGTAATTCTGAAAAGGAAGCCCCAATTTGTAGTGCATCATTTAATTTGGAAAATTACACTAATCAGTACAACGATCAAGGGATGGTTAATTGAACATCCATTATTTAAATAATTGTATTGTGCGTATAAATCGAGTATTATATTTTAATATGTAACATTATTAAAATAATTGTATTGTTTTGACTTAGTCATGAAAAAAATTCAAGATTGATGATGGTTCCACTCTTATGGCGGCTTTGATGATCAAAAATAGGAGGCAAATGCATGTCTTTTGGATGGTGGCAGAAGAAGAACTTGTTTAAAACGTTTTGGATGAATTTTAAATAACGACAATAGATAATTTCAACCCTTCCATTTTCTCATTGTTCGATCACCTACTATTGGGAGGATAATGACAGATATTTTATAAATCATATAAGCCGATTCGTTTATTTTGGATGAATTTTAAATAATGACAATAGATAATTTTACTCAATCAATTTATTTAAAAAGAAATTTTTTTATTATGATCTACGTCATTTATTTAATCGGCGTAACTTAGCGAATGCAATAAGTTGGTTGCCTAATTAATTAGCTGTTAAAAAGTCTTACAGAAGTCATAATTAAAGTACCTGTTAATAATTTTATATTGTTAAAAAGTAATAATGGATGTCATTTATTCATGTGGGCCTCACCCAACTTGCCCAATTGTTAGCAAATTGCAATTTGCTTTGTACCTTCTATATTGACTATAAATAGCCGTGTTAGCACAATAATACATACACACTGATATGAACTCTCTTTTTCTTTTTTTATTACCATTTATAGTAATACGTAACAATATTATAATATATTTATCATATATTAAAAGTGAATTATACATGCAATATAAATACATTATAAGTGTTTTCAAATATATTATGCTTGTTTGGTAAGAAATTGACACAATGTATTATAAGTGTATTAAAATATGTGATAAATATATTATTCATGAATAAAACTTGTATTATATGAGTTTTATAAATTATTCTCGCTAATATGTATTAAAAGTATATTATAAATGTCCAATAAAAAAAATATCATTACTATAAATAATAAATATTTTATTAATATGGTATATTTTGCGTAAGTTTTCTGTATTTAAATGGTACACTTTTGTTACCATTCCAAATTTACGAGCACCTTAGAATTTTCTCTTTCCTTTCTTTGACTTTTCTTTTGAGGTATAATTTGTTGAAAAAATTGTTGTACAGTCATGAAAATAACAGGAGTAAAACTAACTTAAATAACAAAATTTAAATAATATAAAATTCAGCAAAAAAGTAGAGAAAAGGAAGAGATTAATTGCAAATCTGTTTTACTCTGTTAAAAAAAAATTGAGAATTTATATAAGTGAGAATGAGATGGCTGAATAAACAAGAATACTCTAATGTATAAAATCATCTCTTAATGTCAATAAATGAAAAAAATAATGACAATAAAGAGAGAAGATTATAATCGGTTAAAAATGGATCAAATTAAAAGAAACGTTTGTCAAATGCCGAATTTGTCATAATGAATACCTTCAAGGCAATTCAATTTTGCAGCAACTGTATGATGAAATATTAATGCAAATATTAAAAATAATAGTAATTCTTTTAAAATATTAAAATAATTATTTTTCCAACATAATTTCTAGAAGTTTTTGAAATATCAGACATTAGATATTTCAACCCTTCCATTTTCTCGTTGTTCGATCACCTACTATTGGGAGGATAATGACAGATATTTTATAAATCATATAACTATAAACCGATCCGTTTATTTTGGATGAATTTTAAATAATGACAATAGATAATTTTACTCAATCAACTTATTTAAAAAGAAATTTATTTGATTATGATCTACGTCATATATTTAATCAGCGTAACTTAGCGAATGTAATAAGTTGGTTGCCTAATTAATTAGCTGTTAAAAAGTCTTACATCGTAAAAAGTCATAATTAAAGTATCCGTTAATAATTTTACATTGTTAAAAAGTAATAATGGACGTCATTTTCTCATGTGGGGCCCACCCAACTTGCCCAATTGTTAGCAAATTTCAATTTGCTATCTACCTTCTATATTGACTATAAATAGACGTGTTAGCACAATAATACATACACACTGATACGAACTCTCTCTTTCTCTTATTTTATTTTTCTCCTTATTTTGTGAAGTTAGTTTATTTTATAACACGTTATCAGTACGAGTCTCCATCGCTGTTAGTTTATTTTATAACACGTTATCAGTACGAGCCTCTATCGCTTTGAGCTACATTTTTAAGAAGGTAACAAAAGGGGTAAAAACAATTTTCTTAAAATGTCTAATATTTCTAAACTTGAATATATTGCTCTTAATATATTTGGAAACGGCTACTCATCATGAGCACTAGATGCCGAAATATATCTAAAATCGATGGGTCTGACAAACACCATCAAAGATGACAATACAGCATCTAGTCAAGACCGTGTCAAAACAATGATATTTCTCCGCCACCATCTTGATGAGGGATCAAAATTACAGTACATTACATTAAATGACCCCCTTAAATTGTGGAAGAATCTAAAATAAGGATATGACCAACTGAAATTAGTCATCCTTCCACAAACACGTCATGATTGGCTAAATTTGAGATAAATGGATTTTAAAAATATCACTGAATATAATTGTGCTTTGTTTAGAATTATAACTCAGTTAAATTTATGCGAAAAAGAAATCACTGAGCAAGATAAACTTGAAAAAACATACTCTACATTTCCACCCGCGAATATGCTCCTACAGCAGCAATATCACGAAAAGGGGTTAAAAAATATTCTGAATTACTTTCTCACCTTCTAATAGCTGAACGCCACAACGAATTGCTAATGAAAAATCATGGTAGTCGGCCCGTTGGTTCTTTGTCACTCTCTGAAGTGAATCAGACAAATTATAATCAACAAGAAAGAGGTCATGACCCCAATCATGGTCATGGTCGTGATAGAAGAAGAAATTATAATCATGATGCTCGGCTGACACCGAGAAATGATCAGCAGTACAAAAAGAAGAGTGAAAAGCCCGAAGCTTTACCAAAGAAAAATTTAGAAAATATATGTCATAGATGTAGAAGTACGGGGCACTGGTCGCAGACTTGCCGGTCATCAAAATATCTGGTTCAGCTATATCAGACATTCTTGAAGAGGACAGAAAATAATCCAGAGACAATCTTTATCTCTGAGGATAATATTGAGCCTATGCATCTGGATGTAGAAGATTTCTTCAATTTTTCTGAAGGAAATATGAATATCGATAACCATGATAATATTTAAATAATTTTTTTTCAGTTGTATGTACTAAATAATATGCTTGTATTTTTCTAATCCATATAAATAAATAAAATTTGTGTAATGAGCCATGTTTTAATTATAATATTTACTTTTTTTTTTTGAAGAAAGATATAGATATGCCTCAAATTTTATTTGGATCAATGATCAATTACGAGGTTATTTGTGTAATTGATAGTGGAACAACTCATACCATTTTTAAAGACTAGAAACATTTTTTTAACTTGTTTAGAAGAAAAGCAAATGTTAGTACAATTTCTGGTAATTAAAAAATAATTAAAGGCTCCGAAAGAGCTTCTATATTTCTGCCTAAAGGGACAAAAATTGTATAGAAGATGCACTATTCTCTTCAAAAATCTTCAAGAAACTTGTTAAGTTTTAAAGATATCCACAGAAATGAATATCACGTTGAGACATTAAATAAAATGAATACTGAATATCTTGGTATAACCAAGAGTGTCTCAGGCCAAAAATATATTTTGGAAAAATTACCACTTTGTTGTCTAGTCTATATTATGCAAAATTAGTGCAATTGAAGCACATTTGATCGTAAAGCAGCAGTTTACTAATCTATATACATTTGTGCTATGACATGATCGAATAGGTCATCCTGGATCAATAATGATGAGACAAATCCTTGAAAATTCAGCTGGACATCCGTTAAAGAACCAGAAGCTTCTTATGAATGATGAATTTTCATATGCTGCTAGTTGTCAAGGCAAATTAATTGCCACACCATCGACGCTGAAGTTTGACATCGAATCTTCTTATTTTTTAGAGCGTATACATGGATATATATATGGACCTATTCATCCACCTAGTGGATTGTTTAGATATTTTATGGTCCTAATAGATGCATCATCTAGATGATCTTATGTGTGCCTCTTATAATCTCGCAATCTAACGTTTGCGAAGTTGTTAGCACAAATAATAAGATTAAAGGCCCAATTCTTAGATTATCCAATTAAGATCATTTGCCTTGATAATGCTGGAGAATTTACATCCCAAGTTTTTTATGATTATTGCTTATCAATTGGGATAAAAATTGAACATCCTGTTGCTCATGTTCATATTCAAAATGGCCTTACAGAGTCATTTATTAAGCGCCCATAATTGATAGCAAGACCTCTACTAATGAAAACAAAATTATCAATTACTATTTGGGGTCATGCTATCTTACATACAACAACACTTGTACGTCTCAAACCGACATATTATAATAAAACTTTCCGTCACAATTAGTAGTTGGTCATGTGCCTATCCGAATTGATGTCCCAAAAGGACCATCTACTAGTATCATAGCTTCTGAATTCCAAACACGCCTGAAGCGTGGTAGACCATTGGGTTCAAAGAATAAAAATCCTAGAAAGAGAAATATAAAGAATAATAAAGATGATACTACACAAGAACCTCCCAAAGAAGGTCAACATTTGAGTAATTCTGATATTTCTGAAGAAATCAGTGAACTTGAGACTCAAGTGATTGAAGAACTTTCAATAAGTTCTACTGGTGATGAGATAAATTTAGATCGATCGAAAATTATGGTGGATAATATTTTTGAATATAATGTTGCATTTAACCTCATGCAAGATAGTGAAAGTCTTGAGACTAAATTCATCGAAGAATGTCGACGTAGATGTGATTGGCTAGAATGACAAAAGGTAATTCAATCAGAATTAAACTCACTTGCTAAACAAGAGGTTTTTGGACCTGTAGTCCAAACCCCTGATGGTGTAAAACCAGTTGGCTATAAATGAGTTTTGTGCGAAAATAAAATGAGAGAAATGAAATTGTAAGATACAAGGCATGCCTTGTTGCACAAGGATTCTCTCAAAAACTCGGGGTCTACTATGAAGAAACATATTCTCCAGTTTTGGATGAAATAATTTTTTGATATCTCATTAGTTTAGCTGTACATAAAAATCTTAAAATACATCTAATGGATGTAGTTACATCTTACCTTTATGGTTCACTTGATAATGAAATTTACATGAAAATCTCAGAAGAATTAAAATTGCCTGAAGCGTGTAATAAGTCTCGGGAGATATACTCAATGAAATTGCAAAGATCATTATATGGTCTAAAATAATCAGGGCGTATGTGGTATAATGGTCTTAGTAAGTACTTAATAAATGAAGACTATATAAATGATGTCATTAGTCCATGTGGTTTTATTAAGAAAACGAAATCAGAGTTTGTTATACTCGCCGTTTATGTTGATGACATAAATCTCATTGGAACCCCTGAAGAGGTCCAAAAGGCGATTGAATATCTAAAGAAAGAATTTAAGATGAAAGATCTTGGAAAGACAAAATTTTGTCTGCGTCTGCAAATTGACATTTAACAGATGGGGTTTTTGTCCATCAATTTGCCTAAACTGAGAAAATCTTAAAATGATTTTACATGGGCAAAGAACATCCGTTAATTATTCCAATGATTGTTCGTCACTTGAAGTAGATAAAGATCCATTTCAACCTCTAGAAGAAAATGAAGAACTTCTTGGTCTTGAAGTACCATATCTCAGTGCTATTGGTGCGCTTATATATCTTGCTATTGCAACCAGACTTGATATAATATTTTTTGTTAATTTGCTGGCAAGGTATAATTCATCCCCAATGCGAAGACTTTTGAACGGTATCAAGTATATTTTGCGATACCTAAAGGGTACCATTGATATGTGTTTGTTTTATACTAACAAAGGTTGTGCAGACCTTATTGGTTATGCAGATGCAAGTTATTTATCAGATCCACATAAAACTCGATCTCAAATAGGCTATCTATTTACATACGGATGAACTGCTATATCATTGTGATCTACAGAGCAGTCTATTGTTGCTACTTCTTCAAATTATGCTGAAATAATAGCAATTCATTAAGCAAGTAGAGAATATGTGTGGTTGAGATCAATGATACAGTTCATCAAAGAAAGATGCAGCCTGAAAAATGATGTCAAATTACTCACAATTATATTCTAAGACAATGATGCGTGCATAGCTCAATTGAAAGTTGACTTCATAAAAGGAGATAGAACGAAATATATTTCACTAACATTATTCTTCACGCATGATCTTCAGAAGAATGGTGATATTGATGTACAACAAGTTCGTTCGATTGATAATTTTGTAGATTTATTCACAAATGCATCACCAACATCAATTTTTGAGAAACTAAGATATAAGATTGAAATGCGTCGTCTCCAAAATATCAAATGAAGTTTTTATCAGGGGAGTAAAATATGTGTTGTACTCTTTTTCTCTTAACCAAAGTTTTGTCCCATTGAGTTTTCCTAGTAAGGTTTTTAATAAGGCAACACTCAAGGCGTATTACCTGATGTGTGTACTCTTTTTCCTTCACTAGGCTTTTTTCCACTAGGTTTTTCCTAGTAAGATTTTGACGAGGCACAACACTATGGGTGTTCAGAATAACTATGCATATTGTTTCTTGTAAAGTTTTTAATGAGGCACATTACACGTGGACATTCAAGGGAGAGTGTTATGAAATAAATAATGGGGGATGTCCATCGCTTGAAATTGCTCATTACCAAATTCTACCACTATTAATTGTCCCATCTTATCATTCCTCAATTTACCAATAAATAAGGCAATATAGAAAATGAAAGATTGTGTAGAAAATATCAGTGGAAATACAATTTTAAATTCGTCTTCTTCCTCTCTTCTTATTATTAATTTGTTTTCTGCCTTTTTCTTACTCTTTTTATTTAATTACTTTATAACTAGAATATAGACAGTGGATTTGTTGCCTAGCCAACTCAGGAAGATCAATATTTTGGTCTGTATCTAGTTCCCTCATTTGACTACTAATGGCTAATCGGTAATTTGACTATATACTACCTCATCCATGTCATGACCGGGGGCCAGATGAGTAGTATATATATACAGTATCCTTCTGGTTTTACAAAAATTTAAAAGTATCTCTATAATAGTTTTAGTTTTGTTAAAGAAAAAGAAAAGAAGAATTAATCTAATTGTATTTGGTTGAGAAAAAATATGTGATCTTTTTTTTTAGCTATTTTACTTTGATATTGGAAAAACTTCCTTACGCTAATAATATATATAATTTAAACTTACTAACATGGGTTATGGTCTACTGATGAAATTGCTTCATTTTTAACTAGAAGTTTCAAGTTTGAGTCTTGATATGAAAAAAGTTTTGTTGAAAGCTCTACTCGTGAATTGACTCTAAAGTAAGCGATCTGAATTTAGTCGCAAAAAATATAAGTATAATTTAAACTTATTTTGAAAAATGGTGCGTTTTGGGAGTGCCTTGGCAACAAATACATTACGTACCATTCATTTCGAATTCACGAGCAATTACTTTTTCTTCTTTTCTCTAAACATTTCTTTTACTTTGATGTATGATTTCTAGAAGGTTGTTGAGGTTTCAAATTATGAACTAGAATATTCGAGGTAGTGTCTTTTCATAATAGAGTATACATCTTCTTCTTAATATCCTCGATCCACTTCTATATATAATTAGTTATATTTTAAATAATTTTATATTGTAAGAAATCATAACTATCGGATCATTTCTTTAGGAAATTAATATCGATAACCTGAAAAATAGGATACATAACTTTTAAAATTTTTGTGATATATATATATATATATATTTTTTAATCTATTCTGAAAAGAATATTATCTTTCTAAATGTAAAAAAATAATTAAATTTTAATTTTAACATTAATTAAATAATTTATAGCCCCACAAAGTATATCATTCTCCCTTTAATTGTAGAAGTTTGCGAAAAGGTCATTATTTGAATATTAAACCCATGCTCCACTAAATCTAGATTTGCTCAATTATATTCTTTACATGGGTCATCAACTGCTGAGAAACAAAGACATCCAATCCCATTATATAAATCAACTTTCTTCCAAATTTCTATACCCAAATCAACATTTTTACAATACCTCATCTTCTAATTCTCTCTACACTAATTATTCCATGGCTAATTCCAGTGACAATAACAATAATGAGATTGTGACTGAAATGGATGGTCTGTACAGAATCTATAAGAACGGTCGAGTCGATCGTTTATATGATAGAAATGATTTATTAACGTACGTACCCCCATCACTTGAAGATCCAACCACTGGTGTCTCCTCCAAAGATGTCACAATTTCACCACATGTTTCTGCTAGACTTTACCTTCCAAAAAACACAACCAATTCTACCCAAAAACTTCCCATTTTAGTCTATTACCACGGCGGTGGACTGGTTCTTGGATCCGCATTTTTTCACTCGTACCAACGTTACCTCAACATTTTGGTTTCTGAAACGAACGCAATCGCGATTTCAGTAGAGTATCGATTAGCCCCCGAGCATGACGTGCCTACAATTTATGAAGATTCTTGGACTGCACTCCAATGGGTCGCGTCACATGCTAGTGAAAAATTCACTAATGCTAATGAAGACCAGTGGCTAAAAAACTACGGAGACTTTAGTAGATTGTCAATATTTGGCGACAGTGCTGGTGGCAACATAGTTTATCACATGGCCATGAGAGCAGGGAAAGAAGGTGGTATTAATAAAAATGTGACGATAAATGGTTCGATTCTTGTTTGTCCTTACTTTTTGGTTCCACTTGAGAACATTGAACAAAGTGTATCATACAAGAATTGGATTGTTATTAGCTCACCATCAGAAGCTGGGCTTCACAGTCCAATGATTAATCCACTTGCTGAGAAGGCTCCTTGTTTGTCTCAATTTGGATGCTCAAGATCGTTGTTGTGTTTTGCAGAGAAAGATGAGTATATTCCAAAAGAAATTGGGATTCAATTCGTTGAGGGTTTAAAGAAAAGTGGTTGGAAAGGGAATTTGGAGTTCATTGAAGTTGAAGGTGAAGGTCATTGCTTTCAACTAGCTAATCCTGAAACTGAGAAATCTCAAAATTTGATCAAGCGTTTTGCTTCTTTTATCCAACTTAAGTAATTAAAATTATTAGTGCTACATTATATTAGATGTCGTACACTGCTATAGTAAAATCATTGTTGCTTCAATACTTGCCTTATCTTGATTTTTGTCAGAATGAGATGTCATTTTCGATCGTCTTGTAACAATAACATTATGTTATATTATGTTTGATTTTCTTTTTTCACGGCGGAAGACTTTAGACTTGGTCATGAAAAGAAAAGGACAAGATTGCCTACATGATGGCTTTGATGATTATCAAACGTGGGAGGCAAACACATGTCTTTGGTTTTACAAATAATTAAAAGTATCTGATCTCTATAATAGTTTCAGTTTCTTATAAATAAAAATGATAAAAAGAATTTCTTTAATTGTATAAAAATATTCAACTTTAGAAAATAGACGCCACCTTAACAGATGTACCAATTATGAAAATCATATTTTTTTCTTCTTCTTTTTTCTTTAACATTTTGTTTTTAAGGTATGATTTCCAGAAGGTTGTTGAGGGTTCAAAATAATGACCCAAACTAAGCTACTTTATATAGTGGCGGAGTGAAAAATTCTGACAATAAAAATAAATTAACTTTCATATTTCTCGTTATTTCATTTTTAGTACTTAGTCCAACATCTAGAAAAAAAAATTGGACTTTTTTGGCAAGGTAGATAGTTACTCTAGTCAGTTACCGATGTCGTTTAAGAAAAATGTTATTGTATTGATGATAAATACATCTAAGTGAATACTATTTGATCCGATATGAAGTAAGTATCGGAAAAATACATCCGGAATGACCAAAGAACTTAGAACATTTATTTCCAAATAATGTCTAATTCTGAGATATATATACCATTTAATCATGTTTAATAGCCGTGATCCTATCCCTGTAATCAGCAATATTCACCGGACTAATTAATAAGAGCTAGTATTACGCATCAAAATTTGATGGGGGTGATTTAACTTTGACCGAGCGAACCTATTCTAAATGTGTTGGGATTAGTATTTCGAAAACTCAAAATGTTAAGAGACAGAAGTATAGCTAAAATTTTACGAAGGAAGGACGTTCAAATTTTGAATTATAAATTATTTTCTTATGATTGCGCCAAAAAAAAATGTTAAGCTACATAATATTTAACTAAATTATAGTTTTTAAACAATTTTAATTAAAAAAATACATTTTTATGAAACTTAAACATGATTTTAAGGTTGAATTTTTGATCCATTTAGTTTCAGAATGTTAGGACTAATTTTAAAGCAAAGGTCCATTTAATTTCAAGAGATGATTAGGTCCAACTAGTCCAAGTTTTAAATTAAGAATTGGAAGGTTACAAAATAATAATATAACTCTGTGTAGACGCAGAAAATCAAATTTGAGCGTCTCACGTTCAGGAGATCTATGCACACTCTTGACAAATAAGCTACTATTTTAATCCAATAGATAAAGAAAGGGAAAAAAAAATTAATTCGATAGGTGGAAGAAATACAGTTTTGAATTATTATATATTTTTTTTTAAAAAAAGTTAAATATACTTATGAAGTTGACGCCACCCTTAATCCTTAACAGATCAATTTTGATGCCTTGGCAACAAATAACTAGGAGAACACTTTTTAATAAATAATTACTGATTTTAGCGATATTTTTTTATTTATTATCATTTATAGTAATACATAGCAATATTATGATATATTTATCATGCATTAAAAGTGAATTATGCATGCAATATAACTGTATTATAAGTGTTTTAAAATATATTATGCTTGTTTGGTAAGAAATTGACACAATGTATTATAAGTGTATTAAAGTGTGTGATAAATATATTATTCATGAATAAAACTTGTATTATATGAGTTTTATAATTTATTCTCGCTAATATGTATTAAAATTGTATTATAATTGTATTATAAGTATTCAATGAAAAAAAATATTATTGCTATAAATGATAAAAAAAAATTTAATGTAATACATTTATGTAAATTTTCCATAAATAATTGTATTGTGCGTATAAATCGAGTATTATATTTTAATATGTAACATTATTAAAATAATTGTATTGTTTTGACTTAGTCATGAAAAAAATTCAAGATTGATGATGGTTCCACTCTTATGGCGGCTTTGATGATCATCAAAAATAGGAGGCAAATGCATGTCTTTTGGATGGTGGCAGAAGAAGAACTTGTTTAAAACGTTTTGGCACCAACTTTGTAAGCAATAAGTTACAATATTTTATTGTGGGTTGAAGCCATCAAATTTGTCAGTTATTTTCAGGCTTAAATTATCTCTCCGTCAATGATATAATTATATAACACTGAATTAAATTAAACTGATTATGTAATAGTTATATACATTATCAAAGTAAATATAGGTTAAATCCTTATTTAATTTGATGTTTTTATGGACGCATGCAGTTCCCTATGCAGTAAGTGGGATCAAGCCACCAACATAAATTGTGGTGCAGTGGTGGAATTGCTTCACTCTTAACTGATGGTTTGAGGTATGGGTATGAAAAAAAATTCTATTTGGAACGCCACTCCGAATGATTCCTGCAGTGCGCGATCTGAATTTAGTTGAGGCTCCAATGCGAGGTCCAGACACCAAGTAGGAAATCAAAAATAAAAAGTGGGATCAAGATACATGTATCTGTATGTATCTAGCGTGATTCGTATGTATCTGAAATATCAGATACATGCAAGTGGTGAGCAAGATGAGAGAGAGGTGAGCGATATTTATTATGTATCCAGATACATGCGAATCCACTTGAATACAATGTATATAGAATGTATCTAAATTATGTGGACTCACAAACATATGGTAAGATACGTAATATTGCAAACTAAAGTGTATCTAAATAATTAGCTCCTAAACTAGTGGAATTTATGTAAGTTCTCCATGTATTTATGTAGCTCTTAGCTGCATTAGTTTAAAATGGTTGTGTTCGAAACTCGGATCAGAATTTCATGTGAATCAATAAGTAAAGGTCACATGTTAATTAAATAATTATGTTGTTAATATAAGTGTAATTTTAAACTTGAAAATAACTTCATGATTGTTGTTGGTGGGATGTGGTAGGTATATATCCTGTGAATTAGTTGAGGTGCGAAAAAAATGATCTCGACACTATGATTAATCAAAAAAAAATAATTTAGAGGCAAATTTGATCTAATAGATGGAATTAATGAAGATATTTTTAATGCGTTAAGTATTTTAATCCAATAGATAAAGAAAGGAAAAAAATTAATTCGATAGGTGGAAGAAATACATTTTTGAATTATTATATTTTTCTTTTTAAAAAAAAAGTTAAATATACTTATGAAGTTGACGCCACCCTAAATCCTTAACAGATCAATTTTGATGCCTTGGCAACAAATAACTGGAATAACACTTTTTAATAAATAATTACTGATTTTAGCAATTTTTTTTATTTATTACCATTTATAGTAATACATAGCAATATTATGATATATCTACCATGTATTAAAAGTGAATTATGCATGCAATATAAATACATTATAAGTGTTTTAAAATATATTATGCTTGTTTGGTAAGAAATTGACACAATATATTATAAGTGTATTAAAGTGTGTGATAAATATATTATTCATGAATAAAACTTGTATTATATGAGTTTTATAAATTATTCTCGCTAATATGTATTAAAACTGTATTATAAATATATTATAAGTGTCCAGTAAAAAAAATATTATTGTTATAAATAATAAATATTTTTTTAATATAGTATATTTATGTAAGTTTCCTATATTTAAATGGTACACTTTTGTTACCATTCCAAATTTACGAGCAACTTAGAATTTTCTCTTTCCTTTCTTTAACTTTTCTTTTGAGGTATAATTTGTTGAAAAAATTGTTGTACAATCATGAAAATAACAGGAGTAAAACTAACTTAAATAACAAAATTTAAATAATATAAAATTCAGCAAAAAAGTAGAGAAAAGGAAGAGATTAATTGCAAATCTGTTTTACTCTGTTAAAAAAAATTGAGAATTTATATAAGTGAGAATGATGTTGACACCCAATTTTGATCTTCTACAACGCAAATTAGCTATCAAGTTTCTTTAAATTTCGAACATTTTTGAAATAATTAGCTTTTTATAAAAAATCAAAAATATTTTCATGTTATTCTTAACTATTTTTTATCTTTTTATAAATTTTAGTATATTATACATATTTTTATATAACTATATCTTTGATTACTATTTATGTAGTTATTCAAAAATTATCTCAAAAAGATTTCATTTTTAGCTAAATACAATGTTAGTTAGGTTAGTTTAATTATAGTTTGCATTTTTGAAAATTTTAGTTTTTTCTAAAAAAAAAAACAAAAAAAAAAAAACTCCCACATCAAAAATTGTATGAAAATTTGAAGTTTTTGGAGCCTATATAAAGGCCCATATTCTTATTAATAAGGAGAAGAAGTGAGAGGTTTTTTTAGCTATCCCAAAGTTAAAAATTTTCTTAACTTGGCTAGGAATTTGGACTCTTGTCCCCAGCCAAAAAGTTGTGAAAATTTTTAGCTTTCAATCTATATTTTTCTTCAAGGAAAATAGGAGATTGAAGTCGAAATTTAGGCTAAGAACAGTGTTCTTATAACGTCGAACCCACGAAGGTTTGAGTCTAAATTTTTAATCTTTTTTTTTTGTTTGTTTGTTTGTAGATTGGAGTTCCATCAAGCTCTTAGGTGGTGGTGAGGTTGTCTTCCGCTCATCGTCTTCAGTCTTGTTGCCCGAAAAGAGGTAAAATCTTTTCTCAACTTTATTTTATTTAATTATTTATGTTTTATATTTAGTTGATTCGTAGTCTTTTTTTTAGTTAGCATGTATTAATAATAATTAGATAAATGATATAATATTTTATAGTTAGTATGTGTTAGAATTAATTAGCTATCATTTGTTAGGATTATTTCATGAAAAATCTTAGTTTTGTTCATTATTTTTTTCAAATAGTTTTCTTTGACAATATAGATTTTCATGTTTTTAATTTCTTCTTTTAACATGATTTAGATAACAAAAATATGCTTAAAGTTATTATTCAATTAGAACTTTCATGGCCTAATTGATTTAATTCTTTCTTTAAAATTTGAGCTAGTATAGCGTATACATTAAATCCGTATTCTTTAGTTACTTGAATATATTTCTTCTTTCCTTTCTTTTATCCACATATATGCATGTTGTTAGTCACTTCTAGGATGCTTATCCATTTGATAATTAAAATATCAATATATGTTCCTTGGTTTAGCTTAAAATAAGTAAATGCTTATGTAATTTTATTTTGGTGCATGTGATATAAATTCGAGTCCATCTTTGGACCCCATCGTTGCATATCGTTGAATTTTGAGTCTCCCATCATCTTGTTTGAATTGCTGGAAAGTTGATAAATGGAAAAGAGGTAATATTCATGATTTATATATTGATATTGGGCTGTATACACGGAATATATGTAGAAAACAGTGTTGTATACACTGATATACAGTATCTTTTTCCGATATAACAAATGAGATGGCTGAATAAACAAGAATACTCTAATGTATAAAATCATCTTTTAATGTCAATAAATGAAAAAAATAATGACAATAAAGAGAGAAGATTATAATCGGTTAAAAATGGATCAAATTAAAAGAAACGTTAGGCAAATGCCGAATTTGTCATAATGAATACCTTTAAGGCAATTCAATTTTGCAGCAACTGTATGCTGAAATATTAATGCAAACATTAAAAATAATAGTAATTCTTTTAAAATATTTAAATAATTATTTTTCCAACATAATTTCTAGAAGTTTTTGAAATATCAGACATTAGATATTTCAACCCTTCCATTTTCTCGTTGTTCGATCACCTACTATTGGGAGGATAATGACAGATATTTTATAAATCATATATCTATAAGCCGATCCGTTTATTTTGGATGAATTTTAAATAATGACAATAGATAATTTTACTCAATCAACTTGTTTAAAAAGAAATAAAAGAAATTTGTTTGATTATGATCTACGTCATATATTTAATCAGCGTAACATAGCGAATGCAACAAGTTGGTTGCCTAATTAATTAGCTGTTAAAAGTCTTACATGGTGAGAAGTCATAATTAAAGTTTCCGTTAATAATTTTATATCAGTTTATATGATGCATTTTTTTAAAATTTATCCTAAAAAGAAAGATTTTTTTCTATATCTAAAAACAAAAATAATTTCATTTTTAAATTTGTTATTTTATTTTATAAATGATTTATATATTTGTACTTAGTAAAAATCATGATTTTTAAAAATCTTTTTCTTAAACCTCATATTCACCAGTTTAAATTGGAACGAAAGGAGTACTAAATAAGTAAATGTAACCATTATTCTCTTCACATTTATTTTCCTCCCTCCATATTCAACCTCTTACATTCTAGAAGAGGTTAACAAGTCAACCAAATCCCATTATCTAAATCTTTCTCCCAAATTTCTATACCCAAATCAACTTTCTTACAATTCCCCATCTTCTAATTCTCTCTACACTAATTATTCCATGGCTAATTCCAGTGACAATAACAATACTGAGATTGTCACTCAAATCGATTGTTGGTATAGAATCTACAAAGACTCACGAATCGAACGTTTATATGACGCACTTGGCTTAGCTTACGTACCCCCATCACTTGAAGATCCAACCACTGGTGTATCCTCCAAAGATGTCACAATTTCACCACATGTTTCTGCTAGACTCTACCTCCCAAAAAACACCATCAATTCTACCCAAAAACTTCCCATTTTAGTCTATTACCACGGTGGTGCACTAGTTCTTGGATCTGCTTTTTTTAACGCATACCATCATTACATTCAATTCTCCATGCTCGCATATAGCGAATTTGTATTATTGATCACTTGCAATGAACGAAATTATTATAAAACTTCATCATAGGTTTAGCTTCCTCGGATTCAGGTTTATATGTCAGAAACACATGTCCATCGTCAACTTCAAGATACACCAATTCTCCGTCCCATCCACTCTCCTTCACACCGTCAACAAAACGAACCCCAATTTCTAAAGGAATTATATCATCTTTTTTTCCCATACACACCAAAATCCTCGAACAACCTAGCCCCGATAAAGATGGAGCCTTTTCAGAAAGTGGGTTAATCAATGGACTATCAAGTGGGGATAATAACCCAGATTCTAGTGGTGGACAAATATAGCCCCAAATCTTGTTAGCCAAACCTTCTTTATCAATTTCTACATTTGGGAACAAGAAATAAGGATAAGCAAAAATTGATCCAGTAATTTTCATATCATTATTCAAGGTATCTTTGCCGGCCCTCATAGTCATGTGGTGCACTAAATTGCCACCAGCACTGTCTCCGGCTACAAACACTTTACTAAAATCACAAAAATTCGTTAACCACGAGTCTTTATTGTTACTACCAGACGAATTTTTATCAGCATGTGAAGCGATCCATTGAAGTCCAGTCCAACAATCTTCATAAATCACTGTTACATCAACTTCTGGGGCTAATCGATACTCTACGGAAACAACAACGACATTTAGCTCAGAAGCTAAAGAGTTGACGTAATTGTGATTCCAATAGAAGATGGCCGATTCCATGACAAGTCCGCCCCCGTGGTAGTATACTAACACGGGGACTTTTTGGGGATCGGAAATGTTTTCAGGAAGATAGAGTCTGGCAGAGACGTGGTGTGAGATAGTGACGTCTTTAGAAAAGACGCCGTTTGATGGGTGTTGTGGCGATGGTGGAACGTAGAAAGAACCGTGTACATCGTAGAAACGCTCAACGCGACCTCTTTTGTAAAGTCGGTAAAAGGAATCTACTTCTGCAATTATCTCATTGTCATCGGAAGCCATGGTGTTAATGAAAATATGAGGATGGTGTTATGTTTAGTATGAATACTATCACAATTATGTTGCCTTAGATATAGGATTAACTATCTATCTAGGTGGCTCTTTTTAGTAAAGGAATCTTCTTGGTCAAATTTTAAATGAAAAATAAATGATGATCCAAATGGACGGCCTTGAAAATTTAAAACAATGAGAATTTTGATGGGAAAGCACGTTGAAGACAAAAAATGATTACAACTTGATAGCGAAAGACCGAACAATATGTAAAGACTAAATTTTTACAAGAATGAACATGATGTAAGAACAACATTTTGACAACAATGAAATAAAAAGAATGAATATATATGATGCAAACTTTTGTCTTTCCTTAATTTACTGTCCATCTCATCAACAGTTCTTCCATGTTTTCTCAATTTTCAATCTTTCTATACGTGAAATACTGTCCATTATGATAAGCACACTATCTTCACTTATGGAAATTATATCTCCTCCACTTTCACTATTGCTGTCCAACAATCTCCGTGAAGATTTCTGAAGTTCAGGTTTAGCATTTTAATTTGGCTGGTGTAGAGTTTTTCTCAGCCCAGGGTAAGGTGACTCAAAGGCTAAGACTAGTAACCCTTTGCTTTAGGATCTCAAATTCCGAGGACTTTGAAATATTTTAATAATGAATTTTATGATTATTTTTTTTCAATAGTACTAAAGATTGTAAAACAAAAAAAGAAGTACAAAATCTATCCAAACAGGGAAAGAAAGAAAATCTATTTACTTTTTAACAAAAATATTTTAGAATTTTGAATGAAACTACTCAAATCTTGTTTTTACAATAACATCCAAAATAATATATTGAAAATACATGGCTAACATCTTATTAATTTGAATTAATCTATACTTTTATAAATAATAATCTATAGTATATTAAAAGCATCAAGACCTTAGAAATATTGATTGAACTTTTTGCGTTTCATTAAAAGACCCTTCTTTAGACAATATATATGGCTACATCATATGTCAACATGAATGATTTGGTAGTCGATGTTTATCCATTATTCAGAATCTATAAGGATGATCGAGTTAAGTGTTTTGATGAAAAAATTGCTTTTTGTTGCCCCATCTCTTGATGATACTTCAGTTCTTATAAGTAGGGCTGTACAGAGCAAATCGATAAACTGCAACAAACCGACAAATCGAACCAAATCGAAAAAAAACCCGACTAGTGGTTTGGTTTGACTTGGTTTGGTGTTTGGAAAAAAAACCCGACCATTATAGGGTTGATTTGATTTTAACTAAAAAAAGTCAAACCGAACCCAAACCGACCCGATTATAGATATACTACTTTTAAATTATGTTATACATAAAAATATTTATTAAAATATAATTTATAAATATATTTTTAAAATTTTTCATAATTTGTTTTTCTTTCTTACATTTAGATTTGGACTTGAGAAGTCCATCTAAATAATATACAAAAACGCCCATCTTATAAAGTTAAAACTTCAAATAGTGTTTTGTCTCCATCTTATATGTTGATATTTTGTACTAGAACTCTTTTTAAGATGCACTGCTCTGTGCTTTTTATTAGACTCTATGAAAAATCCGAGAAACCCGAAAAAACCTGAAAAATTCAAAAAAAACCAAAAAAACCGAGAAAAATTGATATCGAAAAATCAGACTTTTATTGGTTTGGTTTGGTTTATAGATTTAATAACCCGACACAAATGGTTTGGTTTGGTTTGTAAAGAATCCGAACCAACCCGGTCCATGTACACCTCTACTTATAAGTATATAGTTTTTTGTTCACAATTTAAGATGGAAATTGGACAAGCCATCGACATGATTGTAGAACAAGATTATATATAATTTATCTTGATTATGGAAACAATATAGTTCCAACTTTTTGTATCAATGCATTTTATATATATTGAACGGGACCAAGTAGAGATAGTTATTTTTATGTGTTGTCTATTATTCAGGTAAGTAGTATGATTCTGATATATACTTGTGTTGTGCATATGTTTTCCAACATGTTTAACAAACCACGATGATTTTGATAAATTGTTTATAGTTAGGGACAGTGCTGGTGGCAATATAGTTTACAATATAGCTATGATAGCGGGAATAGAAGGTGGAATTAATAAAAATGTCAAATTTGTGGTTCGATTCTTGCGTTCCCTTGTCGATCCCAATTGAGAATATTGAACAAGTTGTATCGTATATGATTTGGATGGCGATTGCTCCCACATCGGAAGCTGATATTAATAGTCCGGAAGATTAATCCACTTTTTGAGAAGGCTACTTGTTTGTCTCAATTTGGATGCTCAAAATTATTATTGGTGTATTGCAAAGAAAGATGAGTATATGCCAAAAGAAATTGGAATTCAATTCGTTAAGGGGTTAAAAGAAAAGTGGTTGGAAAAGGGATTTGGAGTTCATTGAAGTTGAAGATGAATTGATTAAACGTTTTGCTTCTTTCATTCAACACAAAGTGATCGCATATTTGGTCAGAGCTATAGCTCCTAGTATTACCATTTAATAATCCGTTGCTTTGGAATTATCTTAGATTTTATTTAGAGCATTTAATAAGTATTTCCTCCATTTAACCTTGTTTGTCTTATCTATATTTATATCAATCTATCTATATCTATCTATATTTATCTATATCTATATCTATTTATATCTATATTTAACTATATTATTATAAAAGCATGAATATAAATGTTGATTGACCAAAATATTCACTAAAAGTTGATTTACTTATTTACCCTTTTGAGTTTAAATTTCCTCCATCTAAGAAATTACTAATAGGTATAAATGTAATTTTGTACTAGGACTAAACAAAACATATTTCTATTAAGACTAATTTTATTACAGGATACATACTATCCTCTTAATACTAGGAGCTTAACATTAAATCTATTTCAAATAAACTATGAGTAGGGAATTTCTACACATTTTATAATATTGATTGACCAAAATATCCATTAAATATTGAATAATTTTTATATCCTTAATGAGTAAATATTTTATAGTAATAACTTTAATTAATTTCAAAGACTTACATATTTGGATGATAATTAAATAACAATTATTTTAAAAAAATAGTAAATGATAATTTTGTCTATCGTAGAAAAATAATAAATAGTAATTTTATCTTAGAATCTTTCAATAAAGGGCAAAATGTTTAATCAAGAATTCAATGAGATACAACCTCTCGTCACTAATCTTTTTTTCTAAATTCAAGATGATTCGAGACCCAACTCCTGAATCCCACATCGGATCTCAATTTGAGTGTTGGATCCCGAGTTAGAAATCGAGGTAAGATTTCGAGTGGGGTGTCAGGGTTGGGTCCCAAGTTAGGTGTCAGGGTAGGGTTTATGTCGGGTGTCGGAGTTGGATTTCAAATCGAAAGTCAAAGTCGTGTCCCAGGTCAATTATTGATGTGGGTCCGTAATCGATTATCGAGATCGAATACTGGTTTAAAAGTCAGATCTCGTGGTCGGGTCCTGAATAAAAAGTCGGGTCCCAAATCAAAAGTTAGAGTCAGATCCTAGGCCTGAAGTTGGGATTGAATCCTAGATCAAAAGTCAGGATCAGGTGTCGAACCTACTCAAGAGTCGAAAGTTGAGGTTGGGTATCGTGTCTCTTTTCAAGATAGGGTGAGGTCAGATTCCGATTTGAAAATCGGGTGCAGAGTCAAATCTCAAGTCGAAAGTTGGGTTCCGATCTAGGATTCGGATCAGGCCCTAGGTCGGGAGTTAGTGGCGGAAGTCAGGTGTCAGATCAGTGTTAGGTGTCAGGTGTCGAGGTCGAATATCGAGCTTGAGTTTCGAATCGGGTTCAGGGTCTAATGTCGGATAGAATCTTGGGTTAGAAGTTGCGTCTCGTATTGAGTCTTGGGACAAGTGTTGGATCGGGTCCTGGGTCTTGAGTAGGGATTGAGTCTTGGTTTGAAAGTTGAGTCCCAATTCAATTGTCAGGTGCGGAATGGGACTCTGAATTAGTCATTAGGGTTCGTTTTTGTATGATTATTGATAGGGAGTAATGTGAAAAGCACGTTCATAGACACTAGTTATTATAAAAGCACGAATATAAATGTTGGTTGACCAAAATATCCACTAAAAGTTGATTTACTTATTTTCTCTTTTAAGTTAAAAAAATTTCCATCAAAAAAAATTACTAATGGGCATAAATCTAATTTTTACTATGACTAAACAAAACATATTTCTATTAAGACTAAGTTTATTGTACGATACATATTATCCTATTAATACTAAGAGCTTAAGATTAAATCTATTTCAAGTAAACTATGAGTAGGGAATTTTTATACGTTTAATAATATTGGTCGACCAAAATATCCATTAAATATTGAACGAATTTTATATCCTTAAGGAGTAATTATTTAATAGTTATAATTTTAATTAATTTTAAAGTCCTACATATTTGCAGAATAATTAAATAACAATTATTTAAAGAAAATAGTAAATGACAATTTTGTATATTGTAGAAAAATAGTAAATGATAATTTTATCTATTATAAAGTCTTTCAATAAAGGCAATGTTCAATCAACAATATAATTCAATGAGATATAGGTTTTCGTCATTAACCTTTTCTCCTAAATTCAAGATGATTTGAGACCCGACTGCTGGATCCCGAGTCAAATCAGGGTCGAATCTCAATTTGAGTATCGGATCCCGAGTCTGTAATGACCCTCAAGGTCATTTTTGGAATTTTTGTAAAATGACCATTTTACCCCTCCCTTTAGATGCCCCGAGTCATTTCTAATTGTTACCGGGTGTTGATTTTTAGAAAATCCTTTGAAAAGTTAAGTCCTTGGAAATTTTGAGTTTCATAAGCTTTAAGTGTTAAAAAGTGGTATTTGGGGTCAATTAGAGCTACGGGTCTCAGAATGGAATTCCGTCGATTCCAGCAGCTCCGAAATGTCGAAATAGGCTTAGGAGACTTTACGGAATCAATTTTGGAGCTGTAACGAAGATTTGAGGCCTTGAGTTGAGAATTTGAAGAACTTTAAGGCAAGGTTTGACTTTGGTCAACTTTTGGAGTTTCGATACTCGGAATGGAATTCCGACAACTCCGTTGGATTCAGGAGATGGTTTTTGGTCTAGAAGAAGTGTTGGTTGAATTTTTAGAGGTCCCGAGTCCATTTTGGTATTTTAAAGGCCTAAGTTAGTTTAGTTGCGACTTTTTGAGTTTTGGGCTAACGAAATCTCGAATTCAAATTCTGATGGTTCCATCAGCTCCGGAATGACCAAATTAGGCTAGTAGCACTGTTGGAATAACTATCGAGTCAATCGATACGAGTTTGGGGCTATTTGACGCTTTTGACTTTGAAATTTAGCCTATAGTTGACTTTGGTCAACATTCTTGGAAAATGCGCTCGAATAAAAATTCTGACAGCGCGGTTAGTTCCGGAATGTTGATTTTGGTCTAGAACAACCCTTCGTTCGCTTTTTGAGGCTTCCGGACTAATATCGAGGCCCGCTGTGAAATATGACTTAAAATGACTCTTGGATGTGAGACCCACTTTTTATTATAATAACCTCGTATGAGAATTCTGAATGCGCCATTGAGTCCGAAATATCGAATTTAGTAGGGTAGCATATCTGGTTTATTTTTATCGGATTCCGAACGAATTCCGAGGGTCCATTCGGAGACTTTAAATAATGGAAAACCAGAAAAATCTGGTGCAATAGTGCAGATTTTGCACCAGATTTTCAGATTTTTCTTCTCAACTTTGAACCCTCATTTCTTGAGTTCTAGAGCTCCAAATTGGGTGATTCAAAAGGCAAAATTATGAGATTTTTCGTGGAGAACGCATTGGAGAGATTGAAAACTGATTTGGAGCATTCGATTCAGGTAAAAATCGTGATTTTATTTGCAGCAGTATCCATTTTCGGAATGGATTTTTGAAGAACTTTGACAAGTTATTTCTTGACCAATATAAATCCGATTTGGGTGAATCCAGAGTCTATCTTGCGTGGAAATTTAAGGAGAACATCATGGAAGTTTCAGAATCTGTTTTTGGCACGTCGTTTGAGGTAATAAATTGATTTTTAGCTGCAGATTTAGTGATTTTCGGAATGAAATTTTATTGAATTTTGAAAGAGTGTATCTTGGTCAATATAACTTCGTTTTGAGTGATTCTTGAGGCTAGATTGTGGGGTTTTTCACAAGGATCATCATAGTGCAATTTGTTTGGGTTGAAAGAGTCTCGTATTTCCAGAATCTACTGATTTCGATGCTGCCATTTTTGGTCCTTTAGTCCGAATTTATGAGTTTTGGTTGTTTGATCGTCTTGCGTAATTTCCCACCCCGAATTGTATTATAAATCTGATTTTTGAGCTTGGGGTGACGTTTAGAACCTGTTTTGGGGGTCAAATCCGGAATTTCATATGTGGGCCCCACAATTCCCGTTTTTAACCCAAAAATTGGTCCATCTCCAAAAATTATGAAATTAGTGTCTAAATGACCGTATCGATGTTGTGGTTCTATTTTGGACAGCTTGGTAGCGTTCCGAGACCGTTCGAAAGGAAAAAGCTCCAGCACAGTGATTTGGAGCCCGCGTGTTTGGCCTACAGGTAGGCTACGGTTTACCTTTCATTAGATTGAGTTGGAATGTGTGAAAGCATGTTGAAATAGTTGGGATTTTGATTGGGTAGTTTAATTGTATATCTCAGGTGTTAGAAATCATGTTTTAGGCTTGTTATCAGGTTTTTCAGGTATTTAGAAGCATGTGTATCTTATCGTTATTTGTTAGTATTATAAGGAGAGTTGAATGAGCATGTTGTTGATACTGTGGAGTATGTTGGCCTTAGTATAGGTGTTAGAAATCATGTTTTAGGCTTTAAATCAGGTTTTTCAGGTATTTAGAAGCATGTGTATCTTATCGTTATTTGTTAGTATTATAAGGAGAGTTGAATGAGCATGTTGTTGATACTGTGGAGTATGTTGGCCTTAGTATAGGTGTTAGAAATCATGTTTTAGGCTTTAAATCAGGTTTTTCAGGTATTTAGAAGCATGTGTATCTTATCGTTATTTGTTAGTATTATAAGGAGAGTTGAATGAGCATGTTGTTGATACTGTGGAGTATGTTGGCCTTAGTTTAGGATGTAAACTTGCTTTATATGCACGGCGTCGCTCCGGTGGACTTAGATCCCTGTAGAATGGTGTAGCGGGCTAGTGCCTAGTAGTTGGCCTTAGCTAGGCGATACCCTTGCTCTTAATAACACTCCCACCCATAACTCGGTATAGTCATAACTTTTGAGATGCGTTGGCAATACTAGAATTCGTGATCGTTTGGCTTTGGCTCCGGTTCAAGTTTTGGCGGCATATCAGTTGACTCATTAGGGAGGAAATTCTCCGTACTGTTGTTGATTAGTTGGAAAGGATATATTCGAAACCATGGGATAAATTATCTATGAGCATCCGGGTATCCAGTTCTGGCCTCTATTCTGGATTATCTATGAGCATCCGGGTACCCAGTCCCGGCCTCCGTTCTAAATTATCGGGGAGCATCCGGGTACTCAGTCCCGGCCTCCGCTGACTTGCTAGTATGACAAGCATCCGAGTATCTAGTTCTGGCCTCGATCATACCGATGTATTACGGCGAGCATCCGGGTATACAGTCCCGGCCTCGACCGCACCGATGTATTACGGCGAGCATCCGGGTATCCAGTCCCGCACTTATGTATTATGGCAAGCATTCGGGTACCCAGTCCTGGCTTTGGCCACTTTGAATATTCGGGCGAGCATCTGGGTCCCAGTCCCGGCCTCGACCCCTAAGTCACCCCTAGATCGATTGACTCTTGGAGATTCTGGGTTTTGGAAATGATACAGTACTTCAGTTCCTGACATCGCATATTCTTGGTTCCTAGCCTTGGTAGTTGTAGCTATTCTGTGTACTCGGCGAACTTATGGGGATTCGTTCGGGTTTTTATTTAACTTGCGTACGAGTGTCCCGGCTGGGCTTATGGGGGCCCAGTTGGGTATAGTTAGCTGTAGCTCTCGTAGATAGTACTCTTTTCACTTTAGATGCTTATGTTGATTCCTATTTAGGCTTATTCCTCTTTTTCATATTGTTTTCACCTTTTCTGCTCAGTCGGCCTATGATGCCTACTGGGTACCTGTTGTCTTGGTACTCATACTACACTCTGCATCTACTTTTGTGATGCAGGACCAAGCACCAGCTACTGTCACGAATAGATCGAGCTTGTTGCAGTCAGATTCGGAGACTAGGGTGATAACTTGGCATTTTTGGATCACTTCTGTCTCCTTCAGAATGGATGGCCCGTCTTTTGCCTTTTGAGACTAGCCAGTTGTTGTATATATGTTCGGTCCACTTTCGGGACTTGTACTCGTATTTTATTTTGTAGCAGCTCTGTACTTATGACTTCCAGGTTCTGGGAGGGATCTTTAGTTGTTTAAAACATGTTTTGGTTTACTTCCGCTTATTCATTCTGTTTACTTTTATAATCCAATGCTCTTATATAGTTTTTGCCTTCAAACACATTACTTGAAGTTCCGGGTTGACGGATTGGCTTACCTACTAGAGGGTTATAGTAGGTGTCATCATGACCTACGAAATTGGGTCGTGACAGAGTCAAAAATTGATGTAAGATTCAGGGGTGTTAGGATTGTGTCCCAAGTTAGCTGTTAGGGTGGGGTTTTGTGTCGAGAGTCGGAGTTAGGTTTCAGATCGCGAGTCGAGGTCGGATTCTAGGTCAAGTATCGGAATGGGTCCTTAATCGATCATCGGGGTCGAGTGTAGGGATCATATCCTGGTTCAAAAGTCATATCTCGTGGAATGGTCCTAATTCAGAAAGTGGGTCCCAAATCAAAAGTTGGAGTCGGGTCCTATGTCGAAAGTTGGGATCAGGTCCTTGGTTAGATCCCGATTTGCAAGTCAGATCCAGGTTCTGATGTGGGGGTCATTCCCGTGTCGGATGTTAGGGTCGGGTAGGGTCAGATCCTGATTTGAAAGTCAGATGTAGGATCGAATCTCAAGTTGGAAGTCAGGTCCCGATCCGAAATTCAGATTGTGTCTAAGGTATGGAGTTGGTATCGAAAGTGCGGTCCCGAATCAGTTTCATTTGTCAGGTGTCGAGGTCGAATTTCTAGTTGGGTCCAAAGTCGAATATTGAGATCGGATCTCGAGTCAGAAGTTGGGTCTCGATTCGAGCCTTGGAATAAGTGTTGGATTGAAAAATGGGTCGAGAGTCAGGGTCAAGTCTTGATTTGGAAGTAGAGTCCTGATTCAGGTGTTGTGTGTCGAGGTCGGATGTCGGGGTCGAGTGCCTAGTCGGGTGTCTAGATGAGACTTTGAATTAGTCATCAGAGTTTTTTCTTATATGATAATTGATAGGGAGTAACGTGCAAAGCACGTTGATAGATACTAGTACTATATTAAAAGTGTGAATGTATTTAATAATGTTGTTTGAATTTTTTGCCTTTTATTAAAAGACTCTAGTTTAGACAAAATCGTCTTTTCACATTTTTTTCTAAAATTTATATTTTAAAATTAAAGAGTCCTAAAATATATGATAAGAGATACTATGTGAATTAATAATTAGGGAGTCCTAAAATATATGGTAAGAGAAAAATATTTTTTTAAAAATTAATGAATCCTTAATTTATTGTAATAAGTAATTCTATGTTTTCTCAATTAAAAAATAATAATTAAAAAAAAACATTACCCGAGAGGCTTAGAGGTAACCTCAACGTAGGGAAAAAAATTAAAACTAAAACAAAAACAAAAAAAACATAAAAATCAACCAAGACGCTGCCTCTAGAGAAAAAAATACTTCCTTTCAAAAAAATTTATAGAATAGATTGGTTTAAAAACACTCCTATTCATAATCAAGAAAATAACATATCCTACTTAAAATAGAAAAACACATATATAGAAGTTAGAAATGTTGATTGGACTTTTTGTCATTCATTAAAAGACCCTACAATAGACAACACTGTCATTTATTTCAAAATTAATTAAAATAATAAATATTAAAAAAATTATGTTTGAAAGATGTAAAATCTCTTAATTAAAATTGAGTCATCGTGAGGTTGTCCAATTCCATGTAGAATTGGTGAAGTCGGCAAACCTAGTTGTATAAGGTTTACAATTATAAGGTTGTATATGTTTTGGTTAATGTTAATTTAGTTAATATAAAGGAGTCTGTAAATTCTAGGAGTCTAGGATATTTATATAAAATATACCGAGTGCAGCCTTGTAACAAGCATTAGTCAAGCATTATGTTTTATGTGTTTTTTAAATTTTATTCTAATCAAATTTTATGTTTATGTTCGTATTTTATGGTATTTTTGTGTGTTTTATAATTGATCGAGGTTTTAATTTTATGAACATTTCAAATTGGATGGGATTTACTATATTTTTCTCTTTCTCTTTCAGTTTCGTTGATTTCAAGGCATTGATTGATGTTGTTTTGATATCCATTATTAGATATATTTTCAAGATATTATATGATGAAGACGGTGTAGAAATCACTTTGGAAGACACTAAAAATAATGTAGAGCACCCAAAATTATTGGATGTCAATCCATCTTCAAATCGGAAGGTTTCCAATTCAAAATTCTTTATATATATCAATTGATTGGTTATTTAGGCCTTTAAAATATTTGTTTATATCATTTATATAGATATAATATTTATTTTAATATCAATTGCTATTTTTAAATAACTTTATTCTTCTTATATATAGTTTCATTAATTGATGCAAGACACACGTGCAAAATATATATTCTAAACTAATAATATTTAAATTTTGTGTCAAGTTATTATCATACAAATAAATTAACATATATAGTAGATACACGTTAAAATATTTGACTCTTATTTTAATGAAAGATCTGGCATCATGGATATCTTATTTTGAGTCATTTAAGAGATCAATTATGTATGGAATGAGGGTAGATACACGTTAAAATATTTGACTCTTATTTTAATTAAAGATCTGGCATCATCGATATCTTCTCAATTTTGAGTCATTTAAGAGATCAATTATGTATGTAATGAGGACAAACAAAACCGTCAAATAACTACGTAACAATTGATTCGACGTATATCTTTAGATGCTTCAATTATTCAATCGAAGGTATAAAATAATACTTAACTGGACCACATGATCCTTTTTCAAAATATAAAAAGGATTGTACTATATTCAAAATATTTTCCCCATCAAACAAATGACCAATCATGCTCAATTTTTTATCATTTACTTTGATTCTCTGCACCCCATTCTAGCTAGCTCTGATTATTAATAGTTGGATTATGTTGTTTTCTCTTTACTATAGTATTAAAAATTAACTATGACAAAAAGGATAGTAGTATTATTTATTTATTTATTCTTAAAAAAACAGTGCTTTGGTAATTAATTCAATGCAACGTAATTATTTATGCTGAAGTTTTCTGTTAAAGAGTTATAATAAAGGATTCTATCGTTTGATTATCGGTGGAGACGGTGGCGTATAGGCACATACGGAGGTTGAGCAATATATATATAAATTAGGAAATTTATTCGCGTTTCGCACGGTCCTTTAAATCTTCATTAAACTTTTAAAGTGTAAAAAACAGTAATTAATAATATTGAACAAACCTAACATAAAATTTTTAAAAATATATATATAAAAAAAAAAAAGAAGCTATTTGAGGAATATCTGTGTTCTTTACCTATCGGCATGGAAGTGATCCTAAAATTAGTATTGATTAAGAATTTAAATAAGTCAGTATTTTTAAAAAATGATTTTTTTTTGACAGTGTTCTTGATGCTGCGCAAAATTCAATGTATCATGTGAATTTTATCAACTAAAATGTTTCACATAAACAAATTTCCAAAAAGAAATTACTCCCTTAGTTGCATTTTAACTATCGTTTTAGTTCAAAAAAAGTATCACAAAATAATTATCACCTTTAAAATTCAAGACTAATGTCGACAATTATATCATTAACTTAAAAGAAATATGCATAATATTTATATTAAATAAGGATAACTTAGAAAATTATACCTTGTATTTATTAATTTTCTTGATGTGCTTGGAAAAAAAGTAAAACGATAGTTAAAATGGGACGGAAGGAGTAACTAATAAACATATATGCACCCTCATCAACTTATAAACACACTTTAAGTTCTGCATCAATCACCTTACAATTTTTTTGAAGGTAAACATTCCAAGCAATCCAAAATCACTATGTATTGAAGCTGTTTGCTATACATATGTCTCAACTTGCCATACTATTTTTAAAGACCTATCGAACTTTTTTTTTTGTGAACTTCCACTCTAGATGGCATACATTATTTTAGAAATATAGATACAAAATAGAGGAGTTAGTATCCTCGCACCTAGCTTGTATGGACAGATCCATACAGACATATTGGTAGGATTTCAGTTAAAGCTCATAAAATATTCAGAGTCTATTGAAAGATAAAATCTTCTTCAATACAAAGAGAAAATCCTGTCACGTGACATCATCAAAAGGATATTCTATACAAGTTCCTTAGTTACCTTTCACAAAAAAAAAGAAGAGAAAACTCTATACAAGTTCCTATTCACATATAAGAAGTTTTTTATGAGTTTAGTTCTAAAGATTGTAACTGCATTTTGTCAACATTTAGTTCCCCTTTAACCTTAATTGGAAGCAACTGAAAGTTGGATAACAATGTAAGTTCTAAGCAGTTCAAGTCCCAATTAGCAAGATAATCTGCAACTCTATTCCTTTCCCTGTAGCATTGAGGTAGTATCCAATTGTCCATTACTTCTAGCATAGATTTGATCATTAAGATGGTGTCTACAATGCTCCAAGAAAACTCACTGTTATTCACAATGCAGTCGACTAAAAGATTTGAATCACTTTCCATAAATCAGATTCCTATATCCATTTTGAACACAATGAAAAGTTCTCAAACCTAAATAAATACAATCAGTTAGTTATAAATTACATAATTTACAAAATAATATCAGTAGAAAACATATAAAAGATCAAGGTAGCTTACCTGCTAAACTTTTTCAGAGAAACTGCTTAGTATATTCTTGAGAAACTTTCTCTGCAAATTTGGATAAAATAGAATACGGAACTTCTTTTCTTCCCAAGGCTCATCAAGAGAAATCCCATTCCTTTTTATATCATCCCTTAATAGCATTTTAGTTATGTTGTTTAATTCATTTAACAGATGTTTTATGTCCATAAGACACCAAAGTTCACGGAAACAACTAAATTCCAAGTTAATCCTAATTGGTAGCAGAAACATTTAATACAGTGCAGTCCTACACAATTACTTTAGAAAGTTTCATAAAGTAGAAACAGGTTAAGCAATTTAATTAAATTGAAATAAACAAAAAACGTTAAGAAAAAGCAATTAGTATGTTATCATGAAGCCTTGAATCATACGAAAATGAAAATTTCGACCGCTAAACTTTGGAATGTGTTGCAGCTTCCAGACCAGTGCTAAAGGGATAAAGAGTATCATCTAGATCAACAAATTTAAATTGCTTCATCACAAAACTTGCCCCAAAAAAAGAGATTGAATGAATGAAGAAATGGTATTTTGGCAACGAATTCTTTCAGAAAAGATAACTAATCAAAAAGAAGACAGTGATAAAAAATAATCTAAATCAACCTAAAACAACTTCAAAATTCAATCTAAGTCTCAATCTACACTTCTTCTTGTGTTGACATATGATTATTCCAAGCAAAAGAAAGGGGTTAGCATCTTATATGCCCCCACTTCATAGGATAAAACAAAGCCACAATTCTATAGCACATTTTTTATGTTAACACAAAAGAAAGTATATTTTTGACCTGACGCTTGCTCCCATCAGAAAATCTCGAATGGACAAAAGTAGGTCTAGAAAATGGTAAAAAGGCAAGCTTCTTCAAGTGAAGAAAGCATATTAAAGTAAAACTTATGCACTTAATTAATAACTAAAGGTACAAATCATAAAGTAATCAACTTTAAATACATATTCTTGATAATAAAAACTACACAAGCATCATAAAATGAAGAATGAACCAAAGGAGAAATAGAAAACTGAAACCTTTTTCTTTAAGAAGAACCTAACATAACCAGGCAGTAAAACAATAACCAAGTTATGTCATGTTATAATATGAACATAAATAATTGTTCAAATGCTTAAAATATATGGTCGCAACAGAAAGCAAAAGAGCAAACCTTTCTTTCTTTCTTTTCTTTTGCAACTCTTCAAGAGTCAATATTTTTTCCTTCAACTTGTTTCTCTCCCTAAAATAGTCAAAGCATTAAATCTTACATTAGTTAAAAAAATTAGCAGAAGGTAAATTACAAACTGAACTCTTCAAAACCCAAAAGTTCATATATAAAAGGTTTCAAAATGCAACATTAGAGTCATGTCTTGTTATTAACTGTGAAAATAAGATAGCAAATTACATCCAATGGTTGAGTTACATGTCTATGCATTGTTTAACCATTTTGATGAGTTGACAAATTTATCAATAATGTCGCCGAAGACACTGTATAGAGCAGTTTTCTAGGCACAAACGTAGAATTGCTGGTAATAACTTGCAAGTGATCTCCATCAATAACGTTCCATCTTTTTCTATTAAAGTGAAGTGACTAACTTGCAGAGGCTATTTATTCAAAATATAGGCAACATTAAAGTTCTTTATACAATTTTAGAGTTAAAAAGAAATATCAAAATATGTATGTCATTATCTGTGTGTTATCCTTCTCAAACATATTTTTCCAATTAAAGCAACAAAAGAGGAAAAAATATAATCAGCCAGTGTAGTAAGATCGTATAATAAAAGCTTTTAAGAGATACATATATCACTGAACCTACAAAAATTTTGAAATCAATAAGTCAAGCTTACCCTTAGATGAATGCGACTTAGGTATATGTTTTGGAAATAAGCTTTTGGGTTAAACGCAACAGGTTTTTTCTGGCACTTAACTATTTTTCAGCCTAAATAAAAAGATTAATAAATACATGGCTAAGAGGGGGTCAGTAAGGAGTTCATCAACATATATATTCAAGAGAAACAGACCACATTTATGAGGAGTATAAAATAATATATAAAATTTGTAAAGGTAAATGAAAAAATGACAGTAGATTATTTTGTACTTGTATAAAATGGGATTCATATTTAATGAATCTTTCATTTTGCAAAAGTTCAATGACAGAAAAAAATTGCAATGGATTGAAAAAACTCGATGCACAAATTTATGCCAAGGATAGAAGAGATTACTAACATGATATAACAGATATCGAATATAACAGAGGTGGTTGAGATTATCAAATATTGAAGACGAGAGATGAAGACATTATCCTCACAATTAGGGTTGTACAGGACAAATCGATAAACCACACCAAATCGACAAACCGAACCAAACCGAAAAAAACCCCGACTAGTGGTTTGGTTTGACTTGATTTGGTGTTTGGAAAAAAAACCCGACCATTATAGGGTTCGTTTGGTTTTAACTAAAAAAAGTCAAACCTGTTATAACCCGTATTTTTTCACATTAGGACATTTTGGGGATAATAGTAACAAGTGAAGGGAAAGGCTATGTTTGATCTTGTTGGATACAAAATTCTTATGACTAAATTGGGATGTGGTAATATTGGAAAAGTTGAAGGGTAAAATTGGAATTTCAAAGTGGAAATACTAGAAAAGGTTAAGGGTAAAATTAGAATTTTTCATGTGGAAATACTATAAAAGGTTAAGGATAAAATTGGAATTTCAACTTGGAAATATTAGAAAAGGTGAGGGGCAAAATTGTAATTTCACATGGATATCATCCAATTCCTAGAAGATTCAAGAGAATTGAAAGAAGATAGAAGAGGAAAAACTCTAAAGAAGACAACGAGAGTATTTCGGCCAAGAAGAACAAACTTACCCCCTTGAAATTTCATCCCCAAAAATTATTTTCTCCTAGTATTCCCACTAATTCAAGGGTCCTTTATAACATGGTGGAGTTATTTTGGAAGATTGGAGGCTTGTTTCATTGATTTGGGAGTGAAGAAGTTAGAAGGAAAAAGGTAAGAATTAATTCCTTTTTGTTATGTTATGAAGGTTGTTTATGTTGTAGTATGTAGAGATGTGTAGAATTTATGGAAATATATATGGAAGTTTGCATGGTGGGTTTTACATATGTATAAATCCATGTATATGAAGATTGTGGAGGCAAGATGAATTAAATTTTTGTGTAGTATTTTAGTAGTAGTTATGGAGTAGTAGTTATGGTAAAAAATTTATGTGGGAATTGGAAGTTGAATGAATTTATTTGAAGTTGGAAATATGGGTTAGGTGATGAAATGGAAAAAAATTAAGTTTGTATAGTTTGTTAATTGTTGTTGTGATTCTTGGAATATAAATGAAGCTTGAATGATTTAAGTTGGTATTGAAATGAATTGTAGGAAATTATGTCCTTATAGTATGATTTCATAATATTATGGAAATAAAGTTGCTAAAGTGTGGATTGTTGTTGTTGATTATGAAGTTGAAAGAAGAAAATGAATTATAATAGCTTTGTTGCATTTATGGAGCTTTTGGGTGAAATAGGGAATTTATGAATATTGGGTAGCTTGCTTGGAAAATTCTTCACCTATGTTTGAATGAGTTTAAAGTAATTTATGAACATGAAATATTCATATTTATTTGAAAGTGCAAAATTAGATTGGAAATTATTGCACTATTTGAAAAAGAAAATAGTTTATGTGGTGATGCGTTTTAAATTGGTTATTGATGGTATTGGTGTTGTTGTTGGCATGGTTGTTGATATTGTGGCCGAGTTGAAATCTCGGGGTTGTTGTATATATAAGGGAGATGCTGCCGAAATTTTTGTAGACAAGTATTGGTTAGAATGAAATTCTTAAAGTTTTATGAATAGTAATTGATAAATGTGACCAATTGTAGATTTTGGAGGAAACAAGAATTGAATTTGGACAACCGTAAAAGGCCAATAAGGTATGTAAAGCTTTACCTTTTCTTCTCTTGGCATGTCTTAGGTGTAATAGGTTTGGATACGAGCCTCGGAGATGACTATACCCTTCGGAATCGACACCTAAAATTGACCATTTTCTATTCAGTAGAATTGAATTAAGTATTTATGAATATTTTTAAAAAATTATCTAAACTTCTAGAATTTGCACAAATAGGACCCGACTACCTTGAAACTCTTATAAATAACGTTATGAAATTTAACGTGCATAATTTAGGTACGCCACCTCATATGATCGAGGTGGGCCCCACTATTCCGAATTTTTCTTTGTTATTTCGTTTGGCTTATGTTAGGTAAAATTTATAATAAACTCTTTGCTACTCTTCCGAATATTATATGACTAATTATTTCGTTAAGTCCCATAATATATTTTGGAATATGGAGACAATTTTAGAAAACTATTTTGACATAGACTATCGTGACATTGGAAAGACTTGCGCTACTATTATTATTCAAGTACTTTTATATATGATTTGTTATCGAAACTATGATATCGAGTCTGTATAAATATTTTATATTTTAAATTGCATTTAGTTTCTCACTACTCTACTCGTGCATACTATAACTACTCTTTCACTGAGCCTGGGCCAGGATATGTTATCAAGCGTACTTTTCTGCATTGTTCGCCGTGCCCCGACGTGAGGGGGCAGGTACACTATGTACATGGGTTTGTGGAGTTATGTTATGCCATGTACACATTTGTTGATGTCTGATGACATGATATGATATGATATGGTCATCTGATATGATATAATCTGTTACGAAGATATTTTCTACTCTAGAGTTATGTTGTGCTGTGGCGTCAGTGACGGAGTGGTGACCACGTTTTGTTCACCGAGTCCTATAAAATGGGATCGGATATGGCATATGACTTTGCATGTGTGATTTAGGATTATGATAAGTATTTTGATATTCTGGACATTTAGTTCGTTTTCTGCACATACTATTCAGATTACGGTTTTATTTATTACAGTTCATGTTTTACATATTCGGTACATTTTTCGTACTGACCCTTTCTTCGGGGGCTGTGTTACATGCCCGCAGGTACAGACATTCGTTTTGCTGACCCGCCTGCTTAGGACATCTGTCGTGTCGTTGACAGTGCTCCCTTGTCCGGAGCTTATCTTTTGGTACTGACTTTTTCTCTGTATATTTGTATACGTTGGTCAGGGGTACGACGGGGCCCTGTCCCGTCATATGACTATGCTATCATCTGTAGAGGTCTGTAGACAGAGTTATGCTGTGGATTTTGTATATATATTTTAGGTTTTGTGTGTTTTGTGACGGCCTATCAGCCCTCGTGCCTATATCTATTTTTGTGATCTATTTAGCAATCTCTTCTAATTACTACCTATATTTACTGGGTTAATATGCTAATTTGGGATAAGGGTATGTTTGGGTGCCCAACTCGGGCATGAGTCACGGTCTACGGGGTTGGATCGTGATAAAACCAAATTCAAACCGACTCGATTATAGATATACTACTTTTAAATTATGTTATGCATAAAAATATTTATTAAAATATAATTTATAAATAATTTTTCAAAAATATTCATAATTTTTGTTTTCTTTCTTACATTTAGATTTGGATTTGAGAAGCCCATCTAAATAATATACAAAAAAGTTCATCTTATAAAGTTATATTATAAAGTTAAAACTTCAAACAATGTTCTGCCTCCATCTTATATGTTGATATTTTGTACTAGAACTTTTTTTATGAAGCACTGCTCTGTGCTTTTTATTAGATACTATGAAAAACCCGAGAAATCCGAAAAAACCCAAAAAACCCGAAAAAAATTGATATCGAAAAACCCGACTTTTATTGGTTTGGTTTGATTTAGATATTTAATAACCCGACACAAATAATTTGATTTAATTTGTAAAAAATCCGAACCAACCCCATCCATGTACACCCCTATTCACAATATTAATAATTCACCATTAGTAGTCATGCATGACGTTTAATAATTTAAAATTTTATTTTATCATTCCATAGTATGAATTACAAAAAAGCTCGTTTTCTGCTGCCAAACAATTAGTGACCATGCTAAGCTCAACTTTTTGTCATTTTCTTAATTGTACCCATATTTAAGCTCCAATTATTAGTTTTATCTAAAGTTATTTTATTCCTTCGAAAATTTGGCGCAACTCACAGAGAATTATAGTTAAATACTCAATCAAATATTCAGCTATGGATTACTCCCACATCAGATAATTCTCCGGTTATACAATGGCTTCTGACGACAATGTGGTAGTCAAAGAAGTCGAAGACTACTTCCGGTTATACAAAAGCGGCCGCGTTGAGCGTTTCTATGACGTACACGGCTCCTTCTACATTCCGCCGTTGCCAGAAAACCCAACTTCCGGCGCTTTATCCAAAGACATCACTATCTTACCCCACGTCTCCGCCAGACTCTATCTCCCGGAAAATACCACCACCGGCCAAAAACTCCCCGTCTTAGTTTATTACCACGGCGGCGGGCTTTGCATTGAATCCGCCTTTTTTACTTGGACTCACCGTTACGTCAACTCTTTAGCTTCCGAATTAAATGGCGTTGCTGTTTCAGTAGATTACCGCTTAGCCCCAGAAGTTGATGTGCCAACGATTTACGAAGATTGTTGGACTGCATTTCAATGGGTCATTTCACACGCAGATGAAAATTCCTCTAGTACTAATAATAAAAACTCGTGGTTATCAAATTATGGTGATTTTAGTAAAATGTTTTTAGTTGGGGACAGCGCCGGTGGCAATATAGTGTACCACATGACTATGAGGGCCGGCAAAGAAATCTTGAATAATAATACGGTGAAAATTACCGGATCGATTTTTGCGTACCCATATTTCTTAATTCGAGATATAGATATTGATGAACAAGGTTTGGCTTATAAGATTTGGGTCAATATTTGTCCGCCATTAGAGTCCGGGTTATTATCCCCAATTGATAGTCCATTGATTAACCCGCTTTGTGAAAAAGCTCCTTCTTTATACGGGTTAGGTTGTTCAAGGATTTTGGTGTGTATGGGAAAAAAAGATGATGTAATTCCTTTAGGAATTGGGGTTCGATTTGTTGAAGGTGTGAAGAAGAGCGGATGGGATGGAAAATTGAAGTATCTTGAGGTTGACGATGGACATTCCTTTCAGATTTATAAACCTGAATCTGAAGAAGCTAAGCATATGATGAAATGTTATGCTGCTTTCATCCATCGCTAGTAAATGTGCTCGCAAAAAGTATTTTGCGTTCATACAAATTCGAAAAAAGATAGCACCTTCCTGTAGGACAAACAAAATTTGCTACACCCGTGTGTTGGATTTGGAATTTTTTTTTTGTTTGCTTCAATTATCTTTTTTATCTTGATATTAAATTGTTGTCACTGATCGATCTTTAATGCAAAATAAAACTTCAAATTTCAATAAGTATCCAAGTAGATTTTTTTTCTAGTTATTATAAACTACAAAACTTGACATATCGAGAAAGAAACAATAAAATTTTACTTAGGGTCTGTTTGAAATTACAATTGCACTGTTTGGTTGCTAATTATAAGGTTATATTAAATTTTAAAAATAAAAGTTAATTATTTAAACTTAAAATTTATATTAGACAAATAAAGGCTTTTATAAATGATATTAAATTAAATATTTAAGATATATATTGTCTTTTGAAAATATAATAATTAATAAAAATATGTTCTTACAAATATTATTAAAAATAATTGATTTATATTTTTTAAAATTAGTAAATTTTAATTAATTAATCATAAAAACTAAAAATACAAGATTTCTTTTAACATCATGAAATGCATGTTTGGCAAAAATATTAATATTATAAATATAATGTCATAAAGTTATTAAAACATTTGACAAAAAGATGACGAAAATATAACTAAAAAATAATTGGCTTGCCAAGTGAAATATTATGTCAATACTACTAAAATAAATGAAACTGAAAATATGACATAACTTCTAAATTCAAAATTAAATTTTAAACACAATACTACTCTTATGTAAAATTTCTACATAATGTACATAAATATGATTTACAAAAAAAAACATAAATCTTCAACTTTATTCAACAATGACTTCTACTTTAATTTAAAAATTCGAATACTAACAAAATTATGCTAATGAAAATAATAAACATAAAATAAAAAAAAAGTAATACAAAAAATTGCATGGAAACATATGAAGTAAAGGTTGAGAAAGAGAATGAAATGAAATTTAAATTAAAAAAATATATTTTTAGAAAATATTAGAATAATAAAAATAATAAGAATTTAAAAAATATTAATAAAAAATTATTAGAAAGTAGAAGCAGTCGGGACCGGGTTTCTTATCAGATATCAGTACAGAAACTTAAGAACAGAAAGATAAAATCAGACTCAAGATTTGGAGAGGTTGGCCTTCTTTCTGGAGACTGCTTAGGGGATATTTCCCTTTTCCTTTTAGTTTTGTTTTCTTCCTTCACCTTCTCTGCTTTTATTTTTCTCTACCTACTTGTTGGCTTTCTTACAAAGTTTTTCCTTGTCATGTGCTTTGTGACCCTTTTACCTCTAGGATCAATCTTCTTAGAACTCCTTTCAACCTTTTCCTCACCCTTTTCGGACTCAGTTTCATCATCATTATCTCCTTTTGATACTTCATCAATTTCATCTTCTTCAGATATAATAGACTCATCAACTTGTTTCAACTTTCGTCTTCTTCTCTCTGTAGTTTTATTTTTGCTTACTTTCATAGCATCACTCATCAATTTTTACAAAGAATTTCTTGTAGTGGGGTGGGATTTTGACATAGAGTCTGCGGAATCCACTACTTTCTTCTTACCTTTGTCTGAAACTAGCTCCATTCACCTTTTCAGTCTCCAAGACAAGGGCATATTGAACTTATCATCTTCATCCTTAGGAGTACTTAAAAATGATGGAGCATTTTTTAGAGTTTCGTTCAATCTAGGAGATAGTTCCTCATAAAGAAAAGGATTAGCATTACCTGGTTCTACTTTCGAAAAAGAAGTCACAATTTTGTTCTTCATGATTGCGAGACTTTTGCAGCTAAGTTTTCAACTACCAACTCTTCACTCATTGTAAGAATAATTGACTTTGTCTTTTTATTTCTAGAAGATCTCCTTCGAAATGTTGCTCTGTAATCTCATCTGAAGACATACCCTATAAAGACAATGACAACTCAGTTTCAAAGGAGGGTTTGAGCTGAATAGACTCATCTGGTGACAGATTTTGGGGTTCATTAAATTCTAGAGTAAAGGAAATGATAGAAAATTCTTGTTTATTGACTTGAATGGAGGAATCAAGAACAGGTCTCTCTGACACTTCACCCACAAGAGGGTTGAAGGGAGAGCATGAGATGATGAAATATCAAAATTTTCAGAAAATACAGTAGGATTAATATCTTGAAGGACTTTGAGCATATATTCTTAGTGGTTGAATTTGGATTAGACATCTTAGAGTTAGAGGACTAAGAAAGAGGAATGAATTTTGTGAGAGAAGGATGAATTTTTAGGACAAGTTAGGGTTTGATTTGAAGAGAGAAAAAAAATATAAAAGGAAAGAAAAAAGGTGTATCAAGTCCTTTCGAAAGAGTCACAACATTTGAGTTTTAACTGGTGGGACAATGGTCAGAAGACAGAGAACTGACATGTGGCAATCACATGGTTCACACAATCAGTTAATAAGCAATGTAAGGGATACAAACCTAGGACAAGGTCCCTCTCCAGAGTTTTAAGAATGAATGTTCCTATCTTTCAGTTTTCCTTTTATTCAAGCTTACTTCATACGAGTATATACCTGCACATGTACTAAATTGACTTTTCATAAATAATGCAATTCAAAGATTAGAGATACCTGCATCATGATCATAGTCAAGTAGAGTTGTAAGCAAATGAAACACATTTACTTCCCATAGACATGTAGTTATTCACATTTTTCGACACAAAGCAAGTATTGGCTTACACTTCCCTGCAACACAAGTTACTTGTTAGACTTGGGAACTCATATTAATCATTGTCCTCAATAATCAGCTAATGGCACAATCAATTTTTTTTTTGTCCAATATGGCCAGATATCCTTTATCATATTACTCTTAAGTACAGAGTTAGGACCATGTTCATTGCTCTATTTCACCTTTTGGCTAAGGTAGTTTGAGAAATTTTCTTGATATCTCTTCCAAGCAGAATACTCATTCTTTAGATGTTCATTCCTACCACAATGGAAATACAGGAGATTATTAGATACAAAGACATACTTGTTGTGAGGTTTGTAAGGAGGAATGATGTTCAGGCATCCTAATCCTCTTCCACCATTGTGCTCCTGATTTGTCATATTTTCAAGCATGTTTATTGAGGAAGTCCATTTCAGAGATTTTCTCAGCTCTTTTTTTGCTTGGATAAAGTCTCTTTCAAGTTGAGCATTTCTTTCAAGAGCCATGGCTAACTTCTCATTTGCTTCATTCAACATATATTCAAGTTTCAACTACAAATTATCAGCTTCACCTTTTTCTTTAAAGCCTTTCTTGTTGAATTTTTGAAGCTCATGATTAAGTTTTGTATTGTCAACCATTAACATCATAATCTGCTCCTCCAGATCAGATAGATTCAGTTCGGCGTTATTTAACTTCTCTTCAAGCTTAGTATCTTTATTTTTAACATCATTGTTACAGTTTTGACTGCTCTTGTTCAGCTTTTTGAATTCAATGTCAAGCTCTACATTATCAAGCACTAAGACCAATATCTGTTCTTTCAGATCAAACTTTTTTATCCAACACCTTTAACTTTTCTTCAACCTCATCTTGTACACTCCTAACTTCATTCTTGCAATTTTTACTGCTTTTGTTCAAATTTTTGAGCTTTAGATCAAGCTCAACATTGTTGCTTATCAAGACCATAATTTTCTTTTCTAGATCAGTGATTTGAGACACTAGAGCAAGCTTTTCATCTTGAAAAATATCAATAGTGTTATTCATCATATCCTTCTCATTTATCAACTTAGTGATTGAGTCAATCAATACTGCTGCTAAGCTTTCCAATTTCTTAGCGAGTAAGTGTGCAAGTTTTGTCCAAAATCAGCAAGAGTTACTTCTGTTTCATCATCAGCATCAACTGACTCGTCACTTGACTGAGCCATGAATGCAAAAAGTGAGTCAAAAACTTCTTCATCATCTTTTACGATGACCATGGAGGCATCTTCTAGATGAGTATACTTCTCAAAGTCACTTAAGGATTTTCCCTATACAACAAGAGCTCTTTTGATGACATAATCATCTTCAGCCTTTCTTTCCTTCTTAACAGGAATCAGGTCCCTTCTTTTATCTAAACCATTCTTGTCATCTTCTTTATATTTTATCTTATGTGTTGGATAATCTCTGATGAAGTGCCCTAATTTGCCATATTTGTGACACAGATCTGTGGCATTTGCAAGTCAATTGGAGTTATCCTTCTTAACAAAACCTCCATGCTTTCTTACAATCTTATTAAATATCTTTGTCAAATAAGTTATATCTTCATCATCAGCTGAAGGTTCACTTTAAGCAACTTTAAGAGCAAGTGTTTTCTCTATTTTTGTCTTCTTCTTCAGACCAACTTGAGCTCAATTCAATTCATATGTCTGAAGACTCTCAATCAAGGTATCTATCGTGAGAACATTCAAGTCATTTTCTTTAGTTATTGCATCCACTTTACTAGCCCAAGACTTGGAAAGGATCCTTAGAATTTTCCTGACACCCATACTTCGAAGCTCGTTGGTAATGGAGGAAAACCTGGTATGCATGTCATAGATAGACTTTCCTTCTTTCATAGTAAAATTCTCATATTGAGTGGTCAGAACATCCACTTTTGATTCTTTAATTTGCTCTGTTCCTTTATGAGCAGTTTACAGACAGTCCCAAATTTCCTTTGGGCCCTTATGTGATATATGTGTTTACTTCTGTTAGTAGGTTGTCATTTAGTTGTCTCCCATTCATAGTGTGTTGTCGTCTTTAGGTCTTGGGCTGGCGCCATCAGGTACGTCCTTTGTTTCCTTGATTGTTTCCTCTTTTTCCCTTGTATCAGATGTTCTTATTGCAGGATCCCCTATTATTTTTGTTAGTTACTTACGATATATACTCTATGCTTACATGTTTTTTGTTCTTTCTTTATCTTTGGAGCTCAGTCGGCCGATGTTTACTGAGTCCCACTTGTTGGTACTCATACTACACTTCTGCACCCTGCAGATCATAGTAAGGATTTTCGCTACTAATTTGGATATCGTGCGAAGAAGCTCTTGAATTTTGAAGACTTAGGTGAGCTCTTAGCGTTCAAAGTTGTCTATCTCCCTCCGTTTTGGCATGGACTAGTCATTATTTTGTATTCAGAGACAATCTATTTTACTATTATTATCATTATATATGTATAAGCCTTGTGTGCTTTATTTAGTTTAGTAGCTCGATTACCAACTGATACCATGTCTTGGAGGTCATCATCTTGTATTGTTATTCTTCTTCTTTTCTTCTTCTTCTTCTTCTTCTTATTATTATTATTATTATTATTCAGTTCTTTTCTTCTGCTTGTGATGGTCCGTGGCCTATAGTTTTGGACTATCGGGTTTAGACTTACCATTGGTAGGTTGATAGTAGATGCCATCATAATCTGAGAAATTAGGTCGTGACAGGGTCCCTTATTAGAAATCAGTATAGAAACTTAAAAAGTAGAAAGATAAAATTTGACTTAAGATTTTATGTGAAAACTCCTTGCTCAAGGGAGAAAAACCATGACCTATCCCTCAGGATTTCAACTCAAAACTTCACTAAAATAATTGAGCCAAAGATTCATATTACAAGCTCTTGCAATCTAGAAATTGCACTCACAATCCCCCTTCTCTTCAAGTAACAACTGTGTTACAGATCTGAAGTAATAAATCTACTGCTTCCAAAATCACTAGTCTCCTAGCTGATTTAAACTTCAGGTGATCTTCATAACTAGCTCTAGTTACTTTGACAAGATGAACAATGGAAAACAAAATAATAAACTGGTCTAGCTTTCTTGATAGATTAGGAATAGACCTTACAAGATTAAGACCAAGCAATTACAATTCTAAGACAAGAACAAAACGATCGATAACTCTATCAGGTGCTTGGTCTTCTTCAAGAGCAAATTTTAGATTCTAGAGAGCATGAGCTTCAATGGATTTTTCTTTTTCAATGATTCCAAAATCCAAGTGAGAATAGTTGTAAAGAATGTATATTTCAGTGATATACATTGCGTTTGATAATTTGTAATCATTAGACAACTAGCCCTCTGCACAGGGACTCGGCTGCGTACACACAGACCTACAGACTTGACAAGATCTATTTTGTATTATTTGTCTGTTGTCGTTATCAACAAGGTGTCCTCAAAGGGACCATGTCATTTACCTATTCCTTGAGTTTCTAAAATCATCAAAATCAACTAATACTGAGCATTATCAATAATAAATTATAACGAAAAAAATAAAAATAAAAATATAAAAAAAGAAATTTAGAAGGAATCAGTTTGTAATTACACCACTTCATAGTCTTCACCTGAGAATTGTAAAGTATAATTATTCCCTGTCAATTACACTCAATTACCTGTTGACCAAGTAATTACATAGTCAACCAAACATGTCAAACTGTATAATTACATCAAATTACGCCAAATTCAATTACCAAGGTGACTTTCCAAACAGACTCTTACTGTGAGACACAAACTATATTAGTTGATCAATAGACGTTTGAGTTGATTATCACATATTGAAAAATCGAAGTTTTTACTTTGGAAAGAATATTGAAGGTGAAGTAATCTAATCAAAGAAAGAATTTGTAGAAATGCTTAACAGATCCTTAATTTTTTAGCTAGATTTCTGTTCAAAATCCATTTTGTAGCACTCTCTCTGTGTCTCTTTCTTTTCTTTCTTGGCATCATCTCAACTACCCCAACTCCGACTTTAACGTCTAAATGCACCGCGCCACTCTATTTTCGCCCTTCCTTTCTATATTTATTGGTCAATAACAGCCTTTTCTGGGAGTTGCTATCATAGTCTTTGGTCAGAAACAAGTTAATTTGAGATTAATTATTTTAAAAATAAATTATCTCATTATATATGAATTAACTTATATTATCATTATGATATAAATGGTAGAATAAATAATTCAAAAAATAACTAATATCTTTAATTAAATACAAAATAAAATAATTTTGTATTTTATTTTAAAATTACTATACCTTATACCTACCTGATTATTTCTTTAAGAACGATGAGAGTATTAGACACATGATGACCTCATCAGTTACGTATCAGTTTTAGATGTTTCCAAATTAATGTCGTAGTTACATACCAAAGGTCATTCACCATTCTTAGAGAAAATAAACCTCAAAGGCTACCGACATGCAAGTTACGTTTATTTTTATGTACAATTTAAAACTAAATAATTTTATTTTATTTTATTGTAACATTATTATTAAATAGTTTTCTCTATTTTAATATATTATCTTCCTGCATTAGCTTCAATAAATTGAGTCTATATTCAATAACTTTAATATAGTATTCCCATTCTAGTCCATGATCAACACTTTCTAGCAACCCATTTTTTTTATTTTCAAAAAATAACTATTGGGACACGAGTCTTTAGTGTAGTTTATATATATATAAATATATATCATTCGCACCTCAAAAGTTAATTGAATCATCACTAATATATACACCATGGATTCCGGCGACAACGAGGTGGCAATTGATTTCCCTAATCTCATCCGTGTCTACAATAATGGCCGTGTTGAGCGGTTGTTCGGTTCACCGACCGTTCCACCATCGCCGGAAGACTCTGCCACCGGCGTCTCCTCAAAAGACATACACATTTCACCGGAAATCAAAGCTAGAATTTACCTCCCAAAACTCAAAAACAGTACTACCGACCAAAACCTTCCAATCTTAGTCTACTATCACGGCGGCGCATTCTGTCTCGAATCCGCCTTTTCTTTCCTCGACCACCGTTACCTTAACCGCATAGTCGCCGAATCAAATATTATCGCCGTTTCAGTTGAATACCGTCTTGCCCCAGAAAACCCACTTCCGGTAGCATACGAAGATTCATGGGCCGTTCTTCAATGGGTGGGGTCCCATGTTGAATCAAAACCCGGGTTCAAAAAGGAACCGTGGTTAGTTAACCATGGTGATTTTGAGAAGGTATTAATTGGAGGTGATAGTGCTGGAGGTAACATAGTTCATAATTTAGCTCTCAGATCTGGATTTGAGAGCTTAAATTGTGGAATTAAAATCTTGGGTTCTCTTCTCTGTTTTCCATTTTTCTTAACATCGAAAGATTTTAAGGAAGACAGTTTACCCAGTAGGATTTGGGGGTTTGTAAATCCATCAGCTGAAGATGGAGTTGATGATCCAAGAATTAATCCGTTTGTTGAAAAAGCTCAAAGTTTATCAACATTGGGTTGTTTGAAGATTTTAGTGTGTGTTGCAGAGAAAGATGAACTGAGAAATATTGGGATACAGTATGTTAAAGCAGTGAAGAAAAGTGGATGGAAAGGGGAAATTGAATTGATTGATGTTGAAGGAGAAGATCATTGCTTTCAAATTTTTGATACTGAGACTGAAAAAGGCAAAAATCTGATTAAGGGAATGGCTAATTTTATCAACAAGTATTCTGTGTGACCTCTTCTTTGCTATGGTCATTTTGGGTAATGTCAAGAAGATGATGCTTTCAGAGTTTGTTTATTATAGTTACATTATACGTACCCCTTTTTAGTAGTATCGTATATTATCAAAATTCCAAATTTAAATGAAGTGAAAAGAAAAAATATCAAAGGATCATAATCAAAGTTTGCTATAAAACAAACTAATTTATCAAATTAAAAAGAGGAATAGTACGAGAAAGGAAGAATTGAGAGATATTTGTATTTTTATTTACACAAGATACACGATTATTTATAGTCAAGTATATCAGAAGATAAGGTAGAGAGCAAAAGGTAATTTGCCATTAATGGGTCTCATTCTCCTAAATAGAGCATCCACTACAAGAACTTTATAATACTCCCCATTGACTGTTGCCTCATTAAAAATCTTGCGAGGAAAATCTAATGAGACAGAACTTAAACTAAGAAAAAAAGAGTATAGGGCGTATATTACTCCATCTTATGAAAACTTTATTTGATATTTTGAAGACGACACATTCTAATCTTATATCTTAGCTTCTCAAAAATTGATGTTGGTAATGCCTTTGTGAATAAATCTGCAAGATTATCACTCGAACGTGTCACAACCCAACTCTGTAGGCCGCGACTGATGCCCGAATTAAGCACCCAAACGTATCCTTATCCCAAATTAGCCTTTTTAACCGAATAAACATAGATAGTGATTAGAAGAAATTGCTAAATATATCATAAAAGTAGATATAGGCACAAGGGCTGATAGGCCGTCACAAAACACACAAAACCCAAACCATATATACAAAACCCACAACATAAATCTGTCTACAGACCTCTACAGATGATAGCATAGTCATATGACGGGACAAGGCCCCGTCGTACCCCTAACCAACATATCCAAATATACAGAGATAAAGTCAATTCCAAAATACAAGCTCCGAACAAGGAAGCACTGTCAACAACGCAGCAAATATCATAAACAAGTGGATCAGCAAATCGAACTTCGGTACCTGCGGGCATGTAACGCACCCCCCCCCCCCCCCCGAAGAAAGGGGGTCAGTACAAAAAATATACTGAATATCTAAAGCATGAACTGTAATAAATAAAATCATAATCTGAATAGTATGTGCGAAAAACAAAATAAATGTTCAGAATTTCAAAATACTTATCATAATCACAAATCATATATGCAAAGACATATGTCATATACGGCCCCATGCCATGGGACTCGGTGAACAAAACGTGGTCGTCCTCCCGTCATTGACGTCACAGCACAGCATAACACTAGAGTAGGAAATATCTCCGTAACAGATCATATCATATCAGATCAGATCATATCATGTCAGATGGACATATCAAATCATATCATATCATATCATAAGCATATATGTACATGGCACAACATAACTCCGTGGCACAAAATACACCACAACCCATGTACATGTCATACATGCCCCCTCACGTCGGGGCACGGCGAAAAATACAGAAAGTACGCTTGATAACATATCCTGGCCTAGGCTTAGTGAAAGAATGGTTACAGTATGCACGAGTAGAGTAGTGAGAAACTAAATGCAATTTAAAATACAAAACATTTATACAGACTCGATAGCATATTTTCGATAACAAATCATATATAAAATTACTTGAATAATAATAATAGTGCAAGTCTTTTCAATGTCCCGATAGTCTATGTCAAAATAATTTTCTAAAGTCGTTTCCATATTTCAGAATATATTATGGGACTTAACGAAATAATTAGTCATATGATATTTGGAAGAGTAGCAAAGAGTTTCCTTTAAATTCTACCTAATATAAGTTAAACGGAATAACAAAGAAAAATTTGAAATAGTGGGTCCCACCTCGGACAAATGAGGTGGCGTATCGAAATTATAGGTGTTAACATTCATAACATTATTTATAAGAGTTTCAAGATAGTCGGGTCCTATTTGTGCAAATTTTAGAGGTTTAGACAATTTTTTAAAAATATTCATAAATACTTAATTCAATTCTACTGAATAGAAAAGGGTCAAATTTAGGTGTCGATTCCGAAGAGTAGAGTCATCCCCGAGGCTCGTATCCAAACTTATTACACCTAAGACATGCCAAGAGAAGAAAATGTAAAGCTTTACATACCTTTTTGGCCTTTTACAGTTGTCCAAATTCAATTCCCGTTTCCTCCAAAATCTACAATTGATCACATTTACCAATTACTATTCATAAGACTTTAAGAATTCAATTCTACCAATACTTGTCTACAAAAATTTCGGCAGCATCTCCCCTATATATATGACAACCCCGAGATTACAACTCGGCCACAATATCAACAACCAAGCAACAACAACACCAATACCATCAATAATCAATTTAAACACACCATAACATAAATTGGTTTCTTTCCAACTAGTGCAACAACTTTCAACCAAACTTTGCATTTCCAAATAAATATGAATATTTCATGTCCATAATTAATTTCAACTCATTCCAACATAAGTGAAAAATATTTCAAGTAAGCTACCCAACATTCATCAATTCCATATTTCACTCAAAAATTCCATAAATACAACAAAACTATTATAATTCATTTTCTTTGTTCAACTTCATAATCAAATTCATTTTCTTCTTTCAACTTCATAATCAACAACAACAATCCATACTTGAACAACTTTACTTTCATAATATGATACCAACTTAAACCATTTAATTTTACCTTTAAACTTTTCCAAGATTTCCACATCCCAATTTAGTCATAAGAATTTTATATCCAACAAGATCAAACATAGCCTTTTCCTTCACTTGTTAACATTATCCCCAAAATGTCCTAATGTGGAAAAAAAATAAAAAAATAAAAATACGGGTTATAACAGAACGAACTTGTTGTATATCAATATCACAATTCTTTTGAAGATCATGTGTGAAGAATAATTTTGATGAAATATGTTTCGTTATGTCTCTTTTTATTAAGTCACTTTTCAATTGAGCTATGCACGCAGTATTATTTTCGAATATAATTGTGGGTACTTTGACATCATTTTTTAGGCCGCATCTTTCTTTGATAAACTGTATCATCGATCTCAACCACACACATTCTCTACTTGCTTCATGGATTGCTATTATTTCAGCATGATTTGAAGAAGTAGCAACAATAGACTGCTTTGTAGGTCGTCATGATATAGCAATTCCTCCGTATATAAATAGATAGCCTGTTTGCGATCGAGCTTTATGTGAATTTGATAAATAACCTGCACCTGCATAACCAATAAGGTATGCACAACCTTTGTTAGTATAAAACAAACCCATAGAAATGGTACCCTTTAGGTAATGCAAAATAAGTTTGATACTGTTCTAATGTCTTCACGTTGGGGATGAACTATACATTGCCAGCAAATTAACAGAAAATGTTATATCAGGCCTGATTGCATTAGCAAGATACATAAGTGCACCAATAGTACTAAGATATGGTACTTCAGGACCAAAAAGTTCTTCATTTTCTTCTAGAGGTCGAAATAGATCTTTGTCCACTTCAAGTGATTGAACAATCATTGGTGAGTAAAAGGTGAATATGTTTCTTCATAGTTGACCCCGGGTCTTTGAAAAAATCCTTGTACAACAAGGCGTGCCTTATATCTTACAATTTCATTTCTATCATTTTGTTTTCGCACAAAAATCCATTTATAGCCAACTGATTTACACCTTCAAGGGTTTGGACTACAGGTCCAAAAACCTCACGTTTAGCAAGTGAGTCTAATTCTGATTGAATTGCCTTTTGCCATTTTGGCCAATCACATCTACGTCGATAGATTTAGGCTCTAGATTTTCACTAGAGCATGAGGTTAAGTGCAACATTATATGCAAACACATTATCAATCGTGATTTTTGATCGATCTAAATTTATCTCATCACCGGTAGAACTTATTGAAATTTATTTATTCACTTGAGTCTCAGGTTCACTGATTTCTTTAGAAATATCAAAATTACTCAAATCTTGACCTTCTTTAGGAGGTTCTTTTGTAGTATCATTTTTATTATTCCTCACAATTCTCTTTTTAGGATTTTTATCCTTTGAATCCAATGGTCTGACATGCTTCAAGCGTGTTTGAGATTCAGAAATTATGATACTAGTAGATGGTTCTTTTGGGATATCAATCCGGATAGGCACATTCACTACAGGGATATGTGACTTAGTTATCCGTTTCTAATCAGTAAATACATCTGGCATTTGATTTGTTATTTTTGTAAGTGGATGATCTTCTGGACTTTCTGCTCACATGTGCGAGTACGTGGATCAAAATGAGATACTAATGAAACTTTTCATGTAATTTCTCTTTCAGGTTTCTTTTTCTCTCCCCTAATAGCGGGAAAGTTGTTTAATCAAATCAATAATCTGCAAATCGAGTAGTAAATAAGTCTCATGTCAATGGTTCAAGGTAGCAAATTTTGAAGAGTGAGTCAAATCCAACATATATGCCCAACCTTCGTTGAGATTCCATCTTTGTACATTGTGATGGTGCTACAGGCACGTTACTGCACAAGCAAAAATTCGTAGATGGGCTATATTTATCTCATGACCAAATACTAAATGTTACAGAGATTATTTATTATAATTTATCATTCTGAGACGTACAGGTGCTATTGTATGTAAGATAGCATGACTCAAACAGTAATTGACAATTTTATTTTCATTAGTAAAGGTCTTGCTATCAATTGTAGGTGCTTAATAAATGACTTTGCAAGGCCATTTTAGTATGAACATGAGCAACATGATGTTCAATTTTTATCCCAATTAATAAGCAATAATCATCAAAAGTTTGGAATGTAAATTCACCAGCATTATCAAGGCGAATAGCCTTAATTGGATAATCTGAAAATTGCGCCCTTAATCTTATTATTTGTGCCAACAGCTTCGCAAACGCCAGATTGCGAGATGATAAGAAACACACATGAGACCATCTTGATGATGCATCTATTAGGACCATAAAATATCTAAACAATCCACTAGATGGATGAACAGGTCCACATATATCCCCATGCATACGCTCTAAAAAGCCAAAAAATTCGATGCCAACCTTCAGGGTCGATGGTTTGGCAATTAATTTGCATTGATAACAAGCAGAACATGAAAATTCATCATTCATAAGAATCTTCAGGTTCTTTAACAGATGTTTAGTTGAATTTTCAAGATTTTTATCTCATCATTATTGATCCATGATGACCTATTCGATCATGCAATAGAGCAAATGTATTTAGATCAGTAAATTTCTGGTTTACGATCAAATGTGATTTAATTGCACTAATTTTTGCATCATATAGGCAAGACGACAAAGTTGGTAATTTTTTCCAAAATATATTTCTTGCCTGAGACACTTTTGGTTATACCAAGTTATTCAATATTTATTTCATTTAGTGTCTCAATATGATATCCATTTCTGCGGATATCTTTAAAACTTAACAAGTTTCTTGGGGATTTAGAAGAAAATTGTGCATCTTCTATAACAATCTTTGACACTTTAGGCAGAAATATAGTAGCTCTTCCGGAGCCTTCAATAATTTTTGAATTACCAGAAATTGTAGTAACATTTGATTTTCTTCTAAGCCAGTAGGAAAAAATATTTCCCGTCTTTAAAAATGGCATGAGTCGTTCCACTATCAATTACACAAATATCCTCGTGATTGATCATTGATCCAAACAAAATTTGAGGCATATTCATATTTTTCTTCAAAAAGAAATAAAGGAAAATTATAATTAAAATGTGGCTCATTATACAAATTTTATTTATTTACATGGATTAGAAAAATATAAATATATTATTTAGTACAGAAAAATAATAAAAAAATTATTTAAATATTATTAGGCTTATCAATGTTCATATTTTCTTCTGAGAAATTAAAAAAATCCGCTACATCTAGATGAATAGGCTCAATATTATCTTCAGAGATAAAGTTTGTCTCTGCATTATTTTCTACCCTCTTCAAGGATGTCTGATATAGCTAAACCAAATATTTTGATGACCGGCAGGTCCGTGACCCATACCTCCACATCTATGACATATATTTTCTGAATTTTTCTTTGGTATTACTAATCATTTCGTAGTGCTAGACGAGCATCATGATTTTAATTTCTTCTTCGATCACGATCACAACTGGGGCCATGACCTCTTTCGCGTTGGTAATAATTTGCTTAATTTATTTGAGGGAGTGACAAAGAACCAACGGATCGACTATCATGATTTGTCATTAACAGCTCGTTGTGGCGTTTAGCAATAAGAAAGTGAGAAAGTAATTCAGAATATTTTTTAAAATTCTTTTAGCGATATTGTTGTTGCACGAGCATATTCGCGGGTGAAAATGTGGAGTATATTTTTTTAAGTTTGTCTTGCTTAATGATTTCTTCTCCACATAAATTTAACTGTGCTATAATTCTAAACAAGGCAGAATTATATTCAGTTATATTTTTAAAATCCATTAATCTCAGATTAAGCAAATCATGACGTGCCTGTGGAAGGATGACCAACTTCAGGTGGTCATATCTTTTTTTTAGATTCTTCCACAGTTTAAGGGAGTCTTTTAACGTGAGGTACTGTAATTTTAACCCATCGTCAAGATGGTGAAGGAGAAATATTATGGCTTTGGCACGGTCTTGACTAGATGTCTTATTGTCATCTTTGATGGTGTCTGTCGGACTCATCGATTCTAGGTGTATTTCGGCATCTAGTGCCCATAATTAGGAGTGGGCGTTCGGTATTCGGTTCGGTATTTTCAAAGTTCGGGTTCGATAATTCGATAATCGGTAATTCAAAGTATATACCAAATACCAAACTTTCAAACTTCGGTTCGGTAATTCGGTAATTGGTAAATAAAACTTTGGTTCGATACGGTATTCGATAATACCATATTTTTTTAATAGTTAATATACAATAAAAATTTATCCACATTTAATATTTACATTAACCTAAAGAATACATATCTTAACTTACATTTTTATTACTACACCATAATTAAGTAATATATGCATTTTAACTTGCCGAATATCGAAATCAAAATTGCTCGTAAGCCACATTCTACGGAGGAGAATGATACATCGTAAACAAAGAGAAAATAATTTATGAATTGATATAGAATAAAAATAATATTACCATGTAAAAAAATAATGAAAAAGAGTGAAAACAAAAATCTCTAATATATCATACATAATTTTTATACATATGTTTTTCTTTGAATTATCCAAAAATTCTACATCACTACACTAATTATTAATTAGTTCCTGCAAAGATATGAAAGAGTTGGAATCTTTCGTTTTCAATGTAACTACCAAACAATTTATGTAGATAACTAACGTGGGAATCATGCAAAGTAAAATTAGAATTCTTAATCAATTGCATAAATTTGAAATTAGAATTTATAATTTTTACATGTACCTGAATTAAATTTTAGCAGTTATCCATAATGTACGTGTAAGTGTGCATATAATGATATAATATACGGTAAACGTGAGAAAGTTGAAATGAAAATGGTAAGGAAAATGAAAAAATGAGATAGTTTCCTCTTACTATACTCTTATTTTTTGGTAATTTGTTTCCAGTTTTTTTATAAAAAATAAAAAATAAAAAAATAAAAAAGTTCGGTATTCGGGAAATCCCGAATATCGAAACTGAAATCCCGAATACCGAAACCGAAATATCAATTTCGATACGGAATACCGAACCGAAATACCGAATTACCGAATACCGAAATAACCCCTACCCATAATGAGTAGCTTTTTTCAGATATTAAACATTTTAAGAAAATAAAATAGCTCCCGCAACAATGGCTATTTATAGTCAATGCAAATTTGAGAACATAGCAAATTGATACAAGTTGAGGAATCCACTTGGGCGATAAAAAATGATGGAGAAGAAAAATGAGGAGGAAAAAAAGAAAAAACAAAGGGGAAAGGGACATCCACTTTGTGGACATCCAATTTCACAACAAGTATTTTCTTTTTGGTTACGTGAAAAATCACATATTTTAAAAGGAGAGAGTAAAAAAAAGTTGAAAGTGAGATGGTCCGAACATGTTTGACAAGGAAAACATCAATTGACCAAGAAAGAAAGTGACTTGTTTCTACAAAAAGGAAATTATGATATTCAAGTTCTAAGTGTAAGTTATTTAAGCTTTCTTCATTTCTATTTACTTGTTTTAACATTATTTTTAATATACTTCCTTCATTTAAATTAGGGTAAAATTGAAAAGAAAATTATTATTACCTTCTTAATTACGTAAAAAGTTACTTATTTCGAAAAAGAGAGAATAAAAAAAATGACGTAATTCGAGGGTATTTTACGAGAAGAAAAATCAATTGACCAAGAAAGAACAAAAAGAAAACCGAGGAACTTCTTTTTCTAAGTTTAAATTATTTAAATTCTCTTTGTCTCAATTTACTTGTTTTAACATTATTTTAAATCTATTAAAAAGTAGTATTATCTTGTCATTTTAGTTTACTTTAGTTCTAATATTTCTATTTTTTACCATTAACGGGAGGCAAATTCAAGATTTTTTAAAAAAAACACGCACTATTTTGAATAGACAAATTTAAAATTTTAGTTTGACAAGTTAATATTTAGGTTCTTAACATTAAACTCATTACATTTTTGAAATTTAGTTAAGAACTAGCTTAGATATTAATTAACCCTACACTTTTTTCTTCTCCGATTGAACAAAATAACTAAAAGTATATGCTACATCCTTTACTTACGGATTTTGAAACATAAAACCAAACATATAAAAGAAGAAAAAAGTAATATTAAATTAAAAATACAAGATCGATGAACATAAGAATTAAATTTTCAACGTAGAAGTGCACTCAACATTCATTTGCATCGTAAAATTATTTAAGCTCGGATATAATGTATGTATATATAGAGAGAGATATAAAATTAATTTTAAAGAAATATAACATTATTATAGGTGTCTTATAAACGAAGCATATATGCAAGTGAACTGATCATAAGTACCCTTTCCCAAAATGATCTGATTCTTTTTCTCTGTTTCTCTCATCCTCCGTTTATCCACATTTTTTTTAAAATCATAATATTTCAAAGTTTTCGTTTTAGTTTTAAAATCATAATATTTCAAATCTGATTCTGAATCACTTGGTTTTCGAATCAAATGCGATGTGTGTCTCTGTAGAGTACAAGTTAGACCTGGAGAATGATTTGTCAATAATGTAGCAAGTTTATTGGACTGCGCTTCAATGGGTTGCTTCTCATACTAAAGGGGCAGCCCGGTGCACTTAAGCTCCCGCTATGCACAGGGTCCGGGGAAGGGCCCGACCACAAGGGTTGCTTCTCATACTGAGAATGAGAAATCTATTAATACTAGCAAAGACACATGGTTAACTAGCTATGGTGATTTTAACAGTGTTCATTGTTGGGGAGAGCACCGTAGGTAATGTTACATGTTTTTTCAATTTATGTGTCTTATTTTTTATATTTAGTAGGTAGTTTTTTAATTAATTCTAACACGTACGTAGTTTGGCATGTTTAAGATATTGTATTTAAATGATATTTTAGTAGATCATATTCATTTTTAGTTTAGATTCACAAAAATCAAAAATATATTTTTTTAATTTACTTAAAGTCCATTCCCAGTCAATTAATAGCTCTTAAAATAATATGGGGGGGGGGGGATAGGTTGATTTATAATATATATATATATGAAGTATAATTTTCCCAACTCTGGACTCAAAAATTAGACTGGAAACTTCAATTATATTATAAGACTTGGTGTTTCTAGTTTTATTTAAGACTTTAAATATACATATATTTTTGGACAAAGGGGCGAATATACCACTTGAGATTTTTGAAATTAAAAAAAAAATAATTATACACTATTTGTTAGAATTCAAAGTCTAAAAAGGCAAGGGTTTTTTTTGCCAAAATTTCAAAGGACAACCAAAACTGTGGGACCACGCCTCGTAAGGCGCATGGGCTCTCACGCCTTCCTCCTAGATGATCCCTCCTTTCAGAGCGGTTCAAGCAAATTAGTGGTCTAAAGATAAAATCAAACGGAGGCATAATAACTTTTATATAATTGATTTTTTTTAATATATTTTTTCAATTGATAATATAACCATTCTTATTTTAAACTATCTTTCATGAGACATAGTACTCCATATTGGGTTTAATTGATAGGTTGAATGGAAAATGAAGGGAAAAAGAAGTGGAGGGAAAAATATTTGTTCTCTCTTGCTGTATGAAATAAATATTTGTCTCACATAGGTAGTCGAAAGGAAAAAAGTCTCCTACTTAAAAGTAGAAGCACTCCTTCATGTTGCTAAAGGGTCAAGAAGAAGGTCTCCCCTCGCGTCGTCGTCGTCGTCGTTCACTCGGCTTCGGCTGAAAATCCTGACCCGTGATCCGGCCCGTTTCTTTCTTTTCTGGATTAATTTAAAATATTTCCCTCTATTTTTTCCAACGGATTTTTGAAAGGTTGCCTTGTCCGAAAAGTTGCAAACCTTTTCTCAACAGACAAACTTTTTCTCAACAGGTGTATTTTCTTAAAAGGTGCAAATAGGCTATATATATCTGTTAATCCTCAGAATATTCCATATGAAATTTCTGAAATAACATCTTCTTCTTCTTTCTGCACTTCCTAAAATCGTGTGATATACAACCTTCGAGTGGATCGCAGTCACCAGAATTTGTAGTACCTCTATTTTAGTGAGTAAATCGTTCTATCCTGGGAGGAAAGATTCCAAAACCTCGGGTACTTTGAGGGAAATAATTTCCTTAAGGACACACTGTGTATTCAGTGGGCTCGATTTTGTTCTTACAATAATTTTTCATATACTGTTATTATTTTCAGAGTCTGTCTTTTATTACTTTCAGAAGTTATTGTTACTGTTTAATATTTTCCAATAAAGTTTAATAACACTCCAAATATGTCAAGTTTCTTCTAATAATTCTTTTATTTTACATGAAAAATTTACCTTTTCTACAAATAGTATCCATATTTGTTAAAAATAATAATTTATAACCTATTATTGTTAAAAAGAAACGGAGCCCCTCAAACTTGAGGGCCTAAGACATATGCCTTTCTTTTAACATTGTTGAGCCACCTCTGGCTCCCTCCCCGCCCCTTTATTGCCTCCATTGCCTACCCTACCCCTCAACCCCATTGTTAACATTTATTCCACTTAGTTGAGGGAAAGGGTAGGCAGAGGCAGTGAGGGAGAGAGGGGATTTGGAGGGCTATGAGGGGAGGTCCACTTAGGAGAAAGGCATGTGAGCCCATAGGCCTTACAAGGCGTGGCTCCACACACGCCTTCAGTTTTACAGTATTCATTGAGTTAAAATTTTTGGGGTAAGATAGGGTGGTCTTGCGCCTTTACCCCTTTGTTCTCTTTCATTTTTTTTATTGCTCTTTTGTAATTTTGGCAAAAAATAAATCTTGTCATTTAGGCTCTGGACTTCTATTTATTAGAGGTGAGTTATATATGCACTACTTTTATAACAAGGGGTATATTCATTTTAACTCGCAAAGTTTAGGTCATAGTTGTCCCTTTTCCCTATATTTTTAAAACTTGGATGAGCATGTTTATTCAGGTAATAAGATGATTGATCTAAAGAGCAATTTTTTTTTAAAACTTTACAAGTTCATGCCTTTTTTTCAAAAATAACTGAAATAATCTGCAGTATATAATGGTTAATTGTATCCAAATATCTCTTTTATTGTAGCAGCTATTAGCTGGATGGTAGAGCACGTCCCTACTGATTGCATCGTTGAATTTGTGGAACAGGTAACATAGCCTATCACATGGCTAAGAGAGATGGCAAAGAAAGCTTAACTGATAGTCAAATGATTAATCCACTTGCTGAAAAGGCTCCAAGTCTATCGGACCTCGGCTGCTCGAGGTTGTTTATGTTTATAGCTGAGAAAGATGTATTGGTTCCTAGAGAAATTATGATTCGATTTGTTGAACTCTTTTTTCTGCACAACTGGTTGCCTGCTTCAGTTATGTTCTTTTGTAGTAGACTAGTACCCACATCCCGCTTGCAATTAAAGTTAAATTGATTCTCGAGAAGCGAAATGCGATAACTATTTTGGAAGGAAAGGGGTAATTTGTTTCTGACCATGAGTTCGTAAGTCATTCCCTTTTATTTTAAACTTTGTAACCAATCAAACACCCTCACATAAATTGAAACACATGAAGTAATATCGCGTGGTTTTAGTCATTAATGTCCAATAGTGACTAAAACTGTGGCATTTGTCTAGCTCTAGGGATTTTTGTTGAGTCTCTAAATATTTGTTTCCCAGGTAAGAAAATTTAATAACCAAAAAAAAATAAAATTGCGCATGGTTATAATAGACATTCTAGTACTTGTATGTTCCAACTTCCAAGCCATGTTGTGAACCACACAAATATCCTGAGTTAGTTAAATAGTTATACCGTAATTAATGTTCAACAAAGTATCAAACACCAAACATTACAAATTCTACCTTCCCTTTTTATAGCATCTCTCTATATATACAACAAAAGAAGCCTCATTTCTTCGCAACGTCTCTCTAAACAACTCGCCCTGCATTGCAGGGAGAGCAAATTAATAATTACGTACGCGTAGCCATTTTTTCGTGGAACATTCTCCTCCAAAGAATGACGGAAGAGGTAGTCAGCTCCACAATCACCACCACCAACAACAACAATAATAAATCTCCGATCAATGACAATATTGTCAATCAACCGCAATTTGTTGTCAAGGAAAAGAAAAAGCAGGGTGCTTTTAGCTTTCTCAAAGCTGCATCGCTCAAGCTTCGTCGTCGTTCTCTCGATCTAAAGCAACAAAAATTTTCCCCGGTAGGCCTAGAAAGTTTCATTGATTTTATCTTTACCATGACAATTCAATTTATTATTATAGACATATACTCGTTCACTGGTTTTAAATTTTGAATGCGTACTGCAGGAAGCGGTGCCCCCTGACGATTCAAAGGGGGAAAATTGGAAGAAGCTTGTAGGTTCCATGAGGCCTTTACATCTCCAAGACAATCAATCACCACCGAGTCCTCATGACCCACTACCACCACCGGTGAAATCTACATCACTGCCTGTCGAATTCAGTGAACATTTTTCATCGCCGTACTCTCCATCCCCATCAACGTCCTCTGTTGGCACCATGAGTCAATATGCTTCAGCAAATAATCTACAAGAACTCTACGGTGAGAACAACATCAACGACGACAATGAGGAGGAGGAAGATCCTGACCAGGTATTTGATGCCATTGGAGGAGATGACATGATTGATGCAAAGGCAGAGAATTTCATTGCTCAATTTTACGAACAAATGAGGCTTCAAAAGTGATTTTGGGCACATTTAATCAAACACGTACAAGGCATGAACGGAACGGAACGTAACAATCAAATTAATTTAAAATCATTTTGTATTAGTATAATTTATTTAATTTAAGAACTTTTTTTAGCAAAAGGCATCATATTTCAGAATTAATGTAGAAATGTCACTGCCTTTTGCTTTAATGTCTCTTAGATCTCTACTGATTAATTAGTTCCAAAAAGGAGCTGACTTTTTTTTTTTACGTTACTTGCACTCTGTTTGGAATCAAGAAAGTACTAGTGAAAGAAAATCCAAAATATTTGAATTCTTTCATAATGTTTGTTCTAAATGTGCTAAGCAAAATACGATGGATTACATCGTAATTAAAGAATATGGATCCGAATCTAAGAGAAATTTTTTGTTAAGATACAATTGCTGCATCCCTATTTTACTAGATACCTACTTTGTCATCATTTCTACTCCCTCCTACACCACTGCTCAACGTTACCACTTCCGTAATTGATACATTACACGTGGCAGTATATATATATATTGTTATTACTAAATTTTGTATAATTAATGCATATTTTACATTTGAATTAATATATTTTGATGCATGTGAGTAATATTTATCTGATCGTTCACTTGAGTTTTATATCAATTTGTGTTTTGTAGTTTTTGATCTATCTGCTGACTTTTTATGAGAAATAAGTTGTTAGAACTTGGTACCCCCAATATGGGAGGACCTATAACTTACTTTCATGCTTACGAAGATAAGTTATGGTTCCACTACATAACTTCATATAATAACAAATTAAGAGATGTGAAACTCTTTAATGGAATTGGAGTTACTATAAGATTTTTGTTTCTAAAATAATTTAAATAGAAATTAATTTATATTTTAATTTAATTTCAATATAGCACTTTTTTTTTTTGTAAAAATGACTTAAATCTTCTTAAAACTATTAACATTATAAAAAGATGATTACTATAATATTTTCATTTCTAGAATAATCAAAATTGAAATTAATTTATATTTTAATTTAATTTCAATATAAACTAATTATTTAAATAAATTTTATATAAAAAAAAGGTCGTTGGGGGTTCAGTTAAGCTTATCTATACATATATACACTTTGAAGAGAAGATTAAAAACTAAAGAGCAAATCACAAAAATAATGATAAAAAAATGGAGAAAAAGAAGAGCAAACATGAGAAGAAAGGATGAAGAAATGGAAGAGCAATAAAAAGCAATGGAACAACTGGGAAAATGAGGAAAAGAGAACTTTTAGGGTTGGTTTGGTGTGAAAGATAACACCAAATAATTTCGGGATTAAATTATAGTGGTACTTAAATTAGTGTTTGATTGGCAAGTCCGACATAACTTATACCAGAATTAATATATAGTATCAGGATAAGTTATCCTTCCTCTTGGTGATATACTAATCCCGAGATAACTTATCCCGAGATAAAATAGGTAAATGACAAAGATACTCCTTTAATTTATTTTTTTATACCTTACTTTTCACATTCATATATATATATATTTATATTATTTTTAATACCATATATAACAACATTCACTCCTTATTTTTATGATAATTCTTCATATTTTTTCTATTAAAAATTACACTATATAATGTAATTTTTATTTATATATTTATTTGACTAATTCTTATATTTATTTATATTTTGATTTCTCATAAATCATTTTTTACTTTTTTTTGGTAACTAACTTTATTATTTAATTACCAAGAGCAAATCATTACAAGTAAGTAGTCATCACAGCATACTTTGTTCTCAATTGAATCACTCAATAAACTAGAGCTCTACCATACCTATTGCTCAAAATTTAAAATTATTCAAAACAGTCCTGAAGTTGGACTTTGATCTAACAAAGATTCGACTATTTCTCTCAATCCATATACCATAGATGCATTCAGCCAATATAATCTTGAATATTTGTGTTGTTGATGACTTTTCTTTCCCATGATGTATGCTCCATCTCAAAAATTGATCCCAGTTGGTAGAGCTAAATCTCTGGTTTTGACTCCATTCGAGCAGTCTGTTCCATAAGCTTTGTTCAAATTGGCATTGTACAAACAAGTGCTCTATAGTCTCATTTGTAGTCTTACACGGTACATATACTTGAGGCACTCGTATTCCCCATTGAGCTAATCTATCAGTAGTTGCCAATCTCTTGTGATACATAAGCCACATAGTAAAATAGACTTTAGATCAAGCTACATTCTTGAACATAAGACATTTTTATTCCATTCTTGGTTGTTCTCCTATCATGTGAAAGTAACATTGCCTGATCAAACCATCTTTTCTGTGTCCAAACAGTTGCATTTGATCAACCACATTCTTGGTCTTCATGACTTTCCTAACCATCCAGCTAGTTTATTTTGGTACTTGCCATATGTTTTGATCTTTTATATAATAATTGTGTGTCTATTTTATCCACAACTTATCAGCTTTGCTTGTCAGATTCCAACATATTTTTGTCACTGATGCTTTGTTCCAAACTTGCATATTAATCAGCCACATACAACTTGCAGATTTTGGACAACAAACTATATCCCATGCCACTAGAGCTTTCTTGGTTATTTGGCCCTCTCCAAACCACAAATAACTTTTACATAGTCCTTCAATTAACTTGATTACCTTTGTAGGTATAATGAACAATTGTGCCCAATATGATTGAACTCCAAATAACACAGTTTGAACTAATTGAGTTCTACCAGCATAAGCCAATTTCTTTGTTGTCCAGAAGTTGATTCTAGCCATTATCTTCTCTATAAGAGGATATCACTGAAGTATTGATAGTTTCTTTGTAGATAATGGGATCCCAAGATACTTAAAAGGTAGTTTTCCTACTGAGTATTCAAGCTGCTGCACAATTAGTTGTCTATCCTCTTGTGTCGCCCCTCCAAAATAAATAGAGCTCTTGTTAAGATTTGCTTGAAGCGCTAAAGCCTGAGAGAATTGTGAGAAACACTGTTGGAGGGCCTTAATAGAATTCAAATCACCCTTGAAAAAGATAAGAAGATCAACTACAAAACATAGATGTGTAATGCCTAACTTTGAGCATTTTGGATGGAATTTGAATGTCTTAACCTCTTTAAGTCCATTTAGAGACCTGCTGAGATACTTCATTGCTATGGCAAATAGAAATGGAGACATGGAACTCTTTTTCTTAGTCCTTTATTAATTGTAAAAGCTTGGGAATTAGCTTTATTCACCACAATAAAATAACTTACTATTTTGACACAGCTCATTACTCACTGTGTGAACATAGCAGAAAATCCTAACTCCTTCATTACCTTCTCTAAATAACTCCATTCTACTGAGTCATATGTCTTTTGCAAATCAATTTTAAGCATACATCTAGGTGACATATTCTTCCTATAGTATGCCTTAACCAACTCATGAGCAAGCATAATATTATCAGATATTTTTCTCCCTAGTATGAATCCAGCTTGACTTTTACTTATAACAGTAGGCATAACATCATACAGTTTTTAGCCAATACCTTAAAAATAATCTTGTATAAGACTGTGCAACATTCAATAAGTCTGAATTCTTTCACTGTGTTGGCTGTTTACTTTTGAAACCAGTGACACTAAAATACAATTGATAGATTTATGAATCTTTCAAGTAATAAAGAAGCTCTGAACTTGAATAATATCATGTTTGATGATCTGCCAAGTATACTTAAAGAAGTATGCATTATAACCATCAATACCTGGAGCCTTATCATTCCCAATTGACTGCATTCCTCTATATATCTCTTCCTTTGAAATATCAGCACACAAGTTATTTCTTTGTTGTCTAGATAGTACTGGCCCTCTCTTCATAGTCTGAATGTCAATGACAGGTAAGTTGGTAGTTGAAGTACCCATTAGGTCCTTATAGAACTGGACAAACTCATTCTGAATATCTATAGGATCATGCAATCTCTCTCCTTTAAGAGAAGTGATATTTTTTATTTGCTTCTTCTATGTTCTCTCTTTTATAACTGCACTGAAATACTTGTTGTTAGCATCTCCCAATTGAATTCATTTTGTTCTTGACTTTTATTTTAAAGCATTTTCCTCTATCATAGATCATTTTTTCAGTTTCATTAGGATCTCCTTCTCTTGATCAATTAGCTCATCCGTAGAATGGATGACTAGCTGTTCTTGAACTCTTTTCAGCTCCTCTTTTGCCTTGTCAATTTTCTGACTTATAAATTTGAATTCAGAATTATTTAGCCTCTTTAAGTTCTGTTGTAGATTCTTGAGCTTAAACCACACATTTTTCATCATGTCCCTGCTATAATTCCTCCTCCACTTGTTTTCAACCATAGGTAAGAAAGATTCATGTTCTACCCATACATTAAAGAGCTTGAAATTTACCCTTTTACATGCCTGAGGTTTCTGTAATGTGAGAAACATAGGACAATGATCAGATATTCCTGGTTTCTCATAATCAATAGTAACATAACCCCACTTTAGCATCCACTCATAATTGCCAAATGTCCTGTCAATTTTATTTGGTATCCTTTCTGTTTCATGTTGCTTGTTACACCAAGAATAGTAGTTTCCCTTCCAGGGTAATTCGGTAACTCCTATATTCTGTATACATTCCACAAAGTCTTTAAATTCAGTTAAAGAGTTTGTACTTCCAACTTGCCTATCTTGAGGAAATACTAAAGCATTGAAATCCCCAACAACGAGCAAAGGTAAATTGATGCCTTGTGCTATTAAACTCAACTCATACCAAAGATCTTTCCTCTGTACTATAGTATTAAATCCATATATAACTGTAAGTAACCATTGCTGATCTTTGGAATTATTTTTTACTTTAACAAACTTAAAATAAAATTTTATTTTTAAATTAAATAAGAAGAAAGTTTTATTTTTAAATACATACGGACGTCATGGAAATGCACACATAAAAATATTTAAGGTAAAGATCAAGATGTAAGTTTTATTTTAAGAATGAATATTGAATAACTAAAGCTTGCAAAGAAAATATAAAAAACTAAATAAAGTGAAGGATATTTTTGTAAACAGATAACATATTCTTAAAATTTATGCAATGCATATTATTTTGAATACAACGAACTAAACACTCAATAAAAAATAATCTCAGCATAACTTATCCCATCATAACTAATCTCAACATAAATTATCCCATTATAACTAATTCCATCATAACTTGTATTCAAACCAAACGACCCCTTACTGTTTTATTGTAATGAGGGCAATATGAGAATTACAAAAAATATAAGGGATAAAAAATAAAAACGTTGGTCAAACATAAAGGGCTTTTAAGTAAAAAAAAAATATGAGATCTCAATTTTTAACTTTTGATTTTTTTAAAAGCAATTTTTAAATTATTTTAAGCTTTTTTTAATTTGTCAAATACTTAAAAAACGCTAAAAAGAGCTTAAAAGCAGGTTTGATAAGCGTTTAAGCCAATCTAAACACCCTCTAATTCATTCTCTATGCACCATAAATTGAGAGAAAAACATGCTTAGATTAGAGTGTGTTTGTTGTGGATAATTTACAAGACTCCTCAAGTGATCTTGTAAGAAACTATTTGACAATTGATGATATTAACACACATCAATCCTAGAGAAGAAGATATGTAGTATTCTGAATAAATCTTGGAGTTTAATTCCTTTATTGATATCAGAGCACGATATATATTTGTTTATATTTCACTATTATATGATTAAAATTTGGTGGACAACATAACAAAAGTTTCTAAAAAAAACATGATTAATAGTCATAATTTTGACTATATTATCTATTTTTATAGACCGCTTCAATATATGAGACATATTTTTGGATAGATGTTCTTGAGAGATTTTCAACAATATATTATTTATAAAATTTCGATATAGAATGAAGGAGATATAAAAAAAATTAGACTCCAAAATTAGTCTCCCTCCTCTCTTTCTTCAAAGACAGAGGTACACAATTGTTGAAAGTCGGTTATTCGAAATAGAATCTGAAATTTCTGTTTTTCTCCTTCAATATTTCCAACTATGTTTTTGCTCAAAAGTGCTTTTCAAAAAAGTGTTTTTAGAAAGAAAAAAAAACTATTTTGTTAACTTCTGAAAAATAATTTCTACTTACTTGAAGCACTTATTTTCTATCCAAAAACTTGGTCAAACACCTCACTTTTTAAAAAAATAAACACTTTTTAAAAGAGAATAAACACTTTTGGCCTCCCAAAAATTTGATGAAATAGGCTATTAATTCTATTATATTAATTTTGGCTATAGTTGCAACCATGAATTTGGAGTTACATCAAGTATGTAAAGGACCTCATTTTTCAATGGATAACTAGATAAAGAAATTTATATGAAATAACCTTTTAAGTTTTAACAAAAATGGTAAAGAGCACAAAATTTGCAAGCTTAAAAGGTCTATTTATGAACTTAATTTTTTTTCTAAATAGTGGTACTTAAGATTTCAATGGAGCTATTACTCGTTTGACTTTAATGTGATTGATAAACACCATTGTGTGTATACGAAGTAATATGAAACTAATTTTGTATTATTATCGATTTATGTGGATGATATATTTTTTAGTTAGAAATAGTCTTACTTTAGTAAAGATACTATAAAAAGTTGGTTGTCCCTCAATTGTGAAATAAAGGACATGTGCAAAACATAATACATCCTTCGAGTTAAAGTTCATAGATATCATTCTAATCTCTGTGAATTTTTTTATAGCTCTATCACAAGAATCATATGCTGAAAGAATTCTATAACGACATAAGAAAAAAAAGGGTAAATCAATAGAGACCCTTGTATACATAGAGTAGAAAATTTGAGCCTTGAAACATGTTTCAAAATTGATCAAAGTGAAAAAAAGTCATGAAGAAGGTTCCGCATCCTATTGCAATTATGAGTTTAACGTATCTGATGTTATCTACACGTCCCTTAACCTCACTAAAGTTGAAAAATTCTGTTGATGTGATTGTTGCATCAGATACAACAAACTCAGTCGTCCCAAATTCATGCAATTTCTTGAAATGAACCATCGGAACTCGTTCAGAACCTCCTACACACAAATCAATAGTATTGCAAATCAATAATAAAATATATTTTGAACTTGTTAGAATCATCAAATCACCACTTCGAGATCGTGTTGACCAAATATTGATGTGGTCAATTATGAACTTAAGAAACTCAAAAAATCCTCCTAGGAGTCCGAAACTCCATTTAATGCCTTGGGGAACCGTGAAGAACCTCTAATTAGGCCATAAATTATCCACCAAATCTAGTTGAATCATCAAAATTGGAATTCTACATCGCCAACTCCAAATATTGTCTTTGATCAAACTTTTTAAATTGAAAAAACTTTTTCGAAACGCATCCGGTCACTTCCTGAATTGTGTTACCCACCCCTCAAGTCATAAACAGATAACCAAAGTTATGGAGAGGGTTAAACATGGAAAAAAAATGAAAATCACAAAACAACCTTCAGAATTATTACACGATCTTAGAGACTAAGATATATATTATTCCGCATAAATTACCAAGTTTAATTCATTCAATAGCATTATGTAAATTAATAATAATGTCATTGGTCATTACTAAGATGTAAGTGAAATCTAGGAAACGCCACTTCCTCTGTTTCGTTATAACCTTACAAACCAATTGAAAGCTAAAATAAAAACTAAAAATTTGAAGGCTAAAACCAGAGCTGCCTTTAATCCTCCAAATCCATGGCCAGTTTGGTCAACTTGAAGTTCCAAACCAATTATTATGATGAAAAAGAAAAGTGGCAAATCAAAATCATATCTATTGCCAATTTCAGTTTAAATAAGATACTGGAAAATACACAGTAATGATAGCCCAAAGTTGGATTTAAAGATCTTCTCTTTTACGAATCAACTACTATCAAAGTCAATCTATTCAAGTAACCCATATCTTGAAAAATGATGAATTAATTTCATAGATTTGATAAGCAAAAAAGGCATGAAAAATCAGAAACACAAATGTTGGTAAACCATTGACTAGAGGAAGAATGACTTAAAAAGCTTCTAGGGAGAAATTAACTTCAATTGTTAAACATGATTAAATGACATACAAACAAATTAGAATTTCAATTTGAAATAAAAAAAAAAATACTAAGTAATGTATGAAATTAGACCTTTCTCAAACAGATGATTTTGAGAAAGAGATTGGACAGGGTACTCCGATGCACAAAGCATCCCGTGTTGTGTTAGTAGAGTCTGGGAAAAGATAATTAATCAATATCCATGGATGATTTCAGAGCATTTATTTTTGAACCACCTTAGTCCATTCCTAATTGAAGTTTTGACCTTTCCTTCAATAGTGTAAACTTTGTACTTTGCTATTCTCTTTCGTCTCTTCATCTCTGGATCATTGAATCCCCATGGCTTATTTGACGACGGCGCTGCTGCCACCTGACTTGGCCACGTCCCTTTGCTCGATACCCCTACTAGATCCGGTGACCGAGCCCGACTTACCTATACAGGTGAACAGCAGCTTAGCCAGAATTTTCATTAAAAAAATTTAAAATATAAATACAGAAAGAATCAAATAAAACCCTTGCACTCCTAGCTTCGCCAAATTTTAAACTTGAGTATTATTTAAAGTTCTTCGAAATTATGGCTTCAAAATTTAAAAGTTTGGCATGTACATATATTTATATTTGGTTCGTATTCAAAAAAAATACTAGGCTCAGTTGAACATTCGCCTTGCTAATTACCTGGTTGTTGTTGAACCCCTTTCCACTTACAATCTCCAGTCTCCGGTCATCGGAACACCGGAAACTCGGCCGGAACTCATCCATATCTGGTTGTAGACTATATATTATATAAAAGAGTTAAAAATGTAAACTTACCAAGAGGATATAGAGAAATTCAAGAATACATTTTGGGAATGTGAAATGGTATTATTGTAATAGGCTTTCTAAATAAACTATAGTACTTAAAACTTGTAAAAAAAAAAAGTGAAACACCTGTAACATGGAACAGAACTTTAGCTGTAATTGTTTTTTTTTTTCAGATTAGATTCTGTAATGGTGGTAACCCAGTACTCGATGACACTTTAATTTTTCTCTTGCAACATTATTTAAAAAGGTGGTTTTATGACTATTTCGTACTATGGTGTTGTAATTAATTATATGGACATTTAAAAATAATGGTGCCTGGGATTTATTATTATGTCGTGCCAACCTCGATGGTATCGATCGTGTCACCTTAAAGGAAATCATATATAATTAATTTTGGTTCGCCATGATGAGAGAAGTCCACAACTCTAGTTACACAAAAGGGTATCCAAAGTGATGATTAATATTAATAATATTATTAGTAATAGACTTGACTATAATATTCATTGAACATAGTCATGAAAATACAAAACGCCTAACTCGTCCCCTTTGAATTGTAAAAGAAAATAGTTTAAATAACATTAAAGTGGATGGGGATATAAGTTTCTCGCTTAACAAGAGAATTTGAGCTTTGAGTATGAAAATATTATTAATAGAAAGTGTTATTTCTCGGATGAAATTTTATCCGATGCGAATCCAGATTAATCAGATTTCATGGAGGTATAAAAATTTTAGTAAAAAATAATATTAAAAAAATCAAAGTTATTAAATTGTGTTAGTTGTTTAGAAAATTACAAGTTACTAAAAATTAAATTTGGTAAAAAAATAACATGTCATAACCACATCATCATTTTGCCACTGGGAACATGCTACGTGAGAAAAAAAAATTGTTCGAAAAATTGACATTGTCATATAACCTATACTTTAAACTAAAAAGGTCGAAAAAAATGCCACTAACTTATCGAAAATGATTTAAATTTTGTTTTCCTTCTAACTATCGACAATGATTTAAATTTCCTTGGAGATTAAACTTAGTGACCATTGATAAAATTAACCTAAAAATATAATATAGCGTGATTGATTCAAATATATTGATACTATAAAGTTTTCTAATCAGTTGCAGGGAAAAGATTGTCAACCCATTAATTTTGGTCAAAGACACTCATGCCCACAAAAGACGGTCTCCAACACCAATTATAGTTTCCCAAGACATTTTATCTGGTTGACGAAATTAAAATTAAATAAAAATTATTATTTATTTTAAAATAAATGTCATCTTAACAAATAAAATATATTCTAAAGTAAGTGTTATTTTAGAAAATTAAAATAAAAATAGTATATTTTTTAAAACTATACTCTTACATTTTATCTTTTTAGTAATATTTAATTTTTAAAATATATTTAATAACCCGATCCATTCTGATTAATCAAAACAACTAAAAATCGTTTGTTCATACCTAGTTCCTCGATGCTTCATGTGTTGTGTTAGAATGTATTCAAAAGACAACAATGTATTTATCGTTTAACGTGGATATTCTTAGAATTCAACCTCAATAATTATCAAACAAATAAATACGGATGGATTTGGAATTTATGTGTTGTGTCTAATATTCAGGTGAATCAATACACGAACATTTCTACCATATTTTGAAATAATTACATATTGTCTCACTAATTAATAATTTCATATCAGATTTCAAATCAAATACACCCAAATACATGTTTTTTTGCTTTACACTGTGAAATATAGATATATAAAAAGAGAAGTGAGCGAGAGAGTCAGTGTATCTCAGATACAAGCGAATCACACTAGATACAAGTATATGAAATACCAGATACATTCTGAATTACAAATACATAGAAAGAGAGACGAGTGAGAGAGGAGAGAAACGAGAGAGAAAATTAGTGTATCCTAGATACATGTGAATTCACTTGAATACAGCGTATTTTAAAATAAATTTAATATAATTTAGACTTTATATATTCGATATACATGTATCTAAACACGCCAATTACATGTATTCGGATATTAAAATTTGGCACGAATAATAATTTCAAAAACTTACTAGAAGGCACGTAAATATGTCCTAAAATAATGAGATTTACGTTGTTTCCAACATTTTAAGGACAATTGGGTCCCATTTGTCACAAAAAGACAGCTGATGTCCAATATGTGAAAGGAGAAGCATTTTTTATTGCAAAAATTAATGTTTAGGACAACTGAGATCCAATAAGTAAAAAAAAAATGGCAAATTTAAACTATATTTGATAGATCCCAAACATTTTATCTTTTTCAATCTCTTTATAATAGTGAAATGTGATCTTTTAACTGTTGTTCAAGATCATGAGGATTTATAACTTTATTTTTTTATTGGCACATGTAGTTATATGAAATAACAGCCAATTTCTTAATTGTCATGGTTCATCTAATGTTTTAAAGTTGAGACAGGCTCAAAATATCAACACAGAGAATGGCCAAAAAAAGGCTAAAGATGATAGTAATATAATGGAAATAATTTACCAAAATAAGCAGTAAGAGAAAATTGTTAGGAACGAAAATAATTAGGTGGCATGCGGAAGCTAGCAAAACAAATCTCGAATGACCATGAATAAGAAGACAAACGAGAAATATACCAAAAGAGATACAAACATTTAATGTGGTTCGGTCAACCAACCTACATCCACAAAAGGAGATGAGCAATCCACTATAAATATGAGAGTACAAATAATAGAGAGAAATAACCTCACACAATTCACTCGGAATAAAAAGAGGTTCACACAAGTGCTAATGCAACACTTGTGTCTCACCGTTTCTCCCCCTAGACAAAACTCTCAAAGCCCCCAGGACTACATTGTAAATGCTACTAAGTTAGAAGGAATAAGCCTCTATTCATAGAGTTGTAAATCTTTTCATATAAGAAAAAAGACTAGCCAAATATGAAGACATTGTATTTTCCTTTTAGGAAAAAGAAAACCTAATTATATTAGGAAAGTCAAGGCAAACACCCAATAAAAATGACTTTTTATTTATCTACGTCGATAAAAGTTACGAAGCTCTATTTCTTTTTAATGACAATCTCTTGTGCTCATAGTTATTTATCATTTAATATGACTGATTCTCTTTTAAAATGTTTTAATCTCTTTCAAAAAAGAAATGACTAATCAAATCTTAGAATATTTGAATGCGCCTTCTTGTCGAAACTCATCTCAAATTAGATCGTTCCTTCTCTCACACATATATGGGTCTTGCGCGTTTCATCCATTTTTTAAAATATTCCTCATAGTTAATTGAAACTCATTAATAGGAGAGGCATTTTGGTCTTTTAACTAAAATAAACCCATAACAATATCTTCATCTCTGTTGTATGAATGAAATGTACCAAGAGATATTTTAAAAATAAGGAGAAGAGCAAATCAGTCAAATGACCAAATGACCCTAGGCTCCTCTCATTTTCTTTAATATAAGGTAGAATCTATTGATGATCTCCTAAAGTTGGCGCCAATTTTTATTTAGACACCCAGTTATGCTTTGTATATTTTAAACACTCATGTCACGCTCCGCTGTATCATTTTGATGATTTTTTCATAATCTTTTGTTGATCCTATGCACGTGTTGACCAAACGTGTCCATGCTGATTAAAGGTCTAATTAGGTCATGCCATTTCATTTTAAAGAGAAAAAAAAATTAAGTGTCAAATAAATTAAATGAAAAAAGTCAAGCCAACAGTTTCCTCTTCCCCAATTTCATACCACCTTAATTCTCTGTTTACCTTACCGGCTGGATCCTTTCGCCACCGTCTCCTGCCACACCCCACACTCTTTTTCCATATTCTCCTTCATTTTTTTCTTTCTTCCATCATTGCGTCATCACCAATATCGTTGTCGTTGTCTTAGCTGAAAAAGTATCCATTTAACAAATGACAGTCAAACCAGAAAAATTCAAAAGAGTTGACTAATACAAATCTAAAATATTCTAATTGAAAAATTCAAAAGAGTTAAGCTGTAGAAGGAAATTTAATCCAAAAATATAATTCTTGAGTGAGAAAATGTAAGAAGAGTAATGGCTGAAAAATGAGGAAGAAGAACAGAAAAAATAAAATAAAATAAAATAGGCTAAATAAGCCTCACATGCGCCATTAATGAGTGTATCACTCTCACTTTGCCACATCAACAAAAAGTGTCAAATTGACATAGCACGGCGTGATATGAGATGTCTAAAATGAATAAAGTCTAGTTGATGTGTATAAGTGAAAGTTGATGCTAACTTTAGAGGCCACCGATGGATTATGCCTTTATATAATAGAGTTATGTAGTAACTTATAAATACATAACTTACTAAAAAAAAAAATAAGACAAATAAATTAAAAGGGAGAAAGTATTAAACATAAATAGAGGGGAAGGGCAAATCGGTCAATTGACTGACTGACCCTAAGCTCCTCTATTCGCTTATATATTATAGAGTAATTATATTGTATACTCCCTCCATTTCTTTTTTCATTATCATATTGCGTTTTTCGAGAGTTAATTTGACTAACTTTCAAAGCTAAATAAGATAACATTAATTTAATATTTTGAAATAAAAATTATATATTAAAAAACTATACGAAAAGTACTTTAAGTGACAATTTTCTTCATATCAATATGATAATAAAAAATATTTTAAAATGTTAATCAAAATCCTTAATATTTGACTCTCAAAAAGGAAACTATGACAACTCAAAAGGAACGGAGGGAATAGTAAAATGGTTGTTATAAAACAGATAAGTGTCAAAAACACATCTAAACTATTTTTCTTTTTTTAGTTTCATATTTAAACTATCACTTCTTAATTTGAAAAACACACAAATTAAGAAGTGATAATTTAAATATGATATACTCCCAATAATTTAGATATAAAAAAAAATTAAATATATTTTTGACACTTTTATCTCTCGTTGGAATAATCCTTTTGGCTCGTGGAGCAGATCATGTAAGGAGATAAGGCTACATATTTACATTTTTGCCCTGACATATAAAAGTGGACTTCGGGGGCTTTACTCACATCTTACAGTTGCTCAGTCGCTTCCGGCTACTCATCTCTGCCAGTTCCGCGCCGCTCCGCCGTAGTTCCCACCGGCGTTCATGTTCTCCTTCTCCGGCCACTTCTCCAACCCAAGGTCTTCTTCTTCTTCTATTCTTAGTGTGTGTAGATAGGATGTGTGGGTATTGGAAGCTTAATTTGTTATTGTAACTGATTTATGTGCCCGGCCGGCCGGCTGTGATAGCAATTGTTCGATGCCTCAATCACAAACTATATAATAAAATATGTTAATTTCATATATTTATCCTGTTCTATTCGAGCCTATTTTATGTGCTGTGCTAATTATTTGGGAAAATTTTCTTTTCTGATATCTGATTTGTTGTACTGTGTATTCTGGAATATGAAATATTGGTTTATTAATGGAGATCAATGTGCTAAGCTAACAATATAAAGTTATGACGATTAACAAATGATTAGTAAAACATAACAAACATCTGCAAGAAGCAGATATCATACATACATGTCTCAAATAAGATTGGGTAGTGGTTATGACGAAGAACTATTTAAGAACCAGTTCCTTAGCATGTCTACTACACGAGATGCTATCAAGAGTACACTGCAAGGAGTGATTACAAGTTCCCCTGGGTATTATCTTTGTTCAGATTCGATTATGGATAAGTATATTGATATGTATAGTTATTTTGTGACTATTTTTATTGTATCCTGAAAAATCCCCATGAAGCACCTTTAAATGTGGGTATATCAAGGCAAATGAAGGATCCATGTAACACAAGGTATAGTTGTTTTTCACAGAGAATTTGATAAATTGAAGCCTGATGTGTCAATCTGTAACAATGCTTGCATTGGGGAGAGGTGCTAATAGAAATCCATGGGCAGATTTACCTTAGGCCCAGGGATGTCACGTGACACCGCTTCGTCCGAAAATTTTATTAAATAGGTATACGCAATTAGAAGGAAAAAGCTTAATAACGGATAAATAAACTGAAGTGACATTACTTGTCACAAGTAGCGAGGTAGCTCAGATGGTAACCTCACCAGGATCATTTGTTTTTTATAAACTTTTCTCTCCCTCAATTTTACCAATATGGGAACTTACAAAACCATATGCCCAATTGCCAATTAGTCCAAAGTACCATGTTTTTTTTTTTTGCAAAAAGATAATATTATAATTATACCAAGGATCCTGCAATTTTCCTAGTTATTTGTTGTGTTATATGTTTTTTTCTATTTTCTTTCTCGTTAATAAATTGATTAAAATGATTTGTGGAAACAATTGAATGATGATGCTTATAGTGATTGTTTGGTGTCTCGTATGAAAAAAAGTATTTTGTATAATTTCTAATGAGGATACTTTGCATACATTTCAAAAAATAAAAATTTATCTCAGAAAGTTATAGTAATATACATGAATTGTGCTTTATTTATATTATGTTATAATGTTATAGTGTTTTATTTATTTATTTTCATTTAAAAAGTGACACTGCTTATAAAAAATCCTGCGTCCGCCACTGTAGAAATCCATTTACAGGCTGCATGATAATAATCTTGATTGTCATGGTACTTCAATGAAAATCTAAGTAGTTCAGAACCTTCATTACACTAGACTCAATCTTCTTTTGTTTTCAGTTATGTGTTTTTGCCTTCTGATCCATATCTTTCTTTGCATCTTCCTCTTCTCTCTGCAACATTGGATGTTTTATACAGCTCGCTGCGATTGTGCATTATTGGCTGCATATATAGCATGTGAAGATGGTATTATCATCTGTAATCCGACTTTTCTAGAATTGGGAAATGCCCGAGATAACAAACATAGCAAAAGAAACATCTGAAAATGGGACAAATTCATCTCAGGATGATACTGGCACTGTTGAAGAAATGCCTGAGGACACAATCTTATCACGACAAACGTCCGTGAACCTTATTCCTTTCATTGGCCAGAGGTTTGTATCACAGGATGCTGCATATGAATTTTACTGTAGCTTTGCAAAGCAATGCGGCTTCTCAATTAGGCGTCATCGTACCCGGGGGAAGGATGGAGTTGGTAGGGGTATTACAAGAAGAGATTTTACATGTCATCGTGGTGGCTATCCACAACTAAAGCCTTCAGAAGATGGCAAGCTGCAAAGGAATCGAAAATCATCACGTTGTGGGTGCCAGGCATTCATGAGAATTGTTAAAAGAGCAGATCTTAATGTCCCCGAATGGCGGATTACAGGTTTCAGCAATGTTCATAACCATGAACTTTTAAAGTCAACTGAGATGCAGCTTATTCCTGCCTACTGCACTATGTCTCCTGATGACAAGAGTCGCATTTGCATGTTTGCGAAAGCTGGGATGTCAGTTCGGCAAATGCTGAGGTTGATGGAGCTAGAGAAGGGAGTTAAGTTGGGTTGTTTACCCTTCACAGAGGTCGATGTCAGAAACTTGCTACAATCATTTAGAAATGTGGACCAGGATAATGACCCTATTGACCTTCTCAAAATGTGCAAGGAGATCAAAGACAAAGACCCGAAATTCAAGTATGATTATAAGATAGATTGTAATAACAGGTTGGAGCATATTGCCTGGTCTTATGCTTCCTCAATGAGGTTGTATGAGGCTTTTGGTGATGCCATAGTATTTGACACTACTCACCGCTTGGATGCCTATGATATGCTTCTTGGGATATGGATTGGAGTGGATAACCACGGGAGTCATTGTTTCTTTGGTTGTGTATTCCTTCGGGATGAAAATTTACAGTCCTTCTCCTGGGCATTGAAGGTACGAAGCCGTGCAATCTTGTTACTGTACCATTATACTAATCGCATTTATAAAGTGTTTTATTTTCTTTAAACCCACTTAATTTTCCAGTACCCAAAACGCTTCAAGTGCTTGAAATGCCTATCATGTGTCTCTAACAATAGGATTCCTCGAGAGTTCCCAGAAAATACTGATGAAACTAGTGCAAAGTATACGAGTTTACTCCTCGCTCTTACTTACTACTTCATATGTTAAGAAGGAAAAAAAGATTATTCATCAGTTCAGAATCTTCAGATGTTATGAAGCTACTTCGAATAATTGTGTAAACTGGTCGTAGAGTAAATTATTGAACTAAATTTTGTAATTTGTGTGCAAAGTATATTTACTAAGAAGTTCATCAGATCAGATTCGAAATGTGAGTTATGTTGTTTGATTCTTGAAGTACAAAAGATCATATTTAAGTTGCCAAATAGTTCTGAGGCATCAGAAATGGAAGATGAAGAGGGTGTGTTGGACTGTACCCAAAAATTAAAAAATCATAAAAAATAAGAGTATCTTGCAGGCGTAAATTGGTTGTTGCACAGGCTTTGTGCAGCTGATATATATACACAATATTTTACAAGCTTAAATGTAGAATATATCATTTTCTTCATCAAAAAAAGAAGAATATGTTGCAGTTTGCAGCTAGTTGGAAGATCTCTGGCTTAATAAATTATTGTCTATTTGTTGGCTTGAGATTTATAATTTGCTTGACTGGCCTTATCCCAATGACGATTCTTCACTTTGGCTTTGTAATCTTTCTTTGAATTTCCTCTTTTCTGTTTAATGTACAAAACTCACTACTTATATCTTTTTACCAATCTTCCCCCCTCCTTATCATCTTTTGTTTGTACATATGTTTGTTACGGGCATCAGGTCTAGCCATCACAGTTCCATTCTGGTATGCATAAGCTACTAGCTTAGCTGTAACAATTGCAGATATCTTTGAGATGCATCTTTCTATCCATAGCTTGCAACTCCTGTGGTTCCATGCTAACATGAAATCTCTTTTGTTTTGCTTTGTTTCACTAAAATTGGTGTTAGACATTCTTGGGCTTCATGAACGGCAAGGCTCCAGGAACCATTTTGACAGATCAAAATTTGTGGCTCAAAGAAGCAGTTGCCACTGAAATACCAAGAGTAAAACATGCATTTTGCATTTGGAATATAATTTCGAAGTTTTCAGATTGGTTTTCGACACTTCTCGGATCCCAATATGATAATTGGAAGGCTGAGTTCCATCGCCTCTACAATTTACATTCGATTGAGGAATATGAAGTGGGATGGAATGAGATGGTCGAAACCTACCGGCTGGATGGAAATAAACACATTGCCAGTCTATATGCTTTACGTACATTCTGGGCACTGCCTTTTTTGAGATCTTTCTTCTTTGCTGGAATGACAAGTACATTTCAGTCGGAGACAATAAATACTTTTATCCAGAGGTTTTTGAGTGCTCAATCTGTACTTGATAATTTTGTGGAGCAGGTGTGAGATTCTCACTTGCCTTTTGTTTCTTAGAAAGTTTAATTATTAGTCATTTGATTCTTCTTCAATTCTTTTGCCGATTACTTAATATACTGCAGGTTGCTCGGGTTATAGATGCTAAAGATCAAGCAGGAGCAAAACATAAAGTAGAGAGAAACGTTCAAAAGGTTCACCTGAAAACCGGTTCACCAATAGAATCTCAAGCTGCAACTGTTCTTACACCATATGCCTTCTCAAAACTACAAGAGGAGCTTGTTTTTGCACCACAATATGCATCATTTATGGTAGATGAAAGTTATTTTGTCGTGAGGCACCATAAGGAAATAGATGGGGGTTACAAAGTACTCTGGGTTCCACATGATGAGTTCATTAGCTGTAGCTGCCATAATTTTGAGTTTACTAGTATTCTCTGCAGGCATGTGCTTCGTGTTCTGTCAACAAATAACTGTTTTCACATTCCAGACCAATATCTTCCCATGCGTTGGCGTGAGTTTACCTCCTCTTTGGCTAAGCCCATGCTCTTTACTCTACCAAGGGATCATATGGGAAAAGTTCAGTTATTGCAGTCCATGATTTCAACGCTGATTAATGAATCAGTTGAAACCGAAGAACGCCTCAATGTTGTTTGTGATGAAGTTTCTACAGTTTTATCTCGCATTAAGGGGTATCCTACCGCATCAAATGGAGGTAATGCTATTGCATATGATTGCCCATCAGACTCGCTGATTCTTGCAGAGGTTGAGGATTCTGAAGGCATTGGTCAAAGCTTTACTTGCAACCCACACGAGTGTATTAATTTGGCAAAGTTGAAAGAGAGAGGATCCAGAGATGGACTGGATCTTTACGGGAAGAGGAGACGTTTCTCCATTCCATGTTGTGGTCAGTATGGCCATGATGCAAATGATTGTCCAATGATGGAAGGTGAAGATTTGAATGGACATGGACTTGGCTTTTTATAGTAGGAATGTTGTGAAATGGAGCTAGCACTTTGAGGAAGTAGGGAATATATACCATCCCCTCTGTTCATAGCTGATAGTTTCTCCTCTCGCAATGCAAATGTTTATACCTTTGAACTTTTGCGACCCAAAAAATCAACTCTAACATGCCGGAATACCACTTTCTGACCAACATTCTTTTTTGTAACAAATGAAGGTCCTTCTTTCAGGGACGAAGAAGGTGCGTTCTTATTTCTGGCCTACCAATCTCAACTCCTAAAAGAAGGGGATAAAAGAAGCATTTAAGTTGTAGCACCATGATTCTCACGCCTCAATGGGGAAAACAGAGAACGAGGTTAGATGATATAATAATGATTTTCAGTTTAAATCCAACTGCTGCAAGATACATGTGATTCTTGTCTCTTTTTTTGCCCCCTTCATCCTGTGACAATGGCATTCTGTGTTTGTTTCTATAAATGTTCAATGATACAAGTTGACTAATGTGCAAAAACGCAGGTCTACATTCGACTAGTTGGAGTACTATTCTAGGCATATCAAGTGTAGATTACGATTTAATACTTGTATTCGGTTCAAACAATATTTACAAGATTACCTATAGGATATGATACTAATGTTTAAACTGGCACTTGGGATGCCATAACATGATGAAATAAAACATTCTAGTAATTTTGATCTTGATCAGCTAAGGAAACTTTGCTTAGCCTGCTGGGCAATGTCTTAAGATCATTCATGTTCCTGACTTTTCTGCCTCTTCCTCTGCGGTTGCCTGAACCAAATACAGCTCTATGTGCCAATGCTTTGCCTAAAAGCAGGTACTCATCCGTGGAAGCCTTGGTGTGATCTTGTTGCCTCGTCTCGCCATCATCACACTGCTCGTGGAAACCATTGCTGTTGTAGGTTTCTGCAGCTCCACAAGTTGCTTTCTCGGTGGCCATTATTATAATAGAACACCAAAGAAGGATGACTAGGATGGTGGTGTATAGGAAATTAAGAATTGGGTGAATTTTTATATGTGGCCCTTCTGGCTTAATGGGAATAAATGTTTATAAAGAGTTTGGGGTTGGAGACAAAAGACATATATGAATGGGGACAGTTAAATTGGGGCGTTGATGGTGGCATTAAAAAGGTAAAGTTGGAGGAGTTTTGAAGCAAAGTTTCATATAGCCGAAAGGTTACTCCTTACGCAAATCCTCCTATGCATGCATTTATAATTTATTAATGTTTCTTTAGTAACAAGGAATAATATATTACACTTACTCATCATAATTTTTACTGTCTTCTTTAATAATTGGCTGCCTTCATCATCATAGTTTTACTAATCTTCATTAATATCACCCCCAAAATCGACTAATCATCTGACGTATTCTTTGATTTGAAGCTCATGAGTCATGAATTTGCCACTGAATCTATAGCTCGTTTCGTTTTAGTTACTGCTAACTGGATCATCCGCACCCGTACGACCTTACCTAATGCTGTCCCTGGCAGCTAGTTTTAACACAACACAAGCTGAAGAATAAAAACAGTTTCAGTTTAGAGTAAGGTTTTACAATTTTCTCATGTTTGGTTGACTTAAATGTTTTCTAAATCAACTTATTTCAGAACTCTCCTCAACCTCAAATTACAATGTTTTCTTTTTATTCCACCCTATCACGACCCCCCCCCCCCCCCCCGAAAAAGAAAATTTAATTTTTTTTTAAAAAAAAATTAAAAGCTTATTTTTGAAAAATATTTCACATTTTGAATTTTTTTTTTTTTTTACCTCATTCCTACCTCGACCACCCTACTCCCCCCACCCCCCAAAAAAAATATTTCTTTTGAAAAATATTTCAAAATTTAAAATTTTAATTCTTTTTACCTCACCCCCTCCCCTCCCCATACCAGCCCCACCCCCACCCACACCCTCAGCCTCCCTCCAGCCCCACAAAAAAAAATTATTTTTGAAAAATATTTCAAATTTTGAAAGTTTAATTTTTTTACCCTACCCAATCCCCCATCCCCCCACACCCCACCAGTCCATCCCTCCCCCCACCCTCACACAAAAAAAATATTTAAAAATTTATTTTTAAAAATATTTTAAATTTTGAAATTTTCATTTTTTTTACCTCATCCTCTACCCCAACCCCCCCCCCCCCCCTCTCCACACACATACAAAAAAAATTAAAAATTTATTTTTGAAAATTAGTTGATAATGGATTTTAAGATGTTGCATTTAACTTTTTTCAAACGACGATAACAATGATAGTGAATCTTTTCTTTTCATAAGTAGTGTGAAACTTTAAATTGTATAACCGTCCATCAAAATAATAATCTACAAATGTATATTTGATTAAGGGAATGTAATTATTTTCGCCCAACCACAAAGCTTTAGTGGGAGAGCTACAATAATCCTTTTGGGTTACAGGAATCTGACTTTTTTCTTGATGGAGACGATGCTTGTGCTTGACACTAAAACAATTCCTTGTCTACCATCCTAAACATCTGTATATTTCTTTACATGATTTTAATGGAACCAGGGGATTTATTCCTTAACTACTTTACCCTTCTTTTTTTCTTTATCTAGTGCTTTCTACAATTTTCATCCCCACTATATTCCCACATTTTAGCCCCACTATTAGTAGCTCACGCCCAAAACTGGATTTTTTTTAATAGAAAATTTCATAAATAGTTATAATTTAGAATGTAACTGGGAAACGTAGCTACAATTTGCATATCTATAAAACATATCTGTAATTGTTCTATCAGGCTGGTATCAATCAGAGACGGAGGCTATCAACAAAAGAGTTATATCAATGAGTATAAGTTGTATCAAATGAGTATCATTTATATCAGCGCATACTGAATTATCTAAAAACACGCAAAACAGTTGTATCAACGTGCGAACACATTATATATTTACTACAAAACCTAACATGTAGCTACATTTCATAAATTTTTGAAACTGTAGTCATGTCATTTTTATTTTTACGAAATGCGAGCTGTGTAGACATAAAGTCAAACAAGTCCAAATTACGTTCAGTGTAGAATAACTGAATCTTTTATTAACTTATGAAAGAAGGAAACAAGTGTAGCTTTGAAATCAACAAAGAGGCATTAGGGAAAACCTAGATTCAAGATCGGAAGAATCAAAAACAAACGAAGTCTTCAATGGAAAAGTGAATTTGTTAATACATACAAATCATAATGAACAAAATAGTTACGGATATTGTGAATAAGAAAAAAAAATTGCACATCCACAAAGAATATATAGGAAAACGTGAAGGAATTTGAGCAACTGTTTCCATATACAAATGAATCGCTTAACTATAGTTAATAACTGTATGTTTCATTTTATTATATTGCATAACACTTATAGGTTATATTAATTGATTGTTAGATACTGTATTGTAAAATATTAAAACAGTAATAATAATCTCAGAAATAATAAAAGGTAGAAATTGGATAGAAACTGAAAATAGGAACAGTATCTGAAAAAATTATGTAAGAACAAAAATAGAGCCCACTGAATGCACATTGTGTCCTTAAGGAAATTATTCCCCTCAATGTATCCGAGGTTTTGAAATCTTTCCTCTCAGGATAGAACGATTTACTCACCAGAATAGCGGTACAGTAAATTATGGTGACTGCGAACCACTCGAAGGCAGTATATCACACGAGATTTTAGCAAGTGCAGAAAAGAAGAAGAAGAAGATTGTTTATCAGAAAATTTCCTAGGGAACAATTCTGAGGACCAACAGAAATATATAGCTTGTTTGCAACTTTTCAGAAAAGGTGTCTGTTGGGAAAAGGTCGCAACTTTAAGGTTTGCAACTTTTCAGAAAAAGTTGCAACCTTTTTTCAAAAATCCGTTGAAACAAAAAACGGTAGGAGATTGTTGACTAAAGGCATGGTTAGTCAAGCCACCATGGCTAACAAATGGTAGTTAAGCTAACAAGAGTAGTTAATTGGTTGTTAGATATTAACTAATTAGTTGTTAGTTAGTTATAGATACTGTTAGGGTGTACATGTACACAATACATAATCCAGTATAAATACATATATATATATACATGTATCAGTGGCAAAGGAATATGCTGAAGATTTTTCTTTCTCTCTCCATTCTTCTCTCACTATCTCTCTCTAAGCTTCGTCTCCTTGCTTCTCTTCTATTTTCCTCCATTAATGGAGCACTGATAACCTCTATTAATGGAGTTTTAGCATGGTATCAGAGCCTGCACTACGAACTACTAAGTGCGGCAACCTCTTGCTGAGATTCAAAGCCAAAGAGCACTAGAATCGCAAGTCAGCGGCTAAAAGGAAACCACAACAAACAAAGGAAATGGCGACTACAACTGGATTTGAAGCTGGATCTACAGAAACCAGCAACCAAAACACAAACATCACCACCGAGGCAGCTCGATTCAACATTCCAATGATAGACCACAATCATCCACTCTATCTTCAACCTAGTGATACTCCAGGAAGCTCACTGATCTCCGTGCAACTCACCGGCTCAGAAAACTACGCAATATGGAGTAGGTCCATGCGTATTGGACTGCTAGATAAGAGTAAATTAGAGTTTATGGATGATAGATATCCTAAGTCAAAATTTCTCTCTAAATACTTTGATATTTGGGAAAAATGCAACGCCGTAGTGTTGTCCTGGATTATGAACTCTGTAAGATCAGACCTACTTAGTAGTGTAGTATACAGTGATGACGCTCACAAAGTATGGTGTGAGTTAAAAGAGAGATTTGATAAGATCAATTGAGTACATGTATTTTGCCTTCACAAGGAGATTCACAGCTTAAATCAAGGAACAATGTCAGTGACAGATTATTACACCACACTTAAAAGCCTGTGGAACGAATTCGACTCCATCATGCCATGTCCAGGATGTTCATGTGATGAATCCAGAAAATTTAAGGAACACTGTGAGTATCAAAGGCTACTCCAGTTCCTAATGGGGTTGAATGAATCCTACTCAGCTGCTCGAGGACAAATTCTACTTCAAACTCCTATCCCAAACCTAAACAAAGCCTTCTCACTCATCCTAGATCATGAGAGCCAGAGAAATCTAGTCCATACCAATTCAGATGTTTCTCTTCACAGGACTATTGAAAGTGCAGTCCTGTTCAGTCAGAAAGCATATACTCATGGGAATGGAAACTTTGGAAGTGGTGATAGTAATCCAAATAGAGGTCACTATGACTCTCAATACAAGCCACAGGTTCAGAAAAATTAGAAAGTTGTATGTGAAGTGTGTGGATACAGGGGACACACTAAGGAGCAGTGCTTCAAGGTTAAAGGTTATCCTGTGGGGTGGAGATCAAAGAAGAAAGGTGGAGGCACAAGCTCCTATGCTAATCAAGTTGAAGTCTCTCAATCTACTAACAATGGCCTGACCTCTCTGAGTCCTTCAACTCCATCAACTGCCACTTTTTTCACACAAGATCAATATCAACAAATCATCCAGATACTAGCAAAAGGAAGTGAGAATGCAGGGGAGCATGTCTCTAAAGCAGCTTCCGCAGGTAGTACCTTATCTGCCTTAGTATCCAAATATGTGTCTTTGGACTGGATAATAGATACTGGAGCTACAGATCATATGACAGCTAGTATTGATATGCTTGATGCAGTTCAACCTGTGTCTAGTCTTGAGAGAAAAGAAGTTCACATCCCTACTGGTAATGTAGTATCAGTCTCACACACTGGGAGCACAAAAGTACTTGGTAGTCAAAGTATTAGTAATGTGTTGTTTGTCCCAGACTTCAAGTGTAACTTACTGTCTGTGTCAAAACTTACCAAAGAGCTTCAATGTATGACAACCTTCTTTCCTGACTTTTGTATTTTTCAGGACCTCTCAAATGGACTGGTCAGGGGGATTGGTACAGAAGATCAAGGCCTCTACATCCTCAAAGAAAATCTCGTCAGCTCAACCTTTCCTTCTTCTACACACTCAACACATACTGCCTCTACTTCAACAAGTCAAGCTGAATCTGACTCCTTATGGTATAGAAGATTAGGATATGCCCCCATAGACATAATAAAGAAGTCATCTAGTCTTGATATGGTTCATACTACTATAAATTTACCTTGCACTGTCTGCCCCTTAGCTAAACAAACTAAACCGTTTTTTCCAACTAGCTCCTATGTCTCTACATCAATGTTTGAGCTAGTTCATTATGATATTTGGGGGCCTTACAGAGTACCCACTCACTCTGGTATGAAATACTTTTTGACATTAGTGGATGATTTTTCCATATTTACATGGCTGTTTCTTATTTCCTCCAAAGCTGATACTATAGTGGTGTTGAGAAAGTTCATTGCACAAGTTCATAATGTTTTCTCTACTACTATTAAAACCTTCAAAACTGATAATGAGAGTGAGTTTTTTAGCCATGACTTTCAATCTCTACTATCTAATCTTGGTGTCCTTCATCAAAGTATATGTGTCTACACTCCCCAACAAAATGGGGTTGCTGAAAGGAAGCATAGAACAATTCTAGACATGGCTAGAGCACTCAGGTTCCAAGCTAGTATGCCTCTGAAGTTTTGGCGTAAGTGTGTCACTACTGATGTGTATATTCTGAACAGACTTCCTTCCAAAATTCTTCACTATAAGTCCCCTTTTGAAATGCTTCACTTTTCACCTCCTTCCCTCTCCCATATCAGAACATTTAGCTGCCTGTGCTATGCAGCCTGTCCCAAGATATCAGACAAATTTTCCCCCATAGCTATTCCTGCAGTCATGATGGGATACTCCATGTCACAAAAGGTCTATCTCCTCTATGATCTGCACTTCAAATCTATATTTGTTAATAGAAATGTAGTGTTCAAGGAGGATATTTTCCCATTCAAAGACTTACAAGTGTCCTCTAATCCCTAGGAGGTCATCTAGATAAACCAATCCTCCCTTATGGCTTTAGGACTTTGTCACTGCCAATCATGGTTCCTCATCTTCTTACCCCATATCTGATCACCTTTCTTATGCCCATCTGTCTCCTCATTATGCTCATGCTCTGGCTGCCTACTCAGCTGTAACTGAGCCTACCTCATATTCTGAAGCTCCCTTGATCCTAAATGGATCCAGGCTATAGAACTAGAGATTGCTGCCCTGCAGGATAATCACACTTGGAGTGTGGTAGATCTGCCTCCTGGCAAGAAACCCATTGGCTGCAAGTGGGTCTACAAAGTGACATACAAGGCCTCAGGTGAAGTTGAAAGGTATAAGGCCAGGCTGGTAGCCAAAGGGTATAGCCAACAAGAGGGTCTTGACTACAGTGAGACCTTCAGCCCTGTTGCAAAAATGGTCACTTTTAGATCTATTGTTGCTCTTGCTGCTTCCAAAGGCTGGTGCATTCATCAAATGGATGTTCACAATGCTTTTCTCAATGGTGATCTCTTGGAGGAAGTATACATGACTGTTTCTGCTGGCTTTGCAAGACAGGGGGAGCAAGGCAAGGTCTGCAAACTCCACAAGTCACTCTATGGCTTCAAGCAGGCTCCCAAATAATGGAATCTTAAATTGACAGAAGCCTTGGTACAACTGGGGTTCATCCAGAGCCACTATGATTACTCACTGTTTACTAGACAAGCTAAGGGTGGTATTGTGATTGTCCTCGTCTATGTAGATGATCTCTTAATCACTAGCAGCAAACAACATCTAATAGACTGCACAAGGAGTGACCTGCAGAAGAAATTCAAGATGAAGGACCTAGGAGAACTTAAATTTTTCCTTGGGATTGAAGTTGCCAGATCCAACAAAGGCATACATCTATCTCAAAGGAAATATGCACTAGAACTAATAGCTGAAATTGGTTTAGGGGGAGCCAAGCTTGCAGCTACACCACTTGAACAAAATCTAAAACTGACCTCAGCCAAGTATGATGAAGCTGTTGCTCCAAAAGGAGAACATGAAGACCTTGCACTGAAGGACCCTGACAGGTATCAAAGGCTAGTAGAAAGACTCATATATCTTACTATGACCAGGCCTGATCTTGCATTTTCAGTCCAGAAGCTGAGCCAATATATGCATTGCCCCAAGGAATCACATATGGATGCAGCACTCAGAGTAGTAAGATACATCAAAGAAGCTCCAGGGCTTGGGCTATTCATGCCATCAGAAGCATCAAAACAACTCATTGCCTATTGTGACTCAAACTGGGTGCATGTCTAGAGACCAGGAGGTCAGTCACTGGATATGTGGTTAAATATGGTGAAAGCCTCATATCCTGGAAGTCTAAGAAACAAGAGGCAGTCTCCAAAAGTTCAGCAGAAGCAGAATTCAGAAGTATGACAAACTGTGCAGCTGAGGTAACTTGGTTGATTGGTTTATTCAAAGAACTTGGCATTCAAGTTGAACTCCCAGTCAGAATGATATGTGACAGCAAGTCAGCCATACAAATTGCTGCAAATCCAATATTTCATGAAAGAACCAAACACATAGATATAGATTGCCACTTTGTAAGGGAAAAAATATGTCAAGAAGTCCTGAAAACTGAATTCACACCCACTGGAAATCAACTAGCTTATCTACTCACAAAGAGCCTCGGCAAAGCCCAACATCAACTACTGCTGAATGGCTTAGGAGTACTGGACTTGTTTAAGCCATGAGCTTGGGGGGGAGTGTTGACTAAAGACATGGTTAGTCAAGCTACCATGGCTAACAAATGGTAGTTAAGCTAACAAGAGTAGTTAATTGGTTGTTAGATATTAACTAATTAGTTGTTAGTTAGTTATAGATACTATTAGGGTGTACATGTACACAATGCATAATCCAGTACAAATATATATATATATATATATATATATATATACATGTATCAGTGGAAAAGAAATAAACTGAAGATTTTTCTTTCTCTCTCCATTCTTCTCCCTAAACTCAGACTTCTCTCACTATCTCTCTCTAAGCTTCGTCTCCTTGCTTCTCTTCTATTTTCCTCCATTCATGGAGCACTGATAACCTCCATTAATGGAGTTTTAGCAGAGATTTGGTCCAAAAAGATTATTAATCAATCAAATCATTTGACCGAATCCGAGTGAGCGACGACGGCGCGAGGGGAGACCCTCTTCTTGACCCTTTTAGCAACATGAAGGAGCGTTTCTACTTTTAATTAAGAGATTTTTTCTTTTCACCACCTATGTGAGACAAATGCTTATTTCATAAAGCAAGAGGGAACAACTCATATTTCCCTCCACTTCTTTTCCCTCCATTTCCCATTCAACCTATCAATTTAACCCAACATTGATTCGATATAAACACTCTGTATGAATAAGTTTACAAATATGTGACATGTCCAAGAGCTTGGGTGTGTACTGTTACGGCTTGAAGTTGCTTAGAAACTTCCTGTAGAGCTAAATGAAACGACGAAATGAGTGGACTTGTGGTGCAAAAACAAAGCTAGTAAACAAACACTGCATCATCGGTGGTATTATTTCTTGTCCCAGTTTTTTTTTGTTTTTAATTGTACTCCCCGATTCAAAATATGTGACAACTGTTTTAAGGTCTGTCCAAGAAAAAATGGCATTTTTTTATAATTAGAAATAATTTAATTTTAAAGTTTTTTTTTCCGTATAATAAAATAATCTATGATTACACAAATTTTGTGTGTAAAGTTTGTTTTAGACAATAAATTTCGGAAGTCTACTTTTTTTATTTAAATTTTGTGTCAAGTCAAATAGTGACATATAAATTGAGACAAGTGAGTAATTACTTGTTAATCAAAATTTAAACTCTTTTGAGTTATAAATGTAGGATAGCAACATTAAGGGCATGTTTTGATATGCGATAAAGAATCATGATTTAAAGTTAAAATTTTGTTTGGACATGCAACTTGATTTTTTTAATTTGTACTATCTTTGTTTAAAAAAGAATTACCTAATTTTCTTTTAGTATGTTTAAAAAAGAATTATCTCTTTCCTTTTTTGGCAATACTTTAATTTAAGTTTTTCACGTGCCACGTTTAAGCCACAAGATTAAAGGGCATTTTGATACATTTGACTTAACTTTAATTTAGGACCACAAAATTGAAAAATCTTCTTTATTTTCTTAAACTTCGTACCAAGTTAAAATAGGTCATTCCTTTTTAAATGGAGGGAGTATTATTTTTCCATAATTATGACAACTCCACAAGTTGTGAAATCTATCAATATTTACCCAATTGTTATACAATCTTACCAAATGGGCAAAACATAGTTCATAAACAATATATCGGAATATCCTACGATGACGCATTGATAAATCATATATCTCTATGATTTGGAATTCCAAATCATGCTTTATAGAGAATTTGAAATTTGAAATTATGATCCAAATCGTATGTCCAAATGCAAGTTAAGTGTTAATAACTGAATTCAGAATTTAATTTTTATACATATATATTTAATAAATTTATTAATACAAACTGAGTTTGGACTATATATAGTTATTGATATCAATCGAAACCGTACGTAACCTTCTGGCTGTGCCCATGCTTGTACCAAGCTAGTAGTGACAATAACTACTTTAAATAGCAGTGCAAATTAGCTCCTGTAGTCTCACACAAAATCTACTAAAGAGAGGGAAAAAATAGTGCTACTACTATACAATGAGGGATGAAAATTTTGATCTAATTAACCAACAAGATATAGAAAGTAGAGCTATACATTATTGGTGGAGATCAGCAACAAAATTTGATGAGTGTGTAAAATTCAAGTTTGAGAAAATGCAAAATTTGTCAAAAATGACACCAATACTTAAAGTGCTTAGAGAAATGGAAAGGCTACATTTGATGTCCACAGAGAGTCTTGATGAGCTTAGGCAAAGGCTAATGTCTTATAAAGCAGGGGATTTTTGGGTACCAATTGGTGGAATTAACAAAGAAGATATGGATATTCCACATGTGAATACTATATTGTTGGTTGGTTTTCATAATGCTGGCAAAAGTTCACTTGTAAACCTTATGTATAGTGTTCTTGGTCAATCTGGTCTCATCCCTTTTGCTCAAACTTCCTCAGGTACTTGGTTAATACAATATCTTTTTCTAACTATATAACGTGTGTTTAACTGGATACAAAATTTAAGAGAGAAAGAAATTTGTTTGGTACATATCGAAAGTTTTCTTATAACTTATGATCTTTGGGGATGAATCTTATACTGTTAGCTTAAACCATATATACGTGTTAAGAGATCTACTAAATACTCTCTCTATTTCAAAATAAAGTACATTATTGGGCCTTCTTTCATAATTCAAAATAAGTGAATTGTTCAAAGTTCAAAATTTAAAAATTTCTTCCGTTTTTGCCCCTTGATTATATTTTCTAGGTGATAATTTCAAGAGAGGTAATTGTTCATATTTATTTAACGTGATATTCTTTTCAAGAATAGTTTGAAAATAACTAAAAGGACAAAAGTGGAAAGCGGTATTCAATTTATTTCCTAAACTTTTTTTTTAATGAATGTGCATTGCCTCAACAATTCACTTATTTTGAAATGAAAGAAGTATGTAAATACAATACTAAATTTCCAAAATTGTGACTCAAATACAGTGAGTTCAATGGCATTCCGAAACCATAATTAAAATTTTCAAATACTGGATCGGTTACTAATGATCTTTAACATATTGTGGTGTTTCCATAGTTATAAAAGCATGTTATTAAGAATGAAAAGAGAAATTTTAAGAAAAAAAGAAAAAAAATCTAAACATAGAAAAGTATCTTTATTTTCAAAACAGATTAAAAAGAAGAGAATATGACAAATAAATAAAAAGTATAATAAAAAGCATTTGAGATTATGAAAGACAAAACCAGCTGGTACATTTTGTCACAACCTTTGTGGGATCCTTAGTAAAATCTTATAGATTCGTTTTGTTTTATAGGACTTTTTCTATTTCATTTCATTTAAACTCATGATAAACACATTACAATAAGCAGACTTGAGGTAGATTCAAGAACCAAAATCGATTTTCTTTATAACAAAAAAAAATTGATATCAATAAACTTATATGAAATGATTTCACGTGATTCAGTCAAGTATCTTGATCGTGGTATATCAATGATATAATATTATTATTATTCTAATATACACGTACCCGACTATCATAGTTAGACTACCTTCATTTCACTCCTTTCTCTAGACTTAGATTGTACTCTGTCTTACCGTTCCAAAAATAGTTGTCATGTTTCGTTATTTAAACTAATTTTCTCGTGAAATGTTTTTTCTTAAGGAAATGATTGTGGTTACACTACACTAATGATGGAAGAACACAATGTGCTAAGATCATCACGAAATGGATTCTGCATTTACGATACAAGGGGTTTCGATTACGATAGAGTTGATGAAGCTCTTCTAGAATTGAAAGAATGGATGGCTGTTGATGGAGTCCACCATAAGAAGCTGTGTTCCACACCAGGAGATCATCAACTTTTCCCAATACTAAATACTAATGAATTGGAGGATGTTTCTTCTTCAATTTTTATAAAGAGAACAGTCAATTGTGTTATGGTGGTGGCTAATGCTTCTGAAATATACAAGTCTCTAAGACTTGGTGATTTTAAGCCACTGGATGCATTGAAGAAACTCTTTTGCTCATCTTCACTCAACAAATCCAGTAAGTTTTAATTGTTAATTCTCTCCCATTACTGATTTAAAGAAGAATAAGATAAGTCAAGTACTCCCTCCGTCCCATTCTAACTGCCACTTTAGCTTTAAAAAAAAATTGTCCCTAAAAAAGAAAGAACCCGTTTGGAAATTCAAGACCAAAGTTGAGAACTATTTAATTTCAACCATGCTCTTAATGTTAAATAAGTAGTCTTTTAAATAATGTTCAAATTCTCAAAAAATATTTAATAAATAAAATTAATTTAGTAAGTTATACCTTAAGTATGGACAGTTTTTTCTTAATAATGGACGTGAAAAAACTAAAACAACAGTTAAAATGATACGAAAGGAGTGAATCATAGTCAAAATCTTAAGGAGTCATTTGGTGTGAGGTATAAGGTATAATAATTTCCCAAAATAAAATGTAGGATTATTTTGTCCCATATTTGGTTGGAAGTAATAGGTAATCCTGAAACTATTTATCTCACCATTTTTGTCATAATGATGAAATAAGTTATCCCATTTCCTGTCGCAGATAGGAACCCCATATTGATCTTGACTCATGGAGACAAATTATCAACCGAGGATCGAATCGATTGTCGATTGAAAATATGCAAGCATGTTGGTGCCTCAGAGACTAAAGGAATATATGATATAGTTTGTGTGACAGAATATGGATTATTGGCAGATGAATATGATCCAATCTCAGCATATTCTATAACTGAAGCAGTTTATAGAGCATTGCTTATTTCAGACAGGGCACAACTTGTCAAGAAAACATTCAAGGACTGGGCATTATTTGCATTGTCATGTCTTATGTGCTTTTTAGCCAGCATTTTTGCCTATCTGGCCCATCTTTTCAATGTTCTGGCCCAAAAACATAAAGGAAAGTTAAAATGGTGAAGAAAAATCTAGGCAAAATATTTGTATTAGCATATGTATTTGTATTTTCTATTAATGATGTCCTTCTTGTTGGATGATTAGATATAAGTAAAATAGGTTAATAACTATATATGTTCAATGGCTATAGTTGGATTATTGTATCTGTTTAATTATGAGCAAGGGTACGTTTGCTTTGATAAATTACCTATCATTGTCATTAGGGGCAAACATCTACCCTTCAGATTGGATATGAAAATTTTTATTTAGATTTTTTATTTTTGGATTTAAGAATCTAAAATCTAAGTGATGGATTTTCTTAAGTTCAATTATGGTTTAATCAGTTTGGTTATTTCGAATATGCGATTTTGAGCCTATGAAGCCTTTTCTTTTTTAAATCAAAGGTTCGAAGTTAAGCTTGATGAAGCTAATGGTATAAATTGGATGTACGTGAGCCATTGATACGTCATAGAAGTAACATAATCAAGATTTTTAACAAGTGTTCAAAATATGAAAATATAAATAAAATTAATAAATTATGAAAACATAAATACACGAAAAGCTAATAAAATTTAATAGCTATTATATATTATATAAAAATAATTTTATTCTTATGCATAATGTATGAGCAAATCAGATCTAGTGAAAAGAGCAAATCACACTATGACACATGATAAAATCAAATATGAAGGAATGTCTGTGACCACCGAGGAGAATGAAAGATACTTTTCTCGATAAGTCTCAAAGAGGCTCGAATGCCTGTACGAGTAAGGTTGCTACGTGATTGGCAACTAAAATAGGCTTCATTTTGAGAAGATCGCCTTACAACTAGAAGCAATCACAATGATTCTCGGAGTCTAACAATCAATTTCGAGCCGCACACCCACCACTTCAATCAGCTTCAAGCGAGACGTCAAAACGTTGCTATGTGCTATGCAATAGCCTTTCAATGCCAAAATATGTCATCGTTACATTAAGACGATGATTCAACTTTTGTGGCCTATAAAAAGGAGGATTTGCGAAAAATATAAGGCATCAAAATATCTCAAAAAAACTTCATGTTATTATCTAATTCTTTTCCAATTAGCATTCCTATGAATGAAGCCATAAAACCTCCCCCGCTTATATTATTCATTTCCTTTTAGAAGATCATTTACTTGTGAGAAATCATGATTTTGATATTCTCATCTAAAGAAAATGAACTTAATTAACCTTTAACCTCTTTTCACAAATTTTAGTGTTAATTGAAATATTCCTAACAATTTTTTCAGTATACATGTAATGTAATTTTTTACCAACTTTGCCCCTGCCATTTCCATTCGATAGCGATACCCCTAGGGAACTCCAGAAACTAGAAAAATTACGAGAGCAACTTATAGGGGGTTGTTTAGTAGGAAGTATTATGAGAAATAATTCATGTATTACATATGGTATTATTTAGTATTAATACATCTTATATGATATTAAATGATGGATAACTAATACTTTTTATTTGATGGTATTAGTAATATATAGGTTTAATACCATGTGATCGAGCTATTATGTAAAGACAAAAATATCTCTCAAATACTTTTAATCATTTTATTTATTTTCTTAATTTTACTTTTTATATTTGTACTAAAAAAATTATTTAAATAAATTAGCCTACAAAATTTTATTATTTAGAGAGAGTTATTTATTGCTAAATAAATCAAATACAAATCAATACAATATTTAAAATGTGAGTTGTTTAACATTTATTAATTGAAAAAATAAATACATCACCATATGACGTTTGTAATTTTAATTTAATACATTATTTATTGATATATATGTGATTTTCTAATTATTTATATTTCGAGTAATTTATAAAATTTTATACATATTAAAATTACAACTTGTCATTTTCTGTGTAAACGATAGATGGTTTTCCACCGCAACCCTCGATAGTATCTAGGGTTGTACAGGGCAAACCGATAAACCGCACCAAATCGACAAATCGAACCAAACCGGAAAAAAACCCGACTAGTGGTTTGGTTTGACTTGGTTTGGTGTTTGGAAAAAAACCCGACCATTATAGGGTTGGTTTGATTTTAACTAAAAAAAGTCAAACCGAACCCAAACCGACCCGATTATAGATATACTACTTTTAAATTATGTTATACATAAAAATATTTATTAAAATATAATTTATAAATATTTTTTAAAATTTTTTCATAATTTTTGTTTTCTTTCTTACATTTAGATTTGGACTTGAGAAGCTCATCTAAATAATATACAAAAAAAAGGTCATCTTATAAAGTTAAAACTTCAAACAGTGTTCTGCCTCCATATAAATCTTATATGTTGATATTTTGTACCAGAACTTTTTTTAAGAAGTACTGCTCTGTGCTTTTTATTAGATATTATGAAAAATCCGAGAAATCCGAAAAAACCAAAAAACTCGAAAAACCCAAGAAAAATTGATATCGAAAAAATCGACTTTTATTGGTTTGATTTGATTTATAGATTTAATAACCCGACACAAATGATTTGGTTTGATTTGTAAAAAATTCGAATCAACTCAGTCCATGTATACCCCTAATAGTATCATGTGAATTCAACGGCTGAGATATTTTGGTTCAGAAGAAAGTATTTGAATCAGAAGGGTATTAATGTAATTGCATATAAAACTCGAATCTAGAGTTAACTATGATGTCGTGTCCACCAAATAATATATCGCCGTTTTAGCTTCCCTATCCCCTTCTGCTCCCTTATTTTTCTAGCCATTCCAACCTACTAATACTAGTTCAAAATTGTGTCTGTTTTAGCCACATCAACGGTACAAATCTTTCTCCCGCCTTCCAATCTCTTACTATAATTTTTTATTTATTTAGTAGCCACCTTTAAAATTCAGTCCCTTTTTTTCCCCAACCTTCTCTATTTACTGTGTGATCTTGATTGGGATTTCCTGTAACATTTGTAGTGATGGATCTCAAGGAAGTAAAGGTGAGTCATCAATCAACATCTCTCACAACTCATCTCAATTTTCTTCCTGTTGATTATTTTTTTGTGTGTAGAGATCAGAAGAAGCAGAGGAAATGAATAGTACAAACAAGATGAAATCTTGCAGTTGTTGTCATACTACAAGAACCCCCCTTTGGAGAAGTGGTCCATCAGGTCCAAAGGTAAAAAAAAAAATATTATATATTTATCGATTATTATTTTGATGTACGGTTATATAGTGTTTAAAAATTTTATTTTAATTTTGGTGGTTGTGTTTTAGTCGTTGTGTAACGCATGTGGGATCAAGTACAATAAGAAGAGGAGACAGATTTTGGGTGTTGATAAGAAGAGGAGAATTATTAGTAAAGAGAAAAAGAGTAGAGAAATTGGAAAATTGATGGCATTGGGAGGCAAATTAAGAGAAGAAGAACAAGCAGCGATACTTCTCATGGCTCTTTCTTGTGGATCTGTTGACAAAATACTATTCTAACCCCTTGTAATTCTTACTAATTAATTGACTCATTTTGATCAAGAGTTTTTTTTTTTTTTCAGATTCAGTTGTAATGCCTAATGTAGTAATTTTTTAGTACTTTTATTTTTCCTGTTTTGAATCTAGAATTTTGATTCAAATTTTGATTTTTAGAATTTTGTCGTGTTATTTGGTACTTTCTGTCCAGGATCTATCAGTTCTGAATACATACGTTAAATATAGAGTCCATTAATTTCTTAATTTCTCGACTCAAGGGAAAAATTGAATTTCAAAATGAGCATCCAGAAGAAGAAATCCAGCTGTCTCCATACATAAAATAAAAAATTGAATATTGGTTGGTGTCAATTGTGAGTAGGCAGTCGTAACAGAGTGCCAAAATAATTAAATTGGTACCTATCGATTATTATCATCACATTAAAAAAAAAAAAAAAACTATCATCACATTAATGATCATTGTCAGCTTTGCCCCTCAGCATATTTAGTTTAGGGGACTTGGACAAAATGAAAGGAATAAAGAAAAGAGAGTCTTTCGAAAATAATCATTATATCTTGGTAGGAGTCAGATCTGCGTACACTTTACCCTCTCCAGACTCCACGTTGTGGGATTTCACTAGATTGTTGTTGTAAAGAAAAAGAGAGTGAAAAGAGATGAAGGAATCTAAAGAAAAAAAGTTACATGGCTGTTTGGATGGTGGAAAATTGGGGAAGATAGAAAGAATTTTACTTTTACTCATTTGTAGTATAGGATTGTTTTTTGTTCAAGTCCTTTTATATGAACCATGCTTTAAAAGTTAGAGATTATAACAAGTTAGGTTGGTAATCGATGAAGTTAATTGTAAATTGATAGTTAGTTGATAGTAATTGTAGTGTAATGTGTTGAGAAGTTTGACTTAATGGTAATACAATAGCAGCCCAACAGGGTTAATTTGTTGACGTGAGGATACAAGTCAAATTAAAAAAATGAAAAACTTACATAAATATACAATATTAAGAAAATATTTATCATTTATAGCAAAAAAAAAATTCACTGAACACTTATAACACATTTATAATACAGTTTTAATACATATTGCAAAGAACTATTTATAAAACATATATAATACAAGTTTTATAGATAGATAATACATTTATCACATACTTTAATAGACTTATAATACATTATATCAGTTTCTTACTACATAAACATAATATATATTTTTAAACACTTATAATACATTTATATTGTATGCACAATTCACTTTTAATACAAGTGTAAATTTATTATAATATTACTATGTATTGCTATAAATGGTGATAAATAAAAAATATTACTAAAATCAGTAATTAATTTTTAAAAAGCACTCGATCAAGTAATTTTTCCAAAAGAAAACTCAAACATTGATTTGGTTGCTCTAGATAGCAAGGTGTCTTTGCTTCATGTTCATGGATTTCTATAATTACTTTTAAGTGTTTGCGATAAAAGTCATAGAAAAAGCAATACAACATGGATGAATGAAACTCTGTCTTTTCTTTTCTTATGAGAAGGTGTTGTAGGTATAATATTGAAGGAAAAATATGAAAGCTACGTGGATTTAGTTCGTGAAGATATTTAGAATATGTTTATATATTTAGAATATGTCATATTTGTACATATTCCTAGAAGATTTAATATTGTAATTCATAACATAGCTAAGTTTTCAACTTTTTTATTATTTGAATTTTCTTGAAAAAGACTATTTTAAAATTGAATTGTGAATGATATTGTACGATCCTTTGGATATATTATGTTCGTACTAAATTAATAAATGACAATTTAGATTGAGAAAAAAAAACGAAGAAGAGAATTAACAATTACACTAAACAATAAAATAGTGAGAAAAGATTATACACACAAAAAGACGTTTAATTAAATGTTTTTATTCTCTCATTTTAAAATAAAATTATTTGCAAATTTGAACGATTCAACACTACTTAAAGTTAATATACAGTAAATAATGCTTAAGAAAAATACATAAATTCATTTAATGGATTGACAATTTGAATGATTTAAATTTAAACCTAAATTAAATGTCAACAAATAGAACCAACATGGACTTAATACTTAAATTCTTAATTATCTAAAATAAAAATGGAATCATGTTTTTCTAGGCAATTCTGAAAGAGCATAGTGTAGAATTTGACACGAATCAGAAGAAGAGTCCAGGAGTCACTAGAAAACTCTAGCCACGTCTAGAAAAGTTGACACCATATCTAAATGCATACAGTGCTTACAAGTGACAAGTTTTTGTTAGTTGTTGCTTTTATATTATCTCCCCCAATTTCCAATCTAATTCCTAGGCAAATTTTAACGTTTAATTACACTTTACATATAGAGAAAAGTTGAAAGATGCAAACAAGATTAGCTATTTCTTCAGCTACAAAACTACATCGACTCTTATTGGCACAATCTCAAAAGTACTTTCCATACAAATCATTTTCCTCTTCTTCTGGAGGTAGAACAGCTGATCCCGCCGTCCATTCTGGACCTCTTGAAGTAAGTCACTTACCAATCAATTTTTCCCCACCCTTTCTCCTTCGAGAGGTGAAAGGTGCTTATTATTCGAGCAATAACATTGAAGTTTCATTGAATTTGAAAATCAAATCGTATGACAGATCATGAATTAATAATTGGTTTCAATTTCCAAAAAAGAATAGCAAGTGTGTCAAGCTTTTCATTTTTGAAATAGTTATGAAATCTCCTTTGAACAAAATTCAACCTTATTCCATGACATTTACGTGACTTTCCTCCGGCTAGAGGAGGGCTTAGTTAATCTGTGAGTTAATTTTGTCACATCTAATTGTTATTGTGTCCAAATTTCAATTTGAATGAATCTGAGTTACTATTATGTTGTATTTTGCAGGGAGATGACTTAGAGGAATCAGTAAAGGTAGCAGTAAACGAAAAGAAACAACCCGATATAAAGTCCGGTATAGACAAGGATCCATTTGGGCTACCCAAATCACCAATCGGGTCATCTCAAAAGATTGAAAGCACTGGCGTACACCAACCTATAGATCCTTTGACACAACAAAAACGACAGAAATCTAGTAATGCTACTAATAAAACATCATTAAAAGATGTCAACTGTGCTGGATTGGATGGAACCCCGTTGCCCGACGAATCGAAAAGCAAGGGAGAAAAATTTGAAGATGATAGAGAGTATTTTAGTCATCATAAGCCGTCTCCATTAGCGGAAATGGAGATGGCTGATACGAGGAAGCCGATCACACAGGCGATTGATGCGCCTGCAGGTGGTGGCATTGCTTTATACCCCGCCCCTTGGGGCGGGGTAATGGTATGGAGGCCGGAACAATTGGATACGGCTGAAGAGGCTCTTTTGAGAGCTGTGGAGATATGGAAAGAGAATGCTATGAGGGGAGATCCGAATTCACCTCAAGGTAGGATTCTTAGAAAGCTTCGTGGGGAGAACTGGTGATTAATTCATCTTGACTTAATAAGTTCAGAGGATCATCTTTGGCTGTTATGTTTTTCTGATGATTTGCTGCTTGTTTTTCTTTTGTAAAAACAGACATCATGTTTGTAAATGGAAATGTCATGATGTGTACTTTAAGAAAAGCAATGCCAAGTTCTGTTTTTTTAAGTATGGTTAACCTCATTTTTTTCTACTTTCTGAAACCTCGAAACAAATAGATGATATAAACTAAATCAGGGTATTTTTATCATGTGACCCATTTTTGATTGCGTTGAGCTTTTCTAAATTAATAATAGAAATATCTAATTATAACCTAAATAATAAGAAACACTCCCCGGGGGAGGAGGTTACGCGTTGTACATGCAAATCATGTAAGTTATATATGAATAATGGTATTTGATGTTTAAATTTTATTTAGCTATTATAAAAAATAGTACTTTAATAACTTTCTTATAACAAGATTCAACCTATGCTAAAGATTGAGATAATTCTAATGTAGAGGAGGTATACAAATGTGACGAGCTAGATGTGATCAGCTTGATGAGGTGAAATGAGATAATTTGAATATGTGTAGAGGAGGTATACAGATGTGACACAGATTGAGATAATTCGAATATGTGTAGAGGAGGTATACAGATATGACGAGCTTGATGAGGTGAAAAAAGTGTTGGATAAAGGTGATGAGATGAAAAAGTATTGGATAGAGATAATTCGAATATGGGTAGAGGAGGTATACAGAGGTGACGAGCTTGATGAGGTGAAAAAAGTGAGGTGCAAAAACGAATATGTGTAGAGGAGGTATACAGATATGACGAGCTTGATGAGATGAAAAAAGTGTTGGATAGAGATAATTTGAATATGTTAAGAGGAGGTATACAGATGTGACGAGCTTGATGAGGTGAAAAAAGTGAGGTGAAAAAAGTGTTTGATAGAGGTGATTAGAGTGTTGGATAGAAGTGATTAGAATATTGATATGACGGTATGAAATTATGAAGGCACGAGGAATAGTTAGATGGTTAGGTGTTTTCTCGCATATCTTTTCGTACTATTAGCTAATACAGTACCACGTGACATCGTTGGTTATATCAACACTTGAAAACGGCAATGTTTTTTTTTTTTTTTTTGTCACATAGAGAGTAGTGGCTTAGAAGATAAAACTCAAGGAATGGTGCGGTCATCAATACACATGCAGTCCTCTACACTCATTCTCTTCATTATCTATCTTACCCTTCTTTTAGCCCCTCACTATTATTATCTCTTCTTTTGTAGTGCCATAAACACTTCTGTTTTTCACTTCTTGTTTTTGTACATATTTCAAAAGCTCATTTTGCCCTGTTTCATCTCCTCTGTTTTCTTGCAAATGGCTCCCCTGCATTCTCAATTACTAGTTTTCAGCACCCTCATTTTGCTTCTCAATGTCCACTTAACTCATACCACGTCGACAACTACAATTGCCAAAGACCAAATAACCTGCACAATGTGCTCCTCCTGTGACAACCCATGTCTGCCCATTTTCTCTCCACCACCATCATCACCGCCACTGCCGCCACCATCGTCATCAAACTATAATTATCCACCATCTCCTTCAACACCACAATCTTGCCCTAGAGGAGGCTGCTCTCAGCAGCCTCTATCACCGCCTTATATTGGTGGAGGAGATGGTGGTGGTGGTGGTGATGGTGATTACTACTATTCTCCGACTGACCCTTCTGTATACCCAATCCCTCCACCTCCAAACCCCATTGTACCGTATTTCCCTTTTTATTTTTACAACCCTCCTTCACCATATACAGTTGACTCCAAATCCCTTCAGTTCAAGAACCATCCTTTTATCACTTGTCTCATTCTTCTTCTGCCCATTTTCTTGTTTCTTTGACCATAAATTTATTCCACTTTAACCAATCGGAATACGAATTTCAGGTTTAGAGACAATGTATTTTTTTTTTGGCTAGAGGAGGAACAAGAAGCTAGTAGTGGACTAAACAAATTGGGCCACCAAATTTCCATGGCATATTTAAGAATGTTTGATTTGAAGACATCTTAATGTTCTTCTATATGAAAGGAGGAATTGAACTATCTCCCAATCTACTTTTGCACATGTGGTATGTAGTATAAAATATATATATATATATATATATATATATATATATATATACTTATGAGCCACATTCTTATTACATTTTCATGATTGTTGATAGTACTCAGTTTTTTTTTTTTGTTGTTGTATATACATGTACTTTTCCTACTCTCTAAGATTTCTGATTATCCTAATGTATTTCAAAATGTTCAATTACCAATAGTACATTTCTTCTTGTTTGCCAACATTGCAAATTTGGCAATTAGAGTGAGTTAATTCGTATATATTAGGATGACACACTTGGATTTGAACTTATAACATAAAATAACTTTCAAACTCCTTTAATTTGTCCGTCAACCTTCACTTAGTCAAAAGCGATTCAATAATTTATATATAACCAAAAAAGTAATCGTCTATATAGTATAAAATACATTATAATTTTTTCAACAAAGATAATTCAATTGAATTTCCTTGGTTCTACATATATATAAATATATAATTCACTCTTCAGTACTTCTTATCATGACAGCGAAACATTCATTAAAAGATAACTTGGCAAGAAGATGGCCCCGTAAATTAGTCTATCAGATATGTTGTATTATGTTATTCTTTCATCTGGAGTACTGTTAAAATTGAATTTATTATTCTTTGCCAATGAATAAGGACATATATGCCATTTTTAGAAGGAAAATTTTCAAAAATAGCAAAGATTTAAAATATAATTAAGCTTCTTAATTACAATTTGCTTAATTACAGTTTCATAGACCGACGATATGAATATGTCATACCTTCTCTATAAAACATTGTTGGCTCCAAAAAAATTGGCTACTATAGCATTTGATTTTTATGCACTTATAACAACATTTGACATTTAAATAATAATTAACTGCTATAAGTAATAAAGACGTCAAAATATTTGGTTAGAATCTCTGGGCCTATTATTGATAATCTTAAAAATTATATTTTTGTAAGAATGGTTAATTATTATATTACCAAGGAAAAAGAAGTTAACTGTGATGAAAAGGTAATTTTACAAAGAGCATGTTATAATAAAAAATGTTGTTGCCATTATAAGTAATAAAAATGTCAATTTTCGTTTCTATATCTCGGTACATTATATAAATTGGGCTTTCAAAAGAGATTGTATATATTCACTTCCAGATTTGTATATTCGCTTCCAAATATGCATTAGAAATTGTATATCCGCTTCCAGATTTGTATATGAGTTTTCAAATTTATATAATAGCAAATTTTATTAAATCGTAGTAATTCACATAATATTTTAAAATTATAATTATATTAAACAATATACTAATAATATTTGTCAATTCGCGAAATTTTCCCGAATCTACTAAAACTTAACATTTTTGTTGCGCTGGGGTGTGAAAGTGTTGAGCAAGACTGAGATTGCAGGCGGCCCAACTAGCTAATCCAGTCGTTAGCTCCAAACACCTTGTTTGGATGATGTTATTCATCGAATTGTATTATATTGTCAGTTTAAATATAATATTTATTTTGATTGTTATTTAAATTGTATTGTATTGTATCGTTTAAATTCATCGACAGATAACGACGAAAAGTTTCATCTTATGCAATAACCGATTTGGTGTGATCGGATCGTTACCTTAATATTTTTTCTCATTTTGTCTTTACTTATTATTTAATAATCTTGTTTTATACTTCATCCTACTTTTTAATAGTAGCTCTATCATGTATCTTACTTTTGTTGTAGTTGGTTTATCATTTAAATTGTAAATGTGTGACATTATGTAACGATGGAGAATGATACAATCTACAAAAATATTGTATTCATTAAAACAATACAATATGATATAATTAATACAACACAATACGATACATTATGTCTTTTGAAACCTCACACTCCTACCTCGACCCCCACCTCCCATAATATTTATCTAGACTATGTACAAATATTTTAGGATAATATTTTTCACTTACATAATGAATAAAAAATCAATTATTTTTCTAAAAAACATTTTGCTCCGTACCAAACACATATTTGTTTTCAAGGGATAAAAATAAATTATGTGCACTAAAATTTACTAAGAAGTAAGCCTTTTCACCTTCTTTTTATCAGCATTCTCAGGCTGACTGCCATGAAATGAGAATAAGAATAAAGGCACAACTGGAATATGGTTTCTATCGTTTTTCTTTCTCTTTTGCTAAAAAGTATACTCCTCCTTTTTCGATTTAAAAACTAATATTTTTTCTTCAATTTGTAGTTAGTTCCTTCAATGAATTCCCTTCTCTCTTACAGTGAAATCAACAACTATAAGTGGAGTTCTTTTGTCCTGCATTGTATAGTGATTTAGTTGGGACCTTAATATTGTACTTTTCAACTTTACTTTTCACATTTAACTCATTATATTTTGAATAAATCTTATAATCAAAGTCAATAATCCATTAGAAAAATTTATTATATATAGTTACTTCCAATCAAGTCTATTATGTTGTGGCAGAAGAAATCATTCATTCCTAAAAGTTCACCAAATTCATACTAAAAAGAGGTTTAAAAGAAGAACATAGATAAACAACGAAAATCCGATATTTTCAAAAATTGTGATGAGATGAATATAATTTTTTCTTTAATAGGTCTTACGCAACAAAAATCTAAATTAAACAAGATCCAGAATGGGCATAAACGACGGATGAAAACAAAAAAACTTATATCATATTATCATTTGTCACCTTTTGCTTATTCTAGATACCCTTTTGTCACCCTTACAAAATTGATCTTTATTCCAACTTTCCTAGATCAACCCAAAATTATTACTCCTATATAATCTTTTGCTTTTATTAATGATTATGTGTGGAGGACACTATTGGAAGCATAATCTTTCCACTTTTTTTTTCTTGTGTGATGGCAACCAATGTGTTGATAAATATTGAACCTTTCGAAACATGAACATAATGAGTTATCAATGATCGATCTAAAAATTCATCAAAAGTTATAATGAGATGATAAGTACAAGATCATCTTTAATTGAAGTTTTCAGGCGTATTACTTTTAAAGTGAGATTTTCATCTTGAATCTAAATTAGTCTGATCATAAAAAGTATGTCACAAGAAACCAAAAGAACTTAAAAGAAAAGAAAACCAATTTGATGCTTCATTATAGAATAGATGAGTACATGAGTATCCAATAATAAGTAAATTTAAGTAATATCATAAATGATGTAAAAACTAAGCATGTGACTCTTGTATTACACTTGAGCCATGCCACTTTATTGAATTCCACTACCTAAAGTGCAAAAGAAGGCTTTTCCTACTTTCCCTAATAGAAGCATATGAGATGTCCTTCGAATCCACATTCTCCTTTAATTTGTGTATGGCAATTTGGTACACCATCTTTTTTTATCCTCCACTTATTGCCCTTCATTTTCTTCTTGCTAGATCTCTGCACATTGTCTAAACATGAAACTTAATATATATTTATTTGGATAGAAACAAGGAATTAATATAAGTAAACAAACATTAGATGTGTCTACAAAAGTTAATTCTGATATTACTATGATTTATAAAGCCTGATACTAAAAATCAATAAGAATTTAATCATAGGAGTACATAAGACCTTTTAAGAAAATAATGCAGACTTGACCTAAAACAAACGTCTTCGGGCTAAATTAGCCTGAAAGTTTTAAAAAGACATGCAATGGCCACAACGAGACAAGTAACGAAGGGTTGATTTTTGAATCGAGTGGATTTATTAGAGTAAGCGGAAGGTGGTGAAAAATAAGGATATATGGAATAAGGTGGTGACCGAGGTTGTAGAGAGCAATCTTCCGGGCAAGAACGTCGTGCCGGTGGAGGAGGTGGAGGTGGACAATAATTGACCGGTGGTGGTGATGGCGGTGGAGGAGGCGGTGACGGAGGTGGAAGTGGTGGTAGTGATGGTGGAGGTGGACATAAAAGCGGAGGAGACGGTGATGGTACTGGTGGTGGTGGTGGAGGGAAAATGGGTTGACACGGGTTTTCACAAGTGGTGCACATTTCGCAAGCGATTTGGTCTTTGGAAATTGATGTTATTGTTGACATGGCTTGAATAATTTGAACATTGTTTAGTGAAAGGGAGAAAAAAAGAAGAAGATTGAAAGTGAAGAAAATTTGGAAGTGAGAATTTGGAGGAGCAATCATTTTGAGAACTTCAAATGTATGAAATGTAACAAATACAATAAGTTGATGGAAAAAAGTAGGGGATATATATATGAAGAGAATGGGTGTGTGGGGTTGATGGACTAGTGCACGTCACTGAAGACCGCACTATTCTAGTTAGGTTATATATATCGTTAGTGTATGAATTTTTTAGATTATATATCGTTAGTGTATGAATTTTTCTATCATCAAGTTTTTTGTTTTGTATGTTATAATAAATAAAAAGATTTTTTTTTAAGATTATGAATTTCTCAATTAGTTATAAATATATTTTAGATGACATGATAACTTAGGCGAATACAAAATTTGAAAATTAGGAATTTTTAAATTAATTATATAATAATAATTTGGTTCATAAAAATTACTATTTTTTCATAAATTCATTGATAAAATGGTAGATTCAAACTAAATAGTACTTCCTTTGTTCCAATTTGTATAACATATTTTTTTTTTGTCAATACAAAAATGAATGACATATTTTTATATTTAGTGATAATTTAATTTTAAAATATTCATTTTACCCTTAATTAGATGATTTAGAGTCACACAAACATTTATAAATAATTTTAGACCAAAACTTTTAAAAATATATTTTTTTTATTCGTATTTAATCAAATTACATTATATAAATTGAGACACAGACATAAGGCTGAGACCTGAGAGGCTTGCACCGGGACTTGCAACCTTTTACTAGTAATTAAACAGTGCGGGTACATTTCCAGCAGGCACGGCGCTCTCGGGGGGCACTCAATTTGTAAATCACCGTCCTACTTTCAACTCTAATTTGAGTTTTGAATCTTTTATGATTTTTTTACCACTTAAATTCAATTCGTCTTTCCTAACTCTTCTACTAGAAATGTGTAAAAGGAGTGTAATTTTATTCATTATCAGGGTAACTAAAAGTAAGTGAAATTATTCATAATAGGAATAATCAAACAGGTTACCTGCTACAATAATAGTCTAAAAAGAAAAAAAAAATGAACGAACCAAATCAATTTTACAACCTACTGCTTACATTTATGTTTCAACTTTAGACTGACCATATGAATATGTTATACCTTCTCTATAACAACATTGTTGGCTCCAAAAAAATTGGCTACTATAGCATTTGATTTTTATGCACTTATAACAACATTTGACATTTAAATAATAATTAACTGGTATAAGTAATAAAAACGTCAAAATATTTGGATAGAATCTCTGGGCCTATTATTGATAATCTTAAAAATTATATTTTTGTAAGAATGGTTAATTATTATATTACCAAGGAAAAAGAAGTTAACTGTGATGAAAAGGTAATTTTACAAAGAGCATGTTATTATAAGGAATGTTGTTGCCATTATAGGTTAAAAGAAAGTTATTAAAGAACTTTTTACAGTAAAATAATATTATTATATAAAAATATTATTATAAAGAGGTTTAATCGTATCAATATTTTATTTACTTAGCATTTGCATGCTATTATGGTTGGAAAGAAGTAGTGCGTGGATTGAATACATTGATTAACATTAACATCGATTTCATAGAATTATGTAAGCTTTTAAAGAGAGAAATCTGCGTTTAATCATACCATTAATGATTAAACTAAATGACTTACACAAGCTGATTGGCCTACACTTTGCTGTCGATGCGTTTATTTTTTTAATTCCAGTACCATAAATAACCGGACCAATTAGTGTTTCTTTTGAAATATATGCACTTTTATGCAATCCTTTCTTTTCATGAAATTGACTTGAGATGGTGGAAATTCAACTGAACATCTATTATTTATCATAGTTTTAAGATTTTAATTTGTGATGTATAACATTTTATGTTCACAAAACTATTAATTCCTTGATAACCCTTTTCTGCCGGGTGTGTGTGCATGCACAAAGTCATAATTCTAAAGTCGAACAAATTATGTTCAATGATTTAAAAATATCGAATCATAACAAATTAATTTAATATAATATTCTTAAATATGAAAATGAAAATTATTGAATCAAAATTCTTCAAACACCTTACTAATTGATGTTTAAACTTGTGAAATAAAAGTTGGGCTTGTAAAAATTGTAGTAGTAGAGAAAATGTTGGGAATCCCTTTATGGAATCGATTTTATCATCTCAAAAGATGCTTTTATACTAAACAGTTGGCATGAAAATTGACCCATTGGGATTCTCTCTACATTTATTAATTTTGCATACTTTGGGAGTATGGGTGAGAGAAACTTCCAAGAACTCAAAATAAAAGAATATTACAAGTGAGAATTGAAAGGATTTCATGGTATATTGTCGGCAGGGAACATGCACAAAAAAAAAGGGTAGGGCAGATGTGTGGATCCAAATGAGAAATGTATGGAGAGGTGTATCAATATGGGATAGCAGATAACAAAAGACTGCGTGTGTATTTTCCTTATTTTATAAGGATTCATACGCGCATTTCAAATAATTTTATTGGACTTAATGAGTTTTGATGATTGATAAAAGGTATTGGCCTTGATACAAAGAATTAGATTGAAGAACTCATTTCATGATTAGGTAATTTACAGTTTCCAACATTATAATTCTACTTGTATTAAGATTGTGATCGAGCTGAAACTATTTTCACTTTTTTAGAAACAATTATTTAGGTATAAACAATATGGGAACTTAGTGAAAGTTAAGGATGACTTGAAGAGGGACACAACAATCTGTGTAGGTTGTTTGAGGAATTTGAGTTAAAGCATGTTTGGATGGACTTATAACTTTTGACTTATAAGTCAAAATCACAAGTTAGGATTTCTAACTTAAAGAATTAAAATACAAATCATCAATCCTTTCTTTAACCCGAAAGGGTGACTAAGTTAGTATAGCAAAAGTATTCTATAAGGGAGAGCAGAGTTCGAATCTCACGTGATCCTTTCACAGTTGGCTAAGTTTGGTGCAATGAGTGTGGTATCCCAAAAAGGAATGCTAGGGAATGTCCCACACTTGGTCCATTTCTCAATCCAACTCGTCGTACAAGGATTGCCTCGTATTGTTACATTGCTTGTGTGATTTACAAATTATTGCACATGAATGATTTATCCAATGCGTACTCAAAGAATATCAATATATTTCAAAAAAAATGCTTGCATATTTTCACTGGTACTTCTTCACATGATTTTTGAAAAACATAGATATGATGTGCATAACAATTGGAGAAATTTTATGAAATATAGAAATGGGAATTGCTCATTATCAGATTCTGTTGGGCCATCAATTGTTTATACAAGGTTCATGGCCCAAATTCATGAACCTCGTATTATTGAGGAATCAATCAGTACTAGAGTATGCTTATTATTAATTGTGAAAATAAATCAGATTATAATCATTAAATAATGAAATGACTTAAGAATATCTATTAGATGTTTTGCTAAACTTCTAGGTAAAAATTATGCTTTAAGTAAAAGTTTTTTTGGTAGAGCTTAAAGTCCTACTTTTTTGTAGACTAGAAGCATTTTTGGAACCTCGATAAAACATAAACTATTTGTCTTATTTTAGCAAATTTACTTTTTAAATTAATTTTTCCAACATCAATTATTATTTTTAAAAAATACTTTTGATAAAAACTATTATCAAAATATGCAAATTTTGAAATTTCAACTAAACAAGCTAGTATTAATTAATTACAATTAAATATAAAAATTTATTTATGTACAAATACATGTCTAATTATTTATTTATTTGGTGTAAATACGAACATGAGGGAAGTTTCTTCCTAATACGACACTAACTATTTATGCTCCCCCCCCCCCCCCCCCCCCTAAATTGAAAGTTTCAATGTTCTTTATCTTTGATTAAAAGAAATAAAGATAATGTAACATACGTTGCTATATATATATATATATATATACCCAATGCTACTAATTTTAGTATACAATTAGTTTAACATTACATCATCCACTTCCAAATCAATCAACAATGCCTACTCAATTATTTTCACTTTAAATTTGGCATCATTGGTATAGTTAATAATTTAAGAAAGAGAGGGACCATCCATTACAGCAGCTAGCAAAGCTAAGTTTTGCTACTCCTTCCCCTTTAAGTTGTTTATGGGTAATTCTTGTGTCTAAAATTATTTGTCGTGATTAACTTTATGAAAGTCAAGATATACTAATTTTAATTAAAGATAAGTTTTATAAAATGGTGATTAGACCAATTTCAATTTGTTATGTGGAGCAAAGTATTGATCAATCAAGAACTTTCATGCTCACAAGATGTAAATTTTAAAAATGATGATACTGAGATGGATGTCATACGAGAAGTGATATGATAGGAATTTGGATATTCAGGACAAGATGAGAATGATCTATGTAGTGGACAAGATGAGGGAAGAGAGATTAAGATAATTTGGACATGTGCAAAGGAGATGCGACGATACCCAGTGAAGAGGTGTGAGAGGTTGGATATAGGGTGTACATAAGAGTTAGGTAGGCCGAAAAATTATTGGGTAGAGGTGATTAGATATGACATATCACAACTTGAACTCACCAAAGACATGACCTTAGACATGAGGATATATGGAGGTCTCGAATTAGGATCGAAGGTTAGTAGATAATATAGTATTGTCTTGTTTTTCAACGGAATAGGACTTGGTGGTAGTATGGAGAATTAGGGTCGATCGTAGTACTAGTCTTATTCATGTAGTTTATGACTTTTGATATTTGTTATCATATGTTGTTTATTATATTTTAGGTGAGATCACATTATGTTGCTGACATTATTGTTTCTTGCCTATATGCTCTAAATTGCTTTCCTATTTGTTGTCGTATTTCTTTACTGTTGTTTTTTTCTTTTTGTTACTTTTTGATTAGTTTTACTTGAGTCGACTGTCTTTCGAAAACAACTCTCGATCACCATGAGTTCTCTTTTCCTAGCGAAAAATCAGCCTTTCTTATTTTGTTCTACTAATGATAATCAAGTGACACACTATAGGTAAAATTTACTCATATTTTATCCTCACTAGATTGTATTTTTGAGGATTAACTGAATACATTGTTGTCATTGTTATCGATCTCAATTTTTATGGCCAGCACAATTTCAACTTTTGAGAATCAAATCTTGATCGTAAAAAATCAGACTTGAAATCTTTAAATATTTTTTGAAATAAAATTTATATTTTTAAAAATTATGTAGAAAGTACTATAAATTATAATAAAAAATAATTTATATATATATATATATAAATATTATAATAAAAAATTCATTTAAATCTCAAAATCTGAAAAATATTGCAAATCCAAAAAAAATTTAATTTCTTTCCAAAATATTACCCCAAGGAGTTGTTTTGCGTCAACCATGAGTCAAGTAGACATGTATTAATATCCTGAATGAAATACAGGTAAAGTTTTAAGAGAACAAACCACATCACTCCAATGGAGTATTAAATACTCTCATCTCTCTCTCACCAATTTCCATTATTTCTATATACTCACATTCAAAGCTAATTGCAACACATCCTCCAAATTCCAACCTATATTTCTCTCTCTCTCTCTCTCCTTTAATGTAAATTACCATTTCTCAAACTGACAAAAAATGGAGGGAGTATCAACTAGGGTTTACAGAGGATTAAAGGGTTACTGGAGGAGAAGAGGTTATCAGAAGTTGAATCGGGTCGACTTATCAACCGAAGGTTCGACCCGAAAGAGAAAGTTCTGGAAGATAAAGCTAACCCCCAAATTGAAGCTGAAGATTAATTTTAAACGGTTTTCGCTGAAGAAGCTTCTTATTGGGCTGCGTGATGCTTATGTGACAGCGATGCTGAGGGTTGCGAACACTCGGGGATTCGGCGGCGAATACGGCGGCGGAATCGACGGATTTGGGCTGCGGCGGGTTAAGGAGTACGATGAGAAAGTTCTGGTGGAGATCTACAAGTCTATGATAATTGCTCAAGGAAAATTAGCTCCTCGTGATGTTGCTGCTAATGCTAAAATTGGACCTGACATTAATCTAAACGGTAATTGATTGATTAATCTTACTTAAAGATAAGATTATACTGGGATTTAATAGTAATAATACATTCTGTATTCATCTTCCTTTTGAGGTTTATATGGTTAGAAATCTACACTAATTGCCCCCAAATGATTTTGTCAATTGTCCAATAGCTTGCGCGCAACTCAATTAATTTTATGGAGATACCATCATCAACATATACTCTCTCTATAAATATTTCATATTATTTATTTATTTGAGCGCAACTCAATTAATTCTATGGAGATGCCGACCGCGTACCATCATCAACATGTACTCCATCTATAAATATTTCATATTATTTATTTATTTGAGTGAAACTCAATTAATTCTATGGAGATGCCGACCGCGTACCATCATCAACATGTACTCCCTCTATAAATATTTCATATTATTTATTTATTTGAGCGTAACTCAATTAATTTTATGGAGATGTCGACCGCGTACCATCATCAACATGTACTCCCTCTATAAATATTTCATATTATGTATTTATTTAAGCGCAACTCAATTAATTTTATGAAGATGTCGACCGCGTACCATCATCAACATGTACTCCCTCTATAAATACTTCATATTATTTATTTATTTGAGCAAAAATGACAATTTTATTATCATTACTACTAAGATTAGCTTAAGGAAATACATGTTTTGTCAAAATTTTCCTAAGTTAATATGAATATATAAAATAGTTTTATCTATCAAAACTAAAATAAATAAAAAGAATTACGTTATATATTTTATTTTTATTTTTATTTTAATTTTAATTTGAGATATTGTGATTTTTAATCCACCACTAAGCGCCTGAGCCCCACATCCTTAACGTGATTTTGTCAGTTATATAAGTTTAAAATCTTTTAATTAAGCATGGATCACGGACTCACGATGATAGAATAAAACTGTAAACTGAAAAAAATAATACAGATCGATAAACCAACTAAGATCTATCTATCTATATGTGGCATGATTAATTGTCAAATCCGTTTAATTAATTAGCCTAAACCACGTAGAACTTCTATTCTATTTCTACCATGTGATTGATCACGAAAATTAAGTTTTAATTAAGCACTTAGCATTAGAGTCTGAGCTAAAAATCAACTAAGAATGTGCAAATCTTATTATAAGATTCAATTGTGTTAAGGATGTGTGAAACAAAATGTACGTTCATACACTATATAATTTTTTCCAACGAAAATGTGCATTGAACCACCTTCCCTTAAGGTGGCTCCATCCATTAATAGTGTAAAAATTTACTCTCTTCGGTTTAAAATAACGGCAATTCTAGCATACTTTTGTATGCAGTCTCAGAGGTTGTTTTCAAGGATTGAATCCGTGATTTTCTGGTCACATGAAAGCAACTTTACTAGTTACTCCAAGGTTCCCCTTCGATGAAGATGATGTTATAATAATAATAATAATAATAATAATAATAATAATAATAATATATCTAGTGTAGTCTCACAAATAAAGATTTACGTAGTCTTATCCTATTGTATGAAAGTAGAGAGATTATTTTTAATGAATTATTAATATAAGTAATACATATATAAAAAAATATATAATACAAAACATTATTCTAATACTAATAAAAAATAAAATAATTTTAATTAATATCTTTTAAGAGACGTATAAAAAAGAACCACATGGAAAGAACATAAGTGTACCATAGAAATTTGGCAAAATGCAGGGCATCATTCATGAAGCGCCGGTACGTTAGGTAAAGCCATTGATTACTAATAGGTGGTAGAATTTATGACATCAATGTCTATACCATTAATAGTGAAGACACCGAATAATGAAATTCTACCTAGTGGGGAAAAAAAATTCTGTCTAAATTAATAGTCTATGTAAACTTGCTTCTAAGATTCCATTGAGAATGATGGTGTAAGGATAAAGCAATAATGCAAATATGTCATTGTCTAAGTTGACAAATGGTAGTTCATAATGTTGGTTGGTGAGGATAAGACATGAACTTGCTAATATTAGTTCAAAAAGAAAATAAAATTATTACTTCATAAAAAAGAAAAGGTAATTTATTCCATCCGCTTAATGTCTTCGAAGTAAGTGTTACTTTAGCCTCGCTATTTTTAAGACAATGGTAAGGTCTGCGCACATAGGGAGAGATCTAGAGATTAGCGAGGGGTTCATTCGAATCTATCCGGCAAAAAATTATATGATATATATAAGGTATTTTTCATTTTTAATGTGTATATGTAGATTAAATTCATCTTGAAATTCCAAGTTCAAATGTTATGCACTAATATTTTTATTTACCAAATTCCTTGAATGAAAATTCTAGATTCAACATTGTTGCACATACTCTATCCTTCCAAGCTCCCTTTGGTAGAATACACTGGGTATGATGATGTTGTAAAATCGACTAATTTAAATACAAGAGTCACAAGTTGAAGTTGACCGAAAAATAATTAGAAAAAAAAAATTAAGAAGATTTCCGCCTATGGTTTCATTAAGACAGTATCATACATGTAACAAGGTCTAACGATTAATATAACATGGAAAGCAATGTAACAAGGTCTAACGATGAATCTAACATGGAAGACGATTTGTGCCTTAAATAACTTGACATAGCTTTTAAAGATCGTTCCACATGGGTTATAGACTAATTAATAAGTAATAAGCATTTTCATCTTGATCTTTGCACTTCTCATTACAAAATTTCTTGCTTTGTGCACCGCCATAGCAAAATTCGAATTTGCTGGCTCAAACCTGAAAGAGGTTCAGGTCTTGAAATCGGGCTAGGAGTTGCTATTTAATTTTGTAGGAAACAGGGGAATTGCTGTCAATTGGTATCGGTACAACCACGCTAACTCCCCCTTCTCAACCCGTATCTTGTTCGTTCAAAAAACACTTCTTCCGACCGGTGAAAGGAAAGATCTGGGCCAGCCATCTCTTTCCCATAACTTCTCATACAAGACCAACCCACTAAAATGCAAATAGACTCTTTCACCTGTCCTGTCAGACTTCCCTTAAGAATCTCCATAACCAAGCGAAAGATGATTCATGGACAGAAACTGCGGGTAAACCCTCGGTTTTCCTTTAAAATAAATTCAAATAATTAGATGTTAAGTGGGTAATTCTTCCCAAAAATGTGGTAAAAAAAACAGGTATCTATAGAAAGCAACATTTCATTCATGCCAAAAAATAATAAGAGTTGAATTTTTTTCCTCTCGTGTTTTTCTTTCTCCAAAGGTACATTATTTTTCAATCGTAAAATCCGTGATTTATAGTACCTTTTTTATATATACAAATACATATATTGTGTTTAGGAAAAAAAAGTATAATATGTATCTTATATTTTACCAAAAATTAAACATGTCTTATAAATTGAGAGTAAAATAGAACAATATAAAACAAGAAAGGTAGAAAGAAAGAGATGAAATTTTCTTATTTCTTTGTGTGTGTCTCATATCACATCTTATGTATCTATTTATACTATTACGATTCAGAATTTTTTTAAAAGTATTTGTACTCTTATTTTTATCTTTCTGGGAGCATGAGTTATAGTTTTTTTTTAGAATTATCTAATGAAAAGTAAGTAACTTCAAAATAAAAAATAATTTTTTTTTTTAAAAAAAACACTTCAAAATAGAATCTAAAAAAGTTCTTTCAAGTCATTTTGAAGATTGGATACCACTTTATTGGTCACCAGAATCCGATTCTATAATGGGCCTTAAATTAGCTTATTGTGTTGGGGCATATGGCCCACTTTTTTCATTTCTTGTGTTCCTTCCTTAATAACTTTATATTCGTTGTGGGCTGACTTCCTTCAAAGTATAAAGTGTACAAGCCTCAAATGTTTCCTTCATTTCATGTTTTAGTTTAAGGATATCGATATTTATGCACTTTACACTAACGGACAAAATGCACAAATGGATAATTAAGTTGTAGAGATAATTACACTTCTCTTACTGCTCCATGCGTTTCTATTTATTTATCAAATATTTCATAAGTTAATTATTTTTTTTAATTGTTAATTTTAATAAATTAAGGAAGGATAATTTTTTTCTTTCTATTATATACACAATTTTTAATATTGAATTAATGTTTTTGAAAAATATAGTGAGTAAATATGTTTAAAATTCTATCAATTAATAGGGGTAAAATGGTAAACTCACTATATTATCTGTTAAAACTTAGAATACATGAAATTATTCTTTTTTAATTGATAAAATGAGATTACGAAGAATAAAATAATTTTCTACATTTTTATTAATTAATGTGGTTTAAAAAGAAAGAAAACAATAATAGAGTTCCTTAAAATAATATTTTAATAAGGAACAAAATTTGTTTTTTTTAAAAAATAATATATTTATTCGAAAAAAGGACATTTTCACCCATTTTGTAACAATAAGGACATTTTTGACCTATTAAATTATGATAAGGGCATTTTTCGACCAAAATATTGACAGCAAGAGCATTTTTGGACCAAACTATAAATGGAGGGCATTTTTGTTCATTTTAAATAGTTTAAAGACATTTTTGATCTTTTTTTCTTTTTTTAATAAGTGTGTCAAGTCAATTTGACAAGTAAAAAGGAACGAAGCGAGTACTTGAAGCAAGAATTTTATCAAAACTAACCTTAATTTGACCCAATACTACCCCAACCCACATAGTCAATCGAGGAGCCAAAATTTTTGTCGAGGAGTGTCAAAATATAAGTAGTAAACACAGAAAAAAAATGCTGAAAAAAAATAATCTTAAACCAAGTTCAAACACCTGACATGCCAACCACTGATAGCTTTTGCAACCCCTCAATTATTGCACTAATTTTTCACCTTGTTTTAAGTAGTGTCAATATTAATATATCAAAATTTAATTTATCTATACAATGTAATATTTTATTGAAGAAATGTCGTTTGACACCTCTCAAACAAGAATAGCTCCGCCCCAAAACATACATTGCAGTACATAACTATTTCATTATCACAAAATCACATTTTTAGGTTCTACTATAGTCTAGTGACCATCCAAGCTTGCGCAAATTTATCTACTCAACAGCTAACAACAACATCAATGGTACACTTTCAGGTTCCATCTCAAATTCGTCGATGCTTATCATTCTCTAACTCTGGAGAACTTCAGGGTTCAACTTTTGAATCTCTAGAAAATTTAAGACTTTTAAAAGTTCTCAATTTGTACATAAACTTCATATACAACTATTGTTATAGCTCGAAACTTCAAAAACTGAAAATTATTTTTTTGTAAATTAGGTCTATTTTGAGTGGGTCTTGTTGTAAAAGATGGATTACATATTGATGAGTCTAAATTTGAAATTTTGGGTGGTTTGATGTAATATTTTAGATGTCTTGGGATGAATCTTCTTTCGATTTAAGGGAGAAGACGAGTTCAATTTTTTTGTATAATATTTTATATTATGGTATATGAGTATATTAATATATATAAATACCTCTTATAATTTTGTAAAATATTATATATTGATTGTATGATATTGTATATCAAGTTTTTAAATATTTTTGTAAAAATAAAATATGAGTATTTTGTATATTGTTGTACACCGGATGTATAATATTGTATACCGAATTGTGTTTTGGCTAAAGATTTGTAATGTAAATCTTAAACTATATTTTTGCAATGTAAGTTAGGTAACTCTATTTTTTTAGAAATTATGTTAAGTTATATTTATAGTACGTAAGAATTTGCAAGTCTATGAATAACTTCAGACATGTAATTTTTAAAATTTCATATGGTTGAATCTAGTTATTTTTGCTTATATTTCAATCATGTGAATTGTGATATTAGGTTTTGTGAAATCTAACTTTAGATGTCGCATGTTCAAATTATTTCAAAATGTATAGATGTGAAAAAGAAACTTTAAGATGAGTATAAATTAAAAAAGGATGTCTAAATAAGATATCCTATAAAAATTTAATGTAACCAACAACTTTAATTTTTAAAAATATAAAAGCAAAATTATGAAGGGCCTTCCCATCCAAAATTCACAGATCTTTTTGACATCTTTCAACTTCATTTCTTGTTCTTGTTATTTAAAAGTGGCACATAAAATGATAATATAAGACATATATTTGCTACGTAAAATTCCAAAATAGCTAGAGTTTGAATTTTACCTATTTCACTTTATATTTGCTCGGTTAGAGTCGTATTGATTTTTTCTGTATTACTGCATAAATTTACTATGTATTTATTCTCTTTGATCATTGATAATTAAGGTTTAAGACTCAAACTCAAAGTACTGTTATTTTTTAAATGTCCTCTTAAAACAAATACATAGATTCATATGAAACTATTTTAAAGCTAAATATGATTTCTTTTTGTTATTATTTGCGCTAAAGGCCACTCAGATTTTGGGTACGCCAATTCGGCTAGCAAGCGGCAGCCGACCCAACAGGAAACAAAAAAGTGTGAAGTTGGAAATTATAAATGTCGAATGAGATTAAATTAAATGATATATTTATATATTATTAATTTCATTAATACTGCTATGATTACAAATATAATGTTCAATATATTTCCACATAATAACTAAGCTGCAAGACAAAAAAAATATGAGTGCCAAGCACTAAACACTCATGTTTAGCAAGGATTAAGTCGTAATCATATTTTGTCCAAATGTGAAAAATCAGTTTAAACAAATTAAATGCCTTGAAGGATAATTCCAAATTAGGATCATTTTCACCAACTAAACAATTGAGTATAAATGCAAAAATATGTTTAAATCAACTGGAAATAAAGATCTACCAACAAGATCTTTACAATAAAGATAGTGTACGTGTAGTTCCAACTTCTGTAAAGGAAATGGCAGCCAATTATTGATTCTCTATTTAACTTTTAGCTACAAAATTGGGTCTTATCAAAAGTTCTCCCTCCTCCGACCACTATATTTGACCATTTATGCAAAAATGTTTTTCACATTTACCACATTGATAAATGATGACAGACTTAATTTGTGTAAATGGAAATTAATTTTCGTCAAAAATTAACTCAAGCTTATAATTTAGTTCCCGTTCGGTCATAGATTTTGAAGTTGAAACTTAAAACTTGAAATTTTGAATTTTTGAAGTTGTGTTTGGATATGTATTTTACTTGATTTTTTAAAATAAACTTTTGTGGTTAGAAGTCCCAAAACTGAGTTTAAAATATCTAAAGATCAGATTTACAAAATTTGATCAAATTTCATAATTAAATAGATATTTGAAAATAAATTTTTAAAATTTAATTTAAAATTTATGATCAAACGCTAACAAGTCTTTCACATACTAATATGTTTGATTTCTTTCTCAAACCCTTTTACTTCCCTCTCCCTCACTCATGTAGGGTTATTTTTTCCTTAAATTCTCAAGTTTGTATTTACAGAATTTGTTTTAAGGAAAACTCAGAAACGGGAAATAATACCTTCACGTCTAAAACAAATTACTAATTTTTAATAAATATAAACATTTTATAAATCAGAAATAGAAACCAATTATTCAAATATAGTTTTCCTAAAGTTTTACATCTTTCAAAGTCACTAATTTAATTTTCATGTTTTTCTGATTTTAATTTCTTAATTCACTATAGACCCAAAAATTAAAGGATTCATGAGATTGAGTAATGATATACTCTTTGTTTCATTTTATGTAGAAGGATTTTATTCGAAATATAAGGGTTAAATTGTTTAATTTTGTATGTCTTCGAAATTCGAATCGTTTGAAACAGAAGTTATCCATTTAGAAATTACACATGATGTTTTAAAATTACATTAACTGAATGTAGTAAAAAAAAACTGATATAAAAGAAATTAATAGTATCAATACATAAAATGAAATAGAGCAAGTACATGATATAATTTAAAAATAATATAACTTGTTGCACACGAAATATCACATAAAATGAAATAGAGCAAGTACATGCTAAGCGTGTTGAAGGGGTTTAATTAAATTCTCTCAATTAGAAGTTATAGTTATATCAAGAAAAATAATAATAATAAAGCATGTAGTATTTGAGTAATAAAGTGTTGGTTTGTAATTGTGCACTAGTAAAAGTGGCTAAAAGATTGCATTAGATTGTAAATTCATATCTCAAAATATATCATTCTTGTATTTTTCTAAATTTTCTTATTAAAATCACTGATTTTGTTAGTGATATTGTTAATACAATACGCATTAATAATAGAAATCCCTATGGACCTAAGTAACAAACCTTCGACAAACTAGGAATTAGGATAGGATAATTGATTTGCCAAATCTTCATCTATGATTCATTTCAACTTTTATTAGCAAAGGCAAAGACAAAAAGCGGAATTAGAATTTAAAATTTATAGATTTGGAATTTAATTTTTTTAAAAATTAATGGGTTCCAAGAAATAATTTGGTTATTGATTAGAGTTAAGTATGAATAAATTATATAGAATTTATATCATAAAAGAGCGGTCCGGTGTACTAAAGTTTCCGCTATGCGCGGGATCCAGGGAAGGACCTGACCACAAGGATCTATTGTACGCAATCTTATCTTGTATTTCTGTCAGAGGCTGTTTCCAAGTATTTATATCATGTTTGGTGAAATTTTGGTGCTGTGAAAAGTACTTTTTCTTTTTCTTCAAAAAATGCTTGTTTTTAAAAAGTGGTGTGTTTGAGTGAAAATGAGTGCTTATGTTGAGCAGCTAACCAAAGCTAGAAAAAATATATATTTTTATGAGAAGCATTTTAAAGAAAAATACACTTAGAAGCACTTTTAAAAAATATGATCAAAACACTAATTGTTGTTTAAAAGTACTTTTAAAATTTATTGACCAAACATAACTTGGTCGAAAAAAGAACTATTCAAAAGAAACTGATTTTAAAAGATTAGTCAAACAAACTACTGGTTTTATAAGGTTTAGTTATTCATGTATTAGTTAATTGATCTTTTACGCCATATAGATAATACATTAATTTTCTCATAATTGATGCATGTATTAATTATGTAGGATTGTAAAATGATAACCAAACACACTAATATGCTAATTTTTATACATAACAACGAAATTCTATAATACGTACTATTAGTTATGTTGATTTTAATACAAAAATAACTCGCTTCCTAATTAATAACTAAACAATCTCTAAATTAATAATTTATACATATTAAAAAAATATTTAATATAAATATAAAATTTTAATTAAAATTATTAAATTCAATCAAAACGTAGAACGGCTCACGGCCAAAGGTTCCACATGTAAAGGGTAAAAAGGTCCGACAAAATAGGGTGGCTAATAGAGTCTCTAATTGAAGCATGAAAAAGACCCCTAAATGACACTCCTATAATTTAATTTAATTTGATTAATTAAGCTTTCTTTCATAATCATCTATTCTTCTTCTTCCATCTGGTCATATACTGATGTCCACTAATATACACAGAATATATAGTTCTGCTATACCAAAGACAATGACCACTCAACGGCTATAATATATACATCATTTGTTGTCTTCTCCTCCTTGCTTTATTATATTAGCATAAAATAAAAATAATAACATATGTAATGATCTGTTTTATTTTATGTAATACACACAAAAAAAATTAACTTGGAATTTTAAATAGAGTTGTATTAGTCATGACAAGATTGGACCAGAATCAACCCAAAAAAATCACTCCATATCACTTGTTATGCGAAATTAAAGCAAGGAAAAAAAGTTATGAGTTCACGAATTACTATGGCTACATTTAAAAAATAAAATATAACGATTTGTAAGTTGATGCCACGGCACACAAAAATAGTAGAATAGATAGAATAAAATATTCCTTATTGGGAGTAATTAATTGTTGTATTATGTGTATTAAATTTTGAAAATAGTCAATGGTTAGAGTAGAAGAGTGGTAGCTCGAACTACTAATGTCTATTGCCAACGGCTAAGTACGGCTAAGAAGGGGACATATCATGCGTTATTAGTCTGAAATCCAACAGTAGATTCAATGTTCTGACTTACATTGCAAATAATGGAAATCCAGTATATCACATTCTTCTATGTAATTTTTTAACCTACATCACAACTAATTTATTTCTTTTTAATTTTTCAATCGGTGTTCAGTCTGTGGAGCTTCAATTAAATTTGAATGGCGCACTACAAGGCCCATTTGGGAGTAGCACTTCAAACAGAAATTTCTCCATACTCAGGACTCAAATCCGAGACCTCTAATTAACGATGAATCAATCTCATCACTGCATCACAATTCGTGGCAACTAATTCTCTCGTATTGAATGTTAGTACTTATTTCCAAGTGAATATGCTGAAAAAGTGTCGGTGATTTGGGCGACGGAAGAACAAGGATTGATTTAGTGAGTTGACATGTCATTTTGGTTAAAATGAATAGAGCTAATGGAGGAATAGCAAATTTGAGTTACTTTTATAATATTAAGGACATATATGGATTAACAGGGTAGTTTGGTTACTCAATAAGGATTTTGAGTTATTCATGTATAAAATATATTTTGTTTAATTGATAGGTTGAATGGAAAATGGAGGGAAAAAATGAGTTGTTCCTTCTTGCTTTATGAAATAAGTATTTGTCCCACATAAATGGTGGAAAGAAAAAATTTCCTACTTAAGAGTAGAAACACTCCTTCATGTTGCTAAAGGTTCTCTCCTCGCGCCGTCGTCGTCGTCGCTCGGCTTGGGCTTGGGCTTGGGCAAATGATTTGATTGATAATCTTTTTGAGTCAAATTTTCTTTAATTGTAATTAATTATTATTTAATTAATTAATTAATTGAAAATTTTGATCCATGATCTGACCCGTTTCTTTCTTTCCCGGATTAATTTAAAACATTTCCTTCCGAAAGGTTGCAACATTTTTTGTGAATAATTGCAAATAAGCTATATATTTCTGTTGATTCTCAGAATTGTTTCTTACGAAAAATTTCTGAGAATCATCTTCTTCTTCTTTTTTGCACTTCTTAAAAAAACTCGTGTGATATACTGTCTTTGAGAAGTTCGCAGTCACCTTAATTTGCTATACCGCTATTTTTGATGAATAAATCGCTCTATCCTTGGAGGAAAGATTTCAAAACCTCGGGTACGTTGAGGGGGATAATTTTCTTAAGGACACACTGTACATTCAGTGGACTCGATTTTTATCATTTTTTCACGGATTTTCACATTTGAGGTAAGATTTCTACTCCCTACACTCATCATTCAATTCCTAAGACCCATAAACTATGGTTGGTAATCATTGGAGAGGGTTTTGGACTGAAACTAATGGTGGGAAATAGTCTTAGGATGGGCTTAAGATCATGAATTTTGTCCTAGGAAGGGAATTATGTTATAATTAATGTGAATTAGGTCATTGTATTGATCCTTCTGTGACTTGTTTTAGACCAAGAACAAGCAGAACGAACACGGAAAGAAAAAGCTCATACATCTTAGAGTTGTTGAAACTCGAATTTGAGGTAGATGATGATTTTGTTTTCTGTATGAATTTCATGTACTTGCTAAATTTCTCTGGGTGTTGGTATGCATATGTGTATATGAAATAGGGAAGCATTCTAGAATTAATGTGAAATGATCACTGACTGGCTTGAATTGTGATGAACCTGTTTTTTGTGACATAAAGTTGATCAATGAGTGTAATTTTGGCTGTTTTGTATGTTTGGATCGGCTGTCACGTTGCGACACATCAATACATTATTGATTTTGTGTACTGATACTACACTTACAGGGCATATTCAGCCAACTGCGAAAAGACCTCGCTTAGAGGAGTGATTGTGTTCGAGTCCAAGGATGAGCTATTCTTTCAGGCTACCCTGGACTCTCTCTTTTGTTCTAGGCCTTTTTTCAGGACTTAAACGTTCAGACAATGGTTTAATTGTTAATGATTTTCTGTTGGGAGTCACACTCCCTTTCTAGACTTATTAGTATTAGAGTTTTGGTACCATGACTTTTAGTTCCTAGGTTGTTTTCCGCATGATTTAAGTTGTTAACTTAGATTGTTTCTGAATTTATGGGAATTTAGTATTAATTCCTTATTAAACCTGCTTCCGCATATTTAAATTATTTATATCTCACAAGTGTTGTTAATTTGGGTTGTAAAAATGGTTCTCCCACCGGAGAGTTAGTGTGAGTGCCAGTTACGATGGGTTGAGGTCGTGACACTGCTTCTCATTTTATTTTTTCCTCTTGTTAATCTGTTGAGAGACGATTTGTGATCCAAACTTTTGATTCAAGAATATAATGATAACAAATAATTTATTTTAGAAAATATATAATATTTATTAATTTTTAACATAACAAACCAACACCGAGAGAAATTATTAAACCGTGCATTACTAATACCTGCATAACTAAATTATGCATTACTAATACCTGCATAACTAATACTTATATTACTAACACATGCATAACTCTAAACAGCAACCAAACGGCTGGGTCGTTTGGTGTGATGGATAAAGGGAGTTAATCCTAAGATAAATTTTGAGTACCTTTTAGTAATATCGAAATAATAATTAGTAACGGAATAAGTTATATTTACCTTTGGGTGGAATAGTAATATCGAAATAATTTATCCCGAGATAAAATATGTAAAATGACAAAAGTATCAATTTAAATCCCTTTTTATACACCATTTTCAAATCCATGTATATTCACATCATTTTAATACCATGTAAAATAACATTCACAACCCTCACTATTTATTTTTATGATAATTCTTCATATTTTTTCATTAAAAAATTACACTATATAAATATAATTTTATTTATGAATATATTACATATTAAATTTATTTGACTATTTCTTATGTTTATGTACATTTTGATTTCTCCATTACTAAATTACATATTTTTAATTATATGTTCTTTTAGTCACTTGAAAGTTTGTATTTTATATATCAATTAAAATGAAGATAACTTTAATATTTTACAATTTAAGAGTGGTATGTGCTTAAATAAAGTGACATAAATAATAAATCTTCTTTTACTTTAACACATTTAAGATTGAAATTTTATTGTTAAGATAAATAAGATGAAAGTTTTAATTTTAAACACACACGGTACAATCATGGGAATGCACACACAAAAATATTTGAGCTAAATAAGATAAACATTTTATTTTAAAGAATGAATAACCAAAGTTTGTAAAGAAAATATAAAAAAAAACTAAATAAAGTGAAGGGTATTTTTATAAACAAGCAACATATTTTTAGAAATTGTACAATGCATGTCTTTTAATATGATAAATAAAAAATCAATAAAAAATAATCTCAACATAACTAATCCTAAAATAACTTATCCAATATAATTTATGTCAGCATCACTGATTCTAACACAATTTGTGTTCAAATCAAACAACCCCTTAAATGTATATATGGATCAAAAATATAACATTAAGGGCATGAATAGATAATATGAACCGATATTATAACATTAAGGACATATATGGAGCGAGAGCATAATAAATGGCAATATCAAACCTTTCTCAATAGTAAAAGGGCAAATATGACCTTTTATTTTAAACAAAATATTTCCAAATAGATGTCACTTAGAAATTCAAGAATAAAGTTGATAATTATTTTCGGTCATACCCTTAACATTAAAACAATAGTTCTTTTAAATACTAATCAATTTATAATACATAAATATCCACATAACTTATATATGCACTAGTTATACGAGTTTTTAAATCGCAAATCAAACACCTGATTAATTTTATACATGAATAATTTATCTCCTAACCAACTACAAAACATTGTGTTACTTGTACAAAATTTAATATAGGCATAACTTACCTTCAAACCAGTATATTCGATTGGTCACAAATTTTGAAAACTATTATTTAAAAAAATTCTCAAACTAAATCAATTAATAGAGATAATGTGATAAGATAGTCATGATAAGTTCAGTTATAACAAATAAAAATGAACGGAGAAAATTGAAGCTGAGTTTGACCTATGAGATGTAAATTAAAGTTATTTTTAATATTCATTATCATATAAAATTATTAGCATTCACATAATACCCTGATATATATTCTTTATTTCAACCGTTCAATTTTAATTTTACGAATAATACGTTATTTTATCATTTCATCTTTTAATTATTTTTTGGAAAAAAAAGGAGCTTAAATATCATGATTGTTTGTATTTGAGAAAAGATATTTTATATATTATTTAATTTACATTCGTAGATATTTTTGAAGAATCTTAGGCATTTGATTTGATATAGGTTGATTAGTTTCACAAGATAAACAACCATCTCTTTCTAGTTATAACAATTACTCTATAACCTACTAATTTTGTAGCGATTGATTGTTATGTAACATGGTTGGATATAATCACTCAATTTTTTGAATGTTTAGATAAATACATCTAACACTTATATATATATATATACTTAGAGAAAACTTAAAACCAAATTTCTTTTCTTCTTAATATATATGTTGTAGCCCAAAGAGTTGGGAAAAGGCTTGAAAATACCTAAATTTCTCCCTTTTCACTCTCTATTTCATTCTCTCTCTCTACTTAGAACTGTGTGACCCTTCTCTCCCAGAGAGAGAGAGAGAGAGAGAAAGAAAGAAAGAAAGAAAGAGAAAAGAATACTGCAACGCACGTCGCCATGGATTCTTCGCTCTCTATTGTTCCTCCAATCCAAGGTCGCTTCGTTTTCACGGCATACCATTAGAGAAAACAAGCAAAGAACCCAAAGAAAAGGCCAAAAAAGGAGAAGCCCATCTTCCTAGATTGGATTTTTGTTTTAGCTGTGGCGGACCTTAGAAGAACCCTAGCATTCCTCTTTTCTTCAATTTCTTCGCAGTGGGTCAGTCGTTATAATCTCATATCAACGAAGAAGAAGAGCAAAAGGGGATTTTACACTGTAAAAATGTTCTGGGTCACCAAGTTTTCCGGCTTTTTCGCTGCGGCAATGGTAATGATTGTTCTTTCTCCATCCTTACAATCATTCCCACCTGCTGAAGCTATTAGATCGTCTCACCTTGAATCCTATCTCCGATTTCCCAGTCAAATCACACCCACTGTTCCCCTTAATCGCTTCTCATTCCGTAAAGCCCCTGTATTCCGAAATGCCGGTGAATGCACTTTTAGTGACAGAAGAATATTGGGGAAACATGGGGTTTGCGATCCTTCGCTTGTTCATGTTGCGATTACTCTTGATGTTGAGTATCTTCGTGGTTCAATAGCCGCTGTGCATTCAATTTTGCACTATTCGAGATGTCCTGAGAGTGTATTCTTCCATTTTCTGGTTTCCGAAACCAATCTCGAAACCCTAGTTCGATCCACCTTCCCTCAGTTGAAATTTAAGGTATATTACTTTGATCCTGAACGAGTTCGAAAGATTATATCCACTTCCGTTAGACAAGCGCTTGAACAGCCCTTGAACTACGCCAGAAATTACTTGGCTGATCTTCTGGAATCCTGTGTTAGTAGAGTTATCTACTTGGATTCGGATCTTGTCGTTGTTGATGACATCTCTAAGCTATGGAGTACAAGTTTGGGTACAAAAACCATTGGAGCTCCGGAGTATTGTCACGCCAATTTCACGAAATATTTCACGACGTCGTTTTGGTCGGAACCGAGATTTTCCGGGACGTTTTCCGGCATGAAACCGTGTTACTTCAACACAGGGGTTATGGTTATAGATCTGAAAAAATGGAGACGGGTCGGGTACACGAAGCGGATAGAGAAATGGATGGATATCCAGAAGACGAATCGGATCTATGAACTGGGTTCACTACCGCCGTACCTATTGGTCTTCGCCGGACACGTGGCGCCAATTGAGCATAGATGGAATCAGCACGGTTTAGGCGGTGATAATGTGAAGGGAAGTTGCCGTGATTTACATCCCGGTCCGGTGAGCCTCCTTCACTGGAGCGGCTCCGGCAAGCCGTGGCTCCGGCTCGACTCAAAAGAGCCGTGTCCGCTTGATTCTCTATGGGCACCTTACGATTTGTATGGATTCTCGTCGTGAATTTCTCATTTCTCGCCGGTAAATTCCTCCCAGTAACTTCTTTTTCTGTTCATTTTATTATTGGGGATTTTTAACTTCTCTAAATTTTTTTTTCTTCTCAATTTATTTCTTTCAAATTTTGTTTCTTTTTTATTTATTATATTTCGATTTAACATATGAACATTATCATCACCAGAAACGATTTGTATTCTATTCTATTATTCGTGCAGCTTGAAATAAAATGGAATTACAGATAATTATTGGTTGTAATCAAACTGTGTACTCTTGCTTTGCACTTCTCATATGACAGTTGAGTCGTTGCTCGGAGCTTTCGTGCATTCTACACGATTGTGACAACATTTTTCAATTGATGTGAAGTCAGCAAAGATAAATTGTAACCGACACTTAATGAGTGGCTTATAAATAATTAAATGAGAGAAATACTATAGTACTTTTTAATTTGTGTATGCATTACACTTTTTCGTTTTTATCTTCTCTACTTAATTTAGTGATTGATAATGCTAGTGTATAGTAGCTCTTATCTACAAAATGCTTTCTTTTGAAGTATGCTAATAAATAATTGTACTTATGAACCCTTCTAAAAGTGTGAGATTTAATGAATGTTAGGTTGTAGGTTGTAGGATTACCAGCCCTCCCACATTAATATATTGTATTTGGGGCTTGGCATTTTACTGCTTTTTAACTCTTTCATTTTTAAGTGATGTCAATGAACTGTTGTTCTATTTTATTTTGGGGCTATTTATTAGTACTCTATTTGGAATATGGACATGTGCTTACATTAGATAATGCATGTAATAGGGATCAATGATTCTTGTTTTTTATTAGCAAAAGATCTATATAGTATGAAATGGGGTTTTGAAGCAATATATGAAGGGAAAAAGGGTAGCAATACCACCAAAAAGTGTGATCTAGATAGATTAGACGTTCAATGAATCAGGATTGAACAGGATGAGAAACCATTAGAGCATCATAGTTCAATCCTAACAAAGACAAAATATAATGATTTCTTCGAATTTGCTTAAAGCTTGTGATAGATAGAGCAACTTAATCCAGTGGGAGAAAGAACAAATTTTTGGGGTGTGTTTGGTACGTAAGGAAAATATTTTACTTATTTTCTTTTCTTGGGTAGGGTAAGACGTTAACTTATCTCAAAACCTTCCTATATAATTTAGGCCAACACCTCAAAGATGAGGTGAGATAATGAGCTTGAAAAGTGAATTATAAAAGTTGTTTTTCTTACTAATAGAGAAGCCACTTTTAGCACTCTCCACTTCCAACCTGAGCTTATGGATTCCCCAAAAAAATGAAAGCTCCTAACACGTTAAAAAATAGTTTTGTTTCTCCGTACCAAACACCCTTTGTAAAATAATACTAGTATACGCAAGTTAATCCAAACGCTACGCTCTTTTTAAAAAATAAACCAACCCATGGGTGGGGAGGGAGGGGTCAACATTTTGGATTATTGTAAAGATAGTGGGAGTGAGAATTTGCTTAAAGATTGTGACACATGGGGTTGCTAGCGACGGGAAATTATTAGTGTTGCTGGCCTGCGAGTTATGCGGTCCACTTTGTGGAATTGATTCTTAGAGAAGAATATCTATCTATGTATACAAAAACATGAGGGGGGGGGAGGGTAAAAGGAGGAGGAATAAACTAAAATGCGCGACAACACATATAAGTTGTTGGATGGACAGTAGTGGAGGAACCAAAAATAAAAAAAGTGGAAAGTGTGGACATGTTCATTCAATTAAATAATAGAAAATGATGTGTTGTTGTGAAGCTTTGTTTCATTGCCAGGTTGTCCTTTCACATCAAAATTGGGTGAGGACTAAGAAAACAGTAGTAAAGTACTGTAAAAATGGTTGTCATTCACATATAGATCCAAAGGAGCTCCTGCCTTTTGACAGTTTTTTGCAGTGAGAATCCAAGGAAGCCGTGATGTTACTTATTTGGTGCCAACTGCACGGACTTCTTTTGAAATAAAGAGATCTAAAACCCCTTTTATCTCGTGATGATGTGAAACTCCATCTTTCCCCTTAACTTTGCTTCCTCCTATTAATATGACATCTTATAATTCTCAATTCACTTTTATATCTAACACGCCTTTATTAACTAGTGAGCAAAATTGTTAAGAATAACATATGTTATCTTGAAATGAATACATCGATGATCCATTTTCTCTGGATCTTCGAATTATAATTTATTCAATTGAGCATAATAAAGTATTTTTGTTGAGCACTCAATTTCAACTCAAATTTTAAAACAACTTTTATCGCATCTTTACAATTTATTACGTAGAAAAATTAATCAAATAAAATATAATATCATTTTTTAGTTATAGACATCACCAACAATTGAAAACCTTGAAGTTTTACAAATTATTGAGACGTGATTGGAATTTCTTCAAAATTCATTTTTAGTTTTACACAGATGTATGAGCTGTTTGACTATGTTTCTGATAATATTAAGTGATAATTACAACTATATTTAGCATATGACTGAACAAGTGGTTTGTCCAAAATAGTTGAGAGATAAACAAAAAAGAAAGGGGGAGATGAGCTGTGACATTGACGTGGCATCTAACATTGTTGCGTGTGAAGTGTCCAACCTATGGGACCCATTCCTTTTGCCCTGGCATCACACGTGGTCAGCTTCGTCGGCATATGCATACTATAAATATCTTTTTTTAATAAATAAATAAATTAAATAATCTAGCGCAAAATGATAATTTATTTCTTAACCTTTTTGACAATAAATCAGAATTTTTGTGAAAAATTGTCTAAAATTAAAAGAATTTGTCATATAAAAAAAAAGAGAAAAGTATATGCTAACAACAATGAGCATCTAAGATTATTTTTATTTTATTTATGAATATGAATTCTTCTGACTTGTTGCTGGATCCTCCCAAGTTGAAATTTATTGGTTCGACGTAGCTCAGCTGTCCTTGTCTAAATTTACCCCGTTACTTTGTAGGTTATTTTTCAACTTCTAAATTATTACTTTAGTATTATTTATTTTTTTAAAAAAAGGCAAAGCTGATCAAAAGAGTTACACAGCTGACACTCTCAGTTGAATGAGTAAAGTAATGGTGTAATAATATAATAATTAATCTGAGTTTGACAGCATTATCTTTAATAATTTTATACTACTAGTCTACCTTTTTGAAGTAGATTAATCCCAGATAATGAAAAGATAAAAAGTACTCCTGGTAGAACACTACTAATTGGAGAAAGAACCTAGTAGGTTAGTCACGTTGGCTGTACTGCAAACTTACTATATTCATATTTCCCTTTTTTATGGGTTAAAAATAGGGATAATTCCCCGTCTAAACTATTCAGTCATCTAATTTACAAAATATATAAAAGGTATAAGACGCGTTGTTCAGGTGATGTCTACCTGAATTAACATCTAATTACCCTCACGACTCGCTTCTTTAGCTTCAGCATACCCTTTAAAAAAACTATTTATTCTTAAAAAGTAAGATGTTATTTATACTAACTTACCTTTAATATCCTTAATAAGATGTAGTTTTTTTTTTTAGTAGTTTCTTGGTTACGTGAAACTCCCGTTAGTTTTAAAATAAGAGTCATTTGACTTTTTAATTATGAAATGGAAGGACTATATATGAGTAACTTTCCCTTAAAACTACAATAAGCTCAAATATGGCTAACTTCACATCCAACCAACTATGGTAAAATAAAAATCCTATCCTTTTTTGCAAATTCCAAATACCATTGGTGAACAAATCTTTCACAATGTAATAACATACACATGTAACGTACATCTCAACTGAAAGAAGAAAAATAAAGAATAGTACTAAACAGTGAGATGAAGTTGAGAACCTTCATACTCTTCTTTAACAATGTGTGAGCTTTAACTGAGCTGCCGAGATGGACAGACACACAGCAACAAACTCAAGGGAACTGAAAACTTGAGAAATCTTGATGTCCTGAAGGAGGGTATATGTAAACCGCAAGCAACGAGATGACAATGCAGATGAGAGCAGACCATAAGAAGACAATGGTGGGAATTTTTCCACTTTTCCCCATTAGACCTTTCGCGAATGGATAGAGATGAGATAACACCCAAAAACTGAAGAATACACCTCCAAGAAGCTTGCTCCATTGTGGGAAAGGACTATACACAGTCCTGAATGTTCCTACTGCAATTGCAATCATGTTGATCAATATGATTGTTATTGGTGGAATCATTAGGACTGTCCAACGGAACTCGTATAGCTCTGCAAATTCGTCTTCACCATCATCAGGTGCAGCAGATTTTGATGTCAATGTGAATGAGATGTCAACTCCTGCTATAACTTTCAATAGTCCTTGTACTACAGCAGCTGGATGTGCACTTGTTCCACCAATTAACCAGAATTGTTCATTCCTCCACCAATCATGAAGGGTGATTCCTGACCATTTGATTTCAAGGAGTGCAAGCATGCATAAGGTGATTGTGATTGCTAGCAAGAACACCAAGAAGGTGACATTGAGGGATTGGACAATGAATTTTCCTGAGAAGAGTGAAAGTGCAGGCAAGAGACAATACACAAGTAGGAAGATGGAAGTAAACGGATACATTCCCACGTTGAAATACGCCACCCTCTGCAGGAACTTCATTCTTGGGCTTGCAAATAGAGCATTGTTGCGAGAGAAAAAGATTTCGACTGAACCTGTTGCCCATCTGAGAACTTGGATGAGCCTATCGGTTAGATTGATTGGGGCTGTCCCTCTAAATGCATCTCTTTTTGTGACACAGTAAATTGATCTCCAGCCCCTATTGTGCATCCTGTAACCTGTCACAACATCTTCCGTTATCGAGCCATATATCCATCCTACTCTTTTGCCCCATTCAGTTTTGTCCTCATAATAGCAACTTATGACACCCACGGCCTCAGCAAGTGCTGAAGCATCTAATGGCTCGCGATGTACAGCAAGTGAACCTGCTGGCCTTCCTTGGCAACCTTTGCCTCGCAACTCATGGAGCAGCCTCCCTCCAAATTCAGCCACAGCAATAGAGTCAACCAATGGAATGGAGTTCCCAAACTGTTTTGTAAGCAAAGATCTGCTTACTTCCTCCTCATCATCTCTATTCCCAATCATTGGCAAGAACATCTCATCATCCTCTTGACCCTTTTGTATATTAGGTTTCCTCAAAAGCTTTCTAGTCTTCCTGCTACCAAACCATCCACGGTGTTCAGTTGCTCTTGGTGGACTAAAACCATAAAGAGCAATTCTTCGAAAAATGCAGCCTGTTCCTACATACATGGGACCCTGCAAACCATCAAGTGCTCTCATGCTAACATCAAAGAAAACTGTATTGTGGTTTGCATATCGATCATTTGGATCAATACCCTCAAACCTCTGAGGGAACTGAACATAACAGATCCTGTCACCCCCTTTGTCAAGCATAAAGCACATTCCCTCTCTCATAGCCAATGAGTTATAGATGTAATGGTCACAATCAAGATTGAGAATGAATGCGCCATTTGACATTATTGCACTGGCTCGAACTAAAGCATTCATCGCTCCAGCTTTCTTGTTGTGATCAAAACCAGGTCGCTTTTCTCTCGAAACATAAACCAGCATTGGCAATCTTACATCAACGTCTGTTGTGTCAATCATGTTCTTATCGTCTGCTTCATTCCCATAAAGTGGCTCTGCATTTGGAGGAACCAACATGATCTGCAACAAACAAAGTTGAGGAACTTAGCAAAATAGTTGAAATACAAGATTTCATATTAAACAAGAGAAATCGAAGGACAAAGAACATTACCTGTATAATACCCTCATGATCACCTCTTGAATGTCCTTCCTCGGCTGATGACCAAGTACCATGCCAATGAGTCCCATCAGACATCCAAATAGCTTTAGGGACTTTGATGGGTTCAGAGAGATCCTCTCCAAGTTCAACCTGTTTTTTTTTAGCCCTTAACTCCTGTTGGGTGTTATAAGCATCTGATCGTCGCCTTATTGACTCTGGCAAGGCATTTATCCTCACCTTGAATTCATCATATTCCCTCTTCACCCTTCTTCTGTCCCTAACAAAGTCAAGTCTCACTTTGTTTTTCAGTGGATCACGCTTTTGCCCAAAGTATGACTCAGGATTCCTGGGTTCAATGTTATGTTTTTTACAGAAGGGAACCCATATTCTTGCAAAGCTAGCAGCTTCTGCAAGAGCTTCAAATGTCACTAAGGAACCTCCATCGTCTGATAAGTAACATGCCACCTTTTCAACAGGATAATCAACTGCAAGAATGGAAAGGATTGTGTTTGCAGTTACAAGGGGTGGTTCTTTTTCTGCATCAGCAGTTGAAACAAACACATCAATGCCTGGCAAATCAGACAATCCCTTCGGGTTCCGGAGGTTTGGTCCTGAACTTTCAAATCTTTCTTTCAATACAGAGAGGTCAGTGATTCTTTTAACAGGACAGAGCTTTGGCAACTGATCAAGAAGCCAAGATATTGCAAACCAAACCTCACACACTACTGACATTATCCATAACCACATTGCATCATGATTTGGATGAGAAATCCTCCATGTCAAGAAACAAGCCAACGCACCAAGACGAAGAACCATGAGCAACCTACATATTTCACATTCATACATCAAATTAAAATCTTGATACTGATTTACATCTTCTATAATCTTTCAATATGTTATTGTCTAAGCATGCCTCAACTAAAAGTTTAATCTATAAAAAGAGCAGAATTTATTCAATTTTTGTCTAAACATGAGGCTGAGCTAGAAATTCATACAAGGCAATTCAAAATATATATTAGAGTTGTTACACCTAGGAATTGAACTTGTGATCTAAAGCAATTTTTGAACCCCTTTACTACTGTACTAGAATATTTCTTATTTGTGCAGTACAATTTTCCACGGAAGATGATTTAGCTGAACCCCCTTGGGCTCCCTCCGCCAATGAACGTCAACACCTCACGTGTGGATATGATACCTTGGTCTTGGCCAAGTAGAAATATATTCTTTTAGGTGGCAATTAGACCTGAAATGAGGATATTTGCCTAGTCTGTTACTCCTACTTTGAACTGTGTGGACCATTTCAGCTAAAGCTAAGCTATTAGAGAAAGAACACTTGTACTGCAAGATCTTTTTCTGTTTGTGGGTGGCAATTAACTAAAAGTTAAGCTATTAAACAAAGGGCATGTATGATTTCTTTATGTTGTTCCAACTATTCACAGCAAAGAATTATAAACTCACTCTCTAACTATGAACATAAATACACAACTGTAACAAGACATGTACTTTAAAATGATTACCTGTATGGACTGATAATTGCAGCTGAGATTCCAACTTTCCTTGTCAAAGGCCTATTTCTTCTGTCACTAAAATCAGGAGGATTTTCAGATCTGTCAATACCTCTCCCAAATTCATGACCATCAGAAGGCCACAAAGCATTCCCATAACCATAAGTCCCTTTAGTCTCAAAAAGCCATCTAGTATGATCAAAATCTTGATTTGGATTCTTGAATGACTGCACAAGTGAAAAATTCTTCTCCATTCTCCCTCCTCTTCCTCTTCCTCCTCCTCCCCTTGAAGGCAATGGATTCGCTTGATCCTTAGCTTCCGATCTTGGTTCATCACTTTCATCATCACTAATCCCCTTATAAGAATCTTTACAACCAGGACAATATCCTCCATCAATCCCCACACAGTCCAAATAACACTCTCTGCAAATTACATATCCACATTCACACTTCTCCTCAGCTTTTTTCTCATCACAACCTTCCATTTGACACATTGTTTTACATTTCATCACCATAGGCTCATCTTCAGAGCTTTTCCTAACATGTGCTTTAGTCGCAGAATTGAAACCCCCAGTAAAGATTGTATCTTTAATATACCCATCACTCGGATTTCCATACCCATAGCTTTTTCTGCTACTCCCAATCCCAACAGGGCTATTCTGAGAACCCGCTACGGTACGATTATCTGGGGTTGGTGGAATGTGAACTGTATAAGCTACAAATTCATCAGTACTCTCTTTAGACATAGAAAGATACCTACCACCAGAAGAACCCCTTAACCCGTTTCCACTGAGAGGTGAATTCGCATTCGTCGATAGCGAATGTCTCCGAATCGGACTAGTTAAGCCATGGCAGCCACCAGTTGGAGATGAAGTAACTGTAATTTTCACTGGAGATGAAGAAGATGGAGAATCAATCAACCCCATTTTTCTTTAATTATCAAGATTTAAAGCTTTTCTTCAGCTATGAGAGAAATTCAAGAAACTTTTTTGAAGAATTTAAGAAAAGAAGAAGAAACCCATTTTGGATTGGAAGAATAGAAGAATGGAAGACATCCTTAAATTTGAAAATTTGAGTGATGAAAGGTATCAGGTGTAACGGTCGACAAATCCTGACCGTTAGATTTAAGAGATCTCTTTGCTGTTGTGTCACTTGAGAACGGTCTGATTGATACTACACCGATTTTCTGATGTGGACGTGAAAGTCAACAAAGGTGAAGTTTTTAATAGATTAAAAAAGAGAAAAAAGAAAGAAATTAGCAACTTTTCCACTTTAAATACTCAAACGGTCGATTTAATAAAGCCTCGATTGGGCGGTGGACATAGAATATCTGAGTCTCTAAAAATTGAATCGAGGTTTTATTGAAAATAATATCTCTATTTTATAAAATAATACAAGAAAATATGGAATTAACTAAGAAATTTATCAATAGTTTCCAGCAAAATCTGTCGCTAACTCCTAGTTAATTAGATTTGCTTATAACTCATCGTTAATTCGTTACTAAATGAAATTAGCATGAAATTTTTGTTGCTGAACCATAAAATTTTATCTGTTTCTACTTATTTATTTTCTTGTAGCGAAAATAGGGATAAGATGATATATATTATACTTTTTCTGGATACGATTTGTGATATTACACTGAATATATGGTGTTATTGTTATAATAATAGTATATCGATAATACTATTAATATAAAATTAGTTTTTTTTGTGGATGGGAGGGGGGAGGGGGCCCCCGTTAATGATAAAAACTAGTTATAGTAGCAAGTTATTATTTCTTTATATTTGGTGTTATCATAAGTATTAAATTTGATATAGAAAGTTAATTGTTAATATATGTTAAATTTGGTAAAAAAATTCAGCATAACATATAGAATATTTGGTCAAGTCTTTTTTCATACATAAGACCTCATAAATTTAATGAGGAAATCTATGTGTAGTGAACAAACTTTTATTTTTTTAATAAGCAAATATTTTAAATTAAACATTGTATATTAATTTGTAATACATCAAACTAAATATCCAACAAGAAATAATCCCTATATTGCAATTTTGGCATAGCCCAACTCTTTTATCTAAAACAAATGACTTTTAAGGATGGATAGCTCGTTGGAGTTATGCAGATATTAATAAAATATAAATTAACTATGAGAAAATTTATCTATTATTTTATGCAGAATTTAGTTATTTATGTATATATTAGTTATTTCGCCTTCTTATAAAATACTACATAAATTTTCTCATAATTTATACATATATTAATTATGGTTTCTAAATTATAAATCAAACGTCATATTAATTTTATACATAAATAAAGTATCTCATAACTAACTACCAAATATGATATTATTTATAGATTATAAAATACATGCATAACTTACTTGCAAATCAGCTATCAAACGACTCCTCGATGCACAAAACGTAACCTCAACCCTAAAGATTAAGAAAATATAGAAAAAGAGAATAAGAAATTAAACAATAATTTCTATATGAATCAACGTGGTAATTACTTAACTCACATGTTAGTATTTTCATGTTACGTCTTTCGATTTTTTTGATTTATGGTATTTTTTATAAAATTTTCAAATATGTACAGAAAAAATTAAAAATTTCATATCTAATTATACTCAAAATTAAAAGATCGGCTTTCAAAATTCGAATTGTGCCCCAAATATTGAAAACTCAGGGAGTAACATTTTGCAACTAGTAAGCACATAGTGTTTAGGGTGTGTTATTAGTTTTAAATTTCTAATGTAGGAAACCAGAGGTAGGTAATTATGAGCATATGATTTTTTAAATTATATTGAGCTTGGTACGTGGTAGGTCAAGTTGAAAGAAATTGACAAAATATTATAATGAGTTGTCACTGACTAGGCTAACGACCATCATTTTTCCCCAAACTTCTTTTTAAATTTTCAAGACACTTCGAAAATCTTTATAGTATTATAATATAATATAATAAGTGAATGTCATTTTTATGTGGGGTCCATTTAAAGTGGCCAAGTTGCCCACTAGTTTTTTTTTTTTTTAATAAAATGTCATACTTTCACAATGAAAAATATAATCTCTCTTTCTCATCTGATCCTTTCTATTTTCTCTTACTCTCTTCTTCTTATTTTGCTAAGTTAGTTTATTTTATAGTACGTTATCAGCACGAGCCTCCATCACTTTGAGCTATTTTAACAAGGTAACAAAAGGGTAAGAATTATATTTTCTTAAAATGTCGAATATCTCTAAACTTGAATTTGTTGCTCTTGATATATCTGGAAAATGCTACTCATCATGAGCACTAGATGCCGAAATACACCTAGAATCGATAGATCTGGCAGACACCATCAAAGATGACAATACGTCATCTAGTCAAGACCGTGCCAAAGTCATGATATTTCTCCGCCACCATCTTGACGAGATCCTAAAATTAAAGTGCCTCACATTAAAAGACCCCATTAAACTGTGGAAGAATCTAAAATAAAGATATGACCACCTAAAGTTGGTCATCCTTCTACAGGCACGTCATGATTGACTCAATCTGATATTAATGAATTTTAAAAATATAACTAAATATAATTCTGCCTTGTTTAGAATTATAGCTAGTTAAATTTATACGGAGAAAAAATCACTAAGCAAGACAAACTTGAAAAAATATACTCCACATTTCCACCCGCGAATATGCTCCTGCAGCAGCAATATCCCGAAAAGAGGTTTAAAAAATATTCTGAATTAATTTCTCACCTTCTTATTGCTGAACGCCACAATGAACTGTTAATGAAAATTCATGATAATCGGCCCGCTGGTTCTTTGCCACTCTCTGAAGTGAATCAGACAAACTATAACTAACGAGAAAGAGGTCATGGCCTCAGTCGTGGTCGAAGAAGAAATTATAATCATGATACTCGGCTGGTACCGAAAAATGATCAGCAATATAAAAAGAAGAGTGAAAAGCCAGAAGCTATACCAAAGAAAAATTCAGAAAGTATATGTCACGGATGTGGAGGTATGGGGCACTGGTCACAGACCTGCCGGTCATCAAAACGTCTGATTCAACTATATCAGGCATCCTTGAAGAGGGCAGAAAATAATTCAGAGATAAACTTTATCTCTGAAGATAATATTGAGCCTATGCGTTTGGATGTAACTGATTTCTTTAAGTTTTCAGACGAAAATATGAATATTGATAAGCCTAATAATATTTAAATAATTTTCTTTTCATTTTGTTTGTAGTAAATAATATTTTTATATTTTTATAATCCATGTAAATAAATAAAATTTGTATAATGTGCCATATTTTAATTATAATATTTATTTATTTATTTTAGAAGAAGAATATGGATATGCCTCAAATTTTATTTGGATCAATGATCAATCACGAGAATATTTATGTAATTGATAGTGGAACGATTCGTGCCATTTTTAAAGACGAGAAATATTTTTCCTATTTGCTTAGAAGAAAAGCAAATGTTACTACAATTTCTGGTAATTCAAAAATGATTGAAGGCTTTAGAAGAGCTACTATATTTCTGCCTAAGGAGAAAAAGATTGTTATAGAAGATGCATTATTCTCTTCTAAATCCCCAAGAAACTTGTTATGTTTTAAAGATATCCACAGAAATGGATATCATATTGAGACACTAAATAAAATGAATATTGAATACCTTGGTATAACCAAAAGTGACTCAGGACAGAAATATATTTTAGAAAAATTACTCACTTGTCGTCTGCCCTATATTATGCAAAAATTAATGCAATTAAAGCACATTTGGTCGTAAATCAGAAGTTTACTGATCGAAATACATTTGTGCTATATCATAATCGAATAGGTCATCCTGGATCAATAATGATAAGATGAATTCTTGAAAATTCAACTGGACATCCGTTAAAGAACCTAAAGATTCTTATGAATGATGAATTTTTATGTGCTGCTTGTTAACAAGGAAAATTAATTGTCAGACCATCAATCCTGAAGGTTGGCATCAAATATCTTGGCTTTTTAGAGCGTATACATGGAGATATATATGGACCTATTCATCCACCTAGTGGATTGTTTAGATATTTTATGGTCCTAATAAATGCATCATCAAGATGGTCTCATGTGTGTCTCTTATCATCTCGCAACCTAGCGTTTGCAAAATTATTGGCACAAATAATAAGATTAATGGCGCAATTCTCAGATTATGAGAAAGTCTAGGACTATAGCATACTTGAAGTCAAGCTTACTATTCTTCGTTCTCAGTCTCCGATGGGTTATTTAATTACTGATCAAAAAGAGTTATTAATCCAATCATGGTCTTCCGACCTATAATTGCCTATCTTTATCGTCAACCTAACTACATCATTGAGCGGGGATAGGCATGAAACAATAAAGACACATTTAAACTATCATCCTTTATCATGACCAAATGTGATATATAGGTATGTGTCACGAGCATCCTATATAGGAATCATCCTAGGTTATTCTAGTATGAACACATTCCTTCCATTCTTTGATCTATCTACTTGTCCTCTTCCGAATCCAAGGTAGACAACACATATATTCTAATGCTGGCCAAATATTAAAATCATAACCACAAGAATGCAAGAGTAATTAAAATCAATAACACATCATCAACCAAGCTCAAATAATATTAAACCATGACTTCGTAGCTATAGCCTCAGGTTTTGGGTGCTTAGATACTCATGTTCAAATGATAAAAACAAGTGCTTAACTTCATACAAATTAATGAGAACAAGAAAAGAAGAAGAAAAGGAACCTAAGATGCTTGTGTTCTTCTTGCTCGTCCTTTTTTTTTCTCCTCCAATCTCACAAGCCCTAAAAATCTATGTAAATGCCCTCTTTCAATTATTGTCGGACCTAGAATAATAAATAAATAAAAAGTTCTTGGCGCTGCAGTGGTGTTGGGCGCCACTACAGCGCTAAGACTATGTCTCTGAAGTTTTGCTCTTGGCGCCAGGCGCCACTATAGCGCCTGCAGAGCTTGGAGATGCAGTAGCGCTGGGCGCCATTATAGCGCCCAGAACGTGTGTCTGAAGTTTTTCTCCTAGCGTCGGGCGCTACTATAGCACTATAGAGCACCAAGTTCACTTTCACTTCTCGTGATTCTCCAAACTCCTGCATATACTTGAACACATATCTTAGTGCACACTTGATTGGTATTTTATTCAAAACACACAATTTAGCTCTAACATCTTCTCAAAACGCCTACAAAAAATGGCCAAACATGGCACATGGGCTTATAAATGTGCCCAAGATCAACTGCCTTGTCTTGGCATCTTACTTTGACCTCTCATCTTTCGGCACATTTACAAAAGCTTTGCAATCAAATACTCGTAAATGGTCATAGGAAATATCCTTTCTGTACCAAACTCTATTTGGAACATCACTTTGCAAAGTAACCGCAGGAGATAAGTTAATAACATTGGGCAGCGATCGCGGTCAATAAGGACCCACCCCAAAAGGAGTTCCGCAACTTTGCTTCTGAAAGCAAACATCTAATTCTTTCCATCAAGGTCCTGTTCATCCTCTCAGCTGACCCATTAAGCTGATGAATCTTATGAGGAGTCTTCTGGTGTCTAATACCATGATGCTTGTAGTATTTGTCAAATAGTCCATAATATTCACCACCATTATCAGTATGAATACATTTCAGTTTCTTTTCAGTTTCTCTTTCAACTGAGGCTTGAAACTGTTTAAAGACACCAACACTTGGTCTTTAGTCTTCAAGACATAGACCCAAAGCTTTCTTGAGTAGTCATCAGTAAAAGTGACAAAGTAGAGTGCACCACCTAGAGTCCTTGTCTTCATTGGGACGCATTAAATCAGAGTGCACCAACTCAAGCAACTCTTTCTTTCTTGAAGGAGAGTTATTCAGGTGATCTGTCATCGGAGAACCATCATGATATTCAGGTGATCTGTATCATTTTGTTGTTAAGTCTAAAATATCATGATGGTTATCCGATGACAGATCACCTGAATAATTTTCAGGAAATTATGAATTAATTATCTGTTATAGGCATTAAATTTGACAAAAAAATTCAAGGCTTGCTTCTAATTGGTTCCCTACCAGACTCTTGGTAAATATTTAGAACTTCATTGTCAAATTATGCTCTAGATGGTGTGATCTCTATGGATTCCACCAAGAGTAGTGTCTTGAACGAAGAGATGAGGAGAAAATTCCAAGGTTCTTCTTTTTCGTCGGATGTTCTAGTAACTGGCTTCAGGAAGATTAATAAAAATTGCGATTTTCAGAATAGAGAACATAACAGGAGCAAATACTCAACACATTTTTTTACTGAGCAAACTTGGAGTTGTCAATATTCTACACCTTGCAGCTTGAAGGGAAGTGTGAAATGGTTGTTAGAAGCTAGTTAGAACCATGGTTAGATAACAGTTATGAATAGTGAGGTTAGCTAGTTGAGTCAGTTGGCTCTTACAGCTGTCAAGGAGAAGATACAGTTGTACAATGCCTATAAATAGTTCTCTCTACTCTTTCTTCTTCTTCTTTAAATTCACTCAGTCAATTAATTGCTTCATTGGTTTCATGGCAGTAGCAATGATAGCTTGTGCTTAACTAGTAAAATCATAAATTTGAATGTCGAAAAGTGAAAAGTGCCGTATAAATTAAGATAAAAAAAATATTTTCTATTATGTTACTTTATTGTAAAAAAAATCATAGTAACAAGTTCTTATCGAATTTACACCAAACATAAAATAAAAAATAAACTACAGTCATACTTTAAATTCCCTCATTGTCTTGGAAATAAAGGGAAAACTATTTTTTTTTTCCTTATAATATTTGCTTATCGGATCAGTAATTATATAGGGCGAAAAATATTTATTTGAAATATTTTGCTCACTTTTATTGGAGCATCATAATTCACAGCTGCTACTGATAAATCTTACTCCCATCATTTTAAAGATAATTGAGGGATGTTTTTTTGTTCATTGTGATAGCAAGATGTGGTTCAAATATAGAGTATAGTTGAGAGATATTTTTGGCCAAATCCCATAATATATTAGCAAAATATGCCTATCACACCTATGACTATAAGTTGTTTTCTACTTCAGATATTTGAGTTTGAAGTTAAGCTTGACAATCTTTAATTTCAAATTCATATGTCAAAATTTGATAAGTGATTCTCTCTAAAATTAATATTGGTGTTTTTGTACATTTTAATGTTAAAATTAAACTATTAAAATGCATAATATATTAATGGACATAATTATTGAGAAAGTGGTGTTATTATTCTTTGTGACTTATGTAATTACTATGATATGTTCTCCACATTGTACCCTATTAATTATCCCACTACACCTCAAATAACAACACATTTTTTTGACATTTGTGGAAAAAACTGTAAACCTATATAATGGATGTTTTCTTCTTTGTGTTCTGAAGATGAGAAGGATGAAAATTATTATGTTGTCGATGGAAAAGAACATTGTATTATGTTTATAATCTGAGGCTGGTGTAGTAAAAAGAGAGAATTGGGACAAAGAAAAATATTTTAAATCTTTAGCTTATTCACTCTAATTTTATATTGAAAGAATGCATTTTTTGGTGAAATTTTGGACTCTTCAACTAATCTAGAGTTGTTTGAGTTATATTACGTTGTTGGATTGTTGTGTACTAAAGAAGACAAGTCAAAATTATATTGTGAAACTGATAAAAATTATACTGAAGTACGCTTGAATCTCCTTAAAAAAAAATTAAGATTCTATGTCTTTGTCTGAATATTTATTTATTTATGTCCTTTTTATTTTTCAACTATAATTTATGATATACATATTCACTACGGTTGATTTTGAATGTTTACAAATTACAATTTATAAACTTTGATTACTCTTTAAATAGGAGTCGTAAATGCATCTATTTATGCACTTGCCCCTATCTTACCCAGTTCATTCTTTCCTTTTTAACTAAGTCATTTGGGTCTCGGTCAATATGATCTTTTTCTATAATAGAGAATTTTATTCCAATCTGAAGGTTGTTGAGTTACCCTTACTAAGCGTTTGCTACAAACTTATGTAGAGCTAGGGTTGGTGAAATTAACTCCAACTTATTCAATATTTATATGGATTGAGTCATGATGCGTTTGTTGAGTTGACTCAATGATTAAACCCAAAAGGACTCATCAAACGATCAGATCAAACGGGTCAAGAAAGTGTAACCAATGAGCAACTGATGTATTTCTTATTCAGGACTGCACTAGGGTAGAGAGATTATTTTCGTTAGAAACAAATGTTATGGCATGTTTGCGACCATAAGTTTCAGAAGCTTTATACCTATAGAAAATATTCACAAATTTCAAAAATCGTCTTCTGTTTTTACACTCTATGCCCAATCAAATAGGTTCACAAAAAGTAGATTTGCTTCCGTTTGGCCGCTCTGAACCTGTCAAACTCATTAACTAATACTTGAGACTATTAAAAGTAATTAAACAAGAAACTAAACTCAGTCCATGCAGATGTTCTTGCTTGCTTCGATTAACTTGTACTAATACTAGTATACTAGTAGTATATTAGAAGCACTCAAAGCCGGCCAGCCACTTCCATGTAACTCAATTATTACAACTCTATATTTGAATATGTCTTTGTTAGGACAAATTCAATGTCTCTTTTTTTAGATTTTATAGTAAGCCATGGTAATCTTAGTTTGTCATTTCACAACTCTATATTGCTCTGTTTCCCTAAACCATAGAAACCAATACAATGGCCACTTTGTTAATCATTCTCCCACTCATCCTCCTCATTTCTCTTCCTGTTTCAATTTCCCAAACTTCCTCCAACAAAGCTGGAGACTGTAATGGCATATTCATAACTTACATCTACAATTCTGGTTTTCCAATTCCTCCGAACGTCTCGGCAACTGACCCCAACAACCAAGCCTACAATTTCAGGTCCAATCTCACAATCCTCAACAATAGTCCTGATGAGCTCAAGTCTTGGAAGGTCTTTGTTGGCTTCCAGCATAGAGAATTATTGGTCTCTGCTTCACATGCTGTGCTTGCTGATGGAACCACTCTGCCTGGTGATGTTGGAAATGGAACTGTCTTTGCTGGTTTCCCTACCACTGACCTTAAGTCCGCAATTCAGACTGCTGGAGATGTCAATCAGATGCAGGCTCGGATCGAGCTGGTTGGTACAGAGTATGGTGTTGCTTCTCCTGCTGTCCCCTTGCCTTCTTCAATCACACTCGCTAATGATGGCTTCTCGTGTCGTCCTCCTTCTACATCTCAAGGTAGGCAAAGTTTGAAACCTCTGGTTTTCTTAACAGCTACTCAAAGAACCAACTGTGTACCATCTACATCAAGAATTCACGTATTGTATACATCATTAGTCCTATCCTTTATAGGAATGAACTCGCACAATGGACCGCTTTGAGCGACTTGATAGTGTAAAAAATTATTTACACAACAGTATACATAACTTCAATATATATCCCCTAATGTCTCCAACTATATAGATATTGAAGGACATCTGCGCCTGTCACAGAATTGGTGGAAGCCCGTGATCATGGTAGCTCAAAGCAAACTTATTGATGTCTCATATATTTTTGGACCTTGCAGGAGATCGGGCCCAAGTTTGCTGTCACAAAGATTCAAACGCCAAATCCAACACCACGATCTATGAGGAAATCCAACCTCGGCAAGAGGGTGATCTTACAATAATGTTTGATGTCACTAGCTCATCCGAATCTAATTACTGGGCACGAGTCACAATCTCAAATAACAACACAAATCGTCTTGATAACTGGAAATTAAGCTGGGAATGGATGCGGGACGAGTTCATCTATAGCATGAAGGGCGCTTATCCTACAGTTGTTGATACAGGGGACTGCATCTTCGGTAAGCAGGGTGGATATTACAAGGGCCTGGATTTTTCAAAGGCCTTGAACTGTGAAAAGAGACCCACAATCATCGACCTTCCTTTGGAAAAGACAAATGATACAACCTTAGGAATGGTTCCTTTCTGTTGTCGAAATGGAACCATTTTGCCACCTTTCATGGATGCAAGCAAGTCCAAGTCAGCGTTTGTAATGCAAGTCTACAAGATGTCACCTGACCTTAACATAAGTGCTATCCACCCTCCACAGAACTGGAAAATAGATGGAACTTACACCCCTGGTTATGTATGTGGGCCGCCAGTACGAGTATCCTCTAGCCTCTTCCCTAATCCTGCAGGGCTATCTTCAGATACAGCTGCTGTTGCTAGTTGGCAAGTAATCTGCAACATTAGCAGTTCAACCTTAAAGAAGCCCAAGTGTTGTGTATCATTCTCTGCATTCTTCAACGATTCTGTTGTTCCTTGTAACACCTGTGCCTGTGGCTGCAGCAACGTGAACCCCAGCAATATGTGCAGTGCCACCGAGCCAGCACTACTTTTACCACCAGAGGCACTTCTGGTGCCCTTTGACAATCGGACTGAAATGGCAAAGGACTTCAATAAAAGACGAGATTTGCCAAATCCCTTACCTTGCGGAGACAACTGTGGGGTCAGCATTAATTGGCATTTGCTTAGTGATTTCACAGGCGGATGGACAGCAAGAGTAACTCTGTTTAATTGGGGTGACACTAACATTGTTGACTGGTTCGCTGCTGTACAGTTGGATAAAGCCATCCAAGGTTTTGAAAAAGGGTACTCTTTCAATGGAACCATCATGCCTGATACTAATAACACAATATTTATACAGGGGTTTTCAGGCTTAAATTACCTTCTTGCAGAAAGACGAGGAGACAATCCAAGGAAAGATCTTCCAGTTCCTGGTACCCAGCAATCAGTCATATCTTTCACAAAGAAGACCACACCTGGGATCGATGTAGGAGCGGGTGATGGTTTTCCAAGTAAAGTATACTTCAATGGAGAGGAGTGTTCCCTTCCTGTAATACTTCCTTCTGGTAGTAATCATAGAGTCCCTCTAGCCTCTAGTGCTTTTAGTCTTCTTCTAACCATGCTAGTCCTCGTGGTTCTGTAATTATCATTGTGTCTAGAAATATGATTTTCCCGTGTTCTTTTGTAATTTTGCTTCTCTTATGCTCATAGCAAGTATATTCTTTCATTCTGTTATACTATGTCACCACCAGGTCACCATTAAAGTACAAATTTCAGCTATCTGACCTACAGTATTAAGAAGTGTTCAGATAATTTACCTTATGAACTGTAGCATTATCATTCCTGAAATGCTAACATGGCAATCATACTCCCAATGGAATGCACACAAGATTCAAGTATGAATTTTTGTTTTTAGTTTTTGAAGCAGTGTGTCTTTTCCTTGCGTTGCCTGTGTTAATCACATGAATATGTAACTTTCATACTGCCCTAATAAAAAAAATGTAACTTTCTCATAGCAGAATGCCACGACTAGGAAGGGGACGAGGAAGTTGAATTATCTTCCTCTTGATGCTCTCAGCTCACGTTAGTTAACGTGCGCCGACTATGGCACGGGGAGGAGGTAGAGGGAAAGGAAGGGGACGAGGCCGGAAAATCTCATTGCTGACACTAGGAGCTAAGTGGGAGCTCGAGTGGTTGGAGAGATGGTAGAAGATCAAGTGCATGCAAAAACCCCATTAGTGAGTGAGGAAGGAATGATGGAAGGAGGCTCATCTTTGAGATCTGAGGTAGCACGGAGGTTGAGCCTGAGTGGAACTCTACCAATAACTACAGATCTACAAGGATCCCAGGAAATAACAACTGGACATGCTGGTAAGGAGATGGAAATCAATGGAACAATAACCAGGGTACCTACTATAGCTGAAGTAGTTCGGCTGGATGCCAAGGAAGGAAATGGTGGAGAAAGAGGGCAAAATAAAGGCAAGGAGAAAGTTGTTGAAGAAGAGAAAAAGACGCCGTGGACAAACATGTTTAAGAACAATCGAGCTGCAACCAATGGTATGAATTTATCCTATGTTCCTCAACAGGTTGTTGATGGGCAAACCATGGTGCAATTGGAAGAAGCAGATGTCCATTCCGAAGAAGCAAAATGGAAGTGTGCGCTCATAGTTTATGTGCTTGGAGAGTGCCCTGGGTACAACACTATGAGCAGCTATATTAATCTAAACTGGTCTGTAGTGGCTAAGCCTGACGTGTATCTTCATGAAGAGGGATACTACATTGGGCAAACCATGGTGCAATTGGAAGAAGCAGATGTCCATTCCGAAGAAGCAAAATGGAAGTGTGCGCTCATAGTTTATGTGCTTGGAGAGTGCCCTGGGTACAACACTATGAGCAGCTATATTAATCTAAACTGGTCTGTAGTGGCTAAGCCTGACGTGTATCTTCATGAAGAGGGATACTACATTGTCAAATTCTAGTCTATTAATGATATGAAAGAAATATTATACACTGGTCCTTGTACCATTAATCATAGACCTATCATACTAAAGCAATGGTGTCCTGATTTTGACTTTGGAAGTGAATTCTTAACTGAGATTCCATGATGGTAACTTTTCCTAAACTACCTCTCAATTGCTGGGGTGTGAGTTCCTTAAGCAGAATAGCAAGTGCAATTGGTGTGCCATTATTTGCTGATGAATGTACAACTAAGCAAACAAGAATATCTTATGCTCGAATGCTTATAGAAGTGAATGTTACTAAGCCAATTCCCCACCAAATCACTGTAATGGATCCAAATGGGAAGACATTTTCTCAAACAGTGGAGCTTGAATGGAGACCTCAGTATTGTGATAAATGTCAGAAGATAGGTCATCAATGCCACAATACTACCTTGCCTAAGGATGATCCTATTAAAAGGAGAAGACCAGGGAAGAAAGTAACAGAGACTTGGCAGTATAAAGGGGTGATACAGCCACAAGGGCATCATGTTGAAGGTAATGAAGAGCAGCAGCAGGGAATTGTTAGGTCCAGTCAGCATAATGCAGATGAGAGGTTTGGGCAACAAGTGAAAGGGACAATCTCTCCTAGGAATACTGCAGGTGAAGCATAGCAAAGGAATACTGAGAGTGAGCCACAGCAAAGCAATAGTAGATCAAATGCAGGATGGGCTGCTACAGAGTTCAATCTTACCAATTTCCCTGTGATGGCAACTATAGCAACTAAGAATGGGTTTGAGAGTCTTAAGCATACTAAACTTGCTTCACTGCCTGTTGATAGAGGTGGAGCACCAAGCACTTGCTGAATGAAGTGGTTATTTTGGAATATAAGGGGTGTAAATAAGAGGTATAAGCAGAAGGAGCTCAAGAATTACCTGCATAATAATAAAATAAACCTGGCTGGGCTTATTGAAACAAGAGTTAAGGAGCATAACATGAAAACCATAGTTAAAGGGATAGCACCTGAATGGGGCATACTGACCAACTATAATGCAGCTACAAATGGGAGGATATGGTTGATTTGGGATGAGAATTGGTATGAAGCTAATGTAATTAGTAGTACAGCACAATTGTTACACTGTCAGATTAGAGATAGAATTAAAGATCAGCAATGGTTACTCATAGTTATATATGGATTTAATACTGTAGTACAGAGAAGATCTTTGGCAGGACTCAGGTGTTGAGTTCATTAGCACAAGGCATCACTTTACCTTGGCTCATAGCTGGGGATTTCAATGCTTTACTATCTCCTCAAGATAGACAAGCTGGAAGCACAGTTTCTTTGAGTGAAGTTAAAGAGTTTGTGGAGTGTGTACAGAACATAGGAGTTGCTGAATTACCATGGAGGGGAAGCTACTATTCTTGGTCTAACAAGCAACATGAATCAGATAGGATATCAAGCAGAATTGCCAGGACATTTGGCAATTATGAGTGGATGCTAATATGGGGACATGTTATCACTGATTATGGGAATCCTGGAATATCTGATCATTGCCCTATGTTGATTACATTGCAGGAACCTCAGGCAAGCAGTAGGGTGAATTTCAAGTTATTTAATGTATGGGCAGAACATGAATCCTTCCTACCTATGGTTGAAAGCACTTGGAGGAGGAATTATAGCAGGGACAGAATGAAGAATGTGTGGATCAAGTTAAAGCAGTTACAACATAAATTAAAGGGGCTGAATAATTCTAAATTCAAATTTATAAGTCAGAAAATTGATAAGGCTAGAGAGGAGTTGAAAGGTGTTCAAGAGCAGCCAACCATTCATGTTACAGATGAGCTAATTGATCAAGAGAAAGAGATCCTGATGAAACTGGAAAAATGGTCTATGATAGAAGAGAGTGCTTTAAAAAAAAAGTCAAGAACAAAATGGATTCAATTGGGAGATGCTAACAACAAATATTTCAGTGCTGTTATAAAAGAGAGAACACAGAAGAAACAAATAAGGAATATCACCTCTCTGGCAGAAGAGAGATTGCATGATCCTACAGATATTCAGAATGAGTTTGTCCAATTCTACAAGGGCCTAACGGGTTCTTCAACACCTAACTTACCTGCCATTGACATTCAGATTATGAAGAGGGGGGCAGTGCTATCTAGACAGCAAAGGATTGACTTGTGTGCTGATATTTCAGAGGAGGAAATATATATATAGGAATGCAGTCAATTGGGAATGATAAGGCACCAGGTATAGATGGTTATAATGCATATTTCTTCAAATAAAAAAAAAGGGCAGCCCGGTGCACTTAAGCTCCCGCTATGCGCAGGGTCCGGGGAAGGGCCCGACCACAAGGGTCTGTTGTACGCAGCCTTACCTTGCATTTCTGCCAGAGGCTGTTTCCAAGGCTTGAACCCGTGACCTCCTGGTCACATGGCAGCAACTTTACCAGTTACTCCAAGGCTCCCCTATTTCTTCAAATATACTCCGCAAATCATTAAACAAGATATTATTCAGGCAGTTCAGAGCTTCTTTATTATTGGAAAGATTTATAAACCTGTCAACTGCACTTTAGTGTCACTGGTTCCAAAAGGAAATAGTCCCAGCATAGTGAAAGAATTCAGACCTATTGCTTGCTTCACAGTTTTATACAAAATCATATCCAAGGTATTGGCCAAAAGACTACATGATGTTATGCCTACTATTATAAGTGAAAGTCAAGTTGGATTCATACCAGGGAGGAAAATTTCTGATAACATTATGCTGGCTCATGAGTTGGCTAAGGCATACACTAGGAAGAATATGTCACCTAGATGTATGCTGAAAATAGACTTGCAAAAGGCATATGATTCAGTGAAATGGAGCTATTTAGAGCAGGTAATAAAGGAATTAGGATTCCCTGGTATGTTCACACAGTGGGTAATGAGCTGAGTTAAAACAGTAAGTTACTCTATTGTGGTGAATGGAGCTACTTCCCAGGCTTTTGCAGCTGCTAAAGGACTTAGGCAAGGGGACCCCATGTCTCCTTTTTTATTTGCAATAGCAATGGAGTATCTCAGCAGATCTCTAAATGGACTTAAGGAGGTTAAGACATTCAAATTCCATCCAAAATGCTCAAAGCTAGGAATTACACATCTATGTTTTGTATATGATCTTCTCATCTTTTCCAGGGGTGATCTGAGTTCCATTAAGGCTCTCCAGCAGTGTTTCTCTCAATTTTCTCAGGCTTCAGACCTCCAAGCTAATCTGAACAAGAGTTCCATCTATTTTGGAGGGGTGGCAGCAGAGGATAGGCAACTAATCATATGACAGCTTGGATATTCAGTAGGGGAACTACCTTTTAAGTATCTTGGGATCCCATTGTCTACAAAGAAATTATCAGTACTGCAGTGGTACCCCTTATAGAGAAGATAATGGCTAGAATTAACTCCTGGACAGCAAGGAAGTTATCTTATGCTGGCAGAACACAATTAGTTCAAACTGTGTTATTTGGAGTTCAATCATATTGAGCACAGCTGTTCATTATACCTATAAAGATAATCAAGCTAATTGAAGGATTATGTAGAAGTTATTTTGTGGTCTGGGGAGGGTCATATAACTAAAAAAGCTCTAGTGGCATGGGACAGAGTCTGCTGTCCTAAATCTGCAGGTGGTATGGGACTGATATAATATGCAAATATGGAACATAGCAGCAGTAACAAAGATATGTTGGGACCTAGCAAGCAAAGCTGAAAAGCTGTGGATAAAATGGATACATAATTATTACATAAAAGATCAAAATATATGGCAAATACCACAACAAGCCAGCTGGATGGTTTAGAAAGTCATGGAGACCAAGAATGTGGTTGATCAAATGCAGCTGATTGGAAACAAAAAAGGAAGCTTGATCAGGCAGTGTTATTTCCACATGATAGGTGAACAACCAAGAATGGAATGGAAATGTCTTATGTTCAAGAATGCAGCCCGACCTAAAGCATATTTTACTATGTGGCTCGTGTTCCACAAGAGACTGTCAACTACTGATAGATTAGCTAAGTAGGGAATAGGAGTGCCTCAGGTATGTGTATTGTGTCAAAATACAAATGAGACTATAGAGCACCTGTTTGTTCAATGTCAGTTTGGACAAAGACTATGGAACAGACTGCTCGAATGGAGTAATAATCAGAGATCTAGCTCTACCAACTGGGAGCAATTTTTGAGATGGAGCATTCAACATGGGAAAGGGAAGTCATCAGCAGCACAAATATTCAAGATTATATTGGTAGAATGCATCTACAGAATATGGATTAAGAGGAATACTAGAATTTTTGTGAAGAAGAGTAGCAATATAGAATACATAGCAAAAGAGATAGCTTATACTACTATTGTTAGATCTAAGCCCAGCATAAGGAATATTTTGAACAGTTTTAAATTTTGAGCTGTAGGTATGGTAGAGCTCTTGTTACTGAGTGATTCAATTGAGAACAAAGCATGCTGTGATGGCTGCTTACTTGTAATGTCTTGCTCTTGGTAATTAAATAATAAAGTTAGTTACCAAAAACAAAAAGAATGCCACGACACCTTTTATCATTTGGAAGTGGTAACCAGCATTTTTACAGGTACAAGTTGCAAACCAGCACATAAATTCAATTGTAATCAAATATATGTACATCTAACTGCTCTAACATGTTACCTCTGTAGTGAACTAATGGGCTTCCTCCAAAAACTCCCCAATAGTTGTAGCAAACTACAATTTTGGCATCGAAAGAACTACAGCCCTAGTTATAACCAAGAAAAAGGGGGGAGACGTGGAAGAAAAGTTTATAAGAGAATCTGCTTAAGGACCAACAGGACTAACATAACGAAGCACATGATAACAAGAACAGTCGCACATTTCACCATTCCCCCCTTCCTCTGAGACCTCTCTGCCTGCAGTTCCAAAAAGGGGCATAGAGTTAGCCAAGCAATAAGGCAGAATGTTCCAAGGCATCAACACAATCATTTTGACACAAACCAAGAATCAGAAAATAGAAAAAAAAGGAACACATAAATTCACATGGTGCCAGATCACTACATGAAATGATATGAGGACTGCCTATATTCCAACTCTGCTTGTAATAGCGTGTAATGTATATGCAAGTATATTTACTAAGCTGTAAGGTGTGTGCGCACATGATATGCAGGCATAACGAGAGAGAAAGCAAGAGAGAGTGCGAGAGAGACCTTCTGTAGTTGTTTGAAGCCTTCCTCTACTGATGCAGATACACTTTGAACATTGTGGTCTATCCGATCAACTATTGTCCCCTGAAAAAGATTTCAACTTGATGGGTCATAATTTGCTGCAAATAACTCTGGCAAACAAGTAAGGACTACACTAAAACCTGGTCAATCACTAGGACAGACAGATCCTTCATGATTTGGGCAAGCTCATTAACTGATTTGAGGACCTACAAAGACTTTATGTCAGTATGTTATTCTATATGTGAATAACATATAAAAAGTGAGGAAAAGTCTTCTGGTGACCTGTCTAATCTCTCTTTCTCTCTCTGCCGTGAACTGGTCATCCCTCTGACCACTGGCCATCTGCAGTATAGTGAACCCCTGAAAGATAAAACGACCACATGAAATATAGTGTCTGTAATATCGTCTAATATGGTAATGTGCATAAAACCTGTTCAAATGTAATCCCCAATTATGGTAAAATCCCACTCAAAATCCACGATGAGTCAATAGTTTAAGGTGTTTTCATGCAGTGTATCATCCTCTCTGTTCCTAGTAAGACTTGTAAGGTCTCAAAACTTCATTAACTAATTTACTTTTTAGTGATCTTGTGAAAGCTCAAAACTTCAAAACGAAACAAACAAAATCCAGCAAAAGAATAGGAGACCAGTCTTGCGTAAATATAAGCAGGAAACCACCAGAAACCATAAAGTTAGAAAGTCTACCACGTCATTGAAATCATCATCCAGAAAGCTAGACTTCTTTTCATTCATCTCCAAATCAAGTCCATCATGTCCCTGAGCCAGGAAATAGAATACAATATATATATAAGCACAGGTCTAACGATCCACCTGCTATCTAAAGATAGTATGAAAAATAATAATTAAGAGGGTCTAAGTAGGCATTAACTACAGAATCCATCCACATTATTAGAGATTCGACCACTTTCTTACTACACTATATTCTCTTACTGGTTACCACTAGTATTAGCTACATTTAATTCAACAGCGAAACATGCTCCTAAGAGTATTTAACAAACCTCTGATTGCTGCTGTAACTGTTTAAGATACAATGATTGCATCTTCCGGAGCTCAACAGAAAGGTTTTGAAGATCTGTAGCCAGAGAACGCTGGAAAAAGAAATATCACTACATGAATATTCAAATACAACAGCTAAAACAACTTTATGACAGCAGAGTTCAGTGAAAGGAAGTCCGCTATAGTGAAAGGAAGTCTGCCATAGTGAAAGTAGTATCTGATGCTCCCATCCTTGATGGAATTGAATAAAATATTCGTAAATCAGAAAATTATCAATGTGCTCAAAACCGTACTAACTAAGAAAGAAGTAACTCTATTTTTTAGAAGAAAAAGAAATAGCCAGTAAAACTTAGTTAAGAGGATGCAACAAATCACCACGAATTGAGTCAAATAATTTGGAAGTTGCTTCAAGACAATGAACTCTCACAAAAGAAAATCATCAGATTTCTACCTGTACATTTTTTCTAAGATTTGAATCCTCACAAGAACCACTTGCTGAAAGCTTCTGTAATCTCTTCTCTGACTTCCTTAATATATCTGTAATCTCCATGGTCAGAACCTCTATCACATGTTGATCTTCTCTTCCATCACCAAAAGATGGAGTCAGAGCTTTAGCATGGCACTTCTTTAGTTCTGACAATTTTACTTGAGCCTGATGTATGCTAGCTGCAACTTCTTCAGAAACATCAACCCATGCTGGATGTAAGCCCACTGTAAATGCATCTCTAAGGAAGAAAGAAAGATATTTAACATCAAGAGATTTTTCCTCCTCACAACCTGAATTAATATAAACAAAAATTGAAGAAAAGAGAATTTTATTTTTACTCGCTTCTTATGATGGTCAGGCAAGTAATCCTTTATCTATTAATAAGATAACAAAAATAGTCCTACGAGAATAAGTCTAACTGCAATTGTTGACTCTTTTTTTTTTTTTGATGACCGCAATTGTTGACAATTTGTTAACAAAATAAACAATACTACCTATATAGGTCACCGGATATTGTGAGAGAAATGTTGAGACTTGCCATCCATTTGTTGCGCAAAACCATTTCTACTACATCAGAAAAGTAACAAAGAGGGTAAAGGGATCAGCCTTCTTCCGAATTTTGTATATTTCATGTTTTCTTATTGATCAGCTTTTACATGGATCACCTCATTACAGAATTTTTGACAAAAATTTAAAAGATGTGTGTTTACATTTTCTACCTATTCTAATGAAACAATATCTTCAATCTCATGCCCATTTTAGTTATGTATTTTAAATTACTTGGATGTGTCTACTGCTTATATGTCCATATTTTTCCATGCAAGGCAGGCCAGACTGACTGTAAGCATAGCTCAGCTAATAAGGTCGATCACATGGAAAAAGGTAAAAGTAGAGAAGCCAAATTTTGGATGAAGAGGGAGAAAATGAGTTGTCAAGGCTAGCATCTTGAGCCTAGGTCATAGCAATTGCATCCGTGATATGTTAAGCAGGAAAAAAACAATTGGAGAAAGAACTGTTTGTTTAATGATGAGTAGCTACACTTATTGCATATGGCAACAACTAATAGGAGAAAATTCATATTTTCACAACATCACTGAATTCAAATACACAGAATTCAAAATGAACTGAAAGAAACATAGTGCTTACTTTATTTCCCCTAAGAACTATTATAGGGTGAGAGACTAGTCAAGATTAGTATATGCATGTTCGATGCAGAAAATGTTTACCTATTTATCTAAATCACTTTTCCAATGCTTTCTACAAAGAAAATACTTTAGATCAAATGTGAGCAAATGACGTACTATCACCTTTTTTTTTCTTATAAATTTGGTATCCGCCAACTTACATGCACCTCGATTAATTTCACAGCATACATGCCACCTCCCACTAGCAACAGACACCTCAACAAAACCTAGTCTTTTTTGTCTCCCCTGGAATTTGAATCACTTCCGAACGTCAAACATTTCTTTTCCAAATATTTTACGTGATATGATTACTATGAGGCATCTATTTTACCGACCTAAAAAAAAACTTTTTTTTCTGCATTTCCTAAAAACCAAATGAAGAAAAAAATTTAAAGTGAACCTAATTCCACCAAATAATCTAACTAGATTACTGAAAACAAGAAGCAAGAGAAATACCTGGATGTAGAAGGACCCAGATCCTCTTCGGTGCTAAGAGGAGCGTACGAACGATTAGAATTGTTGAGAAAAGAAGTCGTGGCCATTTCGATTACTGGACCACCGAAATCCTTTGAAGAAGTGAAGGGTATACGATTCTCGTTCAAGGTATCCCTGTAACTTTTGAAAACCCTACTTCGATTTCTTGTCGCCATTGCTACAAAAATTGGAAGATGAAGATCAAGTGATCAAATTACAAAAACAGAGAAAAAAGCGGGGTTAAAACTAAAAAAATGACTCTTTACTTTAAATTCGAACTAGTCCTTGATCTTGTATATAGCGCAGTAATAATCCTCTTTTTTCCCCTTTTTAGGTTGATTTCACGTGAGATGAAATTTTAAATTTTTTAAAAATTATGATTTGGGAATTTTAAATTGTGATTTGGAATTTTTTAAATATAAAAATTGATCCATAAATTTATATTTTATAAAAATAACCCCACATTTATATCTACTTACATTTGTTTTATATGTAAATAAAATTAATTCCTAATTTACCATTTAATTCACCAAATTCATTATTTTTTTATCAAATTTTTTACTACTTCATTCAAATTAATGTTTAATAAAAAATAATTTTTCATCATTATATTGAATGGACAAAACTCACAACAATGGTATTAATTTCACAATGGTATAGTTTGCTAATAGCATATTATGCGATTTTATAAACTTTTGTTTATTTGGTAAGATTGAATAAAGAATTAGGACAATTTTAATAGTTATACAACTTATGAATTTTTTATGTTAGTGAAAAAACATACAACATAAAAAGTTCAAATCGCATGTTCAAACAAAACTTCAACTTCGTCTCATAATTTAATATCGTATGGCCGAATGGACCCTAAATTAGTGTAATTTTAGTCCACCCAAACCATCTGAATCCTATTTAACAAAATTCACAAACTAGAAAGCATTTGCATTGAACTTCGTCCAGTGAATTTCCAAACAAAAAAATAGTTTTCCACCTTGTGTGTGCTAGTCAGGTTACAGCGCAACTAATTCGAATTTGTTCATTGTATAACTTATTTTTGAAATCGCATTTTCAATTTATTTGTGAGATTTCATCAAATATATTATTGTTATTGCTTCTAATAAAAAAATTTATACTCATGACTCGAATCTCAAATCTCGAATTTAGATACAAATTTGTCCATAGCTTCTTATGTATTGCATTTGATTTGTTTTGAATCTCCAAATATCTGATTTGCTGATGAGTATTGATTTTATAACACAAAATATTTAGGTGGACTAAAAGTACTTCATAGACAAAATAAAAATTGTTCTATCTAAACTAAAAAAAAATAAGACGGAATGACTTGAGAGACATTTATACTTAGATTCGTTTGTCCGTTGAATTTTTCTACTTATCAGTTTGTTAATTAAATTCTTAAACCCATTAAAACACAATATTTTAAATCTATCTGACCACTGACCTACCTTATATGGCATTAGTATTGCTGAGTTGGACAAATGCGTATTTACACACATTTTAAAGTAAGCAAATACAATATTTTATTTTAGAAAATGATAATAATCAATTTTAAAAAAATTTTAAAAACCCATCTTCTTCTTCAATCATCCCTCCCCTCACCCTCACCCCCACCCCCAACTTTCTTCTTGTTCAGCCTCTACCCTCCGCCCCCACCCCCAACTTCTTTCTTCTCCAGCCCAATTTTTTTCTTTCTCCAGCGAGGGCTGCTCCACCTTCTTCTTCAGCCCACTCAACCCATCCCTTAACTTCTTCGACCTGCCGCCTTACCCCCTCCCGCACCCCCTTTAAATTTTATTTTTTTTGTAGATTTTAAAAATATTGAGTCCATTGTTATTACTTAGATTCTAAGAGTAGTTGTTGATATAAGTTAAAGTGAAGAGTGGTATTGAAAAATTTAAAACTCCATTGATAAATTTGAAAATATTTGAAGAACAACAAATGAATTTTATAAATTTGTGAAATTAATTTAAAATTGTGATTGGGACTTGTTATGTTTGTGTTGGTGAAGTTCTTTTCAAGTCAAATGGGGATGAAATCCATCCATTTGACGTGAATTTGATGCTTAATTTGTGAGCAAAAATGAAAAATATGGCTATTTGTAAATATTCCGAAATTGCAAAAGTGACTTATTTGATTTTTTATTTTTATTTTTAATATTTAATTTCTTACGTGTTGTTATTAAAAAATGACGTGAAATTCTATATGTAATCAGTTCTATTACATGCGCATTGATTCGGTGAAAAAAAGGTTTAAAATATTGTGTTCTGATGGGTTTAAGGGTTCAGTTGATAAATTGATAAGTAGAAGGGTCCAACTGACAAATAAAGCCAAATACAATGGTTTCTCAGGTTTTTCCGCCAAAAAATAAGGGACAATTTTGGTTCTTTTTTCTTACATGTCGGGTTCAAGCTCGGAGTATGGAAAAAATTCTATTGGATCGCCATCTCCAAATGAGTCTTGCAGTATGTGATTCGAATTTAGTCGAATCTTCGGATATCAAATAAAAAAATAAAATATATATATATATATATATATAATAGAAATCAATTAAATTAACGAATTTGAAATAATTTTTGGAGTATGCATGGTCAGTCTTCTTTTCACTATAAATTCTCCTCTTTCTAATCTCTTGTTTTTGTTTCTATTTTCTATATATTTCTTTTTTTTCCTCCATTTTATATGTTCCATTGTATTATAATAGTAATAAAATAGTTTGAAAATGAATGCATCACACTAAAATATAAATCTGTATAGTTTCAAAAATAATACTTCATTCGTTCTATTTTATGGCTTTGTTTAAAGCATGCACGAGGGTCAAGCTAGTTTGTGACTGGATTCATTTAATATGTTACGGATAATTTTGTTTTCCACAAATAATACGTTTCATTTATGATAATAATGCTTTTAATATAATTTTTTTATTCGCGAAATTTCAAATGAGATCTTTAGTTAAGAACAAATAAATCTCGATCTATTTCACCATACGTCATATTGATTAAAAAAAAACAATTAATCATTAAAGCATCAAATGGAAGTTGCAAGGTTGGCGATATACTATGATTACGTGTATTTACATTCATTGATTGGTAAAATAACAAGCCTCTCATGTTTCATTATTTTGAAGAAGAAAAAAAGCAAAATTATTACAAAATATTTTAAGAAATAGTAACAAAAGACAAAGAAATGGAAAAAAGAAAAACAAAAATTATTTCCTTTCATCTCCAAATGTACCCTTCCATGTTTTGTCAATCAAAATAATAAGGAATAATGCAGAAGTTAACAAGCATATAACTTATTAAGAAAAAAAAAATTCCCTCAAAAAATATCACTAAACATAATGTTTAATATGGTGTTATCATGGTGTTGTGGTAATGTATAAGAAAAAAGAATCTTTAATTTATGGAAGTCTAAATTTTTTCCGCCAAGAAAGGGATTGTTTAAATATGGAAGATTTTTATTTTTATTTTTATTTTGAAAAAAATAAAATTCAAATATAGTAAAATTCAAATAAAATATAAAATTCAGAGCAAATTCTAACACCATGTGCAATAAAAAGTCTTAAATATATAATATTCCATTATTATTTTACTTTTTTATCAACAAATATAATAGATGTTTTAAAAAATCAACAAAATAACAAGGATAAGAACGATATGCTAACAAAATAGTTGTATTGTAATGAAAAATGTATGATGATCAATCAAGTCACTAATAAATATTCCTTCCATCTGAAGTCACTAAAATTATCTTAAACTAAAATTAAATAGAATATATTAAAATATTTTTTAATTTTTAATTTTAATGTTGAAATTATAGAATAAATTCTTTAATAGTTAAATAAAAAAAGACAAATAAATTATAAATAAAGAATTAGTTATATACCTTTAAAAATATTTATATTATAAGTAACTAACGAAAGATTTAATACACCGCGTTACACTTGAATAAATAAATAAACAAATCGTTAGGCTGCAGGTTTATTATTTGTCTGCTGAGAGAGTTGACCAGAAAACGCGGGAGTCCACGTGTATTTTGGTACCCGGTTCGTACCCGACCCAAATATCCATTTTCTTCGGGTTAAATATTCTTCTTCTTCTTCTCTGGTCTCAATAGACCAAAAATTCTTGTTCGAAAGTGCCCTAAAACCCCTTTTGTGTGTCTCTCTCTATATATATATACGTATTTATATTTTCTGGGTACTTTCCATTTCTAGGCTTCTTGCACAGGGAAACAAACTCTCAATGGATGATCGTGACGACGATTTGAAAATTCTGCTCTCAGCTTTAAAGGGTACTGTCTTTTTTCAATCCTCTTTTTGTTAATGGAAATCCGATTTGTTTGGTAATTTTTGAATGTTTAGGAGCTGAATCGAACAAGATTTTTTTTTCTTTGATATGTGGAAACTTGGGGAAGAATAGTTTTTAGTTGTTCTAGCTCTTTTCATTTCGTGAAAAGTTATATTTTAGAATGTTGGTTAATTTTACTTTATTGAATCTTGGAAATAAAAAGTGTCAAACAGTTTAGGTCGAGGTAGTGGTATTTATTGTTCTTTTTTTTTTTGGTTTGTGTGTGTGTGTGTTTTTACTTGTTTGTACTACATGTATTGGCATAATCACGTTGAATCTTGAAATAGATGGTGGCGTGTATGTTGGAGAGGAGGATGAGGATGAGGAAGAAGAAGATGACGAGGAGGAGGATGAAGAGGAAGATGTTCATGATGATAATGTAAAGACGGATTTGGCATGCCCATTTTGTTCAGAAGACTTTGATATGCTTGGATTGTGCTGTCACATTGATAGTGAGCATCGGATAGAGGCTAAGACCGGGGTAAACCATACCTATATTTTCTTTTGTATGTTTGGAAGTATTTTTGGCTTTGTCTTTCTGTTTGATAATTTTTAGAAGAGATATTGCTCTTGAACGGATTGAAATAGGATAGGGAGACTAACCCTCAGAGCCCGTTGTTCATATATGCCGCTGGAGCTGATCTTGAAGTTCATTAGTTGTTGAACTTCAGACTTTTAGATTAACCAGTTGAATCAGGTAAAGGTCTTGAGTTTGAGTCTCACCTACCTATCATAAAAAAGATACTTCCAGGTTTCGTGAAAAAAAAGAAATGAGCTGCAAACGAGGGAGTGTAGTGCAGACCTAAATAAATAAAGTAATATGTTCCCTGTAAGCTTTTAAAGACAGTTCACTCGATATAATATGACCAGCTAGTATGAAACTCTATACACTTGGCAAGCAAAAGAGAGGGCTTTGGGAGAAAGGTGCTTTTATTTAATCTACACTGAGCTGAAATCCCCAAAATAGTATCTCTCTCTATGTGATGATACTTGGCAAAACAAATACATATTCAGGTCAAAGCTAATTACATGCTGATTATGGGAGTTCATGCTTCAGTTTTTATAATCTTGGGAATTAGATACAAAAACCTTCAACGGTTTGACATATTGGTGGTCTGTCTCAATCTGAGATCAGTTTGCTTATGGGCAAACGGTTATACTTCAGTGTTGCATGAAATTATCTGATGGCCATCGTATTTTCAGACTTAGCCTTTTGAAGTCTGAATTCTTTTATAATTGGTGTTTCATTGTCTTCAGATATGTCCTCTATGTTCTACCAAGGTGCGAACGAATATGGCTACACACGTCATCGTGCAACATGAAAGTATATTAAAAATATCCTTCACTTCCTATATTCCAATTTATCAGTTTCACACGGTAACGGATAGAGTAAGGAGTTACTATTTTTCATAACTGATTGTAAGAGAATAGCAAATCTAGCTACTACAATTTCTACCACTTGCATATTCTCTTGGTTGCAGTGTATCTTGAAACTTGCACTTGTTCTTCATAGTTAATTGGGAAGATAATCTCGAATTTCTTGGGGTTGAGTGTCAGCTCACTTGCTGAGCTCCCTACCTTCCACAATTGAGTTGGAGGGTTCAAATCCCATTATTAGTGCACATGCATTTCCTCTTTTCCCATTCTCCCTCCCTGATATATTTTTTTAAAAAAATAAATAAACTTTTTAAAAAGATAATATTGAATTTCCCATGTTGGTATCTGGAATAATGACCTTGATATTTGCTTACATGGTGTACTGGCATGAAGTAGTTAAGTGGCTACTAAATTTTGCTCTGTCAACTGTCTGCATAGTTCTCCAATATATTCCTGAGTCATTATGTTTAGTAAAGGTAGTGGCGGATGCCCTTCCTTCTTTTTGTCTCAGTAAAATTAAGTTTTATTAATAAAGCTGCACTAAAAGAACTTTGCTGCTTCCAAAGATTATAAACTTTGCCATCTTTCCTTTTTGATAACTTCCTTCTTTTTGTCTCAGTAAAATTAAGTTTTATTAATAAAGCTGCACTAAAAGAACTTTGCTGCTTCCAAAGGTTATAAACTTTGCCATCAATCCTTTTCGATAAAAAATACAGAAACTTTGACCTCTTTCATGTTTATTGGTTTATTTGAGTTCTTTCATTGAGCATGGATTTGCATCTTTCTGTAGGAGAAACACATGTTATATTTTGTTTATCATAGAGCATGTAAAGCTTTAAGTTGATTCTCCTTAACACAAGCTTAAGCACTTTGCAAAAAGAAACATAAAAATGGTGGATCTTTCTCAGCCTTATCCTTACTGAGAAAAGAGTTGTTGAGTGTTTATTTGGAAAAGAAATCCAGCCATGTTAGTTCTTCCTCAAATATGGAAACCAACCAGTTACTGTTATCATTTGTTGGCAATCAGCAGCCTGCCAAAAGATCTCATACAAGACAGCCCTGCACTTCAGCCGAACCAAGTTTATCCAAGAACAGCCTAGATGACCATATTAGTGAAAGGTAAGAAGGTTATTATGTTTTAATTTCTACAGTTTCTTCATGGTTTGTTTCTCTGTGTTTTTTCTCGTTATCTGCCAACATTAAATGACACTAACTATTATCATGATGAAAAACGACAAGTTAGTGGACAAAAGAAAGCTGGATCTATAGGATTAAGCACCTAATATTCTGCCATTTATTAGAAGCTTGTTTTTCATCAATTATTGTCATTGTGAACTGATTGACGAACAATAGGCTATAACTAAATTTGAACTTAGAACTGGACTTGAACTGATTGCTGAGACAACTGGAGCACACAGGCTTGGTAGATAACTAATAATAAATGCGTCAATTTTTGCTTGGTTGAATTCCGTTAAGTGGATTTCATGGAAATGGATAATTATCTATACTGGGCATTGTTACTTGGATTTTCCTTTGATTGCTGCCTTATTGTAATTGTGCATGTTGCATTTCTGGATTATGCCAGAAGTGAACTCCGCTGTAAGTTAGATGAATTTGAGAACAAGGCGTCTTTAGAAATTTTGCCTATGCTGGATTTGTAGGAGTACTTTACATATATCTCAAATTGTGAGAGAAAACCAAATCCAACCATTTGCAGGGAGTGGGGTAGGAATACCAATGCCTGATCCCTAAGTTTTTGGATTTTGGTTTTTCCTTGCAATGGAAAATGCTCTAGATCCATTTGCTAAAAGGTAAAATGCCTCAGTCAGAATGTTTTTAACATAGAGCCAACTTCGAGAACTCATGGAACCTCTCTTTGTGTGATATCTACCAAATTTATAACTTTCTTATCACAGATGAACAGTAGGGCAATAAAAAGGTGATTTATGCATTTTCTCTTTAAATTCGTCAGAGAGACACCATTTGAGTTTATCCTCCCCAATCTGTTTAGCACCAGGAAAGGTTGAACCTTGATACCTGATGCTTTCATTCACCAGTTCACTCCTTTTCTTCCTAACTTCATTTGTGCTAGATTTCTTCTCGACCTTCATCATCCTTCTTCAGTTTGTCCTTTCATCAGTTTAACGCCTTCCGTTTTTCTAATTGTTCTAGTTATTTGCACATTTATTCATTAGCCCGAACTAAACCTTAACCGACAAAGAAGCTGGTTTATTTTTTATTCTGATGTTCTTTTCCTTGAACTAGTTTAGAGTACGTGCGTCGCACGTATGTGTCGTGTTGATATAAAAGATTGTATACAAAAAATGAAGTACAGAATATTGTAATTAAAATAGTCACTAAGTAGAAAAATCAATAACATTATAAAAAATGTAACAAGAATTCATCCTACAGAAGATTTTATCAAAATCCTAGATAGAAAATTATATTCTTACGAAGTATGTGAAAAAGTACAATACTAAAATTCATGTATAGTGTCTCAAACAATGTATAGCGTTTTTCTTTTTTCTTTGTCGTAAATTTGATAAACTACATATTGATAAAAGAATGCAAAGAAACAATTATTACATAACAAGAATCAAAATAAATAGATAAAATAATTTGTATCATTCAAAACTAATCGTTGCATGAAAGTATAGTTTTTACAATAAATATTAAAAAAATCAAACTTGTTACATGACAAAAATCAGAATAAATAACCACAATAATTTACAACATTCAAAACAAAAAATCATTGCGTGAAATTAAATTTTTACAATAAAAATATAGAGAAAGGACGCATCTGGGCTGAAAAGACGATGAATTAAGACAACCAAGGATAGTTGGAGTTTGCTGAAGAAAATTATTGAGAAATAAGTAATATAATATGTAATCCTTCTTTGAAGAATATACACGACATACTAAATATATAATAAATTTTACACCTAATAAATTCTACACTTAGAAGAATTCTGCATTTAAAAGGAAAATTAACTAAACGCCTAATATTAAAAATAGACATTTAATTTTCCTATAATTTAGACTTATTCCTGTATATCTTATTAGTTTAAAAGTCCTTATTTTTCACTGTGTAAGCCTAATGAATTCTACAAATTAAATATTTCCCACGCCTGTTTAGTTTTTTTTTTCCATGCACTTCCAAAAAATTTATTAGATTTAGGACTCCTCTTCCTCAAGTTAATAATGAAACTTCACTACAAATAAATTCTTTTTATTATTCGTTTTTCATATTTGAGTAATTCTTGAACTTTAACCATAATAGAATAATATAGTTTTAATAGAAAGATTTTAAAAGTAAAATTTTAGTCAATTTTAAGTATTAAAAATATTAAGAGTTCTTACCTGTTACAAATAAGTCAAGATTTAATAACGATAACTTTAATTAATTTCAAAATCATATATTCTTATATAGTTGGGATATTTTATTATTTAAAATATTATTAATATAATAATAATTTAAGAAAGAGTGAAAAGACGATTTTGTCTAAAAGAGATACGTTTAATGAAGGGAAAAAGTTCAATCAACATTTTAAGGGTCTTTATGCTTTTAATATAGTATAGCTTAGCAAGATCAGTATTTTTCCTTCATGAGTCACTCAAGTACAGATAGAAATAAAGATTATTTGAAATTGTGTAAAAAAAAAAGTATAGATAGAAATAAAGATTATTTGAAATGAACATAGCAGGAAGCAAATCTTGTGATGATAAAGTAACATAACAGATGATTGGTCTTTCTCCAAAATGTTTTAGCTTGGAAAGCTAGAAAAAACAACAAGCCGAGAGCTGATGGCTGTTGGTCACGACTACTATCAAAAAGCTCCTATGAAGATGAATATTTCACATGGAAGATTTTTGGTTCAAGTGTTCATGGAGCTGAATTTGGAACTTGAGTGTGTTGAGAATATTAGCTGTGTCTTTTCCTCACTGGATGATTGTTACATGATATCCTAAGTAGCACGTATTATCTTTTTGATTTCCTGCTATCTCCTAACTTTATATGCCTGGATTGAAAAAAGTTTGACTCTTTTTATTTCATTCAAATCCCTGTCAAAGAAGCTCCCAAGCATTTCCTTCAACGGACAAGGATCAGGAAGAGAAGGTCCAGAAATCTGAATTCGTGAAAGGACTATTGTTCTCCACCATACTCGAAGACTGTTTATGAAACTGAACCACCCTGCTGCTTTTCCGTTCTATGGCTAACTAGCACAGACGCTCTTTGAAGATGCTCCTCGATACATGCTGATAAATTTACTAGCAGCTAGAGGCTGTTAGATGGAGTTAAAGCTTTCCTCGTCTCCTATTGACTTACTCCCATTTGGATGACATGGTTGCTTATGTGAAGATATGTCCAGTTGATATGCTTTAGACGTGACTTTGGCATGCTTATTCTTTTTCCTTTTTTCCTGCCAACTGATGTAGCTTATACTATGGCTTCTTGACTTTTTCCGACTAAAAACAGTAGTTCTTCATTCTTATAGTTAGATCCAAAATGATTTGATTATGAAGTAGCATGTTTACAGTTATTGTCACATTCTGCAAAAGAAATTAGATGTAATTCTTTCGATTCATTGTGATGACTATCAGGTGCAAGTTTCTTCAGCTTTGTTGTTGTAGTCCCTCGCTTCATGCTATTTTATCCTTGTGTTAGTCTCGAAGTAGAGTGAATAGAGGTTCAATGGGGTTATGACTTGAATGTCGTTTGAGAATTATCTAACGTGAGTTCTATAAGTTGGGACGAAAAAGTCTTAGAGGTGTTTTACTCACAAGGGTGGCCAAGTTGGTTGAGCATGTGATCTCATTCAATGAGAGGTCTCAGGTTCGAAACTCCTTGCTGCAGAAGTTCTCGATTGTACTCGATGTATACGGCTTGCCTAGTGCAGTAACCTAAAACAAGTAACCTAAAACAAGTTAGTAAAAAACTACAAAATCATATTGTAACATTTTAATCAAAATTGTCGATGTTGGAAGTTAATTATATTGGGATTAGTGTCTTGCCTACAATTTAGTCTAGTAGTACTAAATATTGGCACCAGGTTTTCCTGCAAATAAGTTGTTTTTCCTTCTCACGATTCCATTCATTTTTGCGCTTTGTATATGAAACTGGCTAGCTTCTCAATTAAAAAGTTCATTTGTTCTATTCCTTCAAACTGTGGGTATCCCAGGGAGATGAGTAGAATTTATTTGAATAAAATTACTTACAAGAAGTTGAACTAGCTTTATAGACACAAGAAAAAGAAAAAACTAAAGCTTCATCATTGTTGCAAATCCAATCCTCAGTACTGCGTGGTTACTGAAGAGATTGGTACCTAAATCTCTAAATCCATTGCAGTTGCTACTTCCCTTAAAGTCATTGAACTAGATTCTCCTGCTGTGAAGAAAAAGCGGCGCCGCAGGTTTGTGAAGACAGGTTCTCATCACTCAATATTCAGAGCTGAGCCAACTGATTCACCAGTCCCCCCTATACTTCGAACCACGACTCTTATTCAGGCTTTGGGTCTCTAGCTTCTCACTCAATATTCAGAGCTGAGCCAACTGATTCACCAGTCCCCCCTATACTTCGAACCACGACTCTTCTTCAGGCTTTGGTTCTCTAGCTTCTCTTCTCGGGTTACATAGATCATTTCAGTTAAGACTATATACTAAGCATGCAAGAAAAAGAGCAAGTAAAGTGAGAAATATGACCCTTAAAACTTGATCATAATCTATCGAATAGCAGCACATTTGACGGAGCACAAACTCAGAAAATCATTCAGCTCGCATATGCAGCTCTTGGCATTAACGGCTATAATAAGTTTGGAGATACTTGGTACCATAGACCAAAGTCAAGAACTTCTGAAACAAAGTTACTCCACAACATTCTGAGGATCCTCAGGGCCTATGCAATCTAAAGATGCTAATTTAAGAATATAAGGAAAGAATGCAGCATGTTGGTTGTATGAATTTGACAAACTATAAGAAGTATTTCTCTCAATTTGTATGTGCAATCCAAAATACAGGTTCCAAATTTTTCGCCACTATCACTAGTCAAGAACTTCTGCTCCTGACTGAACAAAGACATCATCCCTATCCATATCAGAACATAATAATGTTTTAGCCACCCTGGCAAAGCAAAACAGGCAGGGTAACAAGGGATGAGGATTCCTGCCACATTTCAGGAAACAAACATAAAGTACAACGAAGCAACTTTTCCACTGAGAGAGTCAAATAGACTCACTCTTTGAGAGTTCTCAGGCCTGTCCGAGCTTTTCCCCTTCAAGTCAAAACAAGAACCTTCCACACTACTAGAATGGAAGGCTTAAGTCTTAACGGAGATATGGATCTTTGCCCAAGCTTTAATTGGTGTCGGAGTTTGGGGTACTAGATCTCAAAACTGTTCAACCGAACCGACAATCTAAACTTCTCCCCACTGATCAGCAGAAAACTAGGAGCATCAACAACTGTCATTTCCATGGAGAATAGTGCAGACGGAAAAACTGGTAATCAGGAAGGATTACGTGCAAGCGCCGAAGCCAACTGTCTGCAGCTTGCAATAGAGAATTTTCTTGCTCGGATTCATGAGGTCCACATGGACTCAAGATTGAGCTTTTCAGTTTGTATGTAGCAAGACCAAATACTGGTAAAGAAATTCTTGAGCATGCATTCACATTTCCAAGAACTTTCCTACCAGTTGCACCATGGTAGCGTGGTTGAACTGTGCTCAAAGCTGGGAAAATGACAAAAAGATTACTTCGGAATAAGCATCGGGAAGTAGAAATACACATGCATAAAACAATGACATATGTTGTGCACACCGAGACTGGACAGGACATACCTCTTGATTGTGTGGACAAAGCATGAAAGGTTAGAAAAGAAGCATCCAGATCCCGCAATGTTGGACCCATGGGTATTCTATAAATTGGATACCTATAATAGACTGTGTCAGTTGCAAACTAAAATGCAAAATAACGGCTTCAAATATCCTCATCATGCTGCAGATTACTCTCGACTCCTACAGAATTTTCAACATACCAAGCCACAGAAATCCAACTAGAAGGAAGTAAATCAGAGCTCCTGCACTTCTTCAGATCTGGAAATTGAGATGCCAAAACTGCTATCTGATAAAGAAGAGAAGTATGCAGAACAAAATACCCGTTTAGGATAAAGATGTAGATTTTTTTCAAACACTAACAAGTGATGTACCTTGTCCGCCAATGGTCTTCGATGATGTGGTTGCTCATGCTCCAAATACTCAAACATGAGTTGCCCAAGAGACTTGGAAATTTCAGCTTCATTGCTCGATGAACCCATGACAGTCTTATCGCTCAATGATAGTCTATTTAGTCGTTGGGCATTTAGATTTACAAGAGTATGCTGGTTCCACAGCCCATCAGAAGAGGATATGGACCGCCTCTCCACTTCACAGTCACTGCTTCCACCACTGCTGGTCTCCCTTGATGATTCAGCATCACCCTCTTCACCAGGCCTGCTGGACAAAACAAAAGGAGCACAAGATACAAAGTAGGATAGATGTTAAATACCCAGCCGCACCACATTCAAGTTACCTTTAGGTGAAAGAAAGAAACATTACCTAAAATATCCAATTAAATTTCACAGTAACAGACAATCATACAAGTAAAACAGACTGTTAACATGTAGCAATCAGTTAATCTGCTTGAACCAGCCACATTAGTAATATTTTTTTTTTGAGATGAATAAAATACATAATATGTTAACAAGCTTCTTCCTCAATTTACAGCATACTCCTGGAGAGCATGTAGATAAGTACCATAAGGACAAGTTTCACCATCATACATGGAAGATGTACCAAGTGCCAAGTTACTTTAGCCACTTCAGAAGCTAAAGTGGGTTTCTAGAGTTCTGAAGCTAAACCTGTTTCTCACTGAACCATTTTCAGGTGCTGTTCCAGGTTGCAGTCTCACGGGAATAAAATAAACCCCAGAACATTGGTCACAGGTATCACAATAAAATAAAAACCCAGAACATAGGAATCCTGCTAATTTGGCGTGTGTGTTCATTACCATGAAATGATAAAATCATGGAACAGATCATGAATCTCTAACAACAAACATTGCACCAGCCTATGGGAAGTGCCAAACAGATAAAAAGTCCAAAGTTGTCTATACAAAATTTTGCCTTGAAACCGAAAAGTTTAGTTTCATGAAAAGGATTAGCAGAACCAACATGAGTTGCATAAGTTAGTTCAGAAACTTGTGAACTGCTGGGTGCCCTAAAAAGTACATCCACCATTTACCAAGCAAGGGAATCGACGAATAACCTATACAGGTAAGCCTGTAGGGTTTAGTCCACCCCCATAACACACCCTTGACAGAGCAGAAGGATATTAATAGTAAAATAAGGAGAGAGAACCATGCGTTTACTTTCAGAAACAAATGTTAATCCAATTGAGAAAAAAATGTTTTACATGGTTAATGAGATGATGTGGAATATACTAAAATACAGCTACTAGTTCAATAATAATGAAGCTTCGAGGGCACCCAGACTAGAATCTCAACAATGCTCAAGCAAGTCATGATAAATGTGATAAAAAAAGGGAAAATTATGCAAATAAGCAAACATATACTAGTTAATTAGCTAACATAGCTATAATTTGAATTAATTACGGCTCACAGCTTAATTTTAGCTGTAATTACGTCGCCTCTCTCCTCTCTTCCTCTCTCTCACCTCTCTCCTCGTTTATACATATACATATACATACACAATTATATGACAGATATACAAATACAATTAGCCTCTCACCTCCCTCTCTGCCCTATCTTGCTCGCCGCTCGCCTCTCTCCTCCTTCTTCCAGTCTTGCTTGCCAGATACACAAATGCATATATATACCATATACAAATTATACATATACATATACAATTATATGACATATATACAAATACAATTAGCCTCTTTCCACTCTCTGCCCTCTCTCCTCCCTCTCCCAATCTCGCTTGCCAGATATACAAATACATATGTATACCAGTTACATATATACAATTATTTGACAGATATGCATATACAATTCGGCTCTCTCCACTCTCTGCTCTCTCTCGCTCGCCTCTCTCCTCCCTCTAACATGTAGCTACGAATCGTAATTAGCAAAATGTAGCTATGGAACATAACTAAGGTATTTTTGAGTGGCTATATGCGAAAATTCCCCTAAAAAAAATTGTGTTGTTGCAACAAAAAAATGTTTATCATTTCATTATAACTTTTTAAAGATTAACAAGTATCAGCAGGAAAACAGAAATTACAAGCAACATACAAAGCTGACCACTAATTTATTCAAAGATCAAATGGAACTTTGATTTATTCATGGAATGAGTCGGCTAAACACAGAGGTTATTGCTGCTTAGGTACTTATAACTCTGCAAGAACTTCTTCCACAAATCAAGTTATGAGCAAATTTTAATCATCAAGTCCACGTTGAATCTGCCGCTGTTGGAACACAACAGCCTCAACTAGTGTAATATGATCGTATTACCTACTATCTATTTATTTTTTTATCATATTACCTGATATTTATTTCATTAACAGCACAAGCTTGAGTTTGTAGTGAGTATGATCAAGAGAGCAAGAAAGTGAAACACCGCTACTTACTAGTTTGACTTCTGAGATATCTTTTCACACAGACAAGGCTTCCTTTCGGGGTAATTGAGGACCGGCAAATGCAAGTACTCAACAGCACATCAAGTGGAACATGAAGGTCTGCTGATGGAGTATGAGTATATTAACTAGTATTTTACTGTTTTATTAGTACTAGTTCCTACCTACGTGCAAAGCACATAGATCTTCAATTAATTATTTATGAAACAAGTAACAACATTATACTCAGTTTAATCCCACAAAGTGAGGTATGGGGACGGTAGAGCATACACAGAGGATTTATGAACAAGCAATAGATTACGTTTATTAAAATTTATATATAATTAAAAGTTATATATAAGAAGAAAGTTCGTTTTACAATGATAATAAAGCGTATTCACTCTGGATATTGAGACCAAATCAATTCAACAACCATTAGAGGCAGGCCCAAGATATGATTATCACAGATGTATTATTACATCTAACATAAATCTATTGTTGGTCATAAAGATGATAATAGCAAGTATATATTATCAATCGATACGTGGTAAATTTAAATAGTAATAGATTTTTTTATTTATAAATATGTTAAACAATCAGCTATCTGAAGTTGGTCTATTTTTTAAAGCAAAAGAAAAAATATTTTATTAGTTTTTTTTCTCATTTTGACTCTATTGAATAATATTAGAAGAAAATGGTAAGGGAATTATTTAATTTTTTTAAAAGTGTTCATATCAATAAGATAAGTTAGCTAAGACGCATAGGTTTATTTCAATGTTCTTTTGTCTCATTGAATAGTTAAGGTATTAATAGTTTGGGAATCAAAATTTAGAAGTAGAATTTGTTTAGAACTCCAATTTCAATGTGGATTTTTGTTATTCACCAAATCAGTCAATAAATTACAGTAGAATTAGACTAAAAGGGTATAAAAGTCTATCAATATTTTAAGGCTATTTTGATCTCACAAACATTGTTTTTCGTGCCTTTTATAATAGTTTAGTTATTAATCTTTATGAGTGTATTAATGTTTTACTTACGATTTTTGCTCCCATGTTAGAGAAGACCAGGAACCATAGATTCCTTTAAGAGCATGTTTGGAATGTCAGTAACTGCATTTGGGCATAATTACACAATTTTGCCATATTGGTTTGACCAAGTAATTGCTTGGTCAAAATGTAATTGAGGTTGCGTAATCACACTCTTCAATTTTTAGAAGGGAAGCGAGAATAGTCGGTTAAATGACATTACCCACGAAGTAGGTGTGGAAGTGAGGATTGATGCTCAAGTCATAGCCAGGAGAGAAAGTTTGAAGTATCTTGGGTCTATAATTCAAGAAACTGGTGAGACAGACAAGGATGTCACACATCGTATTAGAACAGGATGAATGAAATGGAGGCCCGCATCCGATGTCTTGTGATAAGAATGTGCCACCAAGTTTCAAGGGTAAGTTTAAAAAAGTGTTTGTTAGACCAGCTATGTTGTATGAGACGTATTGTTGGCCGGTCAAGAACTCGCACATTCAAAAGATGAAAGTAATAGAAATGAGGATGTTGAGATGGAAGTGTGGCATACTATGTGAGACAGGATTAGAAACAAAGATATTCGGGACAAGGTGGGAGTGGTCTCTCAATGGTGGACAAGATGAGGGCAGAGCGACTTAAATGGTCTGGATATGTCAAGAAGAGATATGAGAGGTTGGCTATAGTGGATCTAGCGAAGAAGTATTGGAGAGAGCTGATTAGATAGGACTTAAAACACATGCAGCTTACTGAGAACATGACTCTAAATAAGAGGATATAGAGGTCAATGTTTGGGTAGAAGGTTAGTAGGTAATCGCGCTAGCTACTTTCCCTTATCAGTTGTTTTTTCTCCTATTTTCTTATACTTCGATTTTATTATTACATGTTGTTTCTTTTTGCTTCAGTTATCGCATTATTTGTTGGTGCTATTGGTATTCTCTACTGAATTCTCTTTTCTTTCTTATTTTGTCATGTTTTACTTGAGCTGAGGGTTTATCGAAAAACAGTTTTTATATCCTCATAATTGTGAGGGTAAAGTTGTTTACACACCACCCTCCCAAACCCCAATTGTGGGATTTCTTTCGGTATTTCACTGGGTATGTTGTTGTTAAAGTCACTAAACGTTCTGAAGTGGCCCTGTTTTATTTTTTCTCCCTTTACATGTGCTTATTATGCCTTCCATCCAATGTGATACCATCTTAACATCCGCATATATACGCTTGTGGTTAATTAAAGGAGAATTATTTAATTTACCATCACGAATTTGACTATATTAAAGGTTAAGTACATCCACAACTTCTAGAAAATAAAAAAAACTATTCAAATGATCTTCATCAAATGCAACCAAAGTATTTCCCCGTTACTTATAAAATTAGATTTTATGTGATAAAAATAGAAGAAAAAATCAATATCTTCGCCTCAAAGAATTAGCCAATTGAAACAATTAACTTAATCCTTGATTCCTTTCCAAGTTACAGCTTGCGATTCTATGTTGTAATCCACTCAAACATAAACTCTTTTTTTCTTTAAATTTAATCTACTCAAACTGAAACTAGCAATTGAAAAATTAAAAAGGATAGCTGAAGTGGCCACCAGTTTAGATGGCATTTGGCAAGCAGAATAAGCATCAAGAGAAATGGCAAATAACTATAGACTAATTAGAAAGACAAATTAGCACAAATAAAGAAAAAGAGCATCAAAAGTTGGCTTACCCAACGCGTGAAGACAGCTTTGATGGATCTATGTACAATTGGATGCCAGATAAGAAAGGTACATAATATTGTATAATTGAATCTTTCCCATTCAACAATATTGGTACACCCACACCATAGACACTCCACTCGCTAAAAGCTTCCCAAAGATCCCCAAGGCAATAATATAGATTTGGCTCTGCTTCCCTGGTTCTACGGCCTCTTACATTCACCTGTCCATCAAAAGTATGATAAAACAAGAAATATTCTTTACTGTGATGCTATTCCATTCTTAGTACAACGAATAAATCATACAATTAACCATGCCATTCAAAAATCAAATTGCACTTGATTCCTAAATATGAGAAATGTGAAGGAAAAATAAAATCTTGAAATCACAATGAGAAATGTTAAGATCTTGTAAACAAAGCAAACAGCATTTGCTTTCTAAATATGAGAGTACAACCACTACCCTTCAATCTCGAACTAGTTCAGTTGGGTTGATATGAATCCTCAGTATCCATTCTGTTCCAATATGAAAGAGCAAGTGTAACGAAAAATAAGAACTATAAATCCATAAGCAGCTCTCCGACATTTGATGATTGTTTAAGCAGAGCAAAAAAAGAAGAAACTGTTATTTTTTAAATCAATAGCTGTATTGTTAGCTTATAACTCAGAGAATGAATGTAGAGCCTCTTCTCCAACTATGAAATAACTCAACAAAGAAAAAGCCTCTTATACCTCAGAAAAATGCTGGGCGGGCACGAAGGGAGTAACAGATTCCATCAAACGATCCAAATTGGTAACATTTATTGGAGGCCTTGGCGGTGAAGCCGAGCATACGGAGGGCGTTTTCGACAATGTGGTAGTATTAGTCGAATCGTCCGAGTCCGTCCGGTTCCCCACTTCAGCTACAACCGCCTCACCTTTAGCTGCTCTCTGAACCGGCTGCTTCTGCTGTTGTTGCTGTTGCTGTTTCTGTAACTGTTGTTGTTGTTGTTGCTGCTGCTGCTGCTGCCGGCGCATAGCCGGAGGGTTATAAAATCGGTCACCGCCATTGCTCCGCGACACCGCGAAGCTTCCAGAACCAGACATTATTTACTTCCAATTTGTGTGTGGTGCGCTTAAAACTAAAATCTATTAAATTGGTGAAATTCAGCAACTGAAAATGGAGAGATTTGCGAAATGAGATTCGAATTGAAGTGCGAAAAAATCAAAATCTGAGACTTCACTGATTAGGGTTTTTGAGGTTTTTGGAGGTTCGCATCAATGACTTGTTGATTTTTCGGAGTTTCTGAAGGCGGAAAAATAAGAAAATATATTTATTTATTTTTATAAATAAAAATGGAGAAGAAAAAAAAATAGAAGCGGAGTTGTGGAGAGGAGAAAAGGACCTTGAGCTTTCCCTTTACTTTCAGGTGCAGTCGTTTAGTGACACGTGTGTACTTCAGCCAATCAGAGACACTGCCTTGACCCGTATTACCTACCCCTCGGTACTTGAATATTCCCATGTGCCCTTTTGGTTCTTGATTTTTTTGCCACAATTTTTTCCTTTGAAAAAAAAATATTCAAATTATTCCGTTTGACATGAGATATGAAATTATAGTTTAAAATTTATATTTAGATAAGTAATTTAAAATTATAATTTTAAATATCAAATTTTATAATAAAAAAATATGATTTGAATTACAAATCATGATTTTAAAAAATTTCATTCAAAAATTTATATTTTGTATAAAAGACCTAATCATTTTTAAATGGCATAATACATAAATATGACTCTTAACTTGACTTCAACTGACAATTATGACCTCTAACTTTACGAGTACACAATTAGGCACTTTAACTATCCAAAACTTGAACAAATAGACACATTCGTCCTACATGACATCCTACATGGCAATTTTGTGTCCTATGTGGCGTCCTGCGTGTATTGTGCTACATAGGATATGTGTGTCTACTACTTGTTTAATTTTATACAAGTTTAAGTGTTTACTTGTGCACACTCAAAGTTGAAAGGCATAGATGTGAAATGAGACAAAGTTAAATGGCATATTTATGTATTATGTCTTTTTAAAATTTTATATGAAAAAGGCTTATGCTTGGCATGAAGAGATTCTATTTATCATATTAACGGATTATATTAAAAAAAAATAGTTAGTTATTGTTATTGGTGATTAGTGGATCTTTATAAAATTTTATATATTTAAAAGTTTGTAGACACAAATATTTATTTATAAAAGGAACATAGAGATAAGTGATTTATTGATACGGCGGGTTAGGATATTATGACATATTGTTTATGAAGTATGATTTACTCATTTGGTAAAATTGTACAATAATTGGGGAAAGTTTGATAGTTTTCACAACTTACAGATTTTTCATGTTGAAAAAAATAAACTTAAAAAAATAAAATTACATGTCCAAACAAAAAATTAATTTAAAATCAATTTAATTTCAAGTCATAATTTCATATCATGTTCAAACGGATTCTAAATACGCATTCTAAATACCTCAATAGACCATCAAACTAGACATGAATTGTGCATTCTAAATACCTCAATAGACCATCAAACTAGACATGAATTGTTGCGTAAATGCCTCTATTCGACTAATATTCATTTGAACACCCCAAATTGACATATATGTGGCATGTCCTGGGGCCAAAAAAGTAATGCTTGAGTACGTGCTTTTTGCTATTCCTTCGTATGCATAGTCTTGTTTTCAATTTCATGAGAACTTATGTAAAGAAATTATTTTTATTTTCTCTGATTTCTGATGGGGACGAAATGAAGAGAGAGGAAAAATACATTATGAAAATTAGCAAAAAATTTGTGAGGCAAAATCTAAAGAATGTCTTGATTTCAGTCCCTAGAGATTTAAAACAGTTTAATAAAAATTTGTTGTTTAAGCTTTCATGTAGAATTTTAACTCAAAAAATATTATTTGCTTCATATGATACTACAAAATAAATACTTTTCGAATACTTCTTTTCTTAATGCCGACTGCTCCTCTTCAATTTCTTGAATTTGGAAGAGCATTATTTGTAGAAGAGATTTACTGCTAAAAAAAAAGGAATTAGATGGAGAATTGGAAACAGAAAAAATATTAAAATTTGATATGATCCATGAATTTTGAATTGAAATGATTTTAAATCCCTCCAAGGACAAATCCATGTAAATTTACATTTGAAGGGCAATGCTCTTATGATCAACAAAATCATATATGAATTATTCACGAATTTTATAATTCTTTTAATCTTAATGATATTAATTATATTATGTCCATCACATTGTTTATTACTGAAATATCTGATAAAATTATGTGGCATTTTAAAAGTCACATAAGTATGAAATTAATTTTGGTCACCATCTAGCCGTCTAACTTCTTGTAGTAATGTGAGTACTAATAGACCTCAAATTAGTACTTGGTCTATTTCAAAATCTTTTCTGAAATTATTTGTGGTCACTTAAAAGTAAAATATAAATATAGTCTAAGCATTTTTTTTTTGAGAAAATGCATTCTAAATGTCTTACAAGTTAACATTGTCTTTTTTAAGAAATTGACTTATATTTGCAATGCTTACAAGGTATGTAGTTTAAAATCAAAACAGTTGATCAAATATTTTTAGGTGTTCGAAAGCTCAGTTACTAAGAAAATTATGTTCTATCAATTGGTCAAATTAAGATAACATTATCAATTTCTCAAGTTGGTGGCATGCTTTGTTTCTCAATACTTATCAGTATCTTGATTTTATTGAGCTATTGAGATTAAGTGTTTCTGTTATGACAGTTATGAGAAAGTTAGATTTTTTTTAATTTTAACAGTGATATATACGAACCTAATGAAATAGTTAATAAGGTTCTATTTGTTTATCGTGAATATAACGATGCTTTTCTAACTAAGGTGATACTTTTTTTTTGTAACAGAAGTTTTTTTTTATCCTCATAATATTATTGTAAGTGTATCTTTCTCTAAAATTTATTTTATGATTGTGGACAAACGATTCTAAATTGATTCGATGATTTTAATTTTTTTTTATTTGAAACAAATTGTTACTGTAATTACGTATTTGTGTCATGTTATCAATTAATATTAATAAGATCATATTAGTCGCACAACTAATGATTCCGTCCTCTCAATGTTAGGGTGTATTTTAGATTAATTAAAAAGTAGTAATTTTATTTTTTTTTCATGTTTTTTTTCTATTCTATATATAATTATTACATATTTTTAAATGTCCTCTTCTAATAATCTCAATATTAGTGACTATAGCAAATACCATTTTTTAAAATAAAATTTGATCGACATGGATCAATAGTCAATTTATTTGTAAGAAGATCATCATTCCTTTGCCTCTTATTTTTTTTTGAACCATCATTTTTTCATTTACTTGTAAAGCCTTTTCATTTCATTGTATCATACGCATAATTATTTGATGATTTAATTGAAACTTTCAAAAAAATAACCAAAAATTAAAGTGTGCATTAAGTCGTCATAATTATAATGAATTTGAACTCATTTTAATGCCTAGTATAATTATGAAATAATATTGAATTAACATAAAGATAATGAAATATAACAAATGAGGATAAATGAATACACACACAATGCTACATTTGTTGTTGACGTGCATAATCGATCCTAGTTCATAACATTTATTGATAACGTTACTTTATTTTTTCTTAATTAATATGAATATCTATTTTTATTTTTGTATGCACACACAAATGCCTCAAAGACGTTAAGCATACCTTGAGGTGTATCATAAGCAATATGTATATTTCACTTTCGTTATTTTCTATGATAATTCAATTAAATACTTGATTTCATTTCTTGATCTTACATGCTTGTATTTATATGTTCATTGCATAAAATTCCACACAACGCGAGCCTCTTGCTATAACTAGGTCATGCTTAGACCAATTTCTAATTTGTTTAGCCATGTGTATTATTTTTTCTTTCCAAGTACGGGACCAAATTTGTTGTAAAAAAAAAATTATAGAAAGGAGAAAGGAAACCAAAACAATTTTGGTAACTAAGATATTTAACGATAAATAATATTTTTATACAAATAATAAAATCAAGAGGTCATTATTTACATAGAACTTCAATTTTTGAAATATTAAAATAAAATAAAATTGAAGAACATTTAAAGTGAAATTCTAACAGAAATTTAACTTTTTTTCTAGCCAAAATTTATGTCAATATAATATTATTTTTTTAAAAAAATCAAATTTAACTTCAAATATTCTTTTCTAGTTGTAATCAATTATTTGTCCAAGTGACTACTAAAAACTATATCCAAGTATCTTACAGTGAAAATGATAAAACGGTCCATTATCTCTGTAGTAGATTTAAAATAGCGTTTTGAGGATCAATTGAACAGTTTTGATTCTTTAAATTTGTCATAAATAAATATTTTTGATCTCCATCAAATATTTATCAAATTTTGATTGTTAAATTTATTCGAAATTATGACAAAAATTATCTAGAAATATTAAAAAAAAGAATTATCAAAACTTCACAAATCATAATATTGAAATTACACCAAATACAAAAAATAACAGAAATTGCACTTCAAAAAATTACCCCAAACTCTTGATATAGACCAAAATAACATAATAAAGTACAAAATCTGTATGTCCAAATATAAGTTTCCACTTAGTATTTTTCTATTTAAATTTAACAATCAGAGTTAAATAAAAATATTTATTAGTAATAAAAAATACTCACCTAAACTTAGAGGATGAAAACTGCTCAAATTATTATATACTTAAAAAGGAAATTGTATTATTTTGAACCTACTACAATAAAATAAGAGACCATTTTTATCATTTTCTCAGATCTGATTTTTCTGGTAATTAGGAAAAGATTTGGGCAATATTTAAAATTATAATGAAATCGAAGTCACTGATTGGTAGCAAAAGCAAGCAGCCCAGACAAGAAAGTGCAAAAAATAATTGGGGAAAAAAGAAAATGTGTGTGTTTCTTATCTCAATGAAGTAAACTTTGGAGGACCCATCTGAGTGATTATCTGTGGTTGATGACACTGCAAGCGTGCGAGGTGGTACTATTTTGAAGCTCAATTTCTGACCTTATCCCTCTTCCAATAGATGCCATTTTCGATTCTTGATCTGATCGACACCCAAAAAACCCTTTTTTTGAAAAAAAATTAATTGAATCTTGAATTGCCCCTTTAGTAGTGTTTGGAAGGAAAATCTGGTGCTCTAAGAGATTGGGTGTGTGGGTTGTTGAATTTGATTATTTGGAGTTATATCCACTGGCCATGCGACTGTGGTTTTGTGCGATCTCCCTCTCAAGAGAGGACCCCAAGAATCAAGTTCTAGTCTTTGATATCTCTGCAGCTGCTTTCTTTAGATATAGCAATGGCTGCTGATACTACTCATGGACCTACTCCCAAAGGGGTACTTTGTAATGCTGGTGCTGGTGCCGCTGCTGGTAAGATTTTTCCAAAAAAGAAATAGGGGTTTATTTTTATTTTGTACTTTCTAAGGAAGATCTCTCACCCCTTTCCCCCCCCTCTCATGGATATGCTTAAACGTATATATGGATATAATTTTTTGACACATGATCCAAGCGTTTGTTCTGATTTGGGGAATTGATATGTTGCAGGAGTAATTGCTGCTACATTTGTGTGCCCTTTAGATGTTATTAAGACTAGGTTGCAGGTTCATGGGCTGCCAAAGCTAGGAAATGCTAACGTTAGAGGTAATGCCTTATTCTATTCCTATTGATTTGTTAAAATGGTTCTTGATGTAGTTGAGGTTCTTATATCTCCCATTAAGCTGCTTTCTATCTGATTACGTTTCAGATTTTTAACCCATTACTTCGTGGCGATAGGTGTAGATTCAGTATAAGTGTATACTTTACCAAATGGTTCAGCTAATATGTAGTTTGGATGGAAGGCAGTCTGATAAGAATCGGGTTGCCTGAATAAAGAAGAAAATAATGTGGAATCGAAATTATATAGATTAAAGACAGAGATTGAAAGATATGTGAAATTCGAGAATAAAATTCCTAAATTTCAAGAAAAGTGCTAAGAACCCTAATTGATTTTAGTATTCAAAATTAGCGGATTAAAACTAATTATGATACAAATAGAGTCAATTCAAGAACTTAGATCAAAAGTGATCTAGATCCCTATTTCTAAGAAATTAGAGACAACAATTAGTATAAGACTAATCACCTTCTTTAATTTACGAATAAGAGCTAAAGATATCAAATTAAGAATTAATCTTACCTCGAATCGTTCTTATAAGGTTGTAAGATAAATCCATAGTCACCACACACAAAGGTATAAAGAAGAGAAACCTCTCAAAAAATATTAATCATCATGTTTTTTTTCAAAATAATAAAACCTACTCCTATATATAGGGAAAACCTATCCCAAATAGAATGGGATTCAAATCCTACTTTTATGAAAATAATAACTATGAAACTTTAAATTAGGAAACTTTTAAACTAGGAACTTTAAACTAGGAAACTTTCAAATAAGGAGCATTTAAACTAGGAAACTTTGACTTTGAACGTCCATTTTTTGGGCTCTCTTTTGGGGCTTCACGTGGCCCAATCTTCTTCCTTTTGGGCTTGAATTTGGACACTTCTTTCGTGATAAACATATTCTTGATTTTCCATTGAAGCCCATTAATTTTAATGAAGGTATGTCAACGTGGATGCTATCACAGTCGTTGGTGACATTGTAAATCCACCACTGACACTTACACATGCATGCTTATATTGGGGACAGATAATTATCTATCATCAAGTTACACTTAAACATATGAAAAAATGAGTCGAGAAGCAAAATTTTACATAGTGAATATATCAGCGGTAGCTGATTTTGTTTCTTCTTATAATCAGGTAGTCTTATAGTTGGGAACTTGGAGCATATATTTCAAAAAGAGGGGTTGCGTGGAATGTACAGAGGGCTTTCCCCAACAGTGCTAGCATTACTTCCAAACTGGGCGGTGAGTCAGATTATTTTACAATTCTAACTTTAGCATCACACTGACTTCTGGTTATGTAGTCTCTTTATTCTTTTATATGGATAGATCAAAGTCTGTTTTCTACGTGGCTCGTGCTATTGATCTGGTTGTTATGGATAGCTACAGCCTACAAGGATAACCTTTACCTTGTCAAAAAAAATAATGGATAGCTACAAGGATGTGCAATCTGGAAAATGTAGAGCCTAATGGAAATTACTAGCTTTTGTTCCATCTCCTTGTTGCTTATAGACTAACTTTTCTCTTAGCTTCTGCACGTTAACTTCTTGTTGTTATTTCTTTTAGTAATTGGTTAATAAGGGAGTTGAAGTTCCTGGACTCTGATTATCCTGTTCTTAGGTCATAATCGTGCTGTTCCAAGGTCATGCTCGATGTACTTGCCTGTTTTTGCCTACACATTTAAATCATGTCATTCTGCAATAACCCCCACTTCCAAAAAAAAAGATGCTTACATGTAATTGATAAGTCAATAGTTTATCTATGTGCCCTTAGAGTATGGCTATATACCCTGTCTATTTTCTTTAGTCATTACCTTCTTTTTACTGTCCATATTTGATGTCAACAAGTAAGAAAGCTGATTTGAGCATCTTTGGTCGTGGTGAATGATTCCACTGAAATCGGGATGCAGATCTCCCCCATGTCATGTTCTCCCGTAACACTTATTTGGTTTAATCCATGACTTGTCCTCCTTTTCTTCTTGTTAAAAGTCCAACCTCCTGAATTTGTTGTCAAAAATTCTGTTTTTCATTTGACTTCTTGTCTGCTGTTTTTCAGCTGAAGCCTTTCATCTAATTCTAGTGGCAACCTCTATTTTCTGAACTTCACAAATAAGTGAATGACATAGTGGATTCATATAGCCAAGCATATTAATTTCTGATTGAGGTGTAGTTGATTGATCGGGTGATCAAAAAGTCCACTTCCCATTTTCACCTTCGCATTGTGTTCTGTAATTTCTCCTTCTTCCTTCTGCCACAGAATATATATTTATACATAAATAAAAGTTAACCTGTTAACCAAAACCAAATTCTCTTGTCATCTCGGGTAACTTATGGTAGATTTTCCAAATCCCTTCCATTGGCTGTGTGCATGCTGGTGGTGGTATGTTTGTTCATAGAGTATTTTTTGTGTAATGTAGACCCAGATTATTGCATACGCTAAGTGGGATGAAGCTAAACTAAATCCACGAGTAGTAGCATCGAGCTCAGTTTTACCTATATCTGCATCCAAAAAGGAAGCAAACCTATACGGGCTGGGTACTACCAACATGGTACTAAGTAAGTCTCATTGACTACCCCAGAAGGCGGAGTAAGACTTATTGAGGAAAGCATGAAATGCTGAAAAGATAATAATGTGCAGATCATAGCTTAATATTGAATTGTTACTGTAACTGAAAAGCTGTTAACTAGTATGCTGATAAACTGATTAACTAATAAATTGAGAGTCTAAGTATGTACTAAAAGCTGATATTTGAATCCAATTTGAAAACTGATTTAACTGATAATAAATATTTTTTTTTTGAAAAACTTTTAACCAGTGTGTATGGAGCTGTTATTGTAAACAGGGAGTCCACATTTGAAGGACATTATACCTAAGTCATACAATTAGGACCTCGATTGTTTTTTTTCTGCTTATCATATCAGAGGTTATGTTCTCTTTTACTCTTTTTCCGGGTTACTTCTCATTCTTTTTTGGCACCTACGGTAAAGATTGGCCTATCTCCCACAGAAAATGGTAACAAGGGTCTGCGTGTATGAAACTATCATCGTACACAAGGGAGTGCCAGTTTATCTCCTACCGCAAACAGCCTTGGCCTCCAGACACTCACTCCCGAGGATGTCGACTAGCTCTCTTGTCCTAGTTTGATCTAAAGCTAAGGTAAATTGAGACTAACTTGCAGCGGGAATTTTTGTTAAAATTCATGCTCCCTGCATGTTTGATAGAAGGTTTGAAAGATTATTTTGAGGTTAAGTGCTTGTGGTGGCAAGCGAGTGCCCAACTCTCCATAACAAAAAGAAAATTAACTAAACTTATATATTCCTTTTAAGATTTCTAAATGCCATATGTACATATGTATGCTACTTGATTCAGAATTCTGATTTCAGATAAGCAAATAAACCTCAGAATATGTTTCATGTGAACAACTTGGATTGCTTTAAAAGACCCCGGGCAATTTTGACATTTGTTAAAGCGTATACAGATTGGAAAATTTAATTTTAAAGTCCTGAGACAAAGTCAATGTGAGGAATGGTTTGAGATTGAACTAGAAGAGTGTGGAGTATCAAAAGAGTGGCTAAAATTAAACTTGAAAGACAAGATAAATGTAAAGGCAAAGCGTCCACACCCCTCTTGTCATGATTATGGCTCGTTTAATGTTCAAGATTGAATGTTATTTTAAATGGAAGAGAATGTAATAGTGTAACTATTTTTTGAGGCATTTTTGGACACAAAAAAATGAAATTGAAAGATAAAGAGTTAAAATAGGATGATTTGGTCCAAAAAATAAGGGAAAAAAGAAGTCTAGGACGCAATGGGCTGAAGCTCATCAATTCCGCTGCCTATTTGCTTCAAAAGAAGCTTTATGAAATGCAACAAATAGCTTCAAGTGAAGCCAGCGAACAGAGCCTGGAACGGAGGAAACTTGGAAACAAAAGAAAATGGAAGAAATTTTTTAGCCAATCACCTAGCACCTCAAGGTCATTATTTATGGTTATTCATGAGTTGATGTTAACACTTTAATCTATGTATTAATACCTTACATTAAATCAATCAAGAACACCCAATTCTTGATTTTCAAGATTTGAACCTATTAAGGTAATTCCACCGACTCTACTTCATTTATGATGTATATTTATGAAGGTTGACGATATTTGTGGCATTAATTGGCGGTGGAAAGGTTGAAATAGATAAACCCCAAGTTCCTCCATCAATGAAGTTTGTTGGAGGAATGAGGAAGATAATGGACCACTTAATTGGTTATTTGATCATTATGAAGTGGCGTCAGGGGTGGAGCCAAGTTGGGGGCAAAGGGGTTATCCAGAACCCCTTCATTGGAAAATTACACTATATATATATATATATATACTCCCTCCGTTTCAAAAAGAATGACCTACTTTCCTTTTTAGTCATTTTCAAAAAAAATGACCCATTTCCTTTTTCGGCAACACTTTAATTTCAACTTTCCACGTGGCATATTTAAGGCCATATGATTAAAGGGCATTTTGGTATATTTGACATAACTTTAATTTAGGATCATAAGATTGAAAAGTTTTTTTTATTTTCTTAAACTCCATACCAAGTCAAACTAGGTCATTCTTCTTGAAACGGAGGAAGTATTATATATGAAAAAACGTTACATATAATTTTTTCTCAGTTTCAAATAATATATAAGCTGTTTTTTATTTTTATATATAATAGATGTTGAATCCCTTTGGATTCTTCTCATGTTTACTTCATATTTTGAGCCCCTTAGTGAAAATTTTAGCTTCACCACTGCGCGGCAGGTGTTAATAATAATTTTAACCCCGTTATATATTGGAATTAGTACGGGTGGAACTAAGCGGCACCTAATGGATTAAATTAGGTAAGTTGAATGGGCTTGGTAAATGCACTTGTATTGATCAAATTGAACACAAATACACGATTGCGTTGCAGATTGCATTTGTGAATATACATTAATGCCTTTGGGCGGTAATTGTAGTTATAGCCCCAGTATATAGCTAAGGCATAATAGTACAAAGTTGCTTGGTAACTCCTTCACATGTGTATATAGAAAGATAAGTTAATACTCTCTTTGTCCCAATTTATATGACACACTTTCCTTTTAGTCAGTCCCAAAAAGAATGACACATTTTCTTATTTTGACAAATATTTGATGACACTATCAACATTTTACCCTTGTTGGTCCCACTTATTTGGCAAAGGTGTACTTTTCTATTTAAAAAATTATTTATTAAGGGTAGTTTTTGAACATTGTAAAGCCTTCCCATATTTCTAAAACTCCGTGCTTGGTCAAACTACATCATATAAATTGGGATAGAGGGAGTATTAGTAAAGAGAGTGAAAGCAAAATAGTACAAAGGTCTATACTCGGCTAAATTCAGAAAATGAATCTAGAGATATGTCATTGGCTCACTGTCCAACGCTCCCCCGTGTACGATGACAGTTCCATACACGCAGGACCATTGTAAAGCTTTTTCCATGGGAGATAGATCAACACTCCTCGTGTATTATGACAGCTCCATACACACAGGCTACTGCTTGAAACTTTTTCAGAAAGCATATTTTGAGGTTTATTTGCTTATCTGAAATTTGAACTAAGTGGCATACATATATATGTATAACATTTAGAAACCTTTAAATCATGTGAGCTTAACTGATTTTATGGAGAGTTAGGCCCACTTACCCTCACAAGCACTTAAAGTTAGAGATAATCTTTAAAACCTTTTATGAAATACGTAGGAAGCATGAATTTTAACAAAAATCCCAACTAGGAAGTTAGCCTTAACTTACTTACCTTAGCTTGTAGCTTAAATTAGGCTTCACACGGCTTTCAAACCATTCTCTATTCACAAATGCAATCGACAGCACACATTAACTCAACTCAATCCCATAATCAGTAACAAATGATTCAACTTAGCTAATTTAAGTGTAGGTTCCACCCATTCTAATTCTTGTATTTAATGGATTTAAAACTATCATTAGCGTCACGCCAAATCATAATAATCAACACCCATTCAAGGATTCTATCATCTTCCCCATTCTCCCGACAAACTTCATTAATGGTAGAACTTAGGATTTATCTATTTCAACCTCTCCACCACAAATCTTTTTTATCTTCATAAATGGAGTAGAGTAGGTGGAATTATCTCAATAGGTTTTAATCTTGAAAATCAATAATTGTGTTTTCTTGATTAGTACATGAATTGAAGTGTTAGAATTACTATTCATAAATACTTACCTTGAGGTGGCTAGGTGATTGGGTCAAAATTTTTCTTCCATCTATTTTCTCAGTTCTGATCCTTGTTTGCAAGTGAAGCTATTTGCTGTGTTCCATAAAGCTTCTTTTGAAGCATGTAGGTAGCGTAATTGATGGACTTCAACCCATTGCATCCTTCTCCTCTTTTGGACCAAATTATCTTTTTTAACTCTCTTACTTCCAATTTCCTTTTCTTTTCTTTGTGTCCAAAAATGCCTCAAAAAAATGATTGGGCTACGACACTCCTGTAAGTTCCATGCTTCAGTTTGGTGATAGTAAATGAAGCCTGTCTCACTTGACATCTATGGAGAAAAGGTATGCAGAGCTGTAGAAGCCATGTGTGTGTAAAGAGATGAAGACAATAAGCACTTCTGCTCGCATTGCCTGTTTGCAACACAACTGTGTAACCTGTTTTAGATGATTTCGGGAAGAAATGGATAATATGACAGATCATCAAAGAAGTATTTTGGGCCTGGATAGGATATGAGATGAAAAAGGAACTAACGAATATTTGTAGAACATTCCATGCATTGATGTGGAAAGAAAGGAACTACTGATGCTTTGAGGGTAAAGCTACATCTTGCTGTTTTAGTCTAAAACATATTAGCTTGTCAATGTTATGGTGAACTTTACAGAATGTCTATGAAGAGGATACTGTGATATATTTCAATAATGTCTATGAAGAGGATACTGTGATATATTTCAATAGTTCGTTTTAAACTTGAACAGACTATGTTAGTGGAGAGAATGATTTGCACGTCAGTATTGCTGCTGGCCTCCCACCACTTCCTCTGACATTGTCCTGCTTAGGCATAGTTGTGTCCAACACTATCTTGCTTGGCTTTGTTATAAGTAAAAATTTTGTTTACTTATAAGTGAAGTTCTCTAGAAATTCATATTGCAGATCCTAACTGTCTTGGGTTGATTGATTTGCTTACAAAAGCACAGGCTGTACTAATATCTAGTGTAAATTAAGTGCATTATACTTCTGGTGCTACAGCCTATCTAAAATGACATTGCTTTTCTCGAAAATATTACTGTTAATGCTACTTACACTAAAGTCCCAGAAATTAGACTTGAGTTGCAAAAGCAGTGGAGAGCCGTTGAAGTAGGAGGGGGATGCGTAAGTAGGAAAAAAGGATCAAACTGTTTTCACAGAAAGGTAACTTCTAAGAAATGATGGTAGTTTTGTCATTTCAGATTCTTTTGCTTCTAGTCATAATCTTTGTCCCATTCATTTTTGTTCGTATGGGAAAATGGATTAGGTAAGCTAATTCGAACACTCTCCCAATGCGTTTGAATCTCCTGAGTTCTATTTAGTTCCAATGAAAAGGTCTTTCTGAAACTTTTCCTGTATCCCTTGCATATCAGCATCATATCATTTAGTCAACTCTTTTAAGTGTTGGCCGCACATGGCGACAAAGGGAGGCTTACACTTAGTCACTTACTGTTTCTCTTCCACTAATTAAAATTAAAGTTGTGTGCTTCAATTCTTATTACATTATCATGTTTATGCACTTAGTTTTAAAGATTTGATCATGACTTCCTCGATTTGATAGAGAAGTAATTAAGTTTATATAAAGAGTGATCTCACACATATTTTTCTTTTCTGCAGGTGTATTTTACTATATATGATCAACTGAAAAGATTTCTTGGCTCTGATGGTCAGTAGATGACCTTCTTTCCTCAAAGATGTTATTCCATTGACTGATTAACTTTTCAAATTAATTTTTGATAAACTACATTGCACTTAGTTGTAAATACTTTCCATTTGGTGGTTGTTGTAGATGGAACTCATCAACTCACAATAGGTGCAAACATGTTAGCTGCTTCTGGTGCGGGAGCTGCAACAACAATTGCAACAAATCCTCTCTGGGTTGTGAAGACACGTCTTCAGGTGTGTTTCATGAATCCAAATTTTAATATTTAGCTTGATTTCTAATCCTTCTGATCCTATATGATCCCATTCCTTTCCATTTCAGAAAAAAATATTTAGCTTGATTTTGTTATTTGTGTGGCTTGGGGAAAGATCTAAAGATGTTGGTAATAATCCTTTTAAACGAAAGCTGGGTCTGACATTAGAGCGAATTTACTAAAGTGTTTGGTATTGACTTTGTGGTATGGAGTGGAACAATATTTTGTCAAAAGCTACAAATAATAAAGCAGCTGGAAGGGCCTTCCGGTTTCTTCTAATAACTATAGAATTGGTCAGGTTGGGGGGGGGGGGATTTTCGAAGAAAGACATGTACCAGTGTGACTTTCCCTTATCCTACAAGAGGAAAACAGAAAGTGGAAGAGATCTCTCACAAGAAAATGTGAGGGTGTTCTATATCTCCTTGTTTTTAGTAACCAACTGAGAGAGGGAGTGTGAGTTTAGCTTTTATGGCACACTTTCTTAACCATGAGATCTGACAAAGTGATTAGGTTGCCAGGCCTGCAGAAAACTGCCTCAAGGTGGTACTTCTATATAATATATACCCTAAGGGGCCGTTTGGTTGATAGTTAGAGTTATGCAGGTATTAGTAATGCAGGGTTTAGTTATACATGGTTTATTTATGCAGGATTTAGTTATGCAAGATTTAATAATTTCTTTGAATGTTGATTTGTTATATTAAAAAGTAATAAACATTATATACTTCTTAAAAATAAATTATTTGTTTACCATAATACCCTTGATTTTTCTTACTTTTTTAATTATTTTTTTTAAAATAATTTTGGCATCTTGTTTAAGCAAAGTTTTAGATAGAAACTTGGATGCCACATTTTTCACCTTTCTCATATAGTTGAACCAGTGAGTATATATATGAGGAAGTTTGTTTTTACTATTTGATACCTAAATTTTTTTGTTTTTTTAAAACAAATTTTGGGTGAGCCTAGAATCTGATAGGTGAATTTTGGGTGAGCCTAGAATCTGCAAAAGCCTTAGAATCTGATAGGTGAATCTTCCAGTATCTTACCTTCATTATTTTGTCCTTCGGAGATGCACTATTCAAGAAGACGAGAATGCGAGAAGTGGCATATTTCACCGATTCCCTTAAAATCTCCAACACTTTGAAGGCCACTTTGAACACTCCGGCTTAGAATACTCAGAACAGCTGCTGAGAGAGGAATTTCAAAGACGAGAAAGAAAAAAGTGAGCGATTTTTTATATAACATGTTGCTGGCTAATTATAACACAAAAAAGACTTGTATTTAATTGGGAATTATAAAGGGTAATTTAGTCATTTTAACTTTTCTATTCATGTATTAGTTATTCAGGTATAAGTTATTCCACCTTCTACCCCGCATAAAATAATACATAGATTGACTCATAATAGGCTGCGTACAATAGACCCTTGTGGTCAGGCCCTTCCTCGGACCCTGCGCATAACGGGAGCTTAGTGCACCGGACTGCCCCCTTTAGATTGACTCATAACTTATACATGTATTAATTATGTGGCATTCTAATTTGCTAACCAAACATAGTAATATGTGTGTTGAATTTTATACATGACATAAAAGTACTACCAAACATTGTAAAGCTTATTCAAAGTTTTATACCTGAATAACTTGTCCCTTATCCAGTAACCAAACAGCCCCTAAGAGTTTTACGTCTAATAATGTCATTGTGCCTTTGCATCTTGGGGGTGGCTTTTGCAGGCTTGTTGCTGGCTAAAAGCAGAATAGATGAATGCAATACAATGTTGTTCTATCTCAGTTGGGATCTAATTGCTTTAGGTCCATTCCAGTTCTGTATTCTACTTTTGGGCATTTCTTAGAATTTGATCTCCTGGTCTATAATTTCTTATCCTTGCTTCTGAATGGTTGTGATCCACTTGTTTTGTTTTGTTTTTTACTATTAAAATTTCCCAAGTTTGATTGTTGTGTGCATGATATGTGTGTACTTTGATTTTTGTAAGATTTTTTAATTGAGTTCTAAATCAGCCTAATTGTCACTGTTCATTTGTGGTTTAGTAGGCGTTTGGACAATACTTGAGTTGAAGTTGAAGTTGGTTAAAAAGTGTGAGATTTGAACTTCAGTGAAATATAATTTTGTGAAAGTTAGAGATCTATGAGTGAAATATTTCACTTGAGAACACATTAAAACCAAATCTCTATTTCAATATTTTTCTTGAAGTTCAAATAGTGAAAATATTACTTCATGCCCAGATGGGTCTTTTTAGTTCTAAGCAGTCTACTTTTGCTTAAAAGTTAGAAATTGTGAGTATGCGGGTGTGGTGGTAGGGGATTGAGGGTGTTCACAGGAGGACAGGTTAGGCATTCAGGGCAGGGCTATTGCTAGCCAAGCTAACTTATTACCTGTTTGGCTCGGCTGCATTTTCATACCCAAGTTGGAGAGCTTATATAAACAAGTACAACATTCCATGTTTAGTGTTTCTATTATTTTGTGAGGAATATGTAGCTAATGTAGTGGTGAGAATTGTTACACAATTTAATTGATTAATTAATGTCTATGTACTTCTGGTGTAAAAAGATATGGTAAAAAGGATCTTTTTGGCTGGACCAGTATTGTTTAATGTCAATTAGTTATGCCGTTTAATAATGGTTAAGATGTGTTTACCAAAGATATAAGCTAAATGTACTCCACCAAACAAAGCATTAGTCATATTCTCACCCGTACTCATTTGTCTTAACTTTCTGTAGACGCAAGGAATGAGAACAGGATTTGAGCCTTACAGGGGTACATTATCTGCTTTAAGGAGAATAGCATATGAAGAGGGTATTCGTGGGTTGTACAGGTCAGTGTTTGCTATTTCATGAAATTTGTCGCTCGTAATGTTTCAAATTGCTTGTCTACATCTGTTTTTGCTGACTTATATTGCTTTGTGGTGGACAGCGGTCTGGTGCCTGCTTTGGCTGGTGTTAGTCATGTAGCTATCCAATTTCCGACGTATGAGAAAATTAAGATTTACTTGGCCAAGCGAGGTGATTACTCACTTCTGGTCATAATGTTTCCTTCCACTTCTAGTTAGTTCAGTATCTTTAGATTTGTTTTCCCACCTCTTGGAAAGGATGTCATCGTGTCTGAATGCTGGCTTGTTTTGATGATGTCAGCTAACACCTCAACGGATAAGCTTGGGGCCCCTGATGTTGCCGTTGCATCATCAGTCTCCAAAATATTTGCTTCTACATTGACGTATCCACACGAGGTATGTTACGTTGGTTGCATTATTAATTTACTTTAAATGGTTAACTGAAACATAAAGTGGTATACTATTTGACATCTTGGTGCACAATTTTACAGAAATATTGCAATTCAAGATCTGCCTACCTCTTATTTGTTTTTGTTGGGATATTTAGCTCTGGGGTGATGGGTTTATACCATCTTCTGTGGATACATGAAAATTTGTTATTCCAGCAACTTATACCTTATTTTCCATTTTCCTTCCCTGCTTTCATTATATTCCTAACAGGCAAATTCTACCAAATTATCTCTGCTGGGAAAGCACCCGTGTTCTCATATCTGTTCTGCTTCTCGGGCTTTGTTTTTTGGTCAATTTATGGTTGAAATACTTCACTAGATTTTGCATGTGTTGGGAAAAAGCTTAGGGAATCGAGTGTATGACAAAAACATACGTTCACAAAACCATTCTTTGGAATTTCATTGTAGGTTGTACGTTCAAGGCTTCAAGAACAAGGGCACCATTCTGAAAAACGGTACTCTGGTGTAGTTGACTGCATTAAGAAGGTCTTTCATCAAGAAGGTATCACAGGCTTTTACCGTGGTTGTGCAACCAACCTAATCCGGACTACCCCTGCAGCTGTTATCACATTTACCAGTTTTGAGATGATTCACCGCTTCCTTGTAACCTTGTTCCCCTCTGATCCTCATCCTCACACATTATAGGAAGTCACGCCGACTTGGGGATTGATTCACCATAGTAGAAGCAGTTTAGTTCATCAAGTCCTTGGAGTGTGGCGACTGATTCATCTGCAGCAATCTCCTCATTGGTTGTGTATCTTATTTCTTATTAGCTGTCATAGTAATATAGAAAAGCCATTGTGAAACAAATTTGCCATACCATTTTTATACTGAAATTGATGATGATGATAAAAGGAGCTGAAATGTAGGAAGACCAGAAATTATACTGAACTTTGAGAAATTGAATGTTAGGGAACTTTTTGAGGCATTTACGCTTTTCGGCTTTCCACCTTATATCATATTGCTCCTATGGTCATGTTTATTTGTTAATTATACTAAAAATGCATTCATTTTTACTTTTCACTTTTAGCATATTAAGAGAAAAATATATTTTTTTTCTTCGTGTTTTACCCTCAAACATTAATTACTTATTCTTCAAATATATTTTTCAAGATCTAAGATTAAACATCAATAAATATGAATATTGTGGTAGAATATTTATATCAATAATTATTTCTTAAGAAATATGTAAAATTCAAAGTGGAAGTAAAAATGACGGAAGGGAGTAGGTAAGTATGAGAATGATGTGTACGCAATTTTACTCCTATCTTATGAAGGTAAAGTGATTGTTTAAGATAGATCTTCGGCTCAAGTAAAACATATTAAATCAAATATGAAAGGGAAATACAATGGAGAAAAAAATCATGTTGAAATAATGGAGGAAAAAAATAAGAACAACAACAAATAATACGATAACTGTTATTTGCAACATTTTTTTTATCAAAATCAATTCATTTATCAATATTTACAACCATAAAAAAGAATTTAAATTATATACACCGATCGTATTGTTGCAACTGATGACTTCTTTCTTTTTATGAAGTGCTGGCCCTGAGAAATTGTATGAGAATTTGTCTCAGGACTTTCTAAAAGCAAGAGGAATCTAATTTTTTGGAAAAGGAAAAATTCTATCTGAAGGAACAAATATCTCTGATATTTAAATAACTGTTAGTATCAAAAGAACTCCAATAGATGATTGGCTGCCAGTTGCAAAGGTCACATTATTCTTGAAATATCTTAAACTTTTTATGAAATGTCAATTTATTTACATTTAAAAAAGGAAAAAAGGAAGAAGCAAATTTGCAAGGTCACAGCAGAATCTATGTCCAATGTAAATTCAGACATCAAATTCTTTGATAAATGAAAATTTTAAAAATATATAGAAACTATAGAGTATATGATCCTAGATAGGGGTGAGGAATAGGGTAAAAGATAATACTTTCTCTGTTTCAATTTATGTGATACTTTTTATTTTTTAAGAGTCAAACAATTTAAGTTTGACTTGGAATTTGCGCATGAAATCTTCAAATTTATATATTTGTAAACTACGTAAAAAGTACTATAAGTTACCATGATTGACAATTCAAAATATTTAAAAGATGTATGAAAAATTTACGATAAAAAATAGATTTGTTTGAATCTCGAAATTCAAAAGGTGCTACATAAATTGGAACAGAGGTAGTAGGTATTTGAGCATTGTCTAGTTTTTCTACTATTAAGACATAACCCTAGATAGAAGGGTATGAAGGGGCGAGAGATAGGGTAGAAGGTTAATAGGTATTTGAGTGTTGTCTAGTTTTCCATGTTACTATCTTATTCTTCTATTTTATTATCTGTTGTTTTCTTTGCTTTATTTACGCCCTATTTGTTCTTTTGCTAATATTCTTCTCTTTTATTTTTAGCATGATTTATTCATTACTATATTTTCTTTCCATACTTGAGTTTGATATGTTTTACTTGAGTCGAGGGGTTCATAAAAAAACAACATGATCTCTACCTTCACAAAATAGGAATCAGATAAGGCTCCATACACATCACCCTTCCCAACACTCCAATTAGGGTGCCAATCTAATATAGCACTGCTAACGTGACAGTCAGTCGATAGCGAAAGCAAAACTTCTCACGTCTCTATAAGTGTACTTACACAAGAATTGTTGTTGTTGCATGTATTATAAAACTACTTATATATATATAATATAAAATAGAAATAGGATTAATCTTGCTTTCTTCTAAAGTTGGGTATCCAAGAATAGAGTGATCCTGTTTTTCAACTTCACCAAATTGTAGTTGAGATAGTTCATCTTTTGCTTCAAGTCTTATTATCCAACTTTCTTCATTTTTTTCCCCAAACAAAACACCCTTTGTTAGACAAAAAATAATCCCTTGATGGATCGAAGATTATGATTCAAAAAGGAGACCTTTAGTACTATTTCTAATTTCATTGCTTTCTCTCATAAGCAAGGTTACACATAAATCTTCAACTTTTTCCATTCCTTTCTAAAAAAGCAATTGTAATTGAATATTTATAATGTAGGAAGCACACACACATTACATAATGAAAAGTTGTTATATTTATATAGTTGCTATATATTGTTAGTATCCGTTTCCAATAAATAAATAAATAATAAAATTCAATTATATTCTACACCTCTTGATTTAAAATCACGGATCAACGAATGCTCGAATAGAGCCATATAAGGAGGAAGTCTCACGTACTATTTTCTAAAAAAAGAGTAGCTATCTAATGAAATTTCAACTAAGCACTACTAATCAATTCCACTCCGAAGGATCAATGTTGTGCATAACCTTGTAACATTACAAGTGTATCATGAAGGTTTTGGTTTCTTTCAACAATTATTAGTAGTAATTTTTGGCCATGATAAGTCATTGTAATATCTCTATAATTTAAAGAAAAAGAAGGATAATGTGGGGAATTGCTTTCCACACCCTTTATGAAGTCTGGTCGGTGGGCAAATTAAAGTAACAAAATAACAAAAGTGAGGGGAAAAAATGTTAGGAGTGCTATGGCTTTCATGATGTTATTGGAAATTGACCACTTTACCCTCTCTTATTTTTTTTTTATCATACAATAACATAGTTAATTAAGGAAATTCAATTTGGTATTAATGACTACAAAATAAATTATAACTTTGATTAGTGATACTAAGATTTGAATTGTGATCTCTTTACAATGTACACAAAAAAAGATGTATTGAATTTTGTTAGAGAATACAATATTAATTAGTGTTAAGTATATATTAGTTTCATTAGATTTTCACTGCTAATCACATTCACTTTTTGTCTCTTAACTTTTGCCCTGGCATTCCCATAAGTTGGGCCAACTCCAAAGCATTACCATGATGGGAAAGCTCTATATTACTAACACTTTCTTTTGCCCCTTTTAAGGTATGATAAATAATATTTTTATTTTATTTTTTTCCCTTCCACTTAATTGCTGCAACTTGTGACACAATTTTGATGAAATTGCTTGATAGCTTGTTCTATGAATCTTCTTAAACACAAATATTAGACGATTTCTTCTCATATATTCAAGTTTGATGGACAAAGTTATCAGATACCTATGTCAATGTGAGCTACTAAGATAGTAGGTATTTCATGAATTAGTCAAGGTGCACTAGCTGACTCGAACGACATTGTTATAATTATTTTTTTTTTAAAAAAAGTGAAAATGGGACTCTGCAGAGTTATTTAGTTCTCTAATGTCTTCTTGTTAGTTTATTTTATTTTTGAGGGAATTTTATCATGATTTTTTATTATTCTAAAAGTAAAAAAAATAATCAAAAGAGGAAACATAATGGGAGTGGTTAGAGGGGGGAAATAACAATATATTTAGAGATAAGAGAGCATAATCCACCAACAGAACTGACAGAAGCATATAATTAGTATTGAACTATATAAGTCAAATTATGATCTATAATTAGTTGATTCACTTTTAGGGCACCAATGAAAGACCTTGGGGGTGAAGGGGGGTGGGAGATATTTCCTTCAATTTTATTTTAAATTTCAAGTTACCATATCAGATCTATTTATAAATTCTCACATATTATTGTGGGTCTAGTGATATATCTTCAAAATCTCTATAACAATGTCATGAATAATCGATTCAAAAGAACTTGACCGTCATAGTAAAATATTATTATAAATTGCAATGGAAATTATAAAAAGATGTAACATTATTTATATATATACCTAACTCCAAAAATAATGTACCTCCTTTGCAGCTAATAATATAGTTGGAGAGTTTTAATTGTCAAATTAGCTCTTGTCTATATTGTATGGGGTGGAGTGTTGGCTAGTCAAGAATTTATATATTCAGAAGATGTATGTTGCGGAGATGAGAATGTTGAGATGAATGTGTGGACATACTAGGATTAGAGTGGTCTCTGTGATGAGGGAGGCGAGACTAAGATGATTTGAACTTATTATTATGGGTCTAGTGATATATCGTCAAAATCTCTTTAACGATGTCATGAACAATCAATTCAAAGAACTTGAACGTCATGGTAAAATATTATTATAAATTACAATGAAAATTATAAAAAATCTAACTGTATTTATATACTGTAGCTCCAAAAATAATGTACCTCCTTTGCTGCTAGTAATATAGTTGTAGAGTTTTAATTATTGTCAAATTAGCTCATGTCTTTATTGTATGGGGGTGGGCTATTGGCCTGCGAAGAATTCACATATTTAGAAGATGCATGTTATGAAGATTGTTGAAAAATTATATGCACAACGGAAGGAAATAAGAATTTTACTGCTTACATGAATAGTAGATAACACATAAGTTTATGCTAGAACATATATAATCATGATAGAATACATAAACTTGTTGAAATTTAATTCGATAAATACCTTTTGAAGCCTGAGTAGATACCTTCAAGCGAATCCACAAGTTAGACTGTAGTTCTGTAGTTTTCTACAGTGATCCCAAGTTCACAGCCGATGTCTCTCAATACTTGAGTGGGTAAGTATTGTATAGAAAACTTTTTTTTTCCTAGGTTAGGAGAAACCCCTACTTATAGGGACCTTTTTCCAGTCTAAAACTGAAAATAGGATTGTGAGTTCTAGTTAAATATGGACCACAAAATCAATTACTAAGGCTCCTTATTATGGAAATAATTCAAAATAATTAATTTGAATTATTTTTACCATAATAAATTACAAATCATTCCACTAGAAATTCGTAATTGCACTCCTCTATTTATATTTCAAAATTCTCCATTAAACACTTATGTAATTCCTCATGTTAAGATTACAGATACTAATCAATAAATTAAATTACTGCTTTAGAGCACCGCTTAACTTATTTCATGTATCGGATTCATAAATCTACTTGCAAGGTTTGACACAATGAAAACTTATAAGCTTCTCAAAAAGGTATATCATCAATCTCTATATCGAGACATGGATTCCATCAACTGACTTATTATATATATTATTATCAACCAATCTATCAGGCATATTGACCCATCTCAGAATCTCACTTTTTAATAAATTAAAACAATAATTAATATATACAGATCCTAATAGTTATATCAGGATTGAGAATATAAGTATATTTAATAATTTAGAGAATATGTTTTTGTGAGTCAGTCTAAAACAACTATCTCTACTCGTCCCTTTAATACATTCAAAATGTATTAGTACAAGAAGTTGAAACTATACCGTTTCTATAATCAAGATAAATTACATATAATCTTGTGCTACAATCATACCGATGGCTTGTCCAATTGCTATCTTAGATTGTGAACAAAAAAATTTATATTTATAAGAATCGATGATTTAATCATCTATGTATAAGCTAAAACTCTATACACTAAATCATCTACTATATAAGTAAATAGACACATAAACGAATATATGATCTATTAAAACTTATATCAAAATTGAATAAACAATTATTCTATAATAAATACTACATCTAAACTCATGGTTAATAGTATATATCCCAACAAAGATGAAAATGTTGAGATAGATGTGTGGGCATACTAGGAGCGACAAGATTAGGAATGAGGTTATCCGGGAGAAGATGAGAGTGCCTTCTGTCACAGACAAGATGAGGAAAGCGAGATTACGATGGTTTGGACATATAAGGAGAAGGTGTGTAAACGCCCCAGTGAGGAAGTACCAGAGGCTAGTTGTAGGGAAGGGGTAGAGATAAGCCAAAAAAATATTGAGGAGATGTGATTAAACAGGACATGACACAACTTCATATTATCGAGAACATGACTCTAGATAGGAATGAGTGGAAGTCACGTATTAGGGTAGAAGGTTATAAGTAGGGGTAGAGTGTTCTCTTGCCTTACTTTTGTTATCTATCGCCATATGTTGTGTATTGAGTTTCGATTATAATACTATTTTACTGCTGGTATTGTTTTTTTTCTTATAGGTCTACACTGGTTTTCTTACTAACTGTTATGCTTTTTGTATTATTTTTTTCCCTTTTTACTTGAGTTTGATGCACTTGAACAGAGATTCTTTCGAAAATAACCTCTTTACCTCCATAAGATTATAATAAAATTTGCGTACACTCAACCCTCCTTAAACTTGAGTTGGTAAAATTTCACTCAATATTGTTGTTGTTCAAATTAACTCCCGTGATTGCTTAAATGTGAATGAGTATAAATGCCATCAAAAGTCACAGTTGCTCAGCCCGTGAGGCTTTCAAAACTAGAAATAATTAAACGAGGGGTTGGTAAAATACATTTTAATTATTTTAGTATTTATTATGTTAGTTGTGAATCTTGTGATAGAGATAATGTATAGTTAATTTTAAGTGGAAACCACTCCTTTTTTTCATGGTCAGTTTCAGCTCATGTATTAATCCAAAAATATTCCTAATAATAGCTATACATCTATAAAAACAATATTAATGCGCATATACTAATCAAGAAAGCTCCTAATACCCACTATACCAAAAATTAGTTCATTACCATTAAACCTCTCCCCCCCCCCTCAAAAAAAATATATTAAAAAAAAAAGAAAGAGATATGATGTTTTCGCTATATGTGATTATATGTGGAGTATTTTTCATTCTTAATAAAAGATTTCAGATTCGAGTATCGAGATGTATCATCTTTGATAGAAAATGTGAAATTTTTCGATATAAATACATATTAGACGACCTTAAGACATATAGTTTATACTTTTGAATTTTGAGTTTAAATTTCTCAATTTATCTAAATGATATATTCTTGTAGCTATATAAATGTTAAGTTATTATTTAGATTACAAGTTTCACAAATTATTCTTTTTCTAAAGCTTCGTGCTCTACGTACATTAACTTATTCATAAATAATTATAAATATATAAATATAATAACGTAGTAACTGTTTATGTATTTTTTTATTTTATCACAGGGATATGAATATCTAGTCATAAAATACTGTTTTATTACGATGTTAGATCTGTAAACTTTTATGAATCCAGATCAAAATCAGTAGGCAATTTAATTAAGGAAAAATTATTTAAATACACAATTTATTTTATCATATTCTCTAAAAAAAATTATCATTTAAAAAAATTATAAAAATTCTTACTCTCTCATATTCTTGGATACATCACTTTACGTGATGTATCAATCGGATAGATACATCACTTTACGCGATGTATCGATTGGATACGTCACTTTTTGTTGGATGCATTACTTTACGCGATGTATCAGGATGTACACGATGTATCGAGCAGGGGCGGACCCACGTGTAGTTGAGGGGGTTCATCCGAACCCCCTTCGTTAAAAAATTACACTGTATATATAAGATAAAATTTTTAATTTATGTATATATATTTAACATTGAACCCCCTGAGCATAAGCTAAAGGACTAGCTCAGTGGCAAATGGGGTTCAATATTTCGTCTTAGCTTGTCTCAGCTCGCGGGTTTGAATCCGAATAAGCACATTTTTTTTTTCTAATTAGCGTGTTTAATTTTTTTTGAACCCCCTTTATAATATTCCTGAATCCGCCACTGGTATCGAAACGTTGAGTGATGTATCTGAAATGAGACACAATGTATTAAGACGTTGAGGAAAGTATCCGAAATCGGAACATGATGTATCAGAGTGATTTGAAATATATCCGAATTTCACTAAATTTAATAATTTTTTATAAAAAATAATAATAATAATAAAATATAATTAGCTCCTTACACTATCAGATTCCTAAAAAATTTACAATTAATTAATGCTTACTATGTATCTCGTGGATGTCTTAATTAATCAAATCTGTAAATTCTCTTATTATGACTTCAGCCTTTCTTTTGTTTTGTTCAGTCAGACGAAGTGTACAAGTACCCTATTTTGGGATCACTATTTTAATCCGGTTCGTAATTAGAAGCAGAGCCTATATTTTAATTTTATGAATTTTAAATTTTAAAATAATTACTTTAAATGTTAATAGTTGAGTTTTAAACTTAATATTTATGCTTATATAATAAATTTCTTAAGACAATATATTATTTGAGCAAACGATACTGGATACGACTGAATTGGACTTCTACCTACACCCTTGCTCGTAATAAATATTTTTTTAAAATCCATTTTGGAATAATTATATATGCAGTATTTGAGGTTTAAGATGACAAAATTTCAGACACATATTATTTGAAATGCGTATTAAATAGGTCCAAACAAGATAACCGCATTTTTTTCATTTTTTATTTTATTTTAATAAGTTTTGGCCTTTCCTCCCAAGTTAATTTCTAAATTATAATTAAATCTTAAATTGCGAGGGGGTGGTTGGAGGGGGGCGGGGGTTAATATAGGTCAAGTGTAATTTTCAGGAGGCTAATCTAACGCCCCTACAAACGCGTGAGCACCACATCACAAGTTCCATGTGTACCTATCTCCTAACCTAGTAGCTTCGTATCCGAGCCACTTATTTGAATTTTCGAACGTTAGCTAAAAACTGGTATGCCTTTATTGGCTTTATTATTAATTTTATTTATTTACACAATTTTTAATTAATAAATTTTTCCACTAACCAATAAGAGAAATAAAAAACACATCTCCAACTGGTTAATCAAATTGCGAGTTTACCTTTTAAAAAAATACTATCAAATCATCTAAACAATAACTACAAGTAATTATTCGTAAAATCAGCGTATATATAAATTGAATTATTAAAATTTAGTTAATGATGTTTTTCTGGAGTGTTAATGATGCTTTGTTTCTAAGATTTTAAAAGGGAAGTCCAATGAAATTTTAGTGCAAAGTTTGTTGAATTAAGCTTGGTTAATTTTGTTATTGTGAATGATTCATTTATAGGTAACTGTCTAACAACAAATTTGATGGTTACCTTCAGCCTAACTAAGACGTGGCCCATTAATTAGTAAGGGGTGGCACAATATTTAAGATATAGACATTTTGGAATTTTATTTTGGCTTTCTAAATGAGTCCTTTCATTTGGTTGGGTCAATATTACGTATGGAACTAGGAAGAGGTTGAGTTGGTGTAATATATCGTATTTATTAAAGGAAGTTATAAATTAATTTTTTTTTTGAATGTTTTTTTAGTCGAGCTCGTTGCACTTGGTAATGAAGTTTGTTATTTGCAAACTATTGATAAAAATAAATTTACCGTGCATCTGAAAGATAGCAATTGCAAATTGACATGAACACACTGCAGGAAGCTATGGACTTATAGAAAAAGGGATATAAACTGAAGAACAACAGTAATAGTGACGCAAAGAGAAAGTGCCTTAAAAGAAAAGGGAAAGTCCTAAAGAACAAAGCAAAAACATGACAAAAATTAAATAGGAGTAACTATAAGGCTAGGACGAAGCTACAGTTCTATTTACGAATTCGACAAAATTTAGTAAATTTAGTTTAGATCATATTTCGTGTTAAAATATATAAATCGTTTATTCAGAACTTAGTAAGTTGTCTTTTATTAGATAAAGAAATCATAATCTTAACCCTGCTTATAACCATCTTGAAGTAAGGTCATATTTTTCAATGATAAATTTAAAATGTGAATAATTTAAGTTCTCATTGAAAAAATGGGATATATTATTTTTATTATTATTATTATTATAAGCTTATTGATCATTGCCTTCTTATATAAGTACATCAATATTATTTAGATTAATCATGTTAAATTGAGCGTATCATGATCCAACTTGGTTTTTAGCCCAAGTAAAATTTGGAAAGTTATTTACTAGTTTAACTCATTTTAACTACCTCAATTTCAATTCAATCCGCTCATTTAATTTGAAATTAAATCTAACCATTCCTTTGGATAGGAAAGTAGTTGCATATATAACTGTTGCAATAATCAAAGAGCTTCTTCTTGACTAAGAATAATAACAAAATTTTGAAATCTTTTTTTGAATTTAATTTGGGAGGGAAACAAATTCTCAACTACTACAGTTGTATACATTTAGGTGGGCTAATAAAACAGTGATATTAAGTTGTTTTGAAGGTGACATATTCATCGTGTTCTGCTGGCCAATTTTTTAAATTTCAAATAACAAAAATTTATTACTCCATTTATAATATAAACATGCATGAAGCTTCAAAAGATAAGACTTGTTTTTTTTGTTTGAATATAATTGAATAATTATTGAGAAATAAAGGGATAAAACAGTAACACTTTTGAAAATGTAGCTGTTGTTGCTCCAAAAAATTATAAAAGACCCATTCCTGTCAGAATTGTGTAACAAAGTTTATTCCTAACTTTTTGGAATTTCAATTAGCCCAATTTTTTGATATTTGATTGATCAAAGTATTTTTTCAATTGGAAATAGAGATAACAAGTTTTATCAATGATATTTCATGTCGATTGTCTCCCCTATCTCTAAACACTTCTCTGGAGCAATGGTGTGGGATTTATCCGAACCTAAGACTCTTTTAGGTGGGAAATTATATTGTATATACAAGATTAACGTTATTTTTTTATATTTATATTTAGATATTGAATTTTTTTGACTTCTTCATGTGTTTATTTAGCTTTCTACCCACCCCTCATATCACTTCATCCGTTCCGACTATAGCTCTAAATCCCTATAATGCTTCTCTAGAGTATATGCAAATGTTTTTGAATAATATTAAATGCTTATTTACCAAATATATATAAGAAAATAAGTAAAAAATTTACTTACTTTTCAAATTTCTATACATAAAAAAATGTTTCCTTATTGTGTGTTCAGTACGAAGGAAATTAATTTTTTTATGTTTAATTGGTTAAAATATCATTAAAAAATATTTTCTCTAGAAAACAAGTTATGAAAATAGAAAAAAATAATAATTCATAAGTAATACTTTAAGTTTATTGTTTCCCAACTCCTATCCCTTGATCATCCCCAACCCACGCCATCTTCGAACTCACTTCCCATCTCTCACTTCTATAATATTTTGCTAAATTACATATAAATATATTTTAAAATAATATTTTATAATTACTTAATGAATTTACTTATTTTTTAAGAATATATTTTTTCCCGCACCGAACACACATAATCTTTTTTCTTTTGCCTCCTCGATTGCCACATTGGATTCTTTGCATTGTGGTGCGAATCAATCTATTCAAGAAACATTCATTTCCCTTAACTTTTGACATCACATGATGAACCTTTATTTCTTGTCATATCAAATTTAATTTATTTATTTGTGCAAAGTAATTATTTAATTTTAATAAGTACTAACAATTTGATCATGCAAAATTTAGTTGGTCGCAAAAGAAAATAAATATAATCATGTATGCGTGATGCGACATTTGGTTAGCGATACTAACTAATTAATACGTTAATGGGCGACTCAGGAAGCTTCATTTCGGAACCTTATAAGGTTAGAAGTAAAGTATTTCGAGGTAGGCACATGAGCACAGAGAAGCATGGAAACTCTAAAAAAAAAAAATTGGAATCGTTCCCCCTCCCCCCCCCCCCCCCCCCCGCGACAACGGGGTAAATTATGAAATTATAATACATGTTTTGACAATATGAGAATCAACTATTTACAGATAAAAAAACTTTTTAAATAGATAATTTATGTATAATAATTTGTTTATTATTATTATTATTATTATTATTATTATTATTTTATTATTATTTTTTTAAAAAAAAATTCACCCAAATACCCGATGTTTATTTTGGATCCGATTAAATCTACAAATCCAAAGTTTCCGATTTAAAATTAAGAGGTAGTTATCACTTCGTCATAATCTTTATTGGTTCTTTATTACTCCTTCCATTTTAATTTGATATGAAATTTTAAAAAGTAAAAATAAATTTTGAATCTTATGATTTTAAATTAAAAACATTTAGACTATATCAAAATGTATTTTAATCTTATGGTCTAAAACATGTAATATGAAAAGTTAGAATTACGAAGTTGCAAAAAATTTGAAACGAATTAAGAAGAAAAAACGGACAAAGAAATTAAAACAGCTTAATGACAGTTCGGAGCAAATTCAGAGGTAATATATGAGTTAATGAGAATTCAATAACTTTCGATCAAATCTTATATATGTATTAAAACATGTACTAAATATTTATATTTCCATGAGGCAGAAATAAAATCGACATACGCTATATCATCATCCTCACATTCTACTGTGGAATTTCACTCATTATTGATGTTGTACTAAATATTCGACTGTAAATCCATTTATTATTTGTATCTTAACCTGATATAATTATTATTTTTTATAAACTTCAAATTTTGAATTCACAGTTATATAAATTATATTAAAAAATAATGTATTATACAGACGTAGTTGATACATTTTTTACTTTTAGAATTAAAATGCTTCTTCCTAGTCTCTTACTAGTTGATTCAAATATTTAACCACCTGCTCGACAAAAGAGTCATACAACGCGCTGAGAGAAAATGGATTCAAATGGGGTCCGGTATTAGGCTCGGAACTACGTAGCTCTAAAATTCTACAAATTCAATTCAAAGCAGCAGTTTTTCTTTCTTTTTTTCGTTGTTTGTATAAAGCAAATAAAGCGCTTTTCTTGCATTTCGTGGGGAGAGAGGTGAGTTGAGTTGAGGGGTGGGTGAAAAAAAGCAGAAAAAGAGGAATCAAGCAAGCCAACACTGAAGTCTTTAACACATTACTAGTACTTTGTAGTGTAATTTGTATTTGGTGAAGGGGTAGTAGTGTATACAAGAAGAAGATTACAGGAAAAAAAATTGAATCTTCATTTACTTGGGTGTCCTCGGTGAGGTTTATTATACTTTTTTTCAATCAGTTTAGATCTTGTTCTGAGCTCTGAATTCTTAATCTTGGGTTCTTTTAGAGAATTTGCTACTTGGAGTTTTGTTGGTTGTTGGGAATTTGATGTCTGGCCCCTCATTCTTGGGTTCTTTCAGACAATTTACTACTTGGGGATTTGTTGGTTTTTGGGGATTTGATGTCTGACCTTTCATTCTTGGGTTCTTTCAGACAATTTATTGCTTGGGGTTTTGTTGGTTTTTAGGGATTTTTGATGTTTAGGAATTCATTATTATCAAGATAAAGGTGTTTTCTTTAGCTGTTTGAACTAAAAAAATGGCGGCCGATGGAGCATTGTCTTTCTCGGTGACGTCTGTAGTAGAGGATGTTCTTCAGCAGCATGGTAACAACAGCCGATCAAGAAATCTTGATTTGGATGCCCGTAAAGCAGAAGAAGCTGGTAACTTCTGCTCCTTTGTGTCTTTTACTTTGTGGTTGATCATTAGTGATTAGGCTGTAGATTCAATGTAATTACTAGCGTGTTCATGTAATTTTATGAATAAATTGGAAATTTGAATTATCATCTCCAAATCATTGATGTTGAGTGATCTGATGATCCTATGTTTGAATTCTGTAGCAAGAAGGAGGTATGACGCAGCAGCGTGGATAAGAAAGATAGTTGGAATTGTGGGAGCTAAAAGTTTGCCAGCTGAACCATCTGAGGAAGAGTTCAGGTTTGGTTTAAGGAGTGGAATGATACTTTGCAATGTACTCAATAGAATTCAACCTGGGGCTGTGCCCAAGGTAATTTCAATCCAACCCCATCTACCTCCGAATCGTAATAAAGCAAATCAACCAATCAAACAATAATCCCTCAATACAATACTAGTAGAGATTGATCATTCAAAAAGGAAAATTTCAAGTTAAAGAAGATTCTTGATAAGGGATCTTTTTGTTGGTGGCTTTGAATTGTTGTTTTTCACTTCAGAGATTTGACCTTTATCATTGATCAACTACTGCAGGTTGTTGAAAGTCCATGTGACTCTGCAATTATCTCAGATGGACCTGCTTTGTCTGCATACCAGTACTTTGAGAATGTCAGAAATTTTTTAGTTGCTGTGCAGGAATTGGGGATTCCCTTGTTTGAGGCATCTGATCTTGAGCAGGTAAGTCTTAAGTGCATTTGATGGGGGTCCAAAGTAGTCTATAATCACAATGGGACTCTTAGTAAATTGAGTCTTAGTGTTGTTGTATAGGCATTGTTATGATTGTTATTGGAATTTCTATATAAGTATTAGAGTTGTTGAATGATACAGCTGCATTCTTGACAATTGTCAGGGAGGAAAATCATCAAGGATTGTGAATTGTGTTTTGGGACTTAAATCCTACAGTGATTGGAAGCTAGAAGGTGGTACCGGAGTCTGGAAATTTGGTGGAAATATAAAATCAAATGCATCAGTGAAACAAATTGTGCGGAAAAATTCTGAGCCATTCACAAATTCTTTGTCAAGGAGTATGTATGAGAAACCTATAAATGGTGCATGCATTGAAGCTGAAAAAAACAAAACGGTAGGTAACCTCTGCTTGACTGAGGAAAGCATTACATACATGTGTTGAGAATAATGAATTCAATGGACTATTCTTTAATCAACTCTTCTCCTTACAGTCCAGCTCTTCCTTGAGCATGCTTGTTCGTGCAATTCTAACTGATAAGAAGCCAGAAGAGGTTCCTAACGTAAGTTGAATTTATTAAGTTTGATTAACTTTCCGTTTACATTTTTGTAGGGTAATGTGGAAGCAATTCTGCAAAAGCCTCAATCGTTTCACTTGTTCCTACATTTTTCTCCAAATTACTTTCACTTGTTCAATCGTTTCAGCTGAAGTAGGGAGTGTCACACAAGCATCAAATGTGCTTAGACACAAAGAAAAGCAATCAAGTGAACTTAGACTAGTAGGAAATTGTATAACATTGTACTAACCTGAGGTTTTATTTCTCGTAAGATTGTATAACATTGAATTTTCTTTTTGACTTGATTGGAAATTATTCTCTGTCGGGGAAATTGGAGATGCGAAGTTAATTTACTATAGAGTGTACAAATGACCTTGTTGTCTGGTAGACACAAAGAAAAGCAATCAAGTGAACTTAGACTAGTAAGAAATTGTATAACATTGTACTAACCTGAGATTTTATTTCTCGTAACATTGCATAACGTTGAATTTTCTTTTTGATTTGATTGGAAATTATTCTCTGTCGGGGAAATTGGAGATGCGAAGTTAATTTACTATAGAGTGTACAAATGACCTTGTTGTCTGGTAGAATTTAACTCTGGACCTTGTAGTCCTTGGAACCCCAGCCTTGTCACTCAGGCTTTTCCTTGTTAGCTTGACATCTGAAAAATATTGAGTTTCTTCATTCTTGATTTTACTTTAAATCACGTGTGTTTATTTAATTCACAAGTTCAATATCCTTTGGTTCCTCGTTACCAGAAATCTTGATCCTTCTGCATTAAAAGCAATGTACACGATTAGCTCTTCAGATATGGTTGATGTCCTCTCTGATGACTTTTAAATTCTTTTTATCTGGTATTTGTCACAACAACTCGTGAAAGTCAAGTCCTGCACCAGAATTTTTTCTGCATAGATATTATCTAGACATTGTCTTAACTAGAAAAACATTTTCCTTAATCATTTACCTTAAAGATATAACATCTTTGTTTCATTAACCTATGATAGGCATGTGGTGGTAGAACTTCCTGCATAGTACAGACTCATGCAGTTCACCACCTGTAAACTGCTGGAGAGTTATTAGCTATTATCTGTGATTTTATTTGGTATCTAGTGCCATTTGTTCTAAACTCCAGCAATGTTCTGCATGCTACAGCTTGTGGAGTCGGTGTTAAATAAGGTTGTTCAGGAATTTGAGCATCGTGTTGCAAGCAAAATTGAACTGGTAGGTTTATCAATATTCATCTATCTGTTCAATTACAAGATTATTCATTGTTGAAGTTGGATTATAACTTCCCTATTAGTCACTATTGATTCAGTGCTCTCAGTTTTCTCTTTCCATTTTTATGCTTGGATAAACTTCTTTTACTGACTCCATCCTTTGATTCCTTCTTACAATATCTACTTCTACACAAGTGAAAAGAAGTAGGAACAGTTACTCTACTTTCTTTATGTTATTTACATGTGTCATCTTATGCTCTGACACACCATGTAACATCCTTCCATCAGAGTAAAGAAACTACAGATTATTCAACTGGTTCTTGTGGTAACAAATCCCTCGTGAGACATACTTCTGATAGTGCAAAGGTGAGGTATCTAATTTACAATATCCAACTGTTTTAATTAGAGAAGTATAATTTCATGTCAAAAGACATGATCCCTCCTACTTGCAATTTTTTCTTCCTTCTCAATCAGGTTGACCAAAGGAACGTGACCCTAGAGAAGAAAGTGGACTCCTTGCCAGATGAAGAACTTGAAAGAAGATACGTGAAGCAATACAACATTGTTGACCAACAGCAAAGAGACATTAAGGTAAGCATTGAAGATCGACAGGCATGATTAGACCCTTAAACATGGAAAAATTAATTTCTCCCCTATATTCTTATGAGCCTTACTGTCCTATTGTAGAACCTGAAGCAAACTCTTTCAACTACGAAAGCGGGTATGCAGTTCATGCAGATGAAGTTTCATGAGGAAATGCATAACATTGGTAGGAATATTGCACAATTCTTTATTTTTTTTGGTTGTATGGTGTGGGGATCTCATGGGTTTATGTGGATTCCTTGATTGGTGTTTCCACCTAATTATATCTTGCATTATAGGCATGCACATAAATGGCCTAGCTCATGCAGCTTCTGGTTATCATAGAGTTCTTGAAGAAAATCGCAAGCTTTATAATCAAGTTCAGGACCTTAAAGGTGACATTCTTATGTGTTGGACCGCGTCATCGTGTCTTTCTTCATCTCTTACTCAAGCTTTGAACTGAAGGTTGTCTGTTTTTGCTTGATTAGGAAGCATAAGGGTTTACTGTCGAGTAAGACCCTTTTTGCCCGGGCAATCTAATTCTGCTAGTTGTGTGGATCACATAGAAGATGGTACCATTACAATTAGTATTCCATCAAAGAATGGCAGAGGGAGAAAGTCTTTCAACTTCAATAAAGTATTTGGATCTTGCTCAACTCAAGGTAAATGTCAAACATAAAAGAGCATCTAATATTGTATCTGAAATTATTGGTAAAATGGTATTTATGTTTACCTTTTATTAAGATTGGAACTGTACTTTTAATTCTGTTATCCCTCAGCTTTCTTCAGTGATTTCCACTTCTTAATTTTTGGTAGGCGAAGTATTTTCTGATACGCAACCACTGATAAGATCAGTTCTTGATGGCTATAATGTCTGCATTTTTGCTTATGGCCAAACAGGATCAGGAAAAACCTACACAATGGTTAGTTAAAGAAATGTATTTCCATCACAAGTAAAGTCTTATTCTCTCTGTTGTATGTGCTAAGAAGCTCTTTTGCGGTATTCAGACAGGACCTAACAATCTCACCGAACAAAGTCAAGGAGTAAACTACAGGGCTTTAGGTGATCTATTCCTTCTTGCAGAACAAAGAAAGGATACCGTCCACTATGATGTGTCTGTGCAGATGATCGAGATATACAATGAGCAAGTTAAGGATCTCCTAATTTCTGATGGTGTAAATAAAAGATATCCTTCTCAATATCTTGTCACTTGCATTTTAACGATCTTTACTATTCTTCTTCTGGACATATTGTATGTTTGGCAATAAAACATTCTTATATTTAGAACTATTTAAGTAACTTTAATACAACATGTTCATTCTCAACCCCGTCGTGCTTAAGCTTCCTGCATTCCTTAACCTAAAATTACGTTAGAAATACGTAGTGCTTCTCAAGGACTAACTGTACCAGATGCAAGCTTGATTCGTGTGGCTTCAACTTGTGACGTTATCGATCTGATGAATCTAGGGCAGAAGAATCGTTCAGTGGGTGCAACAGCACTCAATGACCGTAGTAGTCGCTCTCACAGGTTTGAATGCCAAATCTTTTCTCTCTTAATTTACTTTCTATTGCTTCGTAAGAAACTTGTAGCAGAGATGCTAACTTGTCTGGTCTTGAATGTGCAGTTGCCTAACAGTGCATGTTCAGGGAAGAAACTTGGCTTCTGGAGCTATTCTTCGTGGTTGTATGCATTTGGTTGATCTTGCAGGAAGTGAGAGAGTGAACAAATCTGAAGTAACAGGAGATAGACTTAAAGAGGCTCAGCACATTAACAAGTCTCTTTCAGCTTTGGGTGATGTTATCTCTGCTCTTGCCCAAAAGAATGCACATGTCCCGTACCGTAACAGCAAACTTACACAGCTTCTGCAAGACTCACTAGGTAGGATATAAGCTAAATCATGGAACTCGATTGTTCTTGTGACTCTCTTCTTTCTGTCTAGTAAAGATTGCTTTTTGGGATGTGACTTTCTTGTAGGTGGGCAAGCCAAAACTTTGATGTTCGTTCACATTAGCCCTGAACCTGAAGCAGTAGGAGAAACAATTAGCACACTTAAATTTGCAGAACGTGTTTCTACTGTTGAACTAGGCGCCGCACGAGTAAATAAAGACTCTACAGATGTCAAAGAGCTCAAAGAGCAGGTTTTTCTTTTTTCCTTTTTATTGCTCTCTCTCTAGTATAAAAAAATATTCCTAGTATAGATTGGTTTGTTCTCAAGGACAATATCTTGGTTTTATCAGATTGCAACTCTGAAAGCAGCACTAGCGAAAAAGGAAGAGGAGTCGGTCCCCATGCACCATAAGGTAATGAGCAGTCCATGTGGCATGCAGTCATCACCCATTCAATCCAACCCACAGAAAAGAGAAATTCTAGCGGATTCAAATATCCAGAGGAGACCAATGGACGATGTAGGCAACATAGAGGTAAAGTCTTTAGACTTGGCTGTCTCTGTAAATGCAATTATATCGAGGTCTTTTAGTGTTTAGTGGTGTTCTAGCTCAAACAATAAATAGATGTGGCAATACTTGGAAGAGCACGAGACTTGAATAAGCTTATATCAAAACTAGAGGACAAGATACCATTAGTGAATCTTTTTTATGATCATCCATTTTGATGTGGTTCTAATATGCAAAGACCTTGATTGACATCTACTAATGTGCAGATATCTAGTAATTCAGCATTCAGACAAAAGAGGCCAAGCTATGATCTTGATGAGTTACTTGGAAATTCCCCTCCCTGGCCACCAGTCAACATTCCTTGTGAAAACTACATAGGATACGATAAAGACATGGGCACAGGTGAGTGGGTAGACAAAGTCATGGTGAACAAACAGGACTCTATCCATGGTGTGGGGAAGCCCTTTGGATATTGGGAATCTGAAAATGGCATGTCTGATGCCTTTGCTCAGAAATATCTTTCAGAATCATCTAAATTGTGCCAAGAAAAATCAAGTAATCTTTTCCCATTGAGTGACCACTTTGACATCACTCCTGCTGATGAGCTGGAAGAATTTGATGCTACGACTAGTGATTCGTCTGAGCCAGATTTGCTTTGGCAATTCAATAATTCCAAACTAAAAAGTTTGACCAATGGGAATGAGTCAAAGATCCAGAGATCAAATCCAAAGCATGCGAAGAGCCCAGAAACAAGGTAGTCTCTCGTTCACCTATTTATTTTGCACTTCAAAAGTAACATAATAGTTAATCAATCAATCAACTACATTTCAATCTCCAAACTAATAAGGGTCAGTCATAAGAATCCTCCATAGTTGTTCTACTCTATTTGGTCTCAGTTCATCTTTAACATTTCGTTTAACTGATTGTGGCAGGACCATGCCTTACAAAGTAGGGCCTTCACCATCACGAAAGACAAATGGAATTGGCCACACACCTCAGCGGAATGGGAGGCACGCCATGCCAACTGAAATTAAGCGAAAAGCAGGAAACAGGAAGTAGGAGGGATGTATTGTGGCCAAGCTGTTTCCAATTCTTTTATTTTTTTTGTTATTATTTCGGAGGGTGTATGAGAGAGTTGTTTTTGCTTTACTAACAAAGTCTCTCTGGCCTATTTGATTTTTCCCTTCAAAATTTGTAGTTTGATTTATCTGAAAAGGCAATAATTCCGTTGCGTGTAATTTTTACATCATTAGATTTGTAGAGATCAATTTGTACTTCCATATAACATTTGTGTCACAATTGAGGATTTGACATGTACATTTTGCACATATTCAATTTAGTTTGGTGGTGCTTTATAGTAAAAAACTGAAGTTGATTATGAAACCATTAATTTTCTCTGATTCTTACTTTTGTTGATGTCCTGGCTGTACAGACTATTATCACATAGTGGGAAACAATTTTGTCCAAGGTATGTTCAATGATGATAACATTGTGATTCACCCTTAACCAGAGGTTTTGGGTTCGAGCTCCGGATATGAAAAAAAATCATATTGGGAGCGGCACTCCCAAATGGGCCCTACAGTGTGTTATCTGGATTTAGTCGGGACTCCAGAAGGATGAAAGTTGTTAACTTTTAAATATTTGGAGAATGTTTTCTGCCAAGAATAATATTTTAAGAATGTAATATAATTTTGAAACATAGTTTAAGAATGATTTTGGGTAAACACTCAAAATTTGAGCTACACCCAAGGTAAGGAACGTACAAGGGGTCAATGAATGAAGTGAAAACTGCTCAAAAGTAAGCAAATTGAGTGGTGTGTGTATATGGGTTCAAATTATAGCAAAATGTGTTCGAGCGCATCTCAACTAATTTTACGAGATGCCTGTCACCTCTCACCAACAACAGGTACCAGGTAACTCTGTTCATCAAAGCTAGGACAAATGGAAAGAATTACCTAGTATTTTTATTTTCATTGGGATTCAAACTTGAAACCTCATGGCTTTAAACTACTTCATTGACTACTTGGTCACACCCTTGGGTGCGTTATTCGGAATTTATCCTATTGAAAAATAACAATAACAACGTATCCAAGTGTAATTCAGGATTTGAAAATGGTGGTGTGCACACAACCTTACCCCTATCTTATGAAAGTGAAGAAGTTGTATCAGATAGACACTTGACTCAAATAAAAAAATATAAAAGACAAGTATGTCAAACGAATACAATAACAAAGAAATCATGCTAAAAACAATTATGAAGAGAACAGTCACAACGCTAGAAAAAAGAAGAAGAGATAACTGAAGCAAATGAAACAACTCGTAATACTAAATTTGAAGAATAAGATAATAAGAAAGTAATAATAACAATACTAAAAATGAAACTAGACATTGTTCGACCTACTAACCTTCTATCATAATCCTCCATATTTTTCTATCTAGGGGCATGTCCTTAGGGTTGGGCATTAGGTCAGTTTAATTCGATTTTATAAATTTCAGTTCAATTTTTTGATTTTTGATCCAAACCAAACTGAAATAAATCCAGTTCGATTTGGTTTTTATAATTTCAGTTCAGTTTATTCCGGTTTGATTTTTGATTTGTTGCTAACTTTTTATTATTTCGAAAAATACACTACTAGCAAACAACGCATCTCCAGAAAAGCTTTTGTTTGAAAATCCGACAACTTATGCTATTCCTCAATAAACAATAAAGCAATGGTACAAACATTTTCAATTACAAATAAAAGCAAGAATAAGTTAAAAACAAATATGAGAACTTGGGATTTCAATTTGATTTTTAAAGTAATTTGGAATTGGGTTAGGATGTGGAGTGGCACTGTGGGCATTGGAACAACGGAACCGGGTCACTCCCAGTTACAATGGTCAATGGGCTCAGCCTGTATATACAAGTATACAACTATATTAAATATTAATTTTTCGATTAATCAAATTTAATTAATTAAAAATCGAAAACCAAATCGAATAACTGAAATTTTGAATTTCAAACCAAAATCGATCGTTTAAATCGAAAAGTCAAAATCAAAATTTAATAAAAAATCAGTTCGATCGATATTTTCGATTTGAATCAAAATATGCCCAGCCCCTACATGTCCTTGCTATAGTGCATGTGAGTCATGTCAAGTGTAATAACTTTTTCTCAAGGTCGTTTGGTAGGATGTATAAGAATAATGCTAAATGTAGTATATTAGTAATGCTTGCATAGAATTTGCAGGAATTATCTCGAGCATTGTTTGATTTGGTGTATTGAAAAGAACATGCATTGCATATTTTTTATTTTTCGTGTGTTTTATCCTATGTACATTTTGGTGATATGACTTCCGGTCGATTTCTTTTTTGGAAAAACTTTATGGGACCCTTCGTAATGAGTTGGGAGAACAGTACGGAAGCCTTAGCAATATTCATAGAATTTTTGGGCATTTAGGATCCATTTAATAGGAATTAATTGATTTTCTTAGTTTTCGTGTGTGTTAGCTCATGAATATTTTGGTAATATGGCTTCCGCTCGATTTCTTTTGAAAAAAACTTTATAGAATCCTACATAATGAGTTAGGGAAGTAGTAAGTGAAACCTCAACAACTTTCACGACATTTTGGGCATTTAGGAGCAATTTAATAGGAATTAGAAGATTTTTTCAGTTTTTCGTGTGTGTTTGCCATGAATACTTTGGTGATATGGCTTCCGTTCGATTTTTTTTGAAAATTTTTATAGGACCCTCCCTAATGAGTTGGGGGAGCAGTACGTGAATCCTCAGCAATTTTTAGGACATTTTTGGGGTTTTAGGAGTCATTTAATAGAAATTAGGCGATTTTTTTAGTTTTTTCTGTGTATTAGACTATGAATATTTTGGTGATATGGCTTTCCATCGATTTTTTGAAAAAGCTTTTTAGGATCATTCGTAATTTTTTGGGGGAACAGTACGTGAAGCCTCAATAATTTTTTCGGCAGTTATGAGTCATCTAATAGAAATTAGACGATTTTCTCAGTTTTTCTTGTGTTAGCACATGAATATTTTGTTGATGTAGTTTCCAGTCAATATTTTAAAAAAAACTTTATAGGTCCCTCCACAATGAGTTGGGGGAGCATTACGTGAAACCTCATCCATTTTCACGGCATTTTAGAGCGTTTAGGAGCCATTTAATAGGAATTAGACTTTTTTTCTTCAATTTTTTTGTGTGTGTTAGCCTATGAATATTTTGGTGATATAATTTTTGATGGATTTTTTTAGAAATTATTTTTATAAGACCCTCCGTAATGAGTTGGGGAATAGTATGTGAAGTCTCAACAATTTCATCTGCATTTTTGTGCATTAGGTTGTCCATCAACTAATCACAAGCTTCAATGACATGGTAACGTTACAAATGATTATTCAAAAAATTGTTAATGGATCAATAAATAATTGAATCTCAAATCCTAAATTAGTTAGAAATTTGATTATAAGAGACCTATTTACCCATTTACCAAAACCTTTCAATCACCATCTTAAATCATAAATAAATTTCTTCGTAACTAATTTCTGCATACTAATACATACATAACTCTAATCAACTACCAAATTATCCCAATCCAAACCGTCAACAAGAAAGTTTATAAGATGCAAGAAATTTCTAGAAGAAAACGGTGACCACATAATCCCTCCCTCATAGGAACACCACATACACATTTTCCTCAACTTGCATAATTTGTGAGTATAACAATACTTTCAGAAATCCAAACAGTTTCTAAAAGTAGTAATAAAGATCTAGAACCTTCTTATGAATAAATTTTCCTTCTAGGCTCATGTGATTTTTGTGATTATTATTAAATTCATTTCTTGCATCCACCAAAACCTAAACAAAGTAACCACTTTTTTTTTTCCTCGTACGCTAAAACCAAGTGAGTAATATATTATAGTATTATATTCACCAACAAAAAAAAAAAGATTTTCCTTTTTTTTTTTGTTTCAAGAAAATGGAAATTGTGTCCAACAACAATATTGGAGGCTCCTGCTACTATGATGTTCTTGGAATCTGTAAACAAGCCTCAGATTCTGAAATTCGCTGTGCTTACAAAATGCTTGCTCTGGTAGTCTTTCCCTCCCCCGATTTAAGCGTTTTATTTTTCTTTTTAGTCTGTTATTGAAAATATATATATATATATATGGCTAGAGGTAAGTTCAAAATTTGAAGTTTATGATTTCTTATAAGATATCATGTTTTAAAAAAATAAATTTTTATAAATATCTAGCATCCGTGTGACTATAGATTATGGAAGTAGATTTTTCAAAAAAAAAAATTGAAAAGTGGAAATATTGTTTGTTCTTGAAATTTGATGAGTTTTTCATGTTTCAAAAACTGACCTAAGCCAATTTTCGAGTAAATTTCACTATAACACATAAAATTTTAATATTTTTTTTAAAGAATTATTTTTTAACAAGATTTTGAAAACTCATTTTTTTACAAGTGTTAATTAAAATTTATGGTCAAACGCTAACCGAGTAGATTTCTCATTTCTTACTACATATATACAAAGGGTTCAGGGCAAAAGTTATTAAGTTTTCGTGAATTGATATATGAACGTCTAGATCTAATCATGTCTCTTTCTTATATTTGATAACTCTTCAATATTTTACGTATTTAAGATTACAAAATTTTGTTTCCTTTTTTGTGTTGTGCTTTATCTTACTTCTCTTTTGATTTATGTTTTATTTTGTGTGTTGTTTGAAGAAATGGCACCCAGATAGATGGATGAAGAAGGATCCTTGCATTAGGGGAGAAGCTAAACATAGATTTCAACAAGTTCAAGAAGCTTATTCTGGTATGTGAATTTACCTTCTTAACCTCCTCCCCACCAAATTAATGCTCTTTACATGTAACATGTCAAGCTCATTGGTATGTGCTTATCGTTCGTTTTGGCCTAATAGACCTTATCTATTTTTCGGACACAAGCTTAAAATCATATTAATGAGCAAAGTATCACGTGAACTTGTATTATGTTTTATATAACATTTCACTTTTCTCTTATTTTCATGCGTATGATTTGTCAAATATATTATTTGCATCCCCTAAATTACTTTGTAATCAACATTACTAGCTCGTTCTCATTAGTCTGCCCTCAGTCATTTCATAATCTGGGTATGTGTATATATGTAAAAGAAATAGTACGAAAAATTTGATAAATGTTAAATTTGGAAAGTGCAAGAGGTTTAATCCCTGACGATTGAATCCATCAAATTAAAATTCTAATTCCGCTTCTATTTTATATAACCATATATGTCTGGATTGACCATATACTATCCATCAATTTGCAGTTCTCTCAGACAAGAGGAAGAGATCACAATATGACATTGGGTTGCTTCACCTCATGGGAGATGATACTGATGTTGATAAAGTCAGTTTCTTTCTTATTCTGACTTATTTCAGCTCTAATTAAATTATAATTCCTCCATTCACTTTTAACATATTAAGAGAAAAACATTTTTTCGTCTTTCATATTTTATCCTTAACATTAACTACTCAATATGTACTTTATTTATTGTTTTTTAAGAGAAGTGCAAGAAGAAAAGTAAAAGTGAACGGAGGGAGTAGTATATATATAATAACTAGAATTTGCTATTGATTGTGCAAAGAAGAACTAATTACTTATATGTTAACAGGGATTCTGTGAGTTTATGCAAGAAATGATAACAATGATGGAAGCTGAGAAATCTAAGGTAATTTTCCTTAAGTACCTTTTTTTTTTTTCTGGTTTCATATATTTTAGTATTTGCAATAAGTTGGTGATTGAAATTTGTAACAGGGAGCAAACACAATGGAGGAACTTCAAAAGCTGTTGTTAGACATGAGGGGTGAATTTGATAAATTTTCAGATTTTAATTTCTGCTTTGATGAATCCCTTCATGGCCATATGCCCAAAAAAAGACGTGTATATCAACCTTGATTATGTACATTTATTTTCTTAGTAATTCTAAAGTTGCAAAAGTTACAAATTGTCTGAAGTTTGGGATATTGATTGTGCAAGCTAACTTTTGATATGCGACTGCAGCTGAAGGGGTATGATAATGTAGACTGTCTAATTGACCTAATGCAAGCATTAATGACTGTTTTCACGTCTCAAACCCGTAACTTATAGATCACACAGAGACAACTTTACCGTTATTCCAAAGTTCCCCTTCTCGAAGAAAGCTCCTAGTTACCAATAATTCATTGTATAGTTTGAGAATACTGCACAAATCCTGTTTCCTCTTCCTTAAGCTGGAGGAACTAGTAAGCTGAAGTATTTCAACATTCTTCTGGATTACCTTTGCAGGAACAATCAGCAATGGCTACAAGCTCACGAACCGTTCAATTGTTCAATCAGTAGGATTGAATGAGACAAAACTCGCAAACAGTTCAATTGTTCTGCATTACAAAATTTCCCTCATGATCTTCAAATGTTTGGGCTGAGATCTCGAGAACCAAAGAAGGAACAATAGGCTTTGTATGTTTAAATCAAATGGCTAGAACTTTTATTGCAACAATGACAATCAACAATAACACCCCTTCAACCATATAAGCATTAAACAATCTTACTGCAATCTCCATAGACCCAATTTACAAATGTAAGACAATTTCGTAAAAAGAAAAAATCAAATGAAGAATGACATGAGCAAGGAACAACGTATCTGAATTTACTGAACTACCAAAACTTTTCTTACACATGAATAAAAGAAACTGATGCTGTACACATGAACAATCAGCTGCTGCGTTGAAGAGAATGCTCACCAGAGTTTTTGACGTTGACTTGGTAAACCATGAGACCGAAGATTCTGACTTGCATCTTATTGGAAGATTGTACACCAGAACCAGAACAAGAACAAGGTATGTGCCTCGTTGCTCAGGTTCAATGAATGAATAGTAGTTCCCATCGGGGTAGGGGATTATAAAACTGCAACTTCAGTATATGGGTTTGGAAGAGCAAAACAACTGGAAAATGAGCCTTGAAGCTCGGGACATGGTTCAGGAAACACATTTTCAGAAGAACCTGATATATTAGAGCATAGCCATGGTGTAGAAGGGCCGGATGCAATGGAGAAAGAGATATTTGATAAACATATGGAAGTGAAGGGGGATTCAGATAACCCGGTGAAATTGCCCGCAATGGAGATGTTTGTACCAATAATGTCCTCCAAGGTGATGCCACTAACTGTAGGTAACGAAGAAGGATCATATTTCTCATCTGGATGTGAATCAGAGTAACCAGTGGCCTTGATTCCAACTTGCACATTTTTCATGATAACATTTGTAACGAGAATATCTTTAATGTAACCACCTCTTCCTCTTGCTGTCTTCAGCTCAATCCCGAAAAGGGAGTCATGTAGAGAACTATGCTCTACAAGCACATCGGAGATACCACCAGACATCTCACTACCAAAAGCCACACCAGAACCTGCAGCTGACTGTAACCTCACCCATCTAATGTGGACATTTGAGGTAGGTTTCCCATAGGAAATCCCATACTCATCCCAACCACTTTTAAGAACGATAGCATCGTAACCCATGCTAATGTTGCTGTTTTCAATGCAGACATGCTCAGAAGAATCTGAAAAGTGGACAGAAGGTTGCAAGTTATGTGAGTCTAGATTTACCAATCCTTCTTTTTTGAAGAAAAAAAATAGGAACAAGGGGAACGATATACGTGTTTTCACAAAACATCAGGCCTAATTATTTCACATCAGCTCAATAATTATTTCACATCAGCTCAAAGACAAATCTATTCCGGGCTCATGTACCAATCATAAGAATATTTACTCAGGGATGAGGAAAAATGGCTACTTCGGCTTTATTTGCCCAACTAAAATCTAGAAAAATGTGTGTCTATGATACTAAAGGAAACTTGTGTGATCAGAACTCAGTTTTGAGCAGTATTTGGAGAGCTAGCATTTAATCTTTATGAACAACCAAATTTTTAATCCTAAAAATGTTGTTTTGCGTTGCTTGAGGAAGCTTTCTGATGTCAGATAAATCAAAGCTGTATTTGAAGACCTATGAATACTTAACTGGTGAACATTTAAGATTACAGCTTTTAATTAGCTTGGACATTTAAAACAAATAAGATTAATGATTTCTTTTGACCAACCTGGGACAATCCCATTGGTGAGCGGGGAGTCTTGTGGAGAATAAACCGTTAAGTTCTGAATGACCACATTACTGCAAAACATGAAATTTTCTCAAGGATTAGCCAAACTCAGATCTTACCACAAGCAAAAGTAGATGAAACACTAAGCTCTATACAGATAAATCACGTTACCTGCAATATGCTGGACGGATGTTCCAACCCGGAGCATTCAACAAGGTCAAGTTCGAAATAACAACATTTCTGGAGCTAACAAACTCTACTAGGTGTGGTCGAGTGTAATTTAAGGAATGGGAATTAAACTTCTCCCACCAAATAGAGCCCTGGCCATCGATAGTACCATTATTACCTGCAGAATTGTTTAGAAATAAGCAGGTTGCATAAAGGTACAATAAAGAGAAACATAAAATTAATAAAACCACTCAATGAAGGAATCCCTGCCTGTTATTACAACATCAGCTAAATTATTTCCCGAGATCAAGCTGCGGTATCTTCCATATTGTGCCTCAATACCTCGGCCATAAGATGGTAAGGCTTCAACTACATCCCAATGAGCAAAATCCTGAATATTGAATGGACAAAAAATTTACCATGATGTGAGCTAAAATGATTATAGATCTAAATTGAGGGATAAAATTTGAACCACTTATCTAAACCATCATAATGCAGCTAAAACTGTCATTACCAAAATTTGAGTCATTCCATTTGTGACAACAAATTATATAGTTAACCTTTCTATTGGAGTTGTCATTTATATGTCAAGAATTCATTTTCTTTGTGAAATAATAAGCCATAGATCCTAATTACAAAGTGCCAATGTATCTCATCATTGAAACCAATGGTTGACGATCCTATTATATGATGCTGAAATTGTTTTAGCTTTGTAACTAGGCTGGTCTTTTATCTAAAACAAAAAAGATATGATTACAAATTCAATGACAACACTCAGACAAAGTTCAGAGGCTAACCTCGGATGCTAGAATAACAGCATCTTTTTCTAGAAACAGTGTAAGGTGGCTAGTAAGATTGATGCTTCTAGTCAGCCACTTGCCAGCAGGAACATAGAGTTGCGCTCCGCCCTTGTCAGCAAAGGACTTGAGATAGAAAATAGCATTCTGAAATGCTACAGTATTCATAGTTTTTCCATCACCAACAGCCCCAAAGTCCAACACTGACACACTGTGAGGTCTGGGTTTCAAATGTTTATTGTACTTGCATTCTCCGTCGAATTGAGCTTCAATAATTATTATACAGTGACTGAACACCAACAGCAAAAGTAGCACTGCCTGAAAACAAAATCAAAGAGAAATGGTAAGTAATTCACTATCCAGCATCTTACTGAATTTCTAAACTTTCACTATCATGTAAGCTAATAAAATCTATGTTGTGGCCTAATATATTTGCCAGTTCCCTAATCAACATCTCGGAGATACATTGTCATGGTTCCACCCTAACATATTTTGGCAGAGTTTCACTGTTAGCAGATCTCACAAAGAGAAAATTCAGGTTTTTGACTGCTGTTTTATTATTTTTCACATTCGTTCCGGGAAAAGAAAATCTCCACATTGAAAAAGTTCTAATCTTTACCCATATTCAACACAGAAAACTGCTGAGATTAACCAACTACACATTTAAAAGCTGATATGACAAAGGAGCAGGAAATACCAGTAGAAAGAACACAATTAGATATTCTTTTCCTTTTATAGAAAAAGTTTTCAACTTGATTAGTAACCAATAGATAGAGACTTCATTGGAGCACAAAACACTGAGCACTTGCAGTACTTGATAAGTGTTAAGTTCAAATGAGAATGAAAAGATAGAGTGTGAATTTATAACTTGGTCAGCTTTCATAATTTCTGGCACCATTAGTGATTTCCCATTCAGATCCCTTCTACCAGGAATGATGTGCTAGAAGACAAAACAAATTTCACTTCTTTCCCCTGATGGGTAGGAAAATAAAGTGTAAAAATCAAAACTTTATGATTGCAAAGAACATCCAAACAAATCTTGAATCCAACAAATTCTTGTCTTGAATAGACAATGTAGACAAAAACATTAACCATCCCAGTTGGATAATACAAGAGATCAATCAAATCTCTACAAGAAGCTGTTAGTTAATCCAATTCAGAGCACAGATACTAAGTTCTACCCACCCCCACCCCTTCAGCAAGGAAAAGAAGTGAAACCAATTGAACCAAGAATCAATTTTGAAGCACAAATATCACAATCTATTAAACACCCACTAATTTTTCAAGTGAAAATGTTAAATTGAACACATGGAAATCAAGATTTAGTCAAAGAATAACAAACACCCTCAGTTAAAAAAAAACAAGAACACAAAAATGGAAAAATAAATAAACCAACGTACTTACTAGCCTCTTCATGATTGTGTTCTTCTCTGACATAGTGACATTCACAAATCTTGAACCACCCACCCCCTCTTCTCCTAAAAAGCTTAAAACTTGCATAACCAAAGTGAGAAGAGGGAGGATGAAGAAGGGAAGGTAGAGAAGAGAAGAGAAGAGAAGAGGGTGTTTGTAATTGTATGATAGATGAGAGAGTGGCAATTAAGGGGAGAAAAATAATAAAATATATTCACTCCGTCTCAATTTATTTATCTAATTTTGACTCGATATTAAATTTAATAGAATAATAACAACTTTTGAATATTTTGTTATGATCTAGACAACCTTTAATCACGTTAAGTTTAACATGTTAACAAAAAATAAATTTAACTAAAAAAATATCGTTAAATTTAATTGGAGCTACTAATATAGTACTACTTCTACCAATAGAAAACGATAACGGGTGGCAAGTGAAAGGGACAGCGAAGAATTAGAAAACGACAGCTCTTCATCTACACATATTATTACTATTTATTATTTATTAACACTAATAAAATAAAACACAATGAATATGAACAATTTATTTTGGGCTCATTTTTGTATATATCGTATTATAACAAATAATGGAAAGAAAGTACTCCTAGTACAGAATAATTAATATTTAATTTATGTAATTATTAGCCATTAATCACTCTGTAAATTTATTTTAATTTTTCTAACGGACATTGCCGACACTCAATCAGCAGAATAACAAACGGCAGAAGAGCAGTTCGAGGCATTGACTGTGTAGCTACTACAGTTACAGTTAAATTGGCGCATGACTTTTGGTCATAATACGAAGCAATTAATAGGTTCCTAACTCTCCTAGTAAAGAAAATTAAGCTTTTCGTTTATTTTCACTTTTTCATGTTGAATTTACTTATTTTAAGAAATAGTGATTAATATAAATTAATGTATAGTCTTAGCTCTTAGGTCTTAAAAAATGATTTGGATTGATGTGTTAAAAGTAACAAGTGAAAATCTATTTTTGAAATATTAAATATGTAAAAGTGAATAAAATTTTAAAAAATAACTATTTTATCCTAAGAGGATAGCTTAATGGTAAATAATTATTCAGATTTAAAGATTACACCAAATCGTATTAATATTACCATAGCTAAAAACGATTATATATTTAGGAGTTTGCTTTGTTACATGAAGTAGGTGTTTGCTGTGGGTATTAACTAAATACAGGATCAACTTAGATCTTCTATTATCTATTTCATATAAAATGTGAGATTATAATTTCAAAATTAATATTATTTTGAATCAAATAATCTTTTATTGGTTTAGTATAAATACTATATGTGAACACATTTATTTTTCGTCATAATTATATTGTTAAGAAATTCAATTACGTCTTTTTTGGGAAATTTTTATTCTGCATCTTCACTTTTAATCAAAAATCTCAAATGAATTTTTAAAGTTATGAATGAATCTAAATTAATCGAGTCAATGAATATTAGACATCACATTTAGCTCGTTATATCTAATTTTCTCCACTTTGTTTTTTTGATTTTTTGGTAATAATGCTAGTTAGGTTAGTTTTCTCGAGTGTAATTTAGTTATTTCATCGAATTTTTATTACATTATGGGGTGTTTGATTAGCAGATTAAATTATTTTGGAATTATAATTTTGAAATTATGGTCTTGAGATTAATTTATCCCACTTGAGAGGTGTGGTAAAAATAATCTCAACTTTGGTAAGATAAGTTTGGGATATTCATAATTAAGTTTGACATTAAATTTATATTGTATTTAATCGATAACACAAATTTAACAGTGATAAATTCATAGTAATTTCAATCAAATATAATATAAAATTAATTCCAAACTTAATCTTGGAATAGTCTTATTTATCCCATATACCAAATGACTTGTAACATTATGCTATCTCAATTTACGTTCTACAATTTTAATTTCAAAAGTCAAACAATTTAATTTTTATCATTAATTTTAATATGAAATCTTTAAATTTTTTTAAAATTATATTTATATATTTGAAAATAGCATAAAAAATTCTATAACTTAATCTTATAAGTTATGATTAAATACTTAGTTATTTGAATTTTGAATTTTAAAAAATGTCAAATAAATTAATACGGAGCGAGTAATATATGTATGGAATAAGTAGTATAGTTGGGGTCCTTGTGAAGAGGATTGCATGTGGTTGATGAGAAAATAGTAGGGAGCCCACATCAATGATGTGTGGGAAATGCAAGGCTGGCATCACTGAGAGTGCCAGATCATATGGGTCGCGGGCTGGATCCCCACCCACCCAAGTGGGCCCTTTGTCTTCTTCTACACAAATGACCCAATAGCCCTGCTGTTGTGGTCCTCCTTGTCTCTTCTGCTCCCTTCAACTCAATCTAGCAATTATTCCCACTTTTTTTATTCTTTTTTTTATATATATAATTTATAACAATAATAAATAAATAAATATTCTTTGTGCTTTTCCAGTTAGTCTTATTTTGTTAGCATCTCTTTTTCCCTTTCTATTAGTACTAATTGCCTCCTAAAAGTCTTTAAGGTGTTTGTTACAAGTTTTGCTGTCATTTTTTTTTCTTTTTCTGCAGAAAGTGTTTGTTTCAATGCAAAAAAAATTCAATCAACTGATTCAGTGAGAAAATTATATTTTATAATATAATTTTTTCATTAATTTGAGATAGGAAAAAACTTTGTTTATATGTTATTGTTGTTTAAAGACTAACTGAAAAATTAAATCAAATACTTAATTTGTGATATATCATTATTGAATATGTTTCACCAATACGTAACAGTTCAATCGCAAGCTAATAATATGAATTAGATTATTAAAAGTTATAGTGTATGTTCATACATGTTATAGAAAATTAATTCTAGGAGTGGGCATGGTATGGTATATATCGAATTATCATACCATTTCGGAATTTTTGATACCATGGTATTGGTATTTGGTAGGGTATATGGTATATATTTTAAATATTTTTGGTATTCGATACGATATTTGATATTTAGAAATATTATACTGATATCGAATATCATACCGACATATATAATTACATAAATAACATAATGTTTATGCAACCTAGTATTAATATAAACTAAATGTTTAGAAGTAGAAATTTTGACTACTCTATTTTGATTGAAATGTATTTTAAATACAATTGATTAACAAAAGGAGTTGTTTGTACTTTTTTTTGAATATATATTTCGTCATGTGTAATGTGTTAGTATGATACAATTGAGGACATTTTTTGAATTGTCGAAGTCATAATACTCTATTATATGAGTATATGTTAGTCAAAGTTGAACAAACTATAATTATCAATTTATCATACCGCTTAAATTACCAAAATTTCAAATACCGTACTATACCATATCATGCCCTAAATTCTTGTCAAGAACTTCACTTGAATGAGATATCATAAGAAGGAATTTCTGTTTCTTGTGTTACTGGAGAAAAACTATTTAGGAAATTTGTTTTTAATTCTTTTTTAATGTTGTAATGTGACACAATGATTTTGGAGAATCCTAACAATCGTGTCTATTTATTTTTATTAACATAAATAAGGATTACGTTGATCCACATTAGTGATGCGAATCTAACTCTTTCATTATGTATGAAAATTACATACAAAAAACAATTAAAAGAAATTACCCTTACATGGTTTTTTATAAGAATACATCAAACAAATACTTTTTACAAGAAACTGAAAAGAAAGAAATTCAAACTAATGTTTTTGCAAAAGGTGAAACAGAAGTTTACCTTATTTTCCAACATAGGTTTCTCAACTGAAAAGAAAGAAATATATGCATCAAGATTAGTTAATTTAACTTCAGAAGTCAATGCTAAATAATGATTAAAAAAATATCTTTATGGGTAATGTATAGGTTATTTAAATTTTAGGTGTTGGTTTTAACATTCATTGTTATTTAATTTCTCCTAATCATAATGCAATATTTTATAAATTCATCGATTTGGTACATGTCAGAGTGTTGGGTTATAACAGTTATAAATTAATCAGTACTAGTAATAAATTTATTAAGTTAAGACCAACAAACTATTTTATCCTTTTGGGAAAAAACCTGATAAATTGTCCTCATTCTTTCAGTTAAATTAAACAGTTAATGACATGTCAATAGGAAAAAAAAATTATCACTAAATATGATTTACAATATAATAATATATTTACTGTAATCTCACGGATATGATTTGGGGAGGTTGGTGAGATACACGTAAATTTTATCCCTGCTTTTGTGGACCCTCGACTTAAAAAATATATAACTAAAATAAGATGTAAAGAAAAGTACGACATCAAAATAGCAAGATACACTGAACTAGCTAGCAAACTAATATAAAGCAACATGTAGCAGTGGAAATTGAAGAATAAGATGATACTATGTGACTATCAACTAATACTACAAAATGAGGAGAAGATGAAAAGAGGAGACTGACCTCTATAAAAAAAATATAACAACACTCGGCTACCTATCCTTATTCTACCCTATTGCTCAACTTCTATACCTTTTATCTAGGGTAATGTACTCAGTGAATTGAAGATGTGTCATGTCTAGCTAATCTTCCCCCTTCACCCTCCCTCTTTTCCAAATCTTTCTTCGACCTACCTCTCCTAAAACTTATTATAGCCAACCTCTCACACACCTCCTTATTGATGCATCCGTCCAACTCTTTTTATATGTCTGAACCATCTTCTGACTCACTTTCCTTGTCCGTCACAAAACCACTTCATGCCTTGTCCTTACTAAATACGATTTTTTAATTTTATTTTTCCTTGATCCTTCTAAGAAATGAAACATTTATTTATTTTTCTATTTGAAAAAAGAATCACCGTACTAGAATTCATAATGACTTGTTTATGATGGGTATTGGAAAAGGTTAAACAAGAGAGGGCACACAACATGTTACACTTTAGCTGAGCATATTTTCTTTTTTTGCATAAAAACCATATTTCGAAACCCTAAAAAGGGTTCCTCGGAGAAACTTAGGTGACCAAATTGTACCATAGATTAAAAAAAAAGTTTGATTGGGAACAAATATTTTAAAGAAAGGGAGGATCAAGAATTTAGATGAAATTATTTTAATTAATTTTTGCAAGATAGTGTTAAACGTCACCACATGATATAATGGAATTGATAATGTATAAAAGATCAACCTCAAATTTGTTTATCGCTGATTTCGCAGCTGAAGAAGGAAGCATTGAAGAAAAAACAAGTAGACATCTACTTTCTATGTGGCATAATACATATAAGACGTCGCGTAGGATGCAAATTGGTCACGTATGATGCCACATAGGACGTGTATGTCTATTTTTTCAATTTTATACAAATTAAGTATCTACTTGTGTACACCCAAAATTGGAGAGTATAAATGCAAGTTAAAGCCATGTTTAAAAGGCACATTTATCTAATATGCAAAAAAATATATATATAGTTTTGTTATTTCAGTATTAGAAAGAGTTAAGTGTAATGATCATTGGTAAAATTAAATAACACTTCTTTTTCAGACTCTTAATCTCTTTTTTTCCATCACACGTTAATTATCAAAACTAATTACATGCCTAAGTTGATTAACGTTGTCCCCTTGTCTTTGCTAAAAAAAACAAATATACATATGCTAGGGACTTTGTTGTCGAACATGATAATTAAGATAAAAGGTTTTTGTAATTGCTTCCCTAATGGCCGTCAATTCACATGCCGAATCAAGGGTCGATTTCTTTAAGCACAAAACAAAATATAAAACAGGGTTAAGCATTTAGATTATGAAATTTAAACAACATTGCACCAAAGCAAGTAAGGGTAAAGTCTGAATAGTCGCGTATATCCTATTCTTTCTAGACTTTACTTATGAAATTACACTAAATATGATATTATTATATTACACATCTTAAGTTTGATTTAAACCTTCACACCCCCACCCCACCCCCCACCCCACCCCCCAAAAGTTAGGAGTAACTTCTAAATGTGTTAACTACCATCATAATAGGCTCTATACCAATTGCTAAATGTTGCCTTCCCTTACACTTTTGGTCCAATCATGCTTTTGTTTTTAGCAAATTGTCTCATATTTATCCTAGTAATTATTGACGGAGTTTCAACGCGAAATGGGATGAATCCCGTATCTCAATTCCTTAATAAAAATGTCCAAATTTACTCAATCTTTTGACTAATTATGATTTTAATGGTCCTTAAATTGAAATTAGTGGCGAAGTTAGAATTTTCGCTAGAAAAATTCAAATTATAAAATTGTATATATACAAAGTAAATAACGAGATTCAACATCAACTATATATATCTAAAATAATCAATTTTATATATAAAGTGTAATTTTCGAAACACAAACGAACCTCCTTAATTACCCCCATAATTGAAACTTCGTTAAAAGTCAATGATAAAAAAACGAGATTTTTTCCTAAATGAGAGAATATTAGATCAAAAGTCTGAATGTGTTGACCATTATAGTACGTAGAAACTTCTTTTTTGTTTCTTTGGGTTGAAAAGTATCTTTACAATTGAATTATGTCCTGCATTTGCTCCATTTGAAGAGAGTTTTACCTACCATATATATCCACAATCCACATCCACATGCACGCACCTCTCTTTTCCACATGATTTAATTCATTCCACAAAATTCCATTTCCACCATTTTTCTTTTGTCCGTTGCGGACGGCACCGAAACTTGTTTTTCTTTTTTTCATGTTCGATGTTCGGTATTTATTTTAGAATTTAATTAATTTAGTTTTGTGCTGAAAAATTAAGGGTAAAATACTCCTTATCAAAAGTGACTCTAATTTAGAGCTCGAATTCAAAACTTTTAATTAAGGATGATATAAAGCATTTATCATTCTATCATAACCTTTGAAGTGTTGAAAAATTATATACACAACGGAAGCATATCAGAATTTTACTGCTTACATTAATAATAGATAACACATACGTTTAAGCAAAAATACGTACTATCATGCTAGAATACATAAACTTTCTGAAATTTAATTCGATAAATACCTCTTGAAGCGTGAGCATAAGCGAATCCACAAGTTAGACTGCAGTTCTGCGGTCTTCTACAGTGATCCCAAGTTCACAGTCAAACTCTCTCAACACTTGGGTGGGCAAATATCGTATAGAAAACCCTACCTCTTTATTCTATGTTAGGAGAACCCCTATTTATAGGGACCTTTTCCCAGTCCAAAAAAGAGAAGAAAATAGGATTCTAAGTCCTAGTTAAATATGGGCACGGTAGGGACCACGAAATTAACTGAGGCTCCCTATTATGGAAATAATTCAAATAATTAATTTGATATTATTCTTACCATAATAAATTACAAATTATTCCACTAGAAATTCGTAATTGCACTTCTCCATTAATATTTTGGAATTTCCCATTAAGCACTTGTGTAATTCCCCATGTTAAGATTACAAATACTAATCAATAAGTTAAATTACTGACAAATTTAATTTAAAGATTAATTTCCTTTAGAGCACTGCTTAACTTATTTCATGTGTCGGATTCATAAATCCACTTGCAAGGTTTGACACAATGAAAATTTATAAGCTTCTCAAAAAGGCATATCATCAATCTCTATATCGAGACATGGATTCCATCAACTAACTTATTATTTCATCAATATATATTATTATTATCCAATCTACCAGGCATATTGACCCATCTCAGAATCTCACATTTTAATAAATCAAAACGATAATTGATATATACAGATCATAATAGTTATATCAAGATTGAGAATATAAGTACATTTAACAGTTTAGAGAATATGTTTTTGTCAGTCAGTCTAAAACAACTATCTCTACTCGATCCCGTTCAATACATCCAAAATGCACTAGCATAAGAAGTTAGAACTATACCATTTCCATAATCAAGATAAATCACATATAATCTTGTGCTACAATCATACCGATGTCTTGTCCAATTTTCATCTTAGATTGTGAACAAAAAAAACTTTATACTTATAAGAACTGATGATTTAATCCTCTGTGTATAAGCTAAAACTCTATACACTATATCATCTACTATATAAGTAAATTGACACATAAACGAATATATGATCTATTAAAACTTTTATTAAAATTGAATAAATAATTGTTCTATAATAAATATTATATCTAAACTCATGGTTAATAGTATATATTCCATGGTTAATAGTATATATCCCAACATGAAAGTCACTGATTTTATTTTCATACTCGATGTTCGATATTCGTTTAGGAGTTTGACTAATTCAGTTTTGCATTGAAATTTTTTATTTTGAAAGGATAAAATACTTCCTAAAAATAACTCTATATTCAAAGCTTAAATTCAAAATCTACGGTGAGAAGTATTTATTACTCTGTCATCGGGTTACTGAAACATGTAATGCAACTTGAAATGTGTGATAATGCTTATTTTGAAATGATCATTTATAGGTCAAATTTTTAGAAAAATATGGAGAATAGTGCTAGTAGGTTTAGCTTGAGACATGTTAAAAGGATATTATTTTTAAAAATGGGAAGACATAAATTCCTCCTGAACTTGTTAGAAAAGATTAGTTACACGCTTAAACTATTATGATGATTTATTGTACATTTTTGTTACTTAAAAGTGAATTTAATACCACTCTGAAATGTGTAACATTACTCTCACAGTATGGTGTATTACACTTGCTGTCACGTTAGTGGTACATCAATGTCATGTCAGAAATTATATTTTTTTATATTTTTTTATTTTCTTTTCTTTATTAATTAACTTTTTTTGTTAATTATATTTTGCACTAATTAATTTTTAATTAATTGTTAAAATTCTCAAATAATTATGTCTTCTTCATCACTAAATTCCACCCACTTCATCTTTCATCTCATCGAAAAAATTATGTCCGGCCACCTTCACTATCGATTCTTTGTTCTTCACCATTACTATATCACTATCAATTCTTCTTCTTTGTCACCCACCACAAAATATCACCACCACCATTATCAAAAACTCAAATACAAAGCATCAGTTTTTTATTTTTTATAAAATAATCTTGATTTTCTCATCAATCCTATTGATTTAAAGATTTTTAGTTAGATTTCTTCTTCTTCTTAATGGATTTTGAAAAAAAAAATCAAAATTCAAAATGGGAAGTAAATTGAGGAAAGCAAAGGTAGGGCAGGTAGGTTCCAAAGACACTTGAAGATTCACCGGCGACGATGGCAATGGCCGGAGGAAGATTTTTGGATGTTATTTTTGTGGTCTCACACTTTGAGGTTGTGATGAAGAATAAAGAACTGTGATGAAAAATAAAGAATGAAGAAGAAGAGGATAATGAATGGAGTGTGAAGAAGAAAATACGTGGGGGGTTGGGGTGATTTTGATTTTTAAAATTTTTTTTACATTAATTTTAGTCTGACTTGCTGTATTTTATTTTATGCTTTATTTTTTTGTCACGTCAGCTTTATGAGTAAATAAGTTCACTTTTAAGTGGTAAAGATATGTAATAGATAGTCATAATAATTTAAACGTCCAACTGACTTTTCGAGACAAGTTCAAAAGGAAATCTATGCCTTTTCCCTTTCAAAAATACTTCGTCCATTATATAATATAATTAGGCATGGAACAATAGCTAACTATTATCTTAATATTAAAAATTTATGATCAGAATAATTCTCTAATAATCTATATTGGCTAGTCTGGGACTTAATTATTTATAAGAATCGACTTATTTTGCTCTTTATTAGTCGACTAGAAGGACAATTCTTTGTAAAATGGAAAAAAAGCCTTTCTAATCAACTAGTGACAATTTCTTTTGAGATATATATCCACTAATTTCCTACTATTCTCCAACAAATTTAAGCTTATCTCTCTCTCTATATATATATAAATGTCCTGCCACCACCATGTTAGTAGTAATCAAATAAATGTTGAAAGTTGTATGTAGTCCAAAGGGCCTTTGATTATTGAAAGCCTTAACAATCATTTGCTTACTTGACAGTTGACAAGAGAGGCATATATGATAATTAAGTAGGAAATTAGAGAACGAATATTTGAAAGGAACGATTCTAACATATATGTTATTCCTTCTGTATTAAGGTTAGTAAATCAGAAATTATAAAGATGAAAATAAAAAAAATAGTATTCAAGTCCACAGAATTCACTGTGTGTCCTTAAGGAGTTTAATCCCCTCACTGTACCCGAGGTTATGGATTATTTCCTCCCAAGATAAAATGGATAAACTATTAAAGAAGTAGCGGTACCTCAAACTTCAATAATTTCAGCGAACTCAAAAGCCAGCAACTAAATCACACAAACACTCTACTTTGTTTGTAAGAAAATATATGCAGAAGAGGGAGAAATTCAATGTTTAAAAATGAGAGAAAAATTCTCTATTTATAGACAACAAAGGGTAGTATAAATATGTATTTATTGTGGCTTATCGGAAAAGTTACAACCCTTCACAAAAGTCACAACCTTTCAGAAAAGTCTCAACTCTTTTAAAAAGTCACTTTTTTTGGAAAAGTCACAATCTTTCGGAAAGTTACAACCTTTCGGAATGGTCACAACCTTTCGAAAAGTCACAACCTTTCGGAACGGTCAGAACCCTTTGAAAAAGGCACAACCTTTCGTAAATGTCACAACATTTCATTTTTCATTCACACCTTTAAAACCCAACAATATATACTGTGCAAAATTCTTGTTAATTGATCTTGTACAAGACATGTGTTCGGTATAAAATGGTTTTCATTTTTTTTATATGTTCTCTCAAAAATTTTAAAAAATATTTTTTTAGGAGGTAAGTTTTTTTCAAAATAAGGGAAATGACTTTTGAAATAGAGAAAAAAGTTTCATAAATGATATTTCACATTGACTGTGTCACTGCTAGAAATAAAGGTTTTTTTCACCACGAATCAGTGGAAAATTTGTGTTAAAAAATATAATTTTCCCATCTATTTCCCACTGAAACAGTGCACTGAAAAAACGTATAGTGAGAAACAGATTCTTGCTGAAATAGTAAGAAGCTTAATAATTTTTCATGTGAAAAAGACTACTATTTTTTTCTTTTCTAATTCAATTAAAATATCTCGAAAAAATAACCACCAAAATTTTTCAGTGGAAAATTTCACTGGAAAAATAGTACATTAACATTTTAGTAGTGTGTTTTCTCAAGCATCCTCCAACACACCTCATCATCTCATCTTCACCTCAATCTGCATATCCCCAATCCCCACCATCCTCGACGTTCATATCTCATAGTGTTTATCTAAACATTTATATACAAATATTTTTAGGGCGAAATCCATCGGTGGCCCCCTAAAGTTGGCACCAACTTTCACTTAGACACCTAAATCAGGAGATGTTCATTTTAAACACTTATGTAAGGGTCGAATGTGTCATTTTGACACTTTTTTGACAATCACCATAATATATTAAGTGTGTGTAATGCACTCGCCTGACGTGTCAAAAGCACGAATTAAATAAAGACACGTGGTATATATATATATATATCAAAAATAGTTATCAAATAATGACTTTTGAATAGAAAAAATGACCAATAATGTGATGACACGTGGCATTTTTAAAATCCAAATAATATTTTTTTAAAAAATAAAAATTAACACCTATTAACCCCCATTCACCCCGCCGCCATCTTCTCCAACCTCACCCACCCCAACCCCAACTCCTCCCCCACCCCGCCGTTATCTTCTCCAAACAATCGTTTATAGGTTATATGTCAATCGAATTACTGCAGCACAAAGATTTGCTGGTAAGCTTATTTTTTCTTGTGTTTTAATTTGGTGTTCATAGATTATTTTTGTGTGTGTTCAATTTTCAGATAGGATTGGTTAAATTTTGGTGTATCAAATCTATGTGGGTTGTCCCCAAGAACTTTGAATTTACAAGATTTGAGGAAAATTCTTGATTTTGGTCGAAAACTAAATCAGTTATGAAAATTATTCATTTTTTGATGAGACGTAACAATTTCAATTGATGGTGGGGGTCATGATATATTGATTTCTTGAGAACCCATAAAAAATTTGGATAAAAAGTTGAAATGTGTGCATTTGACTGATGCTTTCATGTCAATTTACTATGACAAAAATGGAGAATGTTAAAAAATGAAGAAGAAGAAGAACAAAATTTTTTTTTAAGAAAAAACAGTTTCTACGTGCCTCAGATAGGTGGAAAACACGCAAGGTGTCAACTGTGTAAAAAGTGTCAAAATGACACATTCGATCCTTACATAAGGTGTCTAAAATAAACATCTCCTGATTTAGGTGTCTAAGTGAAAATTGGTGTCAATTTTATAGAGTCACCGATGGATTTCGCCTGTTTTTAGTATAGCATATTTTGCTCACATATCATACATTCAAAAAAAAGTCCTTACTTTTTAAGAAAATATTTTTTTTATACCGAACACAACTCTAATTTCTCGAAATGTACAAATATACAGCTAGAAGTTATAGCAGCTGGGAAAATGAAATGGTTGGTGAATTTAAATTCGAGACAACAATGAAGAGACAAGGACGATGTTCAGAATGTTATGGAAAAATAGAAAATGATATAAATTAAATGAAGAAAAAAATACAACTTCACAAATAAACAATTCAATGAAAAAACTCGAACAAGTACTAAAGAGAAAAAGGACCGGATGGCATGATGAGAAAATTAAAATGATTTTTTTAAATGAAAGAAAAAGAGAAAAAAGAAACATCACAGACAAGTTATAACTAAAATGACCTTGTAAATGTACATCGCAAACTTACATAAATATACAATATTAAGAAAATATTTATTATTTATAGTAATAACATTTTTTTTACTGGACACCTATAATATATTTATAATATAATTTTAATATATATTTCCGAGAATAATTTATAAAATACATATAATATAATTTTATCACACACTTTAATATACTTATAATACATTGTATCAATTTCTTATTAAACAAGCATAATATATTTTAAAATACTTATAATATATTTATACATTCACTTTTAATACATGAAAAATTTATCATAATATTGCTATATATTTCTATGAATAATAATAAATAAAAAATATCATTAAAATCAATAATTATTTAATAAAAAGTATTCATTCAATAATTATTCCAATGTTGTACATTCTCATAGCCAATGGGCCTTGCACCACTCTTCCCACTTCCAACCCAATATCCAATCCACATAGGATCTAGATCATTTGCACTAATGATTCTGGTTTTGGGGCGATCTTTGATTTTTATTCTTAAATTTATGGATTTTAATTTTTTTTTCTTACTATTTGTTAATAAAAATTTATGGATTAAAATATCTTTAATTATGACCTAATTTCACTGGATAAATCTTTTTAGAGAATATTTGCTTTGGGACATAAGTTATGTAGCGTGTCATTGATTTGATTATAACTTGTGACATTGAACTTAAGTCATGTGATGTACTTGTGTCACCGAACTTATGTCACGTGGCATGGCATAACTTGTGCAACTGACTCATGCCTTGGAGCATAATTTGTGTCAATGAACTTATGCCATGTGGTATAACTTGTGCCACTGAACTTATACCTTGAAATATAATCTCTTTTGACTTAAGACATACTTATACCACTAAACTTATGCTTTGAGGCATAACTTGTGTCTGGGAACATAATTTCTTTTGTCTTATTGCATGACTTGTGCAACTAAACCTCTATATGCGGATTTCTTTTGCCTTGCAACTTTTTTTTCATTGTCTATGATATTTTCAACCTTTTTTTTGTTACTTAAAATGTCGAATGACAAAAATTAAGACTACAAATTTGAGAAGGGGGAAGGGGGATGAAAGACCACAAAATAGACGCGATTCGTGCAAAAACTTGATCCACATTTTCTAGCATTTGTATCCTAATTAGGGGGTTAGTTAAAATTCTGATCAAATTGATTAAATAAATTAGTTTTAATTTGAGTTGATTTAATTTGGTTTTAAATTATAAAATATTGATAACAATTGATTTGATTTATTAAAAAGAAATCAAAAAATTAAAGAAAAAATCAAACCAAATCGATAAATTACATATACAATAGTATATATAAAAAATGATTAAAAGAATTTGAGAGGTATTTTTATATTTACATATTTAATTTCATGATATTAAATTTTATGTATTACTAATACCACCAGATGAAAGGTATTAGTTATACATCTTATAATACAATGTAGGGTATATAGTCAATACATGTATTAGTTATACATAGGTCCAAAATTTCTATCAAATAGCGGGAGCTTTAGTGCACCGGGCTGCCTTTTTTTTTATTTTATAATAATAGATAATATCATACATAATACAATTAAGGGGTCGTTTGGTACAAAAATTAGTAAAGCATGGATTAGTAATGCAGAAATTAGTAATACAAGAATTATTTTTTATCAGATGTTTGGTTTATTACTTCTCACCTAATCTTGTGTTTGGATTAAAACTCTACAAAAAGTTTCTTTCCAATTATATCCTTAAATTATTATGAGATTTTCTATTTTATATAATTAAGTCAAGATAGATAAATGTTGAATTATATATATATATATATATATATGTATGTATATATATATGTATGTATGTATATATATATTGTGGTCTTCTTACTAGCTAGGAGAAAAACAATTTTGTTGCCATGTTTGTTATTTTCTCACTTGAATTATTTGAGGGTAAATAATTATCATTTTAATAAATTGATCACTCACAAAACATCAATTTTCAATTAAAAAAAGATAGGTCATCTACTTTTAAAATCGAAAAAAGGGTAAACGGTTGTAAAATCGAATAAACCATATACGCTTACACATAAAAATTGCAAGTTGTAGTTTTAATATGTATGTAATATTATAAATTATTCAAAATACAAATAATTAGAAAACCACATATATATCAACAAATAATACGTTCAATTAAAATCACAAACGTCATGTAGTGACATATTTTTTTTTGAATTAGTAAATGTCAAACAACTCACTTTTCAAATATTGTATTAATTTATTTTAGCAACAAATAACTCTATAAATAGTAAAAATTGTGAGCTAATTTATTTAAATAAATTTACTAGTACAAATATAAAACATAAAATCAAGAAAATAAATAAAATGATTTGATGGATATTTTTGTTTTTTCATAGTTTAATATCATGGTATTAAACCTATGTATTACTAATACTGCCAAATGAAAGGTATTAGTTATCCATCATTTAATACCATGCAGGGTATATAACTCCATAAATTAATTATACACAGGTCCAAAATTTCTACCTAAAGAATATCATACATAATACATGAACAATTTCTCCTAATACTTTCTACTTTCTACTTAACGACCCCTAACTATTTCTACTAATACATCCTAACAAACGACCCCAAGTGTATTACTACAAATCGCGTCACATTATAAGCGTCATTTTAAGCCAATTTCCAATAACAAATGAATTTCTTATGTGAACTTTTAACAATCAATTATTGAAAGGTGTGCCGTTGCTAAATAGCCCAGAATACGGCCCTTTTTGACATTTGGGATTCGATTTGTTGCACTTATATTCGTTCAACTTGCCAACTTGTAATATCGCTACGCTCAACATTCCCACCAACTTGCATACAGGCGGCTCATTGACTGCTGGTTTGTCGACTCTTCATGCTTCTCTATGCATTTTTCGAAAATTTCCTTAGTGGCTTAGCATTTATAGTTGGAACTCTGATTTGTATTGATCTCGTTTGTCTCTAATCAGAAGTGTATAGAGCTATAGAGATATGGCGATGTTAATAGGGGCTCGTCGATTATCAGCTGGATCAGATTCACTGCGTTATACTTGTTGCTGGAGGTTTTTCTCTACGTCTTTCAGGGAGGAAAGAGATACATTTGGTCCTATTCTCGTTCCATCAGACAAGTTCGTGCTTTCCTTCCTCTCTTTTATTTTCCCTTTCTTTTACTAGTTTTCCCCTTTTTACATGTTTAATATTTTGCCTCAACTATTTTCCATGTTTTTCTCGTGTTAAACTGGAATTTTCCAACGCATACTCGGTTTGAAACTGAATATAGAAGGGGGATTGTAGTAGGTTGACGTCTTTTTTTTTTAACCAGTAGGTTGATGTTAGTATAAAAATTAGTAATATTGTGAAGAATCTTGTAATGAATGGATATAGAGGATTCATATAGCCTAGCAAATTAATTTAGGATTGAGGTATAAGTAATTGAATAATGGGTTGTGTTTTAAAGTTCTTCAGGATTTTATGCTGTTGTAAGGATTTGTGCGTGTTTGTAAAAAGAAAGTAGGTTGCCGAAGAGATGAGCCATAACTCTCTCTCTCTTTTCAGCTCTTTTTGCCTTATGGATGTGTTTCTCTTCTGTTCTGTGCTTTATCAGTCTTAAACAATCAGTTGTCTTCGTCATAGATATGATCAGAAGTGCTCCGACTCCCTCCTTAACCAACTAAAACTCTAGTCAAGCAAGTATTGAAATGCTTCAGTACAGAACAATCATAGATTCTGGACTGACAACTCAACAGCTATGCTAGAGTATCTGCTACGCATAACTTTTTCTCTGATCATCAAGTGCGTATATGATAACTAATCCAAAATTGTCATACTAAATTCACTGTTGAAAGGTCGAACTTTATTTTGCTAAGGTAGCTATAGCTCAATATAACTCGGATTAATCCATGGTGATTAGAGTTGGCTGCTCCCTTTTTGACTTCAAATTCTTCTGCGGAAAGCTTCTTTGGATGGGTGACCTTTAATCAATTAAGTATACCTCCGTGTCTTGCAATTCCATCAATCTAATTGCTGTTTCTGGAATTTTTTGCGGCATCACTAATCAAGAACGTTAATAGAAAGGGATATCTTTAATTTATATTTCCTCATTTTTGGCATACCAATGTTTGAAGACATAGCTATGACAAGTTAAATGGTCTGGTTCCACTTAGTAGCCCAAATCCACGCATATCGAGAAGGTGAGAACATATTTGGACAGATGCACTACACATAGCTCCTAGAGCAGGCCTTGAAGACTATGAGCCCCACCTTCTGCGCACGAGCCGAATGACGTAGGTGCACAAGAGTACTTTGTGCCACAACCGTCTCCTTTTTATAGGTTCTACGGGCCGATGCTTGCTGCATCATCTGGGAGAAAAGAATCATAGATGTCTTTATGAATTGGAAGAGAAAGAAGCGGAACTACAAGAAAACTTTCTTTCTGGTTTGTTCAGTTCTTCTTCTTGTTTTGGGGTTACAGTGTCATCAATTATCTTTATGATTTCTCTGTTGGACAAATCGTGGAGTACAATAGCCTATTAAATTTGTTGAGTTTGCTCCCTTATTTGGAAAATTATACTGAAGGCAACAATCTCCTTTCTAATAAGTAGTCTTATTTTGCAATGAATGTCATTAAATATTTTGACCTTACTCAGTGGAGTTCATTGTTTTTTGGGTGGTGGGTGGGACCTAGTGTGCACCACATGTCTCTTTACGTTCAAAGGGTTGGTTCTTTTCTCTGCTCTATCTGTCCATTTAATGTTGATGAGCTAGAGATCTAGTAGTAGGTGTGAAATTTCTGGTGGGTCTTGAAATTCTTTTCTAAGTTACCATATCCCGAGTTTCCTTCTAATCGTACCTTTTCTTTCTTCTTTTCTGTCATTTTTTAATCTCCTTCAGGTTATGGGGGGCTCAAACTCAAAGATCATTGCAGAATTTTGAAATTGGGGGTGATCGTGAAAGAATGCCTGAGCCAATCATACGTGCATTCGGTATTCTTAAAAAATGTGCAGCCAAGGTTGGTATCTGTAATGTTGTTCCCTTCTTAAGCTGTTGACAACTTCTTCTTTATCCTTTACATTTTATCAAAATTTTCGTATATTGGTTGTAAGCATGCTGTAATGCTTAACAGCAGTTGTTTTGGAGTCTTATTTAAATTGTGCAGATATGATATTGCAGGTGAACATGGACTATGGCCTTGACCAATCTATTGGAAAAGCAATAATGCAAGCAGCTGAAGAGGTTGCAGAAGGAAAATTGAATGACCATTTTCCTTTGGTGGTTTGGCAGACTGGCAGTGGTACTCAAAGTAACATGAATGCTAACGAGGTAATCAGAAGTTCATGAATCTGCAGGGCCTTTGCTTGTTCTAGGCTTGAGCCTTATTAATTGTTCAAGCAGGTCGAGGAATAACCTTAATGCTTAAAGTCCATTCAAAGGGAAGGTGCTTTTTGTTTCACGAAAAAATCCTGATGCTCTAATTTAATTTATTCCTTTCTCTATGATTGAGCATGTCTCCTCCTCCTATAGAACTTCTCATCTTGCTGTTTTTTTTAAAAGTAGTGTCCACCCAGCTTGTAGGGATGTGCCGACCTATAAACCGAACCGAAAAAAGTGTTATTGGTATATTGCTATTGGGTTCTTGGGTTAACGGTTATTTAATGGTTTTATAAAAAATAATTATTGGGTTATCGGTTCAGTATTGGTTTCTTAATATTGGGTTATTGGGTAAACCGATAATCCATTAAGACTATAATAATTTACTATATATTTTAATTTTTACTCATACATAAATATCAAAGTATCAAACAAAAGATATTAATATAATCATTATATTAGATTGTCAGTACCTTACATAATTCACACTTCGCACTACTTCACAGTTCACACTGTATTTATTCTTTAGGCGTTATTATTAATTTAGGTTCAATGTGTCAAAATTTAAAGAACTAAGAACGGCGGCGGCTACGGTTTGCAATGACAACAACAAGGGTTAGGCGATGGCTAGGGTTGGAGAAGTTGTATATTTGTTTTGAAAGCATTTCTTATTGGTTAAACTGAAAACCGAACCGTTAAAGACCAAAAACTGATAAATCAAAAATCGATAACAAATATCTTATTGGTCTGATTATCGATTTAGCATATTTAAAAATCAAAAACCGATAAACCGAACCAATAATACTTAAAATCAAACCGAACCAATCGATACACACCCCTACTAGCTTGTGCACCTCGACCATTCTACCGGCTATCTGCACAGGTATTGGTAACTCTACCCCCATAAGATTTAGGCAAATGGAAAAATATCACCTAGTGTATTTGGCCTTCACTCGGATTTGAACCTGAGATCTCATGGTTTTCCCCCCACTTCATCGACACTAGCCACACCCTTGGGTGCTACTTCTCATCTTGCTATTCCTGACTTATTCTTCTTTAGAAAAATTGATATCATTTGGATATTGCCAAATTACAAACAATCTCTTGTTCATTGACTCATATGCAAATACTTCCGTGATAAACTTGTCCAATAACACCTATTAAAAAAAAACTTGTTGCCTAACACTTCTAATTGAGTATAAATAGTTGTTTGGGAGAACAAAAATTCACGAATGTTCTTTATTACTCTACTAGAGGCAAGAAAAAATAAACTAAGTTGATATTGGGGAAAGGTAAGGGATGCTGAAATGTTATCTCCCCTTACTCTGATTGTTTTTGTTCTATTCTCTATGGAGTTCTCTGCATCTGAAACCAGTCATAGTGTCCTCATTTTTAATGTTATTGGGTTTTAATAGTTTCGAATTTGACCGCAAACCAAGAGAGATGCAGTAGATAGGAATTGGGCGATATTAAGGGAAGGAAGATTGCACATTGAGATGGGTACATAGGCTAAGGTGGTTTTTGTCCAGACCTTTTGTATGTGCAATTTTCTTGGTGACTTCTGTGTATTGTTTTTTCTTAACAAATGTCATTTTATTTGTTGGTATTACATTATGCCTATCTTCCCGGTCTTCTTTCTTGGTTAAGTATGTTAGGTAATAAAACAATGTATTGCTAATTCTTGATCGGCCAACATTCCGCCCCATACAGCAAAGTTGTTTTGACCACCACTTATAAAACTCCTTTAAGGCTTGGTAGCACATTCTTATCACACGAGATACCAGATGCGAGCTTCCGTTTCATCCACTCGCTCTAATACAATGTGTAACATCATAATCAATCTTCCTATTTCCTTGGATTATTTACCTAGATATTTGAAACTTGCTTTCTTGGGGATGACTTGTGTTTCCATCCTTACTACCACTTCTGTCACGTGAGTTACGTCACCGAACTTGCACCCCAAGTATTCTGTCTTAGTCTTGCTCTGCTTGAACCCTTTAGACTCCATAGTCTATCTCTAAGCCGCTAACCTATTGTTAACTCCGCCAGGTATCTTGTCAACCAAATTTATGTCATTTGTAAATAGCATATACCATGACATCTCTCTTTGGATATGCCGCATTAATTCATCCATCACCAAATGCAAATAGAAATAGGCTAAGAGTCGATCTTTAGTGTAACAACCCCATCACGACTTGGAAGAGACCCGAGTCTCCTTCCACTGTCCTCACTCAAGTCTTGTCTCTGTCGTAGTCCTTAATTACGCTAATGTAAGCTGCATGCACAATCTTACCTCCAATCCTCTTCAAAGAACCTATTTAAGGGACTTTGTCATAGGCTTTTTTTAGGTCAATGAATATCATATGTAAATCCTCTTCTTTTCCCTATATTGCTCCATCAATCTCACGAAATGTATAGCTTCTGTAATTGAATGCTCTGGCATGAATCTAAATTGGTTCTCGGTATCCTCATCTCTACCACCCTCTTTCAAACTATCATAGTGTGGCTTAACAACTTGATACCCCTATAGTTGTTGCAATTCTGAATATCACCATTGTCCTTGTACAATGGGATCATTGTGCTCCGTCTTTATTCTTCTGGCATTTTTGATGTCCTAAAAATGATGTTGAACAACCTAGTTAGCCATTCCATACCTACTATACCTGCACTATTCCAAAATTCCATCGAGATCTCATTTGATTTGGTCGCCCTTCCCTTCTTGTCTTACGAATAACCTCCTTAAACTTTAAATCCCTAAAATACCTAAAATCTTGATGACTCACCGAGTGTTCTAAATCACCCAACACAATATTCTTATCCCCCTCTTCATTCAAGAGTCTATGGAAGCATGTCTGTCATCTTCGTCTAGTGTGTGCCTCTTTCACCAATACTTTGTCTTTTTCATCTTTAATGCATTTCACTTGGTCCAGGTTGAAGGCCCTACTCTCTCGTGCCTTGGCGAGCCGATACAACTTCTTATCCCCACCTTTGTCTTGGAGTTCTTCATACAAGTGTTCAAATGTTGTTGTTTTAGCGGTTGTAACTACTAACTTCACTACTTTTTTCGTTGGCTTATACCTCTCCCTATTTGACCTCTTTTCCTCCTTGTCTCTGCTCTCCCCAACTCCATATAAGCAGCCTTCTTGGCTTTCACGTTCCCTTGGACCTCTCCACCACCCCTCCCTTTAATGTCACCGGTGTTTACCCTCGAGACTCCCAACACCTCCCTAGCTACTTCTCTAATGCAATTAGTTGTCCAATCCACGTACTAATAGTATACTTACAACTCACCCAAGCCCCTGTCACCATCAACTTCTCCCCCATCTCCTGAGCTCTGGCAGTAGTCAAGCCACCCACTTGATCCTCGATAGATCATACAAGGCCCTCTTCTTCCTCGTCATTGCCAAGAGCTTATGTTGGGTTGTAAGATACTCACTTGGGATAACTTTGTTGTCCTTACATAGACTTTTATCATACTTCATAAGGAGTAAGTAATCTATTTGAGTCTTAACTCCCATACTACGGAAGGTCACCCATTAATCCTCCCTCATGAAACTTGAATTAGCCATCTCCAAATCAAAAGCTTTTGCAAAGTCCAAAAGTGAAACTCCTCCTTCATTTCTATCCTCAAAACCAAAATCGTCATGGACATCATCATAACTCCTTTAATTTGTCTCAATGTGGCCATTGAAATCTCCTCCTATGAAAAGCTTCTCGATGTGTGGGATACCCCGCAAAACCTCGTCCAAATCCTTCCAAAACCGCTTTTTATCCTCCCTGTCCAAGCCCGTTTGTGGTGTGTATGCACTAATCACGTTCAAGGTAAGTCCTCCAATGACTAGTTTAATCACCATCATCTTGTCGTTCATCCTCCTAACCACTACCACTAGCTCCCTAAGTACCCTATCTACAAAAATATTTGCTCCATTCCTATTCCTCGAGCCTCCTGAGTACCACAATTTAAATTCATCTACATCTCTAGCCTTGGTATCCACCCATTTTTGGTCTCCTGGACACCAGCTGTATTGATCCTCTTCTTGAGAATATTCACCTACTGTATGGACACCCATCAAAGTTCTTATGTTCAAGACCCAACTCCCAGCCTAGCAGCTCTCTTTCCACCCTTGACTCCAGCATGAACGTGTATTTTGCGTCTTAAAACATTCAGTGCATTTACTGGTTAGCTTCTGGAGGTTTTGGGAAGATTTTAAACTATTACTTCCTTTTTTGGGTTTTCCTGTGATTGCACCAGAAATTACTTCTTTTTTCTAAAGTTTGCTATCTCCAAGATGATTCAACTACAGTGCTTCAGCATTGGATTTCATTTGCAGTAATGTGTTCTCTGTGTTTCTCTGGTAGCTAAAATATTTCAGACTAAAAATAGCTTGCAAAATTATTTTTTCTGAACATTTCGAGGAAGTTTGGAACAATTTCATATTTCTTGTTGTGATCATCCTTTTGCTGACTGGATTGATAAGAAAATGATTTTTCATGGACTCGTGTATTTTTCCCCATTGTAATGATATATTATCTAATATCTTCAGGTTATTGCAAATCGAGCAGCTGAAATACTTGGCCATAATCGCGGAGACAAACATGTGCATCCAAATGATCATGTAAATAGATCGCAATCTTCAAATGATACATTTCCTACGGTAAGCCTTCTTTAATGTTACTTTTGTTGCAAGATATGTTGCTATTCTTTTCACAAAATTATGCTGACTTCTTAGTGATGGTTTTTTTTTCATGTGTAGGTGATGCACATTGCTGCAGCAATGGAGCTAAATAAAAGATTAGTACCGAACTTGAAACAGTTGCATACTTCACTAAATTCAAAGGTTGAGTGTTAAGTTATCTTTTCACTCTTTGGTTCCATAAACTTCCGAAGCACATTATTCAGCATTATGTGTTTTTAATATTCTGCAATTTTGCTTGCTTGCTTACATAAATGCTAGATCTAGATTCTTTGTAATGGTTGTATTTAGGTGAGTAGTTAGCATCCAATGCAACTATCTTAAGTTGTTTTTAACCACGTTCTTTTTTTTTTTTTTTTGATTAACCACTTTCTTTGTTACTCTCTTGTAAGTTGTAATGATACAAAATTACAAATTTTAGGACATAGTTAGTCAGATTTGATTTTACTGGCAATGTTAGAGTATTGGTGCACAATGTTGCAATTCTTGCCTATTCGGTCATTATTGCTCAAAACAGAGCGACTTGCCCTTTTTAACTGCAGGTGCAAATTGGTGTGGTTGGTTGAACATTATGATGACGAAGAATAAGAAAAGTCAACTGACGCTAATTATGATGTATCCATCTTCAGTTGTCCTCTGGAACTTTTTATGCTTTTTTATTAGATTATGCTACAATACATATAACCAATTCAAAAGTGCAGCTCAATCTTTTGGAATGCTTTTACAGGACAATAAAGATTAAACATCAACTTCTCTCTCTTTGTTTAGCACATTAATTATCTTCAAGTCAATGTTGTTTGCCACAAACCGCAACAAATTTCTATGCCCTTTGGATCTGATTGTGTCATCTCAGCCTTTTTTTCTCAATTGGCAAACTAATTTGATCTTCAAGGCTAATGCTAATATTGTCCAAGCTGTAGTCATACATTGTTTGGAGTCATTTGCTATTTTAATTCAAAATTTGTTGCTTGCCTTGACATCTAGTACAATATGCTCACACAAAATCTTGTCAGTTTTCATACTTCAGTAATATCACCACTAATTCCTTTGGTAACTAAGCTGCTTCACTGTCCAATTACTTTTACCAGTCGGTCGAATTCAAGGACATTATCAAGATTGGGCGAACTCACACACAAGATGCAACACCTTTGACTCTTGGACAAGAGTTTAGTGGCTATGCAACTCAAGTAAGCTCTGTTGACATAAGTTGTAACTATAAGTAGAGAAAAAGTGTTTGCCCTTAAAGGGTTCTTTGCCATTGTAGGTGAAATATGGAATCGATAGAGTCTTATGCACCCTTCCACGCATGTATCAGGTTCTTTCATAACCCTTTATTTTCCTTGTTCCTCTTTTTGCCCTGTTTTAACTGATAACAGCTTCATTGAGCAGCTCGCACAAGGTGGTACAGCAGTTGGGACAGGATTGAATACAAAGAAAGGGTAAGTGTTCCAATAAGGTTGGATTGTGGTCAATTTCAGCAACCCATTATTGGTGTGTGAAGACAGAGGGGACATTGTAGCTTCCCAATCCCTTGAATTTGTTTTTGTAAAATCTCTTGCTGTCTCACCCTTTCATATGTCCTATTTCACCCATGCCATATGTTTTGAGTTGTGGTTATATTATGTTGATTCTCCATAGGTTTGACATAAAAATTGCTGCAGCAGTTGCAGAGGAAACAAATTTGCCATTTGTTACGGCTGAAAACAAGTTTGAAGCATTGGTAATATCCTGATTCTTGAATGTATTGCTTGTGAATAAGATTGTGGTTTCTTGCTCATTGCTTTCGAGAGAATACGAGGAGAATCACAACAAGTATTTAGTGTTTTAAGGATTCTGGCATTGGCAGGCTGCTCATGATGCATTTGTTGAAACTAGTGGAGCCTTAAATACTGTGGCTGCTTCCCTTATGAAGATTGGGAATGATATACGCTTCTTGGGAAGGTATACTTTTCATATGTATTAATCATTTCCTCTGTAGGTTGCTATCTTTTGAGGATTTCAGAGCTTAGAAGGATGTGTGTTCCTCCAGTTATATGATCTTATCGTATTCTTTTCATTTGGTGAACTCACATCATTTCTTATTCAGTGGTCCCCGCTGTGGTCTTGGCGAGCTCAGTCTTCCCGAAAATGAACCTGGAAGCAGTATAATGCCTGTAACTTCATTTCCTTTAAATCTGTTTAAAAGAATATGTATGCATCCTCTGGTCATGTTTAGCGCTTTCTTCCCGATCTTAACATAAACAACTTCCATTGCAGGGCAAGGTAAATCCTACTCAATGTGAGGCTCTCACCATGGTCTGTGCTCAGGTAACATTTCTGTCTGATGGATGATGTAATCAAATTGTCTTGAAGCTTTAGTTTGAGTTTGAGTTATAGCACGTTGAGTTCCAAGATAGGAATTTATATCGTTGGGTTTACCCCAATTTTTTGTTTTCAAGTTTAATGGTTGAACCTTTTATGAACTGCAGGTTATGGGGAATCATATGGCTGTTACTGTTGGTGCATCAAATGGCCATTTTGAGCTGAATGTCTTCAAGCCGATGATTGCTAATTCTCTCCTACACGTACGCTCTCTTTCATTTCTGTTTTCTGTTAACGCTAAATCAGATTATGATGTGCATTTCACGTTTAAGCTGCAGTAAGAGAGAAGCATGTGGGGTGGAGTGAAGTCCAAAATTATTTCATCTCTTCTTTCTAATTTGTGGTTTCTTAACCTTTCCATTCTTCTTATAGATTAAAAGGCATGTGTGTTCGTCATTGTTTTAGTACCATTGATGGTTTAAATGGACCACATGTGCGGTGGTGGAGCCAGGAATTTGCAAAAGGAAATTTTTAAAAAATATATACTAGAATGTCACACTTTGGGATATGAACCTATGACCTAAAAAAGTTTTTGGGCCCAAACTCTGGAGTCCAAAGGGTTTAGATTGAGCAGGACCAAAACGGAGTATTTGGAGTGCAAATTTAGTGTGGCGTTGGCTGAACCGGCCGTAGAAGTTAAGCTTTTCTCACAGACTATTCCCAAGAACAAAAATTTTCAATATCTCGGGTCCGTCATCCAGAGTAGTGGGGAAATCGACGATGATGTCACACATCGCATTGGGGCTTCTTGGATGAAATGGAGGCTTGTTTCTGGAGTCTTGTGCGACAAAAAGGTACCACCTAAACTTAAAGTTAAGTTCTACAGAATGGAGGTTAGACCGTCCTTGTTGTATGGGGTGGAGTGTTGACTAGTCAAGAAATCTCATATTCAGAAGATACATGTCACAGAAATAAGGATATTGAAATGGATGTGCGGGCATAATAAGAGACAAGATTAGGAATGAGATTATTTGGGAGAAGGTGGGAGTGGCTCCGGTGGTGGACAAGATGAGGGAAGCGAGACTGAGATGGTTTGGGCATGTGCAGAGGAGGTGCGCGGACGCACCAGTGAGGAGGTGCGAGAGGTTGGATGTAGAGGTTACGTGGCGGGGTAGGAGTAGGCCGAAAAAGTATTGGGGCGGGGTGATTCGTCATGACATGGCGCGGCTTCATATTACCGAGGACATGACTCTAGATAGGAAGAAGTGGAGGTCGCTTATTAGGATAGAAAGCTAGTAGGGGTAGAGTGTTGTCTTGCCGTATAGAGGTATAGTGCAGGTTATAGGTCGTGCCCTTATAGATATTGCCATATGTTGTTTATTGCATTTTGTTTATCATTTTATTTGTTGTTGTTGTTGTTGTTGTTGTTGTCACTTTACTATGATTTTTCCTTTTGTCAACATAACTCAACAAGTTAATATACCCAAAAAGAAATTCTATTTCTTCCCTGTTTAAATAGTATAATTTTCCAACGAAGGGGATTCAATTGAACCCCCTTTCTTAAACTTAGCTCTGCTGTGCATATGTGATGATAGAGTCTGAAGAACTCCTCTTTTTTGGGGGTTGGGGGGTAATGGTTTGGGTCGACAAATGTAATCTGTTGATTGTTGTTCCTGCTGCTGCCTTTTTATTTCCCAAGACTGACATACCTCTCCTTTTTTGTCATGTCCAGTCAGTAAGATTGCTAGGCGATGCATCTGCTTCCTTTGAAAAGAATTGTGTGAGGGATATCCAAGCTAACAGAGAGAGAATTGCAAAATTGTTGCACGAGGTCAGTGTGCATCTAAAAAATACTGGTGTCCTCTTCTACATTATAAGTTTTAAGCTCTATCTTATTGATCACATTTCTTGCTTAACTTTGCAGTCGCTCATGCTCGTCACATGTTTGAACCCAGTAAGTATTCTATCAACATATCTAGAGTCATGCTACGTCAAGCTATTTTTACTAGTACTGCTTTTCCTGCATAGTTAGGGCTCAACTGACGAGAATTCTTTGTAACTGAAGAAATTAACTGATTGTGGATATGCTTGCTGTCTATTTCAGAAAATTGGTTATGATAATGCTGCTGCAGTTGCCAAGAAAGCCCACAAGGAGGGAACCAGTTTGAAGGTAACGGTATCTGCCAATTGTGTTTATGGGATCAATTCTCTCATTTGATGCTAAACAATTGTCGTATACTTGAATCTGCAGGATGCTGCTCTCAATCTAGCAGTCCTCACCAGTGAGGAGTTTGATCAACTTGTAGTCCCTGAGAAAATGATTGGTCCAACTGACTGATCAGATTCAGTAGTTCGTTGAAAGGGGAGAGAGGACCATGGATGTGGTCTCACGGTCACGGGTGCATCACACTTGCTTTTCCTGTCCATCAAATTCGACGAGGGAAATAAATATTTGACACAATTCTTGAGGTTTTCTCATTCCTGGCAATTTTTCAGTGTTTGACTGGGAATGCCTCCATTTTTGTAATGAGTCCCTGAGCAATAGCCCAAGTAAATAATGAACTGAATTATTTTTTATGAGGTCGGGCCGTGAATAATGAAGGAGTCGGTTGGACTGTTAACCTATCAAATTATGTGAACCTTGTTATAGTAACTACAAATGAGAGTTTGAACTGTTTGGATAAATCTTCAAAATATTGAGTTGAAACAAAACTGCAATAGTAGTTCAATTTGTCACTTTTTTTTGGTTTCCCATTTGGTGTCCAGAGCCCCATTGGAGCTCCGGCACTATAGGGGTGGCGCTCTCAACATGATTTTTCTCCATTCCCATTACTCAAAACCCGATACTTCTGGTTAAAGGTGAAACATTGTCACTTACTATTAGATTTCAATGGAAAAAATGATTTAAAAAGTGGATTTTGAAAACTTATAGATAAATACTCCCTTCTCATATTCTAGTGCTTTAACTAAACGAGTTTATTTGGAATTTGAATGCGATTAAGCCAAATCTAGAGTTGCATCTTGCTAAAACTAAATTTGAGTACGGGACTAGTTTCACCAATGGTCATCAAACATTATCCCTATATTTTGCTTTAAATGAAAATAGTTGAAAAATTCATCAACTCGACGTGGAAAATTAACACTAAGTTGACATAATATAACATTATGATATAAGTGGATGTCCTTTTACGTGGGCCCCACTTAAAGTGGATAAGTTGCCAACTATTTTTTCTCTTTTTTTTTGGCTATAAATTGTCAGTTTTTTTGGCAATGAAAAACATATACACATAGATACGAATTTACTGAATTCTGCAATCTCTCTCTCGGTCTCTTACTATTTCTTATTATTTCTCCTTCTTATTAAATTGCTAAGTTAGTTTATTTTATAACACGTTATCAGCATGAACCTTCATCATTTTGAGTTATTTTAAGAAGGTAACAAAAGAGTAAGAATTTTATTTTCTTAAAATTTTAATATCTCTAAACTTGAATTTGTTGCTTTTGATATATCTGTAAAATGCTACCCATCATGGTCACTAGATGCCGAAATACACCTAGAATCGATGGGTCTGACAGACACCATCAAAAACGACAATATGACATCTAGTCAAACATCGTGCCAAAGCCATGATATTTCCACGCCACCATCTTGACGAGAGGTTAAAATTACAGTACCTCACATTAAAAGACACCCTTAAGTTGTGGAAGAATCTAAAAGGAAGATATGATCACCTGAAGTTGGTCATCTTTCCACAGGCACGCCATAATTGGCTTAATATGAGATTAATGGATTTCAAAAATATAACTGAATATAATTCTGCCTTGTTTAGAATTATAGGTCAGTTAAATTTATGCAGAGAAGAAATCACTAAACAAGACAAACTTGAAAACACACACTCTACATTTCCACCCGCGAATATGCTCCTGCAGCAACAATATCGCGAAAAATATTTTAAAAAATATTTTGAATTACTTTCTCACCTTCTTATTGCTGAACGCCACAATGAACTGTTAATGAAAAATCATGATAGTCGGTCCGTTGGTTCTTTGCCACTCCCTGAAATGAATCAGACAAATTATAACCAACGCGAAAGAGATCATGGCCCTAGTCGTGGTCGAAGAAGAAATTATAATCATGATGCTCGACTGGTACGGAGAAATGATCAGCAATATAAAAAGAAGAGTCAAAAGCCATAAGTTATACCAAAGAAAAATTCAAAAAGTATATGTCAGAGATGTGGAGGTATGGGACACTGGTCATGGACATGTTGGTCATCAAAACGTCTGGTTCAGCTATATCAGGCATCCTTGAAGAGGGCAAAAAATAATTGAGAGACTAATTTTATCTCTGAAGATAATATTGAGCCTATGCATCTGGATGTAGCCTTAGTAAGTATTTAATAAATGAAGGTTATATAAATGATGTCATTTGTCTATGTGCTTTCATTAAAAAAACGAAATCAAAGTTTGTTTACTCGCCGTTTATATTGATGATATAAACCTCATTGGAACCCCTGAAGAGGTCCCAAAGGCGATTGAATATCTAAAGAAAGAATTTGAGATGAAAGACCTTGAAAAGACAAAACTTTGTCTAGGTCTGCGAATTGAACATTTAGCAGACGGAGTCTTTGTCCACCAATCTGCCTACACTAAGAAAATCTTAAAACGATTTTACATGGACAAAGCACATCCATTAAGTACTCCAATGGTTGTTCAATCACTTGAAGTGGAAAAAGATCCATTTCGACCTCTAGAAGAGGATAAAGAACTTCTTGGTCCTGAAGTACCATATCTCAATGCTATTGGTGCACTTATGTATCTTGCTAATACAACTAGACCTGATATAACATTTTCTATTAATTTGTTGTCAAGGTATAGTTCATCCCCAATGCGAAGGCATTAAAATGGTATCAAACATATTTTGTGATACCTAAAGGGTATATTGATATGGATTTGTTTTATACTAACAAAGGATGTGCAGACCTTATTGGTTATGCAGGTGCATGTTATTTATCAGACCCATATAAAGCTCAATCTCAAACAGGCTATCTATTTACATACGGAGGAACTGCTATATCATGATGATCTACAAAGCAATCTATTGTTGCTACTTTTTCAAATCATGCTGAAATAATAGCAATTCATGAAGCAAGTAAATAATGTGTGTGGTTGAGATCGATGATACAATTCATCAAAGAAAGATGCGTTCTAGAAAATGATGTCAAAGTACCCACAGTGATATTCGAAGACAATGTCGCGTGTATAACTCAATTTAAATGTGGCTTAATAAAAGGAGACTGAACGAAACATATTTCACCAAATTATTCTTCACACATGATCTCTAAAAGAATGGTGATATTGACGTACAACAAGTTCGTTCGAGTGATAATCTTGTAGATTTATTCACAAAGGCATTACCAACATCAACTTTTGAGAAGCTAAGGTATAAGATTGGAATGCATCGTCTCCAAAATATCAAATAAAGTTTTCATCAAGGGAGTAAAATATGCGTTGTACTCTTTTTTTCTTAACCAAGGTTTTGTTCCACTGGGTTTTCCTAGTAAGATTTTTAATGAGGCAGCACTCAAGGCGTATTACCAGATGTGTGTACTCTTTTTCCTTTACTAGGCTTTTTCCCACTGGGTTTTTTCTAGTAAGATTTTAACGAGGTAAAACATCTATAAATATTGAAAATAACTATATATATATATATATTCTTTCACTAGAATTTTTCTTTTATATAGACATCCAAGGGGGAGTATTATGATATAAGTGGATGTCCTTTTACGTAGGGACCACTTAAAGTGGACAAGCGTCACGACCCAATTCTTTAGATTATGATGGCACCTACTATAATAACCCTTTAGTAGGTAAGCCAACACGTCAACCCGGAACTTCAAGTAATGAGTTTGAGGGCAGAAACTAAATAAGAGTATCGAATTGTAAAAGTAAACAGAATGAATAAGTGGAAGTAAACCAAAATATATTTTAAACAACTAAATATCCCTCCCAGAACTTGAAAGCCACAAATACAGAGCTGCTACAAAATAAAATACGAGTATAAGTCTCGAAAGTGGACCAAAAATATATATAACAATTGGCTAGTCTCAGATGGCAAAAAATGGGCCATCCATGCTGAAGGAGACAGGAATGATCCAAAAACGCCAAGTACTCACCCTAGTCTCCGAAGTTAACTACAACAGGCTCGATTTATCCACGGCGATAGCTGGTGCTCGGTCCTGCATCACGAAAGTAGATGCAGAGTGTAGTATGAGTACCAAGACAACAGGTACCCAGTAGGCATCATAGGCCGACTGAGCAGAAAAGGAAAAATAATATGAAATAGGAGAATAACCTAAATAGGAGTCAACATAAGCATCAAAAGGGGAAAGAGTACTACCTATGAGAACTACAGCTAACTATACCCAACTGGCCCCCCATAAGCCCAATCGAGACACTCATGCGCAAGTTAAATAAAAACCCGGACAAACCCCCATAAGCCCACCGAGTACACAGAATAGCTACAACTATCAAGGCTAGGAACCAAGAATCTGCGATGTTAGGAGCCGAAGTACTATATCATTTCCAAACCCTGAATCTCTAAGAGACAATCGATCTAGTGGTGACTTAGGGGTCGAGGCCGGGACTGGAACCCAGATGCTCACCCGAATGTTCAAAGTGGCCAAGGCCTGGACTAGGTACCCGGATGCTTGCTATAATACATAAGTGCGGTCGAGGTCGGGACTGGGTACTCGGATGCTCGCTGTAATACATCGATATGATCGAGGCCGAGACTGGTACCCTGATGCTCGTCATACTAGCAAGTCGGTAGAGGCCGGGGCTGAGTACCCGAATGCTCCCCAATAATTCAGAACGGAGGCCGGGACTTGATACCCGGATGCTCACAGATAATTTATCCCATGATGCCAAATATTCTACTCCCCAACTAGAATACAACATGCTCATTCAACTCTCCTTATAATACTAACAAATAACAACAAGATACACATGCTTCTAAATATCAGAAAATCCGATAATAAGCCTAAAGCATGATTTCTAAAACCTAAAATATACAATCAAACTATCTAACCCAAATTCCAACTATTTCAACATGCTTTCACACATTCCAGCTCAATCTAAAGAAAGATAAAACTGTAGCCTACCTGTAGGCTAAACACACGGGCTCCAAATTACTGTGTCAGAGCTTTTTCCTTCCGAACTACCTTGAAATATTTCCAAGCTATCAAAAATAGAACCACGACATCAATACTGTCGTTTAGACACTAATATCATAATTTTTGGAGATGGACCAATTTTGGGGTCTAAAATGGGAATTATGGGACCCGCATCTAAAATTCTAGATTTGACACCCAAAATAGGTTCTAAATGTCACCCCAAACTTACAAATCAGATTTATAACATAATTCGGGGTGGGAAACTACGCGGGACGAGCATGAAACCAAAACTCATAAAATTCGACTAAAGGACCAAAATTACAGCATCAAAATTAGCGAATTCTAAAAAAACGAGACTCTTTCAACCCAAACAAATTACACTATGACGATCCTTGCGAAAACCCCCACAATCTAGCCTCAAGAATCACTCAAAATAGAGTTATATTGACCAAGATACACTCTTCCAAAATTCCACAAAATTTTATTCCGAAAATGACTAAATCAGTAACTAAAAATACATTTTTACCTCAAACAAAGCTTCTCCTCGCATTTCTGAGATTACCACGAGATTCCTCACAAAATTCTCTTGAATTTAGACCTTTGAATCATCAAAATCGGGTTTATATAGGTCAAGAAACAATTACTCAAAGTTTTTCAAAAATTCAATTCGAAAATGGACATAGCTGCAATTAAAATCACGATTTTTACGTGAACCGAATACTCCAAATCAGTTTTCAATCTCTCAAATGCGTTCTCCACGAAAAATCTCACAAGTTTTCCTTTTGAATCACCCAATTTAGAACACTAATGCTCAAGTTATGGGGTTTTATCCAAAATCTCCGACGGGGTGCTCGGGATTCGTTTGAAATCCGATAAAAATAAACCAAATATGCTACCCCACTAAATTTGACGTTATGGACTCAATGACATATTCAGAATTATCATACGAGATTATTTTAATAAAAAAGTGGGTCCCACATCCAAAAGTCATTTTAAGTCATATTCCACAACGGGCCTCGATATTAGTCTGGAAGCCTTGAAAAGTGAACAAAGGGTTGTTCTAGAACAAAATCAACATTTTGAAACTAATCGCGCTGTCAGAATTTTCATTCGAGCGCGTTTTCCAAGAATGTTGACCAAAGTCAACCATATGCTAACTTTCAAAGTCAAAAGCGCCAAATGGCCCCAAACTCATATTGATTGCCTCGATAGTCATTCCGATAGTGATACTAACCTAATTTGGTCATTCCGGAGCTGATGGAACCATTAGAATTTGAATTCAAGATCTCGTTGACCCAAAACTCGAAAAGTCGCAACTAAACCAACTTAGACCTTCAAAATACCAAAAAGACTCGGGACCTCTAAAAATTCAACCAACACTTTATCTAGACCAAAAACCATCTCCCAAATCCAACGGAGTCGTCGGAATTCCATTCCGAGCATCGGAACTCCAAAAGTTGACCAAAGTCAAACCTTGGCTTAAAATTCCTCAATTTCTCAACTCAAGGCCTCAAAACTTCGTTACAACTCCAAAACTGATTTCGTAAAGTCTCCGAAGCCAATTTCGATGTTTCATAGCTATTGTAATCGACGGAATTCCGTTCCGAGACCTGTAGCTCTGATTGACCCCAAATACCACTTTTTAATACTTAAAGCTTATGAAAACTTAAAATTTTCAAAGACTTAACTTTTCATAGGATTTTCTAAAAATCAACACCCGATACCAATCAGAAACGACTCGGGGAAACTAAAGGGAGGGGCAAAATGGTCATTTTATAAAAATTCCAAAAATGGCCTTGAGGATCATTACAGCAAGTTGCCCACTAGTTTTTCTCTTCTTTGTGGCTATAAATTGCCCTTTTTTGGCAATGAAAAACATATATACATAGATACGAATTCACTGAATTCTGCAATCTCTCTCTCGGTCTCTCACTATTTGTTACTATTTCTCCTTCTTATTGCTAAGTTAGTTTATTTTATAACATAACTTAATTATGGTACAATAGTATATAGTTTAATATAGACCGAGCAGGATTAAGTTTTTACCTTAAACTCCTAAGGATTACCAAAATGAGCATTGCCGCGTCATTTTATTCTTGATCATGGACAGATTCAACACTGCCGAAGTCACTTGTCCCTTCTTTTTTTTCCCGGCTAAACAAGGGCGAAGTAAAAGGGTCAATCAATGGCGGAGTTAGAATTTTTAGTAAAAAAAAATTTAAATCTGAAAAAGTAGACTAATGAATTAGTCGAAGATGATTCGACATGTATGCAAAGGGTTCCATCCAAGTTCCTTACATCGTGGGGTCTTGAAAACAGTAGAATGTATGCATATCTTACGATTTTGTAAGAGTAGAGTCTATCTCTAATAAACTATCAGCTCAAAAAGAGATAAAAAGAAAACAATAATAACAAGCATCAACAATCACTAGATTTCATCGTAAAACTATACTATACAAATAAAATTAAAATTTGTTATAAAACTGGCAATCTGTAGTCAGAAAAAACCTAGAAAGAAGAAAAAAAAATTAGTGGACAATTTGCCCACTTTAAATGGCTCCACATAAAAAAAAGACATCCAATTATATCAGAATAAAATTTACTTTTTATGTATTTATAACAAATGTCGAATTCGTTTAACTTTTTATATTTTAAATTATTTTAATGAAAATTTGAAGTTTGCCACTTTGGTCAAAGTCACTTGTATTTCATCTTCTCTAAAAATGTTGTCATAGTAGGCCCCTTTGGCCAGGTGGGTGGAAACAGGTTCAGTGAACTTGAGAAATCACTTTGTGTGATGGTTGATAGGTGAATGAACCTCATTTGTCCCTTTTGTGATTGATTCCTCTTCCTAGCATAGGGGACCCCATTACATTATATAAGTGTTCGAAGAAAAATATTTATTTTTTAATTTTTTTGTTTGATGGATCAAATATTTGAAAAATAATATTTTTAGGAAAATAAGAGGAAAGAAAAAAATAATGTTAGGTATTACTTATCGTATTAAGTTATGCTGAAATTTATATATTATATTATGCAAGACAGAATATGAACTAAAACGTATAATAGTAAAACGATTATAAAGGTATTGATTGATCGATAAAAAATATCTCAAAGTAATTAGTAATTCCTATATACTATTCAATATTCATTGTGTCATTTTACTCACCACATAATTTAATTATTGTTCGCGTATTTACTAGATCACTATATATTATCCACATCATAAAGAACCCTTACAATTCAATTCCTCCATAATTAGTATATATATGAACCAAATGATCCGTACGAGTTCTTGCTTAGTTCATAATAATCAACCTTATTGAGGGTTACTTGGATAAAATTTTGTTTTAACTTGCATTTTTTTTCTAGGATAATAATAGAAGGTGGTTTTGACTAGTTTGTTCATGCATCTCCTGCATTACAATGTTATATCTAGTTGATCAACCTTTGGCACTCAAGTACTTTGATTAATTTCTTATAATCATTTTGTTTTGGCATACTTTCCTGTTATGTTATTATTATGTTTTGGTATGTGACAAAATTACTTTTTAACCAGCCCCCCCCCCCCCCCACACACACACATGAGAAATCCTTTTTAATATATTAAAAAAAAATGTTCACGGATCAGAAAGACTTATCATAATTTTTTTCACACTTTGTTTAAGCTAACTCGATGAAACGTCAATATTTTTTAATATATTAAAAAGCTAACTCGATGAAACATCAATATTGGGAAATGTTTCTCTTACCCCGCCCAAATAAAAGAGTAAATAGTGTTTTTGCTCTCTCTCAAAGAGATTTTAATTCTAGTTCTGTGATGATTGATCATATTAATATATTTAATCTTCAATTACTTCAAATGTGCACTTTTAATTATTTGGTTATGAATATTGGCAAAATTTTCAGAGTATTAACCGTTCCATTGTTTAAGTATTTATGCATTATGTTAAATTTGTCTAGTTACTTTATATAATTTGAAGGTGATACTTTTGAAAATTGTTTAAATATAGCATATTTTTTACCTAAAGAGATCAAAACCACACCTTATTTTAACTAATTTAAGGTTGTTATGTCATATATCAAGGACCAAAATCAAAATTTACTAATAACTTAGAGATCCAAAATGTTATTCTCCAAAAAACAAACAAAAACTTGGCTAGCATTTTAGTGATTATCCACAATCTTTCTTGTTTAATTTAAAATTAGAATTGTAAACGGATATTTAATTATAACTTATTAAGACCAGCAGGAAATATAATGGCAAACGGCAAACTTTAATTTCATTTCATCAAGAGCATGATCGAATTGACATGCCTAATTAAAGATGGAAACCTGATAATTAAGGCTACATGAATTAAAATTTTAAAGTGGGTTAATAATAATAGCACCTCTGATCCCTTAGCTATAGGTAAAGTTAAAATCTAGTCATTGTGATATTTGGTTAACCATATTTAATTTTTAATTTTATAAAATGTTTACTTTTAATCCTATTTCTTATGAACTTTTTTAAAACATTAGAATTATATTATTAATCGTTTCATTGATGGTTTATCCCTATATTATGTTAAATTTGTATTGTTACATATTTGAGGATAATGTACTAAACATAGTTCGAATATACTCTATTTATTCCAATTTGTGTAACAATATTTCCCTTTTAGCCAATTAAAAACTAAAACTTTTTCATTTTATTCTAATATGATGATTTCTTTTATATCATAAGTAATAAAAAATTGTTTTCTATTCTTAATGCTATGCTCAATCAAACAACATTATATAAATTGAGATGGAAGGAATTTTATAAACATATTTCTTACGTACTACAACAATAACATATCCAAAATATATAATTCCATAAGTGGAGTTCCGAGAGAGTGTTACACACACAGTCTTACTCTTATCTTATGAAAGTAGAGCGACTAGTCGCAAATAATTAAGAAGAGAACAGCAGCAACAAATAACATGGTAATTATTGAAACAAAGGAAACAATATGTAAAGTAAAAGTAAAAAATAGTAAAAAAGTAATGATAACAATACTAATAAGAAAACTACCTACGTTCAACTACCTACTAATATTTTATCCTTATCCTCAATCTTCATATCATTCTAAGTAGGATTATGTCATCGGTATACTGCTAATGAATCCTATCCCATCTAATCATCTTTTCCTAAAACTTCTTCAGCCTAGCCTCTTCATATGCTTATTATAGCCAACTTCTCATTAAACATTTGTGCATCTTTTCTTCCTAATAAACATATTTTAATTAAAAAATCATCAAAAATTAAGGGGCTAAAAGTACTAAATTCTCTTTTTTAAAAGTTGGTTGTAGTGTTGGAGCAAAACTATGGTCTGTATGTAAAAGTAGCAAATAGTATTACGTCTAAGTTCTAACCTTTTTGTCTTTTTTTTCTATAAACCAAAAGAAAAAAAAGTCTAATAAGGGGAAGGGGAGTTGTATGTAGTATTAGGCTTCTAACAGACTGCCGACCTCATATATATGCACCACTAAAGAACGTGGGGCAGGAATTATTCTTTTCTTAATTAGAGATATCGAGACAGTTAAGGAGATTTTGATTTCGAGGTAGGAAAAAAATGTGCCACGACTTATTTACTTACGAAGTTCAAAATAAAAATTTTAAATATAAAAAAATCTTTGATTGAGAATATTTTTATTTAATAAAATCTTATACAGAGTGAATTCAAAGTAATCCCACTCCAATTGCAAAGCGACTTCTAAATTCAATAAGACTGTTCTGACACAGCTTTGGCAAGATCAATCCTTTTTTATAATTGTATTTTTATTTCTCAAGTTTTACCAAAATAAATAAAACATTTTTTAAGCGGAAAAAAAGGTCTTTCTAATACGTGGCTAAATTAATCAGTTAACTAATTAGATGGCACACTTATGCCTACTCAATCAACATATTTTAGGCATGAATGATAGAGCTATAAGGAAATAAGATTAAATAAGGCAAAATTTAGAAGGCATGATCCTTTTAACTTGGATTATATTCCTTCTACCTATATTTTTTAGTGAGATTTATTTTCGAGCAATTGTTGATTTGGTGTGATCACATCATATTTTTCTTTTTCTTCTTTTTTATTTTATTTGTGTTGATTAGCTAATAATTCTATTTTATCTTTTCTCCTCTCTTTTTTATAATAGTTCTATTTTGTACTTTACTTTTTATGTAGGTTTATTCTTTAAATTGCTCACGTGTGACATTATGTAACAATAAAAAACTATATAATTTATTTAAATATTTTATTTATTAAAAATATAATTCAATGCAATACAATATAATACGATAGGTTATGAAATAATATGTAACAATCATCTAAATGAAATAGTATATTCCTTGTTAAATAAAATCATTATTATAGAATCTCAATGATTTTAATATTGATGTTTAGGATATATATAGTATTAATTATATGTTTTAAATGTAGTATTTCTTATAAAAAAATTATTTATTTAATTTTACTTAAAAATTATAGATTATATATTCGTTTATGTGTTCATTTATTTATGTAATAGATGATTTATTGTATAGAATTTAGTTTATACATGAAAGATTAAATTATCGATTTTTATAGGTATAAAGTTTATGTTCACAATCTAAGATGGAAAATGGACTAAGCCGTCAATATGATTGTAGATTTGTAGTACATGATTAAATATAATTTATCTTGATTATGAAAATTATATAATTCTGATTAGGGGTGTGCAAAAATCAAACCGATCAATAAACCAAATCGAGAAAGTGTTATTGGTTTAATAGTTATTTAATGGTTTATAAAAAATAATTATTGGGTTATTAGTTCGATATTGATTTTATAATATTGGGTTATTGGGTAAACCAATAACCCATTAAGAATAAAATAATATACTAATTTAATTTTTATTTTTTTAATCATACACAAATATCAAACAAAAAATATTAATATAAATTTATAATCAGTTAATCACTATATAATATACTATTTAGTATTTTAATATTTATCCTTTAGCCTTTGTCACTTTAGGTTCACCGTAAGGGTTTACAAGTTGCAAGTTTGCAAGTTGCTATGACGGCGGCTCCAATATTCATATATTTGTTTTAAAAGTTTTTCTTATTGGTTAAGCCAAAAATCGAACCTAATAATACTAATAACAAATATCTTATTGATTTCGTTATCGGTTTAGCGTATTTAGAAATCAAAAGCTGATAAATTGAACCGATAATACTTAAAACTGAATCGAACCAATAATACTTAAAACTGAATCGAACCGATCGATAAACGCCCCTAATTCTGACTCTTGTACTAATATATTTTGTGTGTATTGAACGGATCAAATAGAGATGATTGTTTTTGTGTTGAATATATAAATCAACTTCTCTAGATTAAATATACTCGTACTCTTAATTTTGATATGATTGTTATGATCAATATGATTTGTTTATTGATTTGATTTATTAAAAGGTACGATTATATTGTGAGTTAATATGTACCTGATAGATTGTGTGATAACAAATAACATTTAGTTGATAGAATGTTTTGGGATCAAGATTGATGATGCCCCTTCATGATTGGTTATAAATCTTCATGTGAAATCCTGCAAGTGAATTTTTGTATTCATCACATGAAATAAATTTTAGCGTAAGTGTAAAGGATTAAATTAGTCAATGAATTAAATTATCAAAAATTTAATTTAATTGATTATAATCTATAATTCTAACATGGAAGTTAAATAAAAATTAATAAAGAATTTTAAAATTAAACTGAAGAGTGAAATTATAATTTTTCAGTGGAGTAATCTATAATTTATCGTGGTTTAATTAATTCATTCATATTGCACATTAATGCCACAATTGGATCCTTGTTGTGGCCGAATAATTAATAATTAAAAAAAGTTATTTATTAGAATTTGTTTGGTGTGAGGCATAAGATAGAATAGTGAAATAAAATGTAGGATATTATTTTGCGTTTGATTGAAGGTGTTAGATAATGCTTAAATTATTTAATCCACCATTTATATTATAGTAATGCGATAAATTATCTCATATATATGGTAAAATAATTTATCATTGGATAACTTATCCCAAAATAATTAATTACAAAATAACTTGTTTTCAACGAAACACCCCCTTAGTGGAAAATGAATAGCTGGCAAGTTTGAAAAAAGGTTTAAACCCTAAAACTTGTGGTGTTATATAAAGGGGATCTTATTCCATTAAGGATGAATTTTTTTTTACCCACTTTCTTCTATAGAAATTCGCCCATATAAATTTTGTATATTCGTATATTCGAATCACACAGGAGAAGACTGTTGAACAAGAAAATGATCGCGTGAACAATTTTTACTCATACTTAAAGGTTCGCCTCGAAATCCATTCACGCTTCAAGAGATAAATATCAATTTTATATTTGATTAAAATTTATGATTTCTCTATATTACTTGCAAGTGATCTTAACTATTTGCTTTCGCTGCGTATGCCTTTTTTCCACCAAAATTTGTATAAAAAATAGAGTATTTGATTCTTATATCGTAAATGATTTCATATTCATTTAATTCCAAAATTGCATCCATTTAGTATAATCAAAACGCTTAGATCCTTTAATTGGACATAGATATTTTAAACTTGAATTTTCTACCAAAATCCCGATAAAAATGGTAGGAAATCCCTCCGACTCCTTTTCTTATAAAAACAATTTAATCAGTCAATTAATATTCCTTTTTCCAAATTAAACATTAATCAATAGAGTTATAAGTAACCATAGATTTTTAAACTGTGGGCAGGCAAAGAGAAAATGAGGAAGTTTAGAAAATTTATTTGGTGCTTTGAAATTGTAATCTTTTTTAATGATTGTAACAGTTTTTATAGAATATTTGTTATGTCGGGATCAAATGAATTTTTGGGGAGCTACAGGTTATGAGATGAGAAATTGAACACTTACAAATATAACGAGAATTTAATATTAATTAACTGAGCTACTGTAACTTTCGATGATCATAAATATGAGTAGGAGTGGACATAAATACTGAGAAAAAAATAGATCGAACCGAACTAATTTGGTTCTTCGGTTCGATTTTGGTGGTTTTTTTCTTCAAAAGTTTGATTCTTCGATTTGATATTCAATGTAAGGATCTCGGCTCTTTGGTGCACTGAAAGACTGAACTATTATTATAATTATTTTAAAAAATAAAAATAATATATATATGGGCATTTTCTTAACCAAAAAATAAAAGTCAACTAGCAATTAAACCATTAATGAACAAATCAAAGTAGCAACAGATTTACAATTCATAGAGTTAGTGTCAAATATTAATTCCCAAGAGGAATCGCAACGTATTTCTACCGATGTACTACATGTAAAAAAAATCGTCTTGTCATTGTTTTTCTCGAGTAATAGTTGTAGACACAATGTTTATGACAAAAACAAATATGGTCATAATAAGTATTTCATAATGACACACATCATCACTTAACATAATTTTAAATTTTTAAGTGACTTGTACTTTGATTTTATTCTTATTCTTATTTTTTATTTATACCAAAAAATCATTTTAAAAACACCAAATCAAACTAAACTGAACTAAATTTGGTTCAATTGATATTCCGTACACTTTTTAAGTGATTTATACTTTAATTTTATTCTCATTTTATTTTTTATTTGTACCAAAAAATTATTTTAAAAATATCAAATTAAATCGAACTGAACTAAATTTAGTTCAATTGATATTCCGTACACGTTTTTTCAAAACCAAAATACAAAAAATTAAATCAAAAATTAATAATGTGAAGTGATTCACAGTAGCAGCGTGATTTCTGTGAGGAGTTGTAAGCCCTTTTTTTTTTTCTCTTCTTAATTACTTCCCTCCACTTTACTTCACTTTTAGTTGGGGGAACTCATCTCGATAATCGCCGAATTTCCATAAATTAAGATATTATCGAAGAACTGAACGAAAATCCGATGGGCAGAAGCAAAACGACAGCTCAAATTCATGGAAATTCTGAAAATAATAAAGAAAGCCTACATGAAGAGTAGTTCAGTGAAATAGTAGAAACTGAGATCGCATTCTCCGTCTCCATTTTTCACATCGTAACAGTAATCTTTTTCACAGATTTGTCTTCTTTTTAAAAAAATTTGTTTCATTGTTTTCTCCGCTTGAATTGATAAGAAGAATACTTTGCCTGATCTGATTTTCATGTTTTAGGTAGGAAAAAAAATGAAAATTTGCTGCGAGACAGGGTATGTGTCGCAGAAGCAAATAGCATCTTAAAGGAAGGAAGGAAACTCGAAGTTGCGGAATTTTCAGATTTAAAATTGACTGGGTTTTTTTCGTAAGTACATGCTATGCCTGAAGTATTTAATAAAGCTTCCGGTTGGTCATAGATTTTGGAGTTGCAACTTAAAAATTTGAGTTTTGAAGTTGTGATTTTTGGAATTTGAAGTTTGTGTTTAGATATGCATTTTATTTGAAAACTTAGAAAATATTTGTAGATCAGATTTTCAAAATTTGATCGAATTTTATGGCCAAACAGATATTTGAAGGTAAATTTATTAAAATCTGATCCAAAAATTATGGCCAAATGCTAGCTAATTTATATGTCATCTATGTTTCTCTGTGGTGTAACTTTTTTTTTTTTTTTGTTAAATGGAATTTGATATTGAACTGTAAATTGTAGCTTTATTTTCGACGTTCAAGGTTTTTTATTTTGGGGGCCTCTTTAGGTTTTGCATCGTAAATATGTGGGCTAATAATGGAAGAGATTAGCAGAAAATAAAAAGAGTGAATTTGATTCTACTATGGTTTTGCTATTAGTGCATAAATTCTCTCCAAGTTTCTATTTTGATTTGGGAGAAGGATATTTGCTCCTCTATTACTTAGAGAAAAATGAAATTGAGTGTAAGTTTGTATTTGGATGGATCCGAAGCCTTTTAGATGCATAATCTTATAACCTTATGGAGGTTGAAAAACCAGAATTACCATTTAACAGATTAATCATCAGAAAACAAACAGTCTATGTTGCTCGGACTCTTTAAAAATGTCTATGGGTGTGTGTCGGATACTACAAAAGAAGTGCATTTTGAAGAATCTAACCCGGGTGCAGCAACAAATTTGGAGAGTCCGAGCAACATAGCAAACATGTATACTTTTTGGAGAGTTCAGGAAAAAAAGGTCTTATAGATTTTTTCTTCTTTTCTTGCCTCGTTTATCTTTTTGGCTTGGTAGATGAGATGTTTAATGATGGAAATGGAGGTGAAGAGTATCATAATTATGTAGGAGCATTCCCTCTAGAGAAATCCTCTAATAAAGCAAACAGCCAAAAATAGCTTGGAGTTGGAGAAACACTATGCTCTACTCAATTTCTTGTTATTCGTTCTTCTGTAATTCCTTCCATACTACTACGAATCCTGGATATTATAAGCAGAGAATTCAAATAAATCATTCCTTCTGTCGGAAGACCAAGAAATTTCAACTCCCTCCATTTTAGTATACTTGGCCCCTATACTAAAAATAGATTTTTCTTTTTTACTTGTCCATTTTAGCAAATCCAGAGAATTTTATTACTTTTCCCCCATATTGTCTTAGTAATTAAATAACCACATAAAGTAGTGCTCCCTCCGTCCCAAATTAGTTGATCATTATACTAATAATAATTGTCCCATATTAGTAGTCAAATTTAGAGTCCCAAAGCATCATTAATAAGGTTAGTTAAATACACCCCTAATAAAAGCTTTCTTAAGGGTTGTGTCAAGTCAATATGGGACAAGTAAAATGAAATAGAGAGAGTATTATTTTAGAATAACTGTGACAGCGTAGGAAGCTTCTAAATTCTCTAACTGTGACAGCGTAGGAAGCTTCTAAATTCTTTCCTTAAATTGCTAACGAGTGGTTATATAAAAGACATAGATCAGTCTTTTGGTTTCAATGATCAGAAACACTTGTATACCCGGTAAAGCAATAACTAACAAATGTCTGTTCACTGCTAATGATTTTTACGTCTACTAATGTCTCTTTATTCATTATTTTTTCCCTCGAGCTGCTATAAGCAAATGGCTGCACTGCACGACAAAGATGTCGGGGACAATGGCGTATGCACTTTTTTGTCTGTTTTCCTATTTATGAAAAACCATTCTTCATTCTGTCTTTTTCAGATTCTTTGGGACGAAACGAGATAATGGAATCCTGTGATTGCATTGAGGCTCTACTGCCAACTGGTGACCTGCTGGTTAAATACCAATACCTCTCAGATTTCTTCATTGCAGTAGCCTACTTTTCCATTCCATTGGAGCTAATTTATTTTGTCCACAAATCTGCATGCTTCCCATACAGATGGGTCCTCATGCAATTTGGCGCTTTTATTGTTCTCTGTGGAGCAACACATTTTATTAGCTTGTGGACATTCTTTATGCACTCTAAGACGGTTGCTGTGGTTATGACAATATCAAAAATGTTAACAGCTGCTGTGTCCTGTATCACAGCTTTGATGCTTGTTCACATTATTCCTGATTTGCTAAGTGTTAAAACGCGAGAGTTGTTCTTGAAAACTCGAGCTGAAGAGCTTGACAAGGAAATGGGCCTAATAATAAGACAAGAAGAAACTGGCAGACATGTCAGGATGTTGACTCATGAGATAAGAAGCACACTCGACAGACACACAATCTTGAAGACTACTCTTGTGGAGCTAGGTAGGACCTTAGACCTGGCAGAATGTGCTTTGTGGATGCCATGCCAAGGAGGCCTGACTTTGCAACTTTCTCATAATCTGAACAATCTAATACCTCTGGGATCTACTGTGCCAATTAATCTTCCTATTATCAATGACATTTTTAGTAGCCCTGAAGCAATACAGATTCCACATACGAATCCATTGGCAAGGATGAGGAATAATGTGGGTAGATATATTCCACCAGAAGTAGTTGCTGTTCGTGTACCTCTTTTGCACCTCTCAAATTTTACTAATGACTGGGCTGAATTGTCTGCTAGAAGTTACGTGGTGATGGTTCTGGTTCTCCCGATGAATGGCTTAAGAAAGTGGCGTGAACATGAGTTAGAACTTGTGCAAGTTGTTGCAGATCAGGTTTTAATTACTAACTTCCTTTATCTTATTAACTTCTGGTTAGTATGGCGAGTTACCAGGCAGGTCACTGATGTTTAGAGAGTTCAGTATGGTCTAAAAAAGACATGTCCCCCATGCATTAGTTATTAGCAAATGAAAGTTCTCATTCCTTTTTTCCGAATCAAGTCAAATGACCACTTAAAATGGGAAATGATAAAAGTCTTGCACAACTACTTTATTTTACCCCTAAAGTGTTGTACTTTATTCACCGAAGCATCTATTTCCACTTCAAGATACACTTATCCACACTGTCTCTAATGTGTTTCACTTGCTTAGGCTATATTATCTTCTTAATGGGCGTTATGAACTTATAATGCTAGACGCACAGTGTCAGTAACTGTTACTTTCCAATGAGGGCACATGCACTATGCGTTGCTTCTTGATTAGCTCCGTGATTTTCTCCTTTCCAATTCTTTGTCCAGAATCTTTTTGGTTTGGTTATATCCTATGTTGCTCGGACTTTGGTGTCGGTACCCAATATAGGTACGAATTTAGAGGTCAGATTCTTCATTATGTAAATTTTAGGATTCAGGGGTATGATTAATTAAAGTTATTGAACTAGAAACTAAAGACAGTGCAGAAGATGGGAGAATCGTTATCGTTGTTATTGATCATATGGCTCTTTATATAGAAGCTGTGCAAGACCTAGAAATAGTAATGACTATTAAACAAAGCCTAAAGAGAAGGAAAGAGTTACAATAGATTCCTAATGATAAGGAACAACAAAAATAGAATTCTACAACACTAAGGACTCTTCTCTAGTCATCCGTTATTATGCCCCTGCAAGTTGGTGGTGTCAACAACACCCAACTTGGAAAAATGCTTGACACAAGAAGCTCTTGGAAGTGGTTTGGTAAGTATATCTGCCACTTGATCAGCCGAGTGAAGGTGTTGAACTGTGATATGCTTGTTTTGAACTTGCTCACGAACAAAGTGAAAATCAATAGCAATATGCTTCATCCGACTATGGAACACCGGGTTGGCACAAATGTATGTGGTGCTGACATTGTCACAAAATATCCGAGGAGTGGTGGAAATACGAAATCGAAGCTCACGGAGTAAACTTGTTAGCCAATTTGTCTCAGAAACAGTAGCTGCAATAGCCCGATATTCTGCTTCTGTGGAGGAGCGGGAGACAGATCTTTGCTTTTTAGAGGACCATGATATCGGAGAGCTGCCAAGGTAAACAACATAACCTGTGGTGGAGGTTCTATTGAGAGGATCTCCAGCCCAATCAGAATCTGAGTAGGCGAGAAGACGGTAATCATGTTCTTTCGCAATTTGGAGGCCAAACGAAGATGTTTGGTGAAGATACCGAAGGAGACGCTTCATTGCTGTCCAATGTGATATTAAGGGTTGGTGCATTGACTGTGAGAGTTTGCTAACTGCAAGTGCTAGGTCTGGACTTGTAAAGGAACGATAATGAAGTTTACTGATTATCCTCCTATAAAGAGAGCCATCAACTAGAGAATCTCCAACAGACTCCGGGAAAACAACAGTAGAAGCCATTGGTGTTGGAACACCCTTGCAATTGGGCATATTAACTTCCTGCAGCAGATCAGTAATGTATCTCTGTTGACACAGCAAAAGACCACCAGGATAAGGTGAGACTTCAACTCCAAGAAAATAATGAAGTGGACCAAGATCCTTCAGTGAGAACCGGGTTGCAAGATTATCAATAATGCTTTGAACACCACGAATCTGATTACCCGTAACAATTATGTCATCAACATAGACTAGAACATAAACAGTAAATTCAAAATTATGCAGGATGAACAATGAAGAATCAGATTGGGATTTAATAAATCCCAAAGAAATCAAGTAATTTTTGAGTTCAGTGTACCAGGCCCTGGGAGCCTGTTTGAGGCCATATATAGCTTTTTGCAGCTTGCAAACATGCGTCGGAGGTGTAGAAGCTTCAAAATCAGGTGGTTGGCGCATATAGACTTCCTCATCGAAACGACCTTGCAGGAAGGCATTGATGTCAAGTTGACGAATGGGCAAGCTTTGCTGTGTTGCAATTGCAAGCACCAGTCGAACAGTTGCAGGCTTTACCACAGGACTAAAAGTACATTTAAAATCAAGTCGAGATCATTGTGTGAACCTTTTAGCAACCAGGCGAGCTTTGTACCAGTCAACAGAACCATCCGGATGATATTTAACCCAGAAAAGCCACTTACAATCCACCACAATTTTTGAAGGATCACATGGTACCAACTCCCATGTCTGGTTCCGAACTAAGGCATCAAATTCATTTTTCACAGCTTCACACCAGTGTGGGGCTTGTTGAGCTTGCTTAAAGGTTCTAGGTAGCAAGGAAGTGGTTTGAACAACAGTGTGTAATTGTTTAGGCTTAAGGCTATTGGTCTTAGACCGAGTAATTATGTGATGAGTGGGCGTTGCTGTAGAGGTAGAGTCAACAAGGGAAGGTTGTGTGGCCATGGGAGGTGGGACAAGTGACGAGGAAGAGGGTTGTACCATACCACAGGGTTCTGGGTCAAAGGTCCAGTGGACTTATTTCGGCGTTGGTAAGTGATGATTGTGGATTGCAGCTGAGCATTTAACTGGGGAGAAGGATAAACTGGTGAGGCTGAAACATTTGGTTGTAGTGTACTGTGGCTGGAAACTGAATTTTGTATGGTGAGGGGATGGGGCAGCGTAGGCGTTGGAGAAGGAGAAGAAGTATCAGTTAAGGGAGAAATTGAATTACCTGAGACGATTGTACCTGTTGGGGCAGAGGAGATGGGTGAATGCGTGTCCACGGGCTGCTGCACAATCTGTGTAGGTAGTTCACAAGAAGCATGTGAACTTTCAGTATTATCCTGTGGTTGTTGTTCAGTTGAACAGATTTCCCAAGAGACATTTTTATTTTGTGTATTTTCCAAATGGGAACTGATTTTCCAAAAATAAGACGTCACGTGATAAATATATTTTGGAAGTTAAAGGATCAAAACATTGGTGACAGTAATGTTTATTTGAAAATCCTAAATAAACACATGGTGTCGAACGGGGCTCTAATTTGTTTTTGGCATATGGTTTGAGCCATGGATAACATAGGCAACCAAATACTTTAATGGAGTCATACTTGGGCATAGTTTGGAATATAATTTCAAAGGGGCTCTTATGCTGAAGATTGGGAGTAGTTAGCCTGTTTATAAGATAAACAGCTTGTTGACAGGCAAAACTCCAAAAGTACGAGGGTAAAGACGCTTGGTGAGCATGGTTCTAGCAGTTTCAATGACATGCCGATGTCTTCTTTCTACTAGAGCAACTCGTTGTGGAGTGTATGGGGGTGACACTAAGTGTTCTATGCCATGTGCTTTGAGATAGGACTGTAAGCTTTGAAATTCGCCACCACCATAAGTGTAAAAAGATTGAATTTTGGTGTTAAACCTCCGTTCAAGCAATGGATGCAAATTTTGAAAAACTTCCATAGTTTCATTTTTTGATTTTAAAGTGAACAACCCCATGTATTTTGAAAATTGATCAACAAATAACACATAATATCTCTTCTATCAATTGACAAAACTGGAGATGGACCCCATAGATCGCTAAAAAGGATTTGTAGGGGCTTATTACTTTGCAATGAATTTTCTGAGAAAGTCAGCCCGTGCATTTTATTAGAATAGCAAGAATTACAAGTGGAACTAGCTTTAGGATCTAAAACAGGAAGGGAAAAATTATTCAAGATAGTATTTAAAAAGCGACGATTAGGATGACCTAAATGCCGATGCCATAGGTGAATTGGAACAGCCACATTGCATTGAGGAGAACGATGTGTACAGACCGGTGGCCACTCATACAACCCATCTTTATTCTGCCCGCGAACTAGAGGTGCCCCCATACTCAGATCCTTCACAAGATAATGGAAAGGAAAAATTCAAGAAAGGAATAATTATCACGACAAAACTGCGAAACAAAAATAAGATAAGTTTTTACGAGAGGGAAGCATAAGGTATTGAGAAGTTTGAAATGATGATTTGATGCACTTATGTTAGCGTTACCGGTATGGGATATTGGAATGGTGTTACCGTTGCCCATAGTGATCTCTTCAGTGCCGTGGTAGTCATGAACAGTTTCTAGTCTTTGAGCATCAGAGGCAATATGATGAGTGGTTCCACTATCCACGATCCAAGGGGTCTGTTGAGGAGGAAAACGAGCTGCAAAGTTTGCTCGAGCTTGCAGATGGTTATGGGACTGCTATCTGCAGAATCTAGCAGAATGACCTGCACGATCGCATAATTGTCAGCGAATATTCTTGTCAAAGGGCTGCTGCTGGTTGTTTCTTTGTGGGCGCCATGGTTGTGCCTGCCATTGCTGATTGTTCGGGCAAGTGTTCGTACCTGGACGACAATTGCGGGAGTAATTAATGTTACCCTGGTGAGGAGGAGTTGAGCTTGTCTTTTGTGCTACAGCAGCGGTGATAGGAGTTGATAGCGGCTTCTTGTCGTCCTCCTACTTTACGAAAAGCTCATGATCGAGAAGCTTTTTGTAAAGCTCTTCATAGGAAATTGTTGAATCTCGAGCACGAATGGTAGCAGAGAGTTCTCGAAATTCAGATTCGAGTCCACTGAGAATTTTAACAATGAGTTCCGGATTTGATACAGGCGCACCAGCAGTTGCAAGTTCATCCCAAAGTGATCGAACCTGCTGAAGATAATCTGCAACTGGACGAGAGTCTTTAGTGAGGTGAGCGAATCAGTCTGGCAAGCTGAAAATTCTTGTTTGGGATTTGTTTGCATAAGCAGTATGCAAAGCATCCCAGGCAGCTTTGGCGGAGACTGCAACAGCAACAGTGGGGGCAAGTGGAGGATCAACGGAGGCCAAGATAGCATTTTGAATTAACTGATCTTGGCGATACCAAGAAACGAACTCAGGGTTATCAACATCTCGATTGTTTTGTGAGATGGTGTGAGTGGGGACATGGATGGAGCCATCGAGATGCCCATGGAGATTGTGACCATGCATAAGCATGGAAACTTGAGCTTTCCATACGAAGAAATTGTGACTGTCGGTTAATTTGATGGGCAATTGAGTCATAGGATTGAATTGGACTATAGTAATGGCGTTATTGACTCCCTCAGCATTGGTCACAGAAATATTAGGGGCCATTTGGACGAGTTAGCAGAGAGAAGAAAAAAAAATTCAAAAAAAAAGGATCAACTCATGGGAGTTTAGAAGTGCTCTGATACCTATAGAATGAATAGGTAATGCATACAGTGAACATGAATTCCACCCTCCAATTTATTGATATATTACCAAAAAGAAGTTTCTTCGATAGAATTCTTCAATAGAACCCCCCAAATAAATGTTTAAGGTGTTGATAGTGTTGCCTGTAAATAAATCATTAAAGATAGTCACATAATATTGATGGTTTCTGCTGGAGAGAGAGATGAGAAGGAGAAAGAGAATTAGTGATATAAGAGATGAGTTGTCATTCTTACTTACCTCTTCTTAATTTTCTTGGAACAAAAAGGAATAGTGGAGCATAGAATTGCAACCTAAGAATGATTACTTCTCTTTGTAATCATCATGGGCAATTTTGTCTACAGATAAATGCATTAATTGCAGTGTGAATAAGGATGTTTAGCTGCAGAAATAGCCACTCTCTTTGGTCAATTGGATTCTACTCCATTATTCTTAGCCTGTTTGGAATCTACTCCATTATTAAGAGCCTGTTTCAATTGGATTCTACTCCATTATTAAGAGCCTGTTTTTTATGTCCAATCCTTGCCCTTGCTTTCTGTTTTGCTTTCTGAAGTTATTTGTATTAGCAACCCTAACAGAACAAGGCTGCTATATGTTGTTTACTCCAAGGCACAAATTAGAATTTGTCCATATCAATTTTAAATTAGAATTCTGTCATTTTAAGTGCAATGATGTAATAGCAGCCCTAACAGAACAAGGCTGCTATATGTCATTATCTGAAGAACACAAATTTGAACTTCTCCACATGATGGGATTATACTGGGCTTGTTGATGTTGTTGTTGTATTAGAATTGTCATTTTAAGTAACTGCAATTGCTTATCAGGTTGCTGTCGCTCTTTCCCATGCTGCAATTTTAGAAGAGTCCATGCGAGCCCATGATCAGCTCATGGAACAGAATATTGCTTTGGATGTAGCTCGACAAGAAGCAGAGATGGCCATCCGTGCACGTAACGACTTCCTTGCTGTGATGAACCATGAAATGAGAACACCTATGCATGCAGTTATTGCTCTGTGCTCTCTGCTTTTAGAAACAGACTTAACTCCAGAGCAGCGGGTTATGATCGAGACCATATTGAAGAGTAGCAATCTTCTTGCAACACTGATTAATGATGTGTTAGATCTCTCCAGACTTGAAGATGGTATTCTTGAACTAGAAAATGGAAAATTCAATCTTCATGGGATCTTAAGAGAGGTAAGCGACCACAAACCTATGCATATCTTAGCATACACCGGTAACATGTTGATTTCCTCTAGTAAACAGGTAGCATGAATTCGTTCTTTACATTGATTGCAGGCTGTTAATTTGATAAAACCAATTGCATCTTTGAAGAAACTATCTATTACTCTTGCTTTGGCTCTGGATTTACCTATTCTTGCTGTGGGTGATGCAAAACGCCTTATTCAAACTCTCTTAAATGTGGCGGGAAATGCTGTGAAGTTCACTAAAGAAGGTCATATTTCAATTGAGGCTACAGTTGCCAAACCAGAGTATGCAAGAGATTGTCATCCTTCTGAAATGTTCCCTATGCCAAGTGATGGCCAGTTTTATTTGCGTGTCCAGGTCTCACATTTCTATCCTCTCTCATGGCTTAATGTTTGTACCATGTTTCTTGAGTAAATGAGTTTACATACAAATGCATGCAGTTCCAGGAGTTGTTTGTTGGATCATACAGGGAAAAAATGTGTTCTCTGTTCCAAAGCCAGCAAAGAGTCAGGAAACAAGTTGAAACCCTCATTGATCGCTAAATCTTTCTATTAAATGTGAAGATATATGTACTTCCTTTTTCCTTCGGATAGTTCGTGTCCTGCAGGACAGGATCTCCTTTAGTTTCAGTTACTTTTACGGTTGTGGGAGGTTTTCTTTGCATATTACTTTGCAGTTCTGGGTTGTTTATTTTGTCTTGAGTAGAATATCAATCAGAAAAAGAGCTTTATATCATTCACTTGAAAATTAATCCTGTTCAGATTATGTTCTTGCAGGTTAGAGATACTGGGTGTGGCATTAGCCCACAAGATATCCCCCTAGTATTCACCAAATTTGCAGAGGCACGGCCAATGTCAAATCGAAGTACTGGAGGGGAAGGTCTGGGGCTCGCCATCTGCAGACGGTATGTTTCAAATTGTAAATTTGAGATCATCATTTTCTCCTAGTGACTATATTATAAAGGCTTTTATAAGACATCCTCTTTTTACCCTCATTTCTCTCTTGTACAGTGGTTTATTTGTATGTTGCTTTGTGTGCCTTGGGTTCTCATTATTTGTACTCATTTGACATTTGAAACGGATGGATGCAGATTTATTCAACTTATGAAAGGTAACATTTGGATTGAAAGTGAGGGCCTAGGAAAGGGAACCACTGTCACGTTTGTAGTTAAACTCGGAGTCTGCAGCCATCCAAATGCGTTGCCTCTGCTACCTATGCCTCCCAGAGGCAGGTTGAACAAAGGTAGCGATGATCTCTTCAGGTATAGACAGTTCCGTGGAGATGATAGTGGGATGTCTGTGAACGTTCAACGCTATCAAAGAAGTCTGTAAATGACAAAAGACATTGGTCGCATAATACAGTTGACCAGGACTAGTGAATTTGAGATTTCTTCACTTCTGTTTGCTCCAATGGCACAGTTTCTTGTAACTAATTCAATGCTCGTAACGTGAGTATTTAAAATTGCAGCATCTTGAAAATGTAACGATCAAATTTACATATCGAGCTTTAGAAAATAATCTGTTAGGTCTACAATGCTCTAAGGAATACTACTGCAGTAGATGACAGGATTGTGATGCCGTGCTGCATAGTAGTTCCCTTCATAGGCCCGTCCTTTTTGTCAAGTAATGTCTCTTGCAATTGAGTTTCAAAGGTTATATGAGCATCAAATTTATCTTTGTTATTTGAACATCAAGGTGACAGATGAACGGGATGATTTTTGCACGCACTACTTAAAAAGTTTATACGATCAAGTTACTTGAAAAACAATTAGAAATAATTGTCTAAATGAAGCACGATGAATATTCGTAGTTTGATTTAAGAAAAACACATTTTTGAAACCTGTGGTTTCAAATAAATCAGCTACAAACTATTTCAACATTTTAAAAATTAAATAATAAATACATATAAAAATATATCATTTTTTATGATACATACCAACTAAAAAAGAAAGTGAATCATATAAATTGAGATAAACAGAGTAACTTATTTCATTTGTAATCATGTATATATTAGCAAATGGATTTAAAGCACTGCCAGTATTGAATTGGGACTTACTCTGGGGGATATAAAGGTAATAGCACTGCTCTAGGGTGTGTTTGGTACAGAGGAAAATATTTTTTCTCCTAGTATCTATAGAAAGCAAGATCATTAAAAATGAAAAAATGACTTCTTTACTCCAAAATTTGTGATCCAATAATGCTTCCTTAGGCAACTTAGTTTTACTGATTTGTTGTGAAATAAGCACAAGGTATAGGATACAGCTTGTGTAAGCAACATATATTCATGGAATCAAAGTTTCAATCTTATATGAAGCGTTCAGAGCTGCACCCATAATTAGAGGTTCAAAAAATTCTTTCAACTCAACGCAGAGTACAATTAAGTAGAGCACAAGTGAGCAACGGAGCAGCAGAATTTGCTTGCAAATATCAACTGTCACCTTGTGCATTCCATCTGATGCAGAGTAATGACCAAAGGAAAATGCAAAGTTGAATATGAATCAGGGGGAAACACGAGAATAAGGTATCAAAACTTCAAAGTATCTATTCAACTTCATGTAGGTAAAACATTGTTTCTTAAAGTACATGAACCAAATAGGGAACATATAAAAGATACTAAACTGGCATAATAACAAAAAGCAGACATAGAACCAACCCTCGCCATTCTCACTTCTTTGACTTCTTAGATCCTCCCCTGCAACAAGGACAACATTCATCAAATTTTGTTTTAAGGTCCTGGATAAACTCATAGCAAGTTTGTAATAAACTTACTGGGCAGTCTGGGCTGGGGCTGCTGGTGCTTCTGCTGCAGGTTGTACTGGCTTCTCTCCAGGTCCCTGTGAATTAGAAAAAACGAGATTGGTGTGATTGTAAATAGCCAAAATTTGCTACTGACAACCAGTCAGGGTACCGGGGCAGTAAGCAGTCTTGGGTGTTGAACCTTGATTACCTGAGCCAATCGTTCCTCCCTCCTGGCGAACTTTCTTTCCCTGCTTGCTTTGTTCTTTGCCCTCCTGGCCTCAAATTGGTCAGACAAAGTCTTCTCTCTAGCCTTCTCAGCCTTTGTTTTGTGAATGTTCTCCATGAGCACACGCTTATTCTTGAAAACATTACCCTTCACCTTCATGTACATGTCATGGTACATGTGCTTGTCAATCTTCTTGGACTCCCTGTACTTGCGAAGCAAACGCCTGAGGACTCTCATCCTCCTCATCCAAAGTACCTTTGTGGGCAACCTAGCCTCCCTGGTACCCTTACGCTTACCTGAGAACAGACTACATATTGAGTATCCAGTGCCTCCAAGAAAATTTACTTTTGTTGTTTTATGAATGCATCCAAAGCAAATCTCCGCCATTTTTCAAACTGAGTTTACATTTCATATGTCAATTTTCATAAAATGATTCAGTTTGAAGTATCATGAATACACAAACTAATGTGGTCAACTACACACATTAGAAGAAATTACATTTCAAACAGTACTTGCATGATAATATTCAAAGAAGAATTTCGACCAGAAATGGCAGAAATTACTATTACTTAATCAAGTAACCAATGTAAAACAATTAGGAGGTACCATATCCAGAGTGACGGCCCTTCCTTTTGGCTTCCTTCATCCTGCGGGCACGAGATCGCGAGTGAATTTTGGTTGGTTTCCTGATGATGAAACCATCCTTCACCAACTTTCTGATGTTTTGCCCTGCACTCAATGACAAGAAGGAGAATTAGAGGCAACCGATGTGAGTAGATACCAACATAGAAGGCAAGCAAAAACGCATCCACTGCTAGAGCCTCATATCTTATCAATGTGAATGATAAGAAATACTGAGAAATGGCTAAAAAGGCTCAAACACCAGCTGAGCTCAAGCTATATGTTCATGATTTTCTCATGTTAAGACCATTTATGTCCGCCAAACCATGAAGAATAAGCAAACAAGTGTAAAACATCTCCCACACATATGCAACTTTACCCTGTGCAGCACTTAAATGACCAAAACTCTAAATTATCAAACAATCTTCCAATTATCCTCAATCACAGCTATATAAATCCTCTATATCCATATTTAGCTCTGTTTCAGGTCTATTTCATTTCATCACTAAATAATCTGTCATTAAGATAATCAACAAATTCATTAAATCTAACAGTAATCGGGTAGATAATTTGGTCTCAACTAATTCAGATAGCACCTTCCATTGTGCTAAAACCTTTTTAAAAACAGTTTATATAAAATTTCAGGTTACAAATACTAGTAAGTAAGAATATCAAGTAATCTATTCACTGAAAATTAACGAAAATCTTTTCTTGCAAAACATATACATACCTAAACAATCACAAGCTCTTACAGTAAATACGTTTGACTGACATGAAATCCCATAGTAAAAAAAAAAGAACAAATAAAAAGTGATTAAAAATCCAAGAAAACATAAAGGGTATAGTTAAAATAAACTAAAACAATAAAAATCGGCAACAGATCTTAAATAAACAGAGTTCAAAATATTCAACATACTTGAGTTAGCCATGGAGATCTCGTTTCCTTCGTTAGGGTCAAGCCATACTTTTCCTCTCCCACACTTGAGAACACTGGCGGCCAGCCGCTTCTGTAGTTTCAGTGACACCATCTTTGTTCTCTCTCTCTCCCTCACAACCTCTCTTCTTCAATGGAGAAAAAAGGAGATGCTTCAAATAAGGCTTTTATATTCAGCCACTAGATAAGTGAAGCTAGGGTTTTTGATAGGGCTTAGTTTGTTCTCTCAAAGAAAATTAATTAAGATTCCATTACTCATGGCCCATGTTGAGTGTTTTGGGCTTACGCATAATGGGCCTTGATGATAGATCGAGCTAAGCCCATACTTCTTTTAATACAAATTGAAAGGAAGATCTTAACACAACTTCCCCCAGTCTCTTGGGATATTAGACCAAAAAATTAAGTCATTCAAGAGTTAGATAACAGTCGAATATTTTGTATGTATAAATTTAGAAACATATAAGCAAATACTAAAGCACGAGTCTAATGTTATCTAGAAGGGTAATTTTAAGATTTTTAAAGGGTGATTTGACGATAAGAGAGAATTATTTTTACCATGGACAAGATAATATGTTGTTAAAATTGTAGAATTATAACAATTTTTCAAACCAAATATATAATATATTTATTATCTAAATCATGAATAAAAATTTTATTTACTCGATTAAATTTAGCGAATGTCATGTGTTCCTATCCTAGGAAAAAAAAATTAAAAAAAAAAAGAAATGAAGAGGAGCCGGACACTTGGACATGACAACAAGTACATTTGTAGGAATGAGAATCTCTTTAGGGCATCTCCAATCCACCCTTTATTTTACTCTTCAAATATAGATAATAAAGAATATTCGTCTTCTCTCTCCTCGGTGTTATATTAATATTTCTATTTTATTTTTATTTTTTTATTTCATAATATAAACCCCTTCTTTCTTTTTTCCAAATACTTCTCTAAATCTAAAAAGGAGAAAAAACTAATCACTATATTTAATTTTCATGTAATGTAAAATTTATTTATTTTAAAATTCTTAATATTTAATATAAAATTCATTTTTTTATTTTAAATTTCTAAATAACATAAAGTGTAAGCAAATATTAAATAATATACATATTAATGGACAATTAAAATAAAAATGATATCATTAATAAAATACAATTAAGTAAATACATAAATACTCAACTTTCAAGATTATTACTCCCCTATATTTCATATTGACTGAATTTGTGAGGCAATGCACATATATTAAAAAAATATTAAAAGACATAATTTGAACCATACTTTCCACTATTGTCTTTTGTAAAATTATAAATATAACTTTTCAAGTAGTGTGATTTATCTCCTAGAAAATATAGAACTTCAATAAATGAAAGGGCAAATATAGAAAAAGTTTCAAACATCTATCTTGAACTTTGAACAATTTAATTATTTTGAACAATGAAAAAAATTTCAAAAATTCAATAAATATGAAATAGAGGGAGTACGTTGCTCCCATAAATACTCAACTCCGGAATGATAGTAGTATATATTAAATAATATATTTTTTAAAATTTTGTATTATATTCAAAAAGAATTCTGAATTTTAGAGATTTAATTAATGGCATTACATGATTTATAATATATTAATTACAAATATTGTATAGTAGAAAATAAAATAAAAAAATTAAAGAACTACTATTCAACTCTCTATATTTGGAGTATAAAGAAAAAAATAGAGGATGCTTAGAGTGCCTATTCTCTAATTTAAAAAGCAATCCGGTACACTAAAATTTTCGCTTCCAAAATTTAAACCCGAGACCTCCTGATCACATTATAATAATTTTATCAGTTACTTTAAAACTTCATTTTCGCCTATTCTCTAATTTACTCTTCGAATATAGACAATAGAGCGTAAAATAGAAATGGAATGGTCCAAGGCGTTGCAACTTGGGTCCAAGGCGTTGCAACTTGCATTCCAAGTTGCGCCATTGGTTTTACAACAAAACCGGCAGCGCCGTAAGTTTTCACCACAAAAGGACAATTTAGTTTTGATTTGCTTTCTTATTGTTTCTTTCTAGAAAAATATTGTTTTGTTCTCCACGACTCAAAAAGTAGGTGATCATCTCCAAAGCGGAGAAAAAATGTCTTTATCGACTATTAATATGGAATTTTTTGTCGTTTTTTAACACTTCACTTTCTGTTCAGTACTTAATAATATTTAGTGTGTGAATAATTTTAATTTAATATTTAGCATGTGAATAATTTTATTTTGATATTATATAAAATAATATTTTATATTTAACTCACGTCTTAAAAGCTAATCGAAAAAATAATAATTGTTCAAGCCAATTTACTCATTTCATTAACTCCCACCACGAAAGCTACTTTCACTTATACCATGTTTCAACTGAAAATTCGAGATACAAAGTTCTAGAACTTTCTTTTTAGATTGTCAAAATGGAAACATGCAGTTTGAATAAATTTTTGCAACTCCGCGTTGTCTGGTCCTCCAAAGTTTATTACTACCAAAATTTACCAATAATCTGTGTGACATAGACATTATAAGAATTTTTCTTAATAACAAGGCAATAAATAAACTAAAATAAATTTGATTCTCTCTTGAGTCATTTTCCTATAGAAAGTACTGCCTACTAACCTTTTATGACCAACTTACAGTTAAATTTTTTTCCCCAAAATTAAATGAGGAAGGTTGAAATCTTTACAAGAATTCAACTAAAAAACTTTCATTCTGCAGGAGTTTTTTAGTAAAGTCTGCGCAAGAAAGACCTGAACAAAACCAAGCTTTAAGACAAAAATATTAAAAACAACATATCAAGCAGCGTAATCTTATAAATGGAAGAAAAAAATACAATGCACGCAAAACTTAATTCTATTTTCGAGACCCGATAGAGATTATTTTCAACAGTTCTTCTCGAGGAAAAAAACACATATCAAATTACACAATTGATTAAAAATTAAAAATTACAAAAACCCAAATTCTCCTAATTCGAAAAATGAAAAGCTGCAACATTTAAACAACAATAATCATCAAACTACATTATAATTGGCTTGTGGCCGACTGACATCATCGAAACTCCATAGATCCATCGATCCACCGCCCACGACGGCCTCCGCCGCTGGATTCACAGTCGCCGCCACTGATTGCCCGTCAACATACGGTAACTCAAAGAACTTCATCAATGATTCATAAGCCATCAGCTCATCAGAGAGTTTCTGGACTTCATCCTCTGTTTTTACCTCTTCCTCTACGACCCTGTCATTCGAATTTTTCGCCGTCTTCTCTCCTTCTTTAATCAGCCCATTTTGGTCCTCAATTCCATGAAAAACAGACCCAGATGAATTTTTGTTAGCGATTGCAAGTTCCATAACAGGTTCAGTGTTTTCGATAGAGTAGAAGGGGTAACAGTTATTTGATTCGTGATTGTAAGTAGTAGTATTATAGGTTTCGCAAGCAATGTTACGGGGAGGCTCTGGATGAATGTAGCATTGGTCGTCTTCATTGGGGAAATTAACTTTAGCTTTCTTTCCCCTGATTTTACGAGCTTCCCTGTCATAAGCTCTTGCAGCTTCTTCAGCAGTGTTGAAAGTACCTAACCAGACCCTAACCCCTTTTCTCGGGTCACGAATTTCAGCTGCCCATTTACCCCATGGACGCTGTCGGATTCCCCTGTAAAGATTCTTCCTTTGCCTCTTTTTGGTCGTTTTCTGGATCTGCTCATTACCTGTTTGTAGAAATGCCTAAGTGAGCATAAAAACAAACTCAACAAAACAAAACACACATAAGCTTCATGTTTGATACATTACCTGTAGAGGGTTGAGCTCGTTTAGTCTTGGCAAGGACATTTTCAGTGTACAGTGGCTTGGAAAACGAAAAAGCTGGCCAGAAATCATCAGAACTTGGCCATAAGTCGTTGGATGACAAACGGCGGTTACGAGGAGGAATGATATCAGCAAGAATTGCACCACCACACATTTTAGTGTGATTACACTCTTTTTTTTTAAAATCAAAATGGAAGAAACAAAGAGATTGATTGAGAAATGAAAAAAGATTTTGAATATATGTATAAAGGTAAGAGTTTTGTTTCTTTGTTTGTAATTTGTAAAATAGAGTCTAATAAGAGAGATATGTAGAGGCAATTTGGTTTTGGTGTGGTGGGAAATGGGGAGGGCTGAGACGTATTTGTAGTGTGGAGGGAGGGGCTGTAGCGATTGTAGTTGGTGATAACTCCTAAGTGCTGAACTTTCGTGTCGTATACCTTCCCATTGGGTTCTTTGAATTCTTCTCACATCTATACAAGTAGGACCTAGTGCCTACTCATTTTTTTAAAAAAAAATAATAATTCAAGAGTCTTATAATTAGGGCTATATAGGCAAACCGATAAACTGCACCAAATCGATAAATCGAATCAAATCGGAAAAAAATCCGATTAGTGATTTGGTTTGACTTGGTTTGATGTTTGAAAAAAAAACTCGACCATTATAAAATTGGTTTGATTTTAACTAAAAAAAGTCAAACCGAACCCAAACCGACCCGATTATAGATATATTACTTTTAAATTATGTTATACATAAAAATATTTATTAAAATGTAATTTATAAATATTTTTAAAAAAATTTTCATAATTTTTGTTTTCTTTCTTATATTTAGATTTGGCTTGAAAAACTCATCTAAATATTATACAAAAAAAAATCATCTTATAAAGTTATTTATAAAGTTAAAACTTCAAACAATGTTCTGCCTCCATTTTATATGTTGATATTTTGTACTAGAACTCTTTTTAAGAAGCACTGATCTATGTTTTTTATTAGATACTATGAAAAATCCGAAAAAACTCGAAAAATCCGAGAAAAATTGATATCAAAAAACCCAATTTTTATTGGTTGGTTTGATTTATAGATTTAATAACCCGACATAAATAATTTGATTTGATTTGTAAAAAATCCGAACTAACTCGGTCCATGTACACCCCTACTTATAACCAGTTAATTAAGAATTTTCTATTTTATATTACGAAATATAAAGTTAAATACATATATTTTTACTATTAGATATATTAAAAATAGAAAGCGAGTAAGCGAGCGAAATAGTCATGTATCTCAAATACATGCGAAATACATTTAATACACACTAGATACTTGTATTTGTATATATTCGGTGTAATTCACATGTATCTTGGATATAAATACATTGAGAGTGGCGAACTAGATGAAAGGGAAGGAGGAGAGCGAAATTTGTTAGTGTATCTCAAATACATGGGAATTTACTTAGATACCGTATATTTAGAATAAACCATATTTAATTTTGATTTCATGTAACCGAGATACATGAACCTGCACATATTTGAATGCACAAAAATCTAATAAAATTCGTAATATTGCAAATTAAAGTGTATTTAAATAATTAATTCTAATAATCGAGTGAGATTTCTAGAAGTTACTTTTTTTTTAGTACCTAATACTACTTTTTTTTGGTACCTCGTACCACCTAGGAGTTTTGGTTTGAAGACACAAATTATATTATGATTAATTATAATAAAAGTAGTTATATTTCAATTAATTAAGTTAGAATTAGTTATATTTTAAGAGTACTTTATTCATTTTTAAACATTTGTCTTAAAAATTAATTAGAGGGTAATTTGACTAAAGTATCTTTATTTATTACTCCTATTAATTTAATATTTCTTTCTTTTGCACCATATTAATAGCTCTTTATATTTATAATTTTAATATAAGGGTATATGTGAAAATAAATAATTAATTATGTCTTGATTTTTAAAATAACAAGTAAAAATAACCAAATATTTAGGAAGGGAGAAAGTAATTTTTTTTTATTGACTATTTGATTTGGTATATTAAAAGTCACACATGATATCTAACATCTAACAAGAAGACACTTGAGTGAACAATCATAAAATTTTCAAATAGACTATCGTCTCTATGACAAAATTTTAGCGTACCTATATACTATTGATTTTTATTTACTTGGTGGACAAGTTGGGCTAAGATAACCAAAGGATAAAGCAAAACAAAGTTGACAAAATAATCTACATATAAATATTCGGATATAAAATTCAAGATTAGAAAATTAATTATGATATAAATAAAATATTATAATAACAATAACATGTTCAGTTAATCTAATAAAAGCATCAACAGGATATTGCTTTGTAAAAAAGTAATTTTAAAATAAAATTTAAACTTATTTATCTCGCGTTTGGTTGAATTTTTATTTCAATTTAAGTAATAAAAAGATTACTTTATACCACAATTTCTTTTTATTTTCAATTTCACTTGCAAGTCTTGATTCTTTTTTCATGGGTTAAGCATGTGATTTTTTTATTTTTTTTGTAAGGATGGCGGTGAAATTTGATCTCAGGACCTCTGCCTGCTTTAATACCATATTGAAATGTGTGATCATCTCATCTAAAAGTTTAAGCTGTTAGAAAAAAATATTTTTTTTTATTATTTAATTATATTTTCCATGAAAATCACGAATAAAATTGTATAATAAATTTTATCCAACTTAATACCTACTACATATTCTTCATTACTTCATCGTATATATTATCAATGCAATAAACCAAACATTCGTCGAAGGAAGTATCTACACTTAATAAACATGAATTAATAATATCAGCATTATAATCCCTACTATAACTCAACATACATAACTTTGTCTACGAATTACGAAACAACCCCTTAATTTTGGATGCTAAATCTCAACAATTAAAGATTAAAAAAAACATGGAAACTTAGGATAAAGTAATATATAAAACCAAAATATGAATAGGCAAAAGTGGAAGGAAAGCAATTAAAATTTATTTTTAAGTATTGATGTTTTAAAAACGTTAAGACTTGACTTGATCGATATAACCCAGTCAATTTGGATGATGCCGTGATAGCAATAGTGCATTTTATATCCTTCCTACTAATTAATTGAGTTCGTTTAATTTACATAAAATTCATCTAAGAGAAAAAAGAATTTAATGAATTTTTTTGTATATATTCAAAACTCGAATTTGATAAATTTTTTTATGAAGGTTGATAGAATCATATTTATCCTATCTCAATTCTTGTTGGTGATAATGTCATGGATTGATATAACCACTATTTATTCGTAAACTTTAGTATTCTCAATTTAGATGGAGAAAAACTTCGTTTGCTATAATATTTATTTGATTGATAAATTTAAAATCAAATTTTCTTATGTCAAAATTGACCTAAGGATATTTCCAATGCAATATGTTGACATGACTGATAAAGATATGATTTTATTCAGCGGCTTATTGACCAAACGAATCTTCAAAATGAAAATTAGGTCCAACCACCGACTTTAAGGGTGTGTTTGAGGAATGTTTTTCAATTTTTTTATAAAACTATTTGAATTAGTACAAAATTATTATCCGTCCATCTTTCGGCTTCCAAAATACTCTTAGCGTCAATCTTTTGACTCAAAAATATATTTATTTCTTACGGTCCACATTCATTAAGTGGATGAGAGGGCAATATTATACTAAATCCCATAGTTTATGGGTATTTTAGCCCCTAATTCATTAAAATAATTTGAAATTACTTAATATATGAGCTCTAGTAAAATTGACCTGATTTTGAATTTCATGGTAAAATCACCTTTCCCTCCTCTTCATTTCCTCTCTCTTAAACTTCTTCTTGGATCTTATCCATCATTTTAATTTTTTTTTAAAAAAAACTTATGGCAAAACAAGGGAGAAAAAAAGAGAAAAAATAATAAGGACATTCATATAGAAATAATTAGTTCAATAGAACATAATTTAATAGCAATTTTTCTTTCATGTGTACCCAAAATTCAAATAAATGAATAAAAAAATAATATTTTCTCCTATCTCCACCCCTACCCCACCATGACAATAATATAAATTAAAAGAATATGAACACGTAGGTTCATTCTAAGTTTGAGACTCTCAATCCTAATTAAGAATAGAGATTTAAAAAATAATTAAAATAGGGAATGGACAAGACAATTGTATAATTAATAGAAAATTTTATGTTAATGAAAAATAATATTTTTTTAATTAGATAGACATTTAGACACGAATATTAGATGGATCCCAAGTTATGAGTTGGGTTATAATAAATTGGGTATTGATTTAAAATAAGTCAATAGAAAAATATCATGAAATTAATAATTTTTTGAATATTATTTTCAAGTGTATCAGGTCAAAATATGAATTATATGTGATTTGTGTTATTTATTTGAGAATGGTTTAAATTTGGAACAATCAGATTATGCAATATAGTAAATAAATATTTAATAATTTTACTTTAGGGAAGCTGTTAAAAATAAGAGCAAATATGAGTCAAAGGGTTAACATTGAGAGTATTTTCATGATATCGGGGATATTTGAGGATCGAAAGGTGAATGGAGGATAGTTTTGTACCAATTCGAATAGTTAAAGGGACATTTTAGACCCTTCTCCATTTTTTATATTTTGTTGGTCAAATTTTTTAGAAAACCTTTTCTCTAGAATGTTTATTAAAATTGATCAAAATTCCACTTAATATTTTTCATAATATTTATCTAAAATATAATATATAAATATCCTAAAGATAGTAAGTGAAAAAGTGATTTATTTTCTTGAACAATTTCCTTGGAAAAGAATGTCACCATTTTTACCAAACACGTCTGTACCAGCGCACACACATTAATTATCTCACTTTCCAAACATCTTCCTATTTCTTCTATTCGAGCAGTACGTCAAAGAAAAAGCATATATATATTTGATACATAATTAATTAATTAAATACTTTTAACAGCTACAACTTAGTTTACTCTAAACAAATATCCATGACCCCAATTAGATTATCATATAATGAATTTCATGCTTCATTAATTTATTGAAAATCTATGGACTTGGCATATTGTATTATATTAAATTATTGGATATATGTAAATGTTTTTGAGTGGTTGACTTGAACTTCTGTCATCCAAAATGCATATACATGCATGCTGGCTTTGAATTTAGCCAGCCTGGCTTCCTCTAATGACAATATATGAAGGTGTGTGTGAAACATTTTCTTTTCCTTCTTGTTAAAAACTTTTTTTAAAATCTAAATCTAAAACATTCTTGTATGATTGCGCCGAGTTGTATCTATCTAGAAAAAATAACTGGTAAATTTCACAAATAGTCACATATTAATGATTATGAGATTATTTTTCATCAAACTAAGCTATTTTTAAAATTAATTCATTAAAATAATATGTTCCTTTTTGAAAATTTTTAAAATTAGAGTAAACGTATTTCTGTCACGATCCAAATCCGATTGTGAGTGGCATATATCCACACTAATCCTTCGGTAGGAAAACTAAAGGGACATCCCAAACTATCATCCCAAATTATTTATATAGGATTTATTCACCTGCTAAAAAAAAGTGATCACGATTCATGAACGTGTTTTTTGTTATGTCGGCACAAATAACTTGATAAAACATTTTGAATAAGATTGGAGAGCCAAAGTGAAATATGACTAATTAAGTTGGAGTGTTAAAATGAAAAATGACGTTAAATTCAGATGGTTGTCAGGTTGTATATATATTTGGCCAACATAAAATTATATGTTAAAGTTCATTTTCCCGATCTCACACCAAAACAACATTTTTCATGTTAAAATTTATCATTTACAACAATTAATTGAAACAACATTCTACAAGTTATCAGTGCTGATTGGCGATAAAAGAATTTTCTAGTAATGTGTAACGCAAACTTTTTTCTTTTTTCTTAATCTTTATTAAGTAAAATTAAATTTGATTTTTCTCTTCTATCTAATACAACAATTAATCAAATTTCGCACAGTATAAAAATAAATTTTTCATAATGAATTGATGTGGTATATTCAACAACAACAACTCAGTGAAATGATGTAGTATATTCATATCATAATATATGAACAATAAGACTCCTGTAATAAAACCAACAGAAAATTTAAGACTTTAACAAAGTGCAAATTAAAATATAATTTGAAAAATGTTAGCTTAAAGAGGGTTTACATCAACAATCATACATATATCTTTATGCCTACTCAAAATGCGATTTATTTAATTCTCATTACTCATTGAACATAAAGAAAAAAAAAAGATCAAGTACCATATTTTTTATAAATCTTCATGATATTAAAATGCTACAATATATTTCATAGATTCACTAAGGATTATTTGTAATATATCCAATTTGTTCACTCGCAATATTTTTGGTTGATTGTGTATAATTCCATTTAATGAAATGACACTTATCATCCACGACCATGCACATTCCTTCTTGACGTATTATCCATTGACATATGTCACTGTTGATGTGACAAGTTCCATGTCATTCGAATCAAACAACTTGAAAAAACCGTATCTATTTTCATATTTAATGTCAAAGGTAAGGGTATAATTTCCTTGAGGAAACTTAGGCCCAACATATTCATCCATCTGAAGAAGCTTCATCGAGAAATTGCCACAATAATCTTCTCTATCTCCCCCATTACAATATTTTCCTTCCACTGTATTTGGAAGATAATTTCTTATGAAAACAAAAAAATTAGGATAAATTCGACCTGAATTAACTGCTAAAAAACTAAGTAGAAAGAGGCAAAGGACTAAATGAAATTGTGATGATGAAGAGGAAGACATGCTCATTCTTTTTTAATTTCTTTCTTGTTATGTTTATGATTTGTCCCCTAATACTTATAGTGATTTATGTGTCTACTCATGTTTAATTGAATCAACTACAATAATTAATGGTAATAGGTTTAATTTGACAACTTCTAACCAACAAGTCATACCAACTTAGTAGAGAATTTTAGTGACAAGCTTCAACTTAAATAAAAGATTAATTAACTTATATATTAGCATATTATGTGCTTAATTTATAAGTTTTAATTTTGCTTATTATTAATAATTACTTAATAGTCATTTTAAAGTGATGTGATATTGTAAAAGTTCTTTTATATTGTTGGTGTATAAATTAATACATAAATATGACCCTTAATTTGGCTTCAGCTGACAACTATGACGTCTAACTTTACTAGTGTACAAGTAGACACTTCAATTATCTAAAACTTGAACAAACGGACACATTCATCCTACACGGCAATTTTGTGTCCTATGTGGCGTCCTACGTGTATTGTGCCACGTAGGACATGTGTGTCTACTTGTTCAATTTTATACAAGTTTAAATGTTTACTTGTTCACACCCAAAATTGAAGGGCATAAATATAAAATAAGGTCTAGTTATAGGGCATATTTATGCATTATACTCTAAATAAAAAATAAAGGTTCAACTAACTATTGGTGTTGACTTATTAATTTTTTTCCGTTATTTGTAAACTAGGAATTAAATTGAACTAAATGAGGGGAAAGTTTGTAGAATTTAACATTTTCTTGTTCGGTTTAATAAAGCAAAAAAAAGAATTTAATATTATATAGCGCCAATACAGAACTTAAACTCAATATAAATGCTCCCACATTTTGCGCTACTTGTGCTTACAAATTTGTTCTTGGTGAAAGTAAAAGCGGTTAATTATTTTATTTTTTATTGAAATATAAAGATGTGAAAACATGACCTTTTTACAATTTTTTATAATCAACTAGAGAGGAATATTTACAATCTTCTTCCTAAGATGTCTCTTCCACAAACAGTTACAGTTTGTTTGACAAGAAGAAATGAAATTTTATGGAGTAATAGTTATTACTACTTACTATTTATCAGTGTGTTGAAAAATTGTGTTTGGTTTGTCCTCTTTTAATTGGTCTGTATAAATTTGTTTAAAAATAAAATAAAAAGGATTAAAATTAGAGTAAGGTTGGATTTGTGACTTTTGTATTAGTAAATTGAAAGTTTTGTCATTTTTCTGTTAGACAACATATAGTCAGTAATTCAAATTTGTGGCGTGACTTCTTTAGTAATAATATACTCATTCTGTTTCTATTTATTTATCAAATATTGTCTAATTTAATTTTTCTATCAATTAATAGAAGTAAAATAGTGAACTCAGTATACTAATTATTATTTCGTTAATAGGTGTGCCAAGTCAAAATTTGAAAAGTAAAAAGCCAGTAACACATAAAAGAAAGAAATACAGAGACAAAAGGATTGGCTCATCATCAAAACACAAACTGCAAATTAATGCTGCTCCCAGTTAATTTCTTGCAAACAAATAAATCATCAAAAAAAAAAAATTACAACCAAAAAAAACAAAACGTCAAATCTCATGGATGATAAATTATTAACGTTAAAAAAAATAAATTGATTTAATAACCCCCTTCACGTTTGTAATTGGATTTAGTGTAGTCATCATCATTAGAAGTGTAAACAAAAGGGGCAACAGAATACAATAATGTTTTCTTGTTTGCATATTCATTGAGTAATCTATAAGAAGTAAGAAGAGCTCCTGTTTTCCCTTTATTTTCATCAGTTGGGACATCACATTCTTCAAGTGAAGAGCTTTCTAAGAAGGCTTTGCATTGTGTTATTGTGCAAGATTCATCATATTCCTTTACTGAAAATACTGCATAGTAATAACCCTTTGCGTCCGATTGATAACTTGAGAAGGAGAATGGAGCTGTTTCATAACCGTTTTTCTCCGTGCCTAGGCATGTTATCCTTGCTACCGCTCCTGCAGCGTAAGCACGAAAGAATTTAAGTTATATACATTGATAGTATAATGTAATTCGGTGTAACATGATATGTGTTATATATATTCTGGAATATTACTATTCCTTGATCTGTTTCAATTTATAGGAATGTTCTTTTCCTAATTCAAAAACTCTATAATTTCAATATCCTACGTGACATGTCTAAGACTATGATAAGATCATGAAAAAATATTTTGGTACATTATACTATTTTCTCTTTAAGGCCACAAGATGCAACAATTGTGTTAGGTTAAAGAAAGTGTTATGATAAAATTAATAAGGTTTACGTAATACGGAAGCTAACAAAACAAATCTCGAAAGACAATAAAATAGACAACAAATTATTATAAATATATCAAATGACAAAATAATTTAACATGATTTGATCAATCGACCTATATCTACAGATGGAGATGAGCAATCTACTATATAAAAAAGAGTATAAAATATCGAGAGATTTTAAAAAAAGAGGTTTGTTCACACATGCGATAGAGTAATATTTTGTTCTCACAAATTCTCACCCTAAACAAGACTTTCAGAACTCTCCCTACGCCAAAAATGATCTTTAGCGGTAATTAATTAACGGTAATAGTTTAATTGCCGCTAAATAAGTTTTTTTTAAAGACAATTAACATTCTTTGTAAATGTTCCTAAAGCCTACAATGACATTGGATCCAATAGCAATTAACTATTGCCGGTAAAAGCTTTAATACTCTTTGTTAATGTGCATATTTATTGCTGCGAAAAACTATTTTTGTTACATTGAAAGGAAAAAAAAAGAATTAGCAAAATATGAGAATTTTTTTATTTTCCTTCTAGGGGATGAGTTCAAAAACATTTCATTGCTCTACCAATATATAAGGAACAACAATATGTGACTAATCACTTACCCTTAAGTGGGATGTATTTAGAACCAGATTTGCAAAAAATCATTCCTTGAACAGCAATAATATTTGCTTCAGGGACTAATCCTTTTGTAGGCACATTCTTCTTATATGTTTTGGGGGCATTATTGCCATAGCCATAATAACCATTTTCATAATTGCTATTTGCAGAAGCAATAGTAGCTGCTGCTACAAGGGACAATAGAATGCAAAATACTGGTAGATTTTTGCTTGAAGCCATTATTGTATGTGATTTTGACTAATTGATAATTTGGGCTTTGTTTCTCAATGCTTAATATATAGAGGAAAAAAATTGTCTCACTTTGGGTGACGTGCACGTAGTCATGTTATAGTATTAGAGGGTTGCACGATTAATGATTTGGTGGACCACTAACTTATTTAATGATCATTTCAACTTATTATTATATGGATTTAAAGTATATACACAGATAATATGGTGAATTTTTAATATTATTAGTGTAATTTTTCTGTTTTATTTTATTTGACTTAAGTTGATTTGATATAATTCTAAAAAAAAAAATTATTAGGGGTTTATTTAATTTAATTAGTCTTAATAGTGATGTTTTGAAATTCTAGATTTGACTATTACTATTACTTCATGTAAGTACTACTTCCGTATTAATCTATGTATCACCTTTCGAATTCAATATTCAAACAAATCTTTCTTTGACTGTAATTTTTTGTCTTTAAAATATTTTGAATTGTCAATTATTGTGACTTATAATGTTTTTTACATCGTTTTTTATTATTAAAATTTTATTCCAAAGAAATTTATTCCGACAGAATCTTTATAGAATTTGTCAAGAATAAAAAGATAAATGTTTGGTTCAAACTTCTAAAATCAACTTATTCTAAAAAGTGTTTATTTCAAAAATGTTTTTAGGTAAGAAGCCGCTTCCAAGTGTATTCTTTTTTTAAAAAATAAATACTTTTCAAAAAAAAGTATTTTTGGGCAAAAAACATATTTTTAGCTTCTGAAAAAACAGTTTCTACTCCTCCACATAAATACTTGTTTGTTTTTTTCAAAAACTTGATCAAAAACCTCAATTTTTTTAAAAAATAAACACTTATTTTTTAAACAACAACATTTGATCGTCCAGAAACTTGATCAAATAGCCTATCTTGAGAACTTATGATTTGATGAGAATATTGGCAAAGGAACAACAATCGTCAACTTATGGGCCTGTTACGGTTAGCATGCTCGTGGGCTATGATGAAATCCCGGGGGAATTTTCGCATATAGCCCACTAGAAAATATCTTAATTATGCTCTATAACTATAATTTGCTAATTATAATTCGTAGTTATAGTTATAGTAGTTTTGATATAATTCGCGCAATATTTGTATACGTTTGTATAATTTATTATACAATTTGCATTTTTTGTATAACGTTTGTATATTTCACTATACAATTCATGCACAACATTTGTATAAGTCGCTATACAATTTGTAGTGTTTGTATATTTCGCTATACAATTCGATTCGCGCACAATGTTTGTATAAATCACGCGAATTATACAAAAACTCAAACTCTAATTACAACTACATGTTTGCCGTGAGCCATAATTAATTCAAACTATAACTATGTTAACTAATTAACTAGTATACATTTGCTTCTCCGCGTAATTTTTTCAAATCCTAAGCGGGCATGCTACAATTAGAAGTGACATAAATAGCCCCACATTAAAATAATAGCCAATAAAGATATACTTTTTACACTATACATAAATTATATATTTTTAAGTGTCAAATTAGTATATATTTTTTGAATATTTGGCTAGAAAATGGAATTCTTTTCAACCGGCTGTTAAATGTGTATTTTGCTTCTATTACATTTAATTTTTTTGAAAATGAGTGATTTTGAACTTTTGATCTCTGATTCTCCTATGAATAAACCTACATGGTTAATAGTCAAAAGATTTAACCATGATCATGGACAAAACTAGTTCAACTTGAAGTTTTGTTCATGAAACAAGTGTGGTAAAAAGTTGGGTGAACTATCTAAATAGACATACATCTATACCATATATATTAATCCTACTTATACTTTTAAATAATTATTTACCATCCCATTATTTAAATTTTTTTTATCATAATTAAGTTGAGATACATGGATATACGCCACTTCCTAAAAATAACCTAGACTAATAAATCACAAAGTAATATATCTCATGAATCACACTTTTAGTCCAAATCAACTTATTCTCACTCATCAATTCCATGTTCATCTCCCTAATTTACTAAATCACTCCAAATCATCTCACTCTCTCTTAATCAGTTCCCTCCCACGTATTCTTACAACAACAAAAATCATGACCGGCATAATAGCCCAATCAACAAGGTCCATCAAAGTTTCAATCCATCAACGCCATGCCCGACAAAACACCCTCTTACTGATTTAGTAGAGTAAAATTTCAGTCCGTCAACGTCATGGCTGGCAGCACACCCCCTCACTGATTTGGTGGAGTTTTCGTCGGAGTCGGCTATCTCTGGCCAGAGAGGCAAGAGACGTAGGGGAAAAGAGGAAAAACGGTGGTAAAAAGATTCATTTGACAAATACACACATATATTTGATTCAGAATCCATATATGTAATAAGGCGTACATGTATCTGAGTTAAGATTATATGTATCCATGAAAAATAATATTAATGCTCGAAGAAATTGGAAGAAATTTGAAATTTTAAAAAATTTATCATCGAATCTAAAGTAAGTCTTCATGTATTTGTCAATTATCACCAAACTTGCAAGATATAGCTCAACTGAAGCCATATTCATAAAATCTTGTACTGAGATACATGTGCATAATTGATAGATACATGAAAATTTAGTCTAGTTCAATGATAAAAATTCAAAATTTTCAAATTTTTTCCTTTTTTTTTTTCAAGCACCAGAAAACTTTTTTTATAGATACATATAATCTTAACTCAGATACATGTACACTTTATTAGATACATGAACTCTTAATCAGATACATGTGTATATTTTGACCACCATCTCTCTTCCTCTCCCCTTCGTCTCTCTTCTCTCTAGCCATTGGCGGCTCCGACAAAAATTCCACCAAACTAGCGAGGGGACGTTCTGCTAGCCATGACATTGATGGACTAAATTCTTACTCCACAAAATCAGAAAGGGGGCGTTTTTTCGGCCATGACGTTAACAAACGAAAATTTTGGTGGGACCTTATTGTTTGCCTTGAGTTATTCTGCAGGCCATGACTGCTGCTTTAAGAATACATGGGAGAGGAAGAAAAGAATACATCTTAATTTATTCTATTATTTTGTGTCCATTTGCTTCTAATTACAATAGATCCAGGAAATGCTCTTCCTCCTGATTATATTAAAGATGAAAGTAATTTTTTCAGAAGGTGTCAGACCTGTAGAGACTTTAAGTTGTCCTCAACCATTCTTAAATTATTTCCACCCTTATTATACCTCAATGAACTAGATTTGGTAAATATGAGGTTCTCCAAGGAAATATCTTCTAAGTTTACTGACGATATTTTTCTCTCCTTTGAATTCCTCAACGAATTCTCTAAAAATTAATTTATGGGATAAAGTATCATATTATTTATTATTCTACACTATTTTTTATGGTGTAGTGTATCTCAATTTAATTATAATAGTAAATTCTTAAATAATGAAATATTAAGTAATTATTTAAAAATGTAGATAATAGTAATGTGTATGATATGTATATATGTTTATTTAAGTAGTTCGGTCTTAAAAGACACCACTTGTTATCAAACTTTATATAATCCATCTAGGATATCACTATAAGGGGCCTTTTGGTTTGGATATAGTGGCCGTTTATATGGGCTTAAAAAAGTAATTTTTATGTATGAAGTGATTTTAGAATTTTGAAGTGTTGAAAGTTATTTTTATAAATAAGCAGTTGAGTGTTTGGATAAAAGTACTTAAATGAGAAAAATGATGTGAATTTTAGGATTAAAAGAATAAAAAAGATAGTTTGGAAATTTAGTTAAAATATAAGGGATATAAAAGTAATTTTCATGGTCAAAGAAAATGACTTTAAGCACTTAGAAAAAAAAGTTAGGAATCCTAACTTTTCATTTTTGACTGACTTTAAGAATTTTATGGCTTAAAGTTAGTATTAGGCAAATACGTCCAAAAGCTAAAAAAGGGCTTTAAGTTGGTTTTGACCAGCTTAAAACCCATCCAAACGGGCTCATAATAAAATTAGTTATATTGTTATAAGTTATGCTGGGAGTGGTTATACTGAAAGTAGTTTTTGTTGCTTGTTTGGTTTGTTATATTCAAAATTATCTTCATTGCATAATTTATAAGAATAAGTTGTTTGTTTACAAAAATATCCTACACCTTATTTAGTTTATTTTTCTTAAATTTTCTTTGCAAGATTTAATTATTTATTCTTTAAAATAAATTTTTCATCTTATTTAACTTAGATATTTTTGTGTATGCATTTTCATGATTGTACCGTGTGTTTTTAAAATTAAACTTTCATCTTATTAACTTAAAAATAAAACTTACATCTTATTTAGCTTTAAAATAAAATTTTCATCTTATTTAACTTAAAAATAAAACTTTCATATTATTTTAGCTTAAAAATAAAACGTCCATCTTATTTAGCTTAAAAATAAAACTTTCATTTTAAGTTTATTAAAGTAAAATAAATTTTATTATTAAAATTATCTACATTTTAATTGATATATAAAATATAATTTTTAAGTGAGTAATAAACTATTTAATTAAAAATGTATAATTTAGTAATGAAGTGAACATTTTAAAAGAAAACAAAATATAAATAAATATAAGAATTAGACAAATAAATTCAACTTATAATATATTAATAAATAGAAATTGTAGTTATAAAATATAATTGTTTAATAGAAAAATATATTATCATAAAAATAATGATTAATTAAGGTTGTGAATGTTACTATAAATGTTGTTAAAAATTATGTTAATGTATATGAATATAAAAAATGGTGTATAAATGAGAGTTTAAGGGACATTTTTGTTATTTTACATGTTTTATCCCATGATAAATTATCCCGAGATTACTAATCCACCCTTCCTGATGGATAACTTATCCCAATACTAATTGCTAATCTTGGGATAAGTTATCACATCCTTTGCAACCAAACAAGAGATTTAAGGACACTTAAAAATTATCCTGAAATTAAACTCTCTTATCCATCACCTCAAACGACCCTAAAAGAATGAAAATGGAACACTAACCTTTATCCATGACAATTACTTGATTGAAGGACTTGATCTTCTAAATTTTAAAAATAATTCTTTGTGTTATTGTTTATTTGAGATAAGAAAAAAAAAAACACAACTTCTGATTTAGGGACCATGTACAAGATGGATGGACCAAATTTGATGAAATAGACCAACCAAAACGTTATGGCCATTGGGCCAGTGCCTACTGGTTTGGTTGTTGGCTTGGCTACAAAGTGGGTAGAAAAGCACCATATTATTTGGTAAAAATTAGGTGGCATGAACAATTTTTGAATTGCTTATCTATTAAGTACTTTCTCAGTTTCATTTTTTGTCCTACTCTTTTTTTAGTTTGTTTTTAAAAAAAATTCTTTTTATTAATTTTTAATTTCAACTTTATATATGACATATTTTAAATCATAAAATTAAATGATATTTTAATATATTTAACACATCTTTAATTTAAAATCACAAAATTCAAAAGTTTTGTTTAGTTTTTTTAAACTCCACGTCAAAATAAGAAAAAAAAATGAAATGGAGGAAATTGTAATATTTAGCCGCCATTGGAATAATATTGGTATAAAATCTTTACTAAACTAAAAGTACAGTATTTTTTCTTTGCAATCATTGTAGATCCTAAATTTAAAAGGAAAGTAAATATTTTAGAATATTTATAAACTAAAAACAAAGTAAATATTTATATTAATGTAGATGAAAAATATTAAAAATAATGTATCCTTTAGTATTTGTTTTTTCATATGTAGGTCATTTGATCAAATCATATTAAAAATTATGTATCTTTTAGTATTTGTTTTTCATATTGTCTGATTTATCTTCATTCATGATTTGTAATTGCTTATTTCCTTATGACGTCGTGTTATTTTGATCCAACAGTACTAACCGGAGAGAGGGGGATGTTGATGAACTCATTGTATTATTCATTGCATTTTTTCTTGCATCGAATCAAAATAAAAGATCATATCAGTATATGTAGAGAGCTAAGGGAGTTACGTTATTTCCTTTATAGATACTAAACTAAAAGGAAAATAAGTATCTTGTAGTTCTTACTCCCTCCATCTTAATTATCTATTGCAATTATTAAAAATAGTTATTTTAAATTATTTGTTATTTTAGAAGTTCACGATAAATTTATTTATTATTATTTTATTATTTTTATTAATAATTATTGTTGAAAACTACAAACACCTCAATTATGGGAGATGAGACATAAATATTAATAAAAGAGATAATGGTTGTTACATATGGCATTAATTAATTTTTTTTTACGTATAGTTGTTACATATGACATGACTCATGTGGACGAAATGTTATTGGAAATTTAAGTGTCATGTGCCTTTTGGCAAATGTATAGATATGTATTCAAATATTTGATCATAGTTAGCTTCGAGGTGTGTTTGATAAATAGTTGGTGATAATTTAGATGGAAAAGTGAATATCTAATAGTTTAGGTAGGAAATTTGCGAAAATATAACACTTCAGGTGTGTTTTTTGATCATTATCTTTTAATAAATATTTATTTAATGAAGAGAGATTATATCTCAAGACATAAATAAAAATAAAATAATCAAAAACTTCTCCTATTAATACTTTTTAAAGAAGTGCGTAAAGAAACATATGGCAGATAATTTAAGAGGTAAGACAAACGAAGTATATATGTTTATGTTCTAGACTTGAAAGGAAAGTAAGTGTTCTAGATATTTCCTCCGTTTCAAAATACTTATCGTACTTATTCCTCAAATAATTTGTTATTTTATTAATTCAAGATAAAATTAAGTAGTTTTTTGTTGTAATGAGCTAAAGTTAATTTCAATACTCCGTTCTTTTCTAAATAAGTGATATATTTAACTTAGACACACACTTTAAAAAATTATTCATTTCTAGAAAAATAAAAAATATTTTTACTAAATTACCCTTAATAAATATTAATTTCTTGGTTATGTAAAATATTCTTTAGTAATTTTTTTCATCATGTAAAACTTTTTATTTAAATAAAAATAATAATTAGAAAAGCATTATTTAATGTTTTCTTAATTATCTTAAAAAATCATTTATTAGAAGTAAAATAAAATAACTAAAATATCACTTAAAAAGTACACCAAATATTTCAGCACAAAATCAGCAGTAGTAAAATCTCATTTCCAAATCATACAAACAGCGCTATCTTAATCAACATTGATTTTAGCTATGGATATGAAAAAAATCATGTTCGAGAATATAACTTTCAAATAAATTTTACAACATACGATTCTAATTTAATCAAAACTCTAATACGGATCGAGAACATCGAGTAGAAAACTAAAAAAACAAAAACAGCCCTGTCGTAGCGTTGATAATCCCAATAAGAAAAAATGCACGCTTTTTGAGAAACTCACCTAACAACCCATTCTCCTTTAATTTTCATCCCCAAGAAGTTTGGAGCAAGCAACAAAAGTTGTGTGAGATAAATTATAATTATGGAGTACTCCAAATCCAAGAAAAAAAAACAAAAATTAGAGAATCAAAAGCTCATGATGAAAATTAGCTCAGCCAAAAATGTCAGTGGCATTGGTTGTGTCATTTTGTTGGGTGGAGCATTAATAACAGCTGCTGCTATGGGCTCTGCATTCTTGGTTTCAAGAAAGCTCAAGAAATCCACAAATAAGAATATTACAAAGAAAAAGGGGAATGAGAAAATTGAAAATGAATCAAGTAATAAAGGGTTTCATTTTCTTCTACCTCAACAACAGCAACCTTCCAGGTTAGTAAAATACAATCAGAAGCCGAATTCAGAATTTCAAGTTTCTGAGTTGATGAATTTTAAGTTATTTATATAAATTAAGTGATTTTTTAATATATGAATACAGAGTTTAAACTATTTTAGCTCCACTACTGCATACAAGTTTTTAATTAGATTAAAAAACACCCGAAAAAGCTATTTTTATAACGATGGTGATGTTTGAATCAGCTTGGATTTACTTCGATTATTCCTAGGAATTTTTTTAACACAAATACAAAGTTTTGACTCGTAGCTTTCTCTCTAGCTCTGCCCAAACTCCCGAAAAATTAATTTTGATGACAGTGGTATTTGGATTAGCTTGTGCGTATCTCAATTATTCCATTTTTGATATCTCACATAATGTAGATACCAGTTAATTTTATTTACGGATGTTTACGCAGATAGGAAGAAATCATAAGTACTTTTTTTGCCTCGAAACTTTTCATAAACTTATACTAATGAAAGTGTAATAACAACAACTAATTAAAACTTAATTTCAAGTAATTTGGTATAAGCTTATATAGTACTTAAAGTCTTTTGCTTCCATTATGTCCTGCTCGTAAGAAAACTGTCACTGATTGTGAGAGATTGAAGGTGTGTTTCTTCATTTCCAACTAATGGAATGTCCAATTGATTTTAAATTTCAGCAATGAGACTGACAAGTTATGTGACAGTGATTCTACCATCTTGCTCTCCACTCCATGCTTGATTCAGGTATTTACTGTTTCATTTGTTGCTTCTCCAAAAGAGAAAAGAGCATTTTAACATGGTTCAAGAATTGAGAAAATGCATGACAACTTGAAGTACTAGGTAGGGAAATCTAATAATGCTAGTAATTTGGTCTAGGATGGGAAGCCTAAGCTTGATGAAAAAAGGGACATCCTCAATGCTATAGTCTCTGATTATCCAAAAGAAGAAGGAAAGTCTCCATCTTTCGAAGGATTGCAGGAAGAATTAGAGTTATCGGAGACCAAGATTTCATTGCTCCCTGATCCTGATCAGGAACTGGATGAGGTTTCTCGAGTAAGAATCGAGGTAATCCAAGGAAATGAGAAGATTGAGGTACTATCGCATGTGGATCAAGCTCAAACGACAATATTCAGCAATACTGCTTTGCAAATGGATAATAAAAGGGAATTCTTGGTACATAATGATAAAGGAGAATCAAATGAGCTGCAACATACTGGTGTGATCGAGACGGATAATCTTGAGGAGGGTTTAATTCAAGAACAAGAAAAACAAGCCAAGGGTGATCAAGAAACCAGTACTTCTAATGAGCATGAACCACTGAACTCTGCCTTTGAATTAATGAAGGCAGCTGATGAAGATGAGGATAAAGACCATTTTCAGTGTATGTATATTGAAGAACAATGCGCTGATGCAGAAACTCAGATTGATCAAATTGCAAAGTTATTTGACGAACGAATGCAACTCAGTGATGAAGAAGAGTGTGCCAAGCAGAATGATCAAGTAAAGTCCTGCTATGTGGAGGCAACATCAGAATACATCCCCTGCAGAACTTACAGCATCGACGTGCAAAATTTGGATGCTTCAGTAGATGATCAGCATTCTGCTGAAGTGATGGATCCTGCAGCTAATGGAGAGCAGAGCCTAGAAACAGAGCAGTTGGTTGAGAAACAAAGTTTTGAATCCGATTGTCAAGGAAATGTTTTGAAGGAAAATGAAGTTGAAGACATTGTTTTTGTTAATGAAGAAGAAGAAGAAGATGATGACTACGACGACAACATAGACAAAGAAGATGCTGCACAGGAAGTTGAAGATGACATCTTGGAAGAAGCAAGAAACTCCTCTATGCAATCTAACAGTGACAAATTGTGGCCAGCTGACTCAAACCAGGAACTTCTGTTGGAACATAAAGAGGAGATTGTGAAAGAAGTGGAAGAAGGAACCAAAATTGAAGAAGATGAACTATGTAGTGTAGAAAACTGCAATTTGAAAAGCACACAGAATGATGTCACCATAACAAGTTGCCAACAGAGCTATGATGGCAAAGATGATTCAACAGTGAATGTTATTGATAGCTACCGAACAAAGCTCATGTACCTGGATGATATAGCTGCAATCACTAGGGGAAGGAGAGTGCTTTTGGGAGTACTACTAGCGCTAATCTGGTACTTTGTGCTTAAAGGCATTCTTCCTTCTGGTATAGGGGGATTCAAGAGTTGAAATCAGTGAGGCAAATAATATTGCACTCAGCTAATATAATATGTGTCAGACTGAACATAAATAAATAATTATATGTATAGTTTGAGCTGAAAAGGAATGGTGTACGTGCACCTGCTGCAATGTAGCTCAAACGCTGCCTTCGAGTGGAAAAAAGGATGGACATGCAAAAAGAAAGCGAAATGGGGTACACATTATGAAGTTTGGCTATATGGAGTATAAGATTTCTCCAAGGAGATAAGCATAGAGCTATAGACTATGCAAGATATGAAGCCATAGGAAGTCCGGTGCAACAGACACTCAACGGCTTACATCTTTTTCTTTGACTTGCTTTTTTGCTTTAAACGCACGCTTAACGTAAGGACTATGGGTGTTAAAACTGATTTTGTTGGACAAGTGTATTTTTAAGCCTATATTAGTTGTTATTTGAAGGCAAAAATAGATCCAATTTGTATACTGTACTCACAGTTTCATTGTGACCATTGATGCAAACTTAGCATATGTAGCTGATGGCAATTGTGTACTATTACATTTTCTGTATTTTTTTGGTTGGTTGGTTGGGGGGGGGGGGGATTGTGTCATTGTGTGTGTACCACAATAGAAATAGATGCGAAAAAAGGATAACATGGAAGATATTTAATATATTTTGTATAGAATATCTTAACATACTTTTGTTGGAGTTTGTATAATTGAAAATTCCTTTACAAGTATAACTGGTCGCTACTCTTCCTTTATATACAGGTCGCCTGACACCGTATTACCTAATATTGTTTGCTTCTATACTTGTCAAGAGGGTGGGAGGAGAAAAAAAATTGACAACTAGAAGAAAATCACCCAGAAATGAGAAAAGGAACTCAGGTTTTACTGGACAAAACTTTCTTCCCCAAGCTTGAAACAGCTGGGCAAGTACTCAACCAGGCCACTAAATTAGCATTCTAGAAACTGTTTGTTCTCTGACCAACTGCAGCCCGTGGACCATCCCAAAACACCTAGGATCATGTCAATCCTCGAACATGCACCAACCTGCGGGAGCTGAGAATTCATAAAACAGCACATAAAGAGAAAGATTACTGAAGCCTGTTCAGAAGACATACCAAGCTCTCTACGTTGGCTTCAATGCGAAACAGTGTGACACCAATCCCCTTCCCTCTATCCGTCTCAGCCTGCAGTTTATTTTAAAGTAACAATCCAGTCACCTCACAATTAAATTTTTCAACATAATTGAAACGGAAGGAGAATATGACTATTTAATTGCTTAGAGCTTTGTTAATATCCCAAAAGAATAATAGAATTTAATAGATAGTCTGCACAATATATCAGCATATCAAAAAAGCTATGTATGCTCTCTCACTGCACCAAGATGCAAGTACTAGATCTAATTGACTAACTTAAACTTGCGATATCCTCATTCAACACAGTTTTGTAAGCTCCTGCTGACTATTGCTGAAGTAGTAAAGATCAGAGAGCTACGAGTGTCACGTACTTTATCACAAACTGCCCAATATAGCAAGCTAATTAAGATGTCTACTTCCTGCTGAATCAAGGTTCAGCTATTAAACATAAAACAAATAGTGAAAATTTTCACAAACGCAAGCTAGGTTCAGACATCAACTGTAGACAGATTCACAGTCAACCCAGACTATATTAAAATGTTGATTATCAATATGCATAGCTCAGGAGTAATAGCCTAGATGAAAAATGATATGATAGATATTCCAACTTACCACACAAGAACAAATGCTGACGCCTACAGCTGCCAATGCTGAAGTAATATCCGCCATCATGCCTAAATGAATTATAGTGGTTTAAGATGTCAGCCATGACAAGTTTAAACCATGAAAATGTTGGCCAGACATTAAATTTCTGTTACTCAACAGATACCGGGTCATAGATAATGTTCATATGTAAATGAATATACAAGGTTAATATATTGGAATACAACTAGTTGGAACTATAAAAGATGCATCAAAAACAACACCCACCCCCCACCCACAACAACATACACACACCTCTCTGGTTATTCAAACTTTTGATGTCATTCTTTTGAACTTGAAAATACTTTCTCCTTCGAGGTAGTCAAACTTTTAAACACGTAATTCTGACAAACCTCTCTCTCACAAGGGGTGTGATGTAGTGGCTAAGATCTTTCCACCCTTAACTAAAGATCTTGGATTAGAGCCCTAGCAATGTTAGAACCTGTTGGTTGGGAGCGTTTCAGGCCCCACCCCCACCTTTTAGTGGACCTACCCGGTGTGAGAGATTGGTTGGGCGAGTAGGTTTTGACTATCAAATGCCTAAAGAAAGAGGGAAAAACAAATACTTGCAGTGCTAGTGGTAATGATTTTTCAAATGACTTAGAAACACCAATACATAGCAAAGTTGCAAATGCATCTAATATAGATGAGCAGTGATGCCTTATCCAGTTTGATGCCCCTATGCAATAATTAGCCTCTGGCCCAAACATTACCTTTTCGATCTATGCTGACAACACAAAACCACTGGACAGAGTGCCCTTCCAGGTTCTGCCAAGTTACAACTTTGCTAGCCAGCCAGCCGTCCAATCCGGGCAGAACTTCCCTGTACCTTGGTATGTTAGCAAGTATCATTTTGCCAACACCATTTCCTTGTGACAATGTCTCCCCTGTGGCCTTCAAACTCATATGCTGCATGCACTTATTATGTTTCCCGTTTACCTTGGGAATTTGAATACTAGCGCTCCGGAGTTGGAAAATATCTTCACTGCTCATCCTTGATACCTCCATAACATTCTTGAGGATTTTCTCCCACGAATGATTAGTTCCCTTAGAGTAATCTGGTAATTCTTCCACTGTGATGTCGCCTTCAGACTCAGCAGCAAATTCCTTAACTGAATCCACTGTTATTTCAGAAGCTGATAGTGCAGCTTGCTCTCTCAAAAACTAAAGAAAAGATGAGATATTAGTTAATTTGTACTAGTAGCAATGCATAATAAATTTCCATTCTAACTCTGCAGAGGTACCTACTTTCATAATCTTGTGCCGGGCGCTACGAGTTTTTGCATGTTGAAGCCACTGTTTATGTCTCTCGAAAGCAGACTTGCTGGAGAGACCCTGAGAAAGGAAAATAACCAGATGCTTGTAAATTTTTTTTTATTTTTTTTTGAAATTGGTAATGTTCCAGATGCTTGTAAATTACCAGCATGACGAGCAATTACTTGAATGCATCAAGTAAAATTTTACAGAGCTTATAGAAAGAAACAAATGACGGCAACCTACACATGTAGCTTGATCGATACTCCATCTTTTATAGGTAGTCAATTTTTTAATTTATAACAGCTTCATGGCACCAAAAATTCCAACGTAAGGTTAGACACAGCAGACTAAAAGATAAGCTATGCGGGGGCAAAACAGGTTCATTAGAATCCCCTTTGCCTGAAAGTTACAATACAGGAACATATGTTCATTTTATACATATAATAGATGATGAAGCCCTTGGTGAAAATCCAGCCATCAACACCCTTTGGGGTAGCCCAATGGTTTGTGCTTGGGACTTCCATGTTGGAGGTCTCAAGTTCGAAACCCCTTCCCAGCGAAAGCAAGAGGTTTGCCCTCTAGGTCGAGCTCGTCGCACCTGGCTTGCCTAGTGTCGGTTACCTCTCCTGTGTGGCTTACGAGCTATTGCATAGGAGCGGGGGTTTTACCCTATGCGCACCCAAAGAGTAGCGGCTGCGGGTTTCCCTCGTCATCCAAAAAACAATCCAGCCATCGACTATGCCTTTGTGTTGGAAATAAGTGTTTGATGGTAATATTTACTATCCATTTGTTCTATTACATGCATTAATAAAATGATACAAGCACAATAACCATTTTTCAATTTATAACAGCTCAATTGCACAAAAATCTTTAAGCTTAGCCACAAGACATCAGTTTCAGACTAAAAGATAAACTATCCCTTGTGTTGGAGATAAGTGTTTGATTGTAATAGTTCTTTTCCATTTAGTATATTACATGCACTAAAACAACAATATACCCAGTAATTAAATGAATATCCCAGAACTTCCTTATATTTGGTAAATCCCACCCTCAACCCTCCACCCAGGAAAAACAAAAGGAGCACAAAAAACCCTTGCCCCAGAGTCCAACAGTGGTCCACTTCCACCTCACTCCCTTGGTGACACAGACTCCAACCTTGTGGTCGGTAGCGGAGTCCTATGCTACTAGACTATCCCTCCGAACCAGCAATACACTATAAAAGCATGACCAGTTTATATGGTATAAGCATAAGAGGGAGGTCCAAGAACTGAAAAATTAAGAAGGATAAAACCAAAAAAGATGCATGCTTACATATTAAATACAGCTGACCTTTATCAGAATTAAGGTTTAGTTGATATCTAGAATTTTCAGAATTACAACACACACAAGACATGAGTTAAGGTCTCAGCAAGACAAAAACAATAAAAATGTAGCAAGCCACAGGGCTGCCCACAAAAGGAAGAGAAAAAGGAATAAAAGATAGAGAACATAGGCAAAAGAAGGTTCGGAATTCATAGCAACTAACATTGTAGGTGATAATCTCTACAACTTCTGCATTTGCAAGTACATGCATTGGTCTGACAAGATTACCATTCACCTGCAAACAGAAGATGCTGCAGTCACATCAAGATTCTTGAAGCATTAAAAACCTATAGTAACGGGATTTTTTTATAAGGTGAGATATTATTGAAAATAGTTTCAAGCTGATACAGTGAAAAGCCCTATAGTAATAAGATTGAGACCTTAGCAGCCACCATTTTATTGCCAATTTCAGTGTGTATCATATACGCGTAATCAATGACAGTAGCCCCCTTTGGGAGATGTTTTATCTGCAAATATAGCAAAGTGGTATAGCGATGATGTAACAGGACTCAAAAAAAGGGAACAAATTGAGTAGAAAAATCACACAGAATTTACTTCTCCGCCAGGTGTAAACACAAAGACACGACTGCCCAACAGATCTCTGGTAATAGTGTCCACAAATTCCCTAGAACTCATGTTTCCAACGAACTCTTCTTGCCACTCCCTAATTGCATTCAGCCAGCCAATCTACATCAGAAAAGGAACTTTACCCCATAATAATAGTTATAGATGAAGCCCACACGGCTATAAAGGTACTAGACAGTTAGCAAAAACAATATACTTTATACCCTGAGAGCAATATTCGCATTGTTAAGGCAGACTATTTTCCCTCCTGAACTTCTATCATTGGTTATAACATGCCCAATTAAACCATTGACAAAACCTTTCCCACTGTAATGAGCAGCAATGCCTCTCTCAGCTATGAGGTCCATCTCTTCAGTTCTTATCTGCCAAACATTATGCAAGTATAATCAAGTTGCTCAAAAATAATCAGAAACAAATAAATGCTGACTTGTCAATAAACCAGAGGCAAATTCTTAAAATCAGAAAGTAAAATGCCAAAGATACTTCAAAAGTTGTTTTTACTTTTTTTAAAAACATTTCAGGAGGATATATATATTCCCACTCATAGTGAAACAAAATATTGAAATAATTGCTGAAACGTTAGTTTGATAGGGAAACATCAAAGGGAAGTTTAAATTTGAAGAGTTCAATGTATTTGAATTCTTGAAATTTGGTATAAGATAGGATGATGTCAAACATTTTGGTACGTTTCAAAATAGGTGGGTCATACATATTGGAATAGAGGGAGTAACTGCTATATTTATAGTTCCTTAGTTTTGGGGGTGCCATGAGTGTACCTGAACCTCCAAACGAAACATGCTCTCATAAAGAAATGGAATCACTGTTGTATGAAGACTTTGATAGCCATTAGGCTTTGGGGTGGCAATGTAGTCTTTCATCTGTTGCAACATGTTACAGATACAGCGACAAAAGTCCATTAGCATATGACAGAGGAAAGGGATGCAGATAAATTATCAAATACTTACAGCACGAGGGATAGGTGTCCAAATTCCATGTACTAGTCCAAGCAGATGATAGCATATCTATAGAGGAAAAACATGTCAGAGATACCTCTATTCAGTATACAGAAAGAGGTGCAAATTTTGGTATTGATTAAATAATTTATATTAGCAATTCTTTCTGCTCAATTTCCAAAGTAATAAAACCTAGGTATAAACGTATATGATTTACAATATATTACTAAGCGACCTTATTTCAAACCAAAATGCATGATCACAAAGTAACATCCAACGAATGCCCTGTTTCCACGAACAAAATAGTATACCACCATCACACCCACCCACCCCTTTTTCTCTTAACGTAGGGAAATACAACTAGTACACTTCCCGAAGTTATGGTCAAAGGTAACTTTGAATAATATACGTCATAAACAACCTTAGAAGTTTTGCCAATTAAAAAAAAAAAAGACAACCTCGGAAGTTTTGTGAAACCAAAAAAAGTATTCAACTTCAAAAGAAAGCTGTATCTGCATTGTCATAACACATTACCTGCTGTGCACTGCAAAGGGGCCTAACTCCGACACAAGGCTTTGGTTTTATAATAATTCGAAGCTGGCAATCCAAATATATAGAAGTCAACACATAACAGTAGACATAAACCAACATTTTCTATCAAATTTATCAAGCTTATAACAAAAGAAGACCTGTGCAATTTGGTTTACTTCATTTATTAAACTCTTGGATTTGAGTACTGCTTTGTAGATGCTGCAGATAAGAATCAACAAAGCTGATGAGGCAATATTCACCATCACAACAATAAGGCAGAAGACAAAAGGCTCCCTAAACTTGAAAGCAATTTTCACTCAGACACCTCAACTGAGGCTTGTACCTACCTGAATTCAAACCCAAATTGTATCTATTACACCCAACTCACTGACATGAAACAGAGCTTAAATTTCGCTACAATAGAGCGTGTAAACAGCATAATCTCTTTTGCCTTCTCTCTTCCTAGTCCTCACCACCATATCCACCCTAGGCAGTAGGCTCTTCCAGTCACCAACTCCGCCACCACATCCAAAAGAGATTCTTCTTAGGTCACATGAAAGTCTGCCATTTTACACCAAAAGCACAAACTTACTTTTTTCTTTAATTTTTCCTGAACTTTTTCTCGTAATTATCCAATTTAGTCTAGAAGATTCATGTCAGTGAATAAAGGGCCAAGATTATTGCTTATAATGGAAGTTCTTGAATTTCCCATATAAGTTTTAGTTTCTCATATTTGAATGACACCTCGACTTTTCCATATAAGTTTTCTCAAATTTGAATAAGACACCATAGAAAAATACCGGGGGCCTCGACGGATGAAGGAGGCTGTGTGTTGGTTTGAGGGGGGAGCAGTGGTCCATCTGAAAGTAGTAAGTGAGGGCATCTGTTGGCCCTTCTCTCTCCGTTGTCTTGCCTCTTTCCTCTCTGACTCCAAGAGTTTGCTTTTGTTACACCTCAAGAACTGATGGACTCAAATGCCTCTTAATTCATTTATTTGTCGAGCTCATCGCAATCACTCTGGAATGGAGAAAATGGTTTCCAAAAGGAGCTAAAGAAATCAGTCTCAGAGAACCATCAGTGCCAGCAACCACGGTGGGCAGCGGGGGAGTTTCTAGAAAATGCAATTGAGAAGGAAACATTGTTTTTTTCCTCTTTGCTTAAAAACCCTTCTTCTCAGACTCAAAAGTCATTTGTTTTTTTTTTTTGCTTTATTAGTGTTGCCAAGTCAATGTGGGTGCAGCAGTTCACACATTGTTTTTTTTAGTAGCGAGTAATGAGAGGTTTAACAGGCACAATTTGGCTTGAATTCAGTTGCTCAATAGGTACAAGCCTTGAGGTGTGTAAGTGAAAATTGTTGTCAAGTTAAGAGGCCGACTATGTATTTCGCCCAACAATAAAATACTTACCTATACAAATGTTACTAACAGGAACACATTTCTAGTGTGAATTAAAAAAAATTAAAACCAGAAGAACCGGAAATTTCCTCAATAGCTTTGCTTTGGAAAATGCACACTAGTACCCAAAGGCCATGCCTAAGCCCGTTTGGATTGGCTTATAAGTTGCTGAAATTTTGAGTATTTGGCTGGCCAACTTAAAGCCATTTTGTGCTTAAAATAAGCCCAAAAAAATTAATTGGGCTTGTTTGGCTTAGCTTATCTAAAGCAGCTTATAAGTTAAAAGTAGCTTATAGGCCAAAAAAAATAAGTTGGGCTACCCCAGCTTATTTTTTTGGCAGCTTATAAGTTGTTTTAGATAAGCCAAGCCAAACAGGCTCTAAGTTTGAAATTAGTTGGAACTAGGGGTGTTCATGATTCGGTTTGGGTCGGTTCTTGATTAAAATCATAACCAAACCAATTTAATCGGTTTTAAAATGTCTAAAACCATAACCAAACCAAGTAAAATAATAACCACCGGTTTGGTTATTGTTGGTTTGGTTCGATTTTTCGATTTATGACTAGCCGGGATAATTTAAATATTCTCTCTCTACATTCTTCAAATTTCTTATGAAGCTCTTTTTTCCTCACGACCCACAAGGGCGAACTTTGCTGCATATTGACGAAAGACATGCTGATGGCAAATCAGGTGGACCAAACTTGCAACGCAATTTAGCTTTAAAAGAACAAGTCAAACAGAGGTTCCAAAATACAAACAACTTTGTCCATTAAAATGAAAAAATTACATATTTAAACTAAACTAACTAGAGAATCCATAATATAATCAAAAGTACTTCGACCATCTCAAATTAATAATTAAAAGGTATAAAATATCTTTAATTATTTATGAAAAACTAATATTATACATATAAATAATTATAAATTTTATGTATATAATTATCGGTTTGGTTCGGTTATTTATTCGATTATTTTTTACTATAACCATAACCAAACCAAATATTATCGGTTTTTCAAATTTAAAACTAAACCAAACCAAATGTCGGTTTTTTTATTCGGTTTGATTTTGGTTTTAACCAAAACTGTGAACAGCCCTAGCTGGAACAGATCTATGCAATTCAACCATAGAAACTATAAACACAGAAAAGGATCCAGGAAATTGAAAAAGATCATTATGGTCTGAAAAATATTGCAGAAAAATACCATACTTCGCTTCATTAGATTTGGAAAGAATATGGAGAAAATGATTTGTGGGTCCAGTACTGGATATTCCCTAGATCCCAACAGGAGTGCTAACTGTATAACTTTCTCTCTTCTCTTTCCACAATGCACAACCATTATGAGGAATTGCAAAAACAAAAAGAAAGAGGGACCACTCTTCAGGGCAGAAGAGCAACATGCTGATCCAGTGGTTGTCATTAATCAGCAAATTATCAGATAATAGTAAACCAGATGATAGAGCAACTTTCTTTATCAAGCAGATGGTAGAAGTTATTAGGTAGGCATCAAGTGATGGTAGAATTTCACTCTTCCCTTTGAGGCTGTGAGAACCCACCAGTAAAAAAGTACCAAACCAAATAAAGAGAATCTAGAAAGAGAAAGAAAACTGCAAGAATGCCAGGGACGGAAATAAACAACAAACTAAATATGAAATTAGTAGCAGAAAATAGGCATATGAGCACCTGTAAGGTTCCTTGCATATTGATTGAATTTCCGTCTTCACCGTCACAAGTTCTAGGAACTGGTCTTCCTCTATTTTCTTCATCAATATTCTTTTTGCCTAAGGGAAGAAACCATGCAATCAGGAGGAGGTAACTGATAACTACATAAGAGTTGCCATAAACATCTCAGTGATAACAGATAATGTTCTCACTTCTCAGCTTAGCTTATAAGTAAAAGTGGCATGTCGCAGCGTGGATAGTGGGATGACAGAGGTTTTCTAAGTAATTTAATTTCATAAGGGTGAGGGATAGGTACCTCTTCAAGTTCCTTTTCATGTTCTTTATAAAGTTCTGCAATTCTACGCTGCACCCTGGCATAGTCTTCAGCATTTGTATACATAAATGCTAAGTTTTCAAGCTCTGACTGCATGATGAGAAGTCAAATGTTCATCAATCAAGCAGATATAAGTTAGGAAAAGAAACTGTACATAATGAAACAAGCAACAGTAAACCCAAACTTTCAAGCCTCTTTAACTTCCAAAGAAAGTGGCCCACCTAGCCCTAACTCTCTCACCATGCAAAAGAAACACAGTTGCATTCCACCTAGGATAAAGGAGGCTACTAGATGACAAAAAAGATTGAGGACTAAATTGAAAATCACTTGATGAGCTGCATCATATGTCTCTTTGCAGATCTTGATCACATATCACTAATAATATGCACGAGTAGTACTATCATTAAGCAAATCCACCAAAAGGATTAAGAAGATGAGATCCTCCATATACATTCATAGCTATACAGTTCTAAAGGCCACACAACCAGTCACTAGGGAGAAGGAAGAAGAAAAGGAATTTTCAGTTAGGATCATATCTTAGGCATGTCAAAGCATGTAAGAGTCTTGAAGAAGCTAAAGAGAAACCTTGATTTGGTATATTCCGAGAAGTTTCGCCAAAGGAGCAAAAACCTGCAGCGTCTCTGTTGCGATTCCAGACTGATGGGGACATATAAGAGCAAGATTGTTAGAGATTAGATAGAAACAGGCAAAAAAAGAAAAAAATACGATTTACATACCTGCTTGTGTGGAGGCATATGTGAAAGAGTGCGCATGTTATGTAATCTATCAGCTAATTTGACAATTATAACACGGACCTGAAACAGAAACATTTGAGATAAGGGATTGTGAAGAAAGTAACGAAATCTGTGCAAGTTATTAGAGGCATTACCTCCTCTGTCATGGAAAGAAACATCTGCCGAAGGTCATCAGCTTTGACATCCTGTACATGGCTTTCATCCTTGCACTTGATCTTTCCCAGCTTGGATACCTAGTACATCAATCCCATTTACATCAGATCAACAAATTTGCTTTCATTTGTTACCTACACTAACAAATCAACACAAAAAAAAGATGGAGAGAAGAAGATTCTACAGTAACTATATCTTCTAAGGAACTACCTTAGTCTCCCCTTCAACAATACGGCGAACTGTTGCACCAAATTCCTTCTCTATTCTTTCAAAAGTAACTACATCTGTGTCTTCTACAGTATCATGCAATAACCCAGCAGCAACTGACTCCCAATCCAATTCCTCAAAATAGAAAAAAGAAAAGTCAAAGTCAGTTTATCCCTTCCTAGCCAGGAAAGTACAATAGTTCCACACAACTTACAAGCTGTCCAAGGATCTGTGCAACTGCAACTGGGTGGATAATAAAGGGCTCTCCACTACGGCGTTTTTGACCATCATGAGCCTCAAAAGCAAGCTGAATAATGATCAGTAGATAAGAGTGTTTCTTAAAATATAGTGATTTAGATGGAGATTATGGCATGCCAAGTATTTGGGAACAGATGCTTATTTTGCAAAGACAGAAAAGGAGAAGGAAGGAATTCAAAGCCAGGGAGAAGATCAATGATGTAGAATGATGATGCTATGGGAATATACTTACATTCAAAGACTTACGAACCAATTCCAATTCCTTGCAGGAAAGATATGAAATAGTAGGTTTAAGACCCTGCACAACAGATAACTGACATTAGCAAGATACTGACATAACATACACTTGATATTAGCAAATATCCACAAAAATCAAGCACTTAGAAGTGAGAGGTTGTTCTGTATCTTCAATTAATGTTGTAAGAAATGTACACTAAAGACAGCACCTGCTTTAGATTCAACATCGAAAGAAATGAAAGTTTTATGTATGGGAAAAGAAAAACAGTAGAATGTGAATTAGACGTTCTGAGAATGAATTGGGCTTTCTACTTCTAGTCAGAACATTTGCAGTTTAAAATTTCCCATTTTCTTTCCTTTCAGACAAATTTTGCTTATTCACAACTGGTAAATCTTGGTGCTTCTCAATTTCAGAAAAGAAAAAAGTAACTGTTAATCACGATTCATGATATCTCCATCATGACAGAGAGTAAATGTTTAGCCAAGCATTGTCAATGATGCCAGGAATCAGAGATGATTTATAGCCAGAGGATCACAAACCTCCCACAAACTTTCAGGAGATATCTCTACATATGAGTCTGAAGAAAATGATAAAGAGCAACACAATTTCCATTTGCTAGAAGCAGATAGAAGAAGCATTGATCCAGGGACTCCTCGCAGAACTTCAACAGGGTAGCGTTCATCCATATCAGAAGTATAACATCTCTGCCACAAGTAAGAACTAGTAAGGTAAAAAATTGTGATAGATATAACATTGCTTCTCAAGAAAATCAACTATAATCTTTTATGCATAACTTCTCTGAAAATACACATACTAGGTATGCTCAAAGAAACATATGCATGTCTATGCAGATCAAGCTTAAACTCATTCTCATTCAGTCCTTGAATCACCTCTAGAGAAAAGGGTTTTGGGAAACTTGATAGGGTCCAAAACCAAAGGCTTATTATGTATTTGCCACAGTGTACCCATTTCTGTTTTTCTAACGCGTCATTTGATGAATCTCTATGACACTTAACACTAGGCTATGTTAGCCGTTAGTATTGAAGAACAGCAGATGATGTATATTCAGAAACTTTGAAACTCTTATTAATCAATCAATTACACCTCAATTTTCAATTTGATTGGGGTCCAAATATGAATTCTTGTCATGCATTCCATTCTATTAAGGTCCACTAAAATTTATAACCAACAAAAGAAATTTTCAAGATACAGAATATTTTTCTTTTACCTTTTCTTACCTCATTCGTCAAGCCTAGCTAGGTTTAAACAGAAAAAAACAGTGGCCGCACTACAAATAGATGAGTACATAATCCAAATATGTACTTCAATAATCAGATATCATCTTCAATCTTCTAATAGATAGCACATCTGTGGCCCTATACGAATCATATCTTTCCTATACGCTTACTCTAAGGTCTAAGTAACGTCCATGCTTTGACAACAAGAAATAAATGAAAGAGCTCACCTAATAACCTGGGCACCAGGGTACAGCAGAGTTGAAATACGCTAAGCGGTTTTTTTCCATCTATTTGAGCATTGGTTGGTAGGTACCTTAAATGGTGGGAGATAGTCGGTACCCAGTCGAATATTAGTGGAACGTGCAAACTGGTTTAAGCAATATTGTTATAAACAAAAAATCTCTTTTGTTAAACTTTTATAGCTTGCTGAACATAATTTTTTAGATAACAGGTGGATGGAATGGGAAAGAAAGCGTGATTTATCTCGACTTAAATTCTGAAACATATCAAGAAGAACTGAGGTCAATCTCTCTAAGCCATCCTCATCATATTAACAAAGAACAAGAATCTAACCAACTACGTATCAAAGAAGAATCAAACAAACTAAACTCTTACCGATATTGATGTAATCTATGAATATACTAATGAGAATATGAACTGTCCTACTGAGTTATAAAAAAGAGTTCTACATCGGGTGTTTAAAGACATCCAAAGATGTCTAAAGACTTTGAGCTACTGTACTCATTGGCTTAAGGTTTCGAGTGAGATGCTCAAAATCTTTCATGCGATATCGAACTCAACCTTTACTAAGTTCATCTTACATTTGTAAGTCCGAATTCAAGTCTATATGTGAACTCGGAATTGAGTTACATGTGGAAGGTTGTTGAGCTATACAGAAACGTCACACAGTGGGTATCAAAGGCATTAAAGTGAGTCTGTATAAATCTTGTGTAACTCCATCCATTGCCTTAAAGTTCTGAATATTGGATTCTCAGATTCCTCCACATGATCCATAGATAAGTAACACAATATAACGGACCAAAATTTGCACAAATATTATTTATTGATAAATGATTCAACCTACAGCAGTTACCAGCTAATTTCCTACACACTCCTCAAGCAAAGACAGTTAATTTAACCATAAACAAAAGCAAAAGAGAAAAGAGACCAATTCATAGAAAGTCAATTCTCTGAGGCTCTGACTCACCACGAACAAGTTACTATCACAGGCAAAACGTGAATGAACAACAAGTTCTACTAAAGGGCAAGGCAGCAAAGCCTCTGAAGATAAAAGCTTAACTTTATAAAGCTTATTGGACTCAAAATTGCTTTCACTCAATGCAATTAATTTCAGACAGTGTAAGTTGGGAGGTGAGTAAACTTACACATTGGCGGAGACGATCTCTTCTTCCATATCGCCCAAAAGGAGTAGAGGAACACTGAGAAGGCTGAGCTGTGCTGGCAAGGAACCCAGTCAAGGCCCTTGGCGCCTTCCAGGCACAAGATAACACACTACAGTCGAGTCTGCCACTCACATCTCCATTCCAAGACTTACATATATTCACACATTCCATAGAAACTGCAAAATTGAATTTTTAACAAATTCACACATCATTCACGTTAGCTCAAATGTGCAATTTCAGTGGATTTAGTGAACCTCCAGTTACAAAAAAACCTCTAATTTGCCCTTGTAGCACAAATTATTAAGCAGTGGAATGAAAACGAATGAAATAGACTTTACATAACTTAAATAGGATGAGCTCGACTAATTCGCAATTAAGATGTATGTATCAATTGATTGACACGCCATTACGGTTCACACATCATTCATGTTATAGTTCCACAAGTAATATTAGTAGATTTAGTGAACCTCCAGCTACTGAAAAAACTCTAAGCAACACATACTATTTAGCAGTGGAATCAAATAGACTTTACATAACTTAAATAGCCTGAGCTCGACTAATTCGCAAGTAAGGTAGAAAGTATAAATTGATCAACACGCCATTTTCGCACAATGAAATGAAATGATTACCTGACATTGAAGTAGCAGAAGCCATGTCTATTCAAAAGCATCGGTACACAGTAGAGAAGAATAAATTATATTGAAGGCGCGCGCTTAAGAAAAATCAAGCCAACCGGTACAAAAACTCGTTCGTCTGCAAACACAAAGATGCAGCAGATACATAAACATATTCGGCCGGAGAGAGAGAAGGAGAGTAAAATTACAGCGAGTGAAGGGAATCAAACGATGATTCGCATTCAGAGTTGCGATTGTGTCAGGTAAAAAATTGTGGAATTCAGAAAAATGAGGGAGGAGGAGGAGGATAAGCCAATGGTGGAGCTAGCGAGCGAATATGAGAGAGAGAAAGAGAGCCAACAAAATGGCGAGGAGATAATCTAGAGAGAGAGAGAGAGAGATTTCAGTCACGGAGATTTCAGCCTAAGACCACACGATTAAAAATAAAAACGTTTGATAAAGATTATTTTTTTTCTCTCAACATTTTAAACCCCATTTTCTCTTTTTTCTGTTGCTCCTTTTTGGGGGGATTTGGGAAGCAAAATATGCGAGCCACTTATCTATATTTTATTTTAAAAATATGAAGGTTCTCGAAAATATTTTAATTATATTCAAATTAAGTAAGTCCTAAAAATATATGATATGATAAGACTATATAGTAAGAGGCATTAGAAAAAATTAATAATTAAAGAGTTCTAAAATACTTTCTCCATTTCATATTAGTTGAATTTCTAAGGTAATGCACACTTATTTAAAAAAGTATTCAAAGACAAGATTTGAATCATATTTTTTTCTATTACCCTTTTGTTTAATCAGCATCATAAAAATGATAAATGTGAAATCATAAATACAAGTAGTCATTTATTAAAATATAACTTTGTAAGTAGTGTACTTTATTCATTTATGGAAAGAGTAAACATGGAAAAAATTTCAAACATTTTTCTTGAACTTTGAACAATGAAAAAAAATTAAAAATTCAGTTAATATGAAATACAGAAAGTATATGATAAAGAGAAAAATAAATTTTAAACAAGATGCATCAATAGAAGAATAAAATCACTTAGGAAAAATTAGGAATTTGCCACTATAACTTGGCATAAAATTTGGCATAAAAAATCTAAATTCTATTTTTTGGTACGTAATAGCTCAATACATTTTTTCTCTTATCATTTAATTAGAAATAACATTTATTTTAACATCAATTGCTATTTAACATCTTTTCGACAATGGTAACTCTATTTTTTAATTATTTTATTCTTGTTATATATAATTTTATTGATTGACACGAAACACACGTACAACTACACTAAATTATATCAAATCATTGAATTCTGCAACTTCTTCAATAATGATTCATACATTGATTGAGCATATTCTAGTAATTGTAATATCTCAATAAAAAATCAACTTCTATTTCTATTGAGGCTGAGCTGTGAGCCCGTATGAAAAGCTTCTAATTTTACGATATAGTATGATTATGGCAGAACTTTAATATAGGAGCCCATAATTAAAAAAGAATTATGATTTTTCATAACTTTAATTCAAATTATCAACAATTATTAATATGTTACGTTAAATTTATATTATTATACTCTATTTAAGGATATGATTTTAAATATAATATATTTTCTACACAAATAAATGAAAAATACATATTTGAATTAATTAAAATGAAATATATTTAATCATGTATCTTAAAAATTAAAACTAATCAATAATTAAAGGACCGAAAATATTACTCTTATTATGTTACTATGTTAGTATTCATTTGACTAATGAATTGTTTCCTTTTGTTTTATGGGCGAGTTATGGGACTTAACAACTATTGATTTATCACGATGTGAGAATTGATAATTCAAAGTCTACAAGACGCAAATAAATCAGAAAAAATAAGGGCATCCCGAATATGAACATAATTTATTCTTGCATTTTACTCATATACAGAAATAAATTGGCTTTGTTGAATTTAAACCCACCATTTGATAATGATAACGCTATTTCAGTGAGCTATTTAAGTTCGAATAAAGAAAAAAGATTGTCAAAGATAACTTGAAAAATAACATTTTAATTTCATAAGAATTGGGCTAAGGCTATGTTTATTACCTTACTCAAAATTCACTTATAAAATTATACTGAATTTATTTATTGATGTTGTTATAATCATAAGAATGACCCAAATACTTACTACATATTTAGAAAAGTTAGTTTATAATTTATTGATATTCATGGTTTAAATCTTTGATTCGACTTTTATTTCTGAAAAAAGAATTTAATTTGTTATTGTGGTGGAAGCTCAAATCGTGATTTATAATATTAAATTTTGTAAGATTTAACTTGATATAAAAATCATATAATCTTACATTATATATATATTCTCTCTTAGTAATTACTACGGAATGATGAAATTGGTGGTGGTCAATTAGTGAAGGTAAAATTTTATCGTTAAAAGACGTATAACAACCATAGATGTAATATTAAAGGAGTTTTATTGTCCAAAATAATAACTAACGACATGAAATTATGATCGTTAAAAGGAGGTATAATGATCAAATTTTTAGACGTTGCTGGAAGTTTTATAACGATCTAATTTTCAATCTAGTCGTCAACTTTTAACGACAGAGTTTTAGTGTTGCCGACTATCAATTTTTTTCCTGACACTATTTACTAATAACGATTGGTTTAGAATTTTTAGTGATCGGATTTTTCCTCGCTAAAGACCTTTTTCTCGTAGTGATATTTGTCTCTAGATAAATTGTACCTAATGAATGTATCATGTTATCTCCTCTCTCGCTCGCCTATCTCCCTCCCGTGTCCCTCTACTTCTCTGTATTCGTATTTCATAATTTCATGTATGTGTATTCACTATCAAACATGCACTGATGTATTCAGTGTATCTATTCATATCAATTTCATCCAGTATTTTTAATATCAGTTTCATGTATCCGACATAAAAATGTGTTAGATATATCTAATGTATCTATGCATGGCTACAGATTGATTATTGATGTATCTATATTTATGCATAGATACATACTTAAAAAATGAATATGAACATAGATACATACTTAAAAAATGAATATGAACATAGGTACATACTTAAAAAATGAATATGAAAATATAATTATCCGGATACATATATTTATATATCGATACACTTGTCTGGCATAATTATGCCTACTTTTGTTCAAAGATAATGCAACATGCATAATCTAGTGATTGAAATTGAGTTTGCGCATATTCTCGGCAAGTTATTTTTGAGAGAAATTTTGGTGAAATTGCATCATGCGTTTGACTCCAAGTTTTGGTGAAATTTTAAAAAATATTATTTTGTATCCGTAAGTTCTAAAAATTATTTAAAATATCCATAAGTTTGTGTTATCATTTCATAATGAACATGTTCCGTTAAAAAAAAACTTATAACATAATTGATAACATTCAACAACAATAAAATAGCATTATAGGCAAGAGCAATACATTAATCGAATTAAAAATAAATTATTATTTTTTCCAAATCTTGTCACTCAAACTATTCTTTTCCGGAAGAGGTAATATCAAACTATTCTTTTATAAAATCTTGGTTGATCGTATTAATGGAGTAAATTGGTAGAAAAATATTTAGTTGAAATTAATAAATGATTGATGTTTTTATAAAATATAAAAGTTTGAGATTATTTTAAAAATTTTAAAACTTCCCAAGTTTTACTTTTTTTTAGAACTTGGAAATTTGGGGATTTTGCCAAATAATGGCAAATTATGTGGACAAACACAAATTTTCAAATATTTTTAAAATTTTTCTCAAAAACTACTTGAGGTCAAACGCTACCATAATAAAGAGTCAGGTTCTGAGAAAGCCAACTGTTGAAGGGTAGGTAGGTAATTAAGTCATCCCACCCTTGTTTAATACAAGGCAATTGTTTCCCCCCAAAAATACTAAGACAATCAACTAAGAAATGACAGATGTAATAATCTAAAATTTGTTAGAAATCAAGTGGATGGTTGTCCACTTGCACTCAATTATTTTACCTATGTGGGGGCCACTAAAAGTGGGCGAATTGCCCGCTACTACTTGCTTGCCTCCTTTTCTTCTCTATAAATGCCACACTTTGGCGTTGAATGAAAAATGCACGCACAAAATATTACTTTCTCTCTTCTGTTCTTCTTTTTCTCTTTTATTCTCTCTGCTTCATTTTGCTAATTTAGTTTATTTTTATAACACGTTATCAGCACGAAGCTCTAATTTTCTCCAGATAAATTAACTTCTATATCAGGTATATTTACTAAAGAAATTTTATTTTAGTTGTCTTTTCTATTTCTAAAATTAATTTCTATATCAATTTTTATCATGTCAAATTTATCAAAATTTGAGTTTGTGGCAATTGACATTTTTGGAAAAAATTATTTATCATGGATCCTTGATGCTGAAATTCACCTTGACGCTAAGGGTCTAGGTGATACTATTAAACAAGATAATAACGCATCAAGCCAAGATAAAGCAAAAGTCATAATTTTTCTCCGTCATCATATTCATGAAGGACTAAAAACTGAATATTTAACTGTGAAAGACCCTCTTGAATTATGGACTAATTTGAGGGATCGGTATCACCACCTAAAACTTACGATGTTATCAAAAGCTCAATATGATTGGATTCACCTTCGATTTTAAGACTTTAAAACCGTAACAGAGTATAATTCTGCGATCCACAAGGTAAGTTCCATGTTAAAATTATGTGGAGATTCTATCACTAATGATGACTTACTTGAGAAAACTTTTTCCACTTTTCACGCTTCAAATGTGTTGTTACAACAACAATATCGTGAAAAAAGATTTAAGAAGTATTCTAAATTAATTACATGCTTACTTGTGGCTGAGCAAAATAATACTTTGTTGATGAAAAATCATGAAGTCCGTCCCACTGGATCTGCTCCATTCCCTGAAGCGAATGTTGTAGCAGCGCATAATCAGTCTGAATTGAGACAAAATGATTATCGCGGCCACTGCCGTGGACGTGGTCGTGGACGTGGGAGAGGACGTGGTAGAAGACAAATCAATTATCGTCATCATGTTGGAAATAAACATGAGAACAATAAAGGTCCTCAAAATAATTTTTTCGGAGGTAAATCCAATATTTGTCACTGGTGTGGTATGAAGGGTCATTGAGCACGTGAATGTCGTACGCCTGACCATTTTGTGAAACTTTATCAAGCATCTCTCAAAAGAAGAGATAATAATGTGGAGGCAAACTTGAGTTTTCGAAATAATGATGATGAAGCAATCCCCTCAAATAAACATAAAAATATTGAGGCAAATATTGCTTATAAAGATGATGATTTCGCAGATCTTCTAAATATTATTCATTTGAATGCTAAAGACTTTATGAGTATTGATTGAGGAATTGATCATCTGACGGGGGATAAATCTTATAAAATAGTTACTGTTTTTTTTATGTTTAATATTATGATGTACTTTGTAAAATGTTTCTTAAAGCAGTTCAATTTCTTAAAGTTTTTATGTTGTTAGTTTTTCATATTCTTATAATGTATCTCTTTTTATTTATGAAGAATATGGAAATTCTCCAGTCATCAGTTGAATCCAAAATCAATTATGATGATATGTGTCTTATTGATAGTGCCACAACACACACTATTTTAAGAGATAAGAAATATTTCTCTTATTTGATTATGAAAGAAGCTAATATTAATACAATATCTGGTAGTACAAAATTAATTGAAGGATCCGGAAAAGCTAAAGTTGTACTTGTTGGGAGAACAAAATTAACAATTAATGAAGCATTATATTGTAGTAAGTCTCAAAGAAACTTATTAAGTTTCAAAGATATTCATAAAAATGGTTATCATATTGAGACTACAAATGATGAAAACAATGAATATCTTTACATTACTACAATGATGTCGGACAAAAAGTTTATACTTGAAAAGTTACTCGCTTTTTCATCCGACTTATACTTCACAAGTATTAGCATGATTGAAACACATGCCATAGTAAATCAGAATTGTACTAACTCAAATGATTTTATTATTTGGCATGATCGGTTGGGCCATCCCGGTTCTAATATGATGTGCAAAATAATTAAGAGTTCACATGGACACTCTTTGAAGAACCAAAAGATTCTTCAGTTTAAAGAATTCTCGTGCTGCATGTTCTCAAGGTAAATTGATTACTAGGCCATCAGTAATCAAAGTGAGCACTGAATCCCCAACATTTCTGGAACGAATACAGGGTGATATATGTGAGCCAATTCACCCATCATGTGGACCATTTAAATATTATATGGTTTTAATAGATGCATCTACAAGATGGTCACATGTGTGCTTATTATCAACTCATAATATGACATTTGCGAGATTACTTGCTAAAATAATCAAATTAAGAGCACAATTTCGAGATTATGCAATAAAGACAATTCATCTTGATAATGCTGATGAGTTCACATCTCAGTCATTTAATGATTATTGTTTATCCACTGGAATAACAGTTGAGCATCCAATTGCTCATGTTCATACTCAAAATGGTCTAGCAGAATCATTAATTAAACATCTTCAATTAATTGCTAGACCAATGCTTATGAGAAAAAAACTTCCCATTTCATTATGGGGTCATGCTATTTTGCATGCAGTAAGTCTTGTGCGGATCAGAGCTATAAGTTATCATAAAGTCTCCCCATTACAATTGGTTTTTGGTCAGGAGCCGAACAATTTCCATTTTAGAATATTTGAGTGTGCAGTATATGTTCCAATTGCTCTACCACAACGCACAAAGATGGGACCCCAAAGAAGATTGGGATATATGTTAGGTATGAATCTCCTTCTATCATAAAATATTTGGAACCTATGACTGGAGATTTATTTACTACAAGATTTGTTGATTGTCATTTTGATGAATCAGCATACCCAGCATTAGGGGGGAAAATAAGCAGCTGAAAAAGGAAATAGATTGGAATGCATTATCACTATCTCATTTAGATCATCGTACAAATAAATGTGAACTGAAAGTTCAAAAGATAATTCATTTGCAAAATATTGCAAATCAACTGCCAGATGCATTCACTGACCTATCAAGAGTTACTAAATCTCATATCCCAGCTGCTAATGCTCTAATTCGAGTTGATGTCCCAATAGGACAATTAAATAATGCAAATGAGTCTAAACCACATTTTAAATGTGGTAGACCAATCGGTTCCAAAGATAAAAATCCTCGAAAAAGAAAAGGAGCAAATAATCAAGATGGTCATGATATGACAGAACCTTCTCAAGAAGAGCGGAGAGACATAACAATTGATAAAACCTTGAAAGAGGTTAAGGCACCCAAAAATGATAAAAAAAATTCAATAAATTATATCTCATCAGGTAAAATATGGAACCGAAATAATATAATGCTTATAATGTTGCTATGAAAATAATGCAACAAAATGAGGATCTTGAACCAATATCTATCGATGAATATAGACAAAGAAATGATTGGCCAAAATGGAAAAATGCAATTCAAGTTGAATTAGCTTCGCTTGAAAAATGCGAAGTTTTCAGACCGATAGTCCGAACACCGAAAGGTATAAAATTAGTGGGGTACAAATGGGTCTTTGTGCGAAAAAAAAATGAGAAAAATGAAGTCGTAGGATATAAAGCACGACTTGTGGCACAAGAATTTTCGCAAAGACCCGGCATTGATTATATGGAAACACATTCTCCTGTGGTGGATGCAATCACTTTCAGGTATCTTATAAATCTGGCAGTTCATAAAAAACTTAGCATGCATATGATGGATGTCGTTACAACCTATTTATATGATTCTTTGGATAACGATATCTTTATGAAAATCCTGAAGGATTTAAAATGCTTGAAATATATAAAGATTCTCGGGAAAGTTGTTCAATAAAACTTCAAAAATCTTTATATGGGTTGAAACAATCAAGGCGAATGTGGTACAATCGTCTTAGCGAATACTTGCTATATAAAAATGATCTAATTTGCCCTTGTGTCTTTATGAAAAGGTCTAGATCTGAATTTATTATAATAACATTATATGCTGATGATTTGAATATTATCAAAACTCCTGAAGAACTTTCAAAGGCAGTAAAATGTCTTAAAAAGGAGTTCGAAATGAAAGACATCGAAAAGTTAAAATTTTGTCTCGGTATACAAATTGAACATTTTGCAAATGGAATATTTGTCCATCAATCAACATATACAGAAAATATTTTAAGGAGATTTTACATGGATAAAGCACACCCACTAAGTACCCCAATGGTTGTGAGATCTCTTGATATTAACAAATATCCATTTCGACCTCCTGAAAATGATAAAGAGCTTGTTGGTGCTGAAATACCATATCTTAGTGCAATTGGTGCATTAATGTATCTTGCCAACAATTTTAGATCAGATATAGCCTTCGCAGTAAACTTGTTAGCAAGATTTAGTTCTTCTCCAATGCGAAGACACTGAAATGGAATTAAGCATATATTCAAATACCTCCGAGGGACCATTGATATGGGATTATTTTACTCGAATGAATCTCCATCACAATTGATTGTTACGCAGATGTGAGATATTTGTCTGATCCCCATAAAGGTCGACCGCAGACAAACTATTTATTTATATGTGGCGATACAACTATATCATGGCGTTCAACAAAACAAATTATGGTTGCCACTTCTTCAAATCATGCAGAGATAATAGTCATTCATGAAGCAAGTCGAGAATATGTTTGGTTAAGATCAATAAGTCAACACAATCAAGAAACATGTGGTATTTCTTTGAAAAGAAACGTTCCAACAATATTGTATGAAGACAATGCTACATGTATAGCTCAATTAAATGGAGGATACATCAAAGGAGACAGAACAAAACATATTTCACTAAAATTCTTCTTTACCCATGATCTTCAAAAGAAAGGTGAAATAGATGTTCAACAAATTCGTTCAAGTGATAATTTAGCAGATATGTTTATCAAGGCATTGTCAACTTCAACCTTTGAGAAATTGAGATACAAAATTAGAATGCGTCATTTTCAAGATATTAAATGATGTCTTCATTAGGGGAGTATAATACGCGCTCCACTCTTTTTTCCTTAGTCTAGATTTTGTCCCACTGGATTTTTCTAGCAAAGTTTTTAATGAGGCAACACTCAAGGCGTATTACAAGATGTGTGTACTCTTTTTTTTTTCACTAGGCTTTTTTCCACTGAGTTTTTCCTAGTAAGGTTTTTAACGAGACACAACATCTATGGGAGTTCATAATTACTATGTATATTATTTTATTGTAAAATTTTTATGTACACGTGGACATCCAAGGGGGAGTGTTAGAAATCAAGTGGATGGTTGTCCACTTGTACTCAATTATTTTACTTATGTGGGACCCACTAAAAATAGGCAAATTGCCTACTACTACTAGCTTGCCTCCTTTTCTTCTCTATAAATGCCACACTTTGGCATTGAATGAAAAATGCACGCACAAAATATTACTTTCTCTCTTCTGTTCTTCTTTTCCTCTTTTATTCTCTCCCCTTCATTTTGCTAATTTAGTTTATTTTTATAACAAAATTTTATTTATAGAGATAAGAAGTAGGCTATCCAATAAATTAATTTATGACTCATTTACTTAAATGATAGAGTATATACTATTAATTATAAATTTTAGCACATGTTTTAACTTTACAAAAAATGACAATTTTTTTTTAATTCAAAATAGTAAAAAAATAATAATAATAAATTTTCTCTTTGTTCCCCCTTTTGTCCGTTTTTCCTTTTTCTCTTTCCTCCTCCTACCCTCCTCCCCCTCTCTCCTTCCTTCTTCTCATTTTTCCCCTTTTTTCTCTCTGTCTCTTTATCTTTCTCTCTCTTTTAAAAATAATAATTAATTATTTAAACTTAATTTTGAATTGAATATTATGAAAATAATGATTATACTATTTCTTAAATTAGATGATTTTTTTATTAAATACATATATAATGCATTTCTAACAAAATAAAAAAAATATAAACAATAATTGTAATATATTTTAAATTTAATATATTATACATATTATAGGCATGTTTCAATACACGTAGTAAATATATAATTAAAATATTTTTAATACAATAATATATTGCGTTAATAAGACAAAAAATAAAAAATAATTATAATAAATTTTGAATTCAATATATTATATTATAGGCATATTTCAATGCATGTGGTGAATATATAACTAAAACATTTTTAATACAAAATTATTATAAGTATTATGTGTGAATTTCAAACATTTAAATACTATTCAAATTAATTTACGTTGTTAGAAATGTATTATATTTGTTGAAATAACAATATTCGAATTCATAACAATATATAATATTGAATTCGAATTGTAATACATTTTTAATTCAATGTATTATACATATTATGGACATGTTTCAATGCATGTGGTGAATAAATAAATAAAATATTTTTAATACAATAATATATTCCGTTAATAAGATAATTATAATAGATTTTGAATTCAATATATTATGGACATGTTTTAATGCACATGGTGAATATATAACTAAAATATTGTTAATACAATAATAAATTCCAGTAATAAGAGAAAAAATAAAAAATAATTATAATAGATTTTGAATTCAATATATTATAGGCATGTTTCAATGTACATGGTGAATATATAACTAAAATATTGTTAATACAATAATAAATTCCAGTAATAAGAGAAAAAATAAAAAATAATTATAATAGATTTTGAATTCAATATATTATAGGCATGTTTCAATGCACACGGTGAATATAACTAAAATATTCATAATACAAAAATATAATTTAGCATCATTAATAAGAGAAATACTAAACAATAATTATAATATATTTTGAAATCAATTTATGATACATATTATATGCATCTTTTAATAAATGTGGTGAATATATAATTAAAATATTTTTAATATAAATATATTATAAGTATTATATGTAAATTTTAAATATTTCGATACTATTTAAAATTAGTTTTAAATTAGAATAATTAATTATTATTTTTAAAAAAAGGGAGAAAGAGAAAGACAAAGAGAAAAAGAAAGAGAGAAAAATAGATAGGAAAAAAAAGCACATAGAAAGGGGCAGAAAGGGGAGAGAGAGATTAACTAAATTCAAAATCATATTTATAAGTTTGAGATTCTTGCTTCCGTTAACTGTGATCTCTCTAATGAAAATCAAAATCAACAACTCTTGAGGAACAATGCTGGATACAATAGTCCTCTGCATTCCAATTATTCGATAATCCCTATAGAAACCTCTGCTAGAGATGAGCCACGTGTCCCAAACATGTCAAACACCCCTTCAGCCCATGGAATTACCATCCAAATCCAAGGTGGTAACAACTGTAAAAATGTTATTAACCAAGCGGACACTTGGGTAATATCTCAACTTGACAAATTAGTTACCCACTCTATACACTTGGCACCTTTTTCATGCCAAATGGACGTCCAAGATAACTTGAAGATTGCTCCACATTCAATGGAAAGTTCCTAATCCCTCTCCACAAAAGACACCAATTGGGGGAAAGAAAAATCACAATTAAACGATCCTCAATCATCAGCTCTAGACCCAATAACTCAGTTGCCTCTACACATCCTTTTCCTATAACTACTCCTCTCCCTTTCAGTCCAAATGCAATGTCTGCTGATACCAGGTAAATCCCCCAAACGTACTCTAACTCAGCTTCCTCGAGCAACCATCCTAATGAACAATCAACCAAATCCAAACCCTTTCATAGTCTATGCCACCACGGCTCTCCCAATGTCCCAACCACTCCAGTCTTAGATCGAGCAGGGTCTTGGGTCCATGATCTCTTCTTCGCGATTGATCTCGAGGCTTGAAAAGTCACAATCATTCTCCAAAATCAGAACTTCCTAGCCTAGATGATCTCGGAGGAAATGCAATTAGCGATAGACAACTATTTGAACCATGTCTAGATGACCAACATAATGAAACATCTAGCCCCATCAATAGCACCAGCTCTCTTTACCATCATATAACAAATGTGGAACCTCCCTACTCACTACAATCCCCTCCTCACTCCAGTGAGAGAGGACCTCCCATTCTTTTATCCAAGAGAGACATTCCACGAGAATCCTTTTTTTTCGTGGGTTTCTCAACCAGTAACTCTACCCCCACCAAATCTGATGTCAATGGGGGACATGCATGCAGAGCAAAAAGAGGAGGTGACACTAACTCCCTTGTTCACCGAAACATCAAATCTAAGAGGAGTAGCCCTTATGCTTTTTCCGGAGATGGAAAACATGAAGTACATCTTTAAGTGTTATCCAAATTTAAAGAAGAGCTCAATCACCTTCTGTCCTCCCTACAACTCGGCAGCAACCAAAGTAGCGGTAGTATTGAGTCCAACTCTATTGACTCCCTTGGAAGAGGTAACAAACAACAACAGCCCCAACCTCCTAATGAATGCTAACTCTATTATCATTTGTAACATCAGGGGTGCTCATAATGATGCGCTTAAAAGAAACCTTAGAGAAATCATCGAGGTCCACTCTCCCTCTATTCTAGCTCTTCTCGAAACTAAGCTTAAAGATCATTCCATTATGAGAGACGAACTACACTTCACGAGGATGCTTGAAGTCCCAGCTATTAGTAGATCAGGTGTGTCATCCTCTGGCATGATAACCTTATTATGGTGCATCAAATCAGGTAATCTTCTCAGGAGTTCCATACAATGGTTCAGGCAATCACCGAATCTAAGCCTTGGATTTTAAGTATTATTTATGCTAGTACTAATACTAACACTAGACATCTACTTTGGAACAACTTGAATACCATTAGCGATTCTTATAAAAGGCATTGGCTTGTTGGGGGTGATTTTAAAGAGATCACCTGCTAATCAAAAAAATAGGGAGGTTGTCACAACCCAACCCCGTAGGCCGTGACTAGTGCCCGACATGGATATCCGTATACATATTCTTTAACTATATTCATTTCACATCAAACTCAATATTGATCTTATAACGACCAAACCATGGTCTCGGGATTGTCACATAAATATTCATATAAATACAAGCCGACAAGGCTGCTACCATAATCATGATAATATCCGCAAGCCGGCGAGGCTGCTGCAAAAAAAGTTAGCATTCGCATACTGATATTACACACCCAATTGATCATATTTGAATATAGCCCACACATATGTCCACAAACCTCTAAGAGTTTGAATAGTTCAATATGACGGGACAGGGCCCCGTCATATCCTTAGTCAACATATTCATATATTTAGATCAGAAAAGATCTATACCAAATCTGGGCTTCGGAACAATGAAACTCTCTAAGATAGCAAGAGGGAAGTCTTAAGCTGGCGGCTCACCAAAATGAGTATTTGCACCTGCGGGCATGAAATGCAGCCCCCCAAAGAAAGGGGATCAGTACGGAATATGTACCAAACATGTAAAGCGTGCAATATAGTAAAAGGATCATAATTGAAATATGGAGTACAATAAATGTGTACAATATCTAAAATGCCAAAACACTTGCCTTTGTAACATAATCATATTTGTCAATAATATATATCATATGCATGTATATATTATACCCGATCCTTAATGAGGGACTCGGTGAATAAGGTCATCATATGCCCTCCTGAACGCCATATCATATCATCATTTCATCATATCGTTATATTATCATATCATCACGTATTCATACCATCATATCATATCATTATTATATATATATATATATATATATATATATATATATATAACATACCCGGCCCTCTAGTGAGGGACTAGCTGAATAATTTATTTAGATTATGCACGAATACATATCCGGTCTGGGACTCGGTAAAAGATACATTAAGGTATGCACTAGTAGAGTAGTGAGTAACCATATGCATTTAAATTATCATTTGAGACTCAATAGAATAATTAAAATGAACCATCCTTTGAAAATCAAGACTATAGTCATTTCAAGTAACCTTCGATTGCCATTATAAATCATGCAAAATATGAAATATACTGTAGCATGAATTATACTAAAATATGAATTTTACCAACTAGGATGACTGGAATCATACATATGAGTCAAGACATAACGATATAAATTATAGAAATTAAGAACATTAGCCTTCCTAGTATATCTAAGAATAAGAGCTTCGTTGAAATTTTATACATTCGTCATCCGTTTGTTTCATAAGATCATGCCAAAAGAAAGAAAGGTTAGCCTTACATACCTTTAGCGCTTATTAGTCTCACAATATGTATACGTTTCCCAATAATACTTCAACCTATATTAAGACGCCAACAACTACGGTTAAGCTACAGGGAGATTCGAAACATATTCTAACATTAGTAATTCCTTTCTAGATGTTTAGATGACATTTTCTCTTGTATCCAAACCAACTACATACAACCAACCCAACATCAAACATTATATGTTCAATACCAATTCGTAAAGTCCACACAATATTCCAAACAACCCACATTCACAACATACAATAATGATTCACATACGACTACTACATTCTCAAGTTACTTCTATAGTTCGTAGCCTTAACGTTTGTATGTAACAACTTATAACAACCCATCCAACATACAACACAATGCATAATCTTAATTATCATTAATATTCCAAGTTCAATAACAACAATGTGTCAAAACAGCCCGTACCTTACAACGCTAGATAATAGTGTACATGCGATTATGACACATCCAATTTATTCTTGTTAATCCATAGTCATATTATTTCGTCAAAACGATTCTATAACAGCCCAACCACTATGAAAACATGATGTATACTCTTAACTATAATTATCTTTTTCCAACTTAATGAAAACAACAAGTCCAAAATAGTCCACTACCACAACACATCCAAAATAGTCCAACCACATGTCTAAAATAGTTCCTAAACAATGCTCGAAATTCTTGCAAACGTTTACAAACATACTAAGCAAACCACATATTATTCTTACACATTATTTCATGTCTTTTTTCATATAATTTCAGTAGGTTATGACCATCTATCCACACGACAAGTACAACATCAATTCATACGCAACTAAGCTACATCGTCATTTCTATAATCCTTACAACAACTCACAAACGATTTTAGTTTCAACTCCAATCATTAAACACCTTCATTTCCATCATAAAATTCATGATAATAACAATTAAAATATCACGTAAAAATAATTCACTAACTTCCTCACAAAATAGTCCATACACGGTTTCAACATGCTTCAACATCACTCACATAGAATCATAGATTCAATTATTTTCATACCAACACAACTTTACCTTTAACCTTCCAATTCTTTTCATTATTTTTACCATGAGATCTATGATAGTAACAATCATAATTATTAAAGAAAATCATCCATTAATGCCATCAAAACAGTCCCCACGGCCACAACAACATTCCAACACCAACGTTCATGATTTTATGCATGCAATTCATGTTTATCAAGTTGCAACCATACTTCAACATCAACACATATAAACTCATGGTTACTATCACGTTCCAACATCAACACACGTTATTTCATGCATACAACTTATGTCTACACATCTATATCACCCTTAATACATGAAAAAAGTTTGATCTTACCTTGACGACTTGACTTTTCAACTTGGCTAGAGTTTGTGAAATGAACCAATACTTGTTCTTGTTGCTCCAATAACTATATTCACGTTTCTAGGGGCCTTCTAAAGGGTTGAAACACCTTGAAAAATAATTTTTGGATCAAGACTCAAAGAGCTCAAAATCAGCCAATGCGGCCGAGAGCTTTCTCTCTCTAGATTTTGGTTTTCTTTCTTTGTGTTGTGTAGTTGAAATGAATTGTGATGGCTGATGTATTAGTCATTATTTGGTTCAAATTTGATTCTTACAAGTTGGTCACATGCTCCACTTATGGTATGAGTCACTCCATTAACTTTACACTTAAAATTCCATTTTTTTTCTACAACTTTCGGCCATGTTTGGCCAAGCCTCACCTTCTAGTTTCTCTTTTCTTCTTTCTTTTCAATTGTTTACAAGACAATTGTATGTGTGGTGACTGATTCATACACCACCCTTTTTCCATTATAATCATATCAAGATGAATGATCAATATTTAATGTGAAATGGTCCCTTCACCATGTTATGTCTCTCTAAAATAATGTATACTTTTATAAAGTAGTAGATACTTAAATATTCAATTGCATGCTTCAAATTTTTCTCCTCCAACTTTCATCCCTTGGAAAAAATAATACACTTGGTTATGAAGTGTATTTTATTTATCCACAATATATTGAAAATGTAGTGGATGAATTAACATTTAATTGCACATTTGTATGTCTTCCATTAGCCTTATTTTAGATGACTTTGAGTCATCCTTTTACCTTGGCACGTTGGTATTCCTTCTTAGGTCATCTAATCTCCAATTATATAAGTTAGTTATACTAATTAAAGTTGATGAATAATTTATGTTCTAATTAGAATTGGAAATTAAAGATTTCCACTCCGTGTTCGAAAATGATCCCGTCTTTAACTTGAGCCAATTCTCTTGCGTATGACTCAACGTATGAAAATATGGAATATTACAATTATCATACTATTTATGATCTATTTTGAGCCTACTTATAGTGATAAAGGACGGTGGAGTGGTCCTGCCACGTCTCCACCACGTGTCTACTAGCGGCCAATATCTTTATTCAGTAAAACAGTCATATCTATTGATACCGCTATCTAATAAATTCCTACGACCTATGGTTGGAAATATAATCGAATTATCTACAACTTTCATTTTAGGATATTTCCCAAATTCCAAAATAATGATGGGGTTATGGTCTCCCCAAGTCAGATCGTTTGAAAACATAACTTAAAATATCCTTTTTAGAGGGATTACACTTGGATTTGGCTCAAGGGTCCTTCTTGAATTATGTTTGACTTCACATATATTATTCATATAACTTATCATATGCTTTTTTTTTATAAAGATTCCATCATGTGGGCCTCACCTCAGCTTACGATTACGAGGGCTATATACCATTTAACATATCATTCCAATCATATTGTTCGAACTCCAAATATTATAATCATACTATCCTCATGTTACTACAGTATAATTTCATTCTTTATATTCATAATATTTGATCCTCCTCGAGCTCACATTAAGCCATCTGTAACCTTAGTAACATAAAATTTTCTAGGGTGTAACAGAGGTCGTCCCTTCAATTTCAGTCAAGCTGCCAACTTTATTAACTGTATAAATTATTGAAACTTTGTAGACCTAGGCTTTAAGGGTGATCGCTACACGTGGTCAAATCATAGATGAAGGGAGGGTCTCTGTCACGACCCAACCCCGTGGGCCGTGACTAGTGCCTGAACTGGACACTCGCATATACACATGTCATCTATAATCAATCAGCAACTAAACTTGATAGGGGACTTATACGAGTAGAACATCGCCTCAAAACTGTCATACATATATAAAACCACCTGTCTCCTGGAGAGTCACAATCGTTAAAAGATAACATAGTACGTAAGCCGAAAAGGCTGCCACTACACATCACATTCTAAAATATACATGTATATACGCAAGCCGACAAGGCTGCCACTATGAATAGGAACGTTTCCAAAATATAAATCATAATAGTACAGTTGGATAACATCTATATACCACCCACATATATGTCTACAGACCTCTAAGAATATCAACAGTAACATATGACGGGACAGGGCCCCGTCGTACCCATGGATAAATAAATATATACATCAAAATATCTATACCAAAATTCTAGGCTACGGAACAATGGAGCACTTCCAAAATAGCTGAGTGGAAATTCTATGCTGGCGGATCCCCTAAATTAATATCTGTACCTGCGGACATGAAATACAGCCCCCCGAAGAGAGGAAGTCAGTACGATATATGTACTGAGTATATAAAGCGTAAAATACCATAAAGGAGGTCACGCCTGAAGTAGAGATTCAGGAGACAAGTATAATAATCAAGAAATATTGTACCTGTTACGCCCCTCACTTTAAACTTGGAATGTCTCCTAAGTTCCTTAAACATTATCATGAGAGTCGGATAAGCTATGGCACTATCAAATGATTCTAAGGAAGGGAGGGATGTTATATCCCGCACTTTTGGGCATTCGTAAAGAAAGAAAAAAAATTGATTTGCAAGGAATGACGTTGTGATTTATTTTGTTTATTCTAGTTTGTACCGGGGTGATGTTCATGGAAAAAATTGATGTGGGAATACGGAGGAAGGCCGAGGGTAAAATTAGAATTTTGGAGAGTAGTTTGTGAATTGCAAAAAGAGAGAAAACTTGTAGCTTTTGGGCTTAAATAATAAGTAGTTTGGGCTCTCATAATAATAATAGTATATTGAGGCCCAACAAAAGAAAAGGCCCAAGTCTTGTAAAGATGATATATGATGACTTTTAAGTCATCTTTATCCATAAGTCCTCTTTATCAACAAGAAGCTCAAGAAAAATCTAGAGAAAAGAAAGGGGAGAAACTTGAAGCTAGAGAGAGAGGGAGCTCGAATTTGGGAGAAACAAAGGTGAGTCTCCGATTTTGTTTCGTGAATTAATTATCTAGGGTGAGACACGATGTTATGAAGGTGTTATTAATGAAAATTTATGATTTGGAGCAGCCCAAAACGTTACCAAACAGCCCCGAAGTTTCAGCTGCGCTAAGAAGGTTTCTGAGGCGCAATTTTGGCTAGTTTTGGCCAATTTCGGATAAGGTAAGGGTTCTCCTTTAAATTTGGACTTTATGGGGTTATTTTGAAATGTATTATGTACCTTTTATACTACTGAAAGTATAAAAAAATTATGGATATGCTCAGCAAAAGAAACAACCTAAATTGAAGTCGTTATAGTTAAATTGTAGTCGAAATGAGGCATTGTGCGGATGGGGGCTGCTGCTGGTCGTGTGGTGGGGTATTGCAGGGCCTAAAAGTGTTATAAAGGAGGTGGGGGAGCTGCTGGTTGCAGCCATACGACCCCCGCTTCGTACGGTTAAAGGTTTTGCAAAATGGAAACTAGAAACTCTATTTTTGGTATCGTAGTTTGAAACTAGTTGTTTGGAGCTTGTATTGTGTAAGGTTGAAGTGATTTAATTATAAATATGCTGCTAGTTGTTGTTGTTGGTATGGTTTTTGATATTGTGGCCGAGTTAGAATCTCGGAGATGTTAAAGTTGTAGGGGAAATGCTGCCCGATTTTTTGTAGCATCAGAACTAGTAACAAACTAGTCGGGGGTAATGGATAAGGAAATGACTCCTATTAGTATTTGCTTGTGGAGTGGGCTATTGTAAAGTGAAAGGCTATTAATCTTAGTATTACTTTCATGTCAATAGGTTAAGGAGGTATCAAGGCAAGCCAGATTTCTATTAATCCCAAAAAAAGTATGTAAAACTATCTTTTTTTCTTTTGGCATGTCTTAGCCTTAAGTGTTTGATATACGAAATGCGGGGATAATTCCATTCATAGAACTCCAAGTATGACTCATAAGTCTTATTCACTTCTCGATGGTAGAATTCCTATACTAGTTGAGTTATTGCCTCTCAAGGCTTCTATACGACGGAGAGTAGTAAGTATGTGAAACCCTCTCTTCTCTTGGCATATTTTTGGGCATAAGTAAGTAAACCTACCCTTCTTCTCTCTTGATATGTCTTTAACATAAGTTATGATGTTATGATGAAATATTTATGGTACCGAGTCCCGTGATGGGCCAAGTATGATACATGTTATTATCTAAGGATCGGGCCGTACGTTCCACGGCACATATGTATATGATGACTCCATAAGGGAAAATAAGAGAGTATGTAAAGCCGTCCCTTTTTTCTTTCGGCATGGCTTAGTATTAAGTAAGGATTAATATGAGCCTTGAGGGTGATTCATGATTTCTCTTCTAAGAGATTCTCCGGTAGTTAATGTCCTTGACTTTTATAAGTTATTTTGTATCGTCTTAATTCATGTCTATGGTTTCTAAGGCTCTTTTGATATGATCAATAGTAATATTTGAGGAATGAGTGATATGACTATCGTCTTGATTTTCAAATGACAATTCATCGTTACTACTTCATTGAGTCTTGGACAATGTTTTAAATTGCATATGGTTACTCACTACTCTACTCGTGTATATTGTAACCCTTCTATCACCGAGTCCCGGGCTGAGTATGTAATCGTGCGCAGTTCACTGCATTATCCACCGAGTCCCTCACTAAAGGGCCGAGTACGGTATATGAGAAAATGATAATGCAATGACATGAATGACTCACCGAGTCTCTCACTAGAGGGCCGGGTACGTATGTATATATATATGATGATGATGTGATGTGATAAGGTAATGATGGCGCCGGACCCTATGATGGTCCTACAGTTATGATTCACCGAGCCCCTGAAAGGGCCGGCTATATTATATAGTATGAGCATGCATGTTCTTATGTTTCACAAGGTACAGGTACAATGTTTTCTTACATGACGTATTTATCCCCCTAGCTCCCTTTATCTCAGATATGCTTCCAGTTATGCTTTATATACTCAGTACATATGTTGTACTGACCCCCCTTTCTTCGAGGGGCTGCGTTCATGCCCGCAGGTACAGATACACATTCGGGGAATCCGTCAGCATAGGAGTTCCACTCAGCAGTCTAGAAGCGCTCCAATGTGCCGGAGCCTAGTTTTGATATTAACCCTCGATGTATATATTTATTTGTTCATGGGTACGGCGGGGGCCCTGTCCCGCCGTATGTTACTGTTCTTACTCTTAGAGGTCTGTAGACATGTATGTGGGTTGTATATGTATGTGTGTAAGGTTGTGCCTATATGTTATGATAGCCTTGTCAGCTTATATATTGTCTTGCCTGTTGGTACGCTATGACTCAAATAGAAGACATGTTTACTTATATTTAGTAGGGGTATACGCGAGTGTCCAGTTTGAGCACCCGTCACGGCCTACGGGGTTGGGTCGTGACAGTACCTGTGCCTTATGAAATAAAATCATGCATGATTATATCATATATCATATCCGGCCCATTATGGACTCGGTGAATCTGTCATATACATGTATCATATTCGGTCCATCATGGGGCTCGACGCTATCATCACATCATCATATCATATTATCATATATATATATATATATATAGATACTGTACCCGACCCTCTAGTAAGGGGCTCCGTGAATAATGCAGTGAAATTGTGTATGAATACATACTCGGTCCGGAACTCGGTGAAAGAAACATTAAGACATGCACGAGCAGAGTAGTGAGAAACCATATGCATTTAAATCATTATTTGGGACTCAAAAGAATAATTAAAATGAACCATCATTTAAAAATCAAGACAATAGTTATTTCAAGTAACCTTCGATTGTCATTATGAATTATGCCAAGCATGAATTATATCAAAATATGAATTATACCAAAATAAGACGGCTGGAATCATACACATGTATCAAAATATAATGATATAATTTCTAGGAATTAAGAACATTAGCCATCCTAGTGTCTCTAAGAATAGGAGCTTCTTTGAAATTTATACATTCGTCGTCCGTTGATTTCATATGGATCATGCCAAAAGAAAGAAGGGGTAGGCTTTACATACCTTTAGCATTTATCCGCACACAACATGTATATGCTGCCCCATAGGATCTCAACCTTTATACTTAGCTCCTTAGTTTGCTGAAGTTTGATGATTTGAAAGGATGAAGATTTTTGGTTGTTCCATGGCTGCTTCGCGTCACTGTAGCTGCTGCCATGGTCTTGAAGAAAAACACCACCCTTGACCCCTTAATCTCTCTCAGTCTCTCTTTGTCATCACTTCTCTCTAGCTCCATTTGATGAATATGAGAGCTTCTCTCTTCTTGGAGAGCTTTCTAGAGTTTAAAAAGGAATTGACTGCAATAAAAAGACCAAGTATGCTGTCCAAGAGGCCTACTTGTCCCCTACTAAAGCATGGGCCAATTAGAATTGGCCATGTGGCAGTGAGGATCACTTTTTATCCCACTATTAACTTAATTCATCTTAATTAATCTCAAATTCCCACTTAATAATCCAACCATGGTTAATTAATTCCTAATCTTGACTAATATTTCTATACTAATAGAAATTTGCAAACAGGTCGAGCCATTTTAAAATTTGGAATTAAAAATTTGCAGCCAGCACCTTTGTTCAGTAAAACAGTCATATCTCTTGATCTCGATATCGAATAAATTCCCACTATCTATGGTTGGAAATATAATCCAATTATCTAGAACTTTTATTTTATAAGGTTTCCTAAATTCCCGAATCATGATGGTGTTATGGTCTCCCCAAGTCAGATTGCCCAAAAACGTAACTTAAAAACGTCTTTTTGGAGGGCTTACACATGGATTTGGCTCAAGTGTCCTCCTTGAATTGTGTTTAACTTCACATATATTATCTATATAAATTATCATATGTCCTTTTTATAAAAATTCCATTAAGTGAGCTCCACCTTAGCTCACGGTTAAGCCATCTATAGCCATAGTAAGACAAAAATTTTCTGGGGTGTAACAGTCTTATTCTTGAGACACTTGATCGTTGTTTGGCCTCAAATGACTGGATTCATAAGTATCCCAATGCAACAGTTACCCATCTTCCTAGAACTCACTCTGATCACTCCCCTTTATTGGTCTCTCTTAATTCAGTTCTTTGTAGCCGTAATCCCAAAGTCTTCCAACTTGAAACCTACTGGTGCTCCCATCAAGATTTCAAAAGGCATGTTGAAAATTATTGGGCTAACAACGACTTACTTCATGCTAAAGAACAATTCCAAAATATCATCCAGGATTAGAGTAAACAGACCTTTGGGGATATCCATAAAAAAAAACGTTGTCTTATCTCCCATTTGACAAGAATCTAAAATCTGCCAGCTTTCCTACTAGTGTGTTCCTCTAAAAGCTTAATCAGGAGCTTACAATCGAATACAATAATCTGCTCAAAACTGAAAAGGATTACTGGAAGTTGAGATCTCGTATTAACTGAATTAATGATGGGGGTGCGAACACAATTTTTTTCAACTCTCCGTTATTAATAAATAACGTAGAAATAAAATCTCTTATTTCAAAGATGATAATGGTAATTGGATTACTAATCAGGATGGTCTTCTCAGTTTTACAAAGAAATATTACCATCAAATTTATACTACCTCCCATATCCACACTCATATTAAGAATGTCTCCAATATTACCCCTTTCTTTAATCATATCAGCCTCGACAAGCTTGAAGACACCTTACTAGATTCGAAAATTACCCTAGCAGTTAACTCCTTCCAGCCGTTTAAATCTCCGGGTCCTGACGATTTTCATCCTTTCTTCTATCAGAAATATTGAAGCATAATTGGTACCTCTGTTAAGTCCTTTATCCATAATATTTTTACCACTCTTGAAATCACCTCTATTATTAATCGTACCTATATTTGTCTTATACCCAAAATCTAGAGTACTGATCATCTTAGAAACTTTCGACCCATTGGGCTTTGCAATACCATCTACAAAGTCATCACCAAAATTATTGTTCATCGACTCTAGGTCTTTGTCAATCAAGTTTCTTGAAGCATAGACGTCCGGCGGACAATGCGATCATTATCCAAGAGATAATAAATAATTTTAGGAAGTCTAAGGAGACCAAAGGGATTTTTATGCTTAACTTGAATTTTTATAGAATCAAAATAGAAATGATTTTCTAATTTGCTCATTACAGAGATTCTGGTGAGCTAGACCTAGAAAAGGCTTTTGACAAGCTAGAATAGTCCTTCATCTATAGAGCCCTAGTCTACTTTAAATTCCCTCCAAAACTTTCTAAGCTTATTATGGCCTGCATTACTACTTTCTCTATAGCTATCTTGGTAAATGGATCTAAGGACAAACTTTTTTAATCCGACTAGAGGAATCCGACAAGAAGACCCTTTGTCTTCTTATATTTTCATTCTTTGTATGGAAATGTTGTCCGATTACATTAACCACCAAGTAATATTGATCTTTGTAACCCAATTAGAATTGATAGTCGTGGCCCTTACTGTTCCCACTTGTTCTATTCGGACGACCTTACCCTCATGGCTAGGGTAAGGTCTGTAATCAAGCATCGAGAAGCCTCATTGCCTCCACTTTTGATATTTCTATCACTAATAACTTTGGAAGATATTTAGGTTTTCCTATTCTGAATAACACCCCTAAGCCAAGGAATTTTCAGTACATTCTCGATAGAATGACGACTAAGTTGACTAATTGGAAGATCAATTTCCTTTCTCGGGCTGGTAGAGCTATCCTAGCAAAATTAACTCTTAATACTATCCCAAACTACCAGATGTAATACTTTAAGCTCCCTAGATATACCCTTGCTCAAATAAACAAAATTCAAAGAGACTTTATTTGGGGTAGCACCTCCATTAGGAAAAAGATGCATTATCTTAATTGAAAAGAAGTGATTAAGCCTAAGCATCAGTGTGGTATTGACATTCCTACTACTAGTAATAAGAATAAGGTTATGTTGGCTAGCCTTTCTTGGAGAATGTTTTCAAACCCTAATACTCTTTGGGCCAAATTCCTGATTCAAAACTTTAGTCATAGACCTAGCTCCCTTAATAACTCTTTTATCTGGAAAAAATATCCTGATAGGATGGAACCTCTGCGCAAAGAGTATTCATTGGATCCCTTCCACTAGCAACTTCATTAACATCTGGAACTTTAGTTGGATCCACCCTACCTCCAATTTGAGAGATCTGATTGAGGGTCCCATCCATTCCTCCGATCTCCAAAAAAATGTCCCCGACTTAAGGAGAAATAACCAATGGAACTTCGAATCCTGCTCCTTTGTCTTCCCAAATGATGTCATCAATAAAATTAAGGATGTCTCTTTCATCCCTGATCTCAAAAAAGACACGCCAATCTGGATCCCTATCACCATGGGTAATTTCAACCCCGCCTTTATTTACAACCTGTTAGTGCCTACTCCTGAGAATTCTCCTAAAAGCTTTCAATGGATCTGGAAGCTTAACACTCTTCCTAAAATTAAATACTTCATGTGATTATGCTACCATCAACATCTCCCTACCAGCTCGTATCTCCACAAAATTAATCTCATTACTTCTGATCTTTGTCCGTTTTGCACCAATAGCTGCGAAGATGTATTTCACATCTTCATTTAATGCAGCATAGCTCAAGCCTTTTGGGCTAATGTTGGTATCAACCTTCATATCCATCGCAACAACAACCCAAACTGGCTCCTTGACATCAAAATTCTTTCCCCTTTCATGTCTAACCACCTTGTGCGATGAGATATCCTTTTTCCTTTTTCTATGTGACATCTCCGGCTTACTAAAAACCATAATGTTTTTAACAAAACCTCAAACCAAGTCTCTAGCTCCCATGTAATTAATAGTACTGTTGAATTCACCTACACCTCAAACTGTTTTTCTGGTGGAAATATTTCCAACAAATTTATCAATATCAGGTGGCACCCTCCTCCTACGGAAACCTTTAAGCTTAATATTGATGGTTCTTTTACCAATCTTCTTCGCTTAAGAGGCATATGGGGAGTAGTTCGAGATGACTTCGGCAATTGGAGAATTGGTTTCCACCAAAATCTAGTTGGAACAAACCCAACTTACATGGAAATTTTATCTTTGATTAAAGGGGTGGAACTGGCCTATCAGTTTCTTTTCAAGCCTCTGGAACTAGAAACAGACTCCACCGAGGTGATAAGAATGTTAACTGAAAATTCTAACCCTATCTATGATACCCTCATTTGCTCTTACAGGTACTAGCTGAAGAAACTGGGGAATCCGCCAATACGGCATAACTTCAGGGAAGGAAACGTAACAGCTCACGCTCTAGAAAATTATGCAAGAAAAAGTAGTTTTAAAGGCTGTGTAACCCACTTAGTCCCTCCTCCTTGGACGCTACCATCACTACTATACGATCAGCAAGGATAGTCTACTACTAAAGAAGTGTTTACTAGTACTTGTAATAATCTAGCTCAGTTTGGGAATAGTAATATCCCAGATGTACTCCTTTCTAATGTAATATCCCCTTAGCCTTCTTTGGGCGCATATATATATATATATATATATATATATATATATATATATATATATATATATATATATATATATATATATATATATATCCTTATCTATCAAAAAGAGAGAGGGGGAGGGGGTAATAGAGTGATTTTAGTTATTAATTAAAATAAATATGATATAGACTGTAATAAAAAAAAGTATCCTAAAAAGGATAATTATTAATCTAAAAGAATTCATTTATATAAAAATTCCTTAATTTATTTGAACCTTCCTTTTTTAAAAAAAAAATTCTCATATGATGTTCAGAATCTAAAACCTAATTAAATTTGAATCGCATATTACAAAATCCAAGTATCACTCTTAACAAAAAAATTCTCCGTACACAAGATTTAACTCAAAGTCTCTCCTTAAGGGCAGCCAATGTAAATTATGTAATACATAAATGCACATATTGATCTAAATGCCATGTGTAAAAAAAGAAAATAAAAAAAGGATAAAGAAAGAATGGGTGCTACGTACGCGTCTTGTTTGTTGGGTATATGGACATTTGGCAGTGCTGAAATATATACTTCCACCTTTTAAGTAAATTTTTGAGTGATTTTTTATTATTTAAAATAATTAAATTATTTAAAATTTAAAATATTTTTTATATTTGTCCTTTTATTTATTAAAGTTTTATATTTTCTAAAAAATAAATCACATTACTTACAAAGTTATATTTATAATTTTACAAAAAAACAATAATAAAAAGTATGATTCAAATTATGTCATTGAATATTTTTTTATATATTTACATTGCCTCATAAATTTAAATATTATTTTAATTCATCTAAAAGTCTGGAAATGGACACATGTCACGTTTGCCTTGCCACCATTTGAGCTACGACCATGACAACACAATGAATTTATTCAAACAAGGATAAAGAAATGATGTATTTGTTTGAACAGTCGAGAAGGGAAGAAAATATCTAAAACAATAAGTAAGAGCTGGTCGACATTTTTTCACTTTTAATCTGAAGTTTTAATTATTAGGAATATTTTTTAAATCAGGATCATGGGCAGGAAAAGTGGAGGAGGAAATTTCACTAATAAGATAAAAATTTAAGCAATTAATTAATTGAGCTGTTAGAATTTGTCAGATTTTAAATTTGAACTCTGAAAATAAAAAGATCAATAAACACTGCTCTCAAAAATCAAATTTTAATATGAAAATTCAAATTAATCAAACTCTAATATAAAATTGAACACTAAATTAAAAAACAAAAACTAGAAGCCAAAAGATGACGGTCCATCAACATTCTAAACCACTTAATTATTGTAATATTATTATATTATGGGATTCCTTTATATAAGATATACTTCATTCGTTTTAATGTCTTTATCTTACTTGTCTTTTTAATTTTTTTAAAAATATTTCTTTTTCTTTATAATAACTTTTTAAATATTTAATTTTTTACATGACATTTTTAAAATTATAAAATTAAATAATATTTTTAATACTTTAATATATCTTTAGCTTAAAAATATAAAATTTGAAAATTTTCTTTATTTTCTTCAATTTTGAACCAAGTTAAAAAATAGACAAAAAAAATTAAAATAAAAAAATATATAATAATTATATTATTGTCATCGTTTCAATTTATATAGCACTATGGTAAAATTTCAGAACCAACACCAAACTATTCAGTATGATCCCATATGATGAAATTTGAAAAGAGTGGTGAGTGTACCCAAATTTATTAATATTTTGTGATATAGAATGTTATTTTTGATGAATTACCTGAAATTCACTGAACTATTTAGATTTTAAATTTACTTTTATATTTTTGTTATTATCATTTAGAATATACAAATCAAATTAGAATCTTAAGAATTATATCTAATTAAATTTCATTACATGAAAAAACAGATGAATTATTTGTACAACAATACATACAATTCATGTAGCTAAAATTGTGAATGACAAAATGCAATAAAAGTAAATTTAACTTGTAAATACATGACATGTAGAATTTTTACATAATTTTATTTCATTAAAGTATTAATTTCACCTACTATAAATAATCAGACATAATATACAACAACAATAACAACCCAGTGAAATCTCACAATGTGAGGTCTGGGGAGGGTAGAGTGTACGCAGACCTTACTCCTACCAAGGTAGGACGACTGTTTTCTGGAGACTCTCGGCTCAATAAAAGCATAAAAGATGTCAAATAAGGCTAAGAAATTAAAAGCGATATGAGAAAAACAAATAACGAAAACGTCACAGATAAAATAGAGTAATCAAAGTATAAAAAATAATAAATAATAACAGAAATAACAGAAATCAGAGTACACGAAATTGTAATGCGCTAATGCGCCTACGAATAGGGAAGAATAACGAGATTATGTACTAACTTTCTACCCTAATGTGGATCCTCCACACCCTCCTATCTAAGGTCATGTCCTCGATAAGCTGTAACTGTGCCATGTCCTGGCTAATTACCTCTCCCCAATACTTCTTCGGCCTACCCTTACCTCTTCTGTAACCATCCATTGCTAGCCTCTCACACCTCCGTACTAGGGCATTTGTGTCTCTCCTCTTCATATGCCCAAACCATGTCAGTCGCATTTCCCGCATCCTGTCTTTCACCGAGGCCACTCCCACCTTGTCCCGAATAGCCTCATTTCTAATTATGTTGCTCCTGGTGTGCCCACACATCCATCTCAACATTCTCATCTGGGCAACTTTCATCTTTTGAACGTGAGAAGTCTTAACTGACCAACACTCCGCCCCATACAATATAGCCGATCTAGCCACTACTTTGTAGAACTCGCCCTTAAGTTTTGATGGCACCTTCAGACATAATATAATCTTTTAAATAATTTAATTGGTTAATAGCAATAGCAGAGTATATATATAAAATATTATTTTAATTATCTATAAATAATATAATTTTTCGCTAAAAAAATTCAAATACGCTCACTTTAAGCTGGTGGCTCCGCCCCTGATTAACATAGCCGACATATCAATCCGCAACCATAAATAAAGGGAAGAGACGTAAATCATTTTTCTCTTAGGATAGGATAACATAGTCTCGAATTTTGTTCCAACATTTGTACTCTCCCTTCCATATTAATTATTTTTCTCCGTTTTAATTTATCTATATATTTTTTAATTTTAAATATATCATATAACTTCATAAAGTTTTTTAAAAAACTTATTAATAAAATTTCATAATAAAAATCTAAAAAAAGTAAAATGTATACCGATGTTATGATTATCTCGTAAGGGCAATATATTCTTACACTTGGAATATTACAATGGGCTGTGTGGGTCCAAAAACAACGAGGTTTTATGATTAGATCGCTTACTGGCAAACGGATTATGCAGTAAACCACCAGTCCACCACCTTTTTCTATATTGTGTGACTTTTAATCTGCACACATTTTTCTACTATACTAACTAATATTTATTTCAGAATAATAGTAATAATCTGTATCCATTTTAGTCATATATTATATAGTTAAGTTTTTAAGATAAGAAAAGCCCTTAGATTTGAACAAGTTGTTCTCCTAATAGTACTCATATCATCTTTTTAGCATTTCTATATAAGGTGGTAGTCCAGTTTTTGTTGTTAGAATTGTTAGTGGAAAATGTCGAATCTAAAGTTGACAAGGGTACCTAGTATGAGGGAGAGAGTTGAGGATACTCTCTCTGCTCACCGTAATCAGCTAGTGGCTCTCTTATCGAGGTATAAAAATATAATCTAGCTCTGTATTTTTCTTTGATGATGTATAAGATCAACTGCTAATTTAATTCAATTATTTCCCTTTTATGACATGCTCTGGTGAAATTATGGGTTCTTGAAGTCTTAATTTTGACAGCATGATTTGGGGTTGATTTCACTTTATTATTTCAGAAAGTTATTTTCTTGGACAAATAATAAATATTAATTGAGTGATTATTTATAGCAATTTTAGAACTATAGAGTTCTAGATATACTAATATTTATTGAATTTTGGTGATTTGTAGCTCAGTATTCATATATTTTGAGAAATTTCAAGGTTTGTTTTTCTAAATTTTAGTAATTTATGTATGTGTGTTTGTTGTTTTGCAAGATATGTGGCACAGGGGAAGGGGATATTGCAACCTCACCATTTAATTGATGAGTTCGATAATGCTGTATGTGATGACACTGCTTGTGTGAAGCTCAAAGAAGGACCCTTTTATGAAATCTTGAAATCTACTCAGGTATAACTTGAAGCAAACTTGAAAAAATCATTTTTTTATTGGTAAAAACTCATGCTTTATTGTGTATGATGAAGAGTCTGTTCAAGATTGAAGAAATAAAATGTAATACATGGTGTTCATTTTCTATCTAAAGTATCAACTTTTTTGATTTTCTGATCATATGCCGATTCAGAATTTAAACTTGATGTATTTCAACCTTTAAATCCTTTTCTTGAATCCATTCACTTTTGAAATTATGGGGTCATGATTTAGTGTTTGTTATATATATATATATATATACAAATTTCTACATATAAATTAAAGCTCCGTTACGAAAATTTTGGGTTCAAGTTGAACTTAATAAACCAATAAACCAGGTTGCACTTGCCTCTGTCTCCATGCTTCCACTTATTCATGTAAAAAATACACACTCATTTTACTGTTTGAATCTATGTTGCTTAGACTCTCCAAAAATGCCGCCACACCTTTGTCAGATCCTCTAAGCACTCGTCGTCATTTCGGAAGAATCCGAGCAACATAGGTTTGAATAAGTTGCTTAATATCAGAGCAGCTTTTGATGTTTCATTCTTTAATAGGTTACACTATTGTTTCACCAGGATTCTACGCCTAAAAGAGGGATCCGGAGATTTACTTTGTCTCTGACTGAATTTATTGTTCGTTTTGCTGACAAGTAATTTGTATTCTGTTAATGCCTTTGCTTTTTTGTCAAAATAGGAAGCCATTGTGCTCCCACCATTTGTTGCTATAGCAGTTCGTCCAAGGCCAGGTGTTTGGGAATATGTTCGTGTTAACGTATATGATCTTAGTGTTGAACAATTGACTATTCCTGAATATCTTCGTTTCAAGGAAGAACTTGTGGATGGACAGTAAGTTCTTTCTCTATCTTTGTTGCAAGTACGAGACATCAGAACTTACAGAAGTTGAATACCTTGACAAAATTTGTTAATTTCAACTGTATGATAGGGATAATAATCTCTTTGTGCTTGAGCTGGATTTTGAGCCATTTAATGCATCAGTTCCTCGTCCATCACGATCATCATCCATTGGCAATGGAGTCCAATTCCTCAATCGGCATTTGTCCTCAAGTATGTTCTGCAGCAAAGAATCTCTGGAGCCGTTACTTGATTTCCTTAGAGGACACAATCATAAAGGGAATGTAAGTACCGTGATCAGTTTTTCCTTTGTAAATGTCTGCTTGTCCTTGATTGTCTACCACTCACATCTTTCAGTATGTGCAACCATTATACAATATGTAAAATGCTCCTAGTTCGAATCTCATCATCAACAAACTATCCGTTATTGTATTTGTATTGCTGGATAAAGAGCACTGTTACTTTCTATTTTTCCACTTGATGGATAATAGTTTATGTAACAGTTGACTTTTGGGAATAATATTGTGTCACTTGAAAAGGTTCAAGAAGTAGTATTACTTCTATTTGTAAGATGGATTGTCTATCTATGTAGGTCTTGATGTTGAACGAACGTATACAGAGAATCTCCAGGCTGGAGTCATCTCTTAATAAAGCAGATGATTTTCTCTCAAAGCTGCCACCAGATACACCCTATAATGAGTTTGAATATGCGTGAGTTTGTACATACTTGTTTTCTTTTCTTACAAGTGTATGTAATTGTTCAAGAAATGCGAAAGATATAGTAGTTGAAACTTTGTTTTATGGAACCATGGGCATGCAGATTGCAAGAAATGGGCTTTGAGAAAGGTTGGGGTGATACAGCAAAACGTGTTTTGGAGACGATGCATCTGCTTTCTGACATTCTTCAGGCTCCTGATCCCTCAACCTTGGAGACTTTTCTTGGTAGATTACCAATGGTGTTCAATGTTGTCATATTATCTCCTCATGGATACTTTGGCCAAGCAAATGTCTTGGGTTTGCCGGATACTGGTGGACAGGTAATAACAAGGAGAAAGGGGTCTTTTATTATGTAAACTGGTTTTCTTACAGATCCAATCTTTTTTGGGATATTCCGTTTAAACAGTTTTCTATCGTATAGTTCCTCTTTCCGATAGACATTGTCACCTAGTTTTTCCCTACAATCTAAAGAAGTAAAAAATACTCATGTATGTTCAGTTGATGCCTTACTGTGCTACAAGATTAGCTTTGGGATGTAAATATATATATATTTTGGAGTAAGTGAAAACATTTGGGAACATATATATCTACTGATACCTCCCCTCCCTCTTGCCCCCCTCCCCCCCCCCAAAAAATAAGAATATCTGATCTTTTATTTAGTATTAATGGGAAAGACTATCTTTGTTGGAAATTCTAAATGTTAAATTTGGTTTTTTTCCTCTTCCTGCTAATTATACTGCTGAATCATCTCTAGATTTTCCAGTTTAACTTTGGACATAATGGTTAATAAGGGACCATCACGCTGTTCTTTCTTGTAGTAGACTTGAGCAGGCACACTCTGCTTTTGTATTGCAGTTAATATAGTTAGTATAATTTTGCAGAAGCTATGTTGGAAAACTCAGTAATATCATATTTTGGCAGTGCTAATCACTGTTTAATGTTACTGAAGCATCGATGGTTTTCCTTGATTTTGTTCTCCTTTTGGTGATTTGTAGGTTGTCTATATACTGGATCAAGTGCGTGCCTTGGAGGCCGAAATGCTTCTTAGAATAAAGCGACAAGGACTTAACTTCAAGCCTAGAATCCTTGTTGTGAGTACATATATGTTATGCAAACTCTTATTCGGTTTGTGGGATTGCAGTTGACATAAATATGCTTTCTCTGATTGCAAAAGGTCACCCGACTGATACCTGATGCTCAAGGAACCACGTGCAACCAGCGTTTGGAGAGAATTAGTGGAACTGAATACTCGCATATTTTACGTGTCCCTTTCAGGACAGAGAATGGAGTCCTTCATAAATGGATATCTAGGTTTGATGTATGGCCTTACCTGGAGAAGTTTACTGAGGTAACCTCTTTGTCCCTTGGAAATCGCCGTTTGTTGCTGATGTTTGTTCCAGTGTGCTTAAGCTAATGATGGCAATTAGTTTCTTGCAAGTACAGATTACGCGAACTTGTAGCCAACTGTTGTCTTTGCCAACATGTTGATAAATGGATATTTTTTGGTCCTCATTTACATTTGTTGGTTTGTCATACTGGATAACACACTTCTCGTGTCTTTTCTGCTTATATATATTGGAAGAAGACATACTTTCCCTTCCATAATTTCTCGGGACCTTTCTATGAGTGGCAAATTTCCCATCTAACATTTCCACGTGTCTTCTTGACCAGGATGTGGCAGGTGAAATGTCTGCTGAGCTCCAGGGAGTACCCGATCTGATTATTGGCAACTACAGTGATGGAAATTTAGTTGCCTCCCTGTTAGCATATAAACTGGGCATCACACAGGTAGGAAAGACGTGATTCTTTACCTGGCTAGCAAAATGTCTCGAGGCTATGTATCTGCAATACTAATTTTATGCTTTGCCGCCGTCTTTATTTCCCAGTGTACCATTGCTCATGCTTTGGAGAAAACAAAGTATCCTGATTCTGACATCTATTGGAAAAAGTTTGAGGAGAAATATCATTTTTCATGTCAGTTTACTGCTGATCTACTTTCAATGAATCATTCAGATTTTATAATCACCAGTACCTATCAAGAGATTGCAGGAACGTAAGTCATCTTAATATGGCCTGGTTATCTATTCAGTCCATTTTTAGTTCGATATCATGATTTGAGGAACTGTGATTGGTAACCTTATCATATCTGTGGATTGTTCTACAATTTTATTTTGTGATTGAAGAAATGATATTTTGTTTCCAATTGAGCTTGTAATCAGAAATAATTTGTCGAGTTTGAGCTAGAACTGATTTCATTATCTGTCGAGTTCTATGTGTGGCAATTCACATTTCATCTTTCTATTTCTTATATATGTTCTGGCTTTTCTTCCTGTTGATCATGTTTACATGGCTGAAACTCTAAAAAAAAAGTGAATGCTAGTTGATCCATTATTGTTGGATGCTTTAAAATTAGTAGATGTTTTGCTTCATGAGTGATCAATGTTATTAAATAACAAGTAAATCTGGACGTTATTCACCTTGTAAGCAAGCAAAAACAGAACAGATAAATGTAACATCCTCAATGGATACTCGAGACTTGTGAAAATTTGTATGGTAGAAATTGTTTTAGCTTGTAACCACTTGTATATTATCCCATATGGATGTGAACATTGATGTGACACTAGATGTAAATGTTTTGTTTTCCATGTTCAATGGAGTTTTACATAGCGTTAAGAGGAGAAGAGTGAGGAATACTAATGTACGATGGCACCGTTGGCTTCATGATCTGGATACTGAATCATATATTGTATACAATTTGGCTCGTCTTTAGAGTTCATGCAGGTTGCATAATTACACAAAAATGTTTACACGTTTAATATTCTAGTGACATAATGATGTTAGACATTAGATGGCTTGCTTATAAATTGATCGCCACTTGTTTCAGGAAGAATACTGTTGGTCAGTACGAGAGTCATACTGCTTTCACTCTCCCAGGCCTATATCGTGTTGTCCATGGCATTGATGTTTTTGATCCCAAATTCAATATAGTGTCTCCTGGAGCCGACATGACAATTTACTTCCCATATTCTGACAAGGAAAAGAGACTAACATCTTTGCATGGCTCGATTGAGAAGTTGTTATTTGATCCTGAGCAGAATGAAGTGCATATGTAAGTGTCCCTTCATCTGTCCTAATGATTTGGAATATATATAATGATTTGTATAATTATGAACCGGACACCTCTACATTTAAAAAGGAGGGCCTGATATGATTCTCCACAAATGAACTTCTAATAATATTTGATCAAAATGTCCTGGATATTGTATGAGGGGAAGAAGAGAACCAGCCGAGATGTCCCTAATTTCTTTTTCTGCTTCCTTATTTATAGTATTTTTACATTCTTTTTAAATGGTTAATGCTTTATTTTTTTTACCTTAGATAGGAGTTTTATGGAGGACACAAACTAGAGTAGAGGGTTAGTCAGATAGTTGAGAGTTATTTCACCTTTTCTTTCATAATAGCAGTCGTAATTAGTAGTCCTAGTATAACTCTAGGAAGTAGTTGTAGTATTAATCTAGGAGTGTCTTGTTATTCCATTTTTGTTACTATTTAGTGTTTCTTGCACTTATATCGTATTGTTTTATGGTAGTGACTGTTCCTTTTTGGGTATGCTTTGGCTTGCTTTCTTTAGCATTTTGTCTTGGCTTTTCTCTCCCGTTGGTTTTCTTTTTTCGAATTGTTTTTACTTGATCTGAGGGTCTTATCAAAAACCACCTCTCATCCCAAGGTAGGGTTAAGGTCTGTGTACATATTACCCTTCTCAGACCTCACTTACAGGATTATCAGTTCTCACTTGTGGAGATTACACTGGGTATGTTGTTGTTGAAGCAGTTAGTTTTCACTAGTCCAAATGACATGTCATTGTAATAGGCACCTAGATTTATACCTTTATGAAGGTTGCTCATTCGATCCTAAGATCCAAATAAGGCAACAAACAATGTCTTAGTTCTTGGACCTGCTTCTGAGAAACAACCCTTGATCGCATAGTTAATTATCGATGATTTTGATGGAAGATCTAGGGACACAGTGGCTCCAAAGTAAAAGCTCAACCCTTTCAGTGGTTTTCTCCAAATAAAATACAAGATACTCCCCCGGTTCCATTTTGTTTGTCTACTTTCCTTTTTAGTTCGTTTCAAAAAGAAAGCTTTTATCCTCTTTTGACTACTCTTTTATTCTAGCTTCCCACATAAAATGTTTAAGACCACAAGATCAAAGGGCATTTTGTACATTTATATATCTTTTGTTTAAGACCACAAGATTTAAAAGTCTATTTTACCTTTTTAAATTCCATGTCAAGTCAAAATCAGACAAACAAATTAAAATGGAGGGAGACCACGTATATAATATTGAATGGGTGTTTGTACTTTGCTTCTGATGGGCAGTATTTTTGTGATCAGTAAATTGGCTGTTGATTGATGTCATACTCTTTGATTACAGAGGCAACCTGAATGATCAATCAAAACCCATAATTTTTTCAATGGCAAGGCTTGACCGGGTCAAGAACATTACGGGACTAGTTGAGTGCTATGCTAAAAATGCCACACTCAGGGAATTGGCGAACCTTGTTGTAGTAGCTGGATACAACGATGTAAAGAAATCCAATGATAGAGAAGAAATAGCAGAAATTGAGAAGATGCATGCTCTTATGAAGGAACATAACTTGGATGGTCAATTCAGATGGATATCAGCCCAAATGAACCGGGCACGTAATGGTGAGCTCTATCGCTATATAGCTGACAAGAGAGGTATATTTGTTCAGGTATGATGTTTGTATCGTATTGTATTGTCTCTACTTTCATTCTTCTAGAGGTGGTTATCATGACATATATATATGGAACTTCCTTTTAGCCTGCATTTTATGAAGCGTTTGGACTCACGGTGGTTGAAGCAATGACTTGTGGTCTTCCAACATTTGCAACTTGTCATGGTGGTCCTATGGAGATCATTGAAGACGGTGTATCCGGGTACCATATAGATCCTTATCATCCCAATATAGCTGCTGAGCTCATGGTAGAATTCTTCCAACGCTGCAAACAAGATCCTACTCACTGGGAAAAAATATCTGCATCTGGTCTACAAAGGATTCTCGACAGGTTTGTAGTTGTGTATACATGTATAGAAAGTGTTTTTTTTGAATGGAACATAACTTCAATTTCTTATGTTCAAATAAATTTTAAGGTATACATGGAATATTTACTCGGAGAGGCTGATGACTTTGGCTGGTGTATATGGTTTCTGGAAGCTTGTTTCAAAACTCGAGAGGCGTGAAACTAGACGATACCTCGAGATGTTCTACATTCTCAAATACCGCCAGTTGGTAAGTGCCTTTTTTCATTTTAAGGTCTATCAAACTATGAATTTGGTTTAAGTGTCCCGCACTTGGGGCTGTTGAAAGGACTTTTTGAGAGGATTCATGTAAGCTTTTTACTCTGTTTCCAGGTAAAATCTGTTCCTCTAGCAATTGATGACAAGCACTAAGCATATGATATGATGGCGCAAAGCAGTAGGATTTTGCAATAAAAGAGACATAATAACGCAGGCGGCTAGCAAAATGAACACCTAACTTATTGTGTTTTACTGCCAATATATGTTTAGTTAAAAAGCAATTGTGCTGCTCTATACCATGACAGCACAATGATTTTATTCAAACCACCATAAAGTAAATGATGTATTTGTTTGAACAGTCCAGAAGCAAATGACATATTTACATTATAAATTAAATAATATTTTGGTACTTTTATATATCCATAGTTAAATTTTTTTCTTAAATTTTGAACCAAGTCAAAAAATAGATAAATAAATTGAAATAAAGAGAGAATAATTATATTGCTGTCATTGTTTCAATTTATATAGCACAATTGTAAAATTTCAAAACCAAACCCCACCTGTTCAGTATGATCCCACATGATGAAATTTGGAGAGGGTGAGTGTACCTAAATTTTATTATTAATATTTTGTGATATAGAATGTTATTTTTGTTAAAATCATCTGAAATTCACTGAACTATATCTTTATTATTATCATTTAGATTATACAAATCAAATTAGAATCTTAAGAATTATAAGTATATATCCAATTATTTGTATAACAATAGGTACAATTTTTATATAGCTAAAATTGTGAATAGCAAAATGCAATAAAATTAAATTTAACTTGTAAATACATGACATTGTATTGTATGAATAAAGGGAAGAGACGTAAATCATTTTTCTCTTTGGATAGAACAACATAGTCCCGAGTTTTGTTCCAACATTTCTACTCTCCGTTCATATTAATTATTTTCTTCGTTTTAATTTATTTATTTAATTTTAATTTAAAATATTAAAATATTTTTTAATTTTATAATTTTAAACATGACATATGAAAAATTAAAACCAAAAAATTATTTAAAAAGAAAAAAATCTTTCTTAAACTGGCAAAAAAGAAATAATAGAAACAAATTAAAATTGAGGAAATACGTAGTAAATAAAATTCAGAATAGAATGTATGGGCAGAGGTCTACAAGTCAAACCGTCAAGTCAAATCGAATCGATAAATCAAATCAAACCGATAAAAAAATGGACTTGTGGTTTGCTTTGATTGGTTTGACGTTGAAAAAAATAAACCGATCATTATTAATTTGGTTTGGTATTAATAAAAAAAAAAGGTCAAATCGAATTCAAACCAAATCGATATAATATATCTAATTTTATTTTTTTATAATATGCTTTCTAAGTATTTTTTTTTATAACTTTTAATGTGTATATATATTATTTCATATTTGGGCTTATAATAACAACAACAACAATATACCCAGTGAAATCCCACAAGTGGAGTTTGGGGAGAGTAGGATGTACGCAGACCTTACCACTACCCCATGGAGTGATGGAGATAGAGAGGTTGTTTTCGAAAGACTCTCGGCTCAAAAGTTATAGTCCCAAGTAAAAGAGAAAAATAATATATATAGTATACTGACAAAAAATGAAAAACGATGCAAGTTTTACAAGACAAGAACAATAACAATAGCAAAGTAATGTGATAATCAAAGGCAATAACAACACAACTATACAGGCACACCTAGACCTACTACCACCCTAAAACGACATGACACAAGACATCATTCTATCTCTACTAGCATTTTGCCCTAATCCGTGACCTCTACTCTTTTCTATCTAAGGTCATGTCTTCGGTGATATGGAGTAGTGTCATATCTTGTCTAATCACCTCTCTCCAATACTTTTTCGGTCTACCACTACCCCTCCGTATAACCCCCAAATCCAACCGTCGCACCTCCTAACTGGGGCGTCGACACCCCTCCTCTGTATATGCCCAAACCATCTCAGTTTTGCTCCTCTCATCTTGTCTGCCACAGAGGCCACTCCCACCTTCTCCCGAATAACCTCATTCTTAATCTTATCACTCCTAGTATGTTCACACATCTATCTCAGCATCCTTATTTCTGCAACATGCATCTTCTAAGCATGAAATATTTGGGCTTATAATATGACTAAAAAATTGACATATGTTATATCTTTTTATAAGTTTTTGATATATTTTTATAAGATAGTGTCTTGAAGATGTAATTGTAAATCTTATTTTTTTCAATTTTATTATCTTTGAGATACCATTAAATAATGAGCCCGTTTGGATTGGCTTTAAGTTGGTCAAAACCAACTTAAAGCCCCTTTTTAGCTTTTGGACGTGTTTGCCTAATGCTGACTTTAAGCCATAAAGTTCTTAAAGTCAGTCAGAAATGAAAAGTTAGGATTCCTAACTTTTTTTTTCAAAGTGCTTAAAGTCATTTTCTTTGACCATGGAAATTACTTTTATATCCTTTATATTTTAACTAAATTCTCAAACTACATTTTTTTATTCTTTTAACCCTAAAATTCACATCATAAACACTTTTATCCAAACACTCAACTGCTTATTTATAAAAATAACTTTCAGCACTTCAAAATTCTAAAAACACTTTATACATAAAAATTACTTTTTTTAAGCCAATCCAAACGGGCTCAATATAATCACACACAATTAGTGTATATTATAAGCGGGAACGAGGAGCTTGGGGTCAAATAGTTTTTTTTGGTAATTTACGTAATTCTAAGCCAATTAAATTTCTCCACATCACTTATAAACTGAAGCTTCATAATAGGAGTATTTTGTGGCTCTTTCATTGAATGCCACGTGGGGAAGCTTTTGAAAAAAGTTGCTGATTCATTTGTTTTTAATTATCATAAAAAATAAATTAGTTGAAAATTTTGTCCTTTTTGGTGCAGAATTTTATACTTTGCTTCATTTTATTTTATTTGGAGCCTACATTAAAAATAGATATTTTATTTATTTTAAAATTATATATTTAATTATTATTATTTTATGTAATAACTTAACACTAGTAATAGCAATTTATTTTATTTTAATTTATTTGTTTTATATTTCCTTTTTAGTATGTTGTGTATTTAAAAATTATAAAGAAAGTGATACTATAAATAAAAATAATTAATAATTAAAGTATCTTTAAAATATATTAAAATTTATCTTTTTCGCGAAATTTCACTTGTGCCACATAAATTGAGATAGAGAAAATAACATATATTATTTGAAAATTACATACTATATTATAAATCTCAATAACTAAAACACATATTACAAATTTGATTGACTCTTAATTTTTACATGTGCCAAGTAAATTAAAACAGAAAAAATAACATATATTATTTTAATTTTTTTTTTTAATATATTACGTATTTAACAACTTAAAATATATTAAAATTTTAATTTACTATCAAAATTGCACGAATAACATATATTACTTAAGATGAGAAAACTCTACAACGTTGTCCATCTAATTGTACTCATATCATCTTTTTAACATTTCTATATAAGGTGGTAGTCTTGTTTTTGTTGTTAGAATGTTTAGGGGAAAATGTCGAATCCGAAGTTGACAAGAGTACCTAGTATGAGGGAAAGAGTCGAGGATACGCTCTCTGCTCACCGTAATCAGCTAGTGGCTCTCTTATCGAGGTACAAAAATATAATTAATTCAACTTTTTTTCCATTTTCTAACATGTTCTGGTGAAATTATGGGTTCTTGAAAATCTTAATTGAGTGTGTTGGAGAAATTTCTAAGGTTTGTTTTTCTAGTTTTAGTGATTTATGTATGTGTTGTTTGTTGTTTTGCAAGATATGTGGCGCAGGGGAAGGGGATATTGCAACCTCACCACTTAATTGACGAGTTCAACAAAGCTGTATGTGATGACACTGCTTGTGTGAAGCTCAAAGAAGGACCCTTTTGTGAAATCTTGAAATCTACTCAGGTATATTAAAACATGTACACTAAATTTGAGAATGAACTGCAATTCTTGACTCAGAGGTAGGAGGATTCAGAATTTAAACTTGATGTGTTCAACTTTTAATTCCTTTTCTTGGAATCCATTTCACTTTTGAAATTATGGGATCATGCTTTAATATTTGTTGACAAGAAGTTTGTAGTAACCGATAAAGTTATTCATGAGGTCACGGTTCAAACCTTGAAATGCAGAAAAAATGCAAGTAATGCTGCGAACAATAGACCTTGTGGTCGGGCTCTTTTTCGGATCCTGTGCATAGCGGGAGGTTTAGTGGAGGGGGATGAAAAAGTAGTTTGTATTCTGTTAATGCTTTTGCTTTTTTGTCAAAAATAGGAAGCCATTGTGCTCCCACCATTTGTTGCTATAGCAGTTCGTCCAAGACCAGGTGTTTGGGAATATGTTCGTGTTAACGTATATGATCTGAGTGTTGAACAATTGAGTATTCCTGAATATCTTCGTTTCAAGGAAGAACTTGTGGATGGACAGTAAGTTCTTTCTTTATCTATATTGCAATTTGCAAGCACAAGACATTAAAACTTACGGAAGTTGAATAGCTTGACAAAATGTGTTGATTTCAACTGTATGCTAGGGATAATAATCTCTTTGTGCTTGAGCTGGATTTTGAGCCATTTAATGCATCAGTTCCTCGTCCATCACGATCATCATCCATTGGCAATGGAGTCCAATTCCTCAATCGTCATTTGTCCTCAAAGATGTTCTGCAGCAAAGAATCTCTGGACCCATTACTTGATTTCCTTAGAGGACACAATCATAAAGGGAATGTAAGTATTCCTTTGTGAATGTATGTTTGTCCCTGATTGTCTGCCACTCACATCTTTCAGTGCGTGCAACCATTATACAATATGTAAAATGCTCCTAGTTCGAATTTCATCATCAACAAACTATCCGCTATTGTATTTGTTATTGCTGGATAAAGAGCACCATTACTTTTTATTTTTCCACTTGATGGATAATAGCTTATGTAACAATTGACGTGGGGAATAAAATTGTTTCACTTGAAGATGTTCAACAAGTATTATTACTTCTATTTGTAAGATGGATTGTCTATCTATGTAGGTCTTGATGTTGAATGAACGTATACAGTGGATCTCCAGGCTGGAGTTTTGTCTTAATAAAGCAGATGATTATCTCTCAAAGCTACCACCAGATACACCCTATAATGAGTTTGAATATGCGTGAGTTTGTACATACTTGTTTTCTTTTCTTACAAGTGTATGTAATTGTTCAAGAAATGCGAAAGATATAGTAGTTGAAACTTTGTTTTATGGAACCATGGGCATGCAGATTGCAAGAAATGGGCTTTGAGAAAGGTTGGGGTGATACAGCAAAACGTGTTTTGGAGATGATGCATCTGCTTTCTGACATTCTTCAGGCTCCTGATCCCTCAACCTTGGAGACTTTTCTTGGTAGATTACCAATGGTGTTCAATGTTGTCATATTATCTCCTCATGGATACTTTGGCCAAGCAAATGTCTTGGGTTTGCCGGATACTGGTGGACAGGTAATAACAAGGAGAAAGGGGTCTTTTATTATGTAAACTGGTTTTCTTACAGATCCAATCTTTTTTGGGATATTCCGTTTAAACAGTTTTCTATCATCTAGTTCTTCTTTCCGATAGACATTGTCACCTAGTTTTTCCCTACAATCTAAAGAAGTAAAAAATACTCATGTATGTTCAGTTGATGCCTTACTGTGCTACAAGATTAGCTTTGGGATGTAAATATATATATATATTTTGGAGTAAGTGAAAACATTTGGGAACATATATATCTACTGATACCCCTCCCCCCCTCACCCTAACAACAACAACAAGAAGCCCAGTATAGTCCCACTATGTGGGGTCTGGGGAGGGTAGAGTGTACGCAAACCTAACCCCCACCTTGAAAGGTAGGGCGGCTGTTTCCGAAAGACCCTCGGCTTAAGAGAGAAGAACAAGAGAGGAGAAACAAGGAAAACAAGTCATAGGTCAGTAGAGCCAAGCATATCGAAAACAATATAAAAATATGAGAAATGAGAGCGAGAAAGTCAGGGTAGGAAAGACCGAAAAGAAAGGATCATTAACTACTATAGATAAATAGGATACCCAAAGTAAATCGTACCAACAAATATAAGCAGTAATCAAATGCAGAAATCAAATGTTAATAAACAAATGAGCGAAACTACGACTACTATGGAGAAAAGATAAGCCACCTAGCCCACTATCTTAGTCTGAGTCCTCCACAGCCTCCTATCTAAGGTCATGTCCTCGGTGAGCTGCAACTGTGTCATATCATGTCTAATCACCTCTTCCCAATACTTCTTCGGCCTCCCTTTGCCCCTCCTGAAACCGTCACTGGAGCATCTGTGTCTCTCTTCTTCACATGCCCAAACCATCTCAGTCTCGCTTCCCGCATCTTGTCCTCCACCGATGCCACTCCCACCTTGTCTCGAATATCTTCATTCCTAATTCTATCCATCCTAGTTTGCCCACACATCCACCGCAGCATTCGCATTTCCGCGACTTTCATCTTCTGAACGTGAAGTTTCTTGATTGGCCAACACTCCGCCCCGTACAATAGAATCGGTCTAACCACCACTTTGTAGAACTTGCCTTTGAGTTTTGATGGCACTTTCTTGTCACACAGCATCCGGAGGCGAGCCTCCATTTCATCCACCCTCCCCCCCCCCCCCAAAAAAAAAATAAATAAATAAATTAATAAGAGTATCTGATCTTTTATTTAGTATTAATGGGAAAGACTATCTTCGTTGGAAATTCTAAATGTTGCATTTGGGTTTTTTCCTCTTCCTGCAAATTATACTGTTGAATCATCTCAAGATTTTCCAGTTTAACTTTGGACGTAATGGTTAATAAGGGACCATCACACCGTTCTATCTTGTAGTAGACTTGAGCAGGCACACTCTGCTTTTGTGTCGCAGTTAAAATAGTTCGTATAATTTTGCAGAAGCTAGAGCAGTGTTGGAAAACTCAGTAATATCATATTTTGGCAGTGCTGATCACTGTTTAATGTTACTGAAGCATCCATAGTTTTCCTTGATTTTGTTCTCCTTTTGGTGATTTGTAGGTTGTCTATATACTGGATCAAGTGCGTGCCTTGGAGGCCGAAATGCTTCTTAGAATAAAACGACAAGGACTTAACTTCAAGCCTAGAATCCTTGTTGTGAGTACATATATGTAATGCAATCTCTTATTAAGTTTGTGGGATTGTAGTTGACATAACTGTGCTTTCTCTGATTGCAAAAGGTCTCCCGACTGATACCTGATGCTAAAGGAACCACGTGCAACCAGCGGTTGGAGAGAATTAGTGGAACTGAATACTCTCATATTTTACGAGTCCCTTTCAGGACAGAGAATGGAATCCTTCACAAATGGATATCTAGGTTTGATGTATGGCCTTACCTAGAGAAGTTTACTGAGGTAACCTCTTTGTCCCTTGGAAATCGCCGTTTGTTGCTGATGTTTGTTCCAGTGTGCTTAAGCTAATGATGGCAATTAGTTTCTTGCAAGTACAGATTACGCGAACTTGTAGCCAACTGTTGTCTTTGCCAACATGTTGATAAATGGATATTTTTGGTCCTCATTTACATTTGTTGGTTTGCCATACTGGATAACAGACTTCTCGTGTCTTTTCTGCTTATATATATTGGAAGAAGACATACTTGCCCTTCCATAATTTCTCGGGACCTTTCTATGAGTGGCAAATTTCCCATCTAACATTTCCACGTTTCTTCTTGACCAGGATGTGGCAGGTGAAATGTCTGCTGAGCTCCAGGGAGTACCCGATCTGATTATTGGCAACTACAGTGATGGAAATTTAGTTGCCTCCCTGTTAGCATATAAACTGGGCATCACACAGGTAGGAAAGACGTGATTCTTTACCTGGCTAGCAAAATGTCTCGAGGCTATGTATCTGCAATACTAATTTTATGCTTTGCCGCCGTCTTTATTTCCCAGTGTACCATTGCTCATGCTTTGGAGAAAACAAAGTATCCTGATTCTGACATCTATTGGAAAAAGTTTGAGGAGAAATATCATTTTTCATGTCAGTTTACTGCTGATCTACTTTCAATGAATCATTCAGATTTTATAATCACCAGTACCTATCAAGAGATTGCAGGAACGTAAGTCATCTTAGTATGGCCTGGTTGCCTTTTCAGTCCATTTTTAGTTCGATATCATGATTTGAGGAAATGTGATTGGTAACCTTATCATATCTGGAGGTTGTTCTACAATTTTTATTTTGTAGTTGAAGAAACAATATTTTGTTTCCAACTGAGCTTGTAATCAGAAATAATTTGTCGAGTTTGAGCTAGAACTGATTTCATTATCTGTCGAGTAGGATGATACTGCAACCATATATTCTATGTGTGGCAATTCACATTTCATCTTTCCATTTCTTATATATGTTCGGGCTTTTCTTCCTGTTGATTATGTTTACATGGCTGAAACAAAAAAAAAAGGGTGAATGCTAGTTGATCCGTTATCGTTGGATGCTTTAAAATCAGTAGATATTTTGCTTCTTGAATGACCAATGTTATTAAATAACAAGTAAATCTTGAGTTATTCACCTCGTAAGCAAGCGAAAAAAGAACAGTTAAATGTAACATCCTCAATGGTTTGTTGAGACTTGTTAAAATTTATATTTAGAAATTGTTTCAGCTTGTAACCACATGTATATTATCCCATATGGATGTGACCATTGATGTGACACTAGACGTAAATGTTTTTTTTTCCATGCTCAATGGAGTTTTACATAGAGTTAAGTGGAGAAGAGTGAAGAATACTAATGTACAATGGCACCGTTGGCTTCATGATCTGGATACTGAATCCTATATTGTACACAATTTGGCTTGGCTACAATTTTGTCTTTGAGCTCATGCAGGTTCCGTAATTACGCAACTATGTTTACACGTTTAATATTCTAGTGACATAATGATGTTAGATATTAGATGGCTTGCTTATATATTGATCGCCACTTGTTTCAGGAAGAATACTGTTGGTCAGTACGAGAGTTATACTGCTTTCACTCTCCCAGGCCTATATCGTGTTGTCCATGGCATTGATGTTTTCGATCCCAAATTCAATATAGTGTCTCCTGGAGCCGACATGACAATTTACTTCCCATATTCTGACAAGGAAAAGAGACTAACATCTTTTCATGGCTCGATTGAGAAATTGTTATTTGATCTAGAGCAGAATGAAGTGCACATGTAAGTGACCGTTCATCTATCCTAATGGTTTCGAATATATACAATGATTTGTATAATTATGAACCGTACACCCTACATTTGAAAAGGAGGGACTGAAATTATTCTCCACAAATGAACTTCTAATGATATTTGCTCAAAATGTCCTGGATGTCCCTAATTTCTTTTTCTGCTTCCTTATTTTTCAGTATTTTTACTTCTTTTTTAAATGGTTAATGCATTATTTTTTTACCTTAGATAGGAGGTTACGGAGGACACTAACTAGAGTAGAGGGTTAGTCAGATAGTTGAGAGTTATTTCACCTTTTCTTTCATATTAGTAGTCGTAATTAGTAGTTGTAGTATTACTCTGGGAGTGTCTTGTTTTTTCATTTCTGTTACTATTCAGTGTTTCTTGCACTTATATCGTATTGTTTTGTGGTAGTTACTATTCCTTTTTTAGTATGCTACAACTTACTTTCTTTAGCATTTCGTCTTGGCTTCTTCTCTCCCGCTGGTTTTCTTTTTTCAAATTGTTTTTACCTGAGCCAAGGGTCTATCAAAGACCACCTCTCTATCTCCCAAGTAGGGATAAGGTCTGCGTACATATTACCCTTCTCAGACCCCACTTGTGGGATTCTCAGTCCCCACTTGTGGAGATTACACTGGGTATGTTGTTGTTGAAGTGGTTAGTTTTCACTAGTCCAAATTAAATGTCATTGTAATTAGGCTCATAGCTTTTACACCTTTATAAAGGTTGCTCATTCGATCCCAAGATCCAAATAACGCAACAAACAATGTCTTAGTACTTGGACCTGCTTCTGAAAAACAACCCTTGATCGCATAGTTAATTATCGATGACTTTGGTGGAAGATCAAGGGACAAAGTGGCTCCTAAGTAAAAGCTTAACCCTTTCAATGGTTTTCTTCAAATAAATAATCAGATACTCCCTACGATTCAATTTGTTTGTCCTACTTTCCTTTTTAAATATTGAATATGTGTTTGTACTTTGCTTCTGATGGGCAGTATTTTTGTGATCAGTAAATTGGCTGTTGATTGATGTCATACTCTTTGATTATAGAGGCAACCTGAATGATCAGTCAAAACCCATAATATTTTCAATGGCAAGGCTTGACCGGGCCAAGAACATCACGGGACTAGTTGAGTGCTACGCTAAAAATGCCACACTCAGGGAATTGGCGAACCTTGTTGTAGTAGCTGGATTCAATGATGTAAAGAAATCCAATGATAGAGAAGAAATAGCAGAAATCAAGAAGATGCATGCTCTTATGAAGGAACATAACTTGGATGGCCAATTCAGATGGATATCAGCCCAAAGGAACCGGGCACGTAATGGTGAGCTATATCGTTATATAGCTGACAAGAGAGGTATATTTGTTCAGGTATGATGTTTGTATCGTATTGTATTGTCTCCACTTTTTATTCTGCTAGAGGTGGTTATCATGACAAATATATATCTTCATTTTAGCCTGCGTTTTATGAAGCGTTTGGACTCACGGTGGTTGAAGCTATGACTTGTGGTCTTCCAGCATTTGCAACTTGCCATGGTGGTCCTATGGAGATCATTGAAGACGGTGTATCCGGGTACCATATAGATCCTTATCATCCCAATAAAGCTGCTGAGCTCATGGCAAAATTCTTCCAACGCTGCAAACAAGATCCTACTCACTGGGAAAAAATATCTGCATCTGGTCTACAAAGGATTCTCGACAGGTTTGTAGTTGTGTATACATGTATAGAAAGAAGATTAACGAATGTTTATTTGAATGGAACTTAACTTCCTCATTGCTCAATTTCTTATGTTCAAATAAATTTTAAATTTTAAGGTATACATGGAATATTTACTCGGAGAGGCTGATGACTTTGGCTGGTGTATATGGTTTCTGGAAGCTTGTTTCAAAACTCGAGAGACGTGAAACTAGACGATACCTCGAGATGTTCTACATTCTCAAATTCCGCGAGTTGGTAAATGCCTTTCCCATTTTAAGGTCTATCAAACTATGAATGTGGTTTAAGTGTCACTGTGTCAGCTCTTGGGGCTTTTGAAAGGACTTTTCGAGAGGATTCATGTAAGCTTTATACTCTGTTTCCAGGTAAAATCTGTTCCTCTAGCAATTGATGACAAGCACTGAGCATATGATATGACGCAAGCAGTAGGATTTTGCAAAAACAGACATAATAACGTGAGGCAGCTAGCAAAATGAAGACATAAAAGTTACACCTAACTGTCAATAAATGTCATGTAAAAAAGCAATGTGCTGAAACCAGTGGGGGTTGCTGATATGCACTTTATGATGGTGTTTCTATTTTCCTGTTGTAGTTCTTAAGACACTGTGCACTTAGTTTTTACTGGTTATAAAGATATATTATAAGGAAATATTACTGTTACATAAGATTTGCTCTCTCCAAACCCATTCATGGGATCACACTGCATATGGTGGTTGTTATGTACATAATTTGCTCCTAAAGGTCTGGCTTAGGCTTTCACTATTTACTTTATGTGGTCCTAATGTAGAACAATGACGTAACAAACGTTGATACATTTATCAAAGGCAGTTGATGTGCAACCAACAGAGCAAAAAGCATCGGAGACAATCATTAATCTTCCATATTGGGGAATTTTCATACTTGAGACCATGCAATTAACGATCAAAGGCGCTGATGATCATTGATCAGAATACTCTCTATGCGCAATGCAGCTATGTAATAAAGCTCACTTCCCGTTAAGGCTACAACATTGTAATTTGTTTTGTTTATTTCATGACACACGAGACGAAATCATCCATCAACAAGCATATTCATATAGAATAGCATGACTAGTTCAGAGTTCTGAGCATAGCATCTCACAAAGAGGAATGGTGAAAGCTGATGTGGAAGGCCATCGCAATTTAGGTATCCTATGTTCAAAATTCTACAAAACTTGATGTATGGCGCACTGGCAAATTGCAGTCAGATCTTCTTACTGCGGGATGTAAAATTGGTCTTCAGCAGTCAAGCCATTACATTGGCAGAAAGAAATGGATTTTCAGATCAGTATGTAATTAAAACTATTTCCGCTATAGCCTACCAAGCCTAACTTTTGAGTAGAAGCTACATCAGCTGATGATCATCTTGTTCAGGAAGTCAGCTTGCTCAGGAAAGTATTCCAACAGTTCATCTTTTGTCACCCAGACAAAATCATCACACTTTCTAATATCAAATTTGTTGGCTGCGATAACTTGGGATTTGAAGAAGAAGCGCTGCCACAATAAATATAGAGTATATACATCAGAAGCACATAAACTTTGCAGCAGCTATCAGGGAATTTTTCTCCCTCCCTGCTTGTGGGAGGAAAGAATTTCAGACTGTCCGTTTCTTCACTACTTCAATAATTGAAATGTCCATACCTTGATTGACGGAATTTTCTTGTCTTCAGTTGGTTGTATGACCATATGACCCATAGGGGCATTTCCAACAAAATATGTATGTGAAAGATCTCCAATTAAAGATTCTAGCGCAGACTCAGCACACTGCAAATAGTTGCAACTTATATTTCATTAATCTAACCCAAATTACTGAAATCCCCAAAGAAATGGACTGAATAAGTACTATTTACCTTGCGCAAGTTCTCTTCAGACTCATACACTTTTTCAGGGAAATGCCAGACAGGCTTTTCACTATGAGAACCATGTGTGGTACCATGGACTAGAAGATAGAGTCTCCTGTCCAATGCTCGCTGTAATGACCTTATGCATATCAACAAAATCTCATAATCAGTAACATGAAATACTAGCCAGCAGAAGGAAACAAACACTTTGAATATCTGTTGACATAATATTCATGTTCAGGAAAATGCACAGGTTTTGTATAGCCATATTGAAGCCTAAAGCTGATTAAATCTAAAGAAAGTGAATCAACGGTTAGTACCTTTTTTAGCAAATTTTGAACAGTGTGATGAGTTGAAGAACAGATGCAAGCTTTATTTTGTGGGATAGAGAGGTTGAAGAAGGCATTTAAAAGGAAAGGGAAAAAGCAACAATAGCTCTTCATTCTTAATTTTAAATACTTGTATGATGCTCAATTAGACAAATCTCAAGTAACTAACTAACACATCAATTACTTCGAGACAATATTAAGGCATTTTAACATCAAAAAATTTAGTTATGGTAAACAATTTAGAAGTCAACAATTACCTATTATCATGAAATACGAGTCTGCTGAATTTAGGTAAAGCAACCCTTTAATAGAAAAATATCTTCTAGTGCAATGTCCACATTCAAATTTTTGTATAATATTTGACAAAAGTTAGAAGTACCTTTGATCATTAGTCTTATCTGCTTCTGAGATTCGAGGAGCCGGTCTATAATCAATTTGATAATCACCTTTTCCCCTGCATGTAAAATATACATGTAACTGTACCAGTTGACCATGTGGCATTTGACACAAGACAGAAAGGTCAAAAACTAGACAGAACAGTATGTGATAGCATGTTCAAGAAGAACCATGTACATAATTAATGGCTAATGGTGAAGAATGCATGAAAGAAAAGGCAATAATACTACACAAGCCAAGGAGTAAAAATCAGTTGGGTCATACTGCTAAAAGAAGGGGCGGTGTTTACTCTCCAACATGTGTACTGTTGCATGAAGAGATCTCAATTTCATAAAACACGATCTATATAGATATACATGAAATTAGGCCATTTTTACCATGTACTTTTTCCGAAAAGAAAGTAAAGTTCTAAAATTGTAAAATGGCCAGCACTTAGAAACATACCTGGTATCAGACTTCTTCAGAAAACTTTCTGGATACTCTCGCCGATACAGCTGCCTCCAACGAAACCTATAAAAGCAGTTAATAATAACATTACTGCAATCACCTAATTTACCAATTAGGTTAAATAATTATCTACATTGTCATTCACCAACTCTTGTTCATGAACCTTTGCTCTTGTTTATCCTTCTCATTTTCTCCTTTTGCTGACATCTTAGTTACCAATCCAATCTATATTCTCAACTTTATTATACACATTATCTCCTAGCATTAGAAACCACAGCAAAAGTTCGGACAAGAAAGCTCTATTCTCTCTTGGATATATATACTTAATCAAACTTACAAATCAAAAGAATGAAATCGCGAAAATTCATAAAGTTGACCTGACTAATTTGGGATTGAGGGATAATTGTTTTTCTTAGCACTATTTTTCTCAAGCACATATATCAAACTACCCCTTAATCCCTAATTAACCATCACATTTTCTGAAAAGAGAAAAAAAATCAACACTAATAAATGTTTTGGTCATTTTATTATAAGAAACAGTAAGTACAAACTTAAAAAAAATAAAATAGAGTTCTCTTTACAGCATTTATATGATTTAGGATCGATGATACACCTGGTGAACCTATTGCTCTAAAGGCTTAATAACATTCCGATTTCCAACGACAATTGAATAGAAAAATGAGATTAAAAGGGGAAAAAAGCGACTTAGCAAAGAAAAACTTACGAAAATTCTTGAAAAGCATATACAGTAGGATCAATTTTGGGAACAACAACAGGTAATCTTTCGAAGAGCACTGAAGCGACAATTTTATCATTGTTGGATGAAGAAAACCACCGTTTAGATATCACAGATCGACTCGCAGACGCAGAAGAACAGCACCTCTGCATTTTACGAGTCGGACACAAAAATTGCAAACCTGCGATGAGGCGACTCCAATACCTACCACGATTACGAGTGTTCAATGAGGACGGATACAAAAATCAAACATTGAAAAATTCAAGTTTCAAGCCAGAAATTAAGCAAACTAGACAAAAATCGAAAGGTATAGAGAGATAAGTACGTTGTTACAGAAAAAAATTGAAACTCAAAGTGAGTTCTTCGGAGTGTGAGGCTATGGAAAGTGAAAAATGGGTCATGGGCTTGGGACTTGGGTTGAAATTAGGGTAAAAAGGACAGCCCAATTCCCGCTATGTGCAGGGTTCGGAGAAGCTTGACCACAAGCGTCTATTGTATGCAGTCTGCAATCAGAGGCTGTTTTCAAGGCTTGAACTCGTGACTTACTGGTCACATGACAATAATTTTACCAGTTACTCCAAGGCCTTGAAATAATGGACCCTGTCAATCTCACTTTGTTTCGAATATCTTTGTTCCTAATTTTATCTCTCCCATTATACACACATCCATCTCAACTTTCTTATTTTCATCTTTTAGAGGTAATCGGCCAGCACTCCGCTCCATAAAACATAATTGATAGGACAATTACTTTATAAAACTTACAATTAAATTTTAATTACACATTCTTATCACACAAAATTTCATATGCAAACCTCCATTTCATTCACTCCGCTTCAATACTATGTATAACATCATCGTCAATCCTCTCAATTCTATATGTTATTCAAATTTTTAACTACCTTATGCGCTCACAAATAGAATAACCAAGTAATAATATAATAAATTTGTTTGTAAAAATTCCTTTGTAGAATTTATATATCATATAGTTATAGTTATTATGTGCTTAAATATGTAATGTTTGGGGCGTGAGAAAATGGCATATAATCAAGCTTGTCATTCCTACTTCCTAAATCCTAAGTAGTAATAAGGAAGGGATGTTGTTGTGACTTGTGAGAGAGTTGTGAGTCACTGACACGGTTTCTACTTAGCAGCATTTACTGCAGCCTGTTGACCATGTGACACATCCATCCTTTTTTACAATTGAATTCTCAAATTTGAATCGTAATTTTGTTGGCTTATTGGGCTCTTTGCTTAACGCTCTTTGCTCAATATGGTAGACTTTTTTCGTCTGTTTACTTTTTCATATCATATTTTGAATCTTTTTTATGACAATTCTGACTTTTTCTGAGTCGAGTGATGTCTACATATAGAAATCACATGTAATGTTGTCTTTCGATTAATCCACAATTAATAGAAAAGTGAAAAGATGAAAGAGAGACGCTCTAAATTTTAAAAGTCATAGCACTGTATTTTACTTCTCACTTCAGATTGCAGCTAAATATGTTTATAAGCAAAACTGGGTATGCTGAACTCAAAAGAAGTAAATATAGATTGTTAGTTGTTTTTTTCCATATTTCAGAATATATGGTTTAAACAACATGTTAAAAGTGGAACACAGCGTGAAAGTTAAAACAAGAAATCTTCCACTATAGATTAATACTGGTAACATATGCTCCAACAAGGCCAATGCTTACAATGAAACTGCATTTGGCCTGTGCATAGGAGGGGGGAGGAGGGGGGGGGGGGGGGTTGGTTTGGGGGGTCGAGCCTCTTTTGGGTCTCGGCCAATATACCCACAACACCAACACATCCCCAATAAGATTAGGCTATAATATATTATATTACTACTTGTGACATAGCAATTAGAAAAAGAAAGGAAAAAAAAGATCAACGTGGCTTCATTCTTGATTCTACACTTGACTTAGAGTTGGCCAAATGAGTGAGCAAGGTAAGTGAGTGTTCCAACTAGTGGAGCGTTAATGTAAGTGGCAGGTTCAGATTGCTCATAATCTGAACGCTCGTCTGGGAAACGATCGTGTTCATCAGGACCACCCACCACGGCCCCCACCAGTACGTTCGGGTTTGGTGATTGTGAACTCATCACACTGAAACCGGCCCTGCATTGTATCTTTGCTGGATGGTTCGCGACTGAGGGCAATGAGGATCCCCTATGGTGAATCCTCTGTGGATACCTAGCTCCATATCCCACCATGTATGACATTTTTAGTGGATTGTCTCCTAACAAATAGTCCACCTGCACGTTCAAAAAAGGAATTACTTTAATTTTTGTGTTTGCTATATACTTAAATGTTACATAATTGATTATAGCTAACCTGTTTTTTGGCTACATTTCGGAGCCTCTTTGGTGTAATAACAACTCCACCACATTTAACAACCATCCGAGCGGAAGTTAAGTACTTGGCATAAGTGACTAACAGGAAAGAAGTGGAGGTCACATACTGCATATTGCTGTCATCCATCTTGAAGAGTAGCCCTCCTGTAAAATCGTATAAAAGTTTAATCCACAGCTTTGAACTAGAAACTAACACAAATGTGAAATTGAACTAAGTAGGATATTAAACCTGGTGTATATTGCGCCTGAGAAGTCGGGGTGCCTGGAATAAGGGAGCAAATGTAGTTGTCTGCGTGACTCTTGTAATCGTGGAGAGTTTGAAGCTTTTGAACAAGAAATGCCTGAAAAAAACAAAGAAAATAATCTGTTAAATTGAAGTCGTTCCAACTAATAAGTATCTAACAAAAGAGCCACAGATAAAGATTGAACCTTGGAAAGAAGAATCCTTGCTCCAACATGCTTATTGTCCCATCCAAATGTGTTATCAGTCTCTGCGGCTCCAAGAGTTTGCCCGTTTCTTTGAATATAATTGAGATAAGTTGGGTTCTTTGTGGCTCTATGTAACCAAGCAGCACCCCACAACAGCTCATCCTATACATTTATTAATCAGTGCATCAGCTTAGAACATAAATTTTGTTTCAAGTTAAAATGCTGAGAATACCAACCTCATATCCAGAAACTGAGCAGTAATATGGGCACACTACTTTTCTCAGCCCATCGCTGTATGAACCTCTGTACTTATCCGCAAAGGCAAACACCTGAAAACCAACATTTTCTTAATATGAATACAGCAAATAGTGGTGGTTTCTGATAAATTCTACTACTCACTCCGTTTCAATTTGTTTGTTTGGTTATGACTTGACACAGAGTATAAAAAAGTAAATAATACTTTTGAATCTGGTAGTCTTAAAAAAAAGATGTCGTAAAAAGTTAGAATTAAAAAGTTGCCAAAAAAGGAAAGAGATGTTCTTTTAAAAGGAGACTAAAAAGAAAGTAAGACAAACAAATAGAAACTAGACTACTGCTAATCACTAGTTTTATTAGAACTCAACGGGAGTTTGAAAGAAATACCCTGATGGCCCTTTTGACTAGTATCTTGGAGTAAGATGGGTTGCATTTCCTAAAGACTAAAGAAGCAGCAGCCAGAGCAGCAGCAGTCTCAGCAGCAACCTCAGTCCCTGGAGTGTTTTTGTCAATCTTGAACACACTTCTTGGGGTGTCCATATCCTCAGGTCTCTCCCAACAAGAGTGGTCACTTCCTGCATCTCCAACCTACGACAATATTGTACATAAAAGTAAAAAGACTTGCTTCAAGACAAAATTATTCACTACAAAGTTGAGATTATTCACTTCAGAATTAACCTGAACATAAATGGTGTCTGGATGGGCTGTGGCCTTGAGAAGATATTCAGTAGCCCAGCCAATGGCTTGTTTTGCGTTCAGTAGCTCTCCTTTCATCAATCCACCAAACTCAAGCACACTCCATGATAACATTGTGGTGGTGAATGCCATTGGAAAACCGAACTTCACGTTGTCTCCAGCATCATAATATCCACCAACCAAATCAACCTGCATTGCCATTATTCAACCCAAAATTAACAAAAAACAAATTCAAGATTCTTCCTTTACAACTTAACATGTCAAAATAGGACCTGAACAGCCATTAATCATCCCAAACCAGTAAAAACAAATTCAAGATTCTTCCTTTATAACTAAACATGTAAAATTAGGATCATTATGGCCACTAGTCACCCCAAAACCAACAAAAACAAGTTCAAGTTTCTTCCTTTACAACTAAACATGTAAAAAATAGGACCTGCAGTCCTGCACTGCCACCTTTCACCCAAAATAATCAACAAGAAGTTAAAGATTCTTCATTACAACTAAAAGTGTCAAAAGCGGACCTTCATTGACATCATTCACCCCAAAATCAACAAAAATAAGTTCAAGATTCCTCCTTTAAAACTAAACATGTCAGATGAGGACCTGCACAGCCACTATTCACCCCAAAATCAACAAAACAAAGTTCAAGATTCTTCCTTAACAACTAAACATGTCAAATAGGACCCTCATTGCCATTATTAACAGCAAAACCAACTAAAACTAGTGCAAGATTCTTCCCTTCACAACTAAAAATGTCAAAATAGGGCCTGAACAGACACTATTACAATAAAAAGTTCAAGATTCCTCCTTTACAACTAAACATGTCAAAAGAGGGACCTGCATTGCCATCATTCAACCCAAAACCAACAAAAACAAGTTCAATATTGTTCCTTACAGTTAAACAAGTCAAAATAGGACTTTAACAGACACCAATCACCCCAAAACCAACAAAAACAAGTTCAAGATTCTTCCTTTACAAGAAAACATGTCAAAAGAGGACCTGCATTGTCATTATTCACCCCAAAATCAACAAAAACAAGTTCAAGATTCTTCCTTTACCACTAAACATGTCAAAAGAGGACCTGCATTGTCATTATTCACCCCAAAATCAACAAAAACAACTTCAAGATTCTTCCTTTACCACTAAACATGACAAAAGAGAACCATTTCTAGTGTTAAAACAAAACAAAACAACAAAACAACAACCATTTGCAGTGTCAAAAAGACCCAAACATTGAGGGGGTGAAAAACATACCCCCATGGCTTTTCCATCTGAAAGACCAGAATCTTTGCGCCAAGTGATCCTCTGGCTAGAAGGGAGCTTCCCTGACCTCTGACCCTCAAAATAAAGAATGGATTTGGCAAGAGCATCTCTGTAGTTATGAGAAGCAAAACGAGGATGGTGGTGAGCATGATGTATCTGTTTAGCAAGAAACAGAGGGGTAAAGAAGCTCAGCAAAAAAAGAAAAATGGTTATAGCCATGGCTGCTGTGGAAGAAGAAGAAGAAGCCATTTTGGGAACTGCCAACCTGAAAAGTAACTTAACTCTGAAACCCCAGCCCCAAAAACCAACCAATAGACCTGCTAAACGACTAACCACCGGCAGTGGCAGAAACTACAACCCCCTCCTTTGTATTTATAAAGAAAAGCAAAGGAAGGAACTACTTCTTTATAACGTCCTGCCTGGTTGCAATCATTAAGCCCCTTTAGTTACCCACATTAGCAGTTGTTAGTACCTTTTTCTTTTGCCTTCATTTAATTACTCCATGCTGCTTACTCTTTTTTTTTAGTTTCTCCTCCATGTTCGATATCACATAAAAGTCATTAAAGGAGAAATGTTTCATACCATGATTCAAATTCGAAATTTTTAATTAAATAGGTTTATGTACCTAATTAGTTTCTCAAGTTAAACCCATGGCAGGGTAATGTATATTTTCATTTTGGTACATGATAAACTCCATTCATACTACAAATTAAGTAGAAAAAATTTAAAAAGACTTGATAATTAATCTTGCCAATGATATGATTTCCAAGTTTGTTTTTTAACAACAGATACTGTGCCCTCCTTTTAACCCTCATTTAATAATTTCTGTTTAACTGCACATGAATATTTAAGTATCTTTTGCTTCATATTGGTTTTGTTCATGTTACTAAAAATAGTTAATTAATTTTTTTTTCATTTTATCCTTACAAATATTTTTGAAAGTGGAAATAAATTTGTAAAGTTCCAATAAAAATTAAGAGATAAATTAATAAACTACTTCCTCTATTCCATATTAACTGAACTTTTAGAATTTTTTTCATTTTTCAAAATAGTTTGAATTGTTCAAAGTTCAAGGGAAATGTTTGAAACTTTTTTCATGTTTACCCTTTCCATTAATGAAGTTTTGTAATTTCTTAGGAGTAAATTACACTACTTACAAAATTATACCTTAATAAAGAATTACTTGTATTTATGATTCACATTGAATCATCTTGATTATGCTGATTAAATAAAAGGATAATAGAGAAAAATATGATTCAAATTTTGTCCTTAAATATTTTTCTTAATATGTGTGCATTACTTAAAAATCCAACTAATATGAAATATAGGGAGTATCTTTTTTTATTTATAATTTCTCAAACAACAAGTAAGACCATCTCCAACCTTCTTCAAATTTTACATCAAATAATATATTTGGTGTAAATTTTGGTGCAAATCTACTCCTACCCACTCCAAATTTTACACCAAATTTGGTGTGTTGGTGTTACACTATTCATCACGCCAAATGTATTTTTTTAATATTTTATTATATAATATTTTTAATTAAACATTATATGAATTGTATGTTTTAATTAAAACATTTTTCTATTTTTACGTAATATATTTATAATATTAATTTTAGATTAAAAATTTAAGTTTTTTATAAATTATTTTCCTTACTTGAATTTTTTAAAATTAAATTTATGTTAATTCTACTATAAATTTGAATTGGATAGATGTGCAATTATCCTTGACAAAAATTAAATATGTAAAAATATAAATCGGTGGATAAATAATACAATATACTTTAGAATTATCGAAAATAATAAACATTCAACAAACTAGAACATACTTGCTCGACATAAAAAAATTAAAGACAAAGAATCTCATTTTGAACTACATAATGCATTAATAGAGCATTTATGGAAGTACTGTAGTGATCTTGAAAGTTGAATATTCATATAGAACTTAAAAAAAATAATCAATTGTGTAATATTTATTTAATTATATTTCGTTAATGGTTTCACTTTTATTTGTGTTATTCATTATTATGTAATATTTGCTAGCAATTTATATTATTTAAAAAATTATAATATAAAATAATTTTATATTAAACGACTATAATTTAAAACAATATGAAAATTATACATAGTAAATGTTTTTCAGAATAAATTTTGTTTTATGAAATAAGAAAATATAAATAAAATAAGAAATAATAATATAATAATGAAGAAAGAAAAAAAAAATTTAAGTGTAAAATTTGATGTAAAATTTGGTGTTAGGAATGTTGAGGAAAAAAAAAAAACTAATATTGAACAGAGTAATGAATAGGGAGTGGCTTTTTTCCTTTTTACTGTGCTGGTCCTTCACTGTCCGTAAAGGCTTTTCTTGACTGTTACATTTGGCAGTTCCATACATATCACGCAATTGGCCATGCCATTTTCAATAGACAAACTATTCGTTGCAGCGAGACGTTGGGTTAGCATTAGTAGCGAGAGGGACTTGTCACATGCTTCAAATCCGATTATGATGAGATAGTTGAGATTTTTCTATCACTAGTCAGAGATTTAGGGTTGGAGTCTTTAAAAATGAATTTTTTTATATTGGAAGTATTGTCCCAAAAAATGGGTCTGCAAATTTGAATTTAGTCGGGCTCCATATAAGTATTGGATACCGAGTGAAATAAAAAAAGACTTGTCACATGTCCAGAATAAAAATTAATTGAACATGATATTTGCATTACATCAATAGATGCATGACATGTGTTTAATTATATATAGACTTTTGATACTTAACCTTAGTTAATCAATTTTTGTTTTCATATTATTAAATTACTTAATCATGATAAGTTGAATTGATTTGATTTAAACGCTTGATATGAATAAGTATTTACCTCATTTTATCTCCCACCTAATTAAGTAAACCGTGCCAAAATTAGATTGTGATCAATATTTCGAGGAAATGTTATCTTATGACAAGAAGAAAATAACATTTTCGGTTCTCTTATGTGTAAAAATTAAAATCTCTTATAAAAAATATTGTATAAAACTAAAAATAAATTTATAAAGGACTGCAAAACAAAAAAAAATCGAATATTTTGCCCTCAATTGACAAATCTATCGTTCAATTGGATGAAGTACGAAGTTTTAAAGTTGATATATATAGACAAAAGGCAGATCTAGAATATAATATACGGGTTCACGAGATTCGTATTTTTTTGCCGTTGCTTAAGTGTGTTTTATGCTCGAACACTAATGTATATATACTCCTTTAAATGCATCTCTGTCTTAAGTTGGATTAATCTCTTGTGGATAAATTTAATTTTGAATGATGAAGATATCCATTGTTCAGCAATGTCTAGTTGATGAGATTCCCAAGTAACTTAATTTGAATCCTTGATGGATATCCTACTTGTATCGTCTTTTAGGACATGATTCGTACGAAATACAAATGAGAATAAAAATGTATAGTAGTAAAATTTATCTACATCGTGGATTTACATCAAATCAGGTAAATGTGTTATAATTAACTTATTGAATAAGACAAGCATGGATGTTAATCAACCATGTTTAAGTATACAAAGACTATATATCATGCATTCAATGATTTGCTGTGAATATCGAATATGAGTAAATATTTACTTACTATGTTCATGAGCTATTTTTTAAAGTTAAAGTAGACTTAGACATAAAATCCATTAATATTTTAACATGAGATATCACAATCATATTCATTTTAATTTTTTATTCACCCGATTTTAAGCCTCATTATATTGTTAATGCTCCAAATCTCCAATATTGGAGGAGAGCGTGCAGAGAAGGGGGAAGTGTTAGAAGTCTCACATCAGTTGTTCGATGGGTAATTGGTTCCTAAATATGATTTTGGATATCTCATGAGTTAGTTGGAATTGAATTAGGCTTGACATCAATAAAACCTTGGACTTTCACTGCTAATTTTGTGAAAATATTAATACTATACCTTTAGTCTCAAAATTTATCGTGATTTTAAAATTATTTTTTATTTTAAAAGTTTAAGAAAATTACTTTTTAGTTTTTTCCATTTAATCTTTTGTAATAATTATTTTTGAAATAGCAAATACCATAATAGATTAAATATTTAACAAAGAAAAATTATATCTTAAAATATAAATGAAGATAAAATAATTAAAAATCTGATAAATAATTTGAGATATCTGAAATAATAAAGTTGGATATATTTTAAAGATTGAATTTGGACATTGAGATTATATTGGATATATAATCACTCCCATTTATTAGGAAGAGGGGTCCAAAAAGTATGTAAGATACATCATACTAAGCACGACTAATTAAGAATTTTACATAGAAGAGGAACAATTCTGTAAAGAGTAAAACTTTCTGTCGGATAAAGGCAAATAATATAAGGATGGGGTTATTTAACTATTTGGCTAATTGGTTGAATCTTGAGTTCAGTGAATGAGTCAAAAATAGAGTCAAAAAAGGGCCATGCCATAATCTCATGCTTTCATGCTCATTCACTTGAATCAAAAACCTATTGACAAGACTATTGCACAATCTAACAAAAACTCCCCATACCTTTCATTTTCTTGACCTAAAATATTTACTCGTATAACGCGATACGATAGAATATATAGTATAATTAATAAGTGGTTTAGCAAAAATGAATGTGTATATGGATTTTATTTCTATTTTGAGAGGTAAAGAGATTATTTTCAATAAGCTTTTTGGCTCAAAGCTATAGGAGTGAAGTAATCAAGGCAAAATACTAAATAAGACAATGACAAAACATTCTAGAAAAGAAACAATGACTACAACAAAATAAACGATAATGAAGTATAAGGAACAATAAATAGATGCAATAATCGAAAGAAATAAGAAATTATAAGAGTAATACTATGACTACCAGTATGGAAGGATAAGCAAGATAATACGCAACCACCTACCAACATTCTATCCTAATTTATAGTCTTCCGTACTGTCCGATCTAAGGTCGTGTACTCGATAAGCTGAAGTTATGTTATGTCCTGTCTAATTACCTTTCCCAACATTTCTTTGGTTACCTCTACATCTACAAAAACCATCCATATAGTCAACATTTCACACATCTGCACTAGAACATCTCTATATCTCATCTTCACATGTTTGAACCATCTCAGCTTCACCTCCTCTCGTAACTTATCCTCCACCGAGACCACTCTCACCTTACTCCATTTCTAATTTTATCTCTCATAATATGCCCACAAATCTATCTCAATATCTCCATTTCCACAATTTTCATCTTCTTAACATGAGAGTTATTAACTGACTGACACTCTGCTCCATCCAACAAAATCGATCTAACCACCAACTTGTCTTTAAATTTTGGTAGCACCTTTTTGTCACACAAGACTCCGATTGCAAGCCTCCAATTAAAAATATTTTTACCAACCAAATTAAAAAAAATAAAAAATATTTTCTTCGTACCAAACACACCCTAAATTGCTTAACTTGCTAATTGAATTACCTTGGATATCATCTTCGTTCAATTTGATGGTAAGTCTAGAGATTAGAGATAATAGATACAAAATGGGATTTTCTTCACATGCCTTGCTTTCATTTCCAGCTGTTAAGCTAGTCTCCCCATAAAAACAGGAAGAAAAAAGAAAGGTCCTTGGCTAGTACATTTGTCTCATTGAGCCCAATGAAGATAAAACAATTAAAAATAACAAAGTTTTCGTTTTGTGTTATTTTCTTTATTGTAATCAATCTGATCAAATTGGGAATGCAGAAATACATATTTAGTTTTCCCTTTTGTGATATCATATTATTTTGATATTTAAATCTCAGCAAGATGTACAACTTGGTAGCTCTTTTTAAGTAGTTTGTTAGCCGGTTAGAGTTATGTAGCTATTAATAATATAAAAAATAATTTTGAGAGAATTTTTATATATTATTTTATATAGATATTAGTTATTTATGTATTAGTTATACATAAATTCTCTCATAATTAATATATGTATTAGTTATGCAAATTTCTATATTGTAAATCATATATATAATCAATTACCAAACGATCTTGTGCTTATATGTGAAAATTGTCAAAGGAATAGATTGTTTCGTGCCTTAAAAAGCGTAACCTAAGTAATCAATAAAACTAATAAACTAAAAATCAAATTACCGCAAAAATAAAAAAATTATTCGATTTCTTCTTATTTGCTTAATTTTTGATAAATAAAATAATTACAAAAAATAACATATATCATATAAAATAATTAAAATACATGCAAAGTGAATGAAAGGAGTCGTATTTAATAACATGGTGGAATGGCCCGCATTGTTTCAGCAAGAGTAGTCAATACAAGACTGACAGGTAAAAGATGCAGAAGAATGAAAAGCAGAGCAATGGACGCTGAGGATTGGGCGAGAACTGCCATTATTAAAAACATCATCCACAAACAGCCATAACATTAAAAATATTTCTTGGAGGGTATTGATGGGTGGTGTTGGATTTTGGGGTTATAAAATAGTCCCTTATCATAATTTATGTGAAAGTATTTGATTAAATAAAAATTTAAGAATGAATGGAAAATTTTTGAAACATGTAACCTAAAATGAGTTAAGCATATTTGTGTTAATATTAAATTATTTGATAAATATAAAATAAAAAAAATTAAAATCAAATTATTATTCTCTCTAGCCTATATTAAATAAATTATTGGGATTTTTTTAAAAATAATTTAAAATAAGTGAATTGTTTAAAATTCAAAAAAATATTGAGACTTCTTTTCATGTTTAACCTTCATTTAATGAGGTTTTTAACTATTTTTCATTTTTAAAAGATTAGTTTAAAAATAATTAAAAGAGTAATAGTGAAAATTAGCCTTTAAATTATGTTCTTAACTATTTTTTTATGGAGTGTATTATACACAATAATTCACTTGATATAAACTAGAGAATATAAAATATAGAAAACATCACATAAATTAGGGCAAAAAAGTACTCCTATTACTTTGGGGATTGGTCTTATCTACTCCTTGGATAGTAGTCAAATAGTTACTTCATCCCATTAATGTTTAATGTGACATTCTTTCACTTTTAATTTGTGCAACAAAGAATGTTATAATCTGTTATTTAAAGATAACTTACCTTAAAACTTCATTTATTGAATGAGTTTTTCTTTCTTTAAAATAGGTGAGATGAAGCACGTGCCGTCCTTCAAACGCAGGTGAAGAGAAAAAATAATATAATTTCACATAATTCACAATTAATCAGTTAAATTGATCGCGTTTGATAATCAAATATCTTGTTTAGGAGGTATGTGACATACACAATTATTTATGACTATTTATACCAATTTTTTTTAAAAAAATAAATGTTGTATCCAATTAAAGAGAGTCACGAGACAAAGGAAGTCACTAATTAATAATTCGTTCGTTTAAAGAAAATATTTACTTCCCTTTTTGATCTGTTTAAAAAAAATAATACTTTTTTTTGTCAACATTTTAATTTCATCTTTCATGTGACATGTTTAAGTTTATAAAATTAAATAATATTTTGATATATTTAATATAACTTTAATGTAAGATCATAATTTTTTAAAATTCTATACTCAATTAAATTAGTCATTTTTTTTAAAACGGGGGAATACAAAACTAGAAGGGCTTAGAGTTAGAGAGCCATAAAAAGTCTAACTTGTAGTCAGGAAAAAAAAAAAAGGCGGCCTATTGGGGTCCAGAGGAGAAGTTAGAAGGATGTTTGTCATATGAGCATGTGCTTCTTCTGAGTACACTGATCTCTTTGCACATGCTAAAAGCTCCCATTTCATGTGCATTTTTCACAAAAATCTACTTTTGTGTCATTTAACCATGCTTCATTTTAGTTATAAAAAAAAGAAAAAAAATTTTGTGAGTCGCATTTGTCCATGAATATAAATTAAAATTGTTTTTGATATTCTTTTGAGTAATTTGGAGTTAAAAGAGGAAAAATGTCTTTTTTGTTATTTTTTAAATTTTAAAATTTTTGAATTTTATGGCCAAATGTATTTTATGAAATTCAACTCCGGAAAAAGATGAAAGAAATTCATGATCAAACACTTTATCCTCACTATTTTCCTTGTCTCATCCCTGCAAACTTGTCAAAGTTCCTATTAAAAGAGAGGGTATGGCCTCAAGATTGAAAAGTTAGCATCATGGACAGACTCATCACTAACTATATTTCCATCAATAATATAGTTGTGGTACATAACGATATGTTTTTCTTCATCTTTAATTAGAGATATCATGTTTGATTTTTTTTAGATACAACATCATCTGTGTTAGGTAATATTTTACTTTTAATATGAGATTTTTTAATATAAATTTAAAATTAATTGAGTCTCAATACGAGTATCGAAAATTGAATGAGCAATAATAATAATAATAAAAAAATTCTGTGAATGAGGGTCTATTAATTCCCTTCGTGGGGTGCATCTGTAACAACTAATAAGGGAGCATGGGCATGTGATGCTTGCCATTATATTCGACTAATTATTCAATTCTATCTTTACATTCTTTTTCATGTTACATTACATCCCTTTGGAGTTGGCATGCAATATTCTTTTGATCTTCACTTGTAGATCGTGTACGTAATTTCTTTTATAATATTGAACTTATACGTGATTAAAATTGAGCATGTAAATAATAAAGATTTATATAATTGATCTCGATTTGTTTGGAATGAGGTTGGGGTGGCGCTATAAATAATATTGGAGTTGATTCAATTGAATCTCATTCGTTATCACTAAATTCAAATGGGGCATTCTTGCATTTTCAATACAATTTTCTTGTTAAAATTCCTGGGTTTTACCCCTAATTTTAGGCATAATTATACTACAACAACAATGATCTAGTGAAATCCCACAACGTGGGGTCTGTGGTGAGCTCTCCCTTAAATTTTGGGGGTGTGAATAGTTGTTTTACAAATCATACCATCTCATGTTCTCACTTTTCCTCCAAAAATAAGAGGTAAAGGATGTGTAGCAGTGACGAAGTTAGAAATTTTATTAAGGATGTTCAAGATTTAATATACATGTATGAAGAAATAATTTTAACTAACATATTTCGTACAATTTTCTATATACATACTATAATTTTTCGACGAAGGGTGTCCTTTTAACAGCCCTAGGCTATGTGTGGCTACGCCACTGGTGTGTAGGGCAGGAAAGGAAAATACTTTTCAAAAAAATAAGTGAATTTCATACTTATTTTTTTTATATATATATATTTGATATGTAGAAAAATAAATTATCCTCAAAAATATTTATATTGTATAATCTAAATAAATATTAAGTGAGGTGAGGAGTATAAGTGTGGAGTAGTGGGGGTGGGTGCTACCAGGCCGGGGTAAAGATAAGGTGTCATAAAATATAGAAAGGATACAAACTGATAAAGATGAGGTGTCATAAATGATACAATCTACAATCGCACTAAAATATCATTTGTGAAACTTATTTTTGTTTCGTTCAATAAGAAGAGAGAACAAAATAGCAGAGGAAACTACTGGAGTAGCGGCTTTATGCCCAAAAGAAAAAAAATAGTACCTAATTTATATTTATATTTTATAAAGTAAATAATATTGCATGTGCTTATTAGTAGTGATAAATGAAATCCTTTTAATTATTCTTTTTTCAATTTTTTTTAGAAGAATTAGTTGCATACTTTCAAAAGCTCATGCTACTTTTTATTAATATGCTTGATGTAATTAGAATCGAAAGTATTAAGCAATTCAAATTGAATTACTTCTTACTTCTTGGTTTGGTCAAAAAAAATTTAATAACTTTTGTCTTTTTAAGTTTTTTTTTTCTTTCAATTTTAAGGAATATTTCTTAAAATCTAGAGTAATGATTACTAAGATATTGATGGTTTAAACCTATTTTTAAAATTAAAAGTGATAGGAGATTTTATATAAGAAGAAAATGACACTCTAAATTTCTAATCGTATTCAAATTCAATTAGATGAGTTTAATTTTATATTTTAAATATATCTATTTCTTATAGAATAACTTTAACAGGTGTATAGGTTGAAAAAAGTTTCCAGAGATAAAATAAATAAGAAGATGTTTGATTAAATTTATGAATTAGTCAAATTGGTTTATATAAGTATTGTTTTAACTTATCTAATAATTTGATAAACCCAACAAAAATGCTTATAAATCAAAACCAAAAGTTAATCATTCATAACTTATGATCGTACAACTTATAAATATTTTTGTTTTGGACAAATGTTTTACTCTCTAATATCTTCTATAATCTTCGAAATACTTTTCATATGTAACATACCTTTTAATTATCTTTCTTATTCCTAAACTTTTGTTCATATTTACTATTTTTTTTACAAATTTTATAGATTTTCATATATAAACCCGTCACTGTCTAGGTGCTACCACAAAATAGAGCTACTAGTGAAAAACGAAAGACGTTTTAGTTTGAACTTTTAGAGGCAATTCCTTATAATGTTCATTGGTCAATTGATTCCTGACATACCAATAAATGTTAGAGGAGACGGGGCGGAGCCAGCTTGTAATTAGAGTTCATCCGAACCTCCTTCAGCGAAAAATTCTATTATTTATATATGGTTAAAATATTTTTTTTTATGTATATACATTAGATGTCGAACTTTCTTTAATTAGTTTATGTGTCTACTTCTTCAGATTTTAAATTCTTTAGTGAAAATTCTGACTCCGCCGCTAAGAGGAGATTGCTTTAGTCGTTTGCTGTAATTATATTGGAAAAAAGAAAGAACAATTTTTCTCTTTCTTTTGCATTTGCCTTGAAGGCAAGGAATCCTTTTTTTTTCTTGTCTGGTAGTTTGTTTGATCAAACTTTTAAAAGTGATTTTTGCTAGAAGTGTTTTTCAAATAGATATTTTTGGAGAGTAACAATTTGTGCCTAGCTAATTAATTTGAAAAAAAAAAATACTTTTGCCACTAGTAAAACAAGAATTTGTGTTTGACCAAAATTTCAAAAGTACTTCAATTTTTTATTTTTTTTTTAGTTTCTAAAAAACGACTTTTGCTATTATTAAAAAAACATTTTTTTTTCCTTCTACAAACTTGACCATATATCTCAACATCCCAAAATAGATAATGCTTTAAGAAACAATTTTAGCTCACAAAATGTGAAGTTTGAAAGATGGGCCTAATTTGGTAGAAAAAGAGTAGAATAGAGACTCAGACTTCTTGGGTCTTTGGTCAGTTTGGGCTGGACTGCACAAACATATTTTCACACACCCGATGTAGTGTCTTTTGTGAAGGAAAAATTAGCACAATCAACTCCCCTCTTTCTTTCCTTTTTTTCCTCCCTCTTTCAAGTTCTAGTAGTTCTATCTTCTTTCCTTAAATATATTCATTAGAGATCAATTACAACAGTAACTCTTCATAATAAATAACTCCTCAAATCACACCAAATCTTTGTTTTATATAAATTATCTGTGAAGTTTTATTTTTTTAAAAAAATAATCAGAGCTTTCTACATTTCTTATCTTGTAATTGAATACAAGTGTTTTTACAAACTTATGCTTTCTGTTGTATTTCAATGGGTAAGAATAGTCCATTCTCAAAATAGAAAATATATACAAAGTGATAAAGATTGCAACGACAATATGAAATCCTTGGAGGTCATGGTGAACTGAAAAACGACGACGAGTTTGAAAATCGTCAATTATTGATATGGATAATAATTTTGATTTGATTTTTTTCACTTACAATATTGATTTCAACACATGTAAACTTACTTTTGTATTCAAGTTGAAGAAACGTTTGATTCTTATTTAATGTGAAACATGAATTCGTATACATTGAGACAAAACTCTATAACAATCTAACGTATACGTCTTTAAATTGAATGTATACGCAGTTGACAGTATGTATACAAATCTGATTATATAAGGGCAGCCCGGTGCACTAAAGTTCCCGCTATGCGCAGGGTCCGAGGAAGTGTATACAAACAAAATATAAATAATCTGTACATTATAATGCGAATGTATACTTAATCAAACCTATGCTTGATCAAATGTATTCAATTGAATACATACTTATTTGCAGTAGATTTCACCGTTCACCATATACTAAATGCATATATAAACATATATTGGACGCCTAACACTAAGTTTAGATTATGCAAGTGGATACACAAACAAAATATGAAAATAAATTGTGTATACATTATATATTTGATCAAATATATTTGATTGAATACACGAACAAATCTATAGTTATGTATACACTATACAGATGTATATCATAGTCTACAATTACTATAAATATGAATTAAGTTTCTCACCATAGCTTCTAGCAAACAATTGAGAAAAATAATTTATAGATGGCAGACTGTAAGAATATCCATTGAAAGAAGAATAGTCATAGTTAAATATTTTTGCTAATTTTAAGGAGAGAGATAATTCTAAATAAATATTTTGCTAATTTTAAGGAGAAATGATTGGAAGTTAGAAGAGAGTGTGTTAGAATGTATGCATTCACTAAACTTCTGGGACCGGATCTCTTATCAGAAAACAGTGCAGAAAAATAAAGAACAAAAAAGTAAAATCACACACAAAATTTTACGTGAAAATTCCTTGCTCAAGAGAGAAAAAACTACGACCTGTCCCTCAGGATTTCACCTCCAATCTTCACTAAACAACTTAGCCAAATATTTATATTACAAACTCTTGTAATCTAGGAATTGCATTCACAATCCTTTTTCTCTCTATGCAACAAGTCTGTCACACTCAAATCTGAAACAATAACTATATTGCTTGCTAAACCACTAGACTCCTAGCTGACTTAGACTTTAAATAGTCTCCATAACTAACTTTAGTTATTTTGACAAGGTGAACAAACAAGCACTGATCTAATTCCTTTATAGACTAGGAATAGATCTTACAAAGATTAAGACCACAAAATTGAGACTCTAAAACAAGAACAAACGACTAATAACTCTACCAGGTCCTTCGTCTTCTTCAAGAGCAGACTTCAGAAAGCAAGAGCTTTAATGGTTTTTCTTTTCAGTGATTCCAAAAAGCTTAAGAGGAAATGTTGTAAAGAATGTATATATATTAATGATATACATTGTGTTAGACGTTTTTCTATTGGATAGACAACTGTCTTCTTGGAAAGGGACTCGGCGCCGCACACAATAGACCTGCAGGATATGGCAGGATCTGTTTTATACCATTGTCTGCTGTCACTGTCAAAACTCAAAGTCTTCAAAGGGATCAGGTCCCTTACCTGTTTCCTTAGTTTGTTGAATCATCAAAACCAACATTATCTGAGAGGTAATACTAAATATCTTTTATATTTTAAAAAATAATAATTCGAAGAGAGAGATAAGTGTTCATCCCTATTTTTCTGCACAAATGACTTTTAAATGTCATTTTTTAAAGACTTTTATTTACTAAAAAATTATTTGACTAAAATATGTCAATTTAATCTAAAAATTGTATATATATGTCAATTCCTCGGTGTGAAGTCCATTTTGGAGAGAGTGATATGTCATATGGATGACTTACTTATTAGGCTAAGTAATAAGTAAAAGAGTATGAGGATTATAAAGTAATTTCGATAAACTTCAATTCAAATTTATATCATTTTGGATCCCTACCCATACTAAGAAGTCATTTGAGAAATGGGTGATTACTAGAATGGTGTTGGAGGTGGACTATTTTGAACTTTTGATCTCGTTTTTCTCATTGGTAAAATCTCAAATTTGGGTCAATCTCATTTCGAAGGATTTAAATTACATATGGTAATAGTGAATTTTAACTTAATGTTAAAAGATTGGCAACTAAATTGTCAATTTAATCAATTACTTAGTGTTTATCATAAAAATTCATTTATAATTATCTTATAAATTATCTGATTGTGTAAATACTTTTAGAACGTGGAATATAGTAAAATTAAATTTTGTTTTGAATTGCTTCGGCTCCTTTGTTGCTTATGGCATGGACTTTTGACATTCATGTCACATGCAGTGGTGTACAGGTTGTAGCAAAAAATTTCATGAAGGGTGTCCAAATTTTAGATAGTAAATATTTAAAAATTAAAGAATTAATGGTATTTTATACTATATTTATTTAATATTTTTTTCAAACGAAATTAAAGCTTAATTTAAAGTAAAAATAAGGAAATCACAACAAAGTACCTAATTCGAACTTGGGACATCCCGCATGAATTTACAACCATCTACCACCAAACTACGGAATTGAACCTAGGCACTGTGTAGTTTTGTGAGCGCTTAAGCTACTGCGCTATATATTTTCTGTGTTTTTAAGAGTGTCAAAAATATTATATATACCAATATAAAGTAAGATTTTACCTATATATAGTGTAATTTTTGGACAAAGGGTATCCAATTAGATAATTTGGAGACACCGTAGCTCCCTCCCTAGTCACATGTCAAAATGTTGAATCTTTCCTTCTTTTTTTAATCTTTTGAAAATTTGATCAAAGTTTGTACTCTTATGAACCAAAATGTTGCCACGAAAACAAACAACAACATACCAAGTGACACACACAAAAAGAATAAGATGTTTATCGAGAAGAAAATCTTACTAGTTCATTTGGTTGACTATCTAATCACTTTATTGATGAGGTTCCTAATCGCTCGTATCAATAGGTTAACTTTTTAGTATTTACGATAATCGCAATAGATCATCGTGTTCATTTTGCAAGGAAGGAAAGGCATTTACACCTTATATACCTTTTGTCCATAAGAAATACTTTAACATGAAGAATAAAGAGAGAAAATAAGAAAACATGAATGTAGCAAGATGAGTCAAGGCATGGCCGGGCAGGACGGAGCAGAGCAAAATCATAGAAATAAATGCCAAATGGGGCAGAGTAAGGTGGATTAGACCTTTAGCGGATCAAAACTCGTCCTGCAACACCCTGCAACACTTACACATCCCTATATGCCAGTAGAAAAAGACACGGATCAAACAACAATAACATACCCAGTGAAATCCCACAAGTGAGTTTGGTAGGATAGAATGTACGGAAACTTTTCCTTTACCTCGTGGAAGTAAAGGGATTGTTTCCAAAAGACACTCGACTTAAGTGCAGCAAATCCAGGTACAAAAGGTGTAAGGTAAATTAAATCATGACCGATTTCATATCAGGTAAGTAAACATATTGAATTTCAACTCAACTTTTTCATATACTAGTAATAACTTAATAAGTACTAATACAAATACCATTAACTTCCTCAAGAATTACAATCTTGATTTCAATTTTCCTCATATCGAAACAATTAAGAGGCAGTTAAATTAAGATAAAATGGAAATCCAGTACCAGGTAGCCATTCTTTTCCTTCAATGAAATTCCCTACAGTAAACTGACTAGCCTCAGCAGAATTGTTAATTACCCTGTAACCAGGCCAATTCACTCTAGCACTCGTATTTGAACCAGGTCCTCTGTTCATATACTCTCCATAATAAAGTGTACTCAACGCGAAAGTACCATTCCATTCCAAGAATCCAGCAGGATCAATCAAGCTACCAATATGCGTTAGCATGAAAACAGTCCTCGAATATTCTTTCCAGGGTCGTCCTAGATAATTTTTGAACGTTGATTCCACCGGGATTAAATCAGCAGCAGAAGCAATTTTACCACTCAAAATTGAAATCCCGGTGTTCTGATTAGGATCTTCTCTTCCTTGTGCTGTGAATATGTTCTTTTGGTTTTCGTTAGGTTTACGAGCATATAAGCTGCAATTTTGTAACACAACTGCTGCGTTACCAAAAATAAAGTCTACAGTACCATAAACGTCACAATCGCGATAAAATTGTCGAAGGGAATGGACGTAGAGAGTGTCTTGATATGCCACAAAGCTGCATTGGTAGAAGGCAGAGAAATCTGAGCTACTTCTAACTGCAACTGCTTGGTGCTTGCTTGGTCCAGCATAGTTTTCAAATGTAATGCCCTTTGCTAAAAATCCATTTCCCACTACGGCTGCAGTAACAATTGTTATAGAGTTTTAAATTCTACTATACATATAGTAATCTGAAATGTAATGGAAGATCGTCTGCTAAAACATGTTAAATTATCACATCAGTATATATATGTCAGTGTATAACAACAATAACATATCTTGTATAATACTACTAGACGAGATCTGAGGATGGTAGGTTGCAAATAATTGAATTTAATTTTTATATATCAATAAAATTTAAAAACTTTACACTTTCATATTATCTACATGTCTGTCTATAAAAAATGGGATAAGTAACCTAGAAAAAATAGGCAAATTACTTGTTAATTATAACAGGCTAAAATTAATATTATAAAATTCTTTACAAGATAAAAATATATATAAGTTAAATTCAAAGTCAAAACCAAGAGAATTTTAAAGCATTGAAATTTTCTAGATTGTCAAAATCTACTTAAACATTCGGAGGAAAGAGATAAATGTGTTGTGAAGAAAATTCAGGAACAAAGAAGAAATTTTTCCGAGGAACACGGTGACTAATATTAGGATATAAATATAATTAAGGTCCTAGTAAGATTACCATCATGTTAACTAATTGAAAATTAGAAAAGAGATTGTTTTTTTCTTTTTTTGTTATGGGGAACTTTATGGTGGTCAACAGTGAGGACTCAATAAAAAACTAAAAAACAAATTGTGATTAGGAGAAAAGGAAACCAAAAGAAATGTTCTACATCATGTACAGTCTCTAATAATCTTCGTAGCTTCAATATATCTATTATATAACAAATTGTGATAGGTTTGAAGTTACAAAATTAAAGATTATTTTGGTACATATCTTTAGTTTAACACTATATAATTTAAAATTTTTCTTTATTTTTTAAAATTCTATACAAAATATTTAAATCAGATAAATAAATTGAAACGAATTAAATCCTAAAATTAAAAGATCCTAATTATATTTTTCGTACGTTTAAAATGTATGAAATTTATTGAGTGGACAACATGGATTCAACTACCTACAGCAGCCATGGCCTCCTGCAATGCTGCAATTTGTGTTCCCATTTTTTTTACACCGACACAATCAATCAAAAATTTCTTACCTTTGATTATGGCAACTTTTTCAATGATTATAAAATATCATTTACTATGACTTTTACATTTAAGTTTTTTAAATACAGTTCGCCATTTCAAAAAGATCAGTTGAATTTGAGCATAAACTTTTGATATAAAAGTATTTACAAAATTATTGAATTATTTAAAGTGAACATTTTAGTACTCTAAGCCTATTGATAGATTGATCATTTAAGATTTTAAAAAATTCTACATATTTCAAAGATATTAACTTTCTCAATAAATTAAGGATATAACATATAAAAAAAAAGATAGTTTTTTTGATTTATCAAATTTGACAAGTAAAAAGAAAAAGTAAATTAATTTTTTTTTGACGAATAAAAGGTACTTAGGTTCTAAAATGTAATAAACTTGAAGTTATTTATTACACTTCTAAAAATTTGTTAGTACTACTCTATAAAAGTAGGTACTTAGGTTCTAAAATGTAATAAACTTGAAGTTATTTATTACACTTATAAGAATTGTTAGTACTACTCTATAAAAGTTATTAAGCTATATTTAAATTGATAGAGAGGATCTATTATGCTTTTAGAAGAAATACTGATAAAAGAGTATTTGTCTCATCTTCTCATACTTACTTAAGGTCTGCTAAAAAAGCCATTTGATAATTAAAATTAGTGTAATTATTATTAATTTAATAATTATATAATCTAATAATTATGATAATTTTTTTATTTATCACAATATAATTACAGTATAATTACAAGTGTATTGTTTGGTTGCACAAGTGTAATTACAAGGTTATATTAAATTTTAAAAATAAAATTTAGTTATCTAAACTTAAAATTCATATCAGACAAATAAGAAATTTTAATAAATGATAATAAATTAAATATTTAAGATATATTCTCTTTTGAAAAAATATACTTAATAAACATACGTTCTTACAAATATTATCAAAAAAATAACTGATTTATATTTTTAAATTAGTATATTTTTATTAAATTAATCAGAAAAACTAAAAATACAAAATTTCTTTGAACATCATGAAATACATGTTTGACAAAAATATTAATATTATAACTATAAGTCATAAAATTATTAAAACATTCGACAAAAAGATAATCTATCAAATTTAACTAAAAAATAAATGACTTGTAATGTGAAATATCAAGTCAATACTACTAAAATAAATGAAATTGAAAATATAACATAAGTACTAAATTCAAAATAAAATTTTTAACATAATACTACTCTTATTTCAAATTTCAACATAACGTACATAAATATGATTTAAAAGAAAAGAAAAACATAAGTTTATAACTTTATTTAACAATGACTTCTACTTTAATTTAAAAACTAGAATACTAATAAAATTATACAAATAAAAAAAATAAACATAGAATTAAAAAAAGGGGTAATATGAAAAATTGAATGAAAGTAGAAGGGAAAAATTTAAAAGTAATCTAATTTCAATATGCAATTACACCAATTCACGGCCTACCTGTCAATTACACCAAATTATTTACTGATCATATAATTACATCAAATGTAATTAACAGAGTGGCTTTTCAAATAAGCCCTTATAAAATTAATCGTCACAGTGTTTAACTAACTAAAATCACCAGAAAAAGCAATCAATAAGATAAATCTAATTTATATTTGACTCGTGTTGAATCCTTCAACAATGTGCTATTATTGAAGAATCTGACAAGAATCTATAGGTCATTTTGCAGAGTACGAACAAGATAGGTTTTAGCAGAGAATTAAAACTTCAACTTACCGACGGTAGCAGATCGGAAAGTAGTCCATCCATCGACGACGCTACGATTTCCCTTTATCAGCGTCTTTCCGATCCCATCTCCGAGGAACATTATCATGCTCTTCTTCTTCACTACTTCAATATATTCAAAATACGCCCCCGCCTTAATGTAAATCACAAATCTCGTACTACTGGAATTTGGAGCTGCACTTAATGCTTCGTTAATTGTACTAAAATTACCAGTACCATCCTTAGCAACCACCAAATTGATTTTCGTCGAATTAATTGGAGCTTGTAAAAGTGCTCTGTCTCTCCTCTTAATCCATTTGGGGAAACCGTCATGTACCGCACCGTATTCAGGGAAAATTTCCTGAGATTTGGTCGGCTTCTTATTCAATTTCTTCAGCATTGCTAGACAATTACTCACATGGTGAGAAATTGTATGCAGGCGATGCTGAATGTACCGTCTCAAATTCTTCTTACTACGACCAAGTCCATCAAGGCAAGTTGCTTGATTCGTCATTGCAGCACTTAGAAGTGTTTGCAAATCGTTATAGTTCTGAGAAGGAGATCTCTTCTTAGGAGAAAGATCGACGAGACTACTTGTTAGCTCAATAATTGTGTTATCCAAGAGCTGAATACAGTCTTCGAGAGCGCGTTTTTCATATGGCTCAAGTTTAGGCAAATCCTCACGAATATCAGTGCAGTTTTTAGCAGAAGCTTTGACTTCCAAAACTGTGATATTTATAGTAGAAGAAATTATTTGAGAAATGGATTTTTGAGCGAGATCTGGAATTGAAGAGAGAGTAGAGACGCAGAGCTGTTTGTATAGTGCGTCTTCACAATGAGAATGCGCGATTTGAATGTTTTTATGGACATGAATTTGTACTGTTTTTGAAGAGTTTTTGGAAAGAGAGGTGAAGAATGTGAGAGAGACAATAGCTGAGACAGCTAAAAGTGTGAGCAAAAATGGAGTTTTCCATTTGAGATTGTACATTGTGGACACAGAGCAAAATTAGCAACTTCAAAATTTTCGTGAGTGAAACAGAGAAACAACTGCTCTGTATAAATAAGTAAGAGAAAGATGATACTACGTCTGGTTTAATAATGTAAATTAAAGGTTACTTTTCACTTTTATGCTTTTGATTATTTACCAAACTATTCAATTCGAAAAAGTTGAAAGAACTTCAGATATTGATTTACAACAACAACATTGATATGTTTAGTATTTAAATAACACCATCCTAGATAAACTCCAGAGTCCAGAGTCATAATTTAATTGAGTACGTTTCAAAATATAAAGTAATTTTTCGATTTTTGTGCCTTAAAACTAAAGGTAAATATAATATATCAAATATATTTTGAATTTATGATCTTAAACATATATATATATATATCATTTTAAAAAGAAATTTTCATTAAAGGTAAAATAAAATATTACAATTTAAATTTTATTATACTAAGTAATAAAAAAAATGTAATCCTTTTTACGTTACTAAAAAAGGGTATTAGACAAATACAAACTAATGAATTCTAGACAAGTAAAGCACCTCCATCGTTAATCGATAAGTTGAAAATTTGAATCATAGGGGAAAAGTGAGAACAGTGTTGATCCTATGCGAGTGGGTGGGAAAAGGAAAAAAAGAAAGAAGGGAGATGAATTTTAATCTCCTTAGCTGACAACTGTATAACAGTTATGAGGGTTAGCTTTCTACATTTACTATCGATCAAAAAATAAAATACAAAGTTTTTTTCTCACTACTTTTGAATCTCACACATTGATAGCATACACACTAATCCTAAACTCTTGTGGGAAAAAGAAGAAAAGACACTGGTCATAACTCCTAAAAGAATGGAGCTGTGCCATTTTAGTTCTTTTTTACGTTAAGATGTTTCTAAATCGTGATTTCAATTATAGTAATTGTGTTCTAAATTTAGTATTTTTATATATACTGTTAAAGTGGATTAAAGTAAAACGTCTCATATATTCCTTATATGGACTTGAAAAATCCTCCTGCATTAGCTAATTTTTTGGAATTGAGTTAGATGCATGTGTTGTATTTTTACATGGTATCAGAGTCAGGGTCATTCTTATTTGAGCTCCCGGTCCATGTTCCAGTTGGACCTGAGTGTAAAGGAGGTGTTAGAATGGATAAAAAAATAAATCCCACATTGATTAATGAATAGACTACTGGATTCCTTATATGCACTTGGGCAATCCTCCCCATGAAATAAATTTTAGAATTGAATTAAGCTTAGATATCATATCTTTACATATACTTAATAAAATATAATACTATTTGAGCAAAATTTACTAGATTCGGTCAAATCTCCTTTTACTTCCGGCCCTTTACTTGTTGCTTGAGTGACTACATTGTAGTATGAAGAGATCAAGACTACTCGAGTTTGAAGTGATGTCGGTGTGTTTGTTTATTTATTATTCATAGCTAACACATGGTAATTGTCTTATTAGATTGACAATCATGATTCATGGAAATCAAAGGATCATGATGTTTACTTTATTTTTATTATCGGTGCTTGCTGATCATGATGAATACAGCCAAGACGCGGTGAAATATAAAGCAAACATCACGGCAACTTTAAATTTAGTCTGGTTTCAATACGAATATCAAATTTGGAGTGAATAATCAAAGGAGAAAAAGGGAAAAAATGATGCGGTGACATGAATTTTCACAAGGGACTTCCTTGTATACATTGTTGAATCACTATACTTGTATTGTGATTTTGTGTTTTCTATGGCCATATGATATGAAATCGTTTAATTTGTTTGAACATACAATTTAGATTATAGTTTTTGCTAATAAACATAAAAACTCCGTAAATTGTAAAAACTATCAAAATTGTCCAAATTCTTTATACAATCTTACTAAATAAGCAAAAGTTCATAATAAAAGTATAATAAACTATCACAAAGTTATTCTAAAAAAATTATACATTTATTGGTCAAACTTTAGTTCAATTAAAAAATAAAATTAAACATGAGTTATAATGTACTAATCTTTAATATAATCCTTCACATAATAGGTGTTGGTTTGTAGTAATAATAATTGGTTGATGAGAGTAATGATTATATTCGATATAAATGGTTAAATCTGTTGAAGGTATGTGGCATCCATCCTAACTTTATCTAGACTCAATGCTAGGTAATCGTTTTAATAATTAAATTAATCTGATCAAAATATCTAACGTTTAAAAATAAAAGTTTTTTATTATTTGTACTTTTTCAATTATATATATGCTTAAAGAGAGATAATGGTAGTTTATGGTTAATAAACATAATTTTTAGCTTAGATATACCTCTTCAAGAAAACTATTCAGTCCTATAATGAAAGAAATGTTTTTACTAAACTTACCATTAATCAACTGTCTTGAAAATTAAGAAATAGTAGCTCTTTAATGATTTCTTGATTATGTAAATTGTTATTTATTTAAGTAGGATAAAATTGACAGAAAAATTAAATGAATATCCTTGATTACGTGAACTACCACATATTTTGAACCAAAATGAAAAAGTAAAACCAAAAACACAAACTTATTATGAAACAACGAGAGTAGTCGTCCATCTATCCACCATCCATTTTTGTAGCACCAACCATGGTATTTTTCAATGGAACTCAAATATTGTAACTAAACACCCAAATCGAAAGCTCCATACTGACAATGAAACGGCTTTGGCATGGGAATTGGTTAACTATACTTATCTTCCCAGCAGGAATTTAATTCTCTTCACATGTGCAGTTACTGCCCAATAATGGAACCTTAAATCAAGGTCCAAGAACATGTATTGTCTTACTTCATTTGTAATTTATAATTACCCATCTGCCTACTACATATCAAATCTTAAAACAAGATCCAAGAACATGTAATGTCTTACTTCATTTGTTCTTCAATTCTACACATCATTAACTAATTTTGTGATTGAGCTAGCTAGATTAATATTAGTCAATTTAATTATACCATATGTTACTGATAAACGAGTCAAATTTATCTTTCTATTATTCGAAAAAACTCAATTTTATTTCATTTTATACTATCGGGACAAAAGACCTCGAATGTTGTCTAAACGACTAAAAAGAAGAAATACCTCTCTCCACTAACGACGGAAGCTAGCCTCTTTGTGCTGTTTTCCCCCTTTTCCCCCAAAAATTCGGAGGTAGGGGAAGGAAAAACGGGAGAGGAGATTACAAAATATAAGAAATAAAACCTTCACTAATAAGTTGAAAGTTCAGATAGTTAACCAATTGAGTTGGGTAGTTTTGTTTAACATGGTGTTCCCTTCAACATTTCAAATGTCACAAAAATAATAATCAGTCTTTATCTTAATTCCACTAGTCTATATAATACAAATAGTGGTACTATGGTCCAAAAATATGTGGAGTTTAGTTAGAAAAATGAAGGAAATTAAATTACTACAAAAATTAGGTTTTTAATCCTCGTATTGCTACTTCATCAAATTATTTTTAGATGGTTGAAGGATTATTAAATTATATTGACTCTTAACTGTTCTTTTAAAATTCGCATCAAATCTGAAAAAGAGGAAATATTATATAAACTGGGAATAATATGAGGAACTAATTAATGAGGCCATTACGTATCGAGTACAGGCGAAGCAACCCCGTAAGAACAATTACTATATTAATTAATCAGATGAAGCTAAACTATAGAAGCAGGGTGGATCTAGGGAGGGTGAGGATGTTCACTCGAATTTTGTTTTGGGGAAAAAATTACGTTGTATATATAAAGTATTATATATAGAGATTTTGAATCGCCTAAATACAAGACTAGAGGTTGACTTAATAATTTAGGGATTCAAAATCCAATTTGAGATTCCAAAGTCCAAAACCTAGATACTATATTTTTATTGTTTGAACCCACTTAGTGAAAATTCTGAATGCGCGCTATTTTTTTAAATATATGTTTATAGATTTTAAATCCACTAAACACAAGACTAGAGATTAACTCAGTGGTTTAAGGGTATCAAAATTCAACTTGAGGTTTAAAATTCAAATACTAGGCAATATATTTTAATTGGGGAATTTTTGCATATAGCCACTCAAAAATAGCTTAATTATGCTCCATAGCTATAGTTTGCTAATTACAATTCGTAGATAGTTATAGCAGCGTTTGTATAATTCGCGCAGCATTTATATACATTTGTATAATTCACTATTCAATTCGTAGTTTTTGTATAACGTTTGTATATTTCACTATATAATTCATGCACAACAGTTGTATAATTCACTATATAATTTATAGTGTTTGTATATACTTCGCTATACAATTCGATTCATTTACAACGTTTGTATAAATCGCGCGAATTGGATAAAACTCAACTATATAATCGCGCGAATTATACAAAAAACTAAATCTTTAATTACAGCTAGATATTTGCCGCGAGTTATAATAAATCAAACTATAGCTATGTTAGCTAATTAACTACTATGTGTTTGTTTATCCGCATAATTTTCCCATTTTTATTTTAACGAACTTTCAGTGAAACTTTTGAATCCATCCCTATATAGAAGATCTAAGAAGGTCATATTTTTTTCTGTTTATTTTGTTAGTGGCGTACACACAAATTCTCCCTCAATCTCCCGCCCAAAATGCATATTTTCAAAATAATAATAAAAAAAGAATAAAAATATGCTACTTATTATTAAAATTAGGGAAAATATCAAAAATGTCCTTAAACTATTTGAAATGAATAAAAATATCCTTCATTTATAGTTTGGTCTAAAAATGCCCTTACCGCCAATCCTTTGATCCAGAAATGCCCTTATTGTTATTTAATGGATTAAAAATGCCCCTATTATTACAAAATGGGTCAAAAATGCCCTTTTCTGAATAAATATATATAATTTTTAAATCAAATCTTGTTCCTTATAAAAATATTACTTATAAGGAACTATATTCTTGTTATCTTTCTTTTTAACCACTTTAAGTAATAAAAATGTAGAAAATTATTTTATTCTTCGGAATCTCATTTTATCAATTAAAATAGAATAATTTCATGTACTGTAAGTTTTAATGGATAATATATGTTATATATATAAGATCATAATAAATTCATCATTAATTTTTATTCAAATAACGATAAAAAATAATTATAATAAAATAAGAAATATACTGTGATTGTACACTAATATATGTTTAATATATACTTATTATAAACTAAATATACATCGACGACAATTACAAACTAGTACTGTATTGGTGTGGTCCATTTTGGTCCAATTTAAGCCTGATTTGAAAAGAGCAAAGTGACTAGTGAAACCAAAATACGAACTTAAGCGTGACATTCATGCCTTCCTTTTTTCACTAAAGCAAGCAGCATGCATGTTTTGGTCCATTTTTTTTATGGGCCTTATCTTTAGTAAAACTCAGTGAACTAGTCAAAATTCTCGATTTATTCAATGAAAATGACTACAGTTTAAAAAAGTTATCAATAATAGTTATATTATAGTTCTAGAGCAAATTAATAGTCTTCCAATTTAGTTTCTATTTTTTCTCAACTTGTTATGTTCACGTTTTAGAGAAATTAAAATAAATTAATTGTAAAGTGACTCACTCTCTTAATGGTCACGTTTCTTTTCCCCATTTACTATTCTCTTTCTAATTTTTTTTTTCAATTTCTATTTATCTCACTTCCTTCTTCTCTATTTTTTTTAATTCCTACTTATCTATCACGATCCGAATCTGGGTATGATAGCACTCATCTCAAACCACCGAGATAAGTCAGCCTAATACCCAACGAAAAGTAAATGCGGAAGAAAATGAGATAAATCAAAATTTAACTTAATCAAAAATACGTAAAATAAATTCAAATCCCCAAGATTGCTTGTCACATATACAAGCCACTAATGTATTGCTGAAGTACGAAAAGAAATACAGTCACAATGTCTTCGTCTCTAGAATAGGACTAAAACATAATAAAAGAGTAAGAGGTGTCCGCTAGATGGATGTAACAGCTACCTCAACACTCGGAATGATAGCCTCAGATGTAGGAGAAAACAGTAGGAGATCAAGCAGGCCCGGACTCACAACCTACACAAGTGTAGAAGCAAGGGGTGAGTACCAAACACCACGGTACTCAGCAAGTGGATAACTAAAACTAAGCAAAGCTTAATAAATACAAGTACTTCTGTCCTCCCAACCGAACCTCCTTAACTACAACCTGCATAAAATCAACCCAACTCTACACTTGTACAATAACAGCAGTAATACAGTCCACAAATACTCATCAATAGTCTCGTCAATGAATCATGCCAGGTCAAGTTCAGCACACACAGAGCAATATGAGGTAAACACAAATTCACAAATATCAAAAAAGTGCAATGCAATGCAATGAAATGATGCAAGTCTGTCCTATCGGTACACATCCGCTGAATTACAGTCCAAAACTCATGGGGGACATTTCTGTCCATGTAACCTGCCACTGAGCGTGTGGCCCATCCCCTCAATATATATATCCTGTCACGGAGAGTGTGGCTCGACCCCTTTATTTCATAATACCTGCCATGGAGTGTGTGGTCCAACTCCTTTGTTTCATCTCATTTTCAGTCTCAACATAATATGTCAAGACCAATGCAATCAGTTCATGTTCATATAATTCACGATAATAACATGACAACAACAATAATTTTTTCTATCTCACATCAACATAGTCATTTCACATGTCCAAAATTGTAACGACCCACTAGGTCGTTTTGAGTATTAAGAATTTTTAGTTAATAAAAGACTCATCCTGTAAATTTTTAATTGGGTATTTTGGATTTTTCGATAATTACGGTTATTTAGTTGAGGGAAAAACTTTAATAATTTATTTAATTAGTGGGTTAAAGTGTTAATTTAATTAAAACTCTATACCAATTATTAAAGAAAAAAGATAGGGTTTATAAATTTTTATACATAATTAGTTGGAAAAAAAAGAAAGAAAAAAAATGAAGAGAACAGCGACAAGAACAGAATGCAGAAACTGGGGAAAAAAATACGGAGGAAGAAAGAAAAGAAAGGGGAAAAGAAAAATAAAGGAGAAGAGAAAAATAATGATTTTCATTCCAAAGCATCAAGGTAATTATTCTCATCCTTTATATTAAATTTTTATGCGATTATGAACATATTTTTAGGGTATATTGGTGGAGAAATAATGCTAAAATAAGGAAATATGACCCTAGGGTTTTTCACATAAAATCTTGATTTGAGGGTCGAATAACGATCCGTTTTAGCTGAAATTTGACATGTGAGTTTATTTTATCATGAGTGAACATAATCGGAAAGAAAATTTCAGATTTGACTTCAATGACTCGGAATGACTTTTTGACTCAATTTTTGATCCGAAAATAAATATAGCTATATGGGTGTCATTGAATTCGTATTCTTATGAAGATTATGTATTTGAACATATTTTGATCATTCGGAAGCATTACGAGAGGCTCAAGTTTTAAAGTGATTATTTAATTTAATTGAGGTTTAACCCTAGTTTTGAAATTCATAAAATATGGGAGTTGACATGTTAAGTGCCATCAAGATTAGGAACGTGTTTATATAATTGAGTGGGTTATTCGGGCTAGGTTAAACATATATATATATATATATATATATATATAATATTGGTGTTTACAGATTAGTTTACTTATAAATATTATATATTTGATAGATTGAGATTGGTCTGAGACATTGAAAAAGGGGAAAGACATTGGTGGATTGACTTGCTTTACTTCGGTTCTTTGGTTAAGGTAGGTTATGGTTTTTATTCTATATCATAGATTGACTCTTAATAGTGATTGATATTCATTGGGTAATGTGTGAAGTTTACTACGCATTTAATTGTTGTGGTTTGGATGGTTGATATGTTGTTGTGATTGGTCTGAAATTTCGAGGCCATGAAATCCATAATCTTGAACTTGCCCTATAAAAAATGGTGCCTTAAATAAAGAAGGCGTTATGAAATATTGTTAATAAAGTGGAATGTAATCTTGCAGAATGATAAATTAATTATATTTGGATCGGGTGTCATATTCTTACACGGTATATTTGGATCGGGTGTCACGTTCCGACACGATATATTTAGATCGGGTGTCATATTCTTACACGGTATATTTGGATCGGGTGTCACGTTCCGACACGGTAATATTAAAGGAAAACAAATTAAAATGACTTAATACTACCCAACCTCCAATAACTCATTTTTCAAAAGAGTGTGATGTGAAGGCTTGAGTCCTCATGTGTGATCTTAATATTGTTGATTGGTTATGAAATTATTCATTGTGTTGTCACTTGATCTTGATCTTGTTGGTTGCTACCTGTTAAGTGTTACGGTTGATTTTCCGGTATTACTTTATCCATATTAATTTCTATTTTGAGTCGGCCGATGATACCTACTCAATACATATTGTCCTGTACTGACCCCTACTTGTATCTTTTCTTGTTTTATTTTGTGGGGTGCAACGAGTGTTCCACCGACTTCGACTCGACCTCAGCTTTAGTCAGTCTCCAGTTCATAAGATTTCAGGGTGAGCTATCATTTTAGCTGGCGATGAAATATCTTGTCATAGCATGGTGTCCTTAGTTTTTGGACATGTTATGTTATTTATTTATTTGGTGTTTGATAATTCGAGACTTAGTTTTAAAATTTAGATGTCATTCATGTGATGACTTTCAGGTTTTGGGGAAAACATATTTATTTGAGCTTCCGCGTTATTGTTATATTTATTAGTTGGAGTTTGTATCGTTGGTTCTCCCACCTAGGAGGTTAAGTGTGAGTGCCACTCATGACCCATTTTGGGTCGTGACAAAAATAAATCCATAATCACAACATATCAATTCCACCAATACATGTCATTAGATCACCATTTTATACCCCTCATCTTCATTTTTAAGGCCAATCATACAGTCAATAACCTAGTCCAATTCTCATTACTCCCCAGTACACATAACACGAAAATACAAGCATCTACAAGCTTAAACTGAGGTCTAGAAATTCACTTGCCTTAATTAATCAAGCAATCACTCCGGAACTTAAGCCTTCCCTTTTCGTTGGGCCTTCAAATAAGTATAATCTAATCAAATAAATAACCACAATAAGATTTTGAAACCAACAACACACATATTAATATAATAAATTTCCTAAATCCCAAGCCTAGGATTAAACCTTAAGTCCTCCAAAAAACCTAAATCTAATGATATTTATATAATACAATATACCTAATATTTAATTACTTATACCAATATATCAAAATATTGATCATAATATGATAACATATCAAAAACCCTAACATTGAGATCGAACTTGCAGTACTGCATTACTCTGCCTGTACGAATAGGAATAATTTCCTTGCCACCCATCCTTCTCACCTTATTGGCCAATCAACTCCTAACATTAGTCATCAATATGCACGAATTGTGGTTCAATCTTATCTTTAAACAATACATTACTTATCATTCTATATACTACTTAACAAAACAATAAAATAATCATCAAAAGTCCGCCTGTAACTATCAACACACATAAGACGAAATATGAAACTTAGTTAAGATCACCTACTGCGTTTTTCGTGGGTTTTCTCTTCTTTTTTTTTGTCGACGACGCTTGAATGCAGAATAAGGGTTGGAAGCGGTTTGTGGTATCATCCAATTAATATTAATCCTTTTTTTGTTTTAGTAAATAAATTGTCATATGATACCAAATAAATTTACACTTTAGCCCATCAATTAAATTAACTCTCTAAAATTATTCTTCAACTAATTAATCGAAATTATCAAAAAGTCCAAATTTTTAATTTAAATTTACGGAGAGAGTATTTAATGAAAAAAAGATGACTCATTCTCAAAATGACCAAACGAGTTATTATATTATCTCACTTCCTTCTTCTCTATTTATTTTTTCAAAATCTCTTCCCAATAGAATCCCACTGATTTAGGTAACAAAATATTCATCGTATATCATGGTAGATTTTTATTGACCTGGATTATCTATCATTTCTCATTATTTGCATCCTATTAAATCTCTTTTAATATTTGGTATTTTCTTAATAATATTTGTATTCATTACTATTATCATTATATCTGTGGATTTTAGGATTATTGTATCCTTTAACAAACAATATTCATTCCAATATATAGGCTTATTATAGTTGTATTCATATTAGTATGTATTTAATCTAGATGTATGCCACTTATATTTGAAATTTTATCTACACTATTAGAATGTATTCAACCCCAATGTATGTCATTTAATTAGTTATAGTAATTTGATGTCTTTTAAATCTTTATTTTTGTTAAGAGTAATTGTATCCTTTAATTATATTTATAGTTTAAACAAAAATGATATCCTTTATCTATCATTTATTTTGTGTTTATCATTTAGTATTGTATGTTTTTCTTGCAAATTGTATTTCATTGAATTTTTGTATCCTTTTTGAATATTTATAGGCAAGTTGATCTGTATTCCATTATACATGAGTTGTATTTCTTTACATTTTTTTATCATTTCTGAATATTTATAGACAAGTAGATCTGTATTCCATTCTACTTGATTTGTATTTTATTGCATTTTTTGTATCCTTTCTGAATATTTACAGGTTAGTAGATTTGTATTCCATTCAATCTGCTTTGTATTTCATTTCATTTTTGTATCTTTCTAAACTATGATCCAATTTTTTATTATCAGACCATCTTTTTATTTTATGTATCATTTCTCAAGTTATATTTATTTTCTATAAGCATGCTTGTTGTGTTTTCCGAATCGATCTCATTTTTGTAGCCACAAATTTTAACAAACGAATTGAATTTACACAAGAATTGAAGATCGTTAATGGAGGATGGGGAAGAAGATTGAAGCTCCTTAATAGAGGAAGAAAGAAAATTGATAATTGATTTCACCTATTTGGATCTCCTAATAAGTAATGTAATTAGAATTTACCATATTTGAAAGATATTCTCCCATAATTTTCTTCAATTTGTTTTTAATTACTTGTATTCTATTAAGTAAAAAAATAAAAAAAATAAAAATAGTGTCTAAATAGAAAGTCAAATTATTGTCATTTTTAATAAATATTAAAATATAGCTAAAGAGTCCTATTAAATACTAAAATATTATTGTTTTAAAACTTTTGCCACATTTTATTTGGTATTTGACACAGACTTTTCTTAATAATAAGTGTTAGTGATTCGCCAGACGGTCAGAATATTTTTTATTATATCCTGAGGATCGCCATAAATATTTTGGCATTGTGGCAATGCATGAGGATTTTACATCACACCATCAACACATTTTTACTTTAAAATTGATCCAGATCAACTCCAAATTGCTTTACCTTTGATACACACTTTTTAAAGCAATTTCAACAATTTTCAATAGTTTGATTCAACTTAAACATTCAAAAATTAATGGACCTTTTCTCTTTTTCAACATTAATTTCAAACTCAATGTACAAATCAAATAATGGTGTTTTCAATTTTCTCCAATCAAACGAATTCAAAGAATAGACAATAAAAGCACAATGGAATACTATCCACTCAATTTCAGTGACAAATAAGTAGTGAAAGGAGAAAAGATGATAAAAAGACCGAATTGGAAAAGGAAAAAAGAAGGTAATTATGGATCATATTTCTGGTCCAATTAGTTTGAAAACTTTTATCCTTTGACGTTGTTGGCATGAATAACATTCTGTGTAACGTAGTAACAATATTAAAAGAAGTGAATAAACAAAAGGTATAATATCTAAGTATGTCTTTTAACTTATCGTTAGCTGACATCTATATGTTATAATTTTGGATGTGTACAATTATACAATTAAACTTATATAAAGTTGAATAAGTAGATACACACGTCTTAGATGACATAAAACATGTAGAACGCCACGTAAAATGTCGTGTAGGACGCGAATTACCATGTAAAACTCTATGTAGAATACATGTTCTACTTATTCAACTCTATACAAGTTTAAGTCTCTACTTGTGCACACCCAAAGTTAAAGGGCATGAGGCCAGATAATGCCAAATTAAAGAGCACGTTTATGTATTATATATGCTTAAATAAAAATCTATTATAATACGACTCATTACTACTAAGCGATTAGAAGTAGGCAGGAAGCAGACAGATTTCTGCCGACATGCTTGTTTCTACTTGAGGTTAATTGAGTACTTCCTTTGTTTCTTTATTTTTTTTTTAGTCTGTTATATATATTTTTTTTTTAAAAGGGTCAAAAATGTCCCCTCCCTTCACAGTTATTAGTTTGGTCTAAAAAAAATGACTTTGTCGTTAATAATTTGGTCCACAGATTCTTCTATTGATTCCAATAAACTGATTCACGGAAATAGTCACTCTCCTTTATCCTATCTGACCTTCTATCTTGTTTTTCTCTATTGAGCCGAGGGTCTTTCGAAAACAGTCGCCCTACCTTTCAAGGTGGGGAATTAGGTCTGCATACACTCTACCCTCCCAAGACCCCACATGGTGGGATTATACTGGGTTTGTATTGTTGTAGTCACTCTCCTCTATGAAAATAAATATATGTTTTTAAATAAACATTCCATCACAACTAATCACTTAAGTATTAATCCGCGTAAAAGACCAAGTCTTGAGAAGTATTTTTGCTGTCTTTTTGTCTTTTTATTTTTTGACCCCACACCCCATGAGATTCATAAATCACAGACAATAAGATTTTTTGCTTATGGAAGTATATATATCCTTGCTTCTCAATGCCCCAACATTCAAGTTGTGGTTACATTTACACCCTGTAATAGCTCTTTATTTTTACTAAATATGCACATATAATTCCTTTTGATCTCTTTCATATCATCATAGTACCTCTTTAAGTAAAATATGCATAAAGCTCTTTGGAGGAAAAATCTTTAAAGAAATGGATCATGCATGTTATCAGGGCTGGCTCTATAAGACTGGGGCCTAAGCAGAACTTGATAGAGATCTTAATTTTTTTTCCTAGATGACATTGTATAAATTGAATAATAATAACATTATCAGTATAATTTTATAAGTTGAGTATTAGGAAGGTAGGATGTACACAAACCTTATAAAGTAAGAATCTAAACAATGCAAATTTTTAATTAAAAATGTAATATAAATAAAAGTCTGAACAATAAAACCTAACTCAAGAATTTGATATGTCGATATAATGATATCGAAATAATGTTGTGTTGCTTCAATGTAATGATAACTTGTTGTAATACATGAAATTTTGAAGAAGACACCAAAAGACAAATTTAATCGAACCCTACTACAAATATCAAACATCCCATATCATGAAAAATCCAAGAAAGGTACAACTTTCCTTACAAAATCAGGCAGTTGCCATCTTGAATATATAATAAACAGAATTTTGAAAGAATTTACTCGTTGAAATCAACAAAACATAAAAAGATATTAATTAACTTTAATTATATAGTGCTTAAGTACGTACGTTGCCTTGAGCTGAACATGCGGAGGAGTTTTAGCAAATGGATTATTAATTGACGCAAGGTTAAATTTGAAAAAGAATAATTAATGCCTTCTTGATTTTATAAAATTAAACTTATTTTGGATTCAATTTATTTAGCAGTAAGGGATCGTTTGGTAGGATGCACGTACTAAAGAAAATAATATTTAGTATTAGTTTTGGTATTATATTTACACTCTTTGCTTATTTGATAGTATTTTCAATCTATGTATAATTACTAATACATTTTTTTAGACAATTCTTATACATAGCAAATCACGACATTACAATGCCAGAATTATATTTATACATAAATAAGCATGATTAAAGATAAAATTGCCTTTGAAGTCCCTCAAAGTATACAAACCTAAAGAATGTGAGGGTACATATTTTTGTAAACAAACAATTTTTTAAAGAAGTTAAGTAATGACTGCTATTTTTAATAAAGCAAACCTAACACGGTGAATAAAAAATAATTCCAACATAGCATACTAATCTCAACATTACTAATATACCTTATTCATGTTATTCTGATACACTTTATCAAAGGGCCCCTAACTTTCATTTAAGATAGATCAAAGGGAGTATTTACACTAGTCCCTTCTTGTGCATATTTCCTCCAATCCAATAAATGAATTTTTAGCATTTTTTTATAATTCAAAATGAATGAATTTTCAAAGTTCAAAAGATATGTCAATAATTTCTTTTTCAAAATTACCCATATCTTTAAAGAATATTTCTAGTTCTAAAAAAAGTTTGAGGAAGAACAGATTAAAAGAGGAATATTGATAAATTGTCTTTTAATTAATGTCTTTAATTAACTTTCTTATAAAGGAATGTATCACATCTCGAAAATTCATTTTATTTTGAAATTAAGGGGGAGTACTATTAGTGTTTTTAGCTTTTCATTTTGCTCTAAAATAATTAATATTTTACCTAATCAAGAATCCAATAATTTTATGTTTTTAAATTAATTCTTATTTACACATTTCAAAAAAGTTTTTCTCAATTACAATTTTCCATGAATACATCAAATATATACTCTTGTTATGTATTTCTTAAAATGCATTTGATCACATTGGAGTATATGTTGATTCCAACATATATAGATGCATGTTTAATTGAGAATAGTCATATTTTATTGCTTTGATTATGTGCAAATAATTAAATCTCTATGAATGGTCTTTGTAGTTATCAACTCAAACAAAAGCAAATTTAACTAAAACCTTAATTTTTAGGAGTAATTAAGTAAATTTTTTAAAGGGCGTGTCAAAACAAAAACATCAGATTATGTGAATCGGAGAGAATATCAATTAGAACACGTAACACATGCTGTTGTAATGTATTAAAATACTTCGATGGGATAGTTTTTTTTTTTGTATAGTCTAGTAGGAATTAAATCCTAAAATTATTGATAGGTGTAAATAGTAGTATAATGGTTGACTTTTGAGTTAATTTATGAAATCAAACGAGTCTAAACAAATATTTCCAGTATGTTGAATCAGTCAATACTCCCAAAAATATATGATAATAATAAAACAACAAAACCAGGAAGTCAGTGCAAAGTGCCAAAAAATATAGAGAGAAATTGATATAAATAATGTTCATTTAAATAATAACCAGAAATATATATATATATATTTTTTAGAAAGATATAAAATACATAAAAATATATATATTTCTTGATATAAAATAATAGTATATGTTTTTATTTGTTTTATTAATAAATATAATTATTTTTTATCGATCGTTCAGAGGTGTAACTCTAATTGGAAGCTTACTAGTATTATTATTAGTTGTAAGTAACGTAAACGTGTTTTTTCTCGACATTCTGTCAGTTTGTGAATTGATTTGCATATTGACTTTTAAAGGTGTGTTTTTCGTAGGGAGGAAAATATCGTTTCGAAAATATTTTTTAATTTATTTTTTAACAATTGATTGATTAAAATTATTTTGAAAATAATTAAAAATTAGAAAAATAATTTCACTTATGAGTGTAAAGAAAATAAGTTTCATAAATTGTGTTTCATGTTAATTATCGCCGACCTATTCTCAACATCCCAATCCTGCTCAACCCCCACCTCCACACCCATAACATTTACCTGAATTACATATACATTTTTGGAAAATTAATATTTTTTTCTTGGTTATCAAATACAAAAAATATAAATTACTTATTTCTTTGGAAAAATACCAAACACACCCTAAAAGTAAATCAAAATATTAAGACCTCTAATAGCTACATGACTAAAAAATTTACGATGTACTACTTATTTATATTTGACTTGACACACACTTTAAGAAGCGATAAATAAAATAGTAAGGATTATATATGTGTAAAATAATAAATTATATTTGATCTTCTAAATTAGACAAGTAAAATTAGATATTTATTATAATGGATAAGTAAAAATAAATGGAGAGAGTAATATATAATCTGTAATCCAACCAAATTCTAAATCTAGAAATCTAGTAGCTACCAATGTCAAAGTAAGTAGGTGTAATAGTTTGGCTTGAGCAAGAATAGACAAAAAGAAAGGAGGATTTATTGTCAAATGTTTGATTTAATTAATCATATCATATGTACCTAAGTACAGTAGTTTGGAAAGGAATAAATATGTCTCTATCACATGCTACTTAATTAGTATCTTTATTATGCTACTTTTGTCAACAAAAGTTGGTGCATCACTTATATCCTAGCTAGTTAAGCCTACACCTTTTAGTGTTTATTTAATTTAGGCTTATATACCAATAAATATACCTATGACTATGAGTACTCTTTAGTATCTAGTCCATTTATTTTGTCTCTTTAGCTACAAAAAAAAGTTTGGTGTTGTCATTTAAGAAAAGCAAAATATTGTGTTGTTATTTAATTTAACCCTTATTTGGAGATCGTGATAAGGATAATTTAGTCAAATACTCTTATGCTAAATGTCTAATGAATTATTTTTCTTAATGTATATTGTATGTATGTCGAGCCTTAAATGATAGATAAGAAGAACTAAGAGAGAAAACATTTTCCTTTTTAATGAAATTATTAAAAAAAAAAAAAGAAGAAGAAGAGGAGGAGTCAATACTATTATATTCTTGATTGTGATAAGTATGTAGAGTTGTTTTACCTAATTTGAGCTGAATTTGAACGAGCAAGACGAGCTAAATTAATAAATTAAATGAATCATCAAAAAATTATACTCAATAATCTTAAAATGCGTAGTTTGAACTTTTGAATCTTGTTTGCCTCGTGGAAAAACCTTCTACTCAAAAATCAAAAATTGTTAAACTTGAAGTTTTAATCATAGAGCTAGCGAACTCATCACTATGAAGTTGTTAAACATGAAGAAAGAGTGGCTTTAAACGTCGATTAAATCATATTTTCATAAGCTGATTTTACTATTACGTATCCGGTTATTACTTTCGAACCTAAAACCGGATACAATACAACTTTTATACAATTATTAAATTAAAGCAGCTTGCCAACATATTTCTTCATGTTCTAATTATTTCACTTACTAAATATAATTATATATCCTTATTTTTAGAATAATTTGAGTGTGTTAACTCAATAGATAAATATCATATTGTTCGATTTGACTATTTCAACTTATAATCCATGAATTAAAAAGGATACTCCAATCTCTTAGCTGTACATGTTGACTAAATATAACGTGCCGAAACTCCAAACACGTGATCCTCTTTGCTACGTCTACGTTTTTTTAAAGGAAATTTACATAAATATATCATATTAAAAAGATATTTGCTATTTATAGTAATAATATTTTTTTCTGAATATTTATAATACAGTTTTAATATATATTATCGAGAATAATTTATAAAATATATATAATACAAGTTTTATTTGAGAGTAGTACATTTATCGTACATTTTAATACACTTATAATACGTTGTGTCAATTTCTTACTAAACAAACATAATATATTTTAAAACATTTATAATACATTTATATTACATGCATAATTCACTTTTAATACATATCATATTTATCATAGTATTGCTATGTATTACTATAAATGGTAATAAATAAAAAGTATCGCTAAAATCAATAATTATTTATTAAAAAATATTCACCCAAATATTATTTTTTTAACTCGTTCAGTATTTTTTTCCTTTTATTTATTATTTTAATAAATCAAAATGTTTTTTCCTTCTAAAATGAGTGATTCGTGACAAATATGCTCGAGGTTTCGATTTTATTTTCACTCACCATTGCGACACGGTAATAATTAATGATTTGGTTCGTACTCCCTCCATTACACATTAAGTGAATTTGTGAAGTAATACACATATATTAAGAAAAATATTTAAGGACATAATTTGAACCATACTTTTCACTATTGTCCTTTGTAAAATCATAAATATAACTTTGCAAGTAGTGTGAAGAAAATATAAAAATTCAATAAATGAAAGGACAAATATGAAAAAAGTTTCAAACATCTATCTTAAACTTTGAACAATGAAAAATTCCTCAAAAATTTACTTAATATGGAATGGAGGAAGTAGTGATTTAGGGGAATAATAATGATCATTAGATGGAAAGAAATAAGAAAATTTCAACAACTCTAGCTGCATAGTTAGAATTTGTGCTACTCTTAATTATTAACCGTCATTAAGCTGGTTTGGAAGTAATTAATTTGGAATATATAGACAGATGATTCGTTTAATTTGTCTCGATAGAATCGACATAATTCAAATTTCATTAAATTTAATTCAGATTTGGTTTGCATTCATAATTAAAATTATGTAATTCCATAATTTAGCATAATTGTTTCATAACTGTTGTATACCTAAACTAAATAAAAAGTGTCTACACAATTAATTCACATAATTTTAATATCAACTAAAGTATATGCCCTAAGTTTCAATATATTATTGTCACCCATCAATTAAATATATTTTTAATGTGATTGAGCAAAGAAAAGACCAATCACTTCAAAAAATTGTTTTTATTATTGCGGTTGCTAACTGTTAATGAGTAATAATAACACTTCGTTATAATTAACAATCAAAAAAAGACAAACGATATAATTGTAGAAAGATTTAACTGCATAATAGATATATAAAAAGAACCTGATGCATTAAACCTTAATTATATGCGGAATTTGGAGAAGGGATGGACGGCAAAAATCTATGATATACAATGACTGATAGGAAAACAAGAAGAAAAGAAGTGCTTATTAGCGAAACTCTTTTTTCATCTTGGGTGGTTATTAATTAGGATAATTTAAATTACTGAATGTATACTCATGTCGATGCAATTTTTTTTTTTGTAATATCAATATAATTTCATGGATCGTATCAGATTATTATTCAATTTTAATGGTACTAGAACATTTTATAGTCTATAGGTCAACATTATCAATGCAGTAAAAAAATTACATCAATGTATACGGTGGCAGAGCTACTATTAAAGTTACGAATTCAATAAAATTCAATAGGTTTAGTTTAAACTTTATAACTATAATTAAAAAAAATTACTTAATATATATTCTCTCCATTCCTTTTTAGTTGTCATGTTCTGTTTTTCGAGAGTCAATTTGACTAATTTTTAAAGCTAAATTAAATTATATAATTTTAAATTTTTTTTCATATAAATATGATGAAAAAATACATCTTAAAATGTTATTCAAAGTTCTATTGTTTGACTCTAAAAAAAAATTATGGAGAGAGCACTAAATAATTTATTATCAATCCATAAATTTAACATTTTAAATCCGCATTTAAATATACAAAATTAATCTCAGCATTTTTAGTGTCTTATCGTCTGCAGGGGACGTGTATAACCTAAACCAAGTTGGCATGTGCTAACTTCGTTGACAAACGATGCACAAACAAATGTAGCAAACTTCGAATGGACTAATTTAATTTGATATGAAGTTTAAAAAAATAAAGAATTTTTTTTAATTTTATGATTCTAAATTAAAGTTATGTTAAATGTATCTAAATGTTCTTTAATCATATAATCTTAAATATATCACGTGGAAAGTTTAAATTAAAGTGTGGTAAAAAAAGAAAATAAGTCATTATTTTTTAAACAGACTAAAAAAGAAAATAAGTCATTATTTTTAAAATGGATGAATTACTGTAGCACTATGCTCCTCGTTAGATTTGGGAAGTACTAATAATGCACTAGACAAGAAATCAGGGGCAGAAGTAGAAACCTAGATATAAATTTAGCCGAATTCAAGTATATTTATTTTAATAAATTCTGTATAGAGTACTAAATTTAAAACTCAATTATTAACGCTTAAAATTATCGTTCTAAAATTGAAAACTCATACGTTAAAATTTTGTTTCCGTCTCCGCATAGTTGTTTGAACCCAATCAATACATTCATAATAAATACTACAAACTCCATATTCAATACTTCAAGATCAACGCGCTTTCAAGGAAAAAAGCCATGCAAATAACTGGTTTGACTTCCATCCAATTGTTATAGAATACTTTATTACTACGTACTGTAAGTCTTGTGCATGTAGCCAAAAAAAAAATTACAACTAGCTATTTCTTTTTTGCTATATATATTCCACTATCCATCCAACCATTCCAACAAAAAAAAAAAAGAAGAAACTTCATGCAACTATAATCACCATTTCATGTGTATATCAAAAGCCATGGCAAAAAATTGCAATTTCTTTTTTGTTCATTTCATCCTTTGTTGCACTACACTTTTGCTACTTGTCCCAATTTTATTTGCTGCTGATGCTCCTCCAAACACCCCTGTTCCTCCCTCTGTTATTTGCAAATCCACTCCTTATCCTTCCTTTTGTAAATCCTCTGTTCTCCCTCCTTCAGGTTCCCCCAATGAAAATGTATACGGCTACGGTCGAAAATCCGTCCAAAAATCACTCTCTTCCGCTCGTAAATTCTTATCCCTAATCGAAAAATACCTTCACAAATCCAAACAATTAACAATCACCGCTGTCCGTGCGCTAGAAGATTGTCAATTTCTAGCAGTACTCAACATGGATTATTTGTCAAGTTCATTTAAAACCGTCAACACGACGTCGAAAATTCTCCCTGTTTTACAAGCTGACGATGTTCAAACTATGCTAAGCGCACTTTTGACAAACACACAAACTTGTTTGGATGGACTTCAAGAGACATCATCTGCTTGGAGTTTGAGAAATGGTCTAGTTGCTCCACTTTCTAATGATACCAAACTTTATAGTGTCGCTTTAGCTCTTTTCACTAAAGGGTGGGTACCGAACAAGAAAAAGGGGCCGAAAATTCGTCATGATAAAAAGCAATTGTTCAAAAATGGACGATTGCCTTTGAAAATGTCAGCACGAAACAAAGCGATTTTCGAGACGGTAGGCAAGAGGAAGCTGCTACAAGAAAATGATCAGGTAGTTGTAAGTGACATTGTGATTGTGAATCAGGATGGAAGTGGGAATTTCACTACAATTAGTGATGCTGTTGCTGCTGCACCAAATAATACAAAAGTTCAGTCAGGGTACTTTCTTATATATATCACACAAGGTGTATATGAGGAGTATGTTGCAATTCCTAAGTACAAGAAGTATTTGATGATGATTGGTGATGGAATTAATCAAACGATCATAACGGGCAACCATAGTTTTGTTGATGGATGGACAACATTCAACTCTTCCACATTTTGTAAGTACCTGCGTCTTATTTTTACGTTTTCATCTGAACCCATCATTTTCAACATGCTAAAATTTTATTAAATATTTAGATTCTAAACTCTTACTTTTAAAAGTCGAATACATCAAATTTAAATTATGAATAGGTCTCTAGTCGGATGAGAGTTGCATACGCATCCATCCTGTACTTTACAAAGAGATTGTTTTCACATCTCGAACTCATGAATCATACAAACCAACCGTAGAAGAATGCCAAAAGTTACACATTAGTGGTTAATGAGATATGTGGACTCTTTATAAAGCTTGAGCAATCCTCATCTCTTAGAGCTAACTAGCTTTTAGGGTGTAAGTTAGGCCCAAAACTTGATTTTAGATGATATTGGCTTGATATGGATGTTGAAGAATGACAAAAGTTCTACACTGGTGGTTAATGAGATGGGTGAATTTTTTATAAAGCTTGAACAATACTCATCCCTTAGAGCTACCTTTTGGGGTGCGAGTTAGGCTTAAGACTTGATTTTACACCAACAAAGGAAAAACACAGTTATTTTATCAAAATTAATGTTGTACTTAATTTTGTACCATGGTTGTTATCTAACAACATATTTGTGTGTACTTCTGCAGCCGTGGTTGGTCTAGGATTCGTCGCGGTTAACATAACATTCCAAAACACAGCAGGAGCAATCAAACATCAAGCAGTTGCAGTTCGAAATGGTGCTGATTTATCCACATTCTACAGTTGTAGTTTCGAGGCGTATCAAGACACATTATACGTACATTCTCTAAGACAATTTTACAGAGAGTGTGACATATATGGCACAGTCGATTTCATATTTGGTAACGCTGCTGCAGTTTTCCAAAACTGCAACATGCACCCTCGACTTCCTATGGTCAATCAATTCAACGCGATAACAGCTCAGGGCAGAACAGATATAAACCAAAACACGGGAATTTCGATACAAAATTGCACAATTAGACCTGCAGATGATTTGTTATTGAGTGATGGTACCACGAATACATATCTTGGTAGGCCATGGAAAGAGTACTCTAGGACAATTTATATGCAATCTTATATGGATGGATTTATTCATCCAACGGGATGGCACGATTGGTCTGGAGATTTCGCGCTAAATACGTCGTATTATGCAGAGTTTAATAACACTGGACCTGGATCAAATACTACAGGCAGAGTTACATGGCCTGCAATTCGAATGTTGAATGCTACTGATGCTGTTAATTTTACAATATCTGGTTTTCTAGTAGGAGATGATTGGTTGCCACAAACTGGTGTGCCATATTTCAATAGTTTACTGTAACTCTCACAATTCCTTTTTTTTTGTTCTTTTGATTTTATAATTATATGAATTGATTAAGTGAATTAATAATCAGGATTGTAAATCGTCCTGGGAAATGTAGTCAAAAAGTTAATGTGAATTCCTTTATTTAATCTACCTATTTTTTTTTAAAGTTTTGTGTGATTATTGAGATGGTACTTCGCTAGAAATTAAATTGTCATCCAAATTATTGCTCTTTGCCTTTCGAATTAGTTGTTATGGTTTTTTTCAAAGTAAATTTGACTCATTTTCAAAATTAAATTAGATTTGATTAATTCGATATTTTATATTCAAAATTTAGATCTAAAAAAAAATTATACTCCTTTCATCCCATTTTATATAGTATTTTTTTCTTTTATTCCGTCTCAAAAAAGAATGTCACTATACTATAATAAAAAATAATTTAATTCTAAAATTTATATTTTATCCTTAATGAAATGATTTACAACTATTCAAATATCTAAGATTTTTTTTTAGATCACAAGTTTCAAAAATATTTTTTTTAACATCATATCAAATCAAACAGTGCTACATAAAATAAAGCGTGGAAATACATGATAAAAACATATATTTTAAATTATTAGTTAAAATTTATATACTTCGACATTTATATAAATTTGATAAAAACCGATGCAGTATTCATCTTTGTTGGGTATACAAAATCAAGTCAAATATTCGTAAATCGATGCACTCCTCGGGAATGGTGCATTAGTTTAAACAGTAGTACAATTCTCTATAGGTGAAAGCAACGAAACGATTTTTCAAGTAATTTATTTTTTTAATTGTCATATTTAATATATTAAAAAAATAAAGATTTTTTTTTCCTATTGTACACTTTACATTAATTACTTTTACACACTATCATCGTTGCTAAACCCAATTTTCATCGTTGCTAAACCCAATTTTCAGAAGCAAAACATGTCAGTTTTCTGCATAATCAATATTTGAAAGATTAGGTGAATGAGTAAATTTGAATCACAAGTACTGCCTCCGTTTTAAAAATAATGATTTAATTTAATTTGACACAAAATTTAAGAAAATAAAAAAGACTTTTCAATTTTATGATTCTAAATTAAAGTTTTATCAAATGTACTAAAATATACCACGAGGAAAATTGAAATTAAAGTGTGTCAAAAAAGAAAAGGGTCATTGTTTTTGAAACAAACTAAAAAAAATAGGTTATTCTTTTTGAAACGGTTGGAGTACTCATTAATTTGTGTTGTAGATGAAGAGTATAATAGAAGCTGAAATTATGGAGGGAATGGTTTTGTTTTGTAAAGCTTTTTTTAAAACACACTAATCTATGATGATGTGTTGTAAAGCTTCTTTTAAACACACTAATCTATGTCAAAACTTACTAATCAATACATGGAGGGAATGGTTTAGTTTTGGAGGGAAAGCTTAAGTGGGAAAGCTACACTAAATCGTGCCTAATATTGTATGACAAGGTCACTGTAGTCTTTTAACTCCATTCCAATGATTTTTGGATAAGAATCATTTCTCTAACTCCCTCCAGTGAATTTTTGATAAATTCTTTATTGTTCAAAATTCAAGATAGATGTTTGATTTTTTTTTCATATTTGCCCTTTAATTTATTGAAGTTGTATATTTTTCCTAGGAGATAAATTACACCACTTGCAAAATTATATTTATTATTTTACAAAGAACAATAGTGAAACGTATGATTCAAATTATATCCTTGAATATTTTTCTTAGTATGTGTACATTATTTCACAAATTCACTTAATATTGTTAATTAAGGACGATGGATATTTTAAGAATAAGAGTAATATACTACATAAGACTAGTGTACCACACCCTTCTACAAATTAAAGTAACTTGATATACCACTTCGTCAAAAATGTTTCACCCAATATACATGAAAATAACATTTTTTGTGCCAACTTATTCTCTTTTTGGCTCGAACCTTATTGCTTCTTCTAACCTTTTGATCTTCCCTTATAAATAGCATCTAAGTGAATACTAAATGATTGTTCGGATGATCACTCAATTAATAAAAATTGTATATTAAAATCATTTTAGATATATAGATGATATTTTCAACCTTTAATGGACTTAGCAATGGAATTGGAAAATAGCAGTAGAAACAACAACAAAAAAGAAAATTGAAGTACTTTTTTGTTAAAGAAATGACTTTCATATGCCCAATTTTTATTAATTGAGTTAACTCGCAACAATAACTATCGTGCCCATGGATTTTTTGCCATCGTCAGACTGCGACGATTCAGAAGAAGATAATTCACGATTCTGTATTTCTTCGATTATAGATTCATCCACCATTATTACAACATCTTCTCTTTCTAATTCACTCTGATTATTTTCAGTTACTTCAATCTGTTTCACCAATTGTTGAATTGGGGCTCGGCAAATCGGGCAGCTACAATGAGACTGAAACCACATATCAATACACTCACAGTGAAAACAATGATTACATTTAGGCAAAACCCGACCCGTTTCTCCATTTTCGAATTCCGCCAAGCACACAGGACATTCGATTGGAGGATTGTAAAATTCCGCATCGTAAACGAAAACAGGGAGTGATTTTAGTAACGAAGGGCCGAGCCCTTGAGAAGAAACCGCCGGGATGGGTGAAGCCGGAATCTGGTGACGGTAACGACGGCGGTTGTGGTGGCGATCACGGCGGAGGAGGAATCGATTAGCGTATAAGTGAAAGAAGGCGATGAAAAGACAGACGAAGAAGAAAAGGAGAACAGAGATAAACATGAGTTTACCGCTGAAAGCGTAATGCGGCAGATAATCATCGCAACAAGATCTGAGGGTAGATGTAGATGATGAATACTCATCGTCATCCATGAAAAAAAAAAAAAAGTTGCAGTGCACAAAAGGTTTAGCTAAGAAACATAAGAGACGAAGTTTCCTCACTTGTCGCGGTATCATATATATATATACACACACACTGTACCTGGGTAAGACTTTGAGCTCGCGTTTGTTCGTAGATTTAAAATTTGAAATTTTAAGTTTTTCAAGACGTATATAAACATAAAATATAAAGTTTTGTTAGTGAAAATTTTAAAATTTATAAAATATTTAAAAATTAAAATTTTAAAATGTAATCAAATTTTATTGTTAAAAATATATTTAAAAATAAATTTTCAAAATCTACGATTGTGTAATAGCTTAGAGGCCTTGTCCTATTACAAAATAATACTTCTTCCATTTCATATTAAGTGAATTTTTGAGCGATTTTTCATTGTTCAAAATTCAAGATAGATATTTAAAACTTTTTTCATAGTTGCCATTTTATTTATTGAACTTTTATATTTTCTAGGAGATAAATCACATACTTGCAAATTTATATTTATGATTTTACAAAGGGCAATAGTGTAAAGTATGGTTCAAATTATGTCATTGAATATTTTTCTTAATATGTACTCACAAATTCATTTAATATAAAATGAAAGGAGTACTATCTTCGCTTTAATTTATTTATTTTAGTATTAACTAAAACTATATTTAACATATTAAAATATTTTTTTTAATGTTCTGATTACAAATAATAATTGTTATACCTAACATAAAGGATATTCTTTTATTAAACAGACTAAAGCGAAAAAAATAAATACTAAGAAGTCGAAACACAGGGGAGGGAGGGGAATAATAACTTCTAATTTTAGGGAATAAGATAATGAATTTAACATATTTTCCTTCTAGATCATCAATTAAAAGGAATTATTTTTTAATCATAAATGCAGGTCCTAAATTAGAAGGAAAATAGAAATATTTAAAATTGAAAGAAAAATAACACCACCATGAATATAAATCCTAAATTAGAAAAAAAGTACTATTGTAGAATAACTTTTAAAAGTATTCAACAAGATCTCATTAAAAAATGTTCGTAACGAGTTAAGCAAATAAGCAGTTTAATGATCACTTATTATTTCGATCGTCTCAATTTACATGACACTGATTTAATTTTGGAGAGTAAAATAAGTGTTTCTTTAATTGAATTTTCATATTTTTATTTTTTGAATATTTTGAATTGTTAATTATTAATTCATATGACTTATACTATTTACATAGATTCCAAAAATATAAATTTCATTAAAAAACCTTAAAATTTCTGTGTTCAAATTCATGGTCACAATTAAGCAATTTGATTCTCAAAATTCAAATGGTTACACGTATATTAAGAAAGGAATGATATTTATTTTAGAGATAAGCATAAAAAACACACTTAAATTATTCTTTTTTTAATTTCATACATGAACTATTGGAAGTGTGACTTTTATACCTAAACTATCACTTATTAATTTGAGAAACACACTCCTTAATTTTTGTGATATTGTAGGTACGAAACTCACACTCCTTAATTTTCTTTCTAATTTTCTAATAAAATACAATATATGTTATACATGTCCAATCAAATGGAGTAAAGGGCAGAAGGAATATCATTTAAAATGTCACTTTAAAATTTAGTTGTAGGATTATTTCACCCTTAATCAAAGATCCCAGATTTGAATTTTAGATATGGAGAAATTTCTATTAAAAGCGTCATCCCACGAATAGACCCTATAATACGCAATTCGAATTTAGTCGGAATTCTAATGCAGACTCCAGACATCGAATGAAAAATTAAAAAAAAAATAAAAAATTGATAAGGGTTGTTGGATGAGAATTATCTATATTTAATTTGAAGCAAATGTAGTGTTAATGGACAAGTGCCTCAAGTTGCTCAAGTCATTCTCCCACATGCATGAAAGATGCCAGACTTTAGATATTTCCAAGATCCTTCCTAAAACATTTAAATATAAACTAGTAAGAAGTTCATAAGAGATAGACTAAAAAAAATAATAATAATAAAGACTAAAGAAGAAAAATTAAATATCCACTCTGGATAATTATGATTTTGCTTTCTCCCCTTGTGCAAATATGTTCTGCAGCATCGGGACAAGAATATCATACTCTTCACCTTTTTTTTAGTGCTATATTGGTCACTTTCCTACTTATATTGGTATCGGTAATCGTTTTTCGAATAGATTCCTTTTATATTTTTTTTATACATCGAAGAAAGATGAGTGTATATGATAAAATAGAGTGAAAAAATCCGCTCCAAATTCAATGAAGATCTCATCTAAAAATTAAAATTTTTAGAGAATGTACATTTATTTACTTTTGTAAATTTGCAGTAGATTTTTTATCATTTTTATCTTAAGCAGCGGTGGAGCCACCTTATGGTTAGGAGATCCTTCAAACTCCCTTTAACGAAAAATTTTATTATTTATATATGATTAAAATAAATTTTTATGTATACGTAGTAGATGTTACACATTAATTTTTCATATTAGAAATAAACGAGGAAATTGACATCAAATAGCTGGTTTTCTTTCCATGGCTAAGTTATTAGAACAGAAGAGGGAAGGAAATGCCAAATGTCTAGCTCTGTCGTGATGTCCATTGGCCTTTTATTGGAGGGAAGATGACTGCGGTTGACCAAGAACTACCGCTCCTCAATTCAATTTCTCATCAATGTCGTTTATAACGACTAATATGATCAGTGAAGATTCATATAGCCGACCTCAACTTGTTTGAGATTGAAACATAGTAGCTGTCGTCACCGAGCACATACTCTCTCGCGCAAGAAATTCTCATTGCAACATGATATTTTATCATCCCTCTTGATCTGCTATTTATGTATATCAAAATCCAAAACAGCAGGCAACAACTTCTAGGTTCTTCATTCTAGTTACCAAGATGATCCTGTATCTCCCTTCAAAATCAATGTTTACGCATTCCACCACCACATTTATTGGGAAAACTTGGACAATTATCCACTCATGAGTTATCTTTTTGGGGTTGAGTTACACGCAAGTGTCATATCTTTACAAAATCTAAGTGTCAGATCTATCCCCATTAGGGCTTCCGATCCTCGCTCTAATTGGGCCTGGTGTGAAGGGGTGTTAGAGTGGTAAAAGTTTCACATTGATTGGAGAATGAATTGATGGTCTGTTTATATAGATTTGGACAATCCTCTTCTCATTAGCTAACTTTTAGGACTGAGTTGGACTCAGATGTCATATCTTTACACAATCTAGAAAAAAATTGAACATTTTCATGAGTTTTCATTCATCGTGACCAAATCACAAGAATCTTTAATACAGTCTTATCCTGCATTTCTGCAGGATACTATTTCTACCTATAGACCCTCTAATCACATAGCAACAAATGTGCCAAGGTTTCCCCTTATTTCCAATTATATTACTTATAGTTTGGGGTGGGGTGGGGGGTGGGGGGGGCAATGCATGTCAAAGCTGAAGGACTTGTAAACAGAGCGGCAAATACCCATCTCTCCATCAATAAAATTTCAAATTTCAGGCATATAAATCTGTTTGGGTATCTTACTTTGTCACAAACTTCAGTAATTTATAGAAAGGTAAAATGCAGTATCAATCATAGATGCTTTAATTTCAAGTGGTTGGTTAAAACTTCTGAATAAAATCATAAATGTGGGCATTTATTTCATCAGGCTTTTCTTGGTTGATGAAGTGAGCTGCTCCCTCCATTACAACAACCTCCTCTAAATTTGGAACTTCTTTCTTGAAACCACCATTGTGAATATACTCCTTCATTCCAGGAACATGATATGTCAGGTCTAGATCGCCCACCACAAACTTAGTTGGAACTTGAATTTTGCATCCACTAAATGGGGCTGTGAGCTCCCAATTTCTGCATTTATCGCATCAGATTTGAAATCAGATTGATTTAAAGTTGAAATTATGAAATTCGTAAATTATATTTTTTATTTTATAAATATGAAAACACCGTAATTTGCGAAGACTATCAAAAAATTTCCAACTCTTACATATTCTTACCAAAAAAAATAAATTATAGTTCATAAATAAGATGTTGTAATATCATAAGGGTGCAGGTCTTAATAAAAGACATATCTATGTTTTTCTTTGGTAAATAAATACTTGTGATTATATGTTATTACAAATTTTCAAATACACATAATATGACAAGATTCATTGGTTTAAAAAATTAACAAAAGTTGTAAGTAGTTATTATTTAATGTCATCCTTCCACATGGTACATACAATTTATGCACGTTCAACATGAGTTTACTGTAAAATTTATAATAATGAGTCTTTTTTCCCAAAATATAAACTTAAGGATCAAGTTCTACATTTAAGAAAAATTTGAAATTTAAAATCCTACTTTTTAGAGAATTTGAGATTTCAAATCATGATTTGAAATTGAAGTTGAAGTTTTGTTCTTATTTCATAAACACACACTGATTTAAAGAAATCTTAATAGATTGGTTGATTGGTAATTTGATCACTTTGTTGATGAGGGTTCGATATCCACCCTATAATCCCCTTCCCCCTTCTTTCCCTACCCTCAGTTGAAGAAAAAAAAACATTGATTTCAAATCAAAACTTTAAATTTGAGTCTCAAATTCTACGATCAAACGCCTACTAATTCGATATACTGCTGATAGAATAATTTCGTAACAGCTAAAATGAATTTAAAGAAATTCAGTACACACAACCAGCAGAGTAAGTAATATGACCAATTCCCTACTACAAGACTAAAAGACATTTTAGTACATTTTAAATATTCTTAATTTCAAATCATGATTTGAAATTGAAGTTGAGGTTTTGTTCTTATTTCATAAACGCACACTGATTTAAAGAAATTTTAATAGCTCAGTTGATTGACTATTTGAACTTTTACTTTGTTGGTGAGAGTTTGATTTCCACCTTATAATCCCGTCCCTTTTCTTCCCCTACCCTCAATTGAAGGGAGAAAAATATTGATTTCAAATCAAAACATTAAATTTGAGTCTCAAATACTATGATCAAACGCCTACTAATTCGATATATTGCTAGTGGAATAATTTTGTAACAGCTAAAATAAAGAAATTCAGTAAACACAACCAGCAGAGTAAGCACTATGACCAATCCGTACCACAAGACATTTTGCTACATTTTACATAATGTTAGTTTAAAACAATAGCATTCAAAAGTTTTCTTGATTTTCTTAAACTCCGTGTCAAATCAAAATCAGACAAATAAAAACGAAGAGAGGGAGGGAGTATACATACTTGTCCAGATTTCTGTAGTAGTTCAATCCTCCAGTGAAGCCTGTTTTGTTTAATTTCTGAGCATAATAATTCACATCTTCCTGTGTTAGCCATGAGGGTAATGTTGCTGGTGAATGTGCAAAGGCTTGATGAAAGCCTATCTCTTTGGGAATGCAAGGTGGGCGTGTATCACGTGAAGAAAGAAATCCTATTATGAGTTTTGCAGTATCAATTGAAGCAAACTCCTCTTCCACTTCCCCTGGTTTCTAAATCGTGAGTATAAATAGCACAGCATTATTGGTAAATTCAAGCAAGATTCCACATTAGTGTTCTGTCATGGAGTATTTTCACATTAACATATTACGCTAGCGTATCACCGTAGATTTTTTATTAGATTTTGAAATTTTATTTTTGAATATTGTTTGATCATGAAATTTGATCAGATTTTGAAATATCGTTAGATTATTAGAACAAGTTTTTGAGAGGAATTTCACTTCCACTCATAAAACTTTAAAAAAAATCAAGTAAAATACAAGTTCTAACATAACCTCAAATTTTCAACTTCAGAATCTATAGCCAAACGAGAGCTACATTAGTGACCCCTTAATATTACTGTAGGTAGTTAAAGTTCGGCAGAGGAAGGGGAAAATGTTATCCCCTCTCTTAATTTATATGGCACATGATGTTATTGTAGGTAGTTTATGTTTTGCACAAAAAGAGGGGAAAATTACAACATCATCTCAATTTAGGTGAGATTATTTGATTTAAGGAGAAATATTACCTTTATATGGCACCATTTGACTTTACACAAAATTTAATAACAAAATAAAGATTATTTGTGTGGTTATAATTTATTTTATTAAGAATAAAAGGGGAATTCTAAGTTAAGTTATTTCTATAAAAAAAATTGGGGGTAGGGAAAGGGAAAAATGGAAGAGGGGATTAAAAGATAGGGAATAACTCTCTTCAACAATTTTACTAGACAATCAAGTCCTTATCAATAAGATAAAAATATTTTTTTTAAAATGCCACATAATTTAGGACGAACGGAATAAATCTTCTCAACGATTTTACTAGCCAAGTGAGTAAACAAATTTTGATTTCGTTTCTCTACTGAAGGAAGAGCAGTCAAATGAATGATAATAGCAATATGTGGAATGTTGTATAATATTTCACTAAAAAGAGCAAGCACCAGCCATAAACTTGTAACTTGTAACTTAATCTACTACTGCTCAATCCGAAACTACTTAGGCTCAATCAATTAACTATGACTCAATCCGAAACTAGTTATGCTCAATCAATCAACTATGACTCAATCCGAAACTAATACTGGTAAAAATCTACTTTATTCCAACTTGAGACCAGTTATCAAAAATCTCAAATGGGCAGAATCTACTGTATTTTTATCCACAGACCCAAAAAATAGAATGGAAAGAGAACTATTCCGGAATTCCAAAAAAATAAATAAATATTAGATCTAACTCAATCCAAGAGTTAAAAGAACTATGCAAATGGTTTTGAACATTTTTTCCGATTCAATTAAAAAGCAAAACAAGTACTAAAGAAAAAGAAATATACCTGAAATCTACACATATAATAGTCATCACCAAGCAACTCCCTCAAGCTATCCACTGGTTTTCTTAAAGGATTTCTTGGACGAAACTCACAACTCAGATTAACCAAAGCCTTAATTCGATCAGGACGAAACAAACAGAAATACCAAGCAACTAGAGCACCCCAATCATGTCCTACTAAGAAAACTTTGTCTAGATCCAAAACATCTAACAGAGCAACCAAGTCACCAACAATATGAAAAGCAGTATAACTACTGATTTCCGATGGAATTTCAGTGTCTCCGTAACCACGAAGATCAGGAGCAATAGCTCTGTAACCTTTGTTAGAAAGGTACAACATTTGGTGACGCCATGAATACCATAACTCAGGGAAGCCATGTACAAATAGAACTGCTGGACCTTCACCAATTTCTGCTACATGCATTTTTATTCCATTAACGGATACATTTTTGTGCTCTATTTTCTCCATTTTCCTCTGTTTTTTTCACTCTTCCCCTGTTGCTGGTTACTTTACCCAATCTAATATAGGCTTTATGGAAGGAGTTTTATGTTTTTTTTTTTTATATTGTCAACTAGTTATTTCCTCGGTCTCGCTCTCAAAATAAGTATCGTTTGTTAAAGTCATGTCATATTAGTAATGCAATTTTACTATATGTATTTGTTAGGCAAGATTGTTTGGCACTTAACCAAACACAATTAAAATCTTGACTAGAAAAAGGGTTTTTCTCTCTCTACAATATCCTCTCTCTTCTCTCTATATTCAAACGCCGACAACAAACAGAGCTGCCGGAATGGCCCTATCGCCGCCGGCGGCACTCCGCAGACCACCGGATTTAGTCCAAGAGGAGGCTCTCTCACCCAGGAACAAGACCCAACTGGAATCAACACCTAAATCCATTCGTAGCTCTTCGGATATCGGCTTCAACGCGACCCCTGTAGAGATTTCGAAGGAGCAACTAGCTTGGGCACAAAAAATCATCTTCTGGTCACAAAATAGAAGCAATGGTGAAACTCAGGGTAAAGACGCGGAGTCTGATTCTACACAATCAGATTCACAACAAATCTCAAACGATTTCACACTCCCAATCGGAAAATCTGGGGATAACCAAGGTGACTCGGATAGTGAGAGTGTTTCCTCTGATAAAGAGTTCTCTAACTCAGATGAGAACTTCTTGAATTTGAAGAGATTCGACACAGGTACACAAAATGTGGAGGACTCGGCGACTGGTGCTGGAAATGCCTCACAGGAAAGGATCTCGAAACAGTCGAATATCGAGAGTGAAGAAACGACAAGGAGCAATATCCAAATCAATCCAGGTAAGAGTGTATCTATTCCGATTGAACATAAGTCGAAAGAGGTAAATAAGGAAAATAAGGGTGAAAATGAGTTTAATCCTATCGCTATAGAAACTGATACTCAGGACAAGCAAGGAAAAAATGATGCAGGTAATAACAGTACCAAGATTAATCATAACAATTCAACATCTAACAAGACTCAACTCCCTCATGATCTTACCAAGCTAACATCCAACTTTGTTAAACACAACCCTCAGTATAAACCAAATATCCAGAATTCAAATGACAAACCTCCCACAAAACCAAAACAGCTACCGCAGTTGCAGGGCTCCAAAATAGAGTCTGTCCCAGAACCAAGTCCATTTATAGTTATACAAACTTATGCGACTAGACTAAGAGTTAACCAAAATAGAACTGAAGCGCCTATTAATATTTCACCTCCTGTCTACACCACAAGACAGGGCCTACCAGCTATAATCTATAAAAAGGAAGACTTTTTTGTGAAACTTGCGTCTAGATGTAAGTATACTTTAATAGGAAAATTCACCAATACAATGCCCAAGATAGAGCTTATCAGAAGAAGCTTTATTCAGCAGACTCAACTCACCGGAGGTGTCAAAATTGCTCATTTCAATGCAAGACACATTTACATTGATCTTGATAATGAGGAAGATCATATTTCAGTCTGGAATAAACAGAAAATGTATATTGATGGGCAACTTATGCGACTACAATTGTGGACTCCAACCTTTAGGCCAGAGGAGGAAACTCCTATCGTACCAGTTTGGGTCATACTACCAGAACTACCGTGGCATTGTTACAATAAAGAGTTTATAACCACCCTTTTAGACCCGATTGGTAAAACCCTGTACCTGGATGCAGCATCTCTTAAAAAAACTAGAGGCAGTGTTGCAAAAGTAAGGATACAAATGGATATCACCAAAGAAAGGCCTCAACATGTATGGTTAGGAATTGATGAAGAGGATCACAATAAAGGCAGATGGCAAGCTATACAATATGAAGGTTTACCTGAATACTGTTCTTACTGTAAGCATCAAGGACATACTATGACAAGATGTAATGTCAAGAAGAGAGATGAAGAAAGGAAAGACGCTGAAGAAGCAAGGAATAATAAAACCAGGAAAGAAGATGACAACCAGGTATGTCCCTTAACCACTGTACAAATGCCTGAGAATAATATATCTTTAACTAATGCAGGTACAAAAGAAAATCAAGCTGGGAGACAGAGACAACACCAAAATAGGAACAAAAACAAGGAGGAACAACAAGAATGGCAAATTCAGAAAAAACCAAGACAGAAGGAACAACAAAAGAATGTTCAATCAAAGCAGAATCTAGCAAAGCAAACAGGTATTGACTTATCTCTCCCATCCCCCCAAATCCCCATTAATGGCTTAGATGCTGATGCAAATGACACAATGGATGACGACTGCAACAACAAAAAAAGGAAGGATTCAGGTATTGACTTATCTCTCCCACACCCCCAAGTCCCCATTAATGATTTAGATGCTAACACAAATGACACACTGGATGATGACTGCAACACGACAAAAAGGAAGGATTCAGGTATTGACTTATCTCTCCCACACCCCCAAGTCCCGATGATTGGTTTAAATGCTGACACAAATGATACACTTGAGGATGACTGCAATATTACAAAAATGAAGGAGCCAGGTATTGACTTATCTCTCCCACAGCCTCATGGCTCCCCCAATAATTTTAATGTTGTGAATGATGTAGCTGTTGTAGTTTATGGAGGTGAGGATGGGGGAATACAGGAGGAACCCACTAACTTGCAGGAAGGGGTTACCAGAGGGAGGGAAAGTACTTTGGTTGACCATAGGAAAGACATTAGAGCTCCTGCTACCACAGAGGTAACTACTACAACTGTAACCAGAAAAGAGAGGTACAATGAATACTCACAACAAGAAGAGGACTGCTACACAATGGATAAGGAACCTCCGGATCCGAAAAGGCAAAATGAGAGTCCTCAGGCGTTTAACAACAAGTCTACAATAGCACTTAGTAAGAAGAAAAGGGATGCGTTGAAGAAGAAAATTATTAAAGAAATGCAATCAGGACAACAGAGCTTACATGATGTACTGGTGGTGGAACATGCAGGCATCCATGTGACAGCTTTGCAAATTCAGAAACCGAATACTGGAAAATGTGCCCTTAACAAGGAAATTACTCCACAAGAACTAACAGATGAATATAGAGTCACATATTCTGAGGATGAGGAAGATCCTGACCAATATGATGAGGTTCAAAAAGAAGAGGAGGAAAGGAGGGCTCTTTCTACCAAGGGTCAGCAAGAAAATAGGAAAAAGAAGCAACAAGATAACACAACAAGTTCTGATAATGCTATTTGTAAAAGTGGCATCAAAACAAGGTCCAAATCAAATAAGTCTCAATGATTAATACCCTATGTTGATATGCAAGGAGTATTGATACTCAGGGTTCACTAGATAGACTTCAAAAACTCAAAGACTATCACAAAATATCTATGATGGCAATTCTGGAACCATTCTCAAACCAATCACACCTCAATTCCCATAAAATTCAGCTTAATATGGACAGTGCTATTCATAATTCCAACAACAAAATTTGGCTCTTCTGGAATAAAGATGTAGCATGCTCCATTATAGATCAGGATGAGCAGCAGATTACCTGTGAGATCAAACATGTTACATGGCATATTACCTATCTCACAACCTTTGTTTATGCTAAATGTAAAGATCATTTGAGAAGAGATCTTTGGGATAAACTACTGCTATATTCCAGTGTAGACAAACCATGGTGTACAATAGGGGATTTTAATGTAATCACTGGCATTGAAGAGAAGCTGGGGGGCATACCCTACAACATGAACAAAAGTTTTGAATTCATAAGTACTATTGAAGCTTGTGGACTCATAGACTTGGGTTTTCATGGTGCAAAGTATACATGGTGTAACAACAGAGATAATGATGCCAGGATTTGGAAGAGACTAGATAGAGCTATGGTAAATGATAAGTGGTTAGACATGATGCCCATGACTACTATTACTCATTTAGCTTCCACTGGATCAGACCATTGCCCTTTATTTATGGAGTGTACAGAGAGACAGAACAATGCCCCTAAGTATTTTAAGTTTCTACACTGCTGGGTTGATAATGATAGCTTCCTTGATGTAGTGAAAACGTGCTGGGGAAAACCTGTCGCAGGAAATCCTATGAGAAGATTTCAGGAAAAAATGAAAAGAGTGCGAAGCACTCTGAGTAAGTGGTCAAGACAAGAATATGGTGATATTTTCTCTTCCATCACTGATTTTGAGACAAAAGTTAGAGAGGCTGAGGATGCAATAATCAGTGATAATTCCGAAGAAAATAGAACCAAGTTGAACTTGATCAATGCCAAATACATCAGGTATCTAAAGATAGAGCAATCCATCCTCAAACAAAAAACTCAACTCCAATGGTTTAAGGAGGGGGATGCCAACTCCAATTACTTCCATGCTATCATTAGAGGGAGAAGGAGAAGACTGTATATTCACAAAATTGAGGATGATCAGGGTAATAGTATTCAGGGAAATGAGGAAATTGCCAAGGCTGCATGTCATTACTTTGAAAAGATATTTACTACAGACAACAGGAAAATCAATGAAGATTTCCTTAAGTACATACCTAGAAAGGTCAGTGACAATCAAAACCACATGTTGCAAAGGGTACCTACTAAAGAGGAGTTACAGAAAGTGATTTTCTCTATGAATGGTACTTCTGCTGCAGGTCCTGATGGGATGAGTGGCAAGTTTTTCCAGGTATGCTGGGACATTATCAGTGAGGACCTTTTGGAGCTGATTATGTTTTTCTTTAATGGCCATGACATCCCAAAATACGTCTCCCATGCATGTCTGGTTCTACTCCCAAAAGTTGAACATCCTAATAGACTATCTGAATTCAGACCTATATCTCTCAGCAATTTTAGTAGCAAAATAATCTCCAAACTCCTTAGTAGCAGACTGGCTCCCATCCTTCCACATCTTATTTCGGATAATCAGTCTGGATTTGTCCAAGGAAGGAGCATATCTGAGAACATTATGCTGGCTCAAGAAATTATGCATAACATAAACAAACCCAAAATTGGAGATAATGTGGTTATTAAACTTGACATGGCCAAGGCTTATGATAGAGTCTCATGGTCCTTTATCTGTCTTGTCATGAGAAAGATGGGATTTGGGGAAACATTCATAGACATGGTATGGAGAATAATGTCTAACAATTGGTACTCTGTCATCATAAATGGCAGCAGGCATGGTTTTTTCCACTCAACAAGAGGTCTCAAACAGGGAGACCCACTCTCTCCTGCTCTCTTTGTTATTGGTGCAGAAGTACTGACCAGAATGTTAAACAACCTTCATCAGCACTATCTATACACTGGTTTTCAAATGGAGAAAAGGGGTCCTCAAATTAACCACTTGAGTTTTGCAGATGACATTATTATTTTCACCTCAACTTCCAAGTATTCCCTTCAACTCATCATGAAGACTCTTCAGATGTATGAAGGCGTTTCTGGGCAGCTTATTAATAAGGACAAAAGCCAAATCTTAATCCCTACCAATACCCCTGATGATATAATGGATAGAGTAGCGACCATCACTGGTTATAAATGCACTCATGGGCCTATGACATACTTGGGATGTCCATTGTACATAGGAAGACAAAGGGTCATATATTTCACTGGTATAGTTTCAAAAGTGATTGCTAAAATTCAAGGGTGGCAGACAAAGATGCTAAGCTATGGGGGGAGAGCCACTTTGATCAAATCAGTGCTTCAATCACTTCCTATACATCTGTTATCTGCCATAACCCCTACCAGAACCACTTTGAAACAAATAAAATGTCTTATTGCTGACTTCTTCTGGGGTTGGGATAAGGAGAAAAGGAAGTACCATTGGGCCTCTTGGGAAACCCTTAGTTTACCATATGAGGAGGGAGGTATTGGTGTAAAAAACTTGGAAGATATATGTCTGGCAATGCAATACAAACATTGGTGGGTGTTCAGAACTAAGAGATCTTTATGGGGGGATTTCTTGAGAGCTAAATACTGCCAAAGAGCTCACCCTGTCACAAAAAAGTGGCACACAGGTCAATCCCTCATGTGGAAGAACATGATGAAGAACAAAGGTGACATAGAACCTCACATTAAGTGGACCTTATGTTCAGGGAACTGCAGTTTCTGGTGGGATGATTGGCTGGGTATTGGCCCTCTAGCCAATCACTATGAATATATTCCAAGATTCAACAACTCCACTGTCTCCATGTTCTTGACAAATGGAAAATGGAATGAAGAGAAAATCAGGCAACAGGCCCCTCAACACATGATACACACAATTCTCAATACTAAAATCATGTACCAACAAAACACATTAGATCAAGCTCAATGGAAGCTGCAATCACATGGAAATTTCACTTGTAAATCAGCTTGGGAAAATGTGAGAAAGAAAAAAAACAAGACATTGATAGATAGGATGACATGGCATACTAACATCCCGTTCAAGGCTTCATTCTTACTGTGGAGAACATTAAGACACAAACTGCCAACCAATGATAAACTGATTTCTTTTGGGAGAGAAACTGCAGAGTGCTCATGCTGCTACAGGCCTGGTTTGGACAACATAGAGCACATATTTGTCTCCGGAAGCTTTGCTAAACACATCTGGACATATTTCTCCAACTGGGGGGGAATCAGGCAGGACCACAACTCTATTAGAGACATCTTGATGAGATGGTGGACCTACAAACCAAACAATGATGTACATAAACTCATGTTGCAAGCCCTCCCTATATTTATTTGCTGGAATGTCTGGAAGAATAGGTGTGCAAGTAAATATGGAGGAAAGAAATCTAGTACTACTAGGGTGAAGTTCAATATAATCAAAGAAATATACATGCTTATTACCACAGTTTTTCCATATATCCAATGGCCACCAGCTTGGAAAGATCTAATTATTTGGATAGAAAACTGTAAGCATGACATAAAAGTAACCCAGGTTAAATGGCTCAAACCCCCCCCCCCCAACATAGTTAAACTTAACACTGATGGGAGTGCCATAGGCAACCCAGGAAAGATAGGAGCAGGAGGAATAGTAAGGGATCATAAGGGTAATTTGATATATGCTTTTGCCTCTCCTTTGGGAGTTGGAACAAATAATCAAGCGGAAGTGCAGGCAGCCAGTTTTGGCATTAATTGGTGCATTCATCATGGTTATAATAGAGTAATATTGGAAGTAGATTCGGAACTTGTGATCAAGTGGCTGAATCTGGACATCAAACCACCCTGGAACATTCAAAACTACGTTAATGAACTCCAACAACTGGTTCAACTGCTAGAATACTTCCAATGCAAACATGTTTTTCGGGAAGCAAATTTTCCAGCTGATACATTATCTAAGTACAGCCATACACTTGATAATACACAACACTTCTACAACCTTCAACAACTTCCACAAGAAACCAAGGGCCACATAAAGCTAGACAAGATAGGAATGGCAAGCTTCAGGAGAAGAAGATTAAAAAGGATAAAACAACCTTCTTGAACATGTTTATCTCTAATTTTACCAACTTGGCTATGATTGGTGTTGCTGCAATTTTCCTTGGACCTACTTGGTACGACATGTCTAAAAAGAGCAAAGATGAAAAGAATTTCCCCAACCCATGCGAGATAGAAGGTTCGTGTACTGGTTCTTGAATAGGACTAGTGTAGGCTACTTTCTTGTATTCTCATGGAAGGGGAGAGTCTCCCTCATTTATGCTTTCTTAGTTGATTTGTACCGAGAGGAGTCCTCTCACAGGTTTAATGCTTTCTAGTTATAGTTAGTCTCTTTTTGTATCGGGGATGAGTTAGCCGACCTTAAGAGGTTAGCCGACTTATGAACCACCATAGGATCAGAGGTAAGGTTTATGTCCCCCTCCTTGTATTTTATTTTGATTATTTATGGTAAGGCTTGGGGGTGCGGCTCAACCCCTGACTGTGCACGAGAGGTGGGAGCCTCGTGTAGGGTCTGTTCCCAAAAAAAAAAAAAAAAAAAAAAAAATTAAAATCTTGATAATAGCTATAATTGAGCAGATAAATTTACTTCTGATTTAAGCTAAATTTTTTAAAATTTTAATTTGTTCTTAAAGTTTATAATAATAAACCATCTCGTATTCTTAATTAACAATTGTTGATTGAGCAATTTTGGTTATGATTTTTTTTTAATGCCTCACATACAATCAATACTTTGAAATTGACTTATTTATAATTTTATACTGATTTAGCATTTTGTACAAGAAATTGGTTTGGCATTCTAAATTAATAACAATTAATTTAAGATTATTTTTGCCTATGCTATATAATTATAAATTGTTAATTGGTATGCCAAATCAAGCTACCTACATTTTGTAAGGAAAGAAAATCTATTACGATTTTTTTTAAAATAGATTTTTCAATTATTTTTAATTTTATAAAAAGTTTGGAAAAAATAAAAGTAGCACTTCAAAAATTTATTTCTTTTAGAACAAAGCAAGTCCACAGCCTCCCTTCGCTAGATGCCTAAATTCATTTATTTTATGCACATTTTTGGAATTGAACAATCACTCTAGCCGCCCTCTCTAGATACCTCGTTTGGTATAGAATGGAATAAATAAAATTATTTTATAAATATAGATATTTAATGAGATTAATTATTCCACGAGAGTATATATATATTTTGATGATATCAAGAAGAAAAAACAGTGCTTCAGCGAAACTGATTGATACCATCAGAGTATGGTATAAAGAAAAAAGCTGCTTGATATTATAGTATATTCAAAGAGGAGCAGTGATGCTAACGTTATGCGCGAAATTAAAAAGTAAATGGGATAAGAGGGTAAATAATTTGGATTATGAGTCTATTAAAGATAAATAATTTGAGTTGGGTCCAATTTAAATAAATAATTTCAGAATTAATCTATTTTATATAATTTTTTCATATTTTTAATCACAAATTTTAATTTGTTTTTATTTTAGACCATAAATTTTTTAAAAATTTGTTTCATTATGCTTAGCCGGCCACACCAAGGACAGGCTTCGGAATTTTGTTCTCCTTTTCACTAGACGCTAATGTGGATATTCTTTTGTGACCATTGGTTTCATCAAATGTTGTCTCTTTGAAAACTAATTTCGATATTTCAGTTTATATGAATCATTTTTTTTTATTAATTTAAAAAATGCTATTTAATTTTTATAATTATTTATAATTTAATTTTTAAATATCTGTTTTATTTTTAGTTTAATTATTTATAGTCATATTAATATTTATCACTTATTTTAATATTTTTTAAAAAAAAACTTTTTTCTTTAAATTTAGCGTCAAATTAAACTATTCCCTTTATTAATTACTTTCTCCATTCCAAAATAATTGAATTGTTGGAATATGGCACACATCTTAAGAAAAAAAATAAAAACATAAATTATTTATAATTTAATTTTAAAATATCTGTTTTATTTTTAGTTTAATTATTTATAGTCATATTTATATGTATCACTTATTTTAATATTTTTTAAAAAAAAACTTTTTTCTTTAAATTTAGCGTCAAATTAAACTATTCCCTTTATTAATTACTTTCTCCATTCCAAAATAATTGAATTGTTGAAATATGACACACATCTTAAGAAAAAAAATAAAAACATAAATTAGTCATTTTTTTTCATTTTTGCTCTTTTCAAACTCTATGCTAACTCTCAATACTCATTTAATTCATTTTTGAAACTCAACCTTAGATATTTAATTAATGATGGATAAAATTGAATATTTTTTTATCCAAAATGGAAAAAAATAAAAATTATCGTACCTTTTTTTGGTTATAATGGTCATTATTCTTGGGGAAAAGACTCATTATATGGTTATAATAGAGGAGTCTTAATACAAATTAAACTTTCAATTCAATTAAATTTCGGTCTCCATAAATTTTTGTCAATCAGCCATGAGTTTAAATATTTTCCAACTCAAATTATATGTCGCGGCTATATTGTCTTGGTGATTGAATTAATTTTGATTTAACTATATAGATTTATTTTGTGATTTGCTTTGTGTAGTTGTACATATATTTAATTGATTGTATGTTTTGATTTACGAATGGGAAGAAGGAACATAGATTCTCTTTTTGTGAATGTTTTTGTATCTATCTATTTTTTTACTATGTGCGAGAAAGAAAAGAAAATTTTCTCCTTTAATATGGTGAACATGATAATTGTTACTGTGTTTCATTTGCAGCATAGATTTTACGAAAAAGGCAAATACCATACCTAGGAGAAAAGTCAATACCGTATTCAAACAAGACCACATTGGGGTATTTCAGTTCGACATAACCATGAGCAAATTATGCAGCTCTCATCATTGATTGACTCTCCTGTTATTGTTTTTGGCGATTCCGATGGTGAAAGTATATATGTTCTGGCCTTAATTAATTTCTACATCATTTACGACAACAACAACAACAATTCAGTGAAATTTTACAACGTGTCTTATTCCTATCAAGGTAGAACGGCTATTTTCAAAAGACCCTCGGCTCAATAAAAGCATAGAAAGAGATCAGATAAGGCTAAGAAATTCGAAACGATTTGAAAAGCAAATAATAAAAGTTTTACGAATAAAATAGAGTAATCAAAATATAGAAGTACGGAAAATAATTTTTACATCATTTAATATTATTATATTTTCAGCTTTTGGGATATTTATTATAGCGCAATGTGCAACATGATTTGGGCTTAAATACTCACGTGGGACCATTGGAGCCATGGCTTCTTCTGCACCAATTCTCAACTTTGGCAATATCACTTCTCCACACACTTTTAATAATATTATCACCTATGACTTTAAGGTAAACTCTTCTCTTTTTTTTCTTCTATCCAAGTGACCCGAAGAAAGGCATCTCTTCCTCCCTTTCAAAACAAAGAAAAATGTACACATAAATATAATAAAAATATGTATTGATGGTGAATCCAGATGACGTTGTTATGTATAATACTTGAAATTAGAGTAATAATTTGTTGCACATATTCCATATATTATACGTCAAAAATATTGTAAATATGTGTATTTTGTTGTTTCTTGAGCAGGCTAAATATAAACATGTCCGAGCCCTTCAAAGGAGAAATACATTGCATGTCAAATAGCTATTGTGTGTGTATATATACATATACAATTCTTTATTTGTACTTTTTGTTCTCTTGAAATGTTAATTTCCGGTACATCATCCCAGCAACGGATACAAGAACTTAAATATCTCAATGATATTGTAAGATTGGTAGGTGCTTTTTCTATTTTTTTGCTTCAATCTTGGATGTGTTCTTATTATCATTTTTCTATAAAGATGCAAACGTCTTTTTATTTAGATAATAAAATACTTTAACCACCTCCTCCATAAACATTTATTTCTTTAAATAATACATAATCAATGCCTAAATCAGATTTGATAGGTTGTGATTCAAACAATTAAAATCGTCTAATTGATGCCCCAATATAATATTAAGGTGAAAAGACTCATATGCTGTTGGTATACGTAATTGAAGCTTTAATGCCCGAACTGAATGTTGACTTCTGGTAAAAAGATGTATTCTCTTCTCTTTCAAAATACTTATTAATTTAAGATTATTATAAAAGTGGATCCAAGTAAAATTTTCAGATCTAAAATCAGTGATCGGCCTGTAAATTCAAAAGAAAAAAAGTCAAATAAAAATTTTCAAGGAATATTTTTTTCTCATCTTCTTTTAGAAATTTGTATTCTATATTTAAACTTTTCATGTAAAATAATTTCACGAATAAAGGATTTAATAAAAATATGACTTACTAAAAAGATGTAAAAGTGAAGTTACCAAGAAAACACAATTTAAATAGAACATAAAGATTTCACATTGCAATACCAATAAATATTAAAATTATCCAATTTCAAGATGATTTATAACTAAACTACGTATGGAGTGCAGAAATGATGAAACATCAAAGATTAATGCCAAAAAAAAATTGCACTGCTTATATATTTATGGTAAAGTAGGGGTATCTTAATATTTCAGTTGGTTAACTATCTGAACTTTCAATTTATAAGCGAGAATTCGATTTCCAACATTGAAATCCTCTCCCCATTTCTCTTTCCCCTTCCCCTTCCCCTACCCCCATTTACCCTTCCCCTACCCCCAATTTTCTTTAAAAACATAATTAAAAAAATGGTAGAAGTGACTTTGGTACTTTTCTTTTTCAAAAAATAAAGTGTTCACGTGTTCGATCAAAATAAAGTGTTTAAATAAAATTTACAGGCAAGATTAATGGTTTGTCAATGTATTTCATCTAACATATATGTACTTTAATATAATAAATATCTATAATTGTAAATGTTATATAACTGATTCAACTATATCCATCATATTTATATATTCAAAAATATTGAATTCAATTATTGTATTAATATAATGATATTTATTTTATTATTTAAATAAATATTATATTTAGTGTAATGTTAATAATATTTTTAAAATGAATTATTTTTTAATCATTTTATATAAATTGACGTAATGCGCACGTGCAAAGCAAGTACCCTAAACTAGTAACTTACATAAATTCCATAGTAGAAAAAACAAATTACATTTTTATCCCTGATCTTTTTCAATTTATAAAAATTCCTTCAAATTTGTGTCATTCGGATACACAAGAGCCATCCGGATATATTAATTCCGATACATTAGAAAACTTAGTTGTTATGTTTAAAAAAGAAAATCAAAGATAAAATTAAATAGCAATTCCACAAATCAATCAAAACAAATTGATATCAATCCCTCTCAAAATTTTGGAAATTTCAAACAATTCAAATTTAAATTTTTCTTCTCCCCAATTTATCCCAAATTATAACAAATTTTCTTCTTCATCTATTTTTTTCCTTTGCCGTCATCAATTATCAATTTTTTAAAATTTGTTTTAGCTTATCATCTATAAATTTTTGATAATATGAGAATATACCTTTTCTTTTTTCATAGTATTGAATCCGATTGAGATCTTGATTTTTAATTTTTTCAAAGCTCAAAAATAACGAAATTGGCTATATTTTTTCAATTCTATATTGTTTTCCTCGATACCCATTTTTCAATTATGCGAAAATGGATAAGTCTTGGTTATGTATCTAGAAATAATATTTTGAATTAACTTAGAAACATAATTATATCTTATGATAACAAAATTTTATTCGTAATTTTTTTTGTGGCTTCGATAAGAGCTTTAGGTTGAGATCCATGGATGACGCGTTGAAAGTGAAAAATAACAAACAGGAGTTGATATAGAGCAAGAAGAAAGTGTAGAGGGATTTCATCATTTTTTTTTTCTTTTGCTTTCAGTAGATCGGATTGTTGATTTTTTTTATTTTTTGTTGTTCATCTTTTTGTGATACATATAGGTTCAGATTTTTAATGTATCTAATTTTTTTTCTTAAATTAATGTATAATGCCTTCGTTTCAACACTATGATACATTATATTTTTATCATGCACAATGTATCGTGTTCAAATATTAATTTTGATACATAATCTTAATTTATGGAAATACAAATTAGCATGTATCATGTTTATAGTTATTGATATGGGCTACATAATTATTAGAAATTTCGTTATCTTTTACTATGCAATACGTATACCCAAACTTATCCAACTAGAAGGTTATGTATCTGTAGACATTATCAAATATAATTGTTGATACATAAACACGAATATTTTTATAACAATATCAGTTTGTATCATATTCATAGCTATGTATATGACACAATACCGATAGAGCAAAAAATTAAAAAAAAATATGTTTTTTTGTTATTAATCTTTTTCTGATACATATGAGTTCTGGTTTATTTTCATATCTAAACTTGTGTGTTCATGCCTTTAATTATTTATCTGATACATAATTAGTAAAAATTGTATAATCTACCATGTATCAGTTGTTGTTATGTATCCGCAGTCTTTAATTTTTGTTCAGATTTATTCAATTTAAAAGGTAAGGTGTCTTTGCACGTTACTCAATAAATACACTTGATACGTAAACTCTAATGTTTTATAGCTAAAGAACAGTGTATCAATTTAATTGATATGTGTATATATATATATATATATATATATATATCAAAATTCAACAATATTAAAACTTTATTACATGTATCATATACATATCAATTCACAACTGTATTATATATCACACACACAAAAATGTTATTGGCAATAATTACATTTATAATGTATATTTTAAAAAATATAGTATTTCTCAAACAAAATAACACACATAGATAGTAATGTACCATGCACTATTTTTTTAGGCATGATACGTAAATTCAAATTTATAATAAATGTATTCAATACATAGTGACTGCCACACGAAAATGTATCTATCTCAAATCTAACATCTTATAGGCACAAATACTTATTTAATGTATCTAGCTAGTAGAAATATAATATTTATCAATTTAAACAAGATACATAAATAGTAATGTATTAGGAAAAAACTATCCATCTCGAAAACACAATTCAAATGTAATGTATCATAATGTTGAAACTAAGGCATTATACATTAATTTAAGAAACAAAAACAACTAGATACATTAAAAATCTGAATCTATATGTATCAGAAAAAAATGAACAACAATTTGATCTGCTGAAAGCAAAAAAAAATTAACTTTTCTACCCTTTTTTTAGGTGGGGGGGGGGGGGGGTCCACAGTCATTTAGAAGAGGAAGGTACATCCTTGTTCGGCTTCGCCTTCTCAACTTTCTAATTCGTCATTGATAATGAATTGTGCAATTGTTTGATCTATTTTCAGCCCAATCTTTGTTGTCAGAATCATAAACATGATCAATATTAAGTTTAACTGAGTACTCTCAATGGTAAGAGAAGAATCATCATCCATATGTATCAAAACTTTGAATATGCAAAATCAAAAAATAAAATACAGATGAATGAATTTTCAGATAGAGAGGATGAAAAACTACGCATTGAGGAAGTTGAAATCGATTTAAAATTTAAAATTGTAATAAATAAAGTAACTATTGATTGAGAGAGTAAAAATAGAAGAGATTGGAGGAATGAAAATAGGAAGAGAGAAATTAGGAAGTAATGTATTCGGATGAGTGAATTTTGGAGGAAAAAGAGGGATTTTAAAAATATTTTGGAATGGTAGGGAATAATAGAAAATCTATACTATATTAAAAGCACGAAGATACTTAAAATATTGATTGAACTTTTTGTCCTTCATTAAAAGACTCTGCTTTAGACAAAATCGTCTTTTCACCATCTTTTTTAATTATTATATTATTATTTTAACAATATTAAATATTGACTATAATAAAAATTAAATGAAGGAGATTTTCTTATTATGATTAAATTTCCAAAAAAAAAATTCCAACTAAAATAGATTTAAAAACAAAATAGTCAAAAACCTTCCAAAATAATACGCAGAAAAGATTTTTAAAAAGTGTTCACAAAATAGGCAAACAAAGGTCCCAAAAAGAAAAGCAAAACGGTCAATAAAAGACGTCCAAAAAAATAGGCAAAAGTTTAAAAGATTCTCCAATAAAAAAAGTTGTCATTACTATTTTCTCAAATAATTATTATTTAATTATTATTCTAATATTTAAAATTTTGAAATTAATTAAAGTCGCCTTCTCCAAAACAAATTTGTGTTCCATTTATAACACTATTTTCTTTTACTATAAAATTATCTGCTTTTACGTTGAGGAGTGTTTTTCTTTTGTTATCAAATTTGTGTTTTTCTTTTGTTATCAAATTTTAACTAATTAATTTTGTGCTCTTTCAATTCCTGTAGGTAATTTTAAGATACTTTTTTTTTACGAAGTATTATCATTATAACATGAGACAAATTATATTAGAAAATTTTTGAGCACTTTGAACTCTTTTTAAATTAGGAGTCCTTCAAATAAATAAATAAAATTAATTAGTAGAATTGTCCTTAATTGATTGAATGTTTGCCCTTCATTACAATACTCTACAATAGGCATTTTTTTCATATATATATATATATATATATATATATATATATATATATATATATATATATATATATATATATATATATATTTAAGAACAATGATCTAATTTTTTGACCTAATATTTAGGATTTTAACACCCTTTAGATATCGTGTATTAAAATTTTCCATATTTGAGTTATGTAATTTAGAATTTTCAAATGAGCTAATATTGTGTATTAATTTTTCCTTGTTTGAATTATGTAATATTACATATTTATATAATAATAATAATAATAATAATAATAATAAAAAATAATAATAATAATAAATAATAATAATAATAATTAATTCTTCCTAAATATTTTAGGTAAAATTTAACCACCTTTTATTATTTTTAGGTTTACAAGGCTTTATATATAGAGATAAAAATATCATAAACAAGAGAAATCCTTAATGTATGCTTCTCAAAATTCTCTACTATTTTTCTTTCTCAACTCTTCATGTGTATTTTTCATGAATGTCTTTGTAGTCATTACATTGTAGTGGACACTGACAACTTGCTTATAAATTACAACATCTATTTCTTTTACTTCTTACTCAATGTTTTATATTACAATGCTATTTGTTATGAGTAATGGTTAATCGTGCATGTACCTTGATATTTGTAGACGATATAGTATTAATTGATGAGATACATGGATGAGTTAACAATAGACGAAACATTTATCGACTCCATCTAGAGTTTATTGTTATTAACAAAAAAAAATTGTATTCGATGATATTACAATATTTACTAGACTTTGGTGACCAAAAAAAAATTTCGCTTCTAATTGCTTTAAAATTTTTGGTTTAAGTATTTATTTGTATGAGTGTGTTGACAGTCCAAGCTAATTGTGTGTATTGGTTTCTTTTTCATTTATTAATGTTCTTTTTAGTTTTCAAGAAAGTTTGTATATATGAATCTATTTTATCATCCATCATAATATATTGTTCTTTATTTGTTAGTTTTCTACCGCTATGTCTAAACTTCCTTCTTTTACTAAGTTTTAAATTTTTGGATATTCTAATTTGTCACAAAACTAATTGCTGTGGGAGAGAATGAAGAAACTTTTAAAGAATTGATTTTTTAAGAAACATTCATATTATTATTTTTGTAACATGCATAATAATAAGAACTATTCTGCTTTGATATTAGAAAATTAAAAATTGGTATTGTGTTTCAATGAGATAGAGCTTAATTTCGTTTTATCACACAAAGTATTTATTTAAAAATTTTGCTTTTTGATTTTTGATATCAATTGCGAAAATTTGTTTACTATTATTTAATTTTGCTTCTTAATTGTTAGTCTGATGGTGAATTATTACGTTACTCTTTAAGTACACATTTTATCTTTAAAACTTTTACGTTGTTATTTAAAAATTTAGTACTTAATAAATAATGTGCATATAATAATTTTTTTCCCTATACATTTATTATTAATTCTTGTGATACACACGCTCAAAGTACATACATTTATCTATACTATATTAAAATCATGAAGGCCGTTAGAAATGTTGACTGAATTTTTTATCTTCATTGAAAGACTCTACAATAATATTTAACATTAATGAGTCCTACATATACGGTAAGAGAAAATATATTTTAAAAATTAAGAATTCCTAAAATATTTGGTAAGCCTAAAATATATGATAAGAATTATATATTAGGATAATTAATAATTAAGTATAATCCTAAAATATATGAGAAATTACAATCGATTAATTCTTGCAATATAACTCCAAACTACTCTATCACCCCCCCAAAAGCTAATATTGTAGGTTTGTGTTGAATGTACTTGCGGCATATTTCTAATTTTTTTTTTATCATATTACATATTTTTTGTTTGATTTTAAATGCTCCTAATTTCATATCATCTAATGTTGTAAATCTATTTTTTTAGAGATTCAGGCAGCAACGAAGACCTTTTGTATCCATATAAGGATCCATTAGTTGGGTGGGGGAAGAACGACCTAGAATCAGATGGGGGAGTTTGACAACGGTTAGTGCCCTTGAGATGGGAGGAGGGTCGGGGAAGAACGACCTAGAATCAGATGGGGGAGTTTGACAACGGTTAGTGCCCTTGAGATGGGAGAGAAATTGAAGGATATGGGGGCCTGGGATAGTAGTGGGGATGCGAACGATATGTGGGATAGGACAGCTAGTTTTATTAGGGTTGTAGCAAAGGAAGTGCTAGGAGTCTCGACAGGTAGTCGTAGTCGGCATCGAGGGGACTGGTGGTGGAATGGAGAAGTGCAAGGGAAAGTGGAAGCAAAGAAGGTGGCGTATGTTAAGTTGATGGAGAGCAAGGATGAGGTGGAGAAGTGGACGAATGGAGAACTGTATAAGATAGCGAGGAAGGAGGCGAAGTTGGCGGTTGCAACGGCGAAAATGGCAGCTTTTGAACGTCTTTATGCTGAACTGGAAGAGAAAGGTGGGGAAAGAAAATTATTCAGGCTAGCCAGGGCCCGGGAGAGAAGGGCACGCGATGTGGATCAAGTGAAGTGCATTAAAGACGAAGACGGAAAAGTATTGGTAGAGGAGACCCTTATCAAACAAAGATGGCAGTCATACTTCCATAAACTTTTGAATGACAAAGGGGACAGAGAAATTGTGTTGGGAAATTTGGAACATACAGGAAGGAGTCACGATTTGGGGGGTTGTAGGAGTATTACGGTCGATGAGGTTAAGGATGCTGTTCGTAGGATGCGCTGGGGAAGAGCGACCGGACCTGACGAGATCCCTAGAGAATTTTGGAAGAGTGCGGGCTCGGTAGGTTTGGAATGGCTGACTAGGTTATTTAATGTCATCTTTACGACGACAACGATGCCCGTAGAATGGAGATCGAGCATCATGATCCTGCTTTACAAAAATAAAGGGGATAGCCAGAGCTGTGACAACTATAGAGGTATTAAGCTTCTAAGCCATACTATGAAAGTGTGGGAAAGAGTGGTAGAGATGAGGGTGAGGAGAGGCGTGTCTATTTCAGAGAACCAGTTCGGATTTCTGCCGGGACGCTCAACTACAGAAGCCATCCACCTTATGAGGAGACTAATGGAGCAATATAGGGAGAGGAAGAGAGACTTGCTTATGGTGTTCATCGACTTGGAAAAGGCTTACGATAAAGTCCCACGAGAGATACTATGGAGATGTTTGGAGGCTAAAGGTGTACCTGTAGCGTACATAAGGGTGATCAAGGACATGTACGAGGGTGCCAAAACCAGGGTAAGGACAGTAGGAGGGGACTCAGAACACTTCCCAGTTATGATGGGGTTGCATCAAGGATCAGCTCTTAGCCCATTCCTATTTGCCTTGGTGATGGATGGATTGACGCGACAAATTCAAGGTGAGGTGCCATGGTGTATGCTTTTTGCGGACGACATAGCCCTCATCGATGAGACTCGTAGCGGAGTTAACGCTAAACTGGAAGATTGGAGACGCACCTTGGAGTCTAAGGGGTTTAAGCTGAGTAGAACCAAGACAGAGTACCTAGAGTGCAAGTTCAGTGAGACACCTCAAGAGGTTGGCGCGGAAGTTAGGCTCGGGGACCAAGCCATCCAAAAGAGAAGTAGTTTTAAGTACCTTGGTTCTATCATGCAAGACAGCGGAGAGATCGACGAGGATGTCACACACCGTATTGGGGCAGGATGGATGAAATGGAGGCTTGCCTCCGGTGTGTTATGTGACAAGAAGGTGCCACCACAACTTAAGGGCAAGTTCTACAAAGTGGTCGTTAGACCAGCTATGTTATATGGGGCAGAGTGTTGGCCAGTTAAGGTCTCCCACGTGCAAAAGATGAAGGTTGCCGAGATGAGAATGTTGAGATGGATGTGTGGGCATACCAGGAGTGACAGGATTAGAAATGAGGCTATTCGAGAAAAGGTAGGAGTGGCCTCGGTGGAAGACAAGATGCGGGAAACGCGACTGAGATGGTTTGGACATGTGAATAGGAGAGTCCCAGAGGCACCAGTGCGGAGGTGTGAGAGGCTGGCCATGGATGGTTTCAGAAGAGGTAGGGGTAGGCCGAAGAAATATTGGGGAGAGGTGATCAGACAGGACATGGCGCATTTACGACTTACCGAGGACATGACCCTAGATAGGAGGGTGTGGAGGACACACATTAGGGTAGAAGGCTAGTTCATAGTGGTTTTATTCTCCCTTATTCGTAGGCGTATTAACGCACTATGATTTCTGGTACTCTGCTGTATGTTATTTATGGTATTTATGTTATTATCCAATAATAATATCTACTGTTTTTTGTGCTTTGATTATACTATTGTTTGGATCATTTTCGTTATCTACTTATTTACTTTAATATTCTTGTCTAACCTTGTTCTATACTTTTATTGAGCCGAGGGTCTTTCGGAAACAGCCGTCCTACATTGGTAGGAGTCAGGTCTGCGTACACTCTACCCTCCCCAGACCCCACGATGTGGGATTTCACTGGGTTGTTGTTGTTGTTGTATAAGGATCCATTAGTTGGATAAAAAAAAGAACAATTACTCGATGCCTCAGTATAGTTTTTGATTAGTCAAATATATTCTTATTGATTTATTTTATATTCTTCCAACCTCATTTTTACATTCCACTTGAATATTTTGGTGCCAAGTTTTATACCTCACAAAATGAGGTATTTAGTTTAATGAACTTTTTTTTTTTTGAAATATATTTGGTTAAATTTTAAATTGTTTATAATTTAAAGGACTAATAAAACATTTTCAATTAAACAAACTTCAACGCATAAGTCATATGATCTTATTACTTGAGTAAGATTTCTTTCTTTATTGTTAAGTTGTATTAACATTTGCAATTGTTAACTTTCGAATGATTTCATGTTATTTCGATTTCAATATTTTTTAAGTTTACGTTACTTTCGTTCATGGGCCTCGAGCTTTGTGATTCCAGAATATTGATTAACATGAATTCGTATGGACTTTCAATATCAATTTGGCTTTCTATTCGTAAAACAATAAGAACACAATTTGATTCTTTCTCAAAGAACAGTAACTTCATAATTCCAAAGGGTTAAAAATTCTGAGCTTTTGCACTAAATTTTCACAAAATTACTATGTCTATTATCGGTCCATCTAAAACACAATAAGTAATAATTGACGTGATACACACGTGCAAAACACGTCCATTAAATTAGTATGATAAATAAGGATGTATAGATATGTAATTTTTCCTAAATATAATATGCAAATAGAATAGAGGTAAAAAGGATCTGATAGGTGCTCAAATAAAATGTGTAGCGATTTCTATTCTTCTTTTCACTCAGATTGTTTTAATTTCTTCATTTTTTCCTTGTCTATAAATTCATTACTACCAATTCATTAGGTTTCAACCCTCTCAAACCACATTCACGACAGCGGCTAATCGGAGATCAACCCTGGCTAGAACGATTGGGATTATATCTTGTCAGTCTCATCGATTTCTAGATTATTCTTCTTCACTTGGATTGTTCAATCTCTTATTCATGATGTGCTTTGAAATGTTTGAATACCCTAATGAACTGATAGCGATAAATTTCCAGCGAAGAAGAAGAATCCAGAAAAAATAGCCTGTCAAAAGCAAGGAAAGCTCCTTCTATTTGCATTTTGTATTTATGTACTCAACTCTTTTTCCCTCTCTATTTAATTCTCTTAAAATACCTAATAGACAAAAAGATGAGAAACTATGAATTGATATTTCTTCTGATAATAAAGGACTAACAAATTGGGGCATGTAATTTGATTTATTTTTTTTATATAAAAAATTATTTGGTGTTCAATGATTATTTTGCAGCCCAATTAATAAGAATTCACTCCAATTTATTTCATGTTAGGTAGTGACAAGTAGTCTTATCTCATCGATTGATGAAATGAGTGCAATATAGTTACTTTTGATTAGTGAAAAAGGTATGTATTCTTTTTTTAATATTATCGTTACACAATCTACTAATAGCTTCGAGTAATAAACTGGTGTCCTCTGCCAGTACAAAAATCTGTAATTGACTCTTATTTCAGTCATAACATATAAGGAACAAGTATGGAACAAAATGAAAAGGATTTAATTATCCAGCATAGGCTTGTTTGCAGATGTTGAAGATACCACTCCCTCTTAATAGAACTAAATTTCGCAAAACAGATAAGAAACACATGCAAAAATCAGCAATATGTTGCTGGGGGTGTAAGAGAAACAGGGATGAAATAAGAAAAATCCAACAAGAAACAATTATATTATGGTAAAGTAGGGTTGGGATATCCTTCTAAAAGAAATTCTATCATTGTGCATTCAAACATCTGGCACTTCCTCAAACCTTGTAGCCTCTGCTGTTTCTTTTTCCTCTTGCTCGCTCAAATTTCCTTCCCTTTGCGCGAACATAAGGCTTTGTATGGCTGTGCGGGACACCAGGAGCTTTACCAAAGTGCTTAACAGCTTCCCTTGAGTTCTTTGGACCCCTAAGCAATACCTGAAAGAACGCAGCCAACAATATCAAGAAAGCAACATAGCAGTCAAAGGGTTTTTAATGGCAATCGAAATTGCAGAATGAATGACTAGTGGTATGTTTTCCATTCAGACAACATCCCTGTTCTCAGAGATAAGTTTCACTACTCCATTTTCTCTACAATGAATGGAACATTTCCCATGCAAGTCCAGAAAACAGTGATCCGCACCACAATTCTACAGACACCTGAATTTTTATTATACTAAAGACCACTACCAACAGTTGCTCTAAAAATTGACTTGATTAATAAAAGAACACCATAAAAACACAAACTAATAGAGGACAAATTTCTGTACCGTGTTCTGCCCAAGAGGGGCTCTGAGAGCGAGCTGATCAAAGGTCATACATTCTCCTCCAGCCTTCTCAATCCTAGCTCTAGCTGTTTCAGTAAATCTCAATGCAGTAACCTTGAGTGAAGGGACTTCATAAGCCCGAATATCATCGGTAACAGTCCCGACAATAACAGCGACCTTGTCCTCCTATCATATAATAGACAAGTCAATTTAGATATACCATCTAGTATGTCAGTAACCTGCATTACTAATCTAACATTTAGATTCAGATACAAAACTTTGCATGGTTGAGTTATAGATTTTGCATTGCATAAATAATCCGGAGACATAACTTTGCTATATATGCAATCTATGCATCACTTTATACAATATAGAATTAGGAATAAGAAAAAGGGGGTTTTCAGTTTGAAGACAACTTATGCTAGGAGTAATAAAATAACATGTGATGCATCATTTCTAAGAAAAGTAGTTTGTTTACAAAGATACCCTCCACCTCCACCTTAATTAGTAGAAAAAGGGGTTGAGGGACCTCGGGAGTATTTGACATTTTCAATGTTTTATCCTGGGAAAGTAATCCCAGGTACTATTATTCCACCCACTAGAATGGATAACTTTCCCTGGTACGCATAAGTTATCCGAGGATTAGTAACCAAACAAGGGATAAGGCAGTACTAAATTATTAAAACAAGACTATATATGTTAGTCCGGCATACCAAACGACCCCTAAATGTATTAGTAATATAAGGATTAAGTTGTATTCTTGACTTTGATGTGTCAATTACTTACTCCTATAGTCCTATTCACTGCTATTTATTTTCAGCAATTCCATTATTACAATGCTACACAACCTGTCTTTAATACAAGGACCACTGATGCACAGCAAATATAGGAGGCAGGGCATGAGACAAAGAACGATTTAACAAACACAAGAACAACCACATTCAAATCCTTAAGAAAGAACATTTTAACAAGTACTCACTATAAATGTGTTTAATCCCAGATCACTAACAACTTGTTTGGATGGTTGTCACCTTATGTATTGTATGGTGTTGTTAGATTAAAAAAATGATAGTTTGATTGTTACTTAAATACTTAAAGTTTATTGTCTTGTAACACTAAATCCAATGTTAAGATAACATGTCCCATTTTGGGTAATGGTCATAATTTTTTTATAATTCATCTTTCAAATGACTGATACATGACATTACATACGACATAAAACATACACAATCTATACAAGCACTGTATTTATTGAAAGAACAAAGTATAATACAATATAACATAATAATTCAAAATTCCATACATTATGAAACTCTCCAAACAGTTTAAGGTGAAAAATAGCTAAAAAGGATGAATAGCAATACCTTTCCCTTCATGTAAGTAATCAAACTTGATAGAGACAATGGAGCTTTATTGATCTTGCTCATGAAAAGCCTCTTCAGTATCACAGCATTGAACTTACTATCAGTCCTCCGTGTAAGAAATCGGTACAACTGTTATTTACACAATTAACCATTCAATTCTCAGTATACTAACCAAAATGCACTAAATCTATAAGACATAACCTCTGAAAAGCGACAAAAAAAAATACCTTGACGAGAAGCTTGAGATAAATATCGTCGGATTTTGGTGCAGTGCGTTTAGTATTCTTCGACTTACCTCCGGCAACTAGATCGATACCCTGAAGAGAAAAAGAAAATAACAAAATCAAACAATTGCGTCCGTGAAGAAAGAAGGGTAGAAGCTACAGAAAGATTCTAGAAAAAAGCATTCACCATGGATGCTCCGCCTGCTGCTTCCGCTTCCCGCCGCCTCTGCTGCTGATAGGTTTTTTGTGCTTGACAAAGAGAAAAAGATGAAGAAGAAGCTTTTTAACCCTTTTGTATTAAACCCTAATCCATGAACGTTAATGGGCTTGGTTGGTGTCTGACAGCCCAATAGGCCCAAGGTACTATATGTGAGGGAAATATGCACAAATAGGATTTTTTTAGTGTGATTATTTAAATTTTGTTCAGTTAAAAAAAAAGTTTTACAAGAATAAATTCACAGCCAGCACTAGATTGCAAACTTATGATAATTTTATGATGGATAGAATTTTTCTTGTCAAAATTATCGTCTGAATTTCCATAAATTTTAACGGATCGACTGAATTTAATCACTCCCAATTTTATGAGATTTCACTGAATATGTTATTGTTACTGTTATTGTTATTGTTGTTAGGACTGCTTATCGGGCGGATAATTTTACTTAAAGGTTTGACCTATCGGATATCGATTTTTAAATATACTAATCCGCTAGCCAACCTATAAAATATCGGTTGGTTCGGTAGCGGATTATCAATTATCGGACGATTATTTGGCGGTGTATCAAATAACCTATAAGAAGTTTGTACACTATTTGACAACGAGAAAGAACTTAAGTTGACATTGAAAGGGTGGAACTGATTGAAGAGAAGATATATCATACAAGCAAAAGTCAAGGATACATTGACTTCAACTTGGTGACTTGTATTTTTACAGAATTGCACACAAACAGAGTAAATAACTCATGTCAATTGGCTAAAGACTGAAAAAGAAGTGTAAGTATATGGTAATTCTTAACGGTTTAACGGTTTATCCGATAAGAAAATTTAATAATCCACCCCACAACAATAAATTGTTAATTATAAAATTTTAATTCATTCCTCAACCGTTTATTCGATAATCCAATACTAATAAGACAATAAGCCAATTTTGCGATTGGCTTATCAGTTATGATTCGATTTTGAACACCTGTAGTTGTTGTTGATTAATTTTAAGCACAAACTCTTAAAAAAAAAAAAAAAAAGAACAAAACTCTCGCTTATGTATCTTGATAGATTATTAGAGCATGTGGCCTAACGAATCGCTAGTATTTCGGACCACAAGCCCTTAAAAGTCATTAGAATTGGCCATAAAATATTTGATGGGTCACCACAACTTGTTGAGAGGATTTACCAACGAGTTCACTTAAATATTGGTCAATTTTTCACTCTAAATTTGATATACAAATTTCTGAATCAATCGCGATATTTTAATATTTAGTCTTTAAAAATTTATAGATTCATTTTGTCTTCAACAAAAAAAAAATCACCTCAATAAAATCATAAAACGGTACTAATTGTTATAAAATAACAAAATTATAAGAAAACTAAACAAAAGACTAAAGAAGACATAACAATTGATAAAACCTTGGAAGCGGTTAAGACGCCTGAAAATGATAAAAAAAATTCAATAAATTATGTCTCATCAGAAAAAATATGGAACCGAAATAATGTAATTGTCGACAATAGTTTTGCTTATAATGTTGCTATTGAAATAATGTAACAAAATGGGGATCTTGAACCAAAATCTGTCGATGAATGTAGACAGAGGAATGATTGACCAAAATGGAAAGATGCAATTCAAGTTGAATTAGCTTCTCTTGAAAAACGCAAAGTTTTCGGACTGATAGTCCGAACACCTGAAGGTATAAAACCAATGGGATACAAATGGGTCTTTGTGCGAATACGAAATGAGAAAAATGAAGTCGTAAGCTATAAAGCACGACTTGTGTCACAAGAATTTTCGCAAAGACCTGTCATTGATTATAGAGAAACATATTCTCCTGTGGTGGGTGCAATCACTTTCAGCTATCTTATAAATCTGGCAGTTCATGAAAAAATTGACATGCATCTGATGGATGTCGTTACAGCATATTTATATGGCTCTCTGAATATGATGATATCGGGTTTTTGGTAACATCGTAAGTTTTAGGTGATGATATCGATCTTTCAAATTAGTCCATAATTCAAGGGGATCTTTCACAGTTAAAAATTCAGTTTTTAATCATTCATGAATATGATGACGGACAAAAATCATGGCATTTGTTTTATCTTGGCTTGATGCTTTATTTTCTTGTTTAATAATATCACCAAGACCTTTAGCGTCAAGGTGAATTTTAGTATCAAGGATCCATGATAAATAATTTTTTCCGGAAATGTCAAGTGCCACAAACTTGAGTTTTGATAAATTTAACATGATGACAACTGATATAGAAATTAATTTAGAAATAATAAAGACAACTAAAATAAAATTTCTCTAGTAGATATACCTGATATAGAAGTTAATTTGTCTGAAGAAAATTAGAGTTTCGTGATGATAACGTGTTATAAAATAATAAAATTATAAGAAATGTAAATAAAAGACTAAAGGGAAAAACAAAGCGAAGAGAATTTGAGAGAATTGTGTACATTTTCATTATCAAATCTAACAATTTATAGGCAAAGATTAGTTGCCACAATTGACAAAAGAAAAAGGGGGCAGAAAAAAAGTAAAGGGGAGAAAATGACATCCATTAATCCTAACACTAATTAGCTTTCTAACCTCTATAATACATATCTCATCATCTTCAATTTTAATACGTGTTTATAATTTATTAGAAGAAGAAAAAAGAGACAAAGAAACCAATAAGGATTGTAGTGGAGTAGTAAGTACTCGTTTATCCTTAATCAAGAGGCTTAGATCTGAGTCTCCTTGGTTATGAAGTTGTCTTTATTATGGAGCACTTTACCTCCCCAATGTGGAACTTTTGGATGTGAATCTAAATTTATTCGGGCTCCGAAAAAAAGAAGAGGAATAAGAAGGAGAAGAGGAACAATGAGTTTTCTAGAAAGTCGATAATTGTTAAAGTTATATTAACATGGCCAAAAATTAAATATTGTCTTTCGGGGGACATCAGCATAAATTCATTTCTATCAGAAGACTAAATTTCTAGTTGTAGTTATCATGGTTGAAGATATTAATGTACAAATGTTACTATTACACATTTTTTGCTTATATTTTTTATTTTTGTTGACAAAGAATATATGGTTGCTATCCTTCTGCCACGCATGAGATAAATTATGTATTAATATAATAGTGCGCAGATTATACATTAGAAGTAAATCGCATTAAAAGTTTTGTGCAATAAGCTCGATCAAAAAAATATTAGAGAGTTGCGAACTTAAGATCCCTTATTTGAGAGATCACCTATTCAAATAATTTATGAGTCGAGGATTAATTTAGTCCTCTGTATTTTAGTTCAAATAAATTTTATATTGTTATCTGTGATATGATTGATGATAATTACTTATCTGAGATAGCGTGCCTTGACTATATTGAGATGACTCGTGAGTATCATTGTACATTTCTATACGTGTGATCATGCCTATATTATACTTGTTCTATGACACAGCTGAAATGAAACACTTGTGATAACAATGAGAAAAATATGAAACGCGCCACAAGCTCCATGGCAGTGATTATGAGAAATAGGAATCGGACCACATACTTAGTGGCAGGTATCATAAGAGGGGTCGGGCCATACGCTATGTAGCAGGTTACATGGACAGATATGTCCCCCATGGATTTCGGACTGAGATTCAGCGGATGTGTATCGATAGAACAGACATGCATCATATCATCTGACACCGCATTGCATTATATTGTACTTCATTGATTGTCTGTGGATTCACATTTACTCCTGTGATATCCTTATGACTGATATATCTTGATACTTGATTGAGTTATTTGAAATATTGAGAATGGTAGAACCTATGTGCTACTTATAATATAAATTGCTAGATTATGATGGTTTACGTGCAGGTTGTAGTTATGGAGATTCGGTTGGTGTGACAGGGCTATTTGAGTTCTATTTAGCTTTTCTTATGCTTAGTCGTGTGCTTGCTGGATACTGTGTGGTTGGTACTCACCTTTTGTTTCTACAGTTGTATAGGATGTGAGCCCGGATTAGTGTGACACCTCTTTCTTTCCATCCATCACCGAGGCTACTATCTAGAGTGACTGAGGTAGCTGTTACATCATTTCATCAGCTACCTCAACTCTTATTTTATGTTTTTAGTCATGTTTGAGACAAAGACATTAAAACTTATATTTCTTCCTGCTTCTATGCATTATCTAGAGGCTTGTACATGTGACAACCAATTTTGAAGGATTTTGAGTTTATTTTACGTATTTGTAATTAAGTTAAAGTTCGATTCATTTCATTTTCTTCCACATTTACTTTCCGTTGGATTTTAAGCTGATTTATCTCAGCGGATTAAGATGAGTTCCATCACACTCAAATTCGGATCGTGACACAAACGACTCACATTGCAATATTTTATAGTTGTGTTGTAGGATTATGATTTGAATGTTCAATTGTAGACCTGCACATGTATCATACTTATAATATTACTAAGTTGCAGTAACATCAAACATATTGAAATATATGTTTTATATCCATATTCGGAAAAACAAAGTGGATAGCCAACTATATCGAAATAGACAGGTGAAACATATTTCGTGTGGGTCAAGTACTACTTCACCCTTTTTTTGTCTTTTCCCCAACACATTCTGCCCCTTTAAATATTTTGGGGGTGAGTGTCGACTAATTTTGACACAATCTACATTATCTCTATGGTACTTTTTACACCATTTTGTTAGATGGACTGACTTGTTCATTTAATTTGAAGAATAAAATGGTAAAAATGGCGGTTTTCTCTTCTGCCGCACATGCTGCAGCACCGAAATCACAAATATTTCTTTGGCCCCTCCAAAGACTAAAGCTTTTCAGTTATGTGATCCATATTTTTACCTACTTCAAAGGATTTCACAACTGACAGGGCATCCAAGCTTGAAAATCACAGTGCAAGGCACTTATCGATTATCAAAACGATAAATACTGCATCAAATCGAGTGATGTCACAAAGTGTCTAAGGCGAGTATATTCAATGTTTTGATAGGAGGACTGTTAACCGTCTAAGAAAAAGTAGGCAGTAAACTATTGGAAAGTCTATAATGTAGCTTATCAGATTATATGATTTAGAAACATGACTAATTATAAGATCGCATTTTTCCAAAAAATATCAACTAATAAAACAATTTTAACACCTATATATATATATAAAAGAGGATCTATGATATGACATGTTTAGAAATCAGGAAACCATTTATCTTTTACCACAAATTTGAGCAATTTCATATGAAAAATCAAAGTTTAGGTAGACAGAAAACACCGCTTCGATAACAAAATAATTTTAAGCCTCTCTCTTCCCTGCCTTTCCTCTTATTCTCCATAACATTTCCATACTTCTTCAGTCACTGCTCCTTCACTGCAAGGAATATTATCCCAATCCACTACTATATATAAACTCAACTCTATAAAACCTCATCCGTTATTCAAAAATGGTGAATGATTGGTGGATCTTCACGATTAATCTGATCCGTAATTTGACAAGTAACAGAGAAAAGGATGATAAGGAATCCTTGAGGGAGTCGCGAACTGAAGACGACTGAAGCGTAGCTATGAACTGGGATAAAAGAAGACTAAGATAGGGTTAAAATTCTCTTATATGCCTTGTCATACTCCTATTCTGAGTAGCAAAATGAAAAAAAAAACACATATGAGTAATTACTTGTCTGGCAATGCTAAAGGTTTTCATAGCCTTGACTGTAAGAATGCTCTTTTGGACACAAACACAAGAAGAACCAATTTGTATAAACAAGGCTGTTTTAGTCTACGGGTTGCCCTTTCTATACATTTTCTGCATCTTTTGGGTATATATTTATTGGAGGGACTTGCACAAGAAGTTTAACATCGTTGAGAAATTTTCGAAGATACACAAATTCTTCAATTTATTTTTGGTGTTTCAGAAAAAAAATGATAATAAAACATTGAAGTACACTTGATTAGTGAACCGTACCGAAGAAGAACTGAGATGTGATTGTTGATTAACATTCTCAGTAGTGCATAAGCGGTATCCAAATGATACAACTATTACTGCCAATAACTAAGGTTTGAAATTGAATGAGAGCCTGCAAATCACACAAACCTAAATTTCTGAAAAAAAGGAGAAAAAGGGAATCTACCTTGGGCGACGGAGATTTCGAAGAGAGAGAAGAGACGGGTAGAGTTGCGTTGTAACGTAAGATGATGAGGTAGTCAATTGGCTTCTATTCTGATCGAGAAGGAAGCGAAGCCACGCATTTGGGTTGCCGAAGCATTCCTATTTCCTTTGTAAAAGACAAATACCTTTGTTGATGTCTAAGACATGCCACGCCACGCCACTGACTTACGATCATGTTTTATATATATATATATGATCTGTTAGAAAGTGAGTGAAAAATGATTGTCCTTCAATATTTTATACATGTTGAATCCATTGAAAGTGGGCAACTCACTAATTTTTCTCTTCTTTTAGACATTTATCCATCTATATAAATTTTTGTCATTGAAATGAAATGAAACACAGAAAACATAAAATACAGACTTACTCTAAATTATCTCTCTCTCTATTTAACAATTTTTTGTTTCTGTTTTTCCCTTTAATTGTTAAACTAGTATATTTTTAACACGTTATCAGCACGAGGCTCCAACTATTTTTAGAAGGTAACAAAAAGTGGTAAGAGTTTTATTTAAATTTATTTTCATAAAATGACAAATATTTCAAAACTTGAATTTACTTCTCTTGATATCTCTGAAAAAGGCTACTCATCATGACACTTGATGCCGAAATTCATTTAGAATCAATGGGTCTGGCAGACACCATTAAAGATGACAACATGGCATCCAATCAAGACCGTGCTAAAACCATTATATTTCTCCGTCACCATCTTGACGAGGAGCTAAAATTACAATATCTCACATTAAAAGACCCCTTTAAATTGTGGAAAAAGTTAAAAAAAGATGTGACCACCTGAAGTTGGTCATGCTTCCACAAACTCGTCATGATTGGCTGAATCTGAGATTAATGGATTTCAAAAATATAACTGAATATAATTCTGCTCTGTTTAGAATTATAGCTCAGTTAAATTTATGCGGAGAAGAGATCACTGAACAGGATAAACTAAAAAAAACATACTCCACATTTCCACCCGCGAATATGCTCCTGCAGCAGCAATATACGAAAAAGAATTTTAAAAATATTCTGAATTACTTTCTCACCTTCTGATTGCTGAATGCCACAATGAACTATTAATGAAAAATCATGATAGTCGCCCCGTTGGTTCTTTGCCCCTCCCTGAACTGAATCAGGCAAATTATAAGCAATGAGAAAGAGGTCATGGCCCCAGTCGTGGTCGTGGTCAAAGAAAAATTTTTAATCATGATACTCGGCTGGCACCGAGAAATAATCAACAATATAAAAGGCAAGGTAAAAAGACAGAATCTTTACCAAAGAAAAATTCAGAAAGTGTATGCCATAGATGTGGAGGTGTGGGGCACTGGTCGCGGACTTGTTGGTCATCAAAACGTTTGGTTCAACTATATCAGGCATCTTTGAAAAGGGCAGAAAATAATCTAGAGACAAATTTTATCTCTGAAGATAATATTGAGCCCATGCATTTGGATATAGCTGATTTCTTTAATTTTCCAAACGAAAATATGAATATTGACAAGACTAATAATATATAAATATTTTTCTTTTTATCTGTATTAAATATGATGTTTGTATTTTCCTAGTCAATGTAAATAAATAAAATTTGTGTAATATACAATATGTTAATACTTATTTTATTTCTTATTGAAGAAAATATGGAAATGCCTCAAATCTTGTTTGGATCAATGATAAATCAAGAGGATATATGTGTAATTGATAATGGAACAACTCATGTTATTTTTAAAAACGAAAAATATTTTTCCAATTTGCTTAGAAGAAAAGCTAATGTTACTACAATATCTGGTAATTCAAAAATGATTGAAGGCTCCGGAAGAGCTACTATAATTCTGCCTAAGAGGGCAAAAATTGTTATAAAAGATGCACTATTTTCTTCTAAATCCCCAAGAAATTTGTTAAGTTTTAAAGATATCCGCAGAAATGGATATCATGTTGAGACACTAAATGAAATGAATATTGAATATCTTGATATAACCAAGAGTGTCTCAGGCCAGAAATATATTTTGGAAAAACTACCAACTTTGTCCTCTGGCCTATATTATGCAAAAATCAGTGCAATTGAAGCACATATGATCGTAAACCAGAAGTTTACTGATCTAAATAAATTTGTGCTATGGCATGATCGAATAGGTCATCCTGGATCAATAATGATGAGACGAATTCTTAAAAATTCAACTGAACATCCATTAAAGAACCAGAAGATTCTTATAAATGATGAATTTTCATGTGCTACTTGTTATCAAGGCAAATTAATTGCCAGACCATCGACACTGAAGGTTGGCATTGAATCTCCTTGCTTTTTAGAGCGTATACATAGAGATATATGTAGATCTATTCATCCACCTAATGGATTGTTTAGATATTTTATGGTCCTAATAGATGCATCATCTAGATGGTCTCATGTGTGCTTATTATCATCTCGCAACCTGGCGTTTGCGAAGTTGTTAGCACAAATAATAAGATTGAGAGCGCAATTCTCAGATTATCCAATTAAGACCATTCGTCTTGATAATGCTGTATAATTTACATCCCAAGCTTTTAATGATTATTGCTTATTAATTGGGATAAAAATTGAACATCGTGTTGCTCATGTTCATACTCAAAATGGTCTTGCAGAGTCATTTATAAAACGCCTACAATTGATAGCAAGACCTCTACTAATAAAAATAAAATTGTCAATTACTATTTGGGGTCATGCTATCTTACATGCAACAGCACTTGTACGTCTCAGACCGACACATTATAATAAATACTCTTTGTCACAATTAGTATTTGGTCATGAGCCAAATATAACCCATCTACGAATTTTTGATTGTGTCGTGTATGTGCCTGTAGCACCACCACAACGTACAAAGATGGGACCTCAACGAAGGTTGAGCATATATATTGGGTTTGACTCACCCTCAATAATTTAATACCTTGAGTCGTTGACTGAAAACTTATTCACTGCTCGATTTGCAGATAGTCGGTTTAATGAAATATTTTTCCCGCCATTAGGGGGAGAGAAAAAAAACCCAAAAAAGACAAAGAAATTGCGTGGAAAGTTTTATCACTATCTCATTTTGATCCACGTACCCGCACATGTGAGCAGGAGATCCAAAAGATCATCCACTTATAGAAAATAACAAATCAAATGTCAGATGCATTTACTGATTTGAAACGGATAACTAAGTCACATATCCCTGCAGTGAATGTGCCTATTCGGATTGATGTCCCAAAAAGACCATCTACAAGCATCATAGCTTCTGAATCCCAAACACGTCAGAAACGTGGTAGACCACTGGATTCAAAGGATAAAAATCCTAGAAAAAGAAGCGTGAAAAATAATAAAGATAATACTACACAAGAACCTCTTGAAGGAGGTAAAGATTTGAGTACTCCTGATATTCCTTAAGAAATCAGTGAACCCGAGACTCAAGTGAATGAAGAACTTTCAATAAGTTTTACCGGTGATGAGATAAATCTAGATCGATAAAAAATTACGGTGGATAATGTTTTTATATATAATGTTGCAATTAACCTCATGCAAGATAGTGAAAGTCTTGAGCCTAAATCCATCGAAGAATGTTGACGTAGATGTGATTGGCCAGAATGGCAAAAGACAATTCAATCAGAATTAGACTCACTTGCTAAACGTGAGGTTTTTGGACCTGTAGTCCACCCCTTAAAGGTGTAAAACCAGTTGGCTATAAATGGGTTTTTGTACAAAAACGAAATGAGAGAAATAAAATTATAAGATACAACCTTGTTGCACAAGAATTCTCTCAAAGACCCGGAGTCAACTATGAAGAAATATATTCACCCGCTATGGATGGAATAACATTTCGATATCTCATCAGTCTAGCTGTACATAAAAATCTTGATATGCATCTAATGGATGTAGTTACAGCCTACCTTTATGGTTCACTTGATAATGAAATTTACATAAAAATCCCAGAAGGATTAAAATTGACTGAAGCATGTAAAAAGTCTCGGGAAATGTACTCAATAAAACTGTAAAGATCATTATACGGTTTGAAACAATCAGGGCGTATGTGGTATAATCGCCTTAGTGAGTACTTAATAAATGAAGGCTATATAAATAATGTTATTTATCCATGTGTTTTTATTAAGAAAATGGATTCAGAGTTTGTTATACTCGCTGTTTATGTTGATGACATAAATCTCATTGAAAACCCTGAAGAGGTCCAAAAGGCAATTGAATATCTAAAGAAAGAATTTGAAACGAAAGACCTTGGAAAGAAAAAACTTTGTATAGGTCTGCAAATTGAACATTTAGCAGACAGAGTTTTTGTCCATCAATCTGCCTACACTGAGAAAATCTTAAAAAGATTTTATATGGACAAAGCAAATCATTAAGTACTCCAATGGTTGTTCGATCACTTGAAGTGGAAAATGATCAATTTCAACCTCTAGAAGAGGATGAAGAAATTCTTGTACCATATCTCAATGCTATTGGTGCAGTTATGTACCTTGCCAACGCAACCAGGCCTGATATAACATTCTTTGTTAATTTGCTAGCAAGGTATAGTTCATCCCCAACGCGAAGGCATTGGAACAGTATCAAACATATTTTGCGATACCTGAAGGTTACTATTGATATGAATTTGTTTTATACTAACAAAGGTTGTACAGACCTTATTGGTTATGCAGATGCAGGTTATTTATCAGACCCACATAAAGCTCGATCTCAGACAGGCTATCTGCTTACACACGGAGGGACTGCTATATCATGACGATCTATAAAGTAGTCCATTATTGCTACTTCTTCAAATCATGCTGAAATAATAGCAATTCATGAAGCAAGTAGAGAATGCGTATGGTTGAGATCGATGATACAGTTTATCAAAGAAAGATGCGGTCTAGAAAATGATGTTAAAGTACCCACAATTATATTTGAAGACAATGCCGCGTGCATAGCTCGATTGAAAGGTGGCTTCATAAAAGGAGACCGAACGAAATATATTTCACCAAAATTATTCTTCACACGTGATCTACAGAAGAATGGTGATATCGATGTACAACAAGTTCGTTCAAGTGATAATCTTGCAGATTTATTCACAAAGGCATTATCAACATCAACTTTGGAGAAATTAAGATATAAGGTTGGAATGCGTCGTCTCCAAAATATCAAATGAAGTTTTCATCAGGGGGAGTAAAATACACGCTGCACTCTTTTTCCCTTAACCATGGTTTTGTCCCACTGAATTTTCCTGGTAAGATTTTTAATGAGGCAACATTCAAGGCGTATTACCGGATATGTGTACTCTTTTCCCTTCACTAGGCTTTTTTTTACTGAGTTTTTACTAGTAAGGTTTTAACGAGGCACAACATATATGGATATTGAAATATCTATGTATATTTTTTTTTGGAAGCACATTACACATGGACATGCAAGGGGGAGTGTTAGAAAGTGAGTGAAAAATAATTGTCCACTAATGCAATATTTTATACACGTGGGACCCACTGAAAGTGGGCAACCCACTAATTTTCCTCTTCTTTTAGACATCTATTTGTCTATATAAATCCTTGGCATTGAAATGAAATGGAACGCAGAAAACATAAAATACAGACTTACTCTAAATTATCTCTCTCTCTATTTAACAATCTTTTTATTTCTGTTTCCCCCTTTAGTTGTTAAACTAGTATATTTTTAACACTGTTTGTTGGAGAATGATAACTTTTTTAATTAAATTTATTTTGGATTTTGTCATAATTGTTTTTTTTTAAAAAAGCTATTGCTATTTTTTTAATATACTTTAGAATCTTTGTATATTTACAAGTCATGGGTAAATTTTCTAACTTATTTCACGAAGAAGTATTTATCGCCTTATAAGGGAGAAAGCTTGCTTCGTGAAAGAAGTGTTAGCTTCAGAAGGTGATAGTCATAGAATTATTGTGTCAGGTAGAACTAAATCATTGAGCTAATGTATTGAGTCTTTATATAATCTTTATAAACTTATTGCCAATCTAAAGAGGCCTTCCTTTTTCGAGTGTAGTCAAATTATATAACTCGAATATCATAATTATACAATCTGTCTTCTCCATTTGTACCATTCTAATGTGTTATTAAAACATATATACGTTAAACATAAGTTAGTGGGTTCAATTAGACTGCTAGTTTAACTATAAAACCCGCCCATGCTTACCTTTCTAAAATCTGTAGTCATATACTTTTTTTGGTGACAAATTTAGTTGTTTCTATTTGATTGATTAATTAGTGCAAAATGTGAGGTGATTTGATTTTGTCTCAAGAGTCGTCCAACATTGGACGTAGTTAGAGAAGGCCAAAAATTTGAGGGATACGTCTATTTTAATAGTTTGATTTTCTAAGACATTTTCAAACATACAAATAACCTTCTCATATTTTATCGTCCAGTGCTTATATCCCTTTTTGATTCATATCTCCACAAAGATCAAAAGTTTATGCATAAATAGAACCAAATTTATTAGATGCGCAACATATTACGATTTCATAAAGATGAATAAAAATTCTTTAATTAGTCATATCATGTGTACATAAAAATTGATAAAAGGAGAAGATGAAGAGCAAAGGAAAAAGAAATAAAAATAAAAAAAATACCTTGAATATAAACAACAAATAAAGAAGATGAAGTGTAGCCAAATGTTCGTGCTGGTAATATAGTAGAAAAAAGCACCGCAGCTAAAATTAGAATATAAATTGATGTTACTTGCACTAATAATAATTACTCTATTAATTCACCAAATACTTGCCTTTAATTATTACAAAAAGATTGACTCTACTTACCATTATGCCCCTATCTCAACCAGATATTTTGGACTTCAACTAAGGGTAAAATAGTCAAAGACAGGCCATTTATCATTATTTCCTCATTTCAATGTCCCCCAACATTATCTTCCTGTCAATAATTTTCTCCGTCTTCATTTCCTCTTCCTATATTCCCTCCGTCTGTAACGGCTCTGTCATTCTAGCAGTTACCCTTATTAACGGTGACCGGAAATACACTGCTGGCGATGAACACGTCGAAGACGCGCCGGAAAGTTGTTCCGGCGGTAGAAAACGGAGACTCCGCCGACAAACTTGACCAGGTCCTCCTATCCGCCGCCATCTGCAACGGTGAAGACGTTGGGCCTTTCGTGCGCAAGGCTTTTGCTTCCGGTAAGCCGGAGACAGTCCTTCTTCACCTCCGCCACTTTGCTCGATCCAAGGAATCTGAAATCGAGGATGTCTGTAGAGCACACTACGAGGACTTCATCACCGCCGTCGACGATCTCCGATCTCTGCTCTCCGATGTTGATTCTCTCAAATCGTCTCTATCGAACTCAAACAGTCAACTTCAGTCCGTCGCTGTGCCTTTGCTGACCACTCTTGACTCCTTCGTCGAAGCTCGAAACAAATGCAAAAACATTACTCTTGCTATCCAATCCCTTCGGACTTGCGTGCAGCTTGTCGAGCTTTGTTCCCGAGCCAATCGTCATCTTTCAGAGAACAATTTCTATATGGCGTTGAAATGTGTGGACTCGATTGAGAGAGAGTTTATGAACAAAACACCGTCTACTACTCTCCGGCGAATGCTTGAGAAGCAGATCCCTGCTATTCGTTCGCATATTGAACGGAAAATCACCAAAGAGTTCGGCGATTGGCTTGTTGAGATCCGTGTAGTTAGCCGAAATTTAGGGCAACTAGCTATCGGACAAGCATCAGCATCGAGACAGAGAGAAGAAGAGCTCAGAATCAAGCAACGACAAGCTGAGGAGCAGAGTAGACTCAGTCTTCGGGATTGTGTTTATGCTCTTGAAGAAGAAGACGATGACGGATTCAATGGGATCAGTGATGACGGAAAGGATGGTTACAGCAATGGCAATAATGGAATGTTAGGGTTTGATTTGACGCCGTTGTATAGGGCTTATCACATAAACCAAACTCTTGGAGTTGAAGATCGATTCAAGCAGTACTATTTTGAGAATCGCAAGCTTCAATTGACTTCAGATTTTCAGGTATCTTCAATGACACCCTTTCTTGAATCTCACCAGACATTTTTTGCGCAAATTGCTGGTTTTTTCATTGTGGAAGATCGAGTTTTGAGGACTGGTGGAGGGTTGGTTTCTAAAATGGAGGTGGAGAATTTATGGGACACTGCTATGAGTAAAATGTGTTCTGTTTTGGAAGATCAATTTTCTAGAATGCAAACTGCGAATCATTTGTTATTAATCAAGGACTATGTGAGTTTGCTTGGTGTCACATTGCGTAGATACGGATACCCTGTGGAAGCTTTGCTAGATGTCTTGAGCAAGCACAGGGATAAGTATCACGAGCTCCTGTTGTCTGATTGTCGAAAGCAGATAACTGAGGCTCTTGCTGCAGATAAATTTGAGCAAATGTATATGAAAAAGGAATATGAGTATTCCATGAATGTGTTATCATTCCAGTTACAGACTTCAAATATTATGCCTGCATTTCCTTATGTTGCACCATTTTCGTGCACGGTGCCTGATTGCTGTAGAATTGTGCGGTCGTTTATTGAGGACTCAGTTAGTTTCATGTCACATGGTGGTCAGCTTGATTTCTATGATGTAGTGAAGAAGTACTTGGATCGGCTTTTAACTGAAGTCCTAGATGGAGCCCTTTTGAAACTCATTAATACATCTATCGGTGGTGTTACCCAAGCAATGCAGATGGCAGCTAACATGGCTGTGTTTGAACGTGCTTGTGATTTTTTCTTTCGTCATGCTGCACAGCTTTCAGGGATTCCATTGAGAATGGCAGAGAGGGGAAGGAGACTGTTCCCTTTGACTAAAGCCCGTGATGCTGCTGAAGAGATGCTTTCAGGTATGCTTAAGCAAAAGGTTGATGGGTTCCTTTTGTTGATTGAGAATGTGAATTGGATGGCCGATGATCCTCTGCAGAATGGAAATGAATATGTGCACGAGGTGATTATTTTTCTTGAAACGCTAGTTTCTACTGCCCAGCAGATATTGCCTGTTCAGGTTCTCAAGAGAGTTTTTCAAGATGTTCTGTTTCATATATCAGAGATGATTGTTGGGGCTTTACTAGGGGAATCAGTTAAAAGGTTCAACGTGAATGCTGTTATGGGTCTTGATGTAGATATCCGGATGTTGGAATCATTTGCTGAAAACCAATCTCCTCTCTTATCTGAGGCAGATGCTAGTCAGTTGAAAGCAGCATTGGCCGAGGCCAGGCAGTTGGTTAATCTACTCTTGAGCAATCACCCAGAAAATTTCCTGAATCCAGTTATTAGAGAGAGAAGTTATAATGCGTTGGACTACCGCAAAGTTGTTACTATCTCAGAAAAGATGAAGGATCAATCTGACAGGCTTTTTGGGTCCTTTGGTACAAGGGGAGCTAAGCAGAACACTAAAAAGAAATCTCTTGATGCATTGATAAAAAGATTGAAGGATGTTAACTGAGTCAGCAAATCTCTGTATGTTATGTTCCTAGGGATATCTCCATATTGTAGTTGTGTTGATTACTTGCTGGTATCATAACTTAGTTTCCTTTACTGCAAATTGCTTACCATTTGCGTATTTTTTTTACTCTCCATAGTTCCACATTGATTGCTGTATTATTCTTCAGAGCATATTCTTTTCTATTTTGTGGTCATATTCTTTTGCAACTCAGATATAGACTTTTTTTCTCATGAACTAGTAATTTCTTGTATTGATTAGTCTCTTCTCCAGTGGCTTCTTTTGGTAGAATAATTACTGTCTTTTGTTCGACTTATTTGCTGTGTTGTATCTGTATCATTTTCAATCCATATGTTTGCTGCTGTGTCTCTGTGTCTCATGAGTGTACAGAACATTTCCTGCTTAACCTAGCAGGACTTCGGTTTGCATATGATAAATGGCTTCTGCAGATCAATGAGAAGCTGCTGCATGTCGTTATTCATTTCAAATTTAGTACTTTATTTTTAGTGCTTCTATATTTATTGTGATCCTATTGGTAGCTAGTCCAGCTCAATTCGTAAAAAGTTGAGGGACTTGTATTTTGAATTGCTTCCGAAAAGGAGGAATCTATTGGTTCTCTCCTAATTGGTTGGACCGTGGTTGCAATAGTTTACTTGACCGGCAAGGTCTCTGATTCAAGTTCAGGATAGCCCAATTAAAAGAATAGAACAGCATTTGACTACTTCACGCATGCTTTACTTGGCTCGGGAATATGGCTCAGTTGGTAGAGCTTCGCTCAAATTTTAGTCATATGCCATGCGAGTTAAGTTCAATATTTGAATGGAGCGAAGGAAGCTAGTCCATCATCTCCGAGTTTTGGATGCTGCGGTTGGGCCAAAGAATTTTCTCTAGACTCATTAAATGATCATTTAAAAAGACAAAATGATAGCATCAAATTTGGATTTCAAAGTGTGCATCTCTTGTTTACTTTTAAGTGAAATCTTATGAATATCTGTTAGCTTTCACTGGTACAAATATTTTTATCAATGCTTGAACAGACTTTTTTTTTTCCTGGTACAAATATTTTTATCAATGCTTAAACAGGCTAATTTATATACTTTGATGCAAAAAGTTCATGTTAGCTACTCCCCCCTATTCCATATCAACTCAATATTTTGAGTTTTTTTATTGTTCAAAATAATTAAATTGTTTAAAGTTAAAAAATAGATTTTTGAATTTTTTTCTATATTTATCCTTTTATTATTACATTTAAAGTTTTACATGGGATAATAGTGGAATGTATGATTTAAGTTATGTTCTTGAATAATTTTTTTAATGTATTAATGAAATTGTTCATAAGTTGCTTATAAGCTAAAAATAAATAAATTAGAATAGTTTAACTTTTTTTTTGACTTATAAGCTATTTTCATGCTTTAGATAATTTAAGTCAAATAAATTTAATTATTTTTTAAAATTTATTTTAAATGCGAAATAACTTTAAATTAGCTAACTAAATACTAAAAAAAATTTAAAATAATTTATCAATAATTTATAAGTCAATCCAAACGGCTCAAAGTGCATGATCGCACGTGGACAACAAAGCAGAGCAACAAACTAGTTTGTCATACCTATGAAACAAACATCTGTCAACCTCAAATCTCACCATATTATGTATTTCCCCTTATAAGACGGTGAAACTTTGGAACAACCAAAAAATCAATGTTCATAGAAATGTCTGTGTCTTTAACAAGAAGTATTCTTTACCTCTTTCTCTTTTTTTTTGCCACTGCAGTTTCAAGAAATGAGAAGCTAACAGCTTATGAAGAGCTACAGCGTTATGATTTCCCAATGGGTATTCTTCCAAAAGGGGTAAAACACTATGAATTAAACACAAAAACAGGTGAATTCTCAGCTTATCTTAATTCTACTTGCAGCTTCAAATTGGAGAATTCGTATCAACTGAATTACAAGCCTGTTATAAAAGGAGTTATATCCAAAGGCAAACTTAGGAAATTGAGTGGTGTAAGTGTTAAAGTGGTGTTGCTATGGCTTAACATTGTTGAAGTTAAGAGAAAAAGTAATAATCTTGAGTTTTCAATTGGGATCGCTTCGGCGAATTTTCCGATTGACAACTTTGAGGAATGTCCACAGTGTGGGCGTGGATTGAATTGTGTTGATGGTAATAATCTTGTGTGTTCTTTCTAAGATTAGCTACTTTGATTAAAATATAATTATGTTTTTTTTTGGTTTTCCTAAATTGTTTGTTTCATTGTTAGTGGAAATTACTGTTTTTTCAATAGTAAAGGTATTTGGGATTATATGGTATACGTTCTACCAACGCAAATTTTGAATAATTTTGTCATTTCAATTGGCGAATTTTGGATAAATATGATTATAGCCCTATTTAGCTAAAACTAACTTTGTTTGACCTACCCGTCAAAAAGGCTTAGTGCCTTGGCTTAACTTATTCTGAATAAAATAACTTATTAATAAAATAAGTTAAAATCTAGTGTAGAACCTTACTCTCTATATTACATTACTCTATTTATTTTTTATTGTTTTCCTATTTCATCATCAAACCAATCGCAATTCATCACCATTTGCCCGCCTCCAATTGATGACTGGCTATTATATAAGTGTTGACCTAAGCCCCTGCGCAGGGGCTCGGCTCCCGAACCGTACGTGAGCTGTCTCGTACGACTCTTCCTCTTCTGAATTAATGTTCTAAATAAATGAGTTTTTTATAGTATGAAAACCCTCTCCCTTGTCAAACAGATTTAATTATTTTTTTAATTTATTTTAGTCATAAAATGACTTTAAATTCTTATCAAACACACAAAAAAGCTGAAAACAGCTTATAAGAACTTATAAGCCAATTCATCAAACGAGCTCTTTCTTCAGGAAGAAGATAACCTTAAACGGATTTTAGTAGGCTTTTTTATATTCAAATTACTAATTTTAAAAAATTATTAATTGCTAAAACAATTGATTGCCTTTTCTTTCTTTGTTTTTTTTCCAAGTGAAGTGAAACCACTGGGTTCAACACAACAGTAAATCAAAGGCATCAAGATGTGTACTTTTGAAGACCTACTTTGCAATAGTGGTATATGAAGTTTGGTGTGAAAAGAACTCCATAATTTTTCAAAACAAAAGCATCATGAGAAAGGCCGTGATGTATAATATACAGACAAAGATGTGCATAAGAGTTGGGAATATATATATATTCCCTATTAGCAGCCTCAAATCGAATATTATCGAATTCTAATGAGAGCTTTTCATCTTGTTTTTCAAGAAAAAAATATTATATATATATATTAAAAAAACAAGTGATAATTAGAGTGTGAAATTAGTAAAAACTTGATAATTTAGATATATTTTTACTCTTAAATTTGGATGCCTAAGGCACTTGTTCTTTTTATTTGTCTCTGGAGCCGCCCTGCTTGTTAGTTATTATTATGCAACTCCTCTCAGTTTTAACAAATATTTACATGATATTTTCCCCTCGTTTTGTTCATACTAGTCTAATGTGTGTGCAAGCACATATATGTATCGTATTAATTAATAATAGAATGTCATATCACTCATAAGAATTGTCTTTGATCAAAAGTCTTAACAGTTATCCTAAGGTCGTACATGACGCGCTTAAATCGCTTTTTACTATATAGCTCGGAAAAAGGCCAAATCAATCCATGAAAATAAGAAAGAAGGAAAGAACGAAATCCAATGCTATTGATTTACCGCGTAAGGATTTGCGTCAAGGACCTGCCAGACTGCTGATCTTACTTAAGTACTCGACGTCACAAACGCGAGAAATCATTGAGAAAACAACAAATATTTTTTGGTTTTAACCCATATTCACCTGTTGTCCATCGCATCAGAAACTATTTTAGGAGAAGTTCGAATTCGTTTCGTTCGGATATTGATTGGTCTTGGTTTGACATGATTTACGCGTTGCTGATTCACACGGGATTCCACGTGCCCCATGCTACTCGGATCAGAGCCTAAGCTAATGATGCTTTCGGTTATTGGACTTTCGCCATCTAGGATGCAACATTCGGGCTTAACGGTCTTAACCTAATCAATATCAATTTGATGAGGAATAAGTTTAATTCATTAGTTATTTATTAAAAATTAGTTTGACACAATTTTAGTAGACATCAAATTTTATTTATAATTTAAATTTTAACAGATTTTTCAAAATATAGTTGAACTCCTAAATATTAGTTAAGTCCTCAATGCCGCTTGGGTGCTTTAAATATTTACTTGTTTACTATATTAAGATCTTATTTTTTAATGCATTTTTTAAAATATTGAATTTATCATCTTATTTGAATTTAGGGGGATTTCCTTATAAAGAATAAGGGAGAGTTGCTTATAACTCTAAATTTATAGATTCATCAATCAAATAAAAGCTTTGCGTATCAAAATTGAGCACTTAGTTATAACCTTATATTTTGAATTCATCAAATAAATTTAATTAGATATCACACTCTATACTACTAACGAATAATATATCAAAATATAATTAAATAACATATATAATAAAATTAAATCATAATTAAACAAAGCAAGATATTGTTAGTTGATTATATATAATTCATATATATAATTTTTAAGGCTACTAACTAAAATAAATAAAGAATGATGATAATGAAGGCAAGAAGATGACTTGAATTTAAATTAAAATAAGAACAAAAAATTTGAATCTAAATTAAAATAAGAACAAAAAATAGAAGTAGGAGATGATATGTTTTTTTGTAAAATTTGATCCAAACTAAAGATGGAAAAATAATTTTACTTATTTAAAGTCCTAATTATTAAGACTTAAAAGAACTCCTAATTCTAACAAGTGTTATTGCTCCGTTATTTTCCTTTTCTACTATTGGTTATAAGTTGTAACTACAATTTTTTTTCCTTTTTGACTTTTGCTTTTTGTTGGACTTCTTTTTTATTGCCATATTTTGTGTGGACGTTTTTTTTTTTTTTTGGGACATTTTTTGACTTTTTTTTTGGACGTTTTAAAATCTTTTTTTTTGCCTATTATTTTTAGAAGTTTTTGACTATTTTTTTTTATCAATTTATTGTAGTTGGAAAAAATTAGGAATTTAACCATAATAAGAAAAGCTTTTTCATTTATTTTTTTATTATATTTATTATAATCAATATTTAATATTATTTCAAATAATGATATATTACTTTTAAAAAAATAGTGAAAAAATAATTTTATCTAAAAGGAATCTTTTAATAAAGGACAAAAAGTTTAATAAACATTTTAAATGCTTTTTAATATATTATAAATTTTTTTAAAAATATTTTATAATTTTAATTTTTGTATCTTATATTACTTTTTATATTGTTTTAAAAAAAAAATTAAAAATTGTGTCTTTAAATTTATGATCAAAATAAATAAAGTTTTAACTCTCGAAATCTTTCACCTCAATTGTTTCATGAGTAAAATTTTCTTTTCAATAAAAGTTATCTAAACCATTCATTTTTAAGATTGATCGATGTAATCATTAATGGATGTGTTATAATAAATAGAGGTGTTTTTCGAGTATTGGGTATGAACAAAAGTACTTCGCGAGTGAGTAGGTGGGTACACTAAACACCAACTCTATCTTAATGAAGAAAGGGATAAGTAAGGACGGTAGAAAATACTTTCTCTTGAATGGGGTTTTATATTGTGTAAATTTAAATTAGTTAAATTCTAATGAAAAAAAAATAAATAAATTTCAGTGCTATTTTTTTATTATTTTTTTATTTGATATTTAATATTCGTATTAAAACTCGAATAAATTCAAATTATCACTAAAAATTTTTATATTAGAACTAAAATATTTCCTAATAAAAGTAACTTCATATCCAGAAAAATTGGTTGAATCAAAAAATTTTGTTTAAAGTTCGAGAAGCACTCGAAATTGACTCCCCTCGATTCGATTTTGGGACCTGGGAAAATGGTGCAACTATTAAATGTAGCAGTGGACCTATATGCTAGTCTTCATCAAATTTTGTTTTGTAGCTTAAACTCTTGTTTGGATGGTTGTTATTTGTTGTATTGTATTGTATTATTAATTTAAATATATTATTTATTTTTATTGTTATTTAAATTATATTATATTATATATTTAAATTTATTTTTAAGTAACAACAAAAAAATTTATTTCATGCAACGATTGATTTGGTATAATCACATCATTATCTTAATATTATCTTTTTATTTATTATTTAATAATTTTATTTACTTTACCTTTTCATATTCACTCTACCCTTTATGCTATAATTTTTTATAGATTTATCATTCAAATTATAAATATATGACATTATACAATGATAAAAAATAATATAAACTATTCAAATATTATATTTATTAAAAATATATTATAATTTAATACAATATAATATAATATAATATAATATAAAAGAATATATTACTTTAAAAAAATAACAATAACAACCTTCCAAACAAAGTGCAAAGAAGAAAGACAAATAATATTAATGCCAACACTTCATTCTGTCCAAGAGTTTCCATCACACTCCTTATTTTCCTCACCTACTTCTCTGTTGAAGGTTAAAAATAGGGAAAAGGTCAAAAATTTCAAAATGACTTAAAGAATATTTTTTTTACCTTTTGATTTAAGAATATCGCTGACCTATTGAAAATATCTTTAAAATAATTTCTCTTTTATTTTTTGATTTAAATATATCTTTTATTTTTATTTTTGACTCAAAGATATTCTTCCTTTCATTTTTTGATCTAAAAATACTTTCAAACCAAAGTTAATTGAATTGAATTCTTTTAGTAATTAGTTAATTTTTTTAATTTATTTTAAAATATAATTTTTTATTTATTCAAATTTTTAATATTAGTTCATCCCAAAATATTTAAGTCTAACGTAAAATAAAATAAGAAATTATTGTATAAAAATGAAGAATAAAATTCTTACTCATATTATTAAAATAACACAATAATATGAGGTATATTTATACCAAAGTATAATAAAAAGAATATATTTGAACCGAAAATATAACGAGGAATATATTTAAACTATTTCCAATAATACATGTGTATATTTAACCCTTTTTTTATTAATTAAAATTATATCCTTATCACATAATATAATAATAATATTTATCAATTCTCGTAATTTTTCCACATATATGCGATCAATGAGTTTAGACATTTGATTTTATTTTTTAGTGATAATTTTCTATGAATTAAAAATATTATGATATTTTACAAATTATAAATTATAAATTTCTGATAATTAAATTATTGGAGTGAGTAATTGTTGAAGCAGAGGACACGTCCTGACTCGTAGAGTTGCCACGTGGGGCATTAGAGTGCCTGCGGCTCTAACTCTATATGAGGTTGGGGTTGCCACGTGTCCTTTAACCGATGGCCCTGGCCCTTCACCCCAACTCCTCATCTATTGCAACCTTGCAGTAATTTTTCGGATTAAATAAAAATATTTTTGAATAACATATTTTATCAAATAGATCAAATATTATAAAATAAGTAAAAAATATCAAAAAAATTCTTGGGACCATACAAACCCTTAATAAACGATAAATTATAAACAAATTAGAACCAAGGAACTGTACTGGTTGTGGATATGCTCGAGCCTTCTTTCAGAAACTGACACGAAAAATACGTTACTCCCTCCGTTCATTTTTATTTATTCGTTATATTATTTTGAGATATTTAATAATATTTATTTAATTTATAAAAATAAGAGATAATTATAACTTAATTTTTAATTTTTTTTATCATTAATTAATAGTTAGTTCTCTATTACATTTTTAAGACATTGTATTTATCACTATCTTCATCTCATATTAGATGGACGCTTCCAACTTTACACGATGATTAAGAAATCATTAATACATTGAAAGACTTTATGATTTTGCCCTTTGTTTATATCAATGAAATATACAGAGTATAGAAATAAGTAGTATTGAAAATTATTTACATTCAAAAGGTCATATTAATTGTAGGGATAAAATAAGAAAAATTTAATTAATTCTATCTTAATTTAGTAAGTGATTGAGACGATGGTCTCTCGGAAACAACCGTCCTACCTTGGTGGGAGTAAGGTCTGAGTACAATTTACCCCTCCCCAGACCTCACGTTGTGGGATTACACTGAGTTGTTGTTGTTGTTGTTAATTTAGTAAGTGATCAAGTAATATGGGATAAATATTTATAGTAATATGCCCATCTAATATGGGACGAAAATAATATATTTAAAGAATAATATGGTAAAATTACTTTTTTTATTTATAATTTTTTAAAAATTATATAAAATTAATAGTGAATAAATAAAAATACACGGATGAAATATTTGCGCAAAACATTAATTCACCAAATTTCTCTCTTTTCAAACAAGCCACGTGACAACGAAGAAAACAAGGAAATTATTAGTGTTCGTTTTATATATTCAAAGAAGTTTTTTTTTTTTTAAAAAAAAACAAATTGACAAATTGGGAAACTTTGCAAGTAACACAAGTAGTGAGAAAAAGCCCAAATATTTCTTTATTTTGGGATCAAGATTCAAAATATTTTTGAATTTTTACATGAAGCATTATGGTCCCTCATATTTATAATACAAATGCATTTTTGGTTATTTTTCAAACTTTTGCCTTTTTTTTGACATTATTTTTGTTCACTATTTTATTATTGAAAATAGTAAGAGAATTGCAGATGATAGAATTTGGGAACTTTCTAATCTCATTCATTGAGCTCAGCTGAGAATGAGAAATATCTCATTTATATATACAATCAATCCACTGTGCAAGCTGGCATCTCCAGTTGTCATTATCACTAACCAACTTGTAAGAAACAAACTACCAATTGGAACTAATCAACTAACTAACTAACTAACTAACCTTTAACAAATTAACTAATGCATAATTACATAGCTAGGAACTACTATCTCCAATACTCCCCCTCAAGCTGGATGTATTGAAGACATTCAAAACTCCAAGCTTGGCTAAGAGAAAATCTTGTTGAGGTCGACCAAAAGCTCAAGTAAGCAGATTAGCCTGTTGGTCTGTAGTGTTGATGTAGTTAGTCTTGATTAGGCTTTGTTGAATCTTATCACGAATGAAATGACAATCAACATCGATGTGCTTAGTCCTTTCGTGAAATACAGAATTTACAACAATCTGGATAGTTGCTTTGTTGTCACAATGAATAACAGTAGGTGTGTGTAACTCCACCCTCAACTCCTTAAACAAACTAGTGACCCATACAACTTCTGCAGTCAATGTAGCCAAACTTCTTTACTCTGCTTCTGCAGAACCTCGTGATATTGTGTTTTGTTTCTTGGATTTCTAAGAGATTAATGAATTTCCAAACTTGAGTAGGTACCCAGTGACGGATCTCCTTGTGCTGACATATGCAGCCCAATCAGCATCACAATAGCCAGTTAAAGTAGGATTCTTTTGTGAACTTATAAGCAATCTCAATCCTCGATTACCCTTGATGTATTTAATCATCCACAAAGTTGCATTCCAATATGAGAATTTAGGTTATTGCATGTACTGACTTAATGTCTGAATAACAAAGGCAATATTGGGCCTTGTGTTACTCAAATAGAATAGTTTACCAACCATTCTTTGATACTTGCTGACAGCAGGAAATAACATGTCACCATTGCCACTGTCATAAGCTGCTGAGGTAAGTTTCACATTGCATTCCAAAGGGGTGGAAACTGGTTGTGCTCCTGCAAGCCCAGCTTCTGAAACAAGCTTCAAAGCATACTTCCTCTGATTTATTACAATATCAGTACTAGATCTGCAAAATCCAATCCCCAGAAAGTATCTTAATTCACCTAAGTCTTTGATTTTGAAGTGATTATATAACACCTGTTTGGTGTCTTGTACTAATGTAGGATCACTCTTTTTGATTAATAGATCATCAACATATACTAACACAATGCCATATCAGTGGTACTTCTCTTAGTAAACAGTGAATAATCCAAATGACTTTGGCTATAGCCTGAATAGCAAAGAGCTTCAGTAAATTTAGCATTCCACTGTCTAGATGCTTACTTAAGACCATATAAAGACTTAACAAGCCTGCATACATGATGTTTCTCTGTACTGACAAATCCTTTAGGAAGCTCCATATATACTTCTTCATGTAAAACACCTTGTAGGAAGACATTAAATACATTTATTTGATATATCTTTCAATTTTCAACAGCTGCCAAGGAAATGATGGATCTGACAGTAACCATCTTGACTACTGGGGCAAAGGTTCCTTGGTAGTCAATATCTCTAGTTTGACTATAATCCTTGGCTACAAGCCTGACCTTGAATTTGTCAATTTAACCATCAGCCTTGCACTTTATCTTAGACACCCATTTATAGCCTATTACAAACTTCTTCTCAGGTAATTCCACAACTTGCCAAGTCCCATTTTCCTCCGGGGCTCTGATCTACTACCCATCTAGGGTCCTTAACAACATCTTCATAGCTTTTGGGTTTAATCTCCTTAGAGAAACTACTGAGAAAAGCTTGATAACTAGGAGATAGGTGATGATAAAAAAATATAATTTGCCATAGAGTAAGGATGATCAGGATCTTTGACCTGAATGACATAGTCTTTTAGCCAAATTGGTGGATTGGACCTTCTGGTGGACTACCTAGTTCTCTGAAAATCTTCCAATATAGCAGCTTCTTGTTCAGGCAAAACTTGTTCAGATATAACTCAATGCATGAACAAGATCTAGTAATGTTTCTATGGTTATTGCTGTGTTTTCTGCAGCCAGAGGAGATGTGTCCTCACAATCACTTGTATCCAGTAATAAAGGATAAGAGAATAATGGTTCAAGTTGCCTCATCTTTTGTGAAGCAAATGGATAGATCTCTTCTTTAAAAAGAACATCCCTACTCACTAAGAACTTGCTTTGGCTCAAGCTATAAACAAGGTACCCTTTTTGAGTGAGTGAGTGGCCCATCAATACACAAACATCAGATCTTGGTGAAAACTTGTCATCCTTAACACCTTTAGTAGAATAACATAAGCAACCAATTGTTCTTAGGTGAGTCAAGCTAGGTTGGTGTCCATGAAAAATGGCATAAGGATATTGTCCTTGGAGGACTGACACATTCTCCCCAAAATCTGATAAGTATAGAACCTTGAAATCTAACGGCCCTGGCCATTTCAAGAATGTGTTTGTGTTTTCTTTCAACCACTCCATTCTGTTGAGAAGTGTGTGGACAACTACTCTCATGAACAATTCCCAAGGATTCAAATAATGATCTACAATCTTTATTAAAAAATTCAATCCCATTATCTGATATCACCTATTAACAGATTTATTAAATTGATTCTGAACCAAAGTAAAGAAACACTTTAAAATGGTAAACACACCACCTTTGAATTTCATAAAAATAGCCAGGTCTTTCTTGAATGATCATCAATAATTATCAAGAAGAATCTATATCCAGCATGGGTAGAAACTCTATATAGTCCCCATACATCTAAGTGTATCAACTCAAAAACAGCACTAGTTCTGGACATGTTTAAAGGAAAAGAAAGTCTAGTTTGCTTAGCAAGAGGGAAAACTGGACACTTATACACATATCTTCATCTACATGTTTCCTAATCAAGGATAGTTGCCTTAATACCTTCACTGAGGGATGATCAAGTCTGTTATGCAATGTTATTCCCTTTGTGTCCACATCATGCACCAGAAAAATTTGTTCCACATGTGTGACCTTTTATGGAAGATAATTGGGAAAATAGTAAAGGCCTTCTCTTTCCTTACCAATCTCCTTCACCCTTCCATTGAAAAGGTTCTGAAATACAAAAAACTTAGGGAAGAAATTCACATAACATTTCAGTTGTTTAGTAAATTTAAATACTGATAGTAAATCAAATTTGAAATCAGGAACCATCAACACACTATTCAGGATATCACCAGCTGGAAGCCTATAAGTACCAGTGTGAGTTACTGATGTAGTTTGACCATTAGGAAGGTGCATTTTTCTTCCTACACTTTGAATAAAATTAGATATTTCATCTAAGTTACCAAGCTTAAAAGTCATATGACATGTTGCTCCAGAATCAACTATTCATTCTCCTTTTGAATTAATGCAATCTTGTGTTTTAATGTTATTAACTGATAAAGCAGTAATATGAGTACCTATTGTGCTTTCCACATTCACATTCTCCATAGTATCTTCATTATCAATCATTTACGGGATCTTATTGTATTGATTGAGGGTGAATGTTGGTTGTGTTGTTAACACTTGGGATACATATCCTCCTTGCTTCATCAGCATAATACCATCAGAATTACCAGGCAAACCAGAAGATCCTTGACTTGTATTCATAGGTTCAAATTCATCTCTAATATCCCTTCCAGCCTATGCATGATTTGCCATCTCCCTTCCTGTGTTCATCACAGCTAAACCTTGTCCAACTTTCTTCTTAAACTTTCAATCAGATGGATAACCAATAAGCCTATTATAACAGATATCTTTAGTGTGACCATGAATAGAAGCCTTGAATGTCACGACCCAAGCCTAGGGCCTAGACGTGACATGACGAATGAGGAACCCGAAAGTAGCTCAAACAAGCCTCTTAGCATTCTTTTAGCCTTTCATAGGTAATGATGATAAATAGACAAGCGGAAATCATAATAATAAATCTTCAACTTACATATGTCCAACAATACCTCTAACTATTAGATTTAATGGGGCTAAGACAAGTTCCTAGCTCACCCTCAATCATAATAGAAGAAATGCCATAATAAAATATCTTAACATATCATAAGCTAGAAAGACAAAGGAGTATTATTCCCGGAACATGGAAACTCACCAAAAGTAGTCTTCGATGGAATATCAACTAGCCACGTGGAGGAGAACGAGGAGGAGCACCGATCCCTACATGGTGATATCATGTAGGCAAAAGAGTATGCGTTAGTACTTTGAATGTACTAAGTATGTAAGGATGCATGAACATTGAGAAAATATTATAACATTTATGTAATATGGAACATAATGTAATACATGCATAATAAATCATATGGATATCCTTTAAAACATTCATTTTGTGGGAAGCTAACCATAACCGACATTTAAGACCATGCGAGCTATTACATGGAATCCAACATAACCCCCTACGTTGGCCGGGGAGACTACTTGCCAGGTAGAACTCCGTCAACTTCATTCATTTCTTTAACTTTAACTTTAAGGGCTATTTATGGATCCATTAGCCTAAGCCTACAAGGGCTCCTATGTTGGCACATAGTTAATGAGACAAGGGGTTGCTACTAGGATTCCCTTACCGAATCCCACCTCAATGCCTCATTCGGTGCTAAGTCAATCCCATGGAATAGTTTAATACTTCAAAATATTCATAGCATATAACTTGAGAATTCAAACATCATATTCGGTAGAATAGCTCATTAAAACATTTGATAATTTAAATATGCAAGAATTGTCCTTATTGCATAAAGAATTCATCATTCATATTATTTCATCATTCTTTCATTTCATAAGACTCCCTTTTTGATCATAGATATTTCTTTCATAAACATTTATTTGGAGTCAAAGCTTTCAAGTCAAACTTTATTAAAAATATAGTAAAACTAGGTGGGTTCAAATCACTTCAACTTGCAAATATGTATGTAATTAAATATACATAAATACTTTAAAATTCATTAATTAAAAATCATGCTTTAAACAACCCACCATGAATTTCAAGAACCTTTAAATAGATAAATAGAGGAATTACTTGCAAACTATCAATTCATATATATGAAATTATGTTGCATCAAAATAGATCAATAATCATTAATTTAACCATAATTCATACTATTAAGTAAAAATAAGAATTACTATAAGAAAATATTATTTGAAATCAAGAGACTTAATTGAAAGAGTTTTTGGACTATATGAATGGAATAACTCATGGATAAACACCAACATAACTTAGAGTAAAGCTTAAAGAAAATAACTATAATTTATCATATAATCAAAATAATTTAGACATGAGAGTGGAAGGAATACTCTCATTGAAGCCTTACATACCTGGAAACCGAAGCTTTAGTTGGTACCGGAAGACTTAATGAACACTCTTGAGTCCTAGCTTTTCTCCTTGCCGGAACGTTTTGTGTACTACCCGGAATATATGAATCACCGGAATAGTATTTCTTCACTACTAAGAACTAAAACTATATTTGAGAATGTGTATAGAGAGAAGATTTGCTTGAGAAAGCTTGATGAATAAAATGAGGAAATAAGATGGGTATTTATAGGTGGGAAAGAGGAACCTAACAATAAATAAAATAATTATAAAGAAAAATCTGAAAATTTAATGAAATATATTGATATCATGGGTGATGTCAAATGGAGGACTATTGATGTCATGAGTGATGTCAAATGTATCTAGATCTTTCCATGGTAGGTGAAATGAGTTATCTTTGACAGAATACTCTTTTTCGAAGCTGCGTTTGAATAAGATAAATTCCTTATTAGGATTTGGTGTCTTCATAAGAATTGTAGATATAGAAGTATAGTTTCATGTCGTTTAAGAATAAAATAATTTGGAGTATCCTACAGTGAGATATGAATTTTCTTCTACAAATACTCCATTTCGTCACAACACACTATCTTACAATATTTAATTTATTTGACCTACTTAACCTCCGAATCTTAAAATATGGTCTTCATAAAAGTTGTAGATAATGATCTTGTGGTTACTCAGAAATTTGAATCACTCAATATGGATATTTCTATGAAAAGTTATGACCAAAATACAGAGGCTGTATCATGTTTAGGCAAAAATTGAAACATCGTATACAACGTTTTTAGGGGATATTACATTGAAGTAACTGGTAAAGTTGTTGTCATGTGACTAGGAGGTCACGGGTTCAAACCTTGGAAACAACCTCTAGTAGAAATACAAAGTAAGGCTGCATATAATAGACCCTTTTGATCAGGCCTTTAACTGGATTCCGCCCATAGCGGGAGCTTTAGTGCACTGGTGTCACGACCCAACTCTGTAGGCCATGATTGGGATCCGACTTGGACACCCGTCTATATATCTATCAGATATAGTCAAACCGAACTACGAACAATGTGATAACATATATAAGAACCCCAATGGGTCATAACGTTTCCATATACATATAGCCTCTTTTATTTATCTCCTGAGGAGTTATCACTAATCATATCGTGAAAGGACACGCAAGTCGACAAGGCTGTCATAGTATATTAATATTCACAATACATCGTATAGACGTAGCTGAACACAACGTACATACAACCCACATACACACATATCTACAGACCTCTCAGAGTGTCAACGGTATCATATGGCAGGACAGGGCCTCCACCGTACTTCTGAATAAATAAATATATACATCAAAAGATCGGTACCCAAAAATCCGGGCTCCGGCATAATAGAGCACTTTTAAAATTGCTGAGTGGAAATCCTAAGCTGGAGGATCTCTAAAACGCGTGTCTGTACCTACGGGCATGAAATGCAGCCTTCGAAAAGAGGGGGTCAGTACGATATATGTGCTGAGTATATAATAAGCATAACATATCATAAGTGGGACCACATATGAAATAAGTGTTCAGGAGACAAGTATGATACTCAAGAAATCACTGTACCTGCGCCTTATAAAATAAAGTCATGCATGATCAGATCATATATTATATCCGGCCCATTATAGACTTGTGGAATCACATGTATCATATTTGGCCCATCATGGGCCGGGTACATTATCGTGCTCAGTTTTATCGCGTTGTTCACTGAATCCCTCACTAGAGGTCTAGGTATGGTATATATATATATATATAATGATATGATGGTGTGAACCATCACTTGAAGATCAAGGTAGTAATCGTCTCAAGTACCCTTTACATGTCATTAAGGATCATATCAAATGAAGCCTCAGGAATCATAGATATGTATCAAGACAATGCTAAACAGCTTATGGAATCAGAGATATTTATCATCGTAGAGTCCTTAGGAATAAGAGCTTATACATCAAATTACTATTCAACATATAGAAGGCTCGAGGGCAATAGCTCAACTACTTTAAGAGTTTTAACATCCAGAAATGAATAAGAGTCATGAATCATACTCAGAGTTTATGAATAGAATTATTCCCAAAGCTCATATCACATATCACTTATATCTAATACATGCCAAAAGAAAAGAGGGATAGGTTTTACATACCTTATAGATCAACTGTACCACAGCTGCCAACTCAAGGTCATGAGTGGGGTAGTTCCTCTCATGAGTCTTAAGTTGCCTGGAGGCATAGGCAATGACCTTACCTTTCTGCATCAACACACATCCCAACCCAATGCTGGAAGCATCACAATAGATTATAAAACCATCTGTTCCCTCAGGTAAGGACAGTATTGGAGCAGTAGTCAATCTAGCTTTCAACTTCTGAAAGCTTTTCTCACAAGTATCAGCTTTGAAACTTAGCCTTTTTCTAAGTCAGTTTAGTCAATGGTGAGGATATGGAAGAAAATCCCTCAACAAACCTCCTGTAGTAACCAGCCAAACCTAAGAAACTCCTTATCTCGGTTGGAGAGGTGGGTTTGGGCCAGTTCTTAACTGCCTCAATCTTTTGAGTATCAACTTGAATTCCATTGCCAGATATAATATGGCCTAGAAAAGCTACAGACTCAAGCCAAAACTCACACTTCGAAAACTTAGCATACAATTCCCTCTCCTTAAGAGTTTGAAGGAAAATCCTAAGGTGATTAGCATGCTCACTCTTACTTCTAGAGTAGACCAAAATATCATCGATGAAGACAATCACAAACATATCCAGGTATGGCTTGAATACCTGGTTCATGAGGTCCATAAAAGCTGCAGGAGCATTTCTCAATCCAAAGGTCATAACAAGAAACTCAAAATAACCATAGTGGGTTCGGAAAGCCATCTTCGGGATGTCACATTCTCTCACTTTTAACTGATGATAGCCTGATCTGAGGTTTATCTTAGAGAAACATGTGGCACCCTGAAGTTGGTCAAATAAATCATCTATTCTGGGGAGAGGATACTTGTTTTTTATGGTGACCTTGTTCAGTTATCGATAATTAATGCACATTCTAAGGGACCCATCTTTCTTTCGCATGAATAGGACAGGAGCGCCCCAAGGTGAGACACTTGGCCTAATAAATCTCTTATCTAGTAGGTCTTTCAGCTGTTCTTTCAACTCTTTCAACTCAGCGGGAGCCATCCCATAAGGAGGAATAGAGATAGGTTGTGTATCAGGAAGGACATTAATACCAAAGTCTATCTCTTTATCAGGAGGTATTCCGGGTAGATCCTTAGGAAAGACTTCAGGAAACTCATTCACAATAGGAACTGACTCAAGATATGGAGCCTGATCATTAATATTTTTGACTTGGACTATATGATATATGCATCTCTTAGAGATTAACTTTCTGGCCTTTAGGTAGGAAATAAATTTACCCTTAGGTACTACAAAACTCCCTTTCCACTCTAAGATAGGCTCATTTGGAAATTGAAACTTGACAATTCGGGTCCTATAATCAATTGAGGTATAACAAGCATAAAGCCAGTCCATGCCAAGAATCACATCAAAATCAACCATGTCCAACTCAACTAAATCAACCATGGTATCCCTGTGATATATTGACACAGTATAATCTCTATAGACCCTCTCAGCTAAGATAGACTCACTAACAGGAGTAGACACGTTGAAAGGCTCAAAAAGACACTCAGGAAGGATCTCAAATTTACTAACTAAGTAAGAAGTCACAAAAGATAATGTAGTACCCGGATCAAGTAATGCATACACATCAAAAGAAAGGACTCGGAGCATACCAGTAACAACATCGGGTGCATTCTCTTGGTCTTGACGACTACCCAAGCATACAGACGGTTTGTTCCCCCGCCTACACTTGAAGCTGCACCTCTCTGATTACCTCTATTCTGTGGAGCTGTAGAAGAAAATTGAGCTCTACTACTTTTATCTCCCTGTCTCTTTGAAGGACACTCATTCTGAAAGTGACCTGTCTTTCCACATCCGTAGAAAGCATTGGTGCCCAAGCGACACTCTCCCAAATAGAGCCTCCCACATCTAGCATATGGTGGTTTTTCTCTAGAACCTTGAGCCACACTTACTTGGGACCGAGAACCCTGAGCTCGAAAGTTTTGGTGACTTAAAGATCTCTGATCATACCTGGTATTAAGTGTAAAAGTATTTGTTGGGGAAGGTGCATGATTGGAAGACCTCTTCTGAAAGAAGGACTTGTTACTCTTTTCTTGCTTCTGCTCGTTCTCATGCCTAGCAGACTTAGCCTTCTTGCTTGGGTGCTCCTCTCGGTCCCTTTTCTTGTCCTCTTCAACCTGCTGAGCATACACCATCAATCTAGAAAAATCCATGTCAGAAATCATTAGCATTGCCTTACATTCTTTCTTTACATATTTGCCTAGGCCAGAGACAAACTTCCTCATCTTGGCCCTCATATGAGGAATCATTTCTGGGGCATATTTGGACAACTGAATAAACTTCAAAATATACTCTTTCATACTCTCCTGCTTGAGGTTCACAAACTCCTCAATTTTTTCTTCACGTAGCTCTTAGGGAAAGAAGTTATCAATAAATGCTCTTTCAAACTCATCCCAAAGAGAAGGCTCTGCATCCTCACCTCTACTTTCTTTCCACTGGTTATACCAGACATTTGCCACATCCTTGAGCTGATAAGACACCAACTCAACCCCCTCGATCTCTGTAGCATGCATCACTTTTAGTATCTTCCACATCTTATCAATGAAATTTTGGGGGTCCTCATTAACCTTGGAACCTGTGAAGACCGGCGGATTCATTCTCAGAAAATCTCTAATCCTCGTGGCAGCAAACGACTCTTGATAACTAGAGCTAGGAGTTGGTGAACTTTGGCTACTATTTCAGGTAGCCCACCAATTGGGTGAGCACAGAAGTAAGAGTGGTCTAAACAGTAGGTACTTGGGGTACCTTAGTAGACCTTGCAGGTTGGCCCTTAATTCTCCGTGGAGGCATCACTGACTGTGGAACCTCAGTGCTGGCAGCGTTTCTCTGACTAGATAAACGTTTAAGAGGCATGTTTGAAACGTGTAAACACACGAATTAGAAAAGAAGTTGTTATAGAGTTAAACTCTATCGCACGAACTCAGATATGAAAAAAGTGAGACAATTTCTAATGTCTTATAGCCTCCTAATTATAAGTGTGGTGCACTACACACTCATAAGCAAGACTCTACTAGACACGACTTCATAGACACCCTAGGACTCTTAAACTCTGTGCTCTGATACCAAGTTTGTCACGCCCCGAAAGGGTACCCTAAGCGTGTCGGCACTCAGAAACCATCTCTGGCTTCTAAGAGAATCACTTAGTCTCATTACTCATTTGTTCATCAGTGGAAGACTTAAGAATACTAATGTGGGCTTGTCATCATCAACATCAAAGAAAAAATAGATAATTCTTAGAAGAAGTAGTTTTTAAGGAGAACTATTCTGATTACATCATCAAACTCTGTCTATGAAGCCTCTAATACTCTTAGATGGTGCCAATGACATGTCCATGGCTACCTTAAAAGAAACATAGTATTCAAAAATAATAAAAGGGTAGAGAGTTCCTCCGAATACTAGAAGGACTCACCAAATAGCTGAAAAATAATGATCTTCAATGATGCGCCTGTTGAGGATCTCTAACACTTATATCTGCATTATAAAATGATGCAGGTCGAATGACGTCAGTACGTAGAATGTACGAGTATGTAAAATGGCAGGAAGGTAAGGACATATATCAAGAAATTCTTCTCAGGAAAACTCAGCTCAGAACTCAACATTATCTCAACATTAATATGTAATGCAAATTTAAAATAATAATAAGAAATGCTTACTCAGGTGGGAGTTTCTCTAACCGACAACCATCACTTATGAGCTAGCAATGATACAACGAAGCGATGTCGTTGCCACATTCATCCAATACCTTTTCAGGGTAAAGGACATCACCATCTTGGATCCACTCATCAAAGTCCTTTTTTTGGGACTTAAGAGGCATAGCCTCCATCCTACGCTGGCTATGTAGTTCTGGGGTTTGAGTCAATTAAACTCTTACCCAACTCGGTGCTCAATACTACTCCCAAAATATGTGCTCATATTAATCTCATCATCTAGTCTCATTGAACTTTAATTTAAATCATCAAATTCATCTCATTACCTCCTCATCAATCATTATACTTCAAAAACATCATTTACACCTCATCAAAATATCTTGCTCAAAACATCATTTACTCAAATTCATTTAAACTCAACTCTTTTGCTCTTTCAAAACTCAATAAAATACATATATAGTATTAATTCATATCACTCTTTTTATCAATAAAAATATTAAAATCCAACATCTTTATTCAAAACATGTGTAAAAATATTCATGAACATCAAATCAATTAGGATTCATGGAAAAGTAGCCATGAACAATAATTCCAATAATATGAAAGATAATAATAATAATAATATCAATGCATAAATATATCTAACTCAATAGAAGAAGAATTAATTCATTTAGAATTCAAGATTTGGATAAAACTCAATTATAACTCAATTATAAATAATTTAAATATTGGGCGCATGGACGAACTCAATCCAATACTATAAAAGTCTTACATACCTTAAATTCGAAGCTTTACTCCGAATTGGAACACTCTTGGACCCTTAGCCTTTTCTTCTCGCCGGAGCATTTTATGTACTACCCGGAGTATAAGAATCATCGGAGTAGTATTTTTATAATACTAAAATTAAAACTATATTTGAGAATGAGTAAATAAATATATATAGAGAAGGGTTGCTTAAAAAGACTTGATGAATAAAATGAGGAAATAAGATGGGTATTTATAGGTGGGAAAGAGGAACCTAACAATAAATAAAATAATTATAAAGAAAAATCTGAAAATTTAATGAAATATATTGATATCATGGGTGATGTCAAATGGAGGACTATTGATGTCATGAGTGATGTCAAATGTATCTAGATCTTTCCATGGTAGGTGAAATGAGTTATCTTTGACAGAATACTCTTTTTCGAAGCTGCGTTTGAATAAGATAAATTCCTTATTAGGATTTGGTGTCTTCATAAGAATTGTAGATATAGAAGTCTAGTTTCATGTCGTTTAAGAATAAAATAATTTGGAGTATCCTACAGTGAGATATGAATTTTCTTCTACAAATACTCCATTTCGTCACAACACACTATCTTACAATATTTAATTTATTTGACCTACTTAACCTCTGAAACTTAACATATGGTCTTCACAAAAGTTGTAGGTAATGATGTTATGGTTATTTAGAAATTTGGTTCACCTAATTTGGACTATCCTATGAAAAGTTATGCCCAAAATACAGAAGCTGTATCATTTTCATCAAGAATTGAAATACTGACATACAACATTTTAGGGGTTGTTACATTATGTTTAAGAAAATGATGAATTATGGACAAGTATTAGTCATAACTTGACTTATATACACCACTTTTGAAGGTGAGACATGTCAGCCTCTAAGGATGACACGTGTCTAGTCCCTACACATGTCCATCCCCTAGGATGACACATGTTCAGCTCCTATTTGTCCATCCCCTCCATGCTCTAACCAGTTGCTACCACGTGGCTTGGTGGGGCTCACTTTCTAAGTAGGTGCATCACCTACTTACTCTTTTTCGTAGGTTCATAATCTTGTCTTACTTTAACAACCTATGTAATCCTTGCTACTTAAGCTCGACATGTACTCAAGTAGTTTGATTATGTACGACATCCAAATCGGAAGCTTACGCAAGTAGGTCAATTATCATGACTCACTACTTGGCTTTCAACTCCTTTCAAATCCTTCCAAACCTATTTTAAATCATCACTACCCACATAGAACTAGCCAATGCAAAATATGGGGCGTTACATCATCTTTTCCTTAGAGTTATTTGATAACATCATGGAGAACATGGATCACATGATGACTTTAGAGAAGCTAATAAATGTTCTCATGTACCAAGAGTGCGGGGTATAACAACCGGGCTGCCCTTTATCTTTAGTGTGACCATGCAACTTGCTATAGTCACAAACTAAATGTCAGTTTTTCTTCTGTTTTGATTTGTTGTAGTTACCATTTCCTGCACTTGTATATCCACCTCTGCCACAATATAATGCCATTGAATCATATGAATTACTTCTTGTATTGTCATAAGGCCTTTTGCTCTGCAAAACTTCATGATTGAACTAGGTACCTTCTCCATGTAGTGATTACTTCTTCCAGCATACAAAGTCATTGATTTATGAATATCTCCACTAATTCTAGATCCAGCAGTCAGACGCTAGCTTTCATCGGAAGTTATCATGGCATATGTCTTACTTACACTTGGTAGAGGGTTCATCATAAGAATTTGGCTGCGTGCATGACTATATACTTCATTCAGTCCCATTAGAAAAGAAATAAACGCAGAAAGTTTAGGTGATCAACATAACTTCTAGATTTGTCACAATTATAAGCAGGTGGTGGTACTAATGCATCAAATTCATCCCATAAAAGGCGTAGCTTAGTGAAATACCCCGACATTGTCAAATTACCTTGATGAAGTGTACAAATTTCATGATGAAGTTGATAACTCCTAGATGCATCAATTTTATTAAATCGCTCATTCAGATCTCCCCAGACCAATACTGTATCTGATGCATATACAATGCCACTCAGTAGCTTTTTGGATACAGTATTCATGATCCAAGCAAGGACAAATGCATTACACTTTTTCCATTACTCCTCCAATGCAGGTTGATAATCTGATTTGTGACATGTTCCAAGAACAAATTCTAACTTGCTTTTTGCACATAGATTGATCATCATGAATCTGCTCAATAACGAGTAGTTTTTAGTTTTTGTGAGCTGAGCTGAAGTTAATACACTACCCGAAGTGTCCAATGGATGTAGATACAAGAGATGATTGCGATCTTTCTCGATCGCATCAATGGTTTCAGTTGAAATTCCAATTGCAGCACTTGTTCCTGATGGTTGATCCATATTTCCTCAAGTTCTGTCAATGGTAGAGTCTTCTATGAACTTAGAATCAAATGAACTGTGAATTTGAATCGGACAGATTCAGTGTTCTGATACCATGTTGAAAACAGTAAGAGAATTAAAGATAATAGAATTTGGAAACTTTCTAATCTCATTCATTGAGCTTAGCTGAGAATGAGAAATATCTCATCTATATCTACAACAACCGATCTATTGTGGAAGTTGGCATCTCCAGCTGTCATTATCACTAACCAACTTGTAATAAACTAACTACCAATTGGAACTAATCAACTAACTAACTAATTAAATTTCAATTAACTAATGCATAATTACATAGCTAGGAACTACTATATCCAATATTTATGTATAGGATGTTCGATCATCTTTTTATATATTTAGTAGAAATAACTTCATGGGAGATAAGGTGAGAAGAAGAACACTTAATTCTGTTCAGACTTAAGTAAAAATATTATTACAACTAAACTAAGAACACTTTAACATGACGTTATAAGAAAATAAAAAATTATATTATTGCACGTGAAATCAACGTAATGAACTTCTCAATGTTAGCTGCAATAATATTTACACGAAATAGGGATAAAATTGTGTGCACACCACTCTTGTTGTAGTATGTCTTTCAAAATTTATGATCAAAGATAAGCTAACTAAAAAAAAAAGTTATCTCGTAAAATTTTACTCTTAAGGTATGTTTGGTAGGAGGGACAAGAAATAATTAATTTTAAAATTAATTTTAAAATAAAATTATCTCATATTTGATTGTGATATAATTATGAAATAAATTACATTAAAATTAATTATCTCAAAATTATAATATTATTTTTATCTCACATTAAAACAAAATAACAGTCAAATAACTAATTCTGAATTTAATTATTTCGATATCTTATTTCGAACCAAACAAGCTCTTAATCTTTAAAAGTTGTTTGGTATGAGGTATAGGTGTAATAATCTCAGGGATAAAATGCAGGACTATTTTATCACAATTCTAAAATTATTTATCTCTATCATTGATATTTTATTGATAGTATAAATTATTCGCATATTCTTATATATAATAAATAATTTATTCTCAAATAATTAATTTTAAAATAATTTATTTCCAACGAATCGACCCCTGATAGTTTCTTCAAATTTAACCAACGTTTTTCACACCATAGTGCATATAGCCACTCAAGCCCCTCAATAAATAAGAGTAACATCTCAATTTTAAGTTAATTTGGTTCGCTAACTAATTACAAGACATGCCTTCTGTAGCTCTTCCATTATACGTCTTCCTCCTCCTCTCTGCAGCTTCTCCGGCAATCGGCGGCGAGGATTCCCAGTCCCCGACGGTGTACGAGATTCTACAGGGATACGATTTTCCGGTAGGGATTCTCCCGACGGGTGTGACAAGGTACGAACTCGACAAAACCACGGGCAAGTTCGCCGTTTACTTCAACAAATCATGCACTTTCAGCATAAGCGGCTATAGTCTCAAATATATGAGTAAGGTTACTGGTAAAATTTCCAAGGATAGGCTTTCGAACTTGAAAGGCGTACAGGTGAAACTGCTTTTGTTTTGGATCAATATTGTGGAAGTTACTCGTGACGGTAACGAACTCGATTTCTCCGTCGGTATTGCTTCTGCCGATTTTGCAATTGATAACTTCTATGAGTCGCCACAGTGTGGATGTGGATTTGATTGTGTGGATTCTGGAGAAAACGGCACTGGTGAGTTCGATTTGAAGCAGCTTATCACTTCGTCTTGAATAGTTAACTGAAATTGACTGTAAATTTGGGGTCAGGAGTTATGGTAGAAGTGGATTTAGGATGAAAGTAGGCTAAAATGGATGCTCCATTTTGGAATTAGGGTAAGTTTGTATTTCAGAATCCCACGAAACTGGAAGCATATGCTTTTTATTTCTTAGCTCTTTTGAATGATAGTAGTACTTATGAAGTTAAAATAAAAATTTGGTTTAAGCATTATATTGAAAATTTCAATCTTTTCCAAAATTCATATTTTGGAATCTTACTAGAATTTTTATTTACGAGCTCCGTTGATTGATTGATTATCCGTATTTGTAGCTGACGGTTCGATTTCGTGCTCTTACTGCCCCTTTTTCATGTAGCCTAATGTGAAAAAACAATTTCAATCACTATCAACACATTTGTAGGGGTTATGTGGTAGCTGATTTCTACCAGAGTTGTATTTGTATTAAATTTTATATAATTAATATTATGTTTGGTAATTAATTAGAAAATAAATTATTTATATATAAAATTAATATGGTGATTGACTGACAATTCAAAAATTCATATAATTAATATATGTATAAATTATGAGGAAATTTATGTTTTATTTATACGTGATAGAAAATGAAATAATTAATACATGAATAACTAATATCTCTAAAATTAATACATGTATGAAATAATACATAAACTTTTTCATACTTAATTTCTACATTATTCATACGTACATAACTTTAATTAGCTACTAAATGACCCCAAACACCTTGTTTTATATTGTTAATTTAAAAAGTAATTTGTGAGCTATTGTATATGAGTTAGGTTTATGATTCTCGAGCTATTTGTACATGAGTGAGTTTAAAATAAGGGATTATCTAATGGGCATCAGGTAGCAATTACGGGTTTCTCTAGAAATTAAAAAAAATATGTACTCTCTTTTATTTAATTTATGTGACACACATATTCTTTTTAGTGCACTGGACATTCTTTTTAGTCTATCTTAAAAATGTTATTGTTTATAATAAAAAATATTTTAACTCTAAAATTCTTCATCATTGGATGATTTTTATCTATACAAATAATTAATGATTATTTTAAATTTTAAATTTTTGGTTTATTTTTTAAATTTTACATGAAGTAAAATAACATAAAATAAGATGGAGGGAGTAATTATTATGTAAGACATCAAGATCCATTGACCGAAATAATTTTTTGTGTCATCAAATAATTGAAACAATTAACCCACTTTTCCAATCCGTTCCCAAAGTCAAATATATACATCGCCGGAGCATCATCGGAGAAATTCGCATCTGAACATCCATTTGATACGAATATATCACATAAAACGACAGCATCGATGTTTCCTCCACGTCAGATCGTCTTTCCTCTCCTAATCATCTTTCTCACAACTTTACCGCCGTTAATCACCACTGCCGCCGCCGTTGATGGCCGTGACACTTCCCTCACCGCTTACGATTTACTCCAAAGCTACGACTTCCCTATCGGAATTCTTCCCAAGGGTGCTATTGGGTACGATCTCGATAAGAGCACCGGAAAATTCAGTGTCCACCTTAATGGGTCTTGCAGTTTCGCATTAGAAGGTTCTTATCAGCTTAGGTATAAATCGAGGTTCGGTGGGTACATAGCTAAAGATAGACTCACAAACCTATATGGGGTTAGCGTAAAAATTCTCTTTTTGTGGCTAAATATTGTGGAGGTTGTTAAGAATGGTGACAATCTTGAGTTTTCTGTTGGGATTGCTTCGGCTAGCTTTCCCACTTACAACTTCTTGGTTTGTCCACAATGTGGATGTGGATTGAATTGCAATAGCAATGGACACATTCTAAAGATTCGAAACAGTCATCGTGTCTCTTCGGTTTAGCTGCACACGGAAGGATGTTAAAGTTTGCTAAGAGAGGTTAGTTCCAGTTTTTGAATTTATGGTTCGTATATGAAAGAAGAAATGATAATAGATTAATAAGAGGAAGGGTCAACAATGAACACAGAATTATAAAGGCATTTGATATTTCTGATTATATGCTACTTGGTTGCTCACTGAACTAATATTTGATTCACTTGAAGAAGTTATTAGGTGTTTAATGCTTCAATTTGTGGTGAAGCACTCCAAATTTCATGTGTATGGTTTAGGTCCCTTGATTTTGTGACGTTGTTACCAGTTGAAGGATTTTTTTGAAGATTTGCATCTTAATCAACTAGATAAAACTATCACTTATCAGGAAACGGAAAAGAAATGATCTGTTGGAAAGCCTCAATTCATTCATCAGCAGATAGAGGTGGCCTAAACATAAATTTGATCAGTGTTTTGTCTACTATCCAATACTATTCTGTAATGACCTCTTTCTAGGAGTGTACCCGGAATAGTAATTTCCTTTTGTCTAATGTGTGATGGAAATCAGGGTAACTCTTACAGTTTCTTGTTATTTTTGCTCAATAAATGAGAAGCGCATGAGTGTTTCTCTCTGTCGCTCCAGCATTTAAATCTGTGGAAAAAAAGTCTCCCTTCATCCTTCCCGGCCCCAACCCACCACCCCCTATGTAGAATAAACACGTCTTATTGTGGAACAGTGATTGGAATTATTGATCTTGTGTTAGGGTATTTATCCGTAGATAGTTGATCACTTTCAGTTTTGAGTGTTTCTTTTTCTTCTGTTAAGTATTTGCATCTGCACGTGCTGGTCAGAAGATGATCAGGAGTTTAACAGATTAAGCAGTTGGATTTTTCATGGAATCTGTGAGAATAATCCATGAAAAGCATTATTTGCTTGCTCCCAAATTCATCTGTAGTAGTCTATTTAAAGAAGTGAACGACAACTTTGAAATGGACTAAAAGCAAAAGTTAAACCATCCCTGTTTTGACCCTGCATGTGAACTACAAGCACATATCATGTATGTGTTAAGAGGTCTAGGCATATTTTACCATGTATATGCTAAACATTGATGGAAGATCTCTCCCACAAAAATGTAACAGGTTAAGATAGGAAAAGAGAAGGTTTTGTCTTACCTTTGTGATGATTTTCTGATAGAGAGAGATGCCACAGGAACTTTTATGTTAGAACCTTGGGCCAGATTTGGTAGAGAATTCTTTCAATTGAATTATGTTGTCCATGACTCCATATTAGCTGATCACTTTTTTTAATTGCCAAGAAATCCCCAAAGGCGAATGGTGATGGTTCGAAACTTTTTGGATTATGGACCTGCCCTTCAACTATTCCCCACTTAATTACTAGGCTTTTTTCTGTGACATGGTTCAAACTTGTGAGGTGCACCTAATAACCCACTCATCACGTACTGCGCTCTTACCACCACACCTAAGCCCTGGGGTATATTAACTATACTCTTAGGGGTCATTTGATTTGGAGAAAAATATCCTGGGTGATATTAGGTAATACCCACAACCACACACTGGATAAATGCAATCCCAAATTTTATATATTCATTCCTGATTCAATAGGCTTCTATTGAGCCGAGGGTCTTTCGGAAACAGCCGTCCTACATTGGTAGGAGTCAGGTCTACGTACACTTTACCCTCCCCAGACCCCACGACGTGGGATTTCACTGGGTTGTTGTTGTTGTTGTTGTTATTCCTGATTCAATAGATTCTGAAAGTTTGAAGCAATGGAACCCTATCCCTCAAGTCCAACAAACAGTGTTAGCTTTACTTTTTTTGGTAAACAGTGCATTCTATTCGACCAAAACTGTTCAGTACAAAACAAGTAGATGCTGACCATGTACAGGCCTATCAAATACAAAGAGCCTATAGTCTATACACACTACAGCTAGATAACAAGAGAAACAATCTAACAAAGCGAAAAAAGGCAATACAGAAGCTCCTCTAATTACAGAATCTAAGGATGTGAATTCAAAGATAGTAAAGGTCTCTGCCAGTAAGAGATGCTTATATGCAGCACAATTTCCTTTCATAACCTGTCTGCCGAAGATACCCACCGATGAACCTGATCACTTTCCTGTCTCTTCAAACCAAGTAGAGTAGCATGCCAAACACACAGGTAACAATAGCTCAGTGCCCAGATTTCCTTTTAGCTCCTTTGTTTATCCATTGAACTTCAGATGACCAGTCACAAGGCAAAGAACATGTGCTCAAACAATTCATCATACAATCCATAAAAATCACTAGTTTGAGGCACTTGAATTCCAAACTCCCACAGTTTACTAATGCCATCAAACAATTAATGTAGTTGGCTAAGCTCTTGCACAAAAATACTAATAAGAATATCATGGCCACGAAGAGAGAGATAGAGAGGAAAGAACTGTATGTGCAATGTACCCATAATATTGGTTCGTAAAATATTTGTTTTGTTTGTCCTTCTATGTTTGTTTATTTTATTTGGCTTGATGATGGTATGAGTTGAGCTTAAATGAATAATTGAGGATTCATCTAGTCGACCTCAACTTGTTAGGGTTTGTTATTATTGTTGTTGTTTAACTTTCTTCTATGTTTGTAAATGTATGTCTAATGTCTATGTGGAAAGAAGAAATAAGAATATGTTAAGGGAGCACCGAAGGGTGGCCTAGTGGTCACTGAAGTGGTTGAGAGCCATGAGGTCTCAGCTTCAAACCCCAATGGAGACAAAAAAACACTAGGTGATTCTTCTCATCTGTCCTAACCTTGGTAGACAGAGTTACCTGGTACCTGTTGCTTGTGGGAAGTAGCAGGTATCCTGTGGAATTAGTCGAAGTGTGCGAAAGTTAGCCTGGACACCATGGTAATAATAGTAATAAAAAGAATAAGTTAAGGGAAACTTAGATGGGCAGGCAGCACCATCTATTTATGTAAAAACTTGCATATAGTCCCAACTTGCTATATGTTGACACCGTTAAATGGCCTATATTGGTTGAATAAATGAGTTGTTGTCTTTTTGTATGATCTTGAGCGATCCTCATTTCATGAGCTAACTTTTGGGGTAACTTAGATCCAAGATCGATTTTCTTCATGTAATACCAGATCTTGATCTATTCATGTTCTTGGTTTCCTAATGTTGGTTCCTCGTGTTATATTGTCCACGCATTTGTTCAGGGGTGGTAATTGTCCCACATTGGTTGTGGAAATGGATTGTTGTCTCCTCATTTGGTTTGGGCAATCATCAATTTCATCATCTTATGAGTTGACATTTTGGGGTTGAGTTACGGTGTCATACACATTTGAAATCCATGTAGAACAACAAAAACATAGAAGAGATATGCATGAATGGGAAAATAAGAGTTTATGCTGGAAGGCTTTGTTTAATCAAACAGTAAATTGAGGCTGAAATCCTTTGGCAAGAATGCTATGCACTTTAGGGGCAGATGTAGCTTTGGGATATTGGATTCATCTGAACTCAATACTTCCAAGGCAGAGTATAAATTTGTGTAAAAATTTACGAAAATTGCACTAAGAGATATGAACCTATAACTATATACATATGTGGGTTCAATGCTTAAAACCTTAGAAATTAAAAACCTTTGATGCACTTCTATAGTACATTGTGTGTGTTGAGAGAGAGACCTGCTGCTACAATATCTGCTTATTTCCTCTGCCCTTTCTCTTTCTCTTCTGTAGCAACTTTTTTTATTTGGTACAATGACACTTTATAGTGTATTTGCCTTCTGCATTTCCTCGAAAAATTAGAAGGAAGATATCTAATACATGACTCTATTTGTTGAGTGCTGGCAGATACTTGCAACTCATGGAAAATATCAGGTGACATTGTTGCAGTGTACAGAAAACTTGAAGTGATCATTCTCCTGCTTCCTCCTCATCTCAGTTACAATGCAAAACTGAAAGTCGAAAATTCTAGTGTTCACTTGCATTGTGTTTATGTTTTCTACTACTGCGTCTTGACTCTGACATGAATACACAATGTTCTTGATATTGCTGTTTAGAATGAGATTCTTTTCCACGTTCTTGAATACACATATGGCAAAAAGCTCTCTATAGCTCGTACTCGAACTCTGTTAAGTCAGAGGCTAAAATGTCAAAAAGAATTGAGAAGCTAACTAGGAACAGATGGTGACATGCACTACAATTCTTCCTCATATCATCATAAAAATATGCAATGCATCTTGACTCAACTTAGTAGTCATTGATATCACCTATAGTGTATGTTATGACTTTTGTGAAAAAAGTAGTGCATCTCATGATTCACATTGTTTCATTATTTTCCTAACAGCTCCACGCAAAAATTAGCATGATATTATACGTTATTTGATTACAAAAATAAATAATATTTACATAAAATCTAGGATAAGTTATAGTCTTATAGAATGTTTGATTGTTTTTTTTGAATTTCCACACAAAACATAGCATTGCTAATCAAATATTCGGTTCATGTTTATCATTTTCACATAACTAATACATTAAAAAGTTATATGTATTATTTTATGCATCATAAGAAGTGAAATAATTAATACATGCATAGTTAAACTCTATCTACCTAATTCGTGTATTAGACTATTAGTAATACTTATAAAATTAATTCCTACATTATTAATATTCTCATACAGTTAACCAACAACCAAAACAGGCCCTTGATTTTTTTTAAAGAAAGTAATGTGAACACAAACTCGGCTAAGGTCAACAAAGAACAAAAGGATGTAATTCTACTTTATTAGTAGCTTGTTTTAATGCCTAATTATAGCTTTAAACTTGGCGTAAGCAACGGCAACATTAATTCTCAGACGTTACTAGTGCTTTCCATGATTAATGGCCCTAATTAAGTCAAGTCAATACGCTTATTACTCCCACCGTTCCATATTAATTGTTCACTTTTCATTTTATACTTTCTTTAATAAGTCATAAATAAAAAAGGTAATTTTACTAATTTATTTCTAAGAACTTTTTTGGAATTTTGAAAAGTTGTTTTCATTTTTAAAAAATTAATTGTAAGAGTAAAATAAGAAAAATAGGTCATGTCCTCATTAACTTGAAAAATGCATATTAGGGTAGAAAGTTAGCAAGTAGTGGAGCGTTGTCTTACTTTTCAAGAGTTTAGGCGTTTGTCGTCATACTAGTTATATCGGGTGTTTGAATTAACTTATTTTAAGTGATTTTTGGCTTTTAATTTTTTTTTTAGTTTTGGAAATGTTTGGGTAGCATATTGTGTTGAAAAGGTGAAGACAAATAAGTCAAAAGCCAAAAGTTGGACGTGTCCAACTTATGACTTTTAGCTTATAAGTCATTTCAAAAAGCTCATCCAAACATCCCCATGGTATATTGTAGTCGGTTGTTTAATGTGTTTTGATTGACACACTATTTTGTTGTTCTTATTCCTTTCTCGTAGGATTTGCAATGTTTCTCTTCTTAGTAGCTATGTTTTTTTCCTCACTATTTCTTACTCTATGTACTTGAATTTGCTACACTTGAGTCGAGGATATTTCGAAAACAGTTTCTCTACCCTTTCCAAACCCACTTATAAAATTTTATTGAATATATTATTATAATTATTATTAAATTTATAAATTAACAAATAATTTAAAATAATTATTTTTATATTATGAACAACTAACATGGACAGCAGGGAGTATATCCTTTAATTAATTTAATTATAAAGTCACCACACTGTCCCCTCGTCGTTTCAAAAGCATAATGTTTGGCGTTTGCCATCTTCTAATCTAAAGATAAACATGAAGGAGATACCGACAAATTAAAGGTTAATAAAATATGTATTACTTAAGTATGATAAAAAAGTGTATACTCCTTTCGTTTTAAATTAAGTGGTATTTTTTATTTTTTTATTTTACTTCAAAATAAATGGTATTTCATAAAATCAAAAAGACAATAATTTTTCTCATTTAATTATACTCTTACATAATCAAGAAGTTATTAAAAAGCGATTTCTCTTAAAAAGAATTAAGGGTAAGTGTATAGTTTTCACAAAGAGTGTGTGCCAAACTAGAATAGACCTCACTTTTAATTTATTTATCTCCTTTAAATATATATATATATATATATCAATATTAGAAACAAATTTGAAATTTTATGACTTATTAAAATTTATACATATAATTAAATATAAATATAAAATTTGAAAAAATGTATTAACAAATTTAAAAATTGACTCGGAATACCTAGTATAAATATTTTATTATATATTTTGATGCTTAATAAAAACACAATATAGATAAAAAGGGCAGCCCGGTGCACTTAAGCTCCCGCTATGCGCATAGATAAGATATCTAAATAAAATTTACTAACAAATTATTAATTGTCTTTCATCTTTTTAATTCAAACATCACACATGACATAATTAATATCAACAGCATGACATGTTTCAAATTTCAAAATCACATTACACAAAAAATTTAATTTAACATCATAAAATTTGAGAGCAGGGAGGAAATATCTGTCGGGGTTAAAAAAATAGTTTGTTGTATACTTTTATTTTATATTGCGCTTAATTAAGTTCAATATAGTATATGAATTATTTGATTATGTTGGAGATAATTAAAGAAATACTAAGATATGATCAAATTATTAGTTTGATTAAAAAAATTGCAACAATCTTCGTTTTAACTGTTATTATGAGTCTCCAAAAGAAAAAGATAAAATGAATGTCATATTAAGCAAATCAAAGCCTAGCTGGAAATTAGATAACTCTGAAATACACAAACTTCTTCTATCATGTATCTTTTAAATATCTTAATATATTAATTATCATAATTTCTAGTATCCTTTTACTAGTTTTTTAAATATATAATTTTCTTAAATGATTGTGGTATCATCATTTACTGTGTGTTTAGTTTTAAAAGAACATCTTTCATAATATGTAATTTTTAAAAATTATTTTCTAGTGTTTAAACAAAAAAGGATGATTTGAGAGTGAGGGGTTTGGAATAAAATATTTTTTATCAGTTTTTGATTTATCGATTTTGGTTCTTAATAGTTCAATTTTCGGTTTAACAAAAAGAAAAATGTTCATAAAATAATTATATGATTTCTCCAATAATTTGACGTGATAAGACAATAACATAATTTTACGGAATGCTCATAAAATAAATTCAGTAATAACTAACATGAAAAGAACTATACAAGTACAATACAAATAAAAGAACTAAGACAATAATGTGAATTGAAAGCTAAAGAGTAGAGATAATAACCAATAAGGTATTGATATTAATATTTAATATTTATATAGGATAAAGTAATAAATAAAATATGCCTTAATGGATTATCAATTTATCAAATAATCTAATGTTAAAAAATCAATATCGAACCAATAACCTTTTTTTTTTTATAAAACCATTAAAATTCATTAACAGAATAACCAAATAGCATTCTTTTCAATTCAAACTATTGATTGGTTCGATTTTTGCACCCTTTAGTTCGAAAGTGGTAGACGTGGGAAATGATCCAAGGTCACTTTATAAAATTTAGGCTTAAAGTCATCAGGACGCCTTAAAGTTATCCGCATAATTCACTTACACACTTTAATTAAGACTAGTACTATTGAACATTCTAATCTTAATAAATTTATACCTATTAAGCATAAAATGATAATTTGCCAACAAAATGTTATCGTATATCTCACACGCTGATGCCCATAGAAAACCAACAAATAAAGCAATGACAAGTTTTTTAAAGACTCAAAAATAAACATGAAAGAAGATTACGACGTGGAGGGAGTGAAGGTTGCTTTTTCATTTTTAATTAAGAAAATATTATTTTTTTAAAAATAATTAAAAAGTTATTTTTAATTATTTACTTAATTTAGCATCAGTAAAAAAATAAAAGATAAGCTTCTTTTAAAAAGGAAAAAAAATACTATTTAATCGCTCAAACAGAAATAAAAATCATTTTTTTTCGTAACATCAGCATTTTGTGTTTGATAAATATATATTTTAAATAATTTAAATATTCAATAGATTTTAATCCTAATTAAAATATCTAAATAAATTATGTGGACAACTTTAAAAGGTAATCAATGACTTATTTTGACTATATTCGTTAAAAAAAGTCATTTAACTCATTTCAAATATTTTAACCATATTTTAACCATGCCACTCTTAATTCATGAAGGCTGAAGACTGTTAACTGAATGTTAAAAATACTTGTAATTATACCTTTCATTAAGTTGTTCACTGCATGAATAAAGGACAGAATAGGATATAACAATATTAAGCTTAAAATTAAAAAGCAAGTAGATTTCACTATTTTTTCCTGATAAAACAGTCTCCCCTAAATTCTCTTTAACTCTTTTCTCGTTGATCAAAGACCTCTGATCAAAGAGGCAGCTTCGTATTTGAACGATGGTTTTTCAGTTGTTTCCAGATCTGTGCTTCAACAGCATCTTCCGGAGCTCAGCAGCGTCAATCTCATTTGCTTGTCCTTCCGGCCTGTAGTAACCGGTAACTGGATCTGGCACCCATGAAGTCTTCACGGATTCCTCTCCGTTTTTTTTCATCATCACGTTGCTCCTTGGCACTCCTCCTTTCACTACACCGGAGACCTCACCTTGTGATACCGCTGCATATCCACGCCTAAACATACGCACACAATTCATATACACGTCAAAAACAAACACATCTCAATCACATCCACCGAAAAAAATTACATCATAGAAAATCGCCGAAATCGACTAGTAAGTCTAATCCCCTGTTTTTTCTACGAACGCACCAGATTTTTTGACTCAGATGCTTTATATAAGGGTTCATGGAGAAAAAATCGAAGTACGTATAAATATATTATACTCGGTTAAAAAAAGATAAAGTTTAACGTGTGCAGCCGTAATCACGCTCGCCGATTTAAAAAATTGGATCCTCAGGCCTTCTATCCGAAGGATAACGGATGTTTCGGTCATTACCTGCTAAGAAAAACAGAAACAGAGTCCAATCCCTGGTTTTCGTTATGCATAATTCTATAATAATGCTGTGAACATAGCACAGAATTCTACTCAGATGTTATATATACGAGAAAATTTTAGTAGTATATATATTTACATGAAAAAATAGAAAAACTTCACGGATGCAGCGTTTTTCACGCTCACTGATTTCAAAATTTGGATCACCTCTGTTTAGATTCATATATGGATGTTTCAATCATTACCTGCTAAGAAAAGCAGAAAGGGAATCGGAGACGAAAGCAGAGAGAACCTTCGAGTTGGAAAAAGAACGAGCCATTGCTTTTGATCGGAGTCGGAGCGAAAGAATTTCTAAACAAGAACGCTGCGGCGGAAGGAATTTTGGTTATGGAGCTTCCGCAGCGGCGAACTGAAATTCTCTAACTTCGACTCTCTCCGGCGAATTTAGGGTTATATAAGTGAGGAGGAATGAAGGAGAGAATGGGGTAGTATATATAGAGATGGAGAAAGAGGAGGGAAAAGGCAACATGGACTAGGGTTTAATAGGGGCCACGTGAATATTGGCCTCTATTTAGACGCAAAGGTCCTCTCATTCGCTGACACTTGGTCGATGCCTTTTCTTTGTTAAACCGACTTTCTTCTTTGCTTTTCCAAGTCTTCTTTTGGTCTACCATCTAATTAAGTATTAGAGCTTCATTAAATTAATATATTTTGTATATACAAAACATTTTTATATATTACTTCCTCAATATTAATATTTATCTACGTTATGTCCCAATTATTTGAAAAAAGTTTACATTGTTTAATTTAAAATTTTATTATCATAAAGATAATTCTGAAATATTACATTTTTTTTATATATTTTCAAAATAATTATGGTCAATTCGACTGCATCACATTAATAGGAAGTAATTGTTTTGCCAAGATGGTGAATCAATTCATCCACTCCTAATTTTAAAATATTTTATTAACATTGTAATTAGTGGCGACACGTCACTTAGAAAATTGAATGATATACGTAACATAGGGCAAAAGTTGAATCATTCATCTAGTATGAGTTAGATATGGTTCACTCGAGTTTAATCGGAATTAGTGACGGGTCATTTGCGATAAAACATTATATAAAAAGAAAATAAAGTCTATTATCTCAAGAGGGCAATTTTGAGACACTTTGAATCTTTGATAACGTTAGAAATAAATATTTTTTTATAAAAAATACTTTCTAAGTGAATTAAGCTCGGAAGTTTATTTTATTTTTTTTACTTAAAAGACCAATCTATGGATAAATACAAAAATATATTTTTTAAAAAAGAAAAAAATACAAGTGAGAGAAAGATTTAGAGTCTTCCGTGACGACTCGACACATCATCACACCACATAAGCATCATGTAAGTGTCACATATCACAAAGTTGGTCATCTGGAAGCCTTACATAGGACGAAGGTTAGTCCATAGTGGAAGGTTCTAAAGACACGTGGAAAATTCCCTTAGAAGACCTTAGAATTCCATGGATTTGAATGGAAGGTCTTAGAATCTTCTAATTGTGTAGATATTTTAGAAAGAGGGACTTGTTTGTAACTAAAGAAAGACTTGTATAGTAATTATTATTTGCGCTTTAGCCCTAGTAAGTAGTATAAATAAAAGGGGTCATTCATTTGTACAACTATTAAACAATCAAGCAATCTTCGAAGCAACACAAAAGCATTCTTACAAATTCTCTATTGTGCCTTTCTTCAATCTAGTATTCCATTAGCGATCAAGTTTGAAAAGGCTTATTTGAGCCTACAGGATCGTAAAAGAGTCGTGGGTAAGTTATCGAGTGTCACATAGAAGTATTAGTTAAAGTCTAAGTCTGTAACAAAATGATGTAAGAGCAAAGGTTGATACTAGGGAAATGGCAAGCAAATGAGACATCAACGCTACTAACGCCACCAACATCGGGTCGGATGGTTGAAAGAATCACTGTAGGAGAAGGAGGAACTCTAAGAAGAATGAGATGTCGTTCGAGCCTACACCAAGTGAGGTCCTAACATCTTACTCACCTTTGGTCACTAAGGTGAGTGACAACGAACGATGGGAGTAGTCCGTGGATGACACGCCTGGATAGAGTGGATTGCGAGAGTGGATGCCGCTAGGCAAGCTATGGAGATCTTAGGCAAGCGTTTGAACAAGGTCGATGGCCAATTCAAAACTCTTAAGGACTTCACCCTCGAGGAAAATGACAACATCTAAATGGAGTTGAAAGGGCGTAAGGCTGCAGAGTATGAGATGAAGGAGACTGTTACTTTTTATGGAGTGTAGATTCATGGATGCGCTGAGCACGATTGAGACCATGAAGGCCGATATTTAAAGCAATCAAAGGAGACATTGAGGTTGGAGGATTCGCGATGACCAGTGGGAACATGGAGGCCAAGATTGAGGCTCTCAAGCCACTAGTGTTCAAAGGCGCTCGTGACTCGTAAGAGGTGAAAAATTTTCTTTGGCACTTGGAGAATTACCTCAAGTATAACAAAGTGAAGAGTGTTGAGACAAGGATCAACACGGCCCTGCTATACCTCTCGGAGATGGCTATGTTGTGGTAGAAGAGAAAAGAGTCAGAGATAAAAAAAAAGGGCCATGCACCATCGATACATGGGAGCAGTTCTGAGATGAGTTTAAGAAGGCCTTCTTCCCCAACAACATCATCTATGAGGAAAAGCGCAGGCTTAGAGATTTGAAATAAACAGGCAATATGAGGGCTTATGTGAAGGATTTCACCATCCTCACCCTTTAGAGTTACAACCTTATAGATAAAGACATGTTGCTCCACTTCATGAATGGACTGTAACATTAGGCCAAGACGGAGTTGGAACACCGATAGGTTAGGACTATTGATGAATCCATCACACAGGCGAAGCTTGACAAACTTCAGGCATGACAAGTATGACTAAGGAAGAGTTGAAGAGACGAGAGGTAGTCATGACCAAGGTGGGGGAGATCGTGGTGAAAACAAAGAGCAACAGCTACATCCCAAGAATCATGACACTGATAAGTCTGGTGGAAAAAAGTCTGAACGTCGAAGTAATGCTGATAGGAAGGCATAAACTACAAAGGGAAATAGTTTCTACATATGTGGAGGGGCATATGGCTATGCAGGATGCCTTGAACTGAAGAACCTTTGTGCCATCTTACGGGAATGGAAGTAGAAAGATGCACAAGAGCAAGAAGGTTCGGGCATAACATTATTGGGCCTGATTGGATTATGCGGAGCTATCTTAATGTAATTAGAGAAGCCAAAAGAATACGACATGTAGTATGTAGACATCACGATCAATAGATGACCCGCTTATGCTGTGGTTGACACAGGTGTAGAGGCCAACATCATGACCAAGTCAGCGGCAACAAAGTTGGGACTAAGTTACAATCCAAGTAACACCCGCCTGAAGACAGTCAATGAACCACTGACTCCCGTGTAAGGAGTCGCTCATGGAGTAGAAATTACGTTGGGCAAGTGGTAAGGTAACACCAACTTCACTGTCTCTCCCTTAGACATCTTTGATATAATCCTTGGGTAGGAATTTTTCCAAAGGTGTCACACGATAATCGATCCCTACCTTCAACAACTCTTGGTCATGGAGCAAGAGGGATCCTGCATGGACCCCTAGTCAATATGCCAAAGACGTAATAACAAGCTTAAGTTTTGGCTATACAGCTTGTGAATGGGCTCAAGAAGAAGGGGCCGATGTTCTTGGAAACCACTAGAGGTTTTAAGGGAGACGGAGACAAAAAGTCATTGTCGTGTCCTACATCCATTAGAAGGGGAAATCATTGGAGAAAGCTACACGGGAATGATATGAGGACTTGTGGCTATTCAAAGATAAGAACCGAGAGATTATACAGTAGCAATAAGCCATGGTTGTCGCAACATCAAGTGGGGGAGAGTATGATGACCGACCACGCCATCACGCCACATAAGCACCATGTAAGTGTCACATGGCATACAGTTGCTCATGTGGAAGCCTTACGTAAGACGAAGGCTAGTCCATAGTGGAAGGTTCTAGAGACATGTGGAGAATTTCCTTAGAATACCTTAGAATTCCATGGATTTGTATGGAAGGTCCTTAGAATCTTCTAGTTGTATAGAGTATTCTAGAAAGAGGGACTTGTTTGTAAATAAAGAAGGACTTATAGTATTTATTATTTACACTTTAGCCCCTAGTGAATAGTATAATTAGGAGGGGTCATTCATTTGTACAATCATCAAGCAATCAAACAATCTTTCAAGCAATTGAAAAGCCTTCTTACAAAATCCCACTTGTGTCTTTCTTCAATTTAGTGTTCCCTTAGCGAACTAGTTTGAAAAGACTTACGTGAGCTTACAAGATCTTGAAAGAGTTGTAAGTAAATAGTCGAGTGTCGCACAAAAGTCTTAGTTGAAGTATAACTTCGTGACACTTCTCCCATAAAAATTACAAAATTAAATAGAAGATTCAAAGGGTAATATCTTCTTGACTATGCCCTGAGCATTGAAAAGTCATCTAGTAACACATGTCTAAGCTTTGATGTTGCACTTAGGCTTATTAGGGATAGATTGGCATGCACAAGGCTCGAAGTTGATTGTTGATTTTTTCGACAGTCAATATGAGGGTGTCCATATATAAAATGGCTCCCATAGGAGAAGGTCTCATGGGTTGCCTCTATATGGAGCAGCTTTATTTGGACTGATGCAGGGTTACATTGAGAATAATCCTTTCAATTTTTTTAGGCTATAATAAGCGTTTATTCATTTTAATTTAATTACTTGTCATGATTGGGTTCATTCTTTCACTAAACTTGATTTCCCTCTGATACAATCAAGACTTCTGATTAAATAGTAAGGTGCAATAAATGATGTATGAGTTAGACATAATAATTGAATTATACAAATAAAAATATTGTATTTCAATCTGAAAAGATGAACGGATAACAAAGAGGAATCGAATTTAGCCTAAATAAAAATATATTCTAGTATTTTTATTAAGTGAAGAAATGGGACGGCAGGCATATAATCCAATAAGAATCCAATTGTGTTTGGGGGACGTGAAAGAGGACTGCAATTTCAACAAGTTGCAATAACCGAAGGAAGGAGAGAGCAAGCCATGGATTTACACTAAACTAACTAATTGTTTATTTTAATCATCTTTTTTTAAAAAAAATATACTTCACCCGATGTTTGGTATTCGTTTTAATTCTGACTAGTTTGGATTTACATGATTACGTAAGGTTTATTAAAGAAAAAAATGTTTTTTTCTGAATTGTATTTCATTAACAGAGCTTAAGCTAAGACATTTGATTAAAGGTGAATCATCCATTCACAATTCTTGTTTTTTTAAATAAAAAAATAAAAAAATTCTAATCAGTTATTTCTTCATATAAGGCAGGTTTGAAGATAATTTTGTTTCTCGAAATGCCCATGTAGTTGTTTCTCGCTCACATAACTTACAATAGAAAAGCTTAGCTTAGTGATCAAGGATTTCGATTCTTGCTCATTGCAATGTTTATTAATATGAGTTGTGGTAAAATGATCGGGATCTTATCATATTTAATCAGAAATTTTGAGTTCAAGCACTTGAAAATGAAAAAAAACCTATTGAAAACATCGCTTTCAAAAGTAAATATTATAATGTGTGAATTTAAATTTATTCAGATACTACTAATAATATCATATGAGAAACCCATAAAAGTACAAGCTTGAGTAGAACTCTAGAAAGAGGTCAATCAAACTGAATTGTTGTTCAATTCTAATCATTTTTCATAAAAAGAATTTGTAAGTTCAGCCTAGAGTTAATTATGTGATTCTTTTTTCGAACGATGAGATAAAAATTCTTTAAAAGATGTAATTTCACCCTTAAAAATAAGCAGTTTTCATCAAAGTGTACTTTCAGACCAATATTACGATTATAAGTGAGTGTTTGAATTGACTTATTTAAAGTGTCTTTTAATTTTTAAGCTTTTTTTTTTTAATTTTGAAATATATGGAAAATATAAAAAAATTTATTTGGGTGAGTATTTTTTAATAAATAATTATTAATTTTAGCGATATTTTTTTTTTATTACCGTCTATAGCAATACATAATAATACTATAATAAATCTGGTATATATTAAAAGTGAATTATGCATACAATATAAATTTATTATAAGTATTTTAAAATATACTATACTATTTGATAAGAAATTGACACAATATATAATAAGTGTATTAAAGTGTGTGATAAATGTACTATTAATGAATAAAACTTGTATTATATATTTTTTATAAATTATTCTCGATAATATGTATTAAAACTGTATTATAAATATAAATATCCGACAAAAAAATGTTATTAATATAAATGTAAAATATTTTTCTTAATATAGCATATAATTGCTTGTAAGCAAATTTTCTAGGCTGATAAAGTAAGAAAAATCCAAAGTCCAAAATTAGATGTCCAACTTATTATTTTTAGCTTTTAGCTTATAAGCTATTTTGAAAAGTCAATTCAAAGTAAATATGATTAAAAAAAAATCACATCCAGATGTATGCGTATCAAATTCAACTCCCAGGTGGATCCGGAGGCAAAAACACTAAAATCATAGTTTGATATTTGTCCAAATCATATTAATGGAGTTAGCACTTACCCGATATCGTGCTAAAGAGATAAACATTGCATAGAATTAATTAAAATACGCTCAAATTAATTTGAATATCGTAGTCCACATAGTTATTAAGAAAATTCACATCCTAAAAGTGAAAAAGCTGAATTTCACCGTCTACCACACTTAACAAAGGGAGGGGAAAAAAACTAAAGGAAAAGGCAGGTTGATTGTCTGCTTCATTTTATGTACCCTCAAACCTCTTTAAAATCGTTTGTTTCGACATTTTTCACTTGCTATAATAAATTATTGTTATAAAAAAAATATAATGTGCCATAGTATAAAAAAAAAATCTAAAAAAAAAAATGATTATTAGTATAACCAATGATTATTATAAATAGATTTGACTATATATATATATATATATATGTATGTATCCTCTCAATGTCTGGTTATAAAATAAGAATCAAAAGTGAAAGTTGTTATCAACACAATTAAAGGCATATTTTTGAATACAAATATTTTTCGTGGAGCCAAAAGGCTGTGGCAAAGGCAGATTCCTATATAACTTCTATTGCCATTATATATTATTACATTAATTATTCAGTGATCAGTATTAATTTCACACAAAAAAATCTTAGCTTTGCCTCTTTTAGACTACCAAAAGACAACATTTTTTTCTGGAAAAAACACAATTTGCTCTCCCTATCATTCGTCCTTATCATATATATATATAAATACGATTAATCCAGCATGGGCTACATGAACCCCTAGTAGTTTACCGGATAGATTGATAAGTCGGGCATTCCCGGCCCACCAAGCAAAATCAGTGATTTCTTGGTCACGACCAGCTAAGGCTAAAGTTCCATTAAAGAGTATTTCCACGTGGTAGAACCTCCTCAGGGAATATAAGGTTTTCATGAGGCTGATCTTGAGCCGCCATCCTAGCGCGAATACCTTCGTTTAAGAGAATATTTTTGGTGTAGAAAGTCAAGAACGGATTAAAAAAATGATTCAACCAATCAATTAATTTCAATGAGTTCTTAACTTTCACTAAAGATTTTTATATACGTTCTTCTATAGTACTATCAATTAATTTTCTATCGTGGATACATATGTATCCTTAAGATACTGAAACGGCTACCATTATTGGTATCAAACCAATAACGATTCATACAAGCTAAATCTTCTAATTGATAATTAGGCCAAAGAAAGAATATATATATATATATATATATATATATATATATATATATATATATATATATATATATATATATATATATATATATATATTTTTGTGTATGTTATTTATATAACTAATTTGTGGAGCAAATCCTAACTCCCACAAGGGACCAAAACAGAAAAAACAAAATTCTTAGTATGTCATTTAGAGGTGTCATACGCACGGTTCCTGTTGTTTGACCAAGCTTATGAGTTGGTTTTTAATTGAATTGAAATTAATGATATTAAAATGGATTGAAATACAAATTGGATTGAGTCATAATCTCTTCCACACCCTCCCCCCTCCTTTCAATTCAAAATTTACTTTGAACTCAAATGGGTTAAAAATCGGATAAAATGATGACTTGCTCAATTTAATCTGTTTAATCTCAATTTTTTTTTAGTAACAAACATAAATGTTACCATTAACAATCAAATCCGATACACCTAGGGAGCACCTAACTCCACGGCTACCTTCATAGAAGGGGACTATGTAAGTTAAGCCTCAAACATATCTCTAATTACATAGTGAATTGTTGAACCAAATAATGCACCTTTGGCCTTTCTTTGACTTTCTAACTATATCTAATCTAACATTGAAGCTTTGCTTTATCTTTATAATAGTTGTATCTATAATCTTAGTTGTACCCCTATACAATTTTCAATTCCTGGCCTGCCACACATGATATACTATCAAACTCCAAAGTGCTGCTATTATTTCCTTATATATTTGCTTCCATTTCTGCCTTTTAATTCTGCTCAGTACTTGCTTGACATCTCCTACTGGAATCTGCACTCCAAACCATTGTACCATTGTTCTTGTGATTTGTTTGGTCCGAGCACAATAAGAAAACAGATGTTTTTGTGTCTCTACAGCTTGTGTAGCACATAAATTGCATGTTATGTTATCCACTGGCACATTCATCCTTTGTAGTCCATCTTTAGTCAGCAACCTTCCCTGCACAGCTATCCAAACTATAAATCTATATCTTGGTTGAGAGATTTTATTCCAGATTAACTCTGCAATTCACATCTTACTCTGGACCCCTAATAGTGAGACGTAGCTTGCTCCTGTTGAGTATTTCCCATTAGTAGTTAGGACATACGTGCCTTGAGAATACCACTCCAGCATGTCTTTCTTTACTGCATTCAACTTTCTCCAATACCAACTACTATCTTGTGGAGGTGCATGCGCCCAAATGTCATGGTTCTCTTTTATATACACTCCATGTACCCATCTAACCCATAAAACATCTTTTTTTACTATTAATTGCCACAACTTCCCCACTGATGCTACATTCCACAATTTGCTACCTTTGATATTTAGACCACCATACTTCTTAGGCACACATACTTTATCCCATGCTATCAACGCAGTCTTCCTTTTGGCCTTAGAGCTATCCACAAGTACACCCTACATTTCTTGTCAACTTCTTTTATCACGCTTTGAGGTAATATGAATACCGAACCCCAGAAACTATGTATGGAGAACAGTACTGAGATTATTACCTGCAACCTCCCTAATCTCAATTTTTTTAACATATTGTTATTTATATTTTATAATCACAATTTGAATTTCAACTCAAGAAAATAAAAAAATAAGTTACAAATGGATAGATAAATCCCGGAAGATATAAAATAGGTAGTAATTCATACCTTCAATATAGGATATTACATTACACCAATGCAAATAAAAAGTCTTAAAACGGATTGAAGGTGAAGATTAAAATTGAGCTCAATTGAAGATTCTTTTAAAATGAATTAAAGTTTGAATAAGTTGAGATTGATCCAGTTCAAATTAACTTGAGCTCAACTCATAAAATTCTGAACAAATTGAGTGAATTACCTATATTTAGACTCATTTTAACCCCCCAAGTCTTACTAAATTGTTTTTTCAATAACCTCTCAATGAAAATATTTTCAATTCAACTTGTTCTAAGTTCGAAAGAGTTATATATAATAAACTGTTACGAAGGTGGATTGTCCACCTTATGAAAGTGGATTGTCCACCTTGTAGACATCACTTTCTCATTGTTCTTTTCATCCGTATAAATACCATATTTTGGCATTGTAATAGAAGGAATAAGGAAAATAACTTAATCTTCCTCTCTCTTCTTCATATTTTCTACTTCTTGAATTGTGAAGTAATTTAATCTTTTGCTCCTCTATTCTCCTTTCTTCCTCCTACTTTCTCTAAAATATTTTACCACAAAAATTTTTATAACACGTTATCAGCACGAAGCTCCGGCTATTTTTTTTTTCAAGGTAACAAAAAATGATAAAAGTTTTATTTAATTTTATTTTCATAAAATGGCAAATATTTCAAAACTTGAATTTGTAGCTCTGGACATTTCTGGAAAAGGCTACTCCTCATGGACACTAGATGCCGAAATTCATCTAGAATCGATGAATCTGGCAGACACTATCAAAAATGATAACACGGCATCTATTCAAAACCGTGCAAAAGCTATGATTTTCCTCCGCCGCCATCTTGACGAGGGGCTCAAATTACAATATCTTACATCAAAGGATCTCCTGAAATTGTGGAAAAATTTAAAAGAAAGATATGACCACTTGAAGTTTGTCATGCTTCCACAAATACATCATGACTGGTTAAATCTGAGACTAATGAACTTCAAAAATATAACTGAATATAATTCTGTCTTATTTGGGATTATAACTCAGTTAAATTTATGCGGAGACGAAATCACTGAGCAAGATAAACTCAAAAAAACATACTCGAAATTTTCACCCGCGAATATGCTCCTACAACAGCAATATCGCAAAAAAAGTTTTACAAAATATTTTGAATTGCTATCTCACTTTCTTATTGCTAAACGACATAATGAATTATTAATGAAAAATCATGATAGTCGGTCTGTTGTTTTTTTTTGCCACTCCCAGAAGTGAATCAGATAAATTATAACCAACGAGAAAGAGGTCATGGCCCCAGTCGTGGTCGTGGTCATGGGCGAAAAGGAAATTATAATCATGATACTCGGCTGGCACCGAGAAATGATCAGCAATATAAAAGGCAAGGTAAAAAGCCAGAAGCTTTACCAAAGAAAAAATCAAAAAGTGTATGTCATAGATGTGGAGGTGTGGGGCACTGGTCACGAACTTGTCGGTCGTCAAAACGCTTGGTTCAGCTATATCAAGCATCCTTAAAAAGGGCAGAAAATAATCCAGAGACTAATTTTATCTCGGAGGATAATATTGAGTCTATGCATTTGGATATAGCTTATTTCTTTAATTTTCCAGAAAAAAATATGAATATCGATAAGATTAACAATATGTAAATAATTTTTCTTTTTATTTATCTGTACTAAATATTATGTTTGTATTTTTATAGTCCATGTAAATAAATAAAATTTGTGTTATTTTAATACTTATTTTATTTCTTATTGAAGAAAATATGAAAATGCCTCAAATCTTATTTGAATCAATGATCAATCAAGAGGATATTTGTGTAATTGATAGTGGAACAACTCATGCTATTGTTAAAGACGAGAAGTATTTTTCCAATTTGCTTAGAAGAAAAGCTAATGTTACTACAATATCTGGTAATTCTGCCTGAGGGAAGAAAATTGTTATAGAAGATGCACTATTTTCTTCTAAATCCCCAAGAAATTTGTTAAGTTTAAAGATATCCGCAGAAATGGATATCATGTTGAGACACTAAATGAAATGAATACTGAATATTTTGGTATAACCAAGAGTGTCTCAAGCCAGAAATATGTTTTGAAAAAATTACCAACTTTATCGTGTGGCCTATATTATGCAAAGATTAGTGCAATTGAAACACATATGATTGTAAACCAGAAGTTTACTGATCCAAATACATTTGTGGTATGGCATGATCGAATAGGTCATCCTGGATCAATAATGATGAGACGAATTCTTGAAAATTCAACTAGACATTCGTTAAATAACCAGAAGATTCTTACGAATGATGAATTTTCATGTGCTACTTGTTATCAAGGCAAATTAATTGCCAAACTATCGACCCTGAAGGTTGACATCGAATCTTCTGCCTTTTTAGAGCATATACATGGAGATATATGTGGACCTATTCATCCACCTAGTAAATTGTTTAGATATTTTATGGTCATGATAGATGCATCATCTAGATGGTTTTATGTGTGTTTGTTATTATCTCGCAATCTGGCGTTTGCGAAGTTGTTGGCACAAATAATAAGATTAAGGGAGCAATTTCCAGATTATTCAATTAAGGCCATTCACCTTGATAATGCTGAAGAATTTACATCCCAAGCTTTTGGTGATTATTGCTTGTCAATTAGGATTAAAATGAACATCCTGTTGCTCATGTTCATACTCAAAATGATCTTGCAGAGTCATTTATTAAGCATCTACAATTAATAGCAAGACCCCTACTAATGAAAATAAAATTGTCAATTACTGTTTGGGGTCATGCTATCTTACATGCAGCAGCACTTGTGCGTCTCAGACCGACACATTATAATAAATACTCTCCGTCATAATTAGTATTTAGTCATGATCGAAATATAGCCCATCTAAAAATTTTTGGTTGTGCGGTATATGTGTCTATAGCACTACCACAACGTACAAAGATGGGCCCTCAATGAAGGTTGGGCATATATGTTGGGTTTGACTCACCCTCCATAATTCGATACCTTGAACCATTGATTGGAGACTTATTCACTACTCGATTTGCAGATATTCGATTTGATGAAATAATTTTCCCGCCATTAGGGAAAGAGAAAAAGGAACCAGAAAAAGAAATTGCGTGAAAGTTTCATCACTATCTCATTTTGATCCAAGTACCCGCACATGTGAGCAGGAGGTCTAGAAGATCATCCACTTACATAAAATAGCTAATCAAATGCCAGATGCATTTACTGATTTAAAACAGATAACTAAGTTACATGGCCCTACAGTGAATGTGTCTATCCGAATTGATGACCCAAAAGAACCATCTACTAGTATCATAGCTTTTGAATCCCAAACACGCCTGAAGAATGGTAGACCATTGGGTTCAAAAGATAAAAATTCTAGAAAGAAAAGCGTAAAAAATAATAAAAATGATATTATACAAGAACCTCCTAAAAAAGGTCAACATTTGAGTAATCCTGATATTCCTGAAGAAATCAGTGAACCTGAGACTCATGTGAATGAAGAACTTTCAATAAGTTCTACCGGTGATGAGATAAATTTAGATCGATCGAAAATTACGGTGGATAATATTTTTGCCTATAATGTTGTAATTAACCTCATTCAAGATAGTGAAAGTTTTGAGCCTAAATCCGTCAAAGAATGTCGACGTAGATGTGATTGACCAGAATGACAAAAGGCAATTCAATCAGAATTAGACTCACTTGCTAAATGTGAGGTTTTTGGACCTATAGTCCAAACCCCTGAAGGTGTAAAACCAGTTGGCTATAAATGGGTTTTTGTGCGAAAATGAAATGAGAGAAATAAAATTATGAGATACAAGGCACGCCTTGTTGCACAAGGATTCTCTCAAAGACCCGGAGTCAATTATGAAGAAACATATTCACCTGTTATGGATGGAATAACATTTTGATATCTCATCAGTCTAGCTGTACATAAAAATCTTGAAATGCATCTAATGGATGTAGTTATAGCTTACCTTTATGGTTCACTTGATAATGAAATTTACATGAAAATCTCAGAAGGATTAAAATTGCCTAAAGCATTTAATAAGTCTCGGGAAATATACTCAATGAAATTGTTAAAATCATTATATGGTCTAAAAGAATCAAGGTGTATGTGGTATAATCGCCTAAGTGAGTACTTAATAAATGAAGGCTATATTAATAAAGTTATTTGTCCATGTGTTTTTATTAAGAAAACGAAATCAGAATTTGTTATACTCGCCATTTATGTTGATGACATAAATCTCATTAGGACCCCTGTAGAGGTTCAAAAGGCAATTAAATATCTAAAGAAAGAATTTGAGATGAAAGATCTTGAAAAGACAAAACTTTGTCTAGGTCTACAAATTGAACATTTAGTAGACGGGGTATTTGTCCATCAATCGGCCTACACTGAATTTTTTTTAAAAGATTTTACATGGACAAAACACATTCATTAAGTACTCCAATGATTGTTCGATCACTTGAAGTGGAAAAAGATCAATTTCGACCTCCAGAAGAGGATGAAGAACTTCTTGGTCCTGAAGTACCATATTTAAGTGCAATTGGTGCACTTATGTATCTTGCTAACGCAACCCGACCTAATATAACATTTTCTGTTAATTTGCTGGCAAGGTATAGTTCATCCTCAATGCGAAGGCATTGAATCAGTATCAAACATATTTTGTGATACCTTAAGGGTATTATTGATATGACATTTTCTGTTAATTTGCTGGCAAGGTATAGTTCATCCCTAACTCGAAGGCATTGGAACGGTATCAAATATATTTTGCGATACCTTAAGGGTACTATTGATATGGATTTGTTTTAAACCAACAAAGGTTGTGCAGACCTTATTGGTTATGCAGATGCAGATTATTTATCAGACCCACATAAAGCTCAATCTCAGATAGGATATCTATTTACACACGAAGGAAATGTTATATCATCGCGGTCTACAAAGCAGTCTATTATTGCTACTTCTTCAAATCATATTGAAATAATAGCAATTAATGAAGCAAGTAGAGAATGTGTGTGGTTGAGATCGATGACACAGTTCATCAAAGAAAGATGCGGTCTTGAAAATGATGTCAAAGTACCCACGGTTATATTCAAATACAATGCCGCGTGCATAGCCCAATTAAATGGTGGCTTCATAAAAGAAGATAGAACGAAACATATTTCACCAAAATTATTCTTCACACATGATCTACAGAAGAATGGTGATATTGATGTACAACAAGTTCGTTCAAGTGATAATCTTACAGATTTATTCACAAAAGCATTACCAACATCAACTTTTGAGAAGTTAAGATATAAGGTTAGAATGCGTCGTCTCCAAAATATCAAATGAAGTTTTCATCAGATGGAGTAAAATATTCGCTGCACTCTTTTTCCCTTAACCATGATTTTGTCCCACTGGATTTTCCTGGTAAGGTTTTTAATAAGGCAGCACTCAAGGCGTATTACCAGATGTGTGTACTCTTTTTCCTTCACTAGGCTTTTTCCCATTTGGTTTTTCCTAGTAAAGTTTTTTTTTTAACGAGGCACAACATCTATGAGAGTTGAGAATTACTATGTATATTATTTCTTGTAATTTTATTTTTTACACGTGGACATCCAAGGGACAGTGTTATGAAGGTGGATTGTCCACCTTATGAAAGTGGATTGCCCACCTTGTAGAAATCACTTTCTCATTGTTCTTTTTATCCCTATAAATATCATGTTTTGGCATTGTAATAAAAGGAATAAGGAAAACAACTTAATCTTCCTCTCTCTTCTTCATATTTTCTACTTCTTGAATTGTGAAGTTATTTAATCTTTTGCTCCTCTATTCTCCTTTCTTCCTCCTACTTTCTCTAAAATATTTTTTCACAATAATTTTTATAACATAAACAAGATTTTTATGCACTAAATTTGATACCACTTGTGTCTTATTTGATAATCCCACATGAATTTGACACTTGGTTTAGTCTAATGATCTTATCCATAAATTTTCAATTTAGCAATAAAGGTGATTACATCATTCAAGAATGATTAATTATACGTGTTGAGAAAAGATGGGTTTCTTTCTTAATTTATTTTCCTTTTGAACTTATCTTTATTTTCACATTCTCTTGTTATTATGCAAAAGTGGAGCCAAAAAATTAAATTTATGATTGTTGAATTGCAATTTTTTATTTACTAAATTTTAAATAAATTATTTAATTTTTTTTAAAAAATACAAACACTAAATCTGAATGAAAATTAATAAATTTTATGGAATCTATAACTATTACTATAGCTCCACCCATATTATTAGGCGGTACTATTCATAATGTTTTTCCTATTTATTTTTTTCTAAAGCTTATTAACATAGTAAAAGAGAATATCATAAATCTTCTTATGACTCGTCCTTGGAAGTTGACTCGATAATACTTCAATTTGATTTTAAAAGATTTACTCTCTTTTAACTTTAATCTCATCTAAGAAAATTAATTCAAACTTCAACCACATCAGGTCTAATTGATAATGATTTCAACTTCAATCAATTGAGCTATTAAAATTCGGCAGAATAATAATATTCATTTTTCCATCATCTCAATAGATTTTTGATATCATCTCCAATTATTGAGAAAGTTGTGATTGACAAAATATTCTAATATGTTCAGCTTTTTTTTATGTCCACTCGAAACTTGTGATGTGGTACTTTTCTTGAGAATTCAAAAGATTTTTCAAAGAATAAGTGGGACTAGTATATACTGTGGTGCACTTAATTGCGTACTGGAAATCAGGGTTCGCTTTCCAATAGAGACAAATTGTTGGGGAATAATTAAAAAATCATAATAATAATATAATTTATATTTAGCAAAATAATAGAACTTGAAAATTAGATAGATGTTACTATAATAATAATTATTAATAATACATATAAATAATACTTGAATCGTGTTGGACACTGTTCTAAAAAATTATTTTAGCGGTGTAAAATATTTTTATAGAATTAAACAAGCCTTTTCTAATTAAATAAATAATATAAAAATCAGCAAATTAATTAACATCAACAAGTTATTACAGGGAATAAAATAGCAAATTCAAATTTAATTAACTTAAAAGAAAAGGACGAGGAGAGAGGCAGAACGTGAGAGAGTAAGAGAGAGCAAGCAAGAAATACAAACTTCTCAACTACACTTCTTAAAAAATTGTCTTTCCAAATATATTTTGATAAATTCATTTGAAATAATAAATATTGCTCACAATCCCCCATATATTTTAAAAGAATTTGTCGAAAAAAAATTTAACCTGTTGGATTTATATGGATAAAATGCAATAGGTTTGGTATCTTCTGGACTATGAACCAAACATAGATCGAAAAAAATTTGCTTAAAGATTTACTGGTGAAATATAATATTTCTATGAACCAATAATTCTTATTATAAGTCAAAGACTTTATCAATCACATTTTGACCTCGATAATTTTGTTGTTCAACACGGTTTTGCGCCAATAAATCATGTGTGTGCCTGATTATTCATGAGAGCTCTAGAGAGTAGGCCAAAGTCTCATAGGAGTGGCCACACTCCACTTCTCATATAGATGAATTCATCAAGTGTATACTGCTTTAAATACACCATCCTAAATTAAGGACTATGAATTTATTAAGAGTTAATAATTCATCCCTCATAATTTGTAGCAGTTCAAGCACTCTCAGTTAGTGCGTAGTGTCAATATTGACTTGTTATTATCCATGTGAACCTACTTCATAGGATCTCCAATCACATAGGTTGGGTTACCATCTCTATTGACAATCACATTGGCCTTAAACCCATCTCTTTTGAGGTTCGAAGAATTAATTTTCTTTCCACGGATTTAGTCAGTGAATCGGTCGAATTCAATTCTGACTTTACATAATCAATGAAAATTATTCCACCTCTCAGCAGCTGCTTAATGACATCATGCCTCAATTTTATGTGTCAGCTATTACAATTGAAAGATTTATTCTTCGCAATAGCAATTGCGACATGACAATCACAGTGTATAAACACAGGAGGCAACTCATCCTTTATTAAAGGGATATTCGCTAAGAAATTTCTTAGCCATTCAGCCTCAGAACCAGCTAACTCTAGAGCTACAAACTTTGACTCCATAGTCGATCTAGCAATGATCGTCTGTTTAGCTGATTTTCATTATATTGCACCACCACCTAAGGTGAACTATCCATTAGTGGATTTTGTCTCATCTGAATCGGAGATCTAGGATGCATCACAATATCCTTCTAATGTAGAAGGAAATCCACTATACGTGATACCATAATTCATGGTTTCTCTCAAATATTTCATCAGTCTAATTAATGCAAATCAATGCTCAGTATTGGAATTATGAGTATATCTACTCAATCTGCACACAACATAGCCAATATCAAATTTAGTAAAATTCATTAAATTCAGTAAACTTCCAATAATTTGAGCATATTTAAATTGAGTAACTGGATCACCACTATTCTTTTTCAATTGTGAGTTAGCATCATAAGAAGTGGCTACATGTGTCACCTCAAAACATTCAAACTTTTTAAGAAATCTTTCCACATAATGTTCTTATGACAACATTATACCATCTTCACTCCTTATAACTTTAACTCCCAAAAGTATATTGTCACGATCCAAACGGGGCCATGGGTGGCACCTACACTTAACTTCCTAGGTGGGAGAACCAACGATACAAACCCCAACTTACATTAACGATTCAGCTTATAAACCACGATAATAATGCAAAAGCTCAATCTTATTAAAGGCAAAAATAACAAAAACTGCTAAAATCTATTACATAATGTTTCCCCAAAATCTGAAAGTCATCACATTAGGACATCTAAATTCTAAAATTAAGTCTGAAAATGTCAAACACCAAAATAAATAAATAACAAAATGTGTCCGAAAAACTAAGGACACCATGCCATGACCGAGAGAATCCATCACGAGCTAGAAAGATAGCTCACCCTGAAATCTTATGGACTGGAGACTGACTAGAGCTGAGGTCGAGTCGAAGTCGGTAGAACACTCGCTGTACTCCACAAAATAAAATAAAAAAAATACAAGTAGGGGTCAGTACAGGACAATATGTATTGAGTAGATATCATTAGCCGACTCAAAATAGAAATCAATATGCATAAAGTAGTAGCGGGAAATTAACCATAGCACTTAACAGGTGACAACCAACAAAATCAAGATCAAGTGACAACACAATGAACAATTTCATAATCAGTCAATAATATCAAGATCACACATGAGGACTCAGGCCTCCACATCACGCTATTTTGAAAAATGAGTTATTGAATATTGAGTAGCATTAAGTCATTTTAATTTATTTTCTTTTAATATTATCGTGCTAGAACGTGACACCCGATCCAAATATACCGTATCGGAATGTGACATCCGATCCAAATATATCGTGTCAGCTCGTGACACCCGATTCAAATATAATTAATTTATCATTCTTTATTATTACGTTCCACTTCATTAGCAATATTTTATCAAGCCTTATTTATTCAAGACACCATTTTTTTGATAGGGCAATTTCAAGATTATAGATTTCACGGTCTTGGGATCTCAGACTAATCACAACAACATATCAACCATCCAAACTACAATAGATAAATGCATAGTAAACTTCACACATTACTCAATGACTATCAATAACTATTAAGAGTCTATCTATGATATAGAATAAAATCATAACCTACCTCAACCGAAGAATCGAACTCAAGCAAGTTAATTCACCAACGATTTTCCTTTCTTCGATGCCTCGCGTTTCCAATCTATCAAGTATATGATATTCGTAAGTAAACGAGTCTATCAACACCCATATTACTATATGTCTAGCCTAGACCCAAAACTCACCCATCCAAATCTATAATCAAACTTCTAAATTTGATAACAACTAATATCTCAGGTCTCATATTCCTAAATTTTAAGCAAGGGTTAAGTTTTAATTTCTTCAAATAATATAACTCTAATAGTATTTACATAATATAATATACCGATTATTTAATTACATATCTCAATATATCAAAATTTAAATTATAAAATAATAACTATAAGAAAAATTCGAAGAAATAATGGAGATCAATTTGGATAGTTGCATCAATTCCCTGCAACCAACAATTTGCAGACATTCACCACTAAGGTTTGTCTCCCCAATCCCACATTCACACACTATGGGGGATAGAATTAAAAGAGACTTTTGAGTTATCTATTTGAAGATTTAGGACCCAAGTTTTAAAAATTGGGTAAAAGGAAATCTAGTATAATTAGGTATTAATGAGTTATGCTAATTTAAGAAAGAATATTTTTATACACCCCAAAGTTTTGCTATTTACAAACAGGCTCAACATATAAGATGATTGTTTAGCCAAAAGAGCAACAAACAATTTCCAGAAAATTTACTCATTTTTTCAGCGGGAGCAGCAGCAGCCACCCTTCCCACATTCATCTTCGTCTTCTTCCATATCTTTTTTTTCCAATGTCAATACATTCCAGCCTTCCAAACGCCGATGTTTAAACATTTGTCTAAACAACTAACAAATGTTTTCATATCTCGATCTCCAAAATAATTAGCAAATATTTTTATATTTCTCCAAACAACTAGCTGATATTTAAAATATTCTCATTGTTTTAACTAAAGAATCATAAAAACACCTAAACAACTTAGGATTATTTAAATATCTTCTAGTTGTTTGAACTAAACAACTTTTGGTTGTTTAAATAATTTTTGGTTGTTTAAACAACTTCTGTTGTTTGAACTAAACAACTTAGGGTTGTTTAAACAACATCTCTTGGTTGATTGAACAACTCCTGTTTATATAAACAACATATCCTCTCCTCTCTTCTCTTCTCTTCTCTTTTCATCATTTTTTAATATAATTTTCACAATCAAATCGGAGTGAAAGAATTGGGGAAAAGAAAAGAGAAGAGAGGAGAGGAGAGGAGAACAGAGAAAGAGGAAGAAATGCATTTAGAAAATGGATGGAATTTTGGATTTTGTTAAAAGTTTTTGATCTTTTAATTTTTTATCCTAAATTTTAAAAAAATTTAAATCAACCCCATCTCTTCATAATTAACCCCTAATTAAATGTTTATAACAAAAGAAAAGGAAAAAGAAATAGAAATCCCCTATCCTTCATTCCACTCTCAAATAACCCTTTTAGCTCATTTTCCCACACACTATCACCTTCCAAGCCAATTCTTCATATCTAATCTATATTATAATATATTACAACTCTTTAAATCACATATACATACTATCATTTAATGCTAAGTATTTAATGAAAGAAATAAAGGTATTCTTACATGATCGTTCTTCTCTGTCGCCGCACAAGTAAGATTTTCTCTCTGTTATTTTATTTTTTTCTACTTAATTATGTATCAAAATTAATAAACCCTACCCTTTTCCTTTAATAATTGGTATAGAGTGTTAAATAAATTTATCCCTCAACTAAATAACTATGGTTATCGAATAGTTCAAATACCCATTAAAAGTTTACGGAATGAGCCTTTTATAAAATAAAAAGTTCTAGTTCTCAAAACGACCTAATGGGTCGTTACATATATTTACTTCACCCAGATCTATCATATCAAAATTAGTACACAGAAATAATTTGGTACTTTTCACAATATTTAAATTTGTACCAAATATAAGCATGTCATCAACATATAAACATATTATCACATAATCATTTTCTAACTTTTTAATATAAACACATTTATCCACTTCAATAGAGAAAAGGTTGTCTCTCAGTAGAACTTGATCTAATTTTTCATGCCACTATTTAGGAGCTTGTTTAATGCCATAAAGAGATTTAATTAGTTTACAAACTTTATTTCTTGTCCAGAAATAATACATCCTTCGGGTTGAACCATATAAATCTCTTCTTCTAAATCACCATTTGAGAAAGCTATTTTGACATACATTTGATGAATAAAAAGCTTGTAAATTAATGCTAAGGTAATTAAAATTTGAATAAAGGAAGTCCTAGTAATGGGTGCAAACGTATCAAAATAATCAATATTTTATTTTTGAGAAAATTTTTTTGCTACTAAACGAGCTTTATATTTATCTATAGATTCATTAGAACTAAGTTTCTTTTTGAAAATTCATTTACAACCAATAGGTTTTGGCGCTTTGCATCAGGAGGTAAATCAGTCAAAATTCATGTATTATTTTTCATAATTGAATCAATTTCAATTTTTATTGTCTGTTTTCAAAATTTAGCATCAGAAAAAGATATAGCTTCAAAATAATTTAACGGTTCATTGTCAATAAGAAAAGTTTAAAAACCATTTTCATAAGAATTTTTTTTTTGGCCTTTTACTCCTTCGCAGTTCCTCAGTATCAGAAATAGACTCACTATTTTTTTTACCAGGTGCATGAAATATTTTATTACATAGTGAAAAAATATGTTCAAAAAATTCAGCATTCTTAGTCTCAATAATAGTATTGCAATCAAGCACATCACTCTTCAAAATAAGAAATCTATATGCAACACTATGTTCATCATATATAATAAGCATACAATCAACACCTTTTAAACATATTTTTCTCTTTTTAGGTTCAGGCAAGAGGACTTTAGCAAGGCACCCCCATTTTTTAAATATTTTACATTAGGCTTATAACCTTTTCACAGTTCATAAGGAGATTTGTCACTTCTTTTTATGAGGAATTCAATTTTATAAATGACAAGCAGATAATATAGCTTCACCCCACAAATTATTAGGAGCATTAGAACTAATTAATATGGAATTCATCACTTCTTTCAAAATTCTATTTTTTCTTTAAGCTACGCTATTAGACTCAGACGAATAAGGCGGAGTTACTTCATGAATAATTTCTTCATTTTCACAAAAAACATTTAAAAATACATATTCTCCACCTCTATCAGATCTTATTTTCTTAATTCTTCTACTAAGTTGATTTTCAACTTCAGTCTTATATCATATAAAAGCATAAAATGCATCATCTTTATTTTTAAGCAAATACAACTTGATAAATCTGAAAAAATCATTAATAAAAGTCACATAATATCTTTTACCACCTCTAATCATAGTCTGTTTCAAATCACTTTCAAATCACCCAAATCAGTGTGAAGTAAAGATAATAATTCAATTTCTCTATTTACAAAAATATGACTTTTTTATAAATTTAGCTTCAGCACATATTTCACATTTATCAAAATTATTTGAATCTAAATCAAATATTAAATCAAGAGACTGCATACTCTTTTTATGTGAGACATTAACATGTCTTAGTCTAGCATGCCATAAAGAAATAGGTTCAACCATATAAGCAAAAGTAAATGCATTTTTAGTAAAGTCATTATAAACATTAAGCACAAACAAGCCATGGCTACAAAATTCATTGCTCACAAAAATATTATTTTTGGTCAATATGATCTCATTAATCATTATCTTCAAAAGAAACCTTCATTCCAACATTTTCCAATAATCCCACAGAAATCAAATTGATTCGAATTTTAGAAACATGCAATACATCACCCAATGTCAAGGTTTTACCAGATGTGAGTTTGAGAAGAACCTTTCCTTTTTCAAAAACTTTAGTTGTTCTTGAGTCACCAAGATAAACAATTTCTTCTCCTTTTTCAACTTAGGTGTGTGACACAAAATCATTTTAATTTATACAAATGTGTCTTGTAGCACCAGAGTCTTATCACCCAATTTCTTAAATTGGCCTCAATATTTCTTTCTGACCACAATAATTATATCATTTGTTTCAGCCAAATTTAATTTTAGCTTAGCGGAATTGTCATTTCTTTCAGATACTTCTTTGCATTGAGGTGCATTTTTTTAAGAAGGTTTTATTATTAGCATTAGACTTGTAACCATGTCTATTTACATACCTGTATTTTCTGGCAGAATGACTGGAACAGTAGCAGTTAGGATAATAGCACCAATATCCATGTCATTAGCAATTTCAGGACATGAACTATTTGAAATAGTTTCTTAGATTGTTGGGGAACAATTAAAAAATCACAATAATAATATAATTTATATTTAGCAAAATAATAGAACTAAAAATTAGATAGATGTTATTATATTATCAGTAATACATATAAATAATACTTGAGTCGTGCTGGACACTATCCTAAAAATTATTTCAGCGATGTGAAATATTTTCCCAAGATTAAACATGTCTTCTCTAATTAAATAGAGCAAATATGAATCAGCAAATTAATTAATATCAACAAGTTATCCAATTAAATAAAGCATGCATGAATCAGCAAATTAATTAACATCAACAAATTATTATAGGGGAATAAAATAGCAAATTCAAATTTAATTAACTTAAAAGATGAAGGACGAGGAGAGAGGCAGAACATGAGAGAGTAAGAGAGAGCAAGCAAACATATATAGAGTAGTTCATTATCTTATGTATTCACCAAGGAGAATTGCCTATTTAAAGGCTAAGAGGAAGATTAAAATTAAGACAAGTGTCACTACACTTGTCCTCTAAGGAAACAATTGAGTGTCAGCATATTCCTTAGCCATCTTCTCCAAAAAATACAAACTTCTTAACTACACTTCTTAAAAAAATTGACTTTCCAAGTATAGTTTGATAAATTCATTTGAATTAATAAATATTGCTCACACAAATATCTTAGATTATGGGCCCGTTTGATCATACGATATGAAATCATTATATGAAATTATGAGATGAAGTTGAAATTTTATTTTGACATGGAATTTGGACTTTTTATGTTGTATGTTTTCTCATTAACATAAAACCCTCATAAGTTGTGTAACTATTAAAATTGTCTCAATTATTTATTCAATCTTATCAAATAAATAAAAGTTTATAAAATCGCATAATATGCTATCAGAAAACTATCCCATTGTGAAATTAATGTCATTGTTGTGAGTCCTGTCCACTCAATATAATGATGAAAAAAATATTTTTTATTAAACGTTGATTTGAATGAAGTAGTAAAAAATTTGATAAAAAATAATAAATTTGATGAATTAAATGATAAAATAGGAATTAATTTTATTTACATATGAAACAAATGGTGAGTAGATATAAATGTGGGGTTGTTTTTATAATAGATAAACTTGTGGGTCAATTTTTGTATTTGAAAAATCCCAAATCATGATTTGAAATTCGCAAATCATGATTTTTGGAGAATTTGAGATTTCATCTCATTCTATAAAATCATGCGATGAAATCAGCGTGAAATCGCATATCCAAACGCTGATTTCATCTCATGATTTCATATCGCGATTTCATATCGAATATCCAAATGCCTACTATATGTAGCCGTGTAAGTGAAGTGCGCTTAGTTGAATATTTTTGAATGAAAAATTATAATAAGCATATAAAAAAATACATATTTTCCTCTTTAAATGAGTTGATTCTTAATTTTTGTCCTTTAATATTCGAATTTATGTCCTTTAGAAACTAAAATCACATTCAAACATAACTCTAAAATATTACAATACGAAAGTATAAAGGTCTATCATGTGTAAGGTTTATTTGTTATGAGAGACAGAGATTATAAACCAACTCAAAATAGGGACGAGTGCAAATGAACCCTTTCAAATGTTAGTTTTGTACCTAATTAATTATTTTCAAACTCGATATTTTATATAAATGAGTTAATAGTTAAAAGCTTCTAAAGCTTGACACATTTTATTAAGTGCACATCTAAATTATGAAAAGTCTTAGTTATTTTTTAAAATATGTGATTTATAATCACGTAATATTAATAACTTAGGTTAGACCACGTTTTTAAAAAAAATTGTGTCAGGTCAAATTATGTCATATAAATAGGAACAAATATTATATCGTTTTGCTTTATTAGGTGTCCGTGAGAAATAACCATAAGACGTGAAGACAAATAATAAAGTAAAATGATATAATTTTAGTTCATATTTATATAATGTAGCCTGGCTTGATACGAAGTTTAAGAAATATATGGTCTAAGATAAGTTATAAATATTTGTGCGGCTATAAATCATTTCATTAGGGATAAAATGAAAATTATAAAATTAATTTTTTAATAATTATAAGAATATTTCATTCCTTTTGGGATTGACTAAAAAGAAAAGTTGAGTCATATAATTTGGGACGAAGTAATATTTTTGTGCCATTTGACATATTAGGGGGTGAATAGTTCAAAAAATCCATATTTGAGGAAGATTTCTCATAGTTTAGATATGCATTTAGTAATGTGTGTCAAATATAGGGGGCTTATAACTATTAACAATTTAACTCTATCTAAATTAATTAATAAATAAATGACGTGTATCAATTATACACATTTCAATCGTGTAATTATGATATATTAACTGATAAATATTTTCACTTCCAATCGAGTGTAGATTTGTGTTTGGACATGCAATATGAAGTTATGATTTTAAATCAACAATTAGACATGCAATTTGGAATCTTAATTTGAAATCACCCAAATTCTTCATAATAATAATAACAATAACAATAATAACAATAACAACAACAACAACAACAACAACAACAACAACAACAATAATAATAATAATAATAATAATAATAACAATAAAATAATAATAATAAGAAGAAGAATAACAAGAACAATAATTATAATAATAATAATAATAATAACAACAACAACAATAATAATAACAATAGTAAAATAATAATAATAATAACAACAAAAACAACAACAATAATAATAACAGTAATAATATCAATAATAATAACAATAACAACAACAACAACAACAACAACAATAATAATAATAATAATTATTGTTGTTAATGATGATGATGACATGATCATCATCATAATAATTATTTGGAATTTCAAATCGTGATTTCAAATTTTTTTAAATGTAAAACTTGTCAAATAAGTTTATATTTTTTTTAAATAGACATATCATTTTAAATTTTACAAAAAAGAACCCATGCTCAACGTGAAGATATTGTTTGTATCATGTGAAAAAGATTATATTAGAAAATAATTAAATACTATGGTTGTCCACCAGTGAATCTTTATAAAATTATGTGCATTTAAAATTTGTAATGACAAATATTTATATAAAAGGAACATGAACGATATCCGATTTATCAATGTGACACTTTAGGATATTACGACATCTTGTTTTATGAATTATGATTTGCTCATTAGTTAAAATTGTATAAGAATTAAGAAAATAAATTGATAGTTTTCACAACTCATGAATTTTTCATGTTTATGAGAAAAATAAAACTTTAAAAAAATTCAAATTGTATATTCAAATAAAAGTTCAACTTCAACATTCCATATCGCACATCCAAATGGGTTGGCCGCCATGTCTTAGGTGCCGTTTAACCACAAATATTCTCAAATAAATTTAGAAAAAAAAACATAAAAAATAGTGTTTGGTTGCTATTAGCTCCCTCGAAGGATCAATTGTCCAAATTAGTAAATCAAACTGGGCTGATTTTCCTTCCGATTGGATTAAGGGGCTCCAAGCCCAATTGTTCATCTAGCCCAAGCCCAAATAGGATCCCTATTCGTGCCCAGAAATTTCTGGAGAAAATTAACACAACTGAAGTTTTAGCCACCGGCGAAAGTTGCAGCAAGGCCTAGACGAGCAGCCATGGCGGAGGCGAACCAAAATACGAACCCGAATCCGAACCCGAACCCGAATCCCAGCGGCGGCGAAGTTCCACCGAATGTGACTATTTATATCAACAACCTCAATGAAAAAATCAAGCTAGAAGGTACTCCCAACTTGCATCGTATGTTTACGTAAATTATTATCTTCATGTTTCAATGTGTATTAAATGTGTTATGTATTGATGGTGAATGAATTGTAGAGTTGAAGAAATCGATGCACGCTGTGTTCTCACAGTTTGGTAAGATACTGGAGGTTTTAGCATTCAAAACCCTAAAGCATAAAGGACAGGCGTGGGTAGTGTTTGAGGAAGTTTCTTCTGCTAGCAATGCACTTCGACAGATGCAGGGTTTTCCTTTCTACGATAAGCCTATGGTACCTTTTTTGTGTCAATTCGTTATTGTTTTAGAATTTTCATTACTGGAACTTAGCTTGTAACTGTTGCAATGTGTTTGCTGCAATTCTAATTCATTGACACAAAAAGTAATCAACTTTACTATCTATCCATCAAATATACCTCTCAAACTAGTGGGGTTCAGCTATATGTAGGTTTATATTGTAAATCAATTTAGTTATTTTTATGCTGGCTGTGAATCCACCATAATCTTCATGCTTTGTCTTTATACTGACTTTGGGACTTGATATGGTTTGTGAGCATAGGTGGAACTAAAAAAATTAAATATTCTAGTGTGGCTATGATTATTTATTTATTTAATTATATATTTGTATATTTATATCTTTTGTTTTCCTGAAAATATTAATGATCTGCAGGAAAGGTATCATAAGCCTAGTTGTTCGATAAATGCTCCTAGATACATATTGATTACTCAAGCATTTAGGCATCATACCTATGCTTAATTAGAGAATACTCTTTTTCATGGTTAAACATAATACTCCCTTGCGTTTTAATTTATATGACACAATTTGACTCGGCACAAAGTTTAAGAAAGAAATGAAGAATTTTGAAACTTGTAGACTTAAATATGCCATGACAAAGAAATGAAGAATTTTGAAACTTGTAGACTTAAATATGCCATGACATTTGTGTCACTATAAGATTTTTGAAACTTGTGATCTTAAACATGTCATATCATTAGTGTGTCTCATTAGAGTGAAATGAGAAGTTAAAGTTAGATTCTTCCCAAATATAGAAATGTATAATTTTCTTGGAACGGATTAATAATGTGTAACAGAGTGAGTATCACACTGTCTGACTTTGGGGCTGTGATGGATTTCATAAGTATAGCTGTTAGGAATTAGGAGTAAGGATGAGTGTTCTTGAGGTCTTCAAACCAGTTGCGCTATATGGAAAGAAGAACTGAACTGCTTTGGCATTTTTGTTTTAGCAAACTACTAGATGAGATTAATTGAAGAGATATGGACAATGATGATTCATATAGTCAATTGCAACTTCCTTGGGATCGGATTCTTTTCATAACCCCCAATACATTTTGTGTGCATATACTAGAATAGCATGATAAAAACCAAAGATTGTGTCCAATTTGAAGCGATCTCGATTGTTCCCTCATTACTTCTCAAAGGAGCTGGAGCATGTTTGTTGTAATCTGGCAAACAACTAGACAAAATTTTTCAAGCAAAGAATGTTGTCTCAATTCTTAATTATTTGGGATTGGCTACAAGAATCCTTTGTATTTCCTCTCTATATAAGTTTCTAATATCTTAAATAATTTGTTGTTAAAAAACTAGATGCTCTTTGGATATTACAATTATCCCATACTGACATACAAGTCTCTGACCAGATTAGGGAACTCCGTTTAATCACAAGACCTTTTATGCTTTTGATTCAAGATATTTGACATTTTAAGGCTTTTGATTCAAGATATTTGATATGTTAAGAGTGATTGACTGATAAGGGCACATTAGTTAGTTCTTTGGCTAATGACATGGGCCTAGATCCGTCACGACCAAGTGTCAAGGTTAGCGGTTTTTGGTCTCATTATTTGAAGGTATAAAAACCATGTTGATTCATAAGATTCTATATTTCATAGAAACAGTATATTATTATAGTTAGCCTTCTCTCCCATGAATTCTCCAATCAACCAAATTGTATCTGCCTTCGCAAGTCTTTCTGCACTTTCTGCAAAATGTATCTAGAACGTATGATGTGATGGCCCGAGGTAGAGAACTCAATGGGTTAGGACAACCCATTTTTGTCTTATCAACACCAGTGAAACTCCCATTACAGGTCTATTAATGGAAGAGTAACATCAAAAACTAAGGCTAATTCCCAACTAGTTGACTGTTATCTATATAGTTGCTTTTGTTGTGTTGTGTCCTAGGTAAGTCCCATTTAATTATGTGAGGTCTTCATCAAAAAAAGTCCCAATTAATTATGTGAGGTTGTAGGTTTTTTACGAGACAAGTTTTCTCTTTTTATTTTTAGTCTACTTTGTTCCTTTTAGCACATTCTATCATTGTAGTGTAATATCCATGGACCGGAGGTGAGAGGTCTATATAGGACATGATCAATCCTCGATATGTGCTACTTGCATCCTCAGTCAGATCCCTTTGGTTTTGTTCTTCTGTGATATTCATGCATATATATTGGTCCATAGCTTTATCAAAAAAAATATTGGTCCTTAGATGGAAGAATGGAGTCTGAATAGATAATTGCAGTCATAATCTGCTTTGATCTCTTAATTGTTTCAATAAACAACTGTATCTCCTGGTCTCAGAGATTGGTTAAGATAATCCTTCTCAAAGATATTTCGACCTGGAAAATTATTTTTGTCATCATCCAAATGAGGATATTCTGGAATAGTATAATATACATGCTGCTTCAGCATCATGTGGCTGGAATTTGCAAATTATACTCCTTTAGTTCAATTGTGTATTATATGCATATTTCTTCTCTTCACTTGAATTTAAGAGTGTTTCTCTATGCTAGTTCTAGGTGTCACCTCATTGCTTGCTATTTTTTCAAAGACTGTTTTGATGAATACAGTTAAAAGTTAATACTTTCCATAGGCAACCAAGAATTGCAAATAGTTGCAGGGAAAAACCCAAACACCTGCAAAGAGTTGCAGGAGAAAAACTTAAACGCCCACAAAGTTCAGGTAACTCTAGTAAAGTGACTATGTGATACACATTAATGATGTTACACCAAAAAGACAAAAAGTACAAACATCTGTATTTTAGTTGTTTTTTGTTCTTTTGCAAAACATGTTACCATCTATATTTTGTTGTTTTGTCCTTATAAAATAATTGTTTTTGTTCTTGCATGGCATGCTACCGTAACTACTGATGATTCACACGCAGAAAGGTTAAAATGTTTATGGATTTTGTTTTACATACTTTGGTATTCTTACATCATAGATGCTACTCTTTCCGTTTCATCAAATTGAGTAAAACAACTTGTTTTAGTGAATTTTCACAATGTTTACTTTTAAATGGAATGTTACTCTTTACACTTACCTGTTTAGCATGTGACGGAGTTTAGCTTAGTGCATGTAATGCTATACAATGTGGCCACCTCTTTGTTTGTAGTTCTTACATGTGCATGCCATGTTCATCTGTTGATTACTCTAAGCAAAATTTATGTTGCTTCTAGATACTTAATAAGGTTGGGGTTTCATACCTGGAGTCACTCTTTAGTTCCTGAAATAACTTCTTTACCTCAATTATGTCTTAAAATGTCATTTTGATTGATACTGTTATGCTATGTTTTATTGGTGTACTATAGATTGGTTACATAGCTATTTTGACACACATATCTGTCTATCAGAGAATACAATATGCAAAGACGAAATCTGATGTTGTAGCAAAAGCTGATGGTACGTTTGTTCCTCGAGAAAAAAGAAAGAGGCACGAGGATAAAGGTGAGTTCTTTCATTTGAAAATTTTCGAGTTTCAATATACGTTTGCATACAGCTTAAAGCAAAAAGTATGTAGCAAACTTCTGTGGTTTGAGATTAGCTTCCCTCTTCCCCCTCCCCGACAACCCACCCACATCCCCAAATAAAAAAGTAAAGAAAGTACAATTACTTGACTATTGCAAAATTTTAGCTCTTTATTTACCATGATCCTGCAGGGAGAAAGAAAAAGGACCAGCAAGATGCTAATCAAGCTGGAATGGGTCTGAATCCTGCATATGCTGGTGCTTATGGTGCAGCACCTCCTGTAAGGATTTTCTCTTCTTTTCAGAGACTTCATTGAGTTTCCTGCTTTCTGTGCCATATATGTGCTTGTATTATCTGTTGTCCTGTTACTACGCACTATACGAAGTTAATCAGGTGATGTGATGTAGATGTTGTTTTGAATGATGTTTGTCTGATTTATCCAATTATGCATAACATTTCTTGGGATGAAAGAAATCGGGAGCAATACTTGAAAGTGTTCCATGGTGCATGGAAAGTGGCAGCTATGTACTTGGGAGTTGGGATGTAGATAAATCTCTGCTCTAAATCTTGTTGATTTATTTGTTGCTGCCTACTGGGTTCTTGATTAGCTTGCGATTTGTCTAATTTTGGTGAAATCTTGACTCATTAGTTTAATTTGATATGGGAATACCCTTCTTATGCACATAGGTTAAAATGTAGTCAATTTAGTACTTCTTTGTGATTATAGATGCTTTTATAAGAAACTTCCTAAAATGTAATTTTTTCCCCTTTTCCAAATGCTGCAGTTCTCACAAATACCATACATGGGTGGAGCTAAAGCTGCTGTGCCGGAGGCTCCTGCTCCTCCAAATAGCATATTGTTTGTGCAGAATCTACCTCATCAGTCTACTCCAATGATGCTGCAAATGCTGTTCTGCCAATACCCTGGCTTCAAGGAAGTTAGGATGGTAGAGGCAAAGCCTGGAATCGCTTTCATAGAATACGGAGATGAGATGCAATCGACTGTTGCTATGCAGGCCCTGCAAGGATTCAAAATCACCGCCGAGAATCCCATGTTGATTACATATGCAAAGAAGTAGATACAGTATATTTTAGCTGCTGTCTGTAGAATTAACATTATCTTTCACTAGGATTTGAGTGTTGCAATTTAAAGCTCATGATCCTTGGATATCGAAGTTTACCCGTGTATTTGCTGTGTACTATTAGACCATTTACCATTTTCAAGAAGTGTCAGTCTCATTTGAACATTATTTTTAGTGGAGAAAAAACAATCTCTTTGCCTTGTCTACATTATTGAAGTGATCAGTGTTTCAGTTATCGCAAGTCGGTACCATGGCTCTATCAAGTATCTGGAATCCACTTGTTTGATTAGTTCAAGCTCGCATAGTCTAAGGCTCATTCGTTTTATTTCTCAAATAGTTACAAAACTATTGCAAAATATAGTACTCTTTTCGAGTTGTGTCCTTGTTTCTATTATGGGTTCAAATTGGTTGACACTAGCTTTCGATCATTATATAACACAAGTTACGACTTACATTGAATATGTTGTCGTGTGTTATGACTTAAAAGGTACAACAAGTTATGCCACTGAATTTCTACGGGATTTATTTATGCAGAAACAAAAATTAAAGCCACGCCGCGAACGCCTAATCGAGAACCCGACCCGTTAAAATTCGGACTCTCTCACTCTCCAGTCATCAGTCCAAACCCTTTCCCGCTTTTCCCCCACATTCCCAGCAACGATCCTCCAAACTTTTTAAAATCAAACTCCAATACACTCTCTCTCTTCTACTTCTTCTTAACTCAAATCAATTCAATTCATCTCTACCCTATTTTGTTCAACTCAATTATGCTGCACGAACTCTTACTTGCCCTGTTGGGTTACACCGGAGATCTCATCATCGACGTTAGAGAACAACAAGAAGAATCATCTGGGGCCCACATTCCCTTATCACCAGATGCACCCATCTCTCAAGAACCAACCTTTAGGCTTGCCCCTGATGTCTCCTTCATTCAACCCAGTGAAAGGTTTGAAATTTATTGTCTTTTTCTTCTAATGTGTTATTGATACTTCCTTCGGCCTTGCGTTTTTTTTTTTAAAAAAGTACTTTTTCTTTCTTTTTTATTTGTGGTATGTAATATGTTTTTAGATGTGTATGTTGGTAGAAATGTAAAGGAACTTTAGTGTTAGAGAACCCCAAATGGTTGATTTTGCAATAAAACTAGTCTAAATGGGATAGTGAGGATTCATATAGCTAGCCCAAACTAGTTTAATTGAGTCAGGAGTAGTTTTTTTTTTTGTAAACATGGAAAGAATTCATTTCCCTTTGACGATTTAAATATGTAGAACCTCACTATGTTAGGAAGTATCTGCATGTGTAGTTAAATAATACTATGTGGTTTTCTTCGTTTAGTTCATAAAATTGTTCCAACCATTTTATTGGGTTGTGAAGTCTAGGTGCTTCTTGTGATTTTGGTTTTAGGTGCCGGGATGTCTTTGGGAGGATTTTTGCTTAGGAAAAAATTGTTTCCTTATTTATGGTATATATAGATTCTTGATGCATTTTTGGACTGCCTTTTCTGCTTATCTAGCTAATTAGTATGCGGCATATTATCTTTATAATTATACATCCAAGGGTGTGATCTAGTGGGCAATGAAGTGGTTGAAGATCCATGAGGTCTCGGATTCAAATCCCGGTGGAGATAAACACACTAGGTGATTCTTCCCATTTGTCCTAGCCTTGGTGGACAGAGTTACGTAGCCTTGGTGGACAGAGTTACTTGATAGTTGTTTCTGGTGGGAGGTGACAGGTATCCCGTGGAATTAGTCGAGGTGCTCGAAAGCTGGACCCGATACCATGGTCATTAAAAAAGTATAAAAATATTACCTTTATAATTATTTGGCTGTAACGTGCTGTGATTTTGGTTTGGGTGCAGGGATGTCATTGAGAGGATTATTACTCTAGGATTTTACTACAGGGAGCTAGACCGCTTTGCAGCCAAGTCTCGTAATTTAAGTTGGATCAGGTCCCCAAATGAGTCACCTCTGTCGAGGACATCCCAACTATTGAAAGGGAAAACATTGAAGCAGAGTGTGTATAGGAGGGCCATTGCGAATGGTATTGTTGAGGTGTTGTCAGTTTACAGGTCTGCTGTTCTACACATTGAGCAAAAGTTACTGTCTGACTCACTGCCTATCGTGGCAACACTTACTCAAGGCATCAATAAGGTGGGTCAGTCATTTCCTCTATGTAATAGACTTTGTTTTGATTCTTCTTTGCTTATGATCACATTATTGATGGCTATTTGTCCACTGTGAAAAGAGTCGAGCAAAAGTGGAAATGTAGACCATCACTTTAATATGTTATCATGGAATTCTGAATTTGAATCATAGATCCATACAGAGGTTGTTCTTTTGCATTTGTTTAACTTTCTGCCATACTAAAAACTGGACTGAGAAATTGTTAGATTGGCTGATTGCTTTGGCTGTATCAAGTCTTTTCTTGCATGTTTCTTCTGGTACATAGCTCCTTGTTTCTTTATCCTAGTCAACTGTAAGTGAGCGTGGCTGATTTTAAAGTTTTCTGTTTTCCTTTTCTTTTTCTAGTAGCTTATCTCTTCTTCCTGAATCTGCATTTCTCTGCTTTTCACTAAATTTTTATTAGTTCTTGATGTGGCACTTATTTCGCTCTGATCAAGGCTTGATGGTGCTTCCTCAAGTTTCATATTATTCTTGTAGCCATATTTTTCCATGGTTAATTTTCTTGGTCTTCCTACTTCAGTACATTCAATGAACTTGCGTTTGTTCCTTATATGACTTGCTAACATATCTTATTTTAGTTCTTTGTTCTTTTGCCTCCTCTTTTTGAGCTGATTCTAGAGATTGAGCGTGATAACATTTATGGCGGGAAACTTCTCAACCTTTTACACAAACGTTGCCACTGTGGGGTTCCTGAATTACAGACATGCATTCAGAGGTGAGCATCTAAAAATGGGAAAAGGGTCATATTTATCCCTCTACTATTAAAAAAGGTTTAATATTGCCCTCCATTATACTATTGGTTCATATATGCCCTTGATGTTATAAAAGTGGCTCAAATTCACCCTTCCTCCGTTTACCCCATCCATTTTAGCCAAAATGACATGTCAACTCACCACATCAATCCTTCTTCTTCCGTCACTACCCAAAGTCAAAGTCACCAACACATTCACCATATTTACCATCACCATCAACTTAAACCATCTACACACCAACACATTCCTTCTTTCTTGATAATTGAAAGTTTGAAATGTAAATAAATATTACAGTTAGTTATTATCTTGGTATTTTAAAAGTCATATCTTCTTCAAAACGAATATCAACTTATGAAATGATATTTCCAAAGTATGTCAAAAATTTGAACTAGGAGTTAAACAAGTCTAAGAAAAATTAAAAATGCCTTCTTATATACTGTGAAAAGAATTCATACTTAGCAAAACACATATCTAGGAGTCAAGTAATATCACATTATCAAGTATCAACGTAGCTCCAAAACAATAAACTTGAAGACTTGCTCAACATTTGTAAACCCAATTAAAATAATTACTGGACTAAATTATGAATAGGTTCTATCCGATTACCCAATAACCTATTTTCTTATTGCACTTCCTCTTTTTCTTTTTCTGTTTGTAAATCTGCATACACTAGAAATTCAATTCAAATATTCTACCTTAATGTGTTAATGTGGAACTTAATATTTTGAATGATAGACTGTGATGGGAAATTCACAACCAATAGCTTTAGCATGCTCAGTTAGTAGTATGTAAAGAAAGATTAAAATAGTGAGTTGGTGGTGATGGTACATATGGTGAAGGTGATGGTGACTTTGGTTAGTGATGGAAGAAGGAGCGTTGGTGTGGTGAATTGGCATGTCATTTTGTCTAAAATACGGGGTTAACGGAGGAAGGGAAAATTTGGGCCACTTTTGTAACATTAAGGGCATATATGGACCGATAGCATAACTGAGGGTAATATTAAACCTTTTTCAAAGTAGATGGGCAAATATGATCCTTTTCCCTTTAAAAACTTTATCACATTTTTTTGCCGTCTCAATTCTCGACTATTTTTTTCCTGTTTCTTCTTTCTTTTTCGTGGATTATCTATTTGTCATGGTTGTTGCCATACTTCTCAAAAGTTGCTTACTTGTCTTTGAATACTATGCTAGCGGTTGTACGATTTGTATTTTCCTTCTGATAGGCATGCAGATGTCTTCACAGAAAAACACACTTATTGATGGGGCATTTTTCGAGAAATTTAAATTGATATCATTAGTCAAGCTCGGTCCTTTACTAGCACTTGTGTTAATGTGTGTATCTGACCTGCCCCTTGCTGGAGCTTGTATTGGTTTATCTTCCTGTCTAACTCTGCCCCCTTCCAAACCATTCCAATTAAAGTAAAGGTGGAGTATCATAGTGTTATTAACTCAACTTTTTCGACTGTGATATCATTATAATGGAAGTAGGTCATGATTGTTTTCTGTATCCTAAAGAACTGATGTGGGAAAGGATTTCTGTCTAGATAAGTATTCTTCTTTTTCTGTTGTTTGTTTTCTGAATATGATCGAGAACCTCATGACCAAAATGTAATCAAAGATAAGAGAGTTGAATGTGGATTAGACATGCTTTTTATAAATTAGTCGTTTGGAAGTGGAAAAGTATCTTCCCTGAACTGATAACAGTTTATACTCAAAGTGGACACTGAATTGAGCAAACCAATAAAAATAAGTCAACTCATTCTCTTTGAGAGTTGATTGAGTTTGCTAGTCTCAGGAATTTTTTCAAAATAGTGCCTTAGATTTTTACTTTTTTCTTATAATTTTTCTTCTGTTATTGAGGATGCAAATGTTTACTCTTCCTGCAAGAACGTATCCATCCCTTGGATTCTTCTTCTTACAATTTAATTTGACAAAGTTAGAAAAAAATTATTCCTAGTGGAATCAGAAGCTGCAAACTCTATGATGGTATCTCTGCTATTACTGTGGCTTATGGATCCAAAAATAACAATTGTTCCCCTCCTTACACATGTTTCCTTTTCTTTTTCCTTGAAGCACAGGCTTCTATGGCATGGGCATCAGGTCATGTACAATCAGCTTGCTTCTTGGGTGGTTTATGGAATTCTTCATGATCCATATAAAGAATTCTACATCAGCAGGTAAGCACTGAGAAGGGCGTCTTTATTTCTATTAGAAAATTTTAAGCTTGTTGCAGCATTCGAATATTAATCAAAATTTATTCATTAATAGTATTAGTCCATAGCTTGATCTGGACCATTCAGTAGCTTGATCTGGACCATTCAGTTAAGGGTGTATGATTGTGAGCTGTGTGTTTCAGTAGATTCCCAACTTGCGTAGAACTTATCATACTGTCCGGTACTTGAAATTTGTCTGAAGCAACCACCTCATTCACAATACTTCATCATGCATATAGTAGATCACATTTATTATATCATCAAGCCACATGAGTGATTGCTTATCGTCTTAGAAGAACCAAACATGTTAGTCAGTGTCGTCAGTCCACCTAACATTGCTCATAGTGGTGCATGGTGGACATTCAATTTATGTCTCTATAATGTCCTGTAACTTTTCAAACAGCCATATGTAACATATCTAAGTAAGTTGTGATTATGTTTTAGTCAGGATGACAAAGACTCTGAACAGGAATCAGCTCCACATTTGCTTGAGAAACTGACGCGCTTGTCAGTCGCTGATACATCTTTAAATGATTGGCACTTGGGCTTCCATATTTCTTTGGTATGTTTTGCATTGTTCATTTTGTTGGTTCTATAATAGAAAGTATTCCCTCTGTCCCAAAATTGGTTTCCTACTTTTCTTATCAGTTTTACCAAAATAATGTCCTCTTTTTTCGAGAGGAAGCTTTTCTCACACACTTCCTCAATATTTTCCTTTAAAGAGACATCATATTTATTGGGAAACTGGTCCACATTCTTCAAGAAGTTAATTTTATCTCCACTTCACCCCACGTTCATCTTAATAATAGTGGCCAGTCTAAAGATGGGATGAATGGAGTGTTTTGTATATCTTCATGTTTTTCATCTGGATATGTCAATGTGAATCTATGAATACATTCCATTTTTCTGTTCATCTTCTTTGAACAATATTTTGATTATCGCCCTTGTAGAAGTGTTTGTTTCATATCTAGAGATGACGTGTCTTTAGTCTTACGCATCATATAGCTCTTCGACGAGACAGTTGAGAGCCCCATTTAAAAGGTGAGGTTACCAGGACTAATATTTAGCATCCTGACCATTTAGTATCTCTACTTCTCTGACATTTTGTCTTCTTGATGATGTATATATTGTTAGGGGGAAATGGAACTGGTTTGTTAGAAAATCTATTAGTCATGCTTTATATATTACTTTGGTGAATCTAGGAAGAAATAACACATTCATTAGTTTTTTTGCGCAACGCGATCTATATTAGTTTCTTTCATGTATGTTTACAATGTTCACTTGTTATTCAGGTGCAAATTCAAAGAGCTTAAATATAACATTCTTGTGAGACATTTCTAAAAAAATAATTAGTTTGCCTTTTCAAATTTATTGCATAATTATTAAAATCAGTCTTCTGAATGAAGTTAGAAAGATGTTCTATTGCTCAGAAGAAAGGCGATAGGTGGGCTTAGATAAGAAAAATAGGAATTATTCTCTATATCAATCCTTCGATGAAGCAAGAGCTGACTACAATAAAAAAAAATTATTTCCCATTTACTGGAACTAAAACTGATTAAACAATCAAATCGTTGTATCATTGATAAAATATGAGTCATTCTTCTTTCCGACCTTACTTTATCACGTTCCCTGTTATTTTTGGCCCTCTTGTCCCGTGACCTCCACCATTATGCATCCCCTTCCCCCCCTCTGTCTGTCAACTTCACACGGAATGGAACAGCTTTTGCCATCAACCTACTACCATACATCATTTAAGCTATTTGTATACTCTCTAATCATGCAGGATATGCTGCCAGAGTATATTACCATGCATGTTGTGGAATCCATTCTCTTTGCAGGAAAAGCTGTTAGGGTTCTTCGCAATCCAAGTCCAGGTTTCCAATTTAAGGATGGTTCATCTCATCCTAAAATACAAGGAGGATCTCAAAGGACCCAAGGATATACAACAACGAGTTCTTTCCAGAATAACTCCTTGGATAATACGTTAATTGGAGAAGATTTACTCCCACAGGCGGAGGCTGATAAGATTGAATCTATGCTTCAAGACTTAAAGGTTTCTATCAATAATCTTGATCAGTCCTTTAGATTGATGTGAATGCTATTTATCTTCTTTGGTAGATGTATTCAAAGCTTGAAACTTTTTTCAACCTGCTCCTTATGGATTTCTCCCTCCTGAAGCTAAGTACATATTCTATTTAGTGATTCAGCCTAAATTTAAAACTCTCTCATTTGTAGGAGTCATCTGAATTCCACAAAAGATCATTCGAGAATGCCATTGACACAATAAAAGCAGTTGCAGCCAGTCATCTGTGGCAGGTGGAACTGCATACTGTACCAGTTTTTCCCTTGCTGCAGATAATGCACTTATACATCATTCCTGTTTGCAGCTTGTTGTTGTGCGTGCTGACTTAAATGGGCACTTAAAGGCTCTTAAAGACTATTTTCTTTTGGAAAAAGGTGATTTCTTCCAGGTGAAGAAAACTGACTTCTACGACTTATGTTTCACAGCCAGTTAATGATATCCTGTTCTACTGATGATTGCTTTATCTATTTAATTTTTTTCCTTCTTTTTTAGGGAAGCTCAGAGAGAAAGTTGCATAATTCAGTTAAAGATCAATAGAAGGGAGCATTTTAGGTTTTTATACTAGTATTACAAATAATCTATAGTGGCTACTGTTTTTATCTCCAAACCCTAGGGTATTTTAACCAAACTAAACACATGGTGAAGGTGCTTATGAAGGAAATATTAGTATCATCCAGATTATCTTGAAGATATAAATAAATAATAATCTTTGTGATTGTATGATATAAATAAATAAAATTCATTCCTGGTGTGAAATGCATCATCTACAAAACATAAACTACCTATGTATATTAATAGGCAGCAACTAAATTAGCAATTTCATCAGTGAAATAAACTTATATATATGTTTGTGATCCCCCCCCCCCCCCACACACATGTTCTGTTCATGGAAAGGATACAGTAACTAATTGATGCAGCATAAGTAGAGCTAAGTTTTTATTTCATGGCTCAGTTATATTTATCTTGCAACTACTGTAAAAATGTGTCAGAAGTGTAGGTTACTAATGAATATGGCACAATGAGCTAGTACTGTTCTAATTGAGCGGGAAGTATTTTCTTCACATCTACATGAAGAGCATATGCTTTTTGAAAGCTGTTCCTTCTAATGATTTGTGCAAATAGAGTTTTTGTTCCTTCAGTAGTATTAACAAAAGGTATTGCTGACAGAGTTTCCTTGAGGAGAGTCGTCAGCTGATGCGTTTACCACCTCGCCAATCTACTGCAGAAGCCGATCTTATGGTCCCATTTCAACTAGTAGGTCTTTTACAGGAATGCTTGTGTCGAATGTTGCCTTTATTATCATATTTTTCTATTGTTTGCAGTAAGCATTCCAAACCTTAAAATATTTTTACAATTTACGTACTGGTTCCTTTCTTTTCTTGTCTGACCTCATTAAAAGGCTACTGTTGTTGGTTGCGTGAAGATCAATCCATGATCTTGAGAAGTCCTGTTGAATGGTGATTGATGTGCTTAGGTCTTTGATAAGTTGTCTATAAGAAGGCTATTGTGTTGTTCTAAATGCTTTCTTTAATTTTTGTTTATTTTCAACCAAATTTGGAGCGGAATGGCAACGGCAGAATTTTCTTTGTGCAGTTGCTTCTTCTTTGTCGTGGTTTTTAATCATTACAATTATCTAAGTCTTGAACTACCTTGGTTACATTGCAGGCTGCTTTAAAGACTATCGGTGAAGAGGATAAATACTTTTCAAGGGTGTCTTTGCGGTAAGATTATTTTTGCTTTTTCTTATTTTTAAGATGTATTAACAGTTTATATCACATTTACTTTTCCTAATGTTAGGATGCCATCATTTGGAATCACTTTGAAACCTTCACCAGTTGATCTGCCCAAGGTAAAAGTGAATAAAGATGGAGACTCAGTGGGGCACCCAGATGCTTCTTTGGAGGTGTCCCTTGATGGATGGGATGGCATTTCCCTTGAATATTCTATTGACTGGCCATTGCAGCTATTTGTTACGCCGGAAGTTCTATCCAAGTAATATTTACAGCTGCCATGAAATTTCTAGTCTTTTCAAATCCAAATAGTGAACGTAGAAGAAGAAATCTTGTTTTCTCTTATTTGATAAATCTTTTTTGGGTATATGGTTTTCTGGTGGCATAATGTCTGTGCTGACTTTCAGACTATCTTCATTGGTAATACCCACCAGAATAAAATGAGGACATGAACAGGAAGGATATATGGACAATGTTGTCGGCCAAAACCTTTAGCAACTACTCTTTTTTATTAATTGCTATTTTGCTTTAGGTATCAAAGGATATTCCAGTATCTTCTCCGTCTTAAAAGGACACAAATGGAGTTGGAAAAATCATGGGCTTTTGCTATGCATCAAGATCATATTGATTTTGCTAAACTTCGAAATGACTCTAGAAAGTCATCTGTGTCCCAGCATCGAAGGCAGCGCCTTAGACCGATGTGGCATGTTAGAGAGCACATGGCCTTCTTGATCAGAAATCTTCAATTCTATATTCAGGTAATTATCTGTCAGTTATCATTGCTTAATAGATGATCCCGTTAGAATAGGAATAGGTATATACAATCCTACTTAGCATAGGAATAGGAATAGGAATAGTAGTAGGAATAGAAATAGTAAACAGTATCCTACTTGGTAAAGGATTGTATTGTAGTTTCTATAAATAGGGTCTCTATGTAATAATGTAGATACACAATTCAATAATATTTTTTTCCTATATTTCTCACATGGTATCAGAGCCTCTACAATCTTGGTAGAGAATCAAAGAGCTTTCATTGTCGGCGGGCGACTATTACCCATATATGCCGCCCGTCTGGACAATGATTATGTTAGCAAAAGTCGGGGTCACCGTGTATCTTTCCAGTGACTATTTTCTCATATCTAATTTGCGTAGCACCGTGCATCTTTCGGGTGACTACTTTTTCATATTTAATTTGCGTAGTACCTTGCATTTTTCCAGACTACTTTCTCATGTCTGATTTGTGTAGCACTGTGCATCATTCTGGTGACTACTTTTGTTGGAAAATATAGGGGAAAATACTTGTTGTGAAACAGCAAAAAACTTCACAATAATAATATGACTTATTATTTAGCAAAATAGAAGTAATGAAAATTAAATAGATCTTTCTATTATAATATTTTAATATCAAAATAACAATGTGAAATTTTTCCTTTTTACGATTGTTTGCTTCCAAAGGCTTACGCGGGACAACAGTTCCATTCATCATCATAAAAGAGGATAAATACTACTACAATAATATTATACATAATATATATAAATAATACTTGAGTCGTTCTAGACATTGTCCTAAGAAACTATTTCAACAGTGTGAAATATTTTTTCCGGATTAAACAAGTCTTCTCTAATTAATTAGAGGATACAAGAATCAACAGAATATAATACTACAAAATTAAGCAAGTCGGAAAGAGGGTTTATATATTAAGCTAAGGTTTATTCTCTAATTGGGTGCAAATGGTATATTGTTGTCACAAGAACATTATGTGGAGAGACTTCTTAAGAAGTTTGAATGTTTTGATGTGACACCTATGACCACTCCTTATGATGCGAACTCTCAACTGAAAATAATTAAAGGTGACCCAGTTGCTCAGTCTAAATATACTCAGATTATTGGGAGTCTGATGCACTTAATGAATTCTACTAGGCTTGATATAGCTTATGTTGTGTGTAGACTGAGTAGATATACTCATAATCCCTATAAAGAGCATTGGTCTGCACTAATGAGACTAATGAAATATTTGAGAGGGTCCATGAATTACGGTATCCTGTATAGTGGATTTCCTGCTATATTCGAAGGGTATTGTGATGCAAACTGGATCTCTGATTCAGATGAGACAAAATCCACTGGTGGATATGTGTTTACCTTAGGTGGTGGTGCAATATTGTGGAAATCAGCAAAACAGACAATCATTGCTAGATCAACTATGGAGTCGGAGTTTGTACCTCTGGAGCTAGCTGGTTCTGAGGCTGAGTGGCTAATAAATTTCTTAGCAAATATCCTTTTGATAAAGGATGTATTGCCTCATGTGTCTATGCATTGTTATTGTCAAGCCGCAATTGCTATTGCGAAGAATAAATCTTATAATTGTAAGAGTAGACACATGAAATTGAGACATGATATTGAGGCCGTTTGGATTGGCTTATAAGAAGCTGCTTATAAGCTGTTTTCAGTTTTCTTTAGTGTTTGGCTGGCCAACTTAAAGTCATTTTGTGCTTAAAATAAGCCTCAATAAATAGTTGAATTTATTTGGATGAACTTATTTTAAGCAGTTTATAAGTTGAAAACAGCTTATAAGTCAAAAAAAAGTTGGCCTGCACCTACTTTTTTTTTAACTTATAAGTTGATTAAAAATAAGTCAATCCAAACAGACTAATTGTTAAGCAACTGCTGAGAGATGGATAATATCCATTGATTATGTGAAGTCCTAACTGAATTCGGCCGATATCTTGACTAATGGATAATATCCATTGATTATGTGAAGTCAGAATTGAATTTGGCCGATATCCTGGCTAAACCCGTGGGAAGAAAATTAATTCTTCAAACCTCAAAAGAAATGAGATTAAGGCCAATATGATTATCAATAGAGATGGTAACCCGACATATGTGATTGGAGATCCCATGAATTAGGTTCATATGGGTAATAACAAGTCAATATTGACACAACGCACTAAGTGAGAGTGCTGGAACTACTACTACTAATTATGAGGGATGGGTTATTTACTCTTAATGAATTCATAGTCCTTAAGGACGGTGTATTTAGAGTAGTATACACTTGATGAATTCACCTATATGAGAAGTGGAGTGAAGCTGCTCTTATGAGACTTTGGCCTAGTCTCTAGAGCTCTCATGAATAACCAGGTACGCGTATGGCTTATCGGCGTAAAACCGCGTTGAACATCAAAATATGAGGATTAAAATGTGATTGGTAGAATCTCTGACTTACAATAAGAATTATTGGTTCATAGAAATTTTATATTTCACCAATAATCCTGTAAATCAAATTTTGTCAATCCAAGTTCGGTTCACAGTCTAAAAAACGTATAACATTTTGATCATACAAAATTAAACAAGTCTTTTCTATTTATTTCAAACTTATTTTTAAAATATATAGGGGATTGTTGGATATTTTAAAATAATTTGAGCCATATTAATTTATGACTTAAGCGCTTATGTCATCACTTGAGCCATATTAATTTATGACTTAGCACTGTGCCATTTTTCTGGTGACTACTTTCTTATTTGTGTAGGGTCGTGCCATCATTCCGATTCTACCCATATAATTTTTATTTTTCAGTAGGGTCGTGCCATCATTCTGATCCTACCTATATAGTTCTCTTGCTCAGAAAGATTGTGCTATCATTCTGAACCTATCCATACAATTTTATTTTTGAGATTGTGACCACTTTCAGCCATCAAATCTAATAATTCGGTGCATGAGCATGTTCCGACCAGTTTTACAGTGACTTTCTTATTTAAGATCTACTCATTTCTTGATTTCGAGATGATCCATAAATTTTATATCAAATCTCAAGCACTTTCTAGCGAGCATTTCATTGTTTCCGACAGATCTTAGCTTTTTGCAGTATTCTCTTTCTGTTTCAGATTACTTTTGCCAAAAAGAGAGAGGATATACTCAGATATTTGGGCAGGATTAGAGTGATTTTCTTTCTCGTGTCTAAAATAGCATATGTCCCTTTTTAGAGCTATGGTTGTCATTCTCCATTGGCCTTTTAATCAGTTGGACATTAAAAATATTTTTTTTCCACGATGATCTCGAGGAAGAAGTCTATATGGAGCAACCACCTGATTTTGTTGCTCAGGGGGAGTCTGATAGCCTTGTATGTCGATTGTGTAAGTCACTCTATGGTCATCTGATACAGTTTTCTCAAGCTTGGTTTAGGAAGTTCAACAATGCGATTCAGGAATTTATCACTTTGTGCTTTATCAACATTATGCATCAAATCCAGTATTTTATGAGAAGACTAAGCATTTTGAAATTGACTGGCAATTATACATTAAATCCAGTATTTCATTAAATGACTAAGCACATTGAGATTAACTGTTCAATTTTGTGAAGTCGAGTGATCAACTTGTAGATATCTCACTAAGTCCCTAATCGATCCTCTATTAATTTACATTTGTAACAAGCTAAGTACATATGACTTGTATGCACTAGCTTGAGGGGGAGTGTTAGAATAGGAATAGATATATACAATCCTACTTAGCATAGGAATAGGAGTAGGAATAGAAATAGTAAATAGTATCCTACTTGGTAAATGATTGTATTATAATGTCTATAAATAGGGTCTTTGTGTAATAATATAGATACACAATTCAATAATATTTTCCCCCTATATTTCTCACAGATCCAACTTTCTTAAATCAAATGCTTGTTATGTGTAATAGATTTAATGCTAAGAGGCACTTCTTTGAAGTGATAAATTTCCATGATCACATGAATATATGAGCTATGAGATAGTAAACTAATCAGGCAGTTATCTTCTTTCATTTCCTTCAGCAGAAAATGGGCTTTTGAAGCACAGAACTGGGCTTATTTTCATGGACCTGCATAGGATTGTATATTGGAATGGACCTCTTTACTTTCACATGCGCTGTCCTATAATAAATATTTTTGATACCTTATAGCTTGCAAAAGCATGTCTGAGGTTATTAGTTCCTACATGTGATGTAAATGTCACAATTTAACATTCTTTGACATCATCTGAAACAACTTTACTAATGCACCTGAAAGAACATGTCGTAGTCCATCACCTTGTGATCCTATTTCTTAAATCAGTAGTTGACGAAGCATTCACAGAAGGTTCTCTGCTACACAACCTTGAAAGTCATGTTTCTTTGTTGTCTTCCATGATAATGGCTATGCAAAAACCTAGATAACAAATCTGATTTCCCAGGTGGATGTGATAGAATCTCAGTGGAACGTTTTGCAATCTCATATTCAGAATTCTCATGATTTCACGGAACTTGTGGGCTTTCATCAAGAGTAAGTAATTGAACATTTCAATCTGTATTGTACTGCCTGTAACTATTGAATAGTGATTGCAACTGCTGCTATTAGTGCTTTTCGGAATTCAAAATTTGTATAATTTATCGAATGTTCTTCCTAGTTCCTACACTTTTGCTTTATGCTTCTTATATATTTGTCTTCCTTTTTTAGGTGTATATTGCCAAAGATTATCACTGTAATTAGTTGTTGAAACATGAATTTGCATTGATATCATATTGTAACGAAATGGAGCTACTGGAACGTGATCTATCATTATGAATCTGCACCTAAAGGTGTAACCTAGTGGTCAATGAGGTGGGTTGATAACCATGAGATTTCAGATTCAAATCCCAGCAAAGACAAAAACACTAGGTGTTTTCTTCCCATCAGTCCTAGCTTAGGTAGACAAAGTTACCTGGTATCTATTTCTGGTGGTAGGTATCCCGTGGAATTAGTTGAGGTGCGCGCAAGCTAGCCCAGACACCATGGTTATAAAAAAAAGTCACTACGAATCTAAGTTGTAGACTTCTTGTTTACTCTTTTATCTCTGGGACATTCTATTTTAGATATAGGTTCTGTCTGTTTTGAACTACTTTTGCAATGTGAATACTGTTGCATAACCACTGTCGTAATCTTCCACACAGAAGTAACAAACATAAGCAAAATTTATCTGCCAAATAAGTTAGAAGTGTATCAAGAATATTATTGTGTATATCGGTAATTTGTTTGTTTTCCTGAGAAACGAAACTACCTTACCTTAAGTTCTCATTGTATTGAACTTCTAGTAGTTTTTGCAGTAACCCGTAGTTTTGACAGAAACAAGATTAGTATATAGTTGCTACTCATTTCTTGTGATTGCTATGCAGCCTTTGATATAAAAGTTGATGGACATTGGTTGTTTTTCAGATACTTGGCTGCGCTGATTTCACAATCTTTCTTGGACATCGGTTCTGTCTCAAGAATATTGGATGGAATAATGAAACTATGCTTGCAGTTCTGTTGGAAGATCGAAAATGACGAAAGCACTAGAACTACTAGTGAGCTGGAGCACATAGCTGAGGTACTATTGAGTTGATTTATGCTTCTAGTGTTTTCATTTTCTAACGATAGCCGAGAATAACATGTTCAGATAATGATTGATGTCTGGTCCATTCAAATTCATCACTAAGAAGCAAGAATTTCCCATACACAAATTGGTCAAAACACATTGCCCTTTGTTCACTAGCACTGACGTTCTTCCTCTAAATACACTCTTAAATAGAAGCCACAGCGTCTTTTGGTTGATGTCTTAAGTCGCCTGTGTCATTGTCTAGCTTCTAACATGTGATTAACCCCCAACTTATCTGACTAATGAATGCTGACAAAGGTGTGGTGGCACCTTACTTTACTCATCAAAATTATATCATGACGGAAAAATCACGCTCCTGCACTAGATTATCAGTGGTTTTTTGGTCGTTGAAGAACTTATTACATGCTGATGATGAAATCTTATATACTTGGGTACTCGAGTTTGATATTTTTTTTTTCTCTATGGTCATTGATCATTATTTTGAATTATTTATTCTATTTATTGTGAACTAGTTCCTGCTGCAATACCTCTTATTTCTTATGACTTCTCAGGAGTTCAACAAAAAATCAAACTCCCTATACACTATTCTTCGAAGTAGCAGGCTTGCTGGGAGCCAGAGAGCCCCGTTCCTTAGACAATTTCTTTTGAGACTCAATTTTAATTCCTTCTTTGAGGTAAATCTCTTCTGGAGTTACATGGAGGCTTCATATTTCATTTGCTTATGTTATTTATATCGCTTTTTTAAATTCATCAACAGGCAACTGCAAGAGGAGTGCTCAATGTTGCCAGTCCTCGCCCACCCGTATCTGTTCTGCAGTGATAATTTCTTCTTCTTAAAGCCACCCAATGTAATTTGCTGTAAGCCTTGCTTTGTCTGCCAGTTTTTTTTTTCTTTCATTTTTTACATTTCTGTGTGTGCGCGTGCTGTTAGAATTGAAGTATAGTTGATTGATTATTTGAACGATTGTTATAAGCAGTAAGGGCATCTGCCACCTTTCCTTTCACTGTTTACCGATCCCTTGCAATTCTGCTCTCAACTTGGACAGTGTGTGTACAAATTACAATCGCCTCATTCAAATGGAGGTCTTAAATTTTAATTTTTTTAATGAAGTTTATTATATCCGATTCATTTAATCTTTCCTGAGATATATAATATTATAGATTTGTCAAACTTCTAATATTTCTTTCTCCTTTATATGAAAAATTTATAATTTTTATAAATAGTACTCAATATTTTTGTAAAAAATATATCTTATAACCTATTATTGCTTAAAAAATGAGGCCCTCAAATTAGGCGGGCTAAGGCTAATGCTTTTTTTAGGCTTGTCGAGCCGCTCCTGATTATTTACAATGTTTAGAGAAGTTAGAGTTTTGTATCCCTATTAATAATAAGGGAAAATTATGTGATAAGTAAACATATACTAGTTAATTAACATTGTTAATTATGGTTCGCGTTTGTATAATTCGCACATTTGTATAGTTCGAAATTTATATAATATAATTGTATAACTTTTGTATAATGTTATTTTGTATATTATAATTTGTTAAACTGTTTAAAATTTAGATATTTCTGTTTATATAAATTCGTTTTTTCAAGTTTATACAAAAATAATTTAATTATTTACGAATTATACAAATAAGATAGTTTAAATTATAGCTATAACTTGTAAATATATAAATTATAACTAAAAAACCTAATTAAATTTATTATAATGATTATTTGCGAAATTTCTCATAATAATGTAACGTTTTTTATCCACCGACCAGAGAATACAATTTTCAACCCATGGCCTCTACCAACCCCTGGTAGGCCCCACACAACCCAATTTGTACATAAAATTAGGTAGGAAATCTAAACAAAGCTAACCAAACTGTAATAAATTGCAGCCAGCAGCTATGGTCGGAATTCTTCTACATAAGTAAAAAAGTTTCAACTTTAGATTAAATGCACTTTTCAATAGCACGAGTTTTATCTCGGTGAATCCACTAACAATTCAAATTAGATGAATTAGTGAATTTTTATATCAAAATAATTACACTCGTGATGACTGTTTTTAATTTGATATAAAATTTAAAAAAATAAAAAGAAATTGAATTTTATAATCTTAAATTAAAAATATATATAAAAAAAAGGATTTCAAATGAACTATAAAGAAAAATATGATAAATAAATTGAAACGGAAACATTATTGTAAAGTAAAATAATCAACCTACCAACCTTCAAAAAGAATCACACCTAACACGACAAATAGACAAACTTAGGCAAAATAAACAAATTCTTTGGAGGGCATTAAGCCGTCGCTTATCTCCATCTTCATCTTCATCTTCTTCCTCCTCGTCTTCTTCTTGTTAATCTGTACATTTCTCACCTGAAAACCCTTAAAAATGGATCTCAAGAATCAATCTATAGACAACCCAGAATCCCAAACACCTCAAGAAGAACAACAACAGACAGCCATTTTACCCATAGCCTCAATTTCACTTGCTTTATCCACAATCCTTCCAACCCATTTCCTTAATCCCCCTAAAATCTCCACCCTTTTCAATAAACCCAACAAAGTCAAAATCCCAACTCAAGTTTCATCTCTTTCTAATCTCTCACTTTCAGCTTTTCTTCCTCCTACAAAACCCAATTTCAAGTCCACCATTTCTGCTAACCCTCTTCAAAATACTCTCACTCTAAACCCTCTTCGTCCTTCTGAGCCTTCCAATGCTGCTGGGGTTCGACGAGCGTCAATTGTTTGGTTTCGTAACGATCTTCGTGTTCATGATAACGAGTGTCTCAACGCGGCTCATAATGAGTCCATGTCTGTTTTGCCTGTTTACTGTTTTGACCCGAGAGATTATGGGAAATCCTCATCTGGGTTTGATAAAACTGGGCCGTATCGGGCTTCTTTCTTGATTGAATCTGTTGCTGACCTTAAAAAGAATCTACAGGCAAGAGGGTCTGATCTTGTTGTTAGAATTGGGAAGCCGGAGGCTGTTTTGGTGGAATTAGCTAAAGCTGTTGGAGCTGAAGCAGTGTATGCTCATAGGGAGGTTTCACATGATGAGGTTAAAGGGGAAGATAAGATTGATGCTGTAATGAAGGATGAGGGTCTGGAGGTGAAGTATTTCTGGGGTAGTACATTGTACCATGTTGATGATTTGCCTTTTAAGATGGAGGAAATGCCCACGAATTACGGAGGGTTTAGGGAGAAAGTGCAGGGATTGGAGGTAAGGAAGACAATTGAGGCATTGGATCAAATGAGGGGATTGCCTGCTAGAGGTGATGTGGAACCTGGGGAGATTCCGTCTTTGGTTGATTTGGGGCTCAATCCTAGTGCCACCATGGGCCAGGTATTACTTTGTTGATTTTGAGTTTCACATTGATAGTTAACACATAGGTCTATTGAGTATTAGATGAAAGTAGTTTTACATTGGTCTCTAGGAAATGTAGAGAACTTGTAAGTTGACTGAAACGAAAAATTTGCGAGTATTGGAATGAAACAGGTACACATGTAGTGTAATAGACAATAAGGATGATTCATTTAGTTGAACCCAACTAGTTTGAGATTGAGCTATACTTGTAGTTCTTTAGTTTCGAGTAGCTTTCTGTTTCTTTGCCACTTCATTTTAAGTGGTAGAGACGATCAAGATTCCTTTTTTATATGGAATGGAAGTGATTCAAGTCAGAAACATTTGATGGTTTAATCCAATGTATCTCTTGTATATGTATTTTGAACTTTGTAAGATAAAACCCCATATTTAAGTAGGTTTAGTGTTTGACGTTTGAACATCAGTAATTAAATGAACCGTGCTCTATGTGCAGTGTCCTTCTATGCACTAGTTGTGTATACTGAATATCCAGCTCATAGCTATGACATTTTGATGATCAATGTATTAATGTACTTATTAGGTGCTCAACAACTAGGACACAAACAACCTGTATTTGCTAGCTTGAGATGTACGCTAGATTAGAACCGTTTTTAGTCACGTTTGGAGGTTGCTTTTTTAGTACTGCCTACATGCGGCGGTGCATAATCACTAAGAGCTGTTGCATGGTTTTTCACTGACTTGAATTTGTAATTGCCTTTTCCATACTGTATTTAAACTTTGGAACTGTAAGTTTTTTAACATCACAAACTAGTCAGACAAAGTTGATTTACTTTGCAAACTATGGCAAACATAAAACTTTCTTTATCTTAGTATATACTTAAACATTTGCATTTGCCCCTCATTTAGAATGGAAAACCAGCTGCCAATGCTTCCCTTGTGGGAGGAGAGAATGAAGCACTGCAGAGACTTAGAAAATTTGCAGCAGAATGTCAGGCTCAACCTAATAAGGAAAACAAGGATGGCACTACTGACTGCATATATGGTGCAAACTTTTCTTGCAAAATATCACCTTGGCTAGCTATGGGATGTCTCTCACCCCGTTCCATGTTTGATGAATTGAAAAAGTCCACTTCAAGGTAATGTCGATCAATAGTTTATTTCTTATCCTGATACTAATGCTTGTGAGACTAGTATCACTACATAATGCTTTTTTGGTATTTTGTGCTGCAGAACGATCTCTGCTGCCTCTGGCAAGAAGGATGGTGGTAGTGGCACTGGGCTGAACTGGCTGATGTATGAGCTGTTGTGGAGGGATTTTTTCAGGTAATTTAGCATGCAACTTAGCTCCTATGACTTGAGGTTCTTGTTTCCTTTATGGAACAATTCCCGCCCTTTAGTTTTGTGAGAAGGCTACTGCAGTGTTTTATTCTGAATCTTATTAAGCTTCTATCATATATTATATTATTCTTTGGATGACGTTCTGTTCTCCAAATTTCCAGATTCATCACCAAGAAATATAGTGCCGCAAAACAAAATAGTGCTGCTCCAGTAACTGCTTGTGTAGGAGCTGCTGCTTAACAATGGTATATTCGAGAAGGAGAATGAAGGTTTCCTTTTTGTATCTTGATTTTGTTTCCCAAAGTTTAGCCGTGGAATATTAGAGTTGGACTATCATTAGATTGAAGCATTCATCGATGATACATTTTGTCTTTGACAAATAAGTGTTGGATATCAAGGATTTGTCGCCATTTCTAGCCAGTTGCTTTACCATCTTTTTTATGCTATTTTTTTTCATTTGATCTGTAGTTGAAACAGGTGTGATAACATTCCTGTAGTTGAAATATGTGTTCCATGTTTGAGATACGTAGTAGTTGGTGTGATGTCCCCCGGAAAGATTTAAAAAGAACAGTATCAAAGTCTGAAATAAGTTCGAAGTTTTCTAGAGTTTTAACTTCTAACCATCGTAATTTTCACATTATGAAATCACCTAAAAGATAATTACAGATAATCATTCATAATAAGTGAGACAAGTAGATGTTGACAACTATGGCTCAACTCTGCCTAAGTGAGCTTGCTCGCGCAGCTGGTCTCAGGTCTTATAAATGAAAAGGGTTGCAATGAGTTGACAACCAACATAAAACTTATCAATTTATGGTGATGAACCACAGAATATGGTGCTACATTAACAGTGGACACATAATGAAGTGAACTAGAAATCCAAAGAGGATAGTAGAGATTTTTTCTTTGGGAATTAAATAACGAATGTATGTCATTTATGAAGTAATTGTGAAGTTCAAAATCTTAAACAAACTTTGTCTGATGTCTTACAACTTACCTATTCCCAATTATCAAATGACATGTTCACCAAACACGTACTAGAAATTTAGCAACCTGCAAAAACTATGGACTGTTGACTTAGCTAATCAACAAATGAAAAGGCATATTAGGCTTTACTTTTAAAGATACTTTAAAAATTCAAAGAAATGAAGCAAGTATCTTTGGAGTATGAAGCATTTTGTAGTGGAATTGACTATTATAGTAAGCTTTGAGTGATTGATGGAATGATTTATGAGGAGCCTCTTTCTTGATGGGCAAATCATGGTGCATTGGCTCTGCTTTTGCAAATCTTGGCTTACAGGTTGCTTTTCGCAACTAGCTTCATTGATTCATAATATTAAAATAAACAGATTAGCTATTTCAAGATTCGATATTTCCAGAAAAAATAAAAGAATCTTAATTCCGCGGGGCACTCCCAGACTTTGATATTACCAGGACAGATGAGTTTGTAAGCTAATGAGCCTAAAAGGAAGGGATATTCCCTATCAAAATTCAGGTACCACCAGTCACTACAAGAACATTCCCCATCAACAAAGTACTGAAACCAGTTGCAACGTGTTACCACAACTCCACCAGCAGTCCTTGAGGCAATTTATATTGCAACATTACCCTGCACGGGTGCATGCCTGACGTTTTTACTGGGCATATTCAAACCACGGTGTAGTATTAGCATGGAGAATTTAATTGCCATGTTCTCAGTATGAAGTGAAAACTGCTAAATTCTTTCATTCCTCATTCAAATTTAGCAGTACCTTTTGTATTGTCTGCATAACCTTCCATCTTGAACCCACAGAGAGTATCCTTGAGCATCACATGATTTATAGTGCCTGCCTGATACTCATCTCAATGTAAATTTGTTCTACTGGATATTTGAATTGACCTCTATGGAACTACGCCCAGGAACTTTCTGTAGCTTCTTTGTCTCCATAAGGTTTCTGATGTCCCTAGCATCTTTCCACCGACCCATCTTAGCGTAGACATTGGAGAGAAGAACGTAAGCTGCACTATTAGTGGGATCTTTCTCGATTATTTTGTTGAGTGCAATCTCACATGTTTCAATATCTCCACATATCCTGGCTCCACTAAGAAGAGCTCCCCAAATAAGCACATCTGGCTCCATAGGCATTGTATTAAGAAGATTCCATGCTTCATCAATCAAACCAGCTTTGCCATAAAGGTCAATCATACAACCATAATGCTGAACTGAAGGAGAAATACCAAACTCTTTACTCATCCTCTCAAACATTTCCTTCCCTTGGCTCACCAATCCTCCATGTACACAAGCAGAAAGAACACCTAAGAACGTTATGTCATCAGGCCTTACTCCGCTGTCAACCATATTTGAGAACAAACAGAGGCAATCTTCCCAGTGTCCATGCATCGCAAGGCCTGAGATCATCGCACTCCAAGCCATTGCATCCTTCTTTGGACCCAAATTTTCAAAAACTAATCTTGCCCGGACAATACTCCCACATTTAGCATACATTTCAATCAAAGAAGTCCCAAGAACAATATTAATTTCCATCCCAAGTTTGTAAACACAAGCATGAGCCCATTTCCCATGTTCAAGTGAACCCAACTGCTCACACGCTGCAAGCAAAATGGACATCGTATACTCGTTAGGAATAACCTCATTTTCCTTTTTCATCTGATTAAACAGCTCCAATGCTTCTTCACACTGACCCCACCTCACATAACCATCCAACATACTACTCCAAGATATAACATTTCTGCTTGGCATTTTAACAAACAGTTCACGGGCAACACTAAGAAAACCCGCTTTCACATTCGCGTTAACGATAGAATTCCACGCAGGCAAATCCGGTTGAGACATTTCATCAAACATCTCTCGGGCAGAACCCACATCGCCACAAGCAGTGTACATACTAATCAGCGAAGTTTGGATAAATGGGTCAGATGAAAAACCAAAAACAAGAACTAGTGAGTGAATGGATCTTCCCAATTGGAGGTGTGGTGGAGAATGGACAGACTGGAGGAGAAAAGGGAAGGTGTAATAATCAAGATGGACGCCATGGAAGCGCATTCGGAGGAAAATGGAGAGCGGGGTATGGGTGGGGCTTGAAGGTTGATGAGTTCGTTGAACATAGGCTCTGATGAGAGTATTCCAAGTGAAAGAATCGACAGTGGGATGCCAAAGATTGAGAGAAGGGTGTGTTAAAGATATGAGCTTTCTGGTTGATACCTTCATTTGGATTTTGGATCCTTCCTCGGCGGGAAGGATAGTTAACCAGTGGTTTCAAAGCTCAAAGCACAAAGTTTAGCATTTTACTTGAAAAATATTTCAGTTTTTGACAACTTAAAAAAAATAATAAAGATTTTCAAAATAAAATTTTGTAAGCTTAACTTATTTTTGTATAGTGATGGTATAAATAGCATATGTAATATCCCCTGACCCTGCTTCAAATTATTTATGAAACATTTTAATCATATTTATGTTTTAAGATGTGACTCTCTCTTTAAAAAAGTTTAATAACTGTCGAAAAGGATTACAAGTGGAAAGTTGAATTTATGAAAATTTAGCTAACCAATTAATTGAGCTATTAAAATTTGTACTTAATATTTATTTTATTTTATGTGTTTTCTTATACTTGAGATGATCTTAAGAAATAATTAATTTTATTTGGAATTTCTAAAAATCATGACAAATAATTTGATACAGGAAGAATTATTAATTCCATTATAAAAACTCAAAATTGCATCTACAGTGTTAAAACTTATTGTTAATGTATATAATTTAATTGACCACTTGATTAAAAAGGGCAAATTGTTGTGAGAATAATAAGTGAATGTCATTATATAATTTTTCCTTCACCTTCATTGTTTCCCACTAACATATTTTATTCGACTTTTTCTACTATATTGTGGCTATAAATAGTCAATGTTTGTGTGCAATTCGTAACACAAATCAGAAAAATACAATTATCTTTCTCTGCATTTCTTTCTAATTTCTGTTTTCCTTCTTGTTTAACTAAGTTAATTTGTTTTATAATACGTTATCAGCACGCTGCTCTAATTTTCTCCAGACAAATTAACTTCTTCAGTCATCAGTTAAATTCAAAATCAATTATGATGATATGTGTCTTATTGATAGTGCCACAACACACTATTTTAAGAGATAAAAAATATTTTTCTTGTTTGATTATGAAAGAAGCTAATGTTAATACAATATCTGATAGCATAGGATTAATTGAAGGATTCGAAAAAGCTAAGTTGTACTTATCGGAGGAACAAATTTAACAATTAATGAAGCATTATATTGTAGTAAGTCTCAAAGAAACTTATTAAGTTTCAAAGACATTCGTCAAAATGATTATCATATTTAGACTACAAATGATGAAAAGAATGAATATCTTTACATTACTACAATGATGTCGGGCAAGAGGTTTATACTTGAAAAGTTTCTCGCTCTTTCATCTGGTTTATACTTTACAAGTATTAGCATGATTGAAACACATGTCTTAGTAAACCTTTGGTTTACTAACTCAAATGATTTTATTATTTGGCATGACCGGTTGGGTTATCTTGGTTCCAATATGATGCACAAAATAATTGAGAGTTCACATGGACACTCTTTGAAAAAACAAAAGATTCTTCAATTTAAAAAATTTTCTTGTGCCGCATGTTCTCAAGACAAATTGATTATTAGATCATCAGTAATCTAAGTGGAATTGAATCCCCAGCATTTCTAGAACGTATACATGCTGATATATGTGGGTTTATTCACCCATCATGTAATTTAGCACAATTTTCAAATTATGCAATAAAGACAATTCGTCTTGATAATGCTGGTGAGTTCACATCTTAGTCATTTAATTATTATTGTTTGTCCACTGAAATAACAATTGAGCATCCGATTGCTCATGTTCATATTCAAAATGGTCTAGCGGAATCATTGATAAAACGTCTCCAATTAATTGTTAGACCAATGCTTATGAGAACAAAACTTCCTATTTCATTATGGGGTTATACTATTTTGCATGCAGCAAGTCCTGTGCGGATCAAACCCACAAGTTATCATAAAGTCTGTCTATTACAATTGACTTTTGGTTAGGAGCCGAACATTTTCCATCTTAAAATATTTGAATTTGCATTATATATTCCAATTGCTCCACCACAACACACAAAGATGAGATCCCAAAAAAGATTGGGATATATATTGGGTATGAATCTCCTTCTATCATAAAATATTTGAAACCTATGACTGAAGATTTATTTACTGTAAGATTTGTTGATTGTCATTTTGATGAATCATTATATCCAGCATTAGGGGGAGAAAATAAGCATTTAAAAAAGGAGATAGATTGGAATGCATTATCATTATCTCATTTAGATCCTCGTACAAATACATGTGAACTGAAGTTCAAAAGATAATTCATTGCAAAATATTGAAAATCAACTGTCAAATGCATTCACTGACCTATCAAAAGTTACTAAATCTCATATTCCAACTGCTAATGCTCTAATTCGAGTTGATGTCCCAGTAGGACAATTAATTAAAACAAACGTGGTAGACTAATCGATTCAAAAGATAAAAATCCTCAAAAAAGAAAATGAGTAAACAATCAAGATGGTCATGCTATTAAAGAACCTTCTCAAGAAGAGCGAAGAGACATAACAATTGATAAAATCTTGGAAGAGGTTAAAACGCTTGAAAATGATGAAGAAATTTTAATAATTTATGTCTAATCAGGAAAAATATGAAACCGAAATAATGTAATTGTCGATAATAGTTTTGCTTAATATGTTGTTATTGAAATAATGCAACAAAATGGGGATCTTGAATCAAAATCTGTCGATGAATGTAGATAAAGAAATGATTGATCAAAATGAAAAGATGCAATTCAAGGCTTCGCTTGAAAAATGCGAAGTTTTTGGATCGATAGTCCGAACATCTGAAGGTATAAAACCAGTGGGATACAAATGGGTCTTTATGCGAAAATGAAATGAGAAAAATAAAATCGTAAGATATAAAGCACGACTTGTGGCATAAGAATTTTCGCAAAAGACCTGGCATTGATTATAAAGAAACATAATCTCCTGTGGTGGGTGCAATCACTTTCATGTATCTTATAAATCTGACAGTTCATGAAAAACTTGGCATGCATTTGATGGATATCATTACAACCTATTTGTATGGCTCTGTGGATAACGATATTTTTATGAAAATTCCTAAAGGATTTAAAATGCTTGAAATATATAAAGATTTCCGAGAAACTTGCTCAATAAAACTTCAAGAATCTTTATATGGGCTGAAACAATCAAAACGAATGTGGTACAATCGTCTTAACGAATATTTGCTAAAAGAAAGATATAAAAATGATCCAATTTGCCCTTGTATTTTTATGAAAAGGTCTGGATCTAAATTTATCATAATAGTCGTATATATTGATGATTTGAATATTATCGAAACTCTTGAATAACTTTCAAAGGCTATAAAATGTCTGAAAAAGGAATTTGAAATGAAAGACCTCAGAAAGACAAAAATTTATCTTGATCTACCAATTGAATGTTTTACAAATGGGATATTTGTCCATCAATCAACATTTACAGAAAATATTTTAAAGAAATTTTACATGGATAAAGCACATTCACTAGGTATCTCAATGGTTGTGAGATCTCTTGACCTCATGAAAATGATGAAGAGTTTGTTAGTGTTGAAATATCATATCTTAGTGCAATTGGTGTCTTAATTATCTTGCGAACAATTCTAGACCACATATAGCTTTCTTTGTAAACTTATTAGAGCATATATTCAGATATCTTTGAGGGACCATCAATATGAGATTGTTTTACTCAAATGAATCCACGTCAGAATTGATTAGTTATGCATGATATTTATCTGATCCAATAAAAGTCAATCGCAGACAAGCTACTTATTTACATATGGTGGTACAGCTATATCATGGTGTTCAACAAAGCAAATTATGATTGCCACTTCTTCAAATCATGTAGATATAATAGTCATTTATGAAACAAGTCAAAAATGCATTTAGTTAAGATCAATAACTCAACACAATCAAGAAACATGTGGCGTTTCTTTGACAAGAGAAGCTTCAATAATATTGTATGAAGACAATGTTGCATGTATAACTTAATCAAAGAAAGGATAAATCAAAGGAGACAAAACAAAACATATTTCACCAAAATTCTTCTTTACCTATGATCTTCAAAAGAAAGGTGAAATAGATGTTCAACAAATTCGTTCTAGTGATAATTTAACAGATATGTTCACCAAGGCATTGTCAACTTTAACCTTTGAGAAATTGAGATACAAGATTGAAATACATCATCTTCGAGATATTAAATGATGTCTTCATCAGGAGGAGTATAATATGCACTGTACTCTTTTTTCCTTAGTCTATGTTTTGTCCCACTAAATTTTTCTAGCAAAGTTTTTAATGAAGCAACAATCAATGTGCATTGAAAATAACTATATATATTTATTTTTCTCTACATTGACATCCAAAGAGAGTGTTGTGAGAATAATGAGTGAATGTCATTATATAAGTTTTCCCTCACCTCCATTGTTTCCCACTAACATATTTTACTCAACTTTTCCTACTTTATTTTGGCTATAAATAGCCAACGTCTGTGTGCAATTCATAACACAGATCAAAAAAATACAATTATCTCTCTCTACATTTCTTTCTAATTTCTGTTTTCCTTCTCATTTTGCTAAGTTAATTTATTTCATAATACAAATAACCTACTACAATATTAGACTACATCAATCGTCTAATAATTGGTAGGTTCACAATCCGACTATCTAAGAAATGTTCTCTGTGGAAAATGTAAGAAGCAATCTAGACAGTCTGTGAAAAAGAAAATGGAAGTTTCAAATGTATCTTTAAGTATATGAAAATTTCAATGTCTCTAATTGGTATCCCCTTTCCTATATCTCCTGCCTAAACTTTCACCACGTTGGTTAGCTTCCAAGCAACCCAAATCAAATTGTATGTGATCATCAAGAGGAGAAAGGTATTACAGGTAAAATTATGAGTTTTGCATAGTTGACCCAAAAGATAAACAAACCAAAGTATCAAACTTAATGTGTTCTTTTACTGATAAGCAAACTGCAAAACAATAATCTAGAATTGAGAAGACAAGACTCATTAGTAATACGAACAGATGATATAAGGATCAAAATAAGGAGGCCGCATAAAGAAGAAGATAAAGCGAGACATTGAATGGCCATGTTTAATCTTCTTCATCTACTTCATTCTCAGCAATGTTGAAGTAGCGCAATTCATAAACATTCCTGTCCTTGTTGGAAGCAATCACCCTAAGCCAATCCCTGACGTTATTTTTCTTCAAGTACTTCTTGACAAGGTACTTGAGGTACCTGGAAAATAGAAGTAAAGATTGTATAACAAAGCTGTTATCTACTAGTCTTGAGTGCCAGAATTCACTACTTCTGAAAGGCTGTTCTTTTGGTTTTGGTGGGGGAAGAGGATTAATAGAACACATAGCAATACCCTAACATCACAAGAACTTCTTTCATTAGTCGGGCATACATAATTTGCCCCAAAGTAAATTGAGACATACATTGCACATTAGCATCTCTTTTAGACTATCAGTTTCTTTTACAAGTAGCCTTTAGAATATCACTTGAACCTAAGATGCATAGGTGAATGGTGATGCTAATACGTGGTTGATTTCACTTCCAAAACAAGCTTAGAAACATAAAACAGATGAAACAAGAATACCACTATAGATTCCACTCAGCTGCATCAAATGTATTTTGTCCGAGCCCAATAAAAATACTTGAAAATCTGCTTACAAGCCCAGATGTTTTAATTGGAAAGAATATCTACAAAAATTATTAATATCAATTACCAATCTCTTTCAAGTTGAAAACCAAATAATAAATATTAATTCTTTCAGACCTATTTTCACAGGTAATAATGTCATATGACATAATCTGAGTATTACTCTGTCTATAATCATGGAAAGTAAAAGATGAAATCAACAAAATTGCACTTAATGCAAACTAATGGACAAGATAGCTGCAGTCTAATTGGCCTCACCAACAACTACCTACTTAAGAATAAACTTCACTGAGAAGTGGGCGAAGTGCTAAATAATCTAGCAAATGCTCATTGACAATCTGAACATAAGTTTAGGAAGAGCTGCTGAGGATTATAATAATAATATAACATTATGTACATATCCTATTCAAGTTACAAATAATTACAACATATTATGCCACCATTTTGTACTGTTGTTACTTTGTTTCTCAAAGTAAGTAGGATAATGCATTAGACAAAAAAACAGTAGAATGGTATAAGCCCATCATCTCCAGTGTAAAAACTCCACAATAGATGCGGTGCAGGGAACTCTAACTAAAATAAACAGTAAAAAGGACCCCTTTTTAAAACAAGTAGCAATAGACTCCGGAGCTTAATTTATGAATGACTACACTATTCCAAACAAGAGCTCTTTGTAAAAAACAGACGAGCCATGATAAAAGAGGCTATGATAAGTTACTCAATCTGTCAGTTGTGAAAATAATCAAAGAACAATAAAAGCCAACCCCAACTAATCAGGGACCCATATATAGCCGTTTAAACATAGAGCACGTAGACTATCTGTTCCATAAGTTTAGCAAGAGCTACAAGAACTATTAGAATACCCTGTTCAAGTTACAAAATATTACTTATGCCGTTTTAGTTCTTCTATCTCTCAATGAACAGTAGAACAACATAACACAATCATCTTAAGTTTGATAAATCTAGAGTGGAACTGTACTTGAAAATTCTTAATACAAAAATAAACAGCAAAAAGGACATATTTTTAACCCATTATCAACTGACTCAAAGCTCAATGTGTAAATGACTACACTATTCCAAATAAAAGATTTCCTTGCAGAGCATAACGAGCCCGGCCTAAAAGAATAGGTCTATGACAATCCTTCAGTGTAAACATAATCAAACTACAATGAAAGTCGACCCCAGGTAGTAATTTGGGATCTACACCATTTTTTTCCAAATAAACCCAACTGAAAATGAGGCAAAAATACAAAAATTAAACGAAACGAGTCATAATATAGAATGAGTACCTCTTGGAAAAAGCAGAGTTGCAAGTGACGGTGATTTTGTTCTTTTCACGGGAGACGGTAACGGAATCCCCAAGAGCACCAGCTTTTCCACCAACCTTAATTCTCTCTTGAAGGAACTTATCAAGAGAAGCAATCTCCATGATATTGTCATCCACTGGCTTCGAACAGTCAATCACGAAGGTTGCCCCCTTCTTCTTCCCGCCCTTAACTGCTGCTGCTGCTGCTGCTCGGCTCATCTTTACACTCTCTCTATTTCTCTTCTGCTGTCATTCAAATAATGAAAACAACACAAAAATCATCAGATCTCAACAACAAAAGTTCATATCCGGAGAAAAAGTTCGCGCATACGTACAGGACGAAACACGACGGCGGCCGACTGCGAGTGTGTGGATGTGGATGATTCTATTTAATTAGGGTTTTTCTTTGTTCGCACCTCGCTCCAAACTTGGGTCATTTGCACTTTTGGCCCTATTTTAGGTTGGTATTTTTTAAAAAAATAATCTCCGTCGTAATAAATAAAAAGGATAATAGTTTGAAAAATATTTAAATTTTGACGAAATTTGTTGTTACGGTATCAAATTTTGGACTGGCCTTATTATCTCCTAAACTATTTAATAGTGCATTTTAAAAGTATATTCGTGGTTGAGTTAAGTTTGAAGTGTTGTTGTTTGGATCAAAATAGCTAGTTGAAGCATTTTCTTGTGTTGATGTAAATTTAAAAGTGTTTATGTTTGCTAGTTTGTATGGTTAAAGTCAATGAACTTGATTTTGTGTTGAATGTAATATCCTTGAAGTCAATGAAAAATCTAAAATTTTGACTTCAAAATCAACAATTATGTCAATTGTTATCAAACCCACAAAAATTTGGATTAACTCAACCACGAATATACTTTTAAAATGCACTATTAAATAGTTCAGGGGGTAATAGGGCCTGTCCAAAGTTTGGTATCGTAACAGCAAATTTCGTCAAAGTTCGAATATTTTTCGGACTATTAACCCTAAATAAAATTTATATGTACGTAAAGTTTAAATTTTTGCATAATAATAAAACATAGTTTATGGACAATATGTGAATATTTCTGTATAATTATAGTTCACAAATTATGTCTCAGTTCTTGTTGGAAGCAATGGTGAAGTAGCGCAATTCATAAACGTTCTTGTCCTTGATTTAATATAGTATAATAGTTTGTTTGGCATGATTTAAAAAGTATTTTTTTTTTTTGCCTTCTAATAATTCATTTGATATTGCTTTGGGTGAATATTTTGATAAAATTAAATTGCTTATGACTTATAATTGAGTTGTCAATAGATGAACAATAGAAGCAGTGGTCTTTATAGAAGAATCTAAATATCCACAAAGAGCTGAATACATTGAGGAAAAATTTATTTGGATTTTAAAGTTGAAATTTTAAATTTTAAATATTTAAAAATATGTTTGGATATACATTTTACCCTTCCCTATTTGTCCTACCTAAACTTTAACCTTGTTGATAGCTCCCATGTACCCAAATTAAATTACATGTGACTTTTGCATAGTAGACCCCAAAAGATAAACAAACCAAATCATCAAAGTAATGTTTTCTTTTACTGATAAGCAAACTGCAAAACAATAATCTAGAATAGAGAAGACAAGACTCATTAGTAATACGAACAGATGATATAAGGATCAAAATGAGAAAGCCGCATAAAGAAGATAAAGCGAGACATTGAATGGCCATATTTAATCTTCTTCATCTGCTTCATTCTCAGCAATGTTGAAGTAGCGCAATTCATAAACATTCCTGTCCTTGTTGGAAGCAATCACCCTAAGCCAATCCCTGACGTTATTTTTCTTCAAGTACTTCTTGACAAGGTACTTGAGGTACCTGAAAGATTGTAAGCCAAGCTGTTAACTAGCTAGAGTGCCTGAATTCACTACTTTTAACAGGCTGTTCTTTTGGTTTTGGATGGGTAAGAGGATTAATAGAATACATAGCAGTAAGCTTAACATCACAAGAACTTCTTTTATTAATCGGGCATACATAATTTGCCCCAGAGTAAATTGATATATATGTTGCACATTCACCTCTCTTTAGACTCTCAGTTTCTTTTACAAGTAGTCTTTAGAATATCACTTGAAGATAAGATGGGTAGGTGAGTTGATGTCACTTCCAAAACAAGCTTAGAAATATAAAACAGATGAAACAAGAACACCACTATAGATTCCACTCAGCTGCATCAAATGTATTTAAAAGATGAAGACTTTTGTCCAAGCCCAACAAAGATACTTGAAAATATACAAACCCTGAAGGATGTTTCAATTGGAAAGAGTATCTACAATGATTATTAATATCAATTACCAATCTCTTTCAAATTAATATCTATTTTCACAGGCAATATGACATAATCTGGGTGTATTATTCTGTATATGATCATGGATCAAGTAAAAGATGATATCAATAAAATTGCACTTCATGCAAACTAATGGACAAGATAGGCTGCAGTCTAATTGGTCTCACCAACAACTGCCTACTTAAGAATCCACTTCACTGAGAAGTGGGAAGTGCTAACTAATCTAGGTAATGCTCACTGACAATCTGAACATAATTTAGGAAGAGCTGCGATGATTATTATAATAATATAACATTACGCAAATACCCTATTCAAGTGGCAAATGATTAAAAGATATTATGCAGCCAGTTTTGTTCTTTTATTTCTTTGTTTCTCAATGTAAATAGTATAATGCATTAGATAAACATATAGGAGAATGACATTAACCCATTATCAGTGTAAAGGCTCCAGAATAGAAGTGCAATATTTTTTTATACTTGCAGGCAAGGAACTCTAACTAAAAATAAGCAGTTAAAAGGACTACTTTTTAAAACCATAAGCAATCCGACTTGAGAGCTTAATTCATGAATGACTACACTATTCCAAACAAGAGCTCTTTGTAAAGCAGAGACGAGCCAGAATTAAAAGGCTATGATAAGTTACTGTCAATCTGTCAGTTGTGAAAATAATCAACAACAACATACCCAGTATAATCCCACTAGGTGGGGTCTGGAGAGGGTAGAATGTACGCAAACCTTACCACTACCTCGGAGAGGCAGAGAGGTTGTTTACGAAAGACCATCGGCTCAAGTGCATCAAACCCGCACAAATAAAGAAGAAAACAATGAAAAACATAGTCAATAATAAGGAGAGCAGTGTAAAGTCTACGAGAAGAAAGCAATAATAACAGCGAAATAATCTATACACAATACACAATATACAACAAGAACTACAAGGATATGATTAGTACTATGGTAGACATTAACGAGCCTAAACCTATGCACTCCAAGACAAGATTTCACTCCTACTAGCCTTCTACCCTAATACGCGACCTCCACTCCTTCCTATTTAGAGTCATGTCCTTGGTAATATGAAGCTGCACCATGTCTTGTCTAATTACTTCGGCCTACCTCTACCCCTCTAGGTACCCCCTAAAACCAACTTTTCGCATCTCCTCACTGGCGCATCAGCACGCCTCTCTTAAACATGCCCAAATCATCTGAGTCTCGCTTTCCTCATCTTGTCTGCCACTGGGGCCACTCCTACCTTCTCCCGAATAACCTAATTCCTAATCTTGTCGCTCCTAGTATGCCCACATATTCATCTCAACATCCTCATCTCTGCAACATGCATTTTTTGAACATGAGCTTTCTTGATAGGCCAGCACTCCACCCCATATAACAAGGTCAGTCTAATCACCACTCTGTAAAACTTACCTTTAAGTTTAGGTGGTACCTTCTTGTCACACAGAACCCCAGACGCAAGTCTCCATTTCATCCATGTCGTCCCAATACGATGTATGACATATTCATCAATATCCCCACTACCCTGGAGTACGGACCCAAGATATTTAAAGCTTTCACTCTTGGGAATAATCAAAGAACGATAAAAGCCAACCCCGACTTCTAATCTGAGATACATACAAAGTCGTTTAAATGTAGAGCTAATCGACTATCTATTCCATTAGTTCAGCAAGAGCTACAAAGACTATTGGAATACCCCGTTCAAGTTACAAAAGATTACTTATGCCATTTTAGTTCTTCTGTTTCTCCTTATTTCTCAATGTAAATAGGATAAAAGATTTTTGGATAAACAAACAGTAGAAAGACATAAAACAATCATCTTCAGTGTGATAAATCCAGAATGGAACTGTAAATCTTTCAAGACTTGAAGCCTAGGGTGTTGAGAATACAATCAAATAATAAAAGTAAGTGTGCTCTCTCAAACAGCATGGAGAACTCTTAATAAAAAATAAATAGCAAAAGGGACCTATTTTTAACCCATTATCAACTGACTCAAAGCTCAATGTGTGAATGACTACACTATTCCAAATAAAAGAACTCCTTGCAGAGCATAAACGAGCCCGATCTACAAGAATAGGACTATGACAATCCTTCAGTGTAAGCATAATCAAACTACAATGAAAATCGACCCCAGGTAGTAATTTGGGATCTACACCAATTTTTTCCAAATAAGCCCAACCGAAAATATGAGGCAAAAATTAAACGAAATGAGAAGTCATAATATAGAATTAGTACCTCTTGGAAAAAGCGGAGTTGCAAGTGACGGTGATTTTGTTCTTGTCACGGGAGACAGTAACGGAATCCCCAAGAGCACCAGCTTTTCCACCAACCTTAATTCTCTCTTGAAGGAACTTATCAAGAGAAGCAATCTCCATGATATTGTCATCCACTGGCTTCGAACAGTCAATCACGAAGGTTGCCCCCTTCTTCTTACCGCCCTTAACTGCTGCTGCTGTTCGGCTCATCTTTACACTCTATTTCTCTTCTGCTGTCATTCAAATAATGAAAACAAAACAAAACAAAACAAAAATCATCAGATCTCAACAACAAAAGTTCATCGTCAGGAGAAACAGAGAAGAAAAAGTTCGAGCATACGTACAGGACGAAACTCCACAGGCTACTGTGAGGGGTGACTCTTAAATTAGGGTTTTTCTTTGTTCCTACTTCCTATATGTGGCACCTCGCTCCAAACTTGGGTCATTTGCACTTTTGGCCCTCTTTTAGGTTAGTCTTTTTTTTAAAAAAAATCTCGGTCCTAATAAATAAAATTTATACGACGCAAGTTTATATTTTTGCATCATTATAATAACACATAGTATATGGATAATATGTGAAATTTTCTGTACAATTATATTTTACAAGTTATAGCTCATATCTTGTTGGAAGCAATGTTGAAGTAGAGCAATTCATAAACATTCTTGCCTTATTTGATATAGTACAATAGTTTGTTTGGCGTGATTTAATACTTTTTTTACCTTCTAATAATTCATTTGATGTTGCTTTAGGTGAAGATTATTTTGATATTAATTAAATTGCTTATGACTTATAGTTGAGTTATCAATAGACGAGCCTCAATTAGAAGCAGTGGTCTTTGTAGAAGAATCTGAATATCCACAAAGACTTGAATACGTTGAGGAAGAAAGCTATGAGTAGAAGTTAGAAGCCAAACAGGTTTTTAACTTGAATATGCCTTTTCAATTAGTTAAGTTCAACTGCTCATTGTTCATGATGATTTGGATCTTTGGTTGATTTGTATTTTCCCCTTTCTTCGTAGACTATTAGTCTCGTGACACCTATATCAAGAACTTATTGAATTTCTGTTTTCTTCACTTTTAAGTTGACTGTATTTCTGTTTTAGTATGAAAATTTAAGCTTCCTCCAGTCATTAGACTATATCATTTTCCGTTTTAGGACCCAATATTAGAGAGGTGCAAGTCTCGAAGACCTCGATAGAGCAAGCAGGACAAAAATAGAAGATATGAAATCAAGATTTTATCACTACATAATATGAATCTTAATCTTGGAGATATATCATTCTGCTCCCATGCATCCAAATTGAAGATCTCACGTGTCCTGAACAAGCAGAGATCTTAGTAGAACGATGAAGGGAGTCTCAAAATTCTAATGACATTTCTATCATTTAAGACAAACTTAAGAGGAAGCCATCAATCATGGGGTGATTAAACGAAAGACACAAACAACAACAACAAATGAACTCAATAAAGATAAATTCATGACTTGCGCATAATTGACCCCAAAGATAAACAAACAAAAATATCAAAGTAATGTTTTCTTTTACTGATTGATAAGGGAACAAAAAATCAATAATCTAGAAATGAGAAGATAAGACTCATTTTTAACTCAAAACAGATGATAAAAGGTTCTAAATAAGAAGACCGCCTCAAGAAGAAGATAAAGGGACATTGAATGGTCATGTTTAATCTTCTTCATTTGCTTCATTCTCAGCAATGTTAAAGTAGCGCAATTCATAAACATTCCTGTCCTTGTTGAAAGCAATCACCCTAAGCCAATCTCTGATGTTATTTTTCTTCAAGTACTTTTTGACAAGGTATTTGAGGGTACCTAAAAAATAGAAGTAAAGATTGTATGTCAAGCTGTTGTTTACTAGTCTTGAGTGCCTAAATTCTCTACTTTTGAAGTCTGTTTTTATGGTTTTGGTGGGGAAAGAGGATTAATAGAATACATTGCAGTAACGCAACATCACAAGAGCTTTTTTCATTGATCAGTCATACATAAGAATCTACTGACTCAAAACTAAATGTATGAATGAATATACTATTCCAAATAAAAGAACTCCTTGCAAAGTATAACACATCCCGAATAAACGAATAGGTCTACGATAAGTTACTATCAATCTATAAGTGTAGGCATAATCAAATTATAATTGAAGTAAAATGCTTAAATTTAACGAAATGAGGAGTCGTATTTAGTAGTTAGTACCTCTTGAAAAAAGTGAAATTGCAAGTGACGGTGATTTTGTTCTTGTCACGAGTGACAGTAACGGAATCCCCAAGAGCACCAGCTTTTCCACCAACCTTAATTCTCTCTTGAAGGAACTTGTCAAAAGAAGCAATCTCCGTGATATTATCATCCACTGGCTTCGAACAGTCAATCACGAAGGTTGCCCCCTTCGCTGTTTGCTGCTGCTGCTCGGCTCATCTTTACAGTCTTTGTTTCTCTTCTACTATTATTCAAATACTGAAAAAACAAAACAAAAATCATCAGATCTCAAGAAAAAAAGTTCATCACCGGAGAAAAAGTTCGAGCATAGGTGGCCGACTGTGAGTGTATGGAAGTAGGTGATTCTGTATAATTAGGATTTTCTATCCTTCCTATTTTCTATATGACCCGTCGCCCCAACGCAAAATCGATTTTACCTATTTTCTAAGTTTTATTTTAATGTTTCAAATATAACTTTCAGTATTTTTAATCCCTCAACTCTACATCTCCTTTAAAGATTTTATTTAAAAGTAACGGTGTTAAACTCATATGACATCCATGTAAAATATAAAACCTGAGCATTATGGTTGCTTTTCTAAGGTTGTGTTATGGCATATTTAGGCTATTTATTTAATATTTTCAAGTAGGGCAGATTGTTGTATTTTAAAGTATTATCTCCTGATATAAATAACTATTATTATTATAATAATTCTAAGAAATGAAGAAGGCAAAAAAAAAATATGCATCAATCAAGAAAGAGATAGTACCGTCAGTTGAAATTTGCACTTTAGAAAAATTATATTTGCCGTTAATTTTTAACGTTGTTATGTTAGGGAGATCAAAAGTGCTCCATTTTAACTAAGTAAAGAGGTTAAAAATGCTCAAGTTATATTTAAAGGATCAAAATGAACCTACTCCTATAGATAATGGATAATTATAACATAAAACTCTTACTTTTTGGTTTCTAGTTATTGGTAAATTTTGATTTCTCTTCTTATAAAATCTGATTAAATACTTTGAGGTCGTTTGTTAGATGGTTAGAGTTATACAGTTATTAGTACTATATGATATTAGTTATGAAAAAAATTCAAAATTAATTTAACCAGAATTTAGTTATTTATATATTAGTTATTCCATCTTTTATCATTCTTCATAATTTACATATGTATTAGTTATGCAGATTTTTAAATTACAAATCAAACATAGTTTTATTTTAAACATGAATCTCTATTACTTTAAAATCAAAGCTCATCCATTAAATTTAATTAATTATATGCCAATGCAATAATTATTATTTATTCTTATTCAATTTATAATTTAAGAACGAAAGTCTTACGTGTTGATTTTGCATTCCCATTACTAGCTCCCTCCAAATAAATTTATCTCTTGACCTTCTAGCATTAACAATTTTATGAACTATAGTTTGTGCAATATGAAACCACGAAAGTGTCTTCGGAATGTTTTTAGGGGTGTGCACAAATCGAATCGATTAATAAATTGAAATTAAAAAAAATGTTATCGATTTATTATTATTGGGTTAACAATTTTTTAATGATTTTATAAAAAAGATTATCGGGTTATTGGTTCACTTTTGACTTTTTAAATATTGAGTTATTGGATAAATCGATAATCTATTAAAACTATAGTAATTTATTTCTTTACTCCTGCATAAATATTAAATATTAATATCAATACCGTATTGGTTATTACCTTTGCCCCTTAGCCTTCAATTCCCATTATTGTCCTAATTTTTTATTTGTGTTGCACTTGTATAGTTCTTTTCATGTTAGTTATTATTATTTCTATTTTATGAGTATTATGTAAAGTTACAGTATTGTCCTATCGTGCCAAATTAGTGAAGAAGTTATATATTGTCACGCCCTGAGAGGGTATCTTAGGCATGGCCGGCATTCGAAAACTATTGTTAGTCTCCAAGAGAACCATTTGGTCCAATCACACATTCATTCATTTAGCGGAAGACTTAAAACAACAGAAAATGGGACAATCAAATGGGCTAACCAAATCAACAACTCAAGAAAGAATAACGTATTTAAACCAAATCTCAACTCAACTTCATGTCAAAGAACAGTTTTGAAAACCAAAACAATAACTCAACATTATCACTATCTGTCTATGAAGTCTTCATCACTATTCAGAAGGTGCCAATGATAAGTCCATGACTATCCAAAAGAAAAATATCAAAAGTAAAATGAAATAATATGATTCCTCCGAAAGCAATGAGGTCTCACCACTATCAGAAAAGAAAAATAGATCTTCAATGGAGCGCCTCTTGATGATCTCTAGCACTTGTATCTGCATCATAAAACAATGCAGACCAAATGACATCAGTACATGAAATGTAGGAGTATGTAAAATAGCTCGAGAATAATACAATCAACAGACCCAACATCAATCAACTCACTTCAAGAGACACAACTGTACAATCAATCGACTGGATAAAGAATGCAAGTTTAGAGTAAACAATACTTTTAAAGAGAATAGACTCAGTAATATGTAATTCAACCAATCAAACGTTCATTTTAAATTTGAGAGTTTCTCTTATCGGACAACCACCACTTATGAGCCGGTGATGTACAATAAGCCGATATTGTTGTCACGTCCGTCCGATACTTTGCCATGATAAGAGATAAATCAATCGGATCCATAATCAATCAAATCAAGTCCTCTTTTGGGACAAAAAAGGAAACATTCAATTTTATGGTTTAATCTGCTCTAACTACGTAGTTATTGAGTTTGAGTTGTTAGTTACCCTCACTCAATTCGGTGCTCGATACTCCTCTCAAGACTCAATATACTCATAAGACTCAAATCAAATTATGCAATCACCTCATGTAGTCACATTAGACTCTAATCAACTCAATTCAATCTCAATTCATCAATTTTTTCTTTTAAACTTCTTTTCAAGACTCATTCATGATTTCGAATCAACATTTATTTAGACTCCAAAATATTCAATTCAAACAATAGTATATGTAAAGAATTTTAATATGCAACCCATGTTCGACTCATTCCCATTCAATATTCACCAATCAAACCTTTGAGACTAAATCATATTATAAAATATTAAAAATAATACTCGATTAGGGTTCATGGGAATAAAGGCATGAACGGGTATCTCAATTACTCAACTCATCGACATCAGCAAGACAAAATCAAATTTGTATATGCAAAGACACGTTAAGAGTATAAATATATCAAGAAAACTCAAATAGCAGAAACATTCGAATTCGACTCTAGGATCAATTTAATTCAAAAAAGATGTAGGGCATGTGGACGAATACAGTCCAACATTCTGATAAGCCTTACATATATGGAACTCGAAGAACAATCGTGTCATGATCCAACTTCGTAGACCGCGACGGGTGCCCGAACTGGGCACTCATGTATACCCTTGCTAATCATAAGTAAACCTGTCTCCTATTTGAGTCATAGTGTGCCAACAGACAAGATAATATATAAGCCGATGAGGCTATCGTAACATATCAGCATAACTGTACATACATACATATACACAACCCACATACATGTCCACAGACCTCTAAGAGTAAGAACAGTAACATAAGGCGGAACAGGGCCCCCACCGTACCTGTGAACAAATAAATATATACATCAAGGGTTAATACCAAAACTAGGCTGCGGCACTATGGAGCGCTTCTGAACTGCTGAGTGGAACTCCTACACTGATAGATCTCCAAAGTGTGCATCTGTACCTGCGGGCATGAACGCAGCCCCCTCTTCTCGAAAAAAGAGGGGTCAGTATGACATATGTACTGAGTATGTAAAGCATAGACATCGTAAGAAAATTACAGTTGGCGTAGGGAAGCAGGGGTAAGTGTGATATCTAATCATTTACTGTACCTATAGCTTATAACATAAGGTCGTACATACTATCATCACGTACTGTACCCGTCCCGTTCGGGGACTTGGTGTAACGACTACATCACTCTGTTATCATAAACATTTGTATACTATTAGTGTTATCTCATATAATAATGTCGAAGAACATTTGGCCCGATCTATATATTATATAGTAATATCAAAGAATGTTTGGCCCGATCCATATATCATATAGCAACACCGAGGAATATTCGGTCTGATCCACATATCATATAGTAATACCGAAGAATGTTCGACCTGATTTGTATATTATATAGTAATACTGAGGAACGTTCGGCCCGATACGTATATCATATAGTAATACCGAGAAACGTTCAGCCCGATCCGTATATTATATATCATACCTGGCCCTTTATGGGATTCGGTGTCATCATATCATCATATACCATACCCGACCCTTTATGAGACTCGGTGTCATAATCATCATATATCATACTCGGTCCTTTATGGGACTCGGTAAAAGATGTATTATAGTATACACGAATAAGGTAGTGAGTAACCATATACAATCTAAATCATTATCAGAGACTTAAAAATATAAGAAGATTAAGCTATCGTCTGAGGACCAGAATAGTAGTGTAGCCATCTCGAGTGTCTTCTAAATGCCATTAAGGCCTATACCACTTAGGATCTCGGGAACTCTAGACATGTACTAAAATAATACCAACAATTTATAGAATCAGGGATACCCATCGTCACATCGTCCTTAGGACTAGGAGCTTATGTATCCAGTATTTCTCAACCTATGGAGTTCAAGAAAACAACCTACTACAAGAGTTTGATATTTAGAAGTGAATAAGAGATACGAATTACATTTAGGACTTAAGAGTGGCATTACCCCCGAGCTCGTATCACATTTTACTTACAATTAGGACATGTCAAAAGAAGAGAAAGAATAAGCTTTACATAGTCTCTATTTTTCCTCATAGAGTCATCATTCACATATATCGTACCCGGCTCGTCATGGGCTCGGTATCATAACCTTCTTATTGCATTACCTTACCATCATAGAACCACACTTATGTCAAAGACATATCAAGAGGAAATAAGGATAGTTTTATGTACTTATGCCAAAACACGCCAAGAAAAAGGAGATAACTTCACATACTTACTACTCTCCATCATATAGAAGCCTTGAAAGGCAATAACTCAACTAGTATAGGAATTCTACCATCGAAAAGTGACTAAGACTTATAAATCATACTTGGAGTTCTATGAATGGAATTATCCCCACATTTCGCATATTAATCACTTAAAGTTAAGACATGCCAAAAGAAAAGAAGGATAGCTTCACATACCTCTTACGAATTACTCTTACACGTTCGCCTCGTCGTCTCCTCAACCTATTTAACATGAAAGTAATACTAAGGTTAATGACCTTTCACTTTCCAATTCCAACTCTACACCCAAGTACTCATAGGAGTTATTTCCTTATCCATTACCCTCGACTAGTTTGTTACTAGTTTTGAATCTATCGAAAATTGGGCAGCATCTCCCCTATAACTTTAACATCCCTGAGATTTCAACTCGACCACAATATCAACAACCATACCACCAACAACAACCAGCAACATATTTACAAGTAAATCACTTCAACCCTACACAATACAAGCTCCAAATGGCTAGCTCCAAACTACGATACGAAAATAGAGTTTTTAATCTTTATTTCGCAAAATCTTTAACCATACCAAATGGAGGGTCGTATGGATGCAACCAACAGCACCTACACCCTTGTTAAAACACTTTGGATCCCTGCAACACGAAACCCAACCAGCTGCACCTGCAGTACCACAACGACAATCCACTACTCGACTTCGATTTAACGTTAGTGACTTAATTTAGTTTGTTTCTAACGTCAAGCATCATTATGCAATTCTTACACTTCCAGCCTCATTTAATACATGTAATATACCCCATAACAACATCAACAACAACAACAACAACAACCCAGTGAAATCCCACATCGTGGGGTCTGGAGAGGGTAGAGTGTACGCAGACCTGACTCCTACCAATGTAGGACGACTGTTTCCGAAAGACCCTCGGCTCAATAAAAGCATAGAAAAAGGTCAGACAAGAATATTAGAGTAAATAAGTAGATAAGTAGATGACGAAAACAATCCAAACAATAGTATAATCAAAGCACAAAAAACAGTAGATATTATTATTGGATAATAACATAAATACCATAAATAACATACATCAGAGTACAAGAAATCATAGTGCGTTAATACGCCTACGAATAAGGGAGAATAAAACCACTATGTACTAGCCTTCTACCCTAATGTGTGTCCTCCACACCCTCCTATATAGGGTCATGTCCTCGGTAAGTCGTAAATGCGCCATGTCCTGTCTGATCACCTCTCCCCAATATTTCTTCGGCCTACCCCTACCTCTTCTGAAACCATCCATGGCCAGCCTCTCACATCTCCGTACTGGTGCATCTGGGACTCTCCTCTTTACATGTCCAAACCATCTCAGTCGCGTTTCCCGCATCTTGTCCTCCACCGAGGCCACTCCTACCTTTTCTCGAATAGCCTGATTTCTAATCTTGTCACTCCTGGTATGCCCACACATCCATCTCAACATTCTCATCTCGACAACCTTCATCTTTTGCACGTGGGAGACCTTAACTGGCCAATACTCCGCCCCATATAACATAGCTGGTCTAACGACCACTTTGTAGAACTTGCCCTTAAGTTGTGGTGGCACCTTCTTGTCACATAACACACCGGAGGCGAGCCTCCATTTCATCCATCCTGCCCCAATACGGTGTGTGACATCCTCGTCGATCTCTCTACTGTCTTGCATGATAGAACCAAGGTACTTAAAACTACTTCTCTTTTGGATGGCTTGGTCCCCGAGCCTAACTTCCGCGCCAACCTCTTGAGGTGTCTCACTGAACTTGCACTCTAGGTACATAAACTTTAATTTGAAAGGGAAAGCCTAACCTTGTCCGAAACTCGCCAAAACTTGTCGAAACTTGCCTCGGAAGTTCCTTTAGTACGCCTAAAACTTCATGGCTGTTGGATAACGTTTTGGACTGCTCCAAACCATAAATTTTCATTACTAACACTTCATAACATCGTGGTACACCCTAGGTAATTAATTCGCAGAATGAAATTGGAGACCTGCCTTTTTTTCTCCTCCAAAACTGAAGCTCTCTCTTCTCTCTTGCTCAAGTTTCTCTTCTCTTTTCTTCTAGACTTTTCTTGAATTTTTTTTTGATAAGATGAACCTTAAAGGATAAGAATGACTTAAAAGTCATCAAACACACATATATATATATATATATATATATATATATATATATAGGCCACCTTAAGGGGTGACACGTGTCAACCCTTAAGTGGTGACAAGTGTCAAGCCCTTATAGGGCCAATGCATCACCCCCTCAATTTAGGGGCTGCCATGTGCCATGTGGGGCCCACCCCTTGTTACAGTTGCTGCCACGTGGCACTCTCTCATGGGCTGACACGTATCACTTTTTTTCTCCTCATGAATTTGTAATCTCGTCTTGCTTTACGAACCTGTGTATTCCTTACTACGTATCCTTGGTATGTACTCAAGTAACTTAAGTATGTAAGATTTTCAAATTGATAGCTTACGTAAGTAAGTCGAGTCCTATTACTCATTACTTGGCCTCCAATTCCTTCCGGATTCTCATAACCACATTTCCAATCTTCCCTTCTATGGGGTGCCACATTCTCCCTTCCTTAGAGTTGTTTGATAGAGTCATAAATTATCCGGCTCACATGACAACTTATAAGAGTACGGGGTGTAACAACTCAAAACTTGAAAGATAAAAGTGAACGTTTGAACCCTAGTCTCTTTTTGCTCTCCAATCCTTTCTCTTAAATAATTCTAAGTATTAATGAGGGTCTAGGCATTCATGGTAATGATAAGGAACTCAAAATTGTCCCAAAGCGTCGGGGTTTTGAATTGGGAAGAGTGAGAAAAAACCAAACTACCATTTATTAAAACATACATTTGGCCTTCTACGAATCCTTCTACAACTTATAAAAAATTCTACGGATCATAGAAGACCAGTCATAGAAACTATGACCACCTACGGGTCCTTCTACGACTCATAAAATTTTTTACAGATCGTAGAAGACTAGTCATAGAAATTATGGCCCAAAATTTGGACTTTATGGAAATCGTATCTTGGGTCTACTACCACCCTTCTACGGGTCGTAGACCTTTTGACAAATCATAGAACCCTCTCATCCTGGCAACTTCCCAAACCTTGAAAGCATCAGTCTCTGAATCTCTCTTATGAGTCATTTCTACGACTCATAGACCCTTTGACAAGTCGTCATTATTCTATGACTCGTAGACTCTTTGACGAGTCGTCATTATCACTAGTAGGAATGTATTCAATTCTGAAATTTAGCTAAGTATCAAGGGGTTCTATGAGTCCTTTCTACGACTCGTAGAAACCCTTATGATTCATAAGGTCAATCATATGAAGGGGCTTCAAGACTAAAATTTCACTAATTATTGGAGGGACCTACTAGTCTTCCCTACGACTCATAGTACTCTCTATGAATTGTAGGTGACACTCATGGTCTACTGGGTCAATTTATTTTCTCAACATTTTTCTTGGTTTTCGGACTCCATCTAGGCTAGAATAACACGAGGTGTTATAATATCTCCTCCTTGGCATCATTCATCCTCTAATAAAGACCAAACTAAGGGTTTTCTCAAGGTACGAATACAATTAAGAACTCATATACTCAAACACTCAAACAATGAACTACTCGAACTAAAGAATACTTATCGTATACTCAAACTCGGAATGAACATCAACTCAAATATAAGAGAAAGGAACATTACCTCAATATAATCATTAGAAAGCACTAATAGATGCGGTATCTAGCCTTCATATCCTTTTCAGCTTCCCATGTGGCCTCTTCGACAAACTGGTTTTGCCATAGAACTTTGACGGATGCTACATCTTTGGTTCTCAATTTGCGAACCTAACGATCAAAAATCTAAATCAAAATCTCCTTATAAGACAAACTTTATTTCACCTCAATGCTCTCAATCTGAACAACAAGCGAAGGGTCTCCCAAACACTTTTTAAGCATAGAGATGTGAAATACAAGAGGAATAGCTGTTAACTCTGATGGCAACTTTAACTCATAGGCTACATTACCAACCCTCTTCACAATTTGATAAGGACCAATGTAACAGGAACTAAGCTTCCCTTTTTTCCCAAATCTCATCACACCCTTCATGAGTGAAACCTTCGAGTATACCCAATCATGCACTTCAAACTCCAAATCTCTCCTCCTAACATCAGTGTAGGATTTTTGGCAACTCTGAGCAGGATTCAACCTCTCTTGGATGATTTTCACCTTTTGCATGGCCTAGTGAACTAAGTCTAGTCCAATCAACTCAGTTTCACCAACTTCAAATCAACCAATTTGTGATCAACATCTCCTCTCATACATAGCTTCATAAGGAGACATTTGAATACTCGAAAGCTATTATTAGACGCAAACTCAATAAGAGGTAAATGGTCATCCTAATTACCTTTGAAATCGATGACACATGCCCTCAACATATCCTCAGAGTCTAAATCGTATGCTCTGCTTAGCCACCTGTCTACAGATGGAAATCAGTGCTAAGTTTCATTTTTGAACCCAAACCTTTCTAGAATGACTTCCAAAACTGAGTAGTGAATTGAGCTCTCCTATCTGAGATGATAAACAAAGGAACCCCATAAAGTTTGACAAATTTTTGAAGATACAATCTGGCATAGTCCTTTGCAGTATCATTAGTCTTAACTAGTAAGAAATAGGCTGATTTAGTCATCAGATCCACGATCATCCAAATAGATTCAAGCTACCTACAAGATCATGGAAAATCGGCTATGAAGTTCATATTGATCATCTCCCACTACCATTCTAGAATTGCAATGTTCTGAGCCACTCCACAAGGCCTTTGGTTCTCAACTTTGACTTGTTGGCAGTTCAGGCACCTGGACACAAACTCTGTTATATCTCTTTTCATTCCACACTACCAATATACTTTTCTTAAGTCATGGTACATCTTTGTAGAATCTGGATGGATGGAATACCTGGAGCTATGGACCTCTACCGTGATTATTTCTCAAATGCCATCAATACTTAGAAAACACAATCTCCCTTGATACCTCAGCACTCCATCTCTCTATTTGGCAAAAGCCATTACTTTCTGTTGGTGAACATAATGTTTCAATTGGAAGAGAATGGGGTCTTGACCTTGCTTTTTCTTCACCTCTGCAACTAGAGATGATTCAACCCCATTCTGAACTATAGCACCACTCTCACTAGAGTCAATAAGTTGAATACCCAAACGTGCAAGCCTATGCAACTTTTTAACAAACTCTTTCTTTCCCTCATCTACATGGGCAGTGCTCCCCATAGATAACATGCTAAGAGCATCAACAACCACATTAGCTTTACCTGGGTGGTAGAGGTTACTCATGTCATAATCTTTGAGAGACTCAAGTCATCTCCTCTTTCTCAAGTTCAATTATTTCTGAGTAAACACATATTACTGACTCTTGTGACCAGTGAACACATTAACATGCACACCATAGAGATACTGACGTCAAAACTTAAGAGCAAACACTATGGTTGTCAACTCAAAGTCATGAGTCGGGTAGTTCCTCTCATAAATCTTAAGCTTCTTGAAAGCGTAGGCAATAACTTTACCCTTCTGCATCAATACATAACCTAATCCAACTCTAGACGCATCACAATAGATAATAAACCCATTTGTTCCCTCGGGTAGGGATAAAACTAGAGCAATAGTCATCCTTGTTTTTAGCTCTTGAAAAATTTTCTTGCAAGCGTCTAACCATTGAAACTTATCCTTCTTTTAATTCAGCTTAGTCAATGGAGATGATATAGACGAAAAATCCTCAACAAACCTCCAGTAGTAACCAGTCAAGCTTAAGAAACTTCTTATGTCAATCGGGGATGTGGGTCTGGTCCAGTTCCTTACTGCCTCAATCTTCTGCGAATCAACTCGTATACCCTCACCAGATACAACATGGCCTAGGAATGCTACAGAAGCAAGCCAAAATTCACACTTTGCAAACTCAGCCTATAACTATCTATCCTTGAGAATCTAAAGAATAATTCTGATATGGTTGGCATGCTCCTTCTTATTCCTTGAATAGATCGGATGTCATCAATAAACATAATCATAGATATGTCCAAACATTATTTAAAATCTCGATTCATCAAATCCATAAATGTTGCAAGAGTGTTATCAAACCAAAGGACATAATAAGAAACTCGAAGTGACCATATCGAGTTCGAAAAGTTGTCTTTGGGACATCACATTCTCTTAATTTCAACTGATGATAGCCTGATATGAGGTCTATATTTGAGAAACAAGTGGCACCCTGAAGTTGGTCAAACAGATCATCTATCTTGGGAAGGGGATATTTGTTCTTTATGATGACCTTATTCAGTTGACGATAATCAATGCACATTATCAATGACCTATCTTTTTTTCGCACGAATAGGACAAGAGTGCCCCCAAGTGAGACACTCATCCTAATGAATACATTATCTAACAAATCCTTCAATTGATCTTTTAGTTCTTTCAACTCAGCAAGAGGCATTCTATATGACGGAATAGAAATAGGTTGCATATCAGGAAGGACATTTATCCCAAAGTTGATCTCTCTATTAGGAGGAACTCCGGACAGATCCTCAGGAAATACTTCAGGGAACTCATTAATAATTGGGATAAACTCAAGGGATGGAGCCTCCATACTGTCATTTCTTACTCGAACTATGTGATAAATACGCCCTTTAGAGATTAACTTTCTATCCCTAAGGTAGGAAATAAATTTACTCTTAGGCACAACAAGACTACCCTTCCAATATAAGATGGGCTCATTTGGGAATTTGAACATAACTATCCAAGTCTTATAATCAACGGAGGCATAATAGGCATAAAGCCAGTTTATGAGAAGAATCACATCAAAATCAACCATGTCCAACTCGACTAAGTCAACCATGGTTTCTCTGTGATAGATGGACACAGGACAATCTTTATAGACTCTCTCAGTTAGAATAGTCTCACCAATAGGAGTAGAAATACTGAAAGAATCAAGAAGACGCTCAGGAAGGGTCTCAAACTTATTAGCCTCATATGGGGTTACAAAAGACAAGGTGACACCAGGATCAAACAAAATATAACAATCATAAGAAAAGAGTCCAAGCATACCAGTGACAACATCTAGTGAGTTCTCCTGCTCTTAGCAACTCGCCATAGCATATAGACAGTTTGAACCTCCCCCCGCACCTGAAGTAACAACTCTCTGATTACTTCGAACAGGTGGTGCAGTAGTAAAAGATTGGGCTTTGTTTCCCCATGTCAGACACTCTCTCTGGAAATGGCCCATCTGACCACACTTATAACAATTATTTCGTCCCTCTCTGCACTCTCTCAAGTGGAGCTTACCACACTTGCCCCAAGGTGGTTTTCCTTTCGAACCTTGAGACACACTAGCTTAGGATTAAAAACCCTGGACTCTGAAATTTTGGTGACTCTGTGCCTTCTGATACTACCTTTTATTTGGTGCAGGTGCACTTGCCGATGATAGAACAGAGTTAGAAGACCTTTTCTGAAAGAAGAATATATTGCCCTTACCTTATCTCGCCCAACTGTTTTGGCCTTCTTGCTTAGGTGCTCTTTTTTGTCTTTCTTCTTATCATCCTCAATCTGCTGATCATACACCATCAATCTAGAAATATTCATGTCAGAAATCAAAAATGATGCCTTGCACTCCTTCTTCACAGGTTTATCTAATCTGGAGATAAACGTTCTTATCTTATACCTCACATCAGGAACTATCTCTAGAGCATATCTAGACTGCAGTATGAACTTAAGGTTGTACTCTTTTATGGTCAATCCCTCTTGTTTCAAATTTACGATCTCTTCAACTTTTCTTCCCTCAATTCTTTAGGAAATAACTGATCAAGAAATACTCTCTCGAACTTATTCCAAATAGCAGGCTCAGCATCCTCGCCCCAACTCTCATCCCATTGGTTATACCAGACATTAGCAACATTTTTGAGCTAATAGAAAACCAACTCAACTCCCTCAACCTCAGTAGCATATATGGAACTCCCTCAACCTCAGTAGCATATATGGCCTTCATGATCTTCCACATCTCATTAATGAAGTTTTGGAGATCCTCCTCAACCTTATACCCTGTGAAGACCAGCAAATTCATTCTAAAAAAATCTCTAATCCTCGTGGTAGGAGATGGTTCTTGAGAATTAGAGCTAGGAGTTGGTGAACTCTGGTTACCCCTATGGGCATCTGCCAACTGAGTGAGCATGGCAATAGCTCCTATGAAATCAGCCTTTGAAGTTGGGGCTGAGTAGTAGGAATTTGGGTTTCCTTCGTAGACTGGACAGGTCGACCCCTAGTCTTCACTCCAGAAGGTGAAGGCATCTCAGACTATGGAATCTCAAGGCTGGCGGCATTCTTCTGATTGGCGGTACGCTTAAGAGGCATTATCAACAAACGCGTAAATGCACAAGTTAGGGAGAAACTTCTTATAGTTAAACTCTTTCGCACGAACTCAGAATATGAAATAAGTGAGACAATTCCTAATGTCCAATAGCCTCCTGATTATAAGAGTGGTGCACGACACACTTATAAGAAAGAATCTACTAGAAACGGCTTTATAGACACCCTATGAATATTGAACTTTGTGCTCTGATACAAAATTTGTCACGCCCCGAGAGGGTACCCTAGGCGTAGTCGGCACTCGAAGACCATTGTTGGCCCTCAAGCGAACCACTTTGTCTAATCTCACATTCATTCATTCAGCGGAAGACTTAAAACAACAGAAAAGGGGATAATCAAGTGGGCTAACCAAATCAACAACTCAAGAAAGAATAACGTATTTAAACTAAATCTCAACTCAACTTCATGTCAAAGAATAGTTTTAAAAATCAAAACAATAACTTACACTATCTCTATTTGTCTATGAAGCCTCTATCACTATCCAGAAGGTATCAATGACAAGTTCATGGCTACCTAAAAAATATATCAAAACTAAAACGAAATAATATGATTCCTATAAAAGCAAGGAGGTCTCACCACTATCAGAAAAGGAAAATACATCTCTAATGGAGCGTCTGTTAATGATCTCTAGCACCTGTATCTACATCATAAAATGATGCAAGCCAAATGACGTTAATATATGAAATGTACAAGTATGTAAATAGATGGAGAAAAATACGATCAACGAACCCAACATCAATTAACTCGCTTCAAGGGACTTAACTCTACAATCAACTCGACCCGATAAAGAATGCAAGTTTAGAGTAAATAATGTTTTTAAAGAGAATAGACTCAGTAATATGTAACTCAATCAATCAAACCGTTCATTTTAAATTTGGGAGTTTCTCTTATCCGACAACCACCACCTATAAGCCGTTGATGTACAATAAGCCGACGTTTTTGCCACATACGTTTGATATTTTATCACGGTAAGGGACGAATCAACCAATCTTGGATTCATAATCAATCAAATCAAGTCCTTTTTTAGGACAAAAAGGAAACATTCGATTTTACAGTTCAATCCTCTTCTACGCTGGCTTCGTAGTTATTGAGTTCAAGTTGTTAGTTACTCTCACTTAATTCGATGCTCAATGCTCCTCCCAAAACTCAATATGCTCATAAGACTCAAATCAAATCAAATCATGCAATTGCCTTATCTAGTCACATTGGACTCTAATCAACTCAATCTGATCTCAATTCATCAATTATTTCCTTTAGACTTCTTTTCAAGACTTATTCATGACTCATCAAGACTCCGAATAAACAATCATTTAAACTCCAAAATATTCAATTCAAACGATAGTATATGTAAAGACTTCTAATATGCAACCCAAGTTCGACTTATTCTCATTCAACATTCACCAATCAAACCTTTAAGACTAAATCACATTATAAAATATTAAAAATAATACTCAATTAGGGTTCATGGAATGAAGGCATGAACGGATATCTCAATTACTCAACATATCGACATCAACAAGACATAATCAAATTTGTATATGTAAAGACTCATTAAGAGCATAAATATATCAAGAAAACTCAAATCGTAGGAATATTCGAACTCGACTTTAGGATCAATTCAACTCAAAGAAGATGTAGGACATGTGGACGAACATAGTCCAATATTGATTGAATTTTTTGCCCTTCATTAAAAGACTTCGCTTTAGATAAAATCATTTTTTCACCATTTTACTGAAATTATAATTATACATAAATATTAATAATATATATTTTTTGAAAAATCTAAAACATTCGTTATTTTTGGCATAGGAGTCCTAACAAAAAAAATATTTTTTAGAAAATAAAAATTGTCATTATTTTCGGAAATCTAAACATGTAGTAGGAGTCATAACAAAAGTCAAAAAGTGCTTTATTTTTTGCTAAAAAAAACGTAGGAGTATGTTTTGGCAAAATAAAAAATTTCATCATTTTTGGGAAAATAAACAATAGATAAACTTTTTAACCTTACTCTACAATAGAAAAAAAATTGACATGTAATTATTATTCTAATATTTAAAGATTTGGAACTAATTAAACTTTTTATTTGATTTATATAAGAATCATAATGTTTAACACTTCTAAATCAATTAGAATATCTTATACAGATAAATAAGAAGATCTACAATTATATTTAAGTAGTAATTTGATCAAATTTTTTCAGAAACATGTGGTCGTTATTCTACTTCTATGTTTACTTTTTATTTTGGTTATGATTCAAGTCATCTTCTTGCGTTCATTATCATGTTCTCTCTGTCTTAATTTATTCCTTCAACATTTTACATTAGATTCACCTTTATTGATAAGTTCTCATGTTTTTCTTATAGTTGAAAATTATGATCGAAAAATTGAACTAAACAAGCATGTTGCTGGCGAATGAAGTAGTCGAAGAACTCTAAGGCTTATCTCTTTCCTTTTTCAATTATTTTCTACCGGAATGGTGGTTCTTTTTTGAGTTGTATAATATGACACTATTATCACAGTGATTTCCGTCAATTCGAACACTTGTGGGTGTTGATTTATTTTTTGTAGGTAGCCAATATTGAATTTTTTTATTGTGTATGTGTGAGTATTATAGCCATAGACAATGCTATTATAGAATCCGCTATTTTTAGAATAGAATAAGCTTTGTGTCTTAACTTGTATTCTCAATAGGCTAAAGGGGATCTTAGGAACTCTCTTGGAATTCCAATTTATCTAAAGCCATGGTCACCCTAATTTTAAGCTCTTGAATCTAGATATTTTTCGTTGTTCAATTTATTATTTATATCTAAATCAGATCTATATATGTGTTATGTCTAATTAAATCATTGAATAATTTATCCTAAACTTCGTTGTGCTTATGTCCAGCAAATCGTCTTCTCAAGTCATTATATGCTTTGCTGCTAGGACTTCATCCTAAGAGGTATTAGAAAAATTAATAAGAAATATATGATCAAAGGAAAAATATATTTTACAAATTAAGAAATATATAACTTAAACTATACTAACAATTGTATTATATTATTATGCTCATATATAATGTAGTTCATTTTGCCTTTATCTATTGTTTGGCGTGTGTTTTTCTGTATCAATATCAACATAATTTTGACTTTTGATATCAATGACGAAATTTTATTCACTACATTTAATTTTGCTCCTTAATTGTAATGTGATAGTGATTCATCATGTTCCTCTATAAGTACATTTTTATCTTAAAATTTTTTATGCTATTTTAAAAAAAAATTGTACTTAATAATATACATACACACAATAATTTATGTTTTTATATACATCTATTATTAATTCACGCAATACAAACGTGCAAAATACGTACACTAAACTAGTTTAATGATAAATCTCTTAGTGTGTTAAACTGGGTAGAAAGAAAAATCTTTTCTTTTAATATAGGTCAAATAAAATAAAACGAAAAAAAATTCTAATTCCAAAAATAAAAATGAGATGTGAACAAAGAAAATTCACCTTCCTTGAAATTAATGGGCCTCACGAATTAAAAGGCCCGTTTGAAACACTCAACGGCCCATTGTTATGACACCACCCCAAAGAAATGAAGAGAAGTCTCTGTATATCAATGAACTATATATACAAAACTAAATATTTTATATGAAATAAGAATTTCAAGAGATATAATTTTGCACAAAGTATCACAAAAGAATACACCATATTCACTTGATTAAAATTTTGAATCCGTCTCTTATAGCCAACCGAAATAGTAAGCTTCAACGTGAGTACGCTTCAACCGAAATACTACCTAGTATTATTTATTAGTATGATAATATTTTCACAGTTTATTATATAAAATAAAAACGAAAACTGCTATACTCCCAAATGCATCCCTCTGTTTTCTTTCAAACTAATTATTATACTTGTTTGATACGAAAGATGTGATTGTATCATAACTAATACATATTGCACTTCATCAGAATTCTGAAACTAAACGTGTTTCAACAAAAATATAGTATTACGATTAATGCCGTACGATAAAGTTCTTATATTGCATTTCTCCTTTCATTTATGAAATTATATTTGATTATATTATCATTATTCATGACATGTAGTTGATCTTTGAGTTAGTATCACTCATTTATTGTAGATATGGCTTCAAGAATGGGAAGAGCATTCTCCATAGTGAACTCATTTATTATCTTCCTACTCTCTTTTCTTAGCACTTATCTTTCCATTTTTTTAGGCATCTTTAGACATTCTTATTTTTTATTTCGCAAATTAGTAAACCTAAAAATGTACGTCTACTAATTTGTGATTAAAAAAAAAAAAAAGAAGGTCCTATACAATTAATACGATTGTGTGAAGTACAAAATAAATCTTTTCGTGTTTTTCAAATGATACACATTTATCATAGTTAAAACTATTTTGTTTGAGTGTATGTTTCATCTTTACTATTACAATTAACATCAAATACTTAGATAGCTCCTTAAATTTGATTTATTTTAAAATAGACATTCAAACTTAATTTGTGATCAGATAAACACATCTGAACTTGTCAAAGCTAACTCCAATTGGCATGAAACGGTGATGAGACTTCTAGAGGTAATTCATGTCACATTTTTATATCTTACTGTTAGATGCGGATCTAGAATTTCTAGAAAATGGGTGTGCCATTGAAAAAAAAAAAAGCTTATTAAATGGAAATTGGTCGCTAGTGTTCTAGGTAAATAATAACTCAACATTTAAGTGTATCATTTAGCTTTCTTATAACATGAGTATCAACAGATAATATTATATATTTTAGAAAATATATACATAATTTGCACAATTTAATGAAGAGATCATGGATTCACGTGCCTCATATTTTGCCTATAAATTTGCCCCTACCTACTACAGATAAAAAAGTTGTAATTATTTGTAAATTTTATAGTGTTCTTTTGGTTGATATTTCAGTTGATGAATGAGGTTCTTAATCGATAATTCGTTGTTGAATTTGACATTTGAACTTTAGAGATTATTGACAAGTCAAAGTAAAATAAAGTAAGTTTATATTTTTTAAATTATGTTTATTAGATTTTAAAAAAAATACTATAAATGTCATCAAATAATTGATGAATTTAATATATGAGACGAAGTAAATGTGTTTCACTCAGTGATTAAATTTAATTGTCTATCTTATAAAACATGTGAAATTCAAGGAACTATTAAATTATCAATTTTTATGAACAAAGACTGCATCAACAATAATAATAACATATTTAGTGAGATTCATTAAGTGGGTTTTGACGAGAGTAGAGTGTATGCAGATATTATTGCCATCTCGTGGATGTAGAGAGGTGGTTTCCGAAAGACTCTTGATTCAAGTGCATCAAATCCAAATAAAAGAAGAAAAAAGCATAGTCGTTAATAAGAAAAGTAGTGTGAAGTCTACAAGAAAGAAATAATAGCAACAACAAAATAGTATGATAATCGAAACACAATAAACAACATACAACAAAAAATACAAGAGTACGACTAATACTATGACATGCAACTAACACGCAAAAACTTACGCATGACAAGACAACACTCCACCTTACTAACCTTTTATCATAATACTCGACTTTTAATCTTTTCTATTTAAAGTCATATCCTTGATCGATAATATAAAGTTGCGTCATATCCTATTTAATCACTTCTCCAATATTTTTTCGACCTACCTTTACTCCTTCACATATTCCCTACAATCAACCTCTCGTACCTTCTCATTAGGGCGTCAGTGTACCTCCTTCACACTTGTCCAAACAATCTATCTCAATATGTCCACACTTCTATCATATAACCTCATTTCTAATCTTATATCTTTTTATATGTCCATACTTTTATCTCAATATATTCACGGTGGCCGGTGGAATAGAATACACATGGGGAAATTGCTAAATTAGTTGATGTCGAGTATTAAATGGATAAGCAAAAGAATGGGCAATGAATAGATAAAATATAACATTGGGGTTCGGGATAAGGATGGGAAAGAGAAATTGGAGGAACATGGACACAATTCCAGCACTCTTCAGACTTCACATCATCATAAAATTTTGTGATAGGAATGGGTCTCAACTTTCTCAAAGTCGTCACCTCATTTTCAATGTTTACTTTAAAAAAAAAATATTGAGCGTTCATATTAGAATTTAATTAATTTAAATTCAAATTACATAAAGCTTATTCAGGAGAGACGCTTTCTACTAATTCTTTTTTGGAGAAACTATTTTATTAAATATTCATACCATTTATATTAATTCTACATATATTTTTAAATAATTACGTATCTTAACACTAATTAAGAGCTTCCTAGAGGCGAGTGAGATAGTCATGTGTTTCAGATACATGTGAGCCACACTAGGTACACACTAGATAAATATATCTGATATGATTTACATATATATGGGATACCATATACATATGAGAGTGGCGAGCGAGATTTGTCTATATATCCCATATATATGTGAATCAACTTGAATACAGTGTATCTAGAATAAATTACACATAATTTTAACTCTATGTAGCCCGAGATACATATATCTAGACATCTATAAAACACATCAAAATTTGGTGAAATTCGTAATATTACAAACTAGAATATATATAAGTAATTAACTCATAAACTAATGAAATTTTTACATATTTCCTTTTTTTTCATGTTTAGCACTTAAATCAAGACATCTAATTACACAAGGAGCAATCCATCAAATGCACCATATCCGATGCTTTATTTTTCAATCTAATACAACCTCTGTATTTCCAACAAGATTTGAAGGAAAAAAATATCCATCCATACACTACGTATTATTAGGGGTGTGTATTGGTTGGTTCGATTCAATTTTAAGTATTATCGGGTTATTTTATAGGTTTTTGATTTTCAAATACGCTGAATCGATAACCAAACCAATAAGATATTTATTATTGATTTTCGATTTATCAGTTTTTTTTCCTCTAACGGTTCGATTTTTGGTTTAACCAATAAGAAAATGCTTTCAAAATAAATATACGACTTCTCCAATAATTTGACGCAATACAGGCATACAATGAAACAAACAAATCAAACGTTTTTGTTGTGAATACTTATAATTCACAACCCTTTTCATCGCCTAACCTCTGTCGTTATCGTTGCAAATTGTAGCCGCCATTCTTAGTTCTTTAGATTTTGACATTGTGAAACTAAAGTAATACTAACGCCTAAAGGTAAATACAGTGTGAACTGTAAATTGTGTAGGGTACAGATAATCTGATAGAGTGATTACATTAATATTTTTTATTTGATACTTTGATATTTATGTATGAGTAAAAATTAAAATAGTAAATTATTATAGTCTTAATGGATTATAAGTTTACCCAATAATCCAATATTAAAAAATTAATACCGAATAGATAATCCAATAATTATTTTTTTATAAAATCATTAAATAACCGCTAATCCAATAACCCAATAGTAATAAACCAATAACACTTTTTTTGATTCGATTTATCGATCGGTTCGATTTTTGCACACCCCTACGTACTACACTAGATTACTATTTTCACCATTTATTTTTATTTATTTATTATATTAAAAATAAAAATATTTATTTTAACTTATTCAATTTCAAAAATTAAAATTTAATTTGTCATTTTATATTTATTTTATTCTTATTATTAAGTATCATATTTTTTTAATTAAAATATTAAGTTTATTATATTTAAAATTAATATAATAAATCTATTGTTATATTATATATTTTTTTAAAACTACGTCAAATCAGATATTAACAAGTAAAAATGATTAAATGACAAAATTATATATTTAAATATTTCAATTGATAACTAGACATCCAATATAATAAAGATGTGACAAATAAATTTTAAAAGCATTTCTACTATTATTTTATAAGTTAAAGTATTTAATGAATATAATAAAAATAAATTGAGGTGTTTAGACGCATGTATAGATGTTAAATTGTGATAGAATTTTTTATAGAATTCAGTGATAAATATTTTTTTTATTTTTAACTAGAGCTTTGGGTTCGAGTCCACTTAATGATGGTCACTTTTGTTAGAAAATGCTTTACTATCAATATAAAATTTTTTAAAATAAATTTAAATTTAATCAAGCTTTAATATAAATACCAAACATCACACATGAAAGATAGAAAGAAAAAATTGTGCTCGAAATCTAAAATTCTGGAAAAGAGCAAAGGGATGGGCTTAGCCAGTCAGCCACGTTACCTCACAAATTGGAAGCTTCCGTTATCAATGAAAACCCACAAAAATATAAAAATCCTTCATAAAAAAGAAAAAAAAAATCAAAACTTTACAATCTTTTTATCTATTTATATCTCTGTATATATTCCAACTTCTCAGGTCCACTTTATCCCCACTCCCTGCTTTCCAAGAATTGAATATCTTATTATACTTTTATCATACATCAAGAATCACTTATTCTCTGTTTGTCCTTCTTTCTACAAAAAAATTTCACCCATAATACACAGATCTGTCACTTACTCATGAATGCTGAGTCACATTTCTGAGTTGGGGTTTGGTTCTTTTTTTCTGAAAATATACCATGGGTGTTGAATATCATGAGGTGGGTTGTTTTCTTTTTGCTTTGTTCTTCCATGGGCATGCATATTTTTCTTCTTTTTCTTAATAAAAATTGTCTTTACATCACCGACATTAGGTATTTATAAGGAATTCAAGAGGTGTACAACTCTTTACTTGCAGATGGTTGCCCTTTTCTTCTCCAAAAGCCCTTCTTTTCCTTTGCCATGGTTTGTCTTTGTTTCTCTCTTTTCTCTACACTTTTTTTTCTTGGTTTTTGTTGAAATTTGATCTAACAAATTGATTAATGATGTTGTTGCAGGCTATGGCATGGAATGCAGTAGATTCATGAGAGGTACAGTAATAAATGTTTCCTCTTTTAATCTGTTTTTGCTTTCATGGCCAACTTTTTTTCTGTAGAAATGTTTGTATTCCTTGTTTTTTAATGTATAAAAAGTACCATCCAATGACGGATGGACAATTGGGTTCATATGAATTCAGTAATTTCTATGTATAAATAATGAATATGGTTTTTTTTTTGAAAAATTTAAAATTTGAACGCATAAAGCTTCAATCTTGAATTGGCTTCTGGGGTCATCAATGCATGTCATTACTCTTTCCTCCTACCTCTCGTGCCTTTCTGTATAGTCATTCAAGAGATTGTTTTTTACTGTTCTTCCTTTCTTTTCTTATTGAGTTTGTCACAGAGTAACAGTGAAAAAGAAGCCCGCTTTTTATACTTTTGGGGTCCATTTCTGTGGTGAGGTGACCTTTAAATTTAGTGTTGTACAATATGGCCCATTTCCCTGCTACACTTGTCCTCTATTTGTATTGATTTGATTTCATTAGGTGACCAACCATACCAGTAAAATTTATGTCTCTTATATCTTATCATATCTTTTCTTAACTTTTTTTTTTAATATTTGTGAACTGTTGGCTGAATTCAATAATTTAGAGGATTTTCAGTTGGTGCCTATATCTTGTCATTCACCAATCTTGTAGAGAACTTCTACTACTTTTTTAAATAGAGCGACATAGACAGCGAGGAGGATTTGTTGAACCAACCCGACTTGTTTGAGATGGAGACATAGTTGTTTCTTGCCCATATCCTGCCATTATGTTCATCTTGTTGTGGAATATCATTATACAATATTATCATTTTTTGAGGGTACAATTATTGGTGATATAAAATAATGCAATTATTAGGAGGTAGTAGTTAAAGATGCAATGAAAAATGGTCCTCAAATTAATGGTCAAACTAAGAACTCATCTAACACTAGTGTTCCTCTCCAATTCTCACCCTCAAATAACATCTGTACATGGTTTCCAGCTGCATGACTGGTTTTAGCTTTTCCTTTTGTTTGGGGAGGTTAATATGATAATTAACAGCTATCTTGGAACTTAATTGTTTGTCTACTAAAATAAGGGGGAATAATGGCTAGCTGCCAGGTTGGCTGGCTACTGAGAAACCATTAAATTAAAAGTCCTATTTTGGTAGTTTGATTGGTTAATTAGGTTAGGAAATATGTTGGGCCCTGTAAGTAACCTTAAGAGAGATTGCTTCACACACCAAAATTTGTGGGACACTTTGGATTCAGCTACTCGAAGTCAAATAATAAAAGTCTAGAACATACATTGATTTTAATAGTAGGTAAGTATGATAGGTACATCTGAAATCATTTAAGACTTTGACTATTCAAAAGAAAAACTAAATAAGAAAAATGAAAACTTAAGCTGACAAAGTTACCGAGTATCTATTGGTGGGAGGTAGTAGGTGCTGGAAGGATAGTCGAGTTGCGTATAAACTAGCTCAAACACGATTGTCAGAAAAAAAAATCTGAAATGTTTCTTGCCCTGTTGAACTTGGCTTCCAGTGAGAAAAGCTTCTGGTTTTCTTATTCTTGGACCAGGGCACTTGAGCTACTAGTCTATTTTGGAGTTATTTTCTTTTCCCCTGGCCCACCTTAATATTAGCACTTTTTCTCTATAACTTCTACCAAGTTTTTTCTGTTGAAAAATGATGTGTCATCAAACAATTGTATTTCCCTTCTGTTTCTGTTTTTCAAAAAAGAATGGTGTGTGGGACATTTTACCTCATGCACATAACTGAATACTGTTGTGAATTTACAGTGTTTGACATTGCTCAATTCATTTGCTTTGAGTGGTTCAACTAACTCTTTGAGAACCTTTTGTAAATTGTAATCTTCGGTTGATTTCTCAAATGATTACTTAACTAATAGTTATTATCTCAAAAAATTATTTTTATTCCTGATTCCAATTTTCTTCAACAAAGAAACTGATTTTCTAAAATAATAACTATTAGTTGATTGACTATCTAGGAAATCAACTTTGTAATCTTCTCTAGCCCCATATACCTAAGGAAAAGTCTCACACAATTGCTATCTATGCCTGCCTATAGCCAATATATTGATGCTCTTTCTTGTGCACAATAGAATTGTGAAAGCTCATGTTGTAGATTTAACATAACATAGATATTGTACTATTATGGGTAGGTGTTGGGACAAAGCTGGCAAATAATGGATACGCAGTGTTTGGAATCGATTATGAAGGACATGGACGGTCAGCCGGTGCCCGCTGTTACATCAAAAAGTTTGACAACATTGTCAATGACTGCAGCGAATTTTTCAAGTCAGTTTGCGGTAAGCTACCAAATGCCCTCTTGGTTCACAAGTAGTCTAACCCTCACTGTTTTCAGTTAAATGTATATGCCCCATGACCTCAGAAGCCATCACAGTGACAAATAATCTATCTCTTATTTTCCTTTTTCCTTTCTCTTGGAAATTTTGTGGAGTAGCTTTATTTAAGTTGAATATTGTTCAGCCTGATAGGTATGGTTATAATTGTTAAAAAGTTTAACATTGTTGTTATCCTCTTTGCTAAAAGACCTGTTCTCTTGAAAATCAGCGCAGGAGGAGTACAGAGAGAAAACACGGTTTTTGTACGGGGAGTCGATGGGAGGGGCCGTGGCTCTTTTAACACACAAGATGGATCCTTCCTTTTGGCATGGTGCTCTTCTGGTTGCACCTATGTGTAAGGTAGGCCAATTAAGACTTTCAGTCTTAGCACATTTACTGTAATCGATATGCTTTAGTGCTTGCATTTAGTATTAAGGGACCTTGTGAAGTCTGTCATGGTGTTGTTGCTAATTTATTTTGCAAAAATCACCAGATATCTGAGAAGGTAAAGCCGCATCCAATGGTTATAAGCTTACTAACTAAAGTGGAGGATGTCATACCAAGATGGAAGATAGTCCCTACAAAGGATGTCATTGATTCGGCCTTCAAGGACCCCATTAAAAGGGAAGAGGTGAGGCTAATTGTTAAGTCAATATGCAACATTTGCAAGCTTCCAAGTATTAATGATTCGCGACGTCCATTTCTTGTTCTCCATCAAAAACAATGATGTCCATTTCTTGTCATTTTGCAAGTAAAGGTACGCGGGAACAAGTTGATTTATCAGGAAAAACCAAGACTAAAGACAGCTTTAGAAATGCTAAGAACCAGCATGCACCTTGAGGAAAGTTTGCACGAGGTAACTATTACTTAACCGTCTTCCATGTAAACAATAACTGAATCATTCCCAATAAAATGGAAATTGCAAGTGTTGTGTAGTTCAAAAATTTGAATTTGTTCTGTTGTTTCGACAGATCACTCTACCATTTTTAGTGTTACATGGGGAAGCAGACATAGTAACTGATCCAGAAATAAGTAAGGCTTTATACGAGCAAGCGAGTAGCAAGGACAAGACTATAAAACTCTATCCAGGAATGTGGCACGGTTTGACATATGGTGAGCCAGAAGAAAACATTGAAATCGTCTTCTCAGATATCATCTCGTGGCTTGACAAGCGAAATGGAGAGAATATCGATGATGCTTCATTAATTGAAAGATCAGTTTGTCGAGCTACATCTACTATTCCATATGAGATGCACACAATTTCTTCTCCTGTAACAATGAATGAAACAAAACCACAGAGAAAACGTCCACAAGCGAATTATCTGTGTGGATGGAAAGGACGCAGGATGCATCATCATTCATCTATGTAGAAACTTGATCGATAGTTATGGCGTGTTGCATCTCCTTCATTTGTTCATTCGCGTTATGTAACATAAATGTTACTAGTATTATTTATGAGGGAACTGGAAAATAACATGTTTTCCAGTTATTGTAAGATGCAAAATCTCAAGCTATTATTGATATCCTAATGTTTCAGTCAAAACTTATTGCCCAATGATGGTTATACTCTGGTAGTCTTGTTCCTTTCCCTTCCCTTAATGTTGTCACATTCAGGTTATGTAGAGTAAATTAATTGAAAAAGAATCAATTTATAATACACTAAAGTAAAATGGTTTAATGAAGTAGATCAACATCTAAGGAAATGATAAAATGATGGAACACATAGATAGGTGAGCGTAATTAATAATTAGATGGGCAGTTCGATGAATAAAGTACTGCGTTTAGAGGTGTGATGTAGATAATTTATACTAATACAAAAATTAGTTATTGTTTTCATGATTTGAACCCTAACCCTTAGGTCAAAGGGGACAGCTACCTTGCCCCAAGGTTCCCCTTCAAAAAATGTATCATATAGATATTCATCGTAATTCATAATTAAATGAACAAATCAGTTTAAACTATTAAAGCAATATTTTAGTTAATAATAAAATATTTAACGCATAATATATTAAGAAAATATTGATTTTAACTATTAAAGTAAGACCTAAATTGATCTAAAATAATTAATTCATCAAGCATTAACAAAAAAAGATCTAATAAGTCTTTTTTTTTAAAAACGATCTAATAGGTCGAATTACACTTGTTGATAAATTGATGGAGGATATATATATATATATATATATATATATATATATATATATATATATATATATATATATATATATGTATATATAGGTAATTGTAATTCATAATTATATTTATCATATAAGTGACTCTTTATTATTAGATGGAAAACTGATTCAAATTAGGGAAAACTATCTTATTAGACATACATTCATACCATATATGCTAATTTTATCTATATTTTCAAATAATTACGTATCTTATTATGATTAAGATTTTTCTATCATATATTGAGGAAGATACATGTATTTTTGCCGCCAAATACACTAAATTGGGGAGGGAGGCTAGCAAAGATAGTCATCTATCCTAGATACATGTATCTGGTGTGATTTGCATGTATACATAAGAGAGTGGCGAGCAAGATGAAAGAGATGCGAGCGAGATTTGTTATGTTACCCAGATATACGGGAATCTGCTTTGCTACAATATCTAAAATAAATTACACCTAATTTTGACCCCATATATTTCCAGATACATCTATATGAACGTACCAAAATTTTATAAAATTTGTAATATTACAAACTGGAGTATATCTAATTAATTACACCTAAATTAGTGTGATTTCCGTAAGTTGCTTAGATATATGACTCATAGGGGCACAACTCCGACCCAAGAGAGGATTTTGGGCTGTAATCCGTTTGTATAAGTGGCCCAGCCCATAAATCCCGCTTGAACCTTAGAAGCCAAGAGAGGAAGTAAATCTTTTTCTTTACTATTTTGGTTGTCCCCTCTTTAAACCCTAGCTCTTTTGCCAGTTCAAATACTAATCCCCTTCTGTGTTGCTCTTCAATTTCTTCTGCTTGATCAAAGATGAGGTAAGTTTAAACTGATATTTTACACTTCGCTCCATCTTCTCTGATATTTCTGTATTCTGAATTGTTTTGGTTTTTTCTTGTCATTGCAGTAACCCATTTAGTAGATTACGTATGTTAGACTACATTTCTTCAAATAAGTAGATAATTTGCCTAGGTAATGTTAGTTGTTTGACGAGGAAATTGAAGAATTATAGCCGTCTTGTGGACTAATTTTGTACAGTTTTTTTTTTTTTTTGGGGGGGGGGGGGGGGGTTTCGTACTTTTGGATTTAAAGATAGTAAATTCACTAGTATTGAAACGAAAGTCTGAATTAGAGTGAGAAATTGATATAGCTGACCCCAACTAGCGTGGTGCTAAAGGTGTGGAGTGTTTCTTTTTTCTCTTTCGAGCTCTTTGCGCAGTTCAAAAACTATGCTAGTTGGGTTTCCTGTAGGGTAAACCATTGCCTTGGCAGATGGGGAAATTGGATTTTTGACTATTCACCTTCCCCTCTAACCTTTTGTTACTACTGATCTTAGTTCCTTTTATTCACTCTCTACTTTATCCAAGCTTAAAAACCTATGTTATCCCGTGCACATGAGTGATAGAATCCTTCTTTTGGCTAGAATAAAAGACTAGCTAGGTTGTAGGATGTACAAATAGAAGTAAGAAAAAAACTCGGTCGGTGTCTCATGTTTTGTTGTTCATTGTTTCTCTTTTCCTGCTGATTTTTGTATTGCTCAAATATTAGCAAGTGGAGGTTACTAACTGTTTTCCTTTTCCTTTTGTTTTTATTTTTATTTTTGGCAGTCGGCCAATGGAAGAGGATGCCCCTGTAAGTCGGCTTACTTTGCAAGTCTTTTACCTATACACAGCTCTTATTGTTTATTTTTCTCATTTTTTTCCCTTGGCTTATGTCTGTGTTGAGAACTATTTTGTGTTTTACGGCTTGTCTGCTGCTTAGTACTTACTTTCATTTTTCTTTCTATTCACCTTAGTGCCATGTATTCAATTAGATTTCTTTTGTTGGTAGCCGCCATCCTTGCTTTACTCATTACAACTGATAGTTTTCTAGCCATACATCTTTTATTTTATCATATGGAGAACAAGAAATTGTTTGATCTGTAGAATCTTTTTCAGCACATAACATTGACAAGTCTGTTAAGTCATTTGAATTCACCACTCATAAAACAAAAGACAATCAATTAGAACTTCAAAATAACAATGTAGCTAGGATGATTTTTTTGTAAAAACTAGAACCTCTCAAGAATAAAAATTATTAGTTGAATTAATAGACTTTATTTTCTACAGTTGTATTGCTCCCACCTTCACACAGATAACCTAGAAGCTAGTTCTAAACTTTGTAGTTCTCCTTTAACAGACGTCCTATTGACATTTCCTCTTTTATACTTGGTATGCTTATCCATACATGTAATCTTATTGTTCATTTTCCATATGAGTTACTTTCTTGTTCATCTTCCCGATGTCAAAAGTGCTTTGCTTCAAAATTTTCCAGATTAAGCTCATAGTGAGAGTGTATGAATTGGTAGATTATCCAGCTTAAGCACATAGCGAAAAAGTGTATGCCCTTCGATGTTGGTGTGATAGAGGAATGGACCTCATCAGTCCCCAGTGAATATGATTTGCTTATCAGATTTTATGAAAGATTGTCTTATTTTTGCCAATGGATCTTTTTTCTAGCAGGGGAAAAATGAGGAAGAGGAGTTCAATACTGGCCCACTTTCTGTCCTGATGATGAGTGTTAAGAACAACACACAGGTATCTAATAGACTTTAGCACCGACGACTGTCTTTCTTTATGTTGTGCCTATTTATTAATGCTAATTATAAAAGAAGCGATTAAATCTGTTCTGGAATCTTGCTTATGTTGACCATTTACTTTCTAAAGTCATGCTGGTATAGTTTCTCATTTATCTTAGATTTCAATACTGTAGAATTAGATGCAAGCTTCAGTTGTGTGTGGAAGGGCATCAGCTTTGTGCATGTTATCTTACAGATGTTTTTTCTGGATCTAGGTGCTCATCAACTGTAGGAACAACAGGAAACTTCTTGGTCGTGTGAGAGCATTTGATCGTCACTGTAATATGGTCCTTGAAAATGTTAGAGAAATGTGGACTGAGGTTTGTTTTTTCTTGACTTTCTTAATCAACTTTTGGGACAATGTGTATTGTGTCTTGGATTTGTATCTTGCGCCAAAAGGCTCCAGTTACCAAAATTGTTTATGTTTATTCTTCAGGTTCCTAGGGCAATGTGTCTTGGATTTGAAACTTGTGCCAAAAGGCTCCACTTACCAAAAGTTGTTTATGTTTAATCTTCAGGTGCCCAAGACTGGAAAAGGAAAAAAGAAAGCTGTTGCTGTTAACAAAGATAGGTTTATCAGCAAGATGTTCCTTCGGGGAGATTCTGTGATCATTGTCCTCCGAAATCCTAAGTAGAGGTATTACTGGATCTTTGGCATTGCTTGTGTTTAATGGTGGTTGGAGTAATTTTATTTGAATTAGGAGCTAGCTCCTTTCATCAGTCCATTTTTGAAGTGCAATCACCTTCTAACCTGCTATTATGAAATCAAATGTTTGGTATGAAAAAATTGCAAATGCTGAGTAATATTTGTGTCCAGTTTAAATTTATTATAAATAAAATTTGGAACTTCGAAAAATGATTAACTCTTAGCATTTAAATAATTGTCTTTTCTGGAAACGAGGCGAGCAAGCTGTCGCCAGCGAGAATTGAATATCATGATAGGAAAATTAATTGCAGTAAATGGTAGCAAGAAAAGTTTTATGTTCTTTTGTCCAAGCTACGGATATGGAGACAGATAAAGAGGCACTGGTATCTGATGAACTATGAAGATCGATAATAAATGAAATATAATGGTCCTATAAACATAGGAAGAATGACTTGTGTGCAATGTTGTATACGTATGATAGGAAGCTCAATGGTTGGGACTAGGAAACGATTATAGGCTTAAAATCTGAATGTTCTATTCTCCAAGTTTAGCTAATGAAAGTATGGAGGCAGTAAGAATGATACTGAAAGAGCTTACCTTGTGCTCAAAAGTCTCCCTTGCTAGAGCAGGGTAAGGGATTAGGGAAGCATGGACATATACTGTTTTCGCCACTTTCTTTTCATCTCTTCTTGAGCCGAGGATCTATCGAAAACAACCTATCTACCTTACAAGGTAGGGCCAAGGTCTGTGTACACTATACCTTCCCCAAACCCCACCTGTTGTTGTTGGACGTATACCATTTTCCTTACATTTTATCTGAAGAGGCTATTTCTGTCTGCATACAGAAATGTTCCATTTTCTCTTCCTTTTTTTTTTCTACTTGAAATGCAATTTTGGGTGGTAAAGCACATTCTTAATTTATTTCCTTGGTGTTGCCACATTTTTTGTGGCCCGTCTTTAAATATCTTATCAGTCTTAACTATTCAATACACTTGTGTATGCAGGTGAATTGGATTTGTATGCTTTGGAGCAAAACTTGTGAGCAGCTAGGAGTTGGACCAGCTCTGTATAACCTTTCGTATTTGGGAATTTACCTAAGCAGAACACCACCTTTGATTGCTGTAAGACTTGATATAGGATTTTGATGTTCTGCTACATACTGTTATCTTCTTCACGAACTTCTTGTAAACGTTGGAGCTTAAGTGCTTTTCATGTATGTTGAATCCTATGACCAGCTAATATGTACGGTAACTTATCTTGCTTAACTCCAGCTACATTGTTCGGTGTGAAGCATTGAATGTGCTTGTCTATTTAACACTGTCTAGTTGCGGCACATGAATTGACTGAACAAATGCAGTCTACTCAATTTTGAAATTGATAAGCAGATATAACCAAATGAAAAGTAGAATATTACCTTTAGTGTTTGAATCACCAATTGATACATATACATCTGTTGGTTATTTTTAGTTTAACTGGTTTGGTGTCTATTTAGGTTAATATTTTTTGCTTATGCTAGAAAATAAGTAGATTCCTAGAAAACATTTTCTATGGATAACATTTTTGCTTTGTTATTCACGGTATATAGTATCTACCAGATATGGAATCTCCTTTATTGTGGGGTGACAATCAAAAGTTCCAAATTATATAGGGGAGGAAATAGGAACCTGTTTTATTGTTATGATAATAATGAAGGTTGGTCGACTACATCAACTGTTAATAAAGGATAATAATAGAATTACAAAATTGACAATGAACCAACTATTAAGACCACTGAAAAGGAAGAAGTAGATGGGGGACTGAGTCTTCTGCTGCCTGCACTTCTGCTGAATCTAAATGAGCACAAGAGTGAGTCATCTTTCGCCGCCGTGCATTTCACCCCAGACCAAGTTAAAACACCATAACAATATCCAAACATACATACTCTATTAAGCTGTGGTGACCTTTGAGCTACTGTCTTCTTTGTGGTCACCAAAAATACGTTGCCTAAAGTCTTGAACCATCATAGGTAGACCTTTTCTGAGAGCCACTTTTGGTTCCCAACCAAGCAACTCTTTAGCTCTTGAGATATCAGGCTTTCTCTTGTGTGGGTCATCCTCTGTGTTTGGTCTGTGTTCAATCTGAGCATTTGGGTCAATGGTTTCCTGGACCACCTGCATCATCATAAAAACATTGCAACGTGTCACCAAAAATGGTAATAATTTCACAGGGCCCTTTATTTACGTACTGCTACTTAACCTAATATCCAGTTATCACATTGACATACTTGACAAATGTCTCAAGTTGTATCTGGCTGAAGTTGAGACACTTGTAACTTAGCTAGTGTTTCGCCCCTAATTCCCAAATATTCTTGGCAAATTATTTTTGAGTAAAATTTTATCATGCGTTTGACCATAATTTTTTTTAAGAATATTTGACCATTTCAAAAATATTATTATGTACCCCTAAGTTCTAAAAATTATTTAAAATATTCATAAGTTTGTATTATTATTTTATAATGAACATGTTCCGTTAAAATAAAAAACCTTATAACATAATTAAAAACAATCAATAACAACAAAAAGCAATATGTGCAAGAACAATACATTAATCACATTATAAGCAAATTGTTCTTTTTTTCTCAATCTTGTCACTCAAATTATTATTTTCTGAAAGAGGTAGATAGAGATGTTATTTAATAGTGTTGGTTGGCCACATTAGTAGAGTAAGTTGGTAGATAAATATTCGTTGAAATTAATAAATGATGAGTATTTTTATTAAATATAAAAATTTAGGGTAATTTTTAAAATTTTAAAACGTCTAAAATATTAGAACTTGACCCAAGTTGAACTGGGAAACTTAAAATGTTTTTTCAAATATATTTGTCAAGTAATGGCAAATTATATGTCCAGAAATTAATTTCCAATTTTTTTTCAAAAACTATTTGAGGCCAAACGGCACCTTAAATTAAAGATAAAAAAGATTGCAATATGAAACATCAGATACCGCGTGTTTGAAGTTGTTTTGAAGTGAATAGACTTTATTTGTGGGATTGCATTGAGTATGTAGTTGTAATATGTAGGAGTTAAATCTATAGCACTAATTAGTGCTATAGATTTGGATTAGATATAGAAATCTGATTCTGTATACTTGACTAAAATGTAAAATGCTAATGCAAAAGAAACACAGCACCAATTTGGAAGTTTACAAGTGTGCCATTACATACCTTAGCGAGTTCAAGCATTGTAAATTCCCCAGGGTTTCCGAGGTTGAAGGGTCCGACGTGTTCTCCTTCCATCAAACGCATTAGGCCCTCAACCTTCAACAAAATCAACCAAAATTAAGCAAAGTTTAGATTCTTAATTTTGAGACTGCAACGTGGTTTTATACATTTATTACATAATTGGTTTCAGAAACAGCAATTTGTCATTATATACTGTTAACCCTTTATATGGAAATAAAAATGCTGGTCACAAATATATGGCTTCTACCTGAACACGGCATGTGCTTCTACACTACAATATTTTACCTTGCAACAGACTAGGGACCCTACTTTAGGTCCCAGGATATTAATTTCTTTATTTTCTAATCATGTTGTACAATGTAAGCTAGAAGTCAAATTATTAAAGAATCTTGCATTTGAAAGCCACTTTGAAAGAAGGCTAAAAATAAGCAAAACGAAAGAAGAAAGGAGAGAAAAGTACCAGATCTGAAACAAATTGGAAACTTCTTGTTTGTTTCCCATCACCATAAACTGTCAATGGCTCCTTCCTTAAAGCCTGTATACAAATTTTATATCAGCTTTCTGTTCTCTTTTGGATGCTTAGTTCAAGAATCCATTAACTTTTACGTTAGATTTAAATAATTGGACAAGTGGGGAAGTTAACCTGAGCAACAAAGTTGCTGACAACGCGACCATCATCAATGCACATACGAGGTCCATAGGTGTTAAAGATCCTAGCGATTCTCACCTGTAACAACATAGATAATTAATACTGAAATAAGTTATTTCGAGATTGACAATTAGTAAGAGAATAAGTTATTCCTTCTCTTGGGTGATATATTAATTAGTGAATAAGTTATTCCGGGATAAAATAGGTAAATAACAAAGATATCCCTTTAAAGTTTTTTTACATCTCACTTTTCATATTCATATATATTTACATTATTTTTAATACCATATATAACAACATTCACAATCTTCAGTCCTTATTTTTATTAAAAATCTTCATATTTTTTCTATTAAAAAAATTACACTATATAATATACTTTTTATTTATAAATTTATTTGACTAATTCGTATGTTTATTTATATTTTGAATTCTCATAAATTCTTTTTTACTTTAACAAACTTAAAATAGAAATTCTATTTTTAAATTAAATAAAAAGAAAATTTTATTCTAAATACATACAGAATCATGAAAATACACACATAAAAATATTTAAGCTAATGAAGATGAAAATTTTATTTTAATACTGAATATTGAATAACTAAAGTTTGAAAAGAAAATATAAAAAACTAAATAAAGTGAAGAATATTTTTGTAAACAAACAACTTATTCTTAAAATTTATGCAATGCATATTATTTTGAATACAACAAACCAAATACTCCATAAGAAATAATTTCAACATAATTTATCCCATCATAACTAATCATATCATAACTTATATTCAAACAAAACAACCCCTTAATTCCTAATTTATCCTTATTACTACCTCTGTCCAATATTAGATGGACACTTCCAACTTTACACGGTGATTAAGAAATCATTAATACATTGAAAGACTTTATTATTTTGCCCTTTGTTTATATCAATGCAATATATATAGAGTATAGAAATAGTTAGTATTGAGAATTGTTTACATCCAAAAAGCCATATTAATTGTAGGGGTAAAATAGAAAAACTTTAATTAAATTTTATCTTGATTTAGTAAGTGATCAAATAATATGAGACAAACATTTTTAATAATATGCCCATTTAATATGAGAACGAGGGAGTATTAACTATAATCGACCATCTCCCAATCCATTGACACAATAAAATTATCATTCTATTCAATGTTCCTTAAGAGATATCCCAAATTAATATTGAACAACTAAAACTAAAGGAGGAAATATATCATTAAGTTTTTTTTTTTTTTGATGAAAATTAAAATCAAAAAGAAAAGTAACTTTCTCAGTGACCATCCGTAAAATAAACTTACTAATTTAACCTCAACTTTAAGTTTAAAAAAAGGGGAAGAAAAGTACAAACCTCAACGCCAGCACCTCTGTGATAGTCCATGGTCAATGTTTCAGCTGTTCGCTTTCCCTCATCGTAACAACTTCGGACACCTGTGTGTTTCTTTCTTGGTCAGTTAACCCCACATTTTACATTAAAATAAACAAAAAGCAAAACAGACCATCTTCGCATGATTTTTTTCATTAATGTATTTCCTTTTAACTACTTGGTATTATGCTCCGATGATCTTCTATTAAAAATGATTTCTTCATTTTCTCAAGATAGAAATAAGGCTACGTAAACATCACTCCTTGTAATATTACATTGGATATATAAATGTTATTATGGTAAAACAATTCCTAATTTATTACTTCATTTCAATTTGTTCGTCTCTTATAATCTTAAACTAATAAAAATACGTAGAATGTATCAAAATATTTTTTAATCTTATTATCTTAAACGCACCAATATATAAAATTAAAAAATTATAAAAAAAAATGTAATAAAAAAAAAGTAATCCAAACAAATTCAGAATGGAGGAATTATCAAAAGACTAAAGACAATGGAAAAATAAAGAGGAGAAAAAGACAAGAAATTTAAGCTAATTTATTTTTCTAGGATAAAATAAAAGAGAGAGAAGTTTCAAGTGAAAAGGGCGCGCCAATAAAATTGGATGAAAAAGGAAAAAGATAGGTGAATGAAGCGGCCGGACCCGCAAATCACGGTTATCATCGTTGACAAAAATTAAAATTTCCCTACAGGATCTAAGGATATAAACGTCATTAGTGGTCATCGTCGTTCAACACGTGGCTCCACATTTCTACCACCAACTACTCTTAGCCACGAGCCATCAAAGACCATAGCTAACATGAACCGTAACCCCCTTTTACGGTGAGTTACTTTTTCCATTTTAATTTATTTGATTTAATTTAAAGAAAGATAAAAAGAAAAGTAGCTAGTATTACACATGAAAAAGAAAGAAAAAATCTTACCAATGGGATTAACGTTGCCCCAGTATGTCTCTTTCTGTGGATGTTCTAATGGATCACCGTAAACCTCGCTGGTGCTCGTCAGCAAAAACCGCGCACCGACTCTTTTAGCCAATCCCAGCATGTTCAAAGTCCCCACCACATTAGTCTTGTAAAAATTACTCCGTTAAGGATTAGACATATTTACAATAATAATAATAATATATTTAGCATAATTTCTACTATTAGACCTATTTTTTTGCATCACATAAATAATGTTACGAAACATTAACCAAAAAAAAAGGCAGAGGATATAATAGTTTTGACGGGATTATGTTTGTAATGAACAGGAGAGGCAGGGCAAGCAAGGTGATAGATCTGATCAACTTCAAGCAAAAGTGGTTCAACGACGTCGTGTCGTATAAGCTCAAACCTAGGGTTACCAAAATGATGCATAACATTTTCTTTCCGTCCGGTGAAGAAATTATCAACGACGATCACGCTATCACCTCTCGCAATCAAACGATCCACAAGATGACTACCTACAAAACCAGCACCACCGGTCACCACGATCCTCAAACCTTTACGCTGCAATCCCAGCGGGATCTTCCCACCAGAATTAAACGACCCGAACCCGATCCGATTCTGATACACCATCCGGTGAGCTACCTGAGACTGAGTCGACTCGGACGGCAAATACGAGTCGTAGATCCCGGTATTCGTATAGCTCAACCCTCCGGAACGGGAAGATGGAAAAAGGGCGAAAATTATAGAGGCAATAGCAATGCCTGCTAATAGGAAAACAATTCTCTGCTCTCGTAGCAAGTAACGAACGGGTCGAATTACAGTAAACCATGGTTTGTGTGGTTTGGGAGTGTAACCGTCGGGAACCGGGAGTGATTCCGGTCCACGATAGATCAATTCAGAAGCCATAATTGTTGTATTTTTTTTTTCTTCTCTCAAAATTTCTGTAATGTAAAAGGGATAGAGAGGAAAAAAAAAAAGGATAGTTTTTTTTTTTGGGGTATGAAATTAGGAAATAAATATATAAAGGGGAGAAGGGCTGCTATAAGAAGAGGTGTGGGACAAGAGGATTTTTCGCCGGGAATTCTCACTCACACTTATGGGTCGGCGCGTGGAGCTGATTGTTGAAGTTACTCTTAACACTTTTTAAAAAAAAAATGTAGTTTCAAATTAGGTTATTCTTGCTTACTTTATTACTAAAATGATACTTAACACGTTTCATTTCATGTGACACCATTTAATTAGATATAATATTTTTTTAAAATAATTTTTAAAATTTATAGTCCAAAATAATAGTTAGATATTTATTTATTGTAAAATATTTTATTAAAGATGAAAAAATAATTATAAAATTAATTTTTTTAATTATAATAAAGTGATATACTTTTTGAGTGTCATATAAAATAGGACAAGGGGAGCACTTATTTTTCATGTTTTGTTGATCGAATATTTTGAAAAATATAAATGAGTTTCTTAAAAATGACTTTTTTAAAGAGAAATAGAGAAAACGATCTCATTAAGTGACATGTCAAATTTATTATCTCTTCCCTACTCACTTAGTATCTACAACCCCCGCCTTACTTGTCTCATTTTCATAATATTTTACTAGATTACATATAAATATTTTTAAAATAATATTTATTTACTAATTAACCGAACATTACAAAATAAGTAAAATATCTATTTATTTTCCAAGAACATATTTCTGTACCAAACACGCCCTTAATATTTATTGTTTTCTTTCATTTTTGAATAGATCCACCAAAGATTGCTTTTACTTTTCTAGATATTGAGATTCATTAATTATAATAGTCCGTTAGCTTCGTGACTGATCTCGACTATCTTTGCTCTATCAATTTCATTTATTTGGTTTTTCTGCTTAAAATATTTTTTTTGTTTTATTTGTTCATTCTAGCGAATTAAAAAATTATTATATCATTTAATACTATTTTTAATATTAAATAAGTATTAATAATCAAATTAAAAATTTTAAAATATAATTAATTTAATAAAATAAATTTATAATAAATACTTTTTAAAAGAAAATATTAAGTCAATATGAGTAAAGTAAAATAAAATGAAGGAAATAAAACCACTTCTCCTCGTACTTGTTCAATTAGCTGCTAATATGTTGTTCTTTTCCATTATTCCTTATTATGTTCATTAGCAAGTTATCTAATGTCAAAAATATTTTATTTGGTCATTATAATTCACGTTCTTTTGAACTTTGAATACAAATTCAATTGTTACTGATTTAGGAATAAACAACGCTAACATTTTGCAAATGTAAAGGCTTAGATGATGAATCAGGTTTTGAGTATCATCGAAGGTGACATTTGCTTGATAAATTTTGTTAACAAATAAAGGTTTCTTCTTCTATTTTTATATCATTTTATATGATATTATTCCCTTTTAATCAATCGTAAAAAGAATGAAAACTTTTCTATATTTACTAATCTTTCCGTCATAATTTATGTGAAGTATTAACTTGAGATAGAGTTTAAAAGAAAAATTGAAGATTTTGAAATTTTTTATCTAAACAAGACATAAAAATTTATGTGCCTAAAATTATCCCTTTCAAAGTAAAATGAATAGTTAAAGTTAAATTATTATTAAATGTAAAAATATTTTTTTCCTAGACATAATAAAAAGAAAGTCACCTAATTGAATTGGGACAAAATGAGTAACAATTTAACTTTGAGATAAGTGTTAAAAAACATATCTGAACTATTTCTCTGAATTTCATATCTAAACTATTGGAGTGTGAATTTCATATCTAAACTATCACTTATTAGTTTGAGAAACACATCTCTCTTTTATTCCATTGTAATCATTGTATGTGTACTACATTCTCTTTTTTATTTAAAATTTTTTGTCACATTACACTCCGCATAAACAAAACATTCAATAACAACAACAACAACCCAGTGAAATCCACATCGTGGGGTCTGGGGAGGGTAAAGTGTACGCAGGCCTAACTCCTACCAATGTAGGACGACTGTTTCCGAAAGACCCTCGGATCAATAGAAGCATAGAAAAAGGTCAGACAAGAATATTAAAAGTAGATAAGTAGATAACGAAATAATCAAAGCACAAAAAACAGTAGGTATTATTAGATAATAACATAAATACCATAAATCAGAGTACAAGAAATCATAGTGCATTAATACGCCTACGGATAAGGGGGAATAATGTCACTATGTACTAGCCTTCTACCCTAATGTGTGTCCTCCACACCCTCCTATCTAAGGTCATGTCTTCGGTAAGTCGTAAATGCGCCATGTCTTGTCTGATCACCTCTCCCCAATATTTCTTTGGCCTACCCCTACCTCTTCTGAAACCTTCCATGGCCAACCTCTCACATCTCCGCACTGGTGCATCTGGGACTCTCCTCTTCACATGCCCAAACCATCTCAGTCGCGTCTCCCGCATCTTATCTTCCACCGAGGCCACTCCTACCTTGTATATTCCAATTATATTACATAAAAAGGCAAGCAACAATCAACATAGTGTGATGCAGTAAGAGAGTGTCTACATTAACTTTTCGAAGCAAAAAATAATCACTGCAATCATGGTTATGCAGCTAATTATGCACTTATATATTTAAGGACTTCTAAGTGATAGTACCAACAATATCAACAATCATATGGTTAAGAGTGAGATCACACTTACAGAAGTACTCCCTTATTAATCCTTCTCCATGCATAGTCCTCCCATCCATTTGGTAGGGCATCAATGTACTCCTTTGTACTGTTCAATCTTAACAAAAATTAAATAAATTATTAGAATTAGTTAAAATTATTATTAAAGTATTACTATCTCTCGTCCAAAAAAAATTATAAAATAAAATATAAAATATTTTTCTTATCTCACTCCACCACTTTCTCTCACCATAAACCCCTCCCCCCCCCTAATTTTTTTGTTTTATTTTTATTTATTAAATTTAAAGTTTTATAAAAAAAAATTACTTCATCTCCCCCTCCCCCTTCAAATAATAATTTAGATATATATATTTTTTAAGACCTACCAAACCTTTCGCTTTCAATTTTTTTGCTCGCTTTGTGTTATATATACATATATATATATATGTGTGTGTGTGTGTGATTTTAAGAAAGCATTTTTTAATTGCCGCAAGACTTTTCTCAAAATAAAATTTTTATTTCTGTTATATTCAGTACGCAAGTAGAAAAAAATATTTTCCTAAACATATATGTACATATCTAACACAAAAAATAGAGTTAAGGGTTAGATGGGGTGGTATAATTTTATTTTATTTAAAAAGAAAAATAGTAACATTTTTTAGGAAGGAATGGGGAGGGGTGAAGTAAGAATTTTTTTAAAATATTTTATAAAAGAAATTTTAAAAAATAAAAGGACGGGGATTGTGTGCGGGAGGGGGGGGGAGTGCGTGAGCAAAATATTTTAAATTTTATTTTTTTAAAAAGTAATTTCTTTTAATTAAAAATAATTTCTTTTTTTGGGGGATAGAAATACTTTAATCTTTAACTTTTAACTAATATTACTAGTTTATCTAATTTTTGTCAAGGTGGAATATTTTATCCATGTGGTAAGGTTTTTTCAAAAAATAGAGAGAGTAGAGAGAGTGTATTAAACACACCACTGAGGTTTGTTTTTCAAACCAATAAATGATAGTTTAGGTATGAAACTCACATTTTCAATAATTTAAATATGAAACTCAAAAAAGGGGATAATTTAGGTGTATTTTTCACAGTTATATCTGTAACTTTAAATGTTTCATCTAATCCCTTAATGTGATGATTTATAACAATAGAAATATTAATAGCTTATTTAGCCACAAATTTTTTAAAAAAAATCTTTCATTCTTTAGTTCGTACCAAATTAAATACCATCACTTAGGACAAAATGAGTAACAATTTAACTTTAAATATTTCATCTAATCCCTTAATGGGATGGTTTATAACTATAGAAATATTAATAGCTTAGCCGCAAATTTTAAAAATCTTTTCTTTCATTTTTAAGTTCGTATCAAATTAAATATCACCACATAAATTAATACAAAGGAGATAACTTTTGATATGATAGCGCTTGATCCTAAATCATCACAAAGGGTTAGATTATTTTTTTCTTTGGCCTAAATTTAAATTTAATGGACTATCAATTACTTGTACTCGTGAAAAGTAACATACAGTAAATATAAGTGTTTGGGCCAAACTATCGTCATTAAAAACTTACCATCTAACCTAAATTTTTAATCTCAAGTTAAAATGATTAACTATAAACCTATAAAAATAACTTTTTGAAAGTCCTTTCTTTTTTCTTTTTCTAAGAAAACGCGTGTGGTTGATTATCAATTATAAGAAGTTTTATAAGTATTCAATAAAAGTTAGTTAAAAGGGCAACTTGGCATTATTGGTTTCTAGGAAACCAATCCCACCAAACAAACATTTATATATTTCAATTTTTTTTTTTTTTTGGTAACCAACCAATTTGGTGTATGTAATCACAACAATTGGTACCTCATTTTCTTTAAATGTGATGAATGTTTAGTTAAAAAGGGGAAGGAGGAATCAAGTTTGATGAAAGTGGAAAGAGAAAATAAATTGTTAATTACATAAACAAATGGAATAACTAACTAGTATTCTACTAATTAATTACTAGTTTAATTATGATTTTGTTAACAAAGTAATTAGTAGTAACGTGATAACATGAAGGATCCAGCAAACTTACAGCGCATGTATATGAATATGACTTTCTAAATTAAATAATTAAAAATGTAAAAAAATAATATATGTAGGAAGTTCATTGGTTATGGAATTTAGGACAGTGTAATTGTGGGCCATTTTATTTTTTAAAAACTGTTTTAGGTCAACTAATTTGAATTAAAAAAACTAAAATACACATGGGACTTTCGTTCCCCTTATTTTATGTTTCCACATAATCCAACTTTATGTTATATTATAATAATAGATGCAAATACTCATTGAAGTCAAGGATTCATGTACTAATTGTCACGAGCCCAATCCGCTGTGATTTGGACCCACTCTAACTCTTCGGTGGGATAATCATGCTAACAGCCTAACAACAACAATCGCAATGTATACACAAGCTTAAAGATGTAGAAGCAGGTTTAAATCAAAGATAAATGCTGAGTTTTCATAAACTCAGAAACCAATTAGTTATCAACCCAAATTATGCGAAAGTAAACACACCCTAGGAACTGAAAGTCATCCGTACCAAAATTCTAACAAAATGTTAATATAAGAAGGGAAACACTCCCGAAATAAGTCATAATACTAAACAGTTGTCTGAACATTTAAGTCCCGGACGAAGGACTAGACAAATGAGAAAGTCCACGGCGGCATAACAGAATAGCTCACCTTGGACTTAAACAAGATTTCTACTCCTCTAGGCGAGGTCTCTCCGCAGCCGGCTGAATACGCCCTGTACTCAACAAAAGGAAGAACAAAAGTAGTCTCAGTACACAAAAACAACACTGTACTGGTAGGATCACGCGGTTAGCCAATAAGCGGATCATAGACAGGTAAATTCAACACAATAGGCATATACATATACAGAATAAGTCAACTAATCTCAAGTTCAACTATATTCAGCAATATCACAACTCAATATCCTCCACATGATATAACTTCACACGAGGGACCTACAAACAATCAACTTTATGTCGAAATGTGACACCTGATTCAATTATATGTCGGAACGTGACACCCAATCTAAATATATGTCATGTTGAAATGTGACACCCGATCCAAATATGTGTCGGAACGTGACATTTGATCCAAGCATATCACAATCACAAATACATTCAGTATTTATAATATTTACATCACCAAGAATAGATTCTTCACAAAAACAGGCCAACAAGTCATCATTTTACACATAATCTAGCATGTTTCCCTATTCATATACACATGCATATCGTGAATCAATTTAATAAGTATATGAAACACATACGGAAAACTAGACCATCACCTACCTCAATTTCACGCTTCAACAACCTTACATTGCAAGAGCTTTTCCTTTTCGGGTTCGTAATTCTCGTTCTTGGTCTAGAAAATAGTAAATACATATAATGGATCAACACAATGGCTTAACTATCATGAAATATAATACAATACACACCCTAGGCCAAACCCATGATCCTAACCCTGTCCTAGGGCTATTTCCCACCATTAATTTTCAGTTCAAACCCTCCTCCAATGATTACCAACCATAATTCATAGGTTCTAGGAATCAAAAGGATGAATTTATGGAGTAAAATTTTTACCTTAAGCGTGAAAATCCGTGCGAAATTGGTAGAATTCGCCCTAGGTTGCCTCTTGAAGTCTTAGAAACTGATTTTTGCAGAAAAGATCATTTCTAGATATAGTCACAACTTAATTCGCAACTGCTCCACTCTGGTGGGATATGCGGAAATAGTGAGCTCAGAGTTTGTGCTCCAAACCCCTATTTCACAACACACCCTCTTCCAAAGACATATTAAAATATATTCTTAACGCAAATTTTGATTTCGGGAGTTTTACTCGCCCTAATGAGATTCCGCAAAGCCGTAATTGCTTCGTATCGTCTTGGCTATCAGTCTGTCCAATAAAATTAGAGATTTGACCTCCCATCATTCACATGATCACCCTAGACTTCACCTGATTCAGAATTCGTCCAAATCTAGGCTAAATTTTTTCGAAGTTACTACCCAAAGTTTTCTGGCCCGAATTCCTTCTTCATTGGCCTATTCCTAACAATGGGGACAGGTCGTTACATTAATATAAGACCCAATTGAGTAAAATATGGCAATAATATAAGATTGAAATGAGTCCATTGTTTAAAAAGTCTTTCTATTGAAGACATTAGGTTATTTATTTAGGTAACTAATAGAGTATCATGATATTATTCGTAACTTACTAGTTATCGAGTATATTTCCAATTTACAAGTAATTGTTGCCATAAATAAATTTGTGGGGGAAAAAATATGATGATGCTGATTGTATGGGTGGTGATATTAAATCTTGACCTAAGTTTCGACATCTAAATCAGGATCCAATCACGATTCGACTTGAAACTCAAGAGGGGTGGCGAATTGAGGTCAAGAATCGGGTCTAGAATCGAGAGTCGCTAATCGGATTTTGAATTTCGAATTAGTATTGAGAATCGATATCTGAGACTTGAGTTAGGATGAAAAGTTGAGGTGTGAGGTTGAAATAGAGTTCTGAAAAATGTTTTCTTTACTTTTTGGAGATATGTCATTTTTTTAAAAATTGAGAAAAATAAATTGATTTGGAATTTTTTTTACCCATATTTTACGGGCAAATACCCATATTTCTATGGATGAATATGCATTTAAACCCAAATTTTACACATGTAAAAAATCATTTACCTAACACATTAATATATGAATGGATTAGGCTAATTACCAAAATATAGGTCCATTTTGCCGGCACTAATAAAGAGTATTTTATTTGATCATTATAATTTGTTTGCTCTTGAACTTCAAATACAAATTCAAACACACAATAATATATACACTTTTACTGTCTAACTATTCAAATAGTGTGTATATACCCTCGCTGCAAACAAATGATGCATATTTTCCATTTTCGTTAATAAACCAATTTTTTTTTAAAAAAATAAATCCTAAGACTGAATACATCACGTGGCTTTAAAAAATCATCCCACCCAATTTTTTACCCCTCTAGATGCGATTCAGACCCGACCCAATTAAAAAAAACTCAATCCCTTTTTTATTCAGATTAGACCGAAACCCATTTTATGACTGATTAAAATTAGAGAGTTGTTCATTTAGGTCAGATCCGAAGGGATAAGAAAAAATAGTGAAGTAATTTTTTAAAGCCCACTAGATTTTTTTAAATTAAAAAACTAGGTTTAAGATTACTTGTTTATTTTTAATTCTGACTGCTCTAATACCACGTTATTGTGTGTTATTATCTCATCTAAAAACTTAAGTTATTAGAAAAACACACTTTTTATTATTTAATTATATCGACAACATCCATTTGCTCCTTTTCCAGTTATAAAATTTACCAGGACTGATATAACTCAAACTTAAATTATGCCTTCACAAGACAGTGCACTATAATCCTAGGAACGTTACGTGAATAACTTAAATTATTTGTGTCAAGTCAAAATAAGATGAATAAATTAAAATAGAGGGAATAGTACTTACTCAAGATTATATAAGGGGACTCATATTTTGCTTTACGAGAGGTGATTTGATTAATTTTTTTGAGTTAAATTGAATTAGAATAGTTTAATATTTTAATTTAAAATTTAGATGTTCGAAAATTATATGAAAAATATTATAAATTATAATTTTTTTATCATATTAATATAATTAAAAAATATATCTTAAAATATTGATCAAATTCATATAATTTAACTTTCGAAAAATTGGATAGTAGTTCTTGTTCATAGTTCGGTGTTATTTTGGTACTGACTAGGTATATGCACACCTATTATCAACATTAATTTATCATCTATTGGGATGTACTACAAGAAATTAGGTTTATACCAAATTGTAAATAGACAAGGAAGACAATTAGAATAAGTCAAATAAAGAAAGTTTGCCAAAAGTGAGCCTCTTTTCCCTCCTTCTCATATCCCAAAAATAATATGAATAAATACTTATAAATACCAAAATACTCTTTTCATTTCATTTTACTTGATAATCATATTAAAAATATTTTTTTTTCTAATAGTTCATTTAAACATATCAAAAGAAATTTATTGTTTTCTTCTTATACTACTCATATTATTAAATAACTACATAAAGTATTAGTGATGACATCTAGATTTTAAAATATAATTAATAATATTAATTTAATAAAATAAAGCTCTAATATATATATATGTATAAATTTTATTTTATTTTTTAAAAGAAAAATGTCAAGTCAATCTGAATCAACTAAATATCAAAAGGAGGGAGTACTTACTCGAGATTAAATATAAAGTACTTCAAGATTTTTTCACCTACTCCTACTACATAGTAATCAGGGTGTAGTTTTTGTACTAACTACTACACTAACTAGTATATGGACCAATATGAATTGTAGTGTAGTGGTGAAATCATTTTACACTTAATCAGATGTTTTGGGTTCGAATCGTGGATAAGGAGAAAATTTTGTTGGGAGCGTCACACTCGAATGGACCCTACAATATGCGATCCAAATTTACTGATTTAGTCAGGAGTTCGATGCAGTGGAACCAAAAAAACTAGTATATGCACACTTGTTATCAACATTAATCAATTATTTACTCATGATATGTATTTCTAGTAATTAGGTTTATACCAACTTGTAAATAGATCAAGGAAGATAATAATTAGAATAAGTCAAATAATGAAAGTTTGCCAAAAAGTGAGCCTCTTTTTTCACTCTTTCTCATTTTCCAAAAATAATATATGAAATGTATATTATATGGATGATCCGATTCGCAAGATTCGTATAAAAAAAAAGTATGTAATATAGAATTTGAAGAAGAGTATTTGACTTTCATTTAATAATAACATAATACTAATGGAAGAAACAACTAACAGTTGTAATGAGAGTTTGATCGACCAAAAAAGAGTACTTAAGTAGGTTTTAACTAATTTGCATTATTAAAAAATTAAATAATGTGCGACTTGCACTCCCTCCGGTTAAAAAAAAACAGCTTGTTTGGATGGTTGATAGCCATTGTATTGTATTGTACTATCAGTTTATCAGTTTAAATATAATGTTTTATTTGATTGTTATTTAAATTTATTGTATCGTATCATTTAAATGTATCATTAAGTAATGATAAAAAGTCTCATTTTCTGTAATAATCGATTTGATGTGATCACATAATTACCTTAAAATCTTGTTCTTATTTTGTCTCATCTTATAATTTAATAATCATACTTTAACTTTTACCCTATTTTTTTTATAATATCTCTATCTTGTATTCTACTTTTCTCGTTGGTTATCATTCAAATTGAAGATGTGTGACATTATGTAACGATAAAGAACGATACAATCTATCAAAATATTTTATTCATTAAAGCTATACAGTGCGATATAATACAATACAATACGAAACAATATGTAACAACTAACAACCGTCCAACAAAAGAAAAAAACTATCTCAAAATAACAATAACTTTAAAAAATTCAAGACAACAATTTGTAATTTTTTTTTCAAACTATATTCTTAACATTAAAGAAGATATAAAGAAAAAATGAATTTACATATATTAAATAAAGATAATTTAATAAATTATATATTATATTTATTAATTTCGTAAATAAATTTACATATACTTAACTTCTGGATCGAGTTTTATCGCACCTAATTTTCCTAATGCAAATTACCTTTCTGTGTGATTTGCAAGCTATTGCTTAAGAGCGGAGATTTTATCATGCGTGCCTCAAAAGAATAGCAACTAAAGATTTCTCTCGTCATTAATTTTTTTTTTATAATGTAGGTGAAATGAGTTGGAAACAACAAGTGGCGTTTAGGTGTTATTAGTGAGTGTGCCTGCCGCCCAAAATGGAAACCCAAAAGCTACTCAAAGGCAAACATTTGGTGGAATAAATATGAAGGAAAATGCATAGAGTAATTTGAACGTTCGGTTTTTCTTGAAAAAGTCAAAACATATTATGCACCCCCTAACCATATTATATTCTCTATATATTGTTTATTCAACAATCATTTACTTTCACTATAATATTGGTTTTAGCTAATTGGAGACGCAACCTTGATTTGTACGAAAATCGACTGGCAATTTCCAAATGTGCTCATTGTAAATTTATGTTGTTACCTAATGCACTGACAAAATAAGAATTTAAAAAATAAAGCGTAGAATATAATTAATATAAGAAATTTTACATTGATTTGTGAAAAAATCGCGATCTTATCCTTATAGGATTTATTTCAAATTTTTATTAAAACTCTAGCAATTTTGAATTATAACTCTATAATCAAAGAGGCTAATTCTAGCATTTTTCTCTTCCTATATATGATGTGTTTATATTGAAATAGGTGATGAACCAATTTTTTTGGCTTCAATCTCCATATATATCCCATGGAAAATTGGTCATCATATATATTTATTTCGATCTTAACGTGGAATCTCTTATTTCTAAAGACGTTTTTATATGTGCAAATAATATAATATTTTTATCTTGAGTTCTTATTTCTTGATCCACACGTTTATTAGTAATTAAATTCAGATCCTTTTGAAATCTGCTTCGTGTCAGCTGATCATCAATAGTTTCCAGTCCATTGCAAAGGACCTGATTCCTTTACTTCTAGAAGTTAGTTCTTCCAATAAACATGATAAAGATCTGATTCTTCAACAATAGTTTAACAATCATAATCAGTATCAGTTCCTTATTTGGACATGTTAAAAATGTATTTCTCCTATAATATTTATCAATCATCAAGACTTCAAATTTGATATAGCTCAACTTGACTCAACACTCACTTTACGTGATAGTGTGTCTCTCACTCTCTCTCTATATATATATATATAATTGATTTTGATTTTGTTCAAAAAAATCAAAAAAATAATCAAATCAACAAATTATGTATATATTTTCTTATAATTATATATAAATAATATTTTTGTATGAACATTTTTTAAATGCAAAAAATGCAGCACATTAATTTAAAATAATAAGGTATGATGCGTATTTTATTTATACAATAATATCATTAGCTTATGCATTCTTCGGTAAGCTTAAGTTGTTTAGTACATTGAATTAACTAACAATATAAGCAGGAAGTTAAACGTAATTAAAATTCTGATATAACAATTATAAGATCCAAATGTCACGAAGACAATTTTTTTTGGATCAATTATTGTCTTTTTTCTTTTTTGAATGAATCGTTTCATTTATTTTTATGTATGGTTAATAACCGCGAACTAAACCAAATCAAAATCGATAACAACCAAATCGATATATATATATATATATATATATATATATATATATTATTTGGTTGAGTTTGATTTTAATAATTTTAAATCAATTAAATTGATTTGATTTTGATCTTGACCAATAGTTGACTCAAACTGAACTGTGAGTCTGTGAATATTCCTAGACAAGAGAATAACATTACATACTCCTTTTTTTAAAAAAAAAATTAATATTATTTTCCTAATTTCTTCTTATTATTATTTTATTTTTAAAAAGGGGAAACAAGAAAAGGGAGATGGGAGGAAGAATTAAGAATAGTATATGGCGTGTTTGTTGGTGGGAAGTGGGAACTATGCACGTCCTAGGAAACTCTCACATGGGAAAGGACCTTTCCTTTTCTTCTCTTGGTGTATTTATTTTCTAATTTTCCTAATATTTTAGGTGGTCCTAATTCCTAACGTATGGATTTTTCATTTTTCTCATCAAAATGGGTAGGCTAGGGTTGTGCTCGTCTTGAATCTCATCATGCTATTTTGGATTGTTCGAGGTCATGCAATGCCAACGTCAATTAATTTGAACACTAAAAAGATAATTATTTGAACACCAACATGAATTGTGGTGCGATGATGCGATTACTTTATAATTAACTAAAAGTTTCAGGTTCATATTCTGGGTATGAAAAAAATTATGTTGGGAGCGACATCCTCGAATGGACTCTGCAGTGCGCAATTCGAATTTATTCGAAGCTCCACGGGCTCAAACACCGAATGAAAAAACAAAAAAAGAAAAATATTTAAACGTTATTATCTATTCGTTGAAAAATTATATTGTATTAATATATTATTATTGGTGAAATTTCTAACTTCGTCAGTTATTCGAACTTGATTTTACTAGCAACTCTTGTCGAGACGGAATAAAAATAGAATTTGTTTTGTAGATCGGTTCAATTTAACCTTTTTAAAAGAAATTTTCATTTTTATACCTAAGATATCCTATTTTTGTCAGCTCAATTTATGAGTGGTCGAAAAATCTTATTTCCTCCCAATAATATCATATATTTTCCAGCAAGTTCAAGAAAGTATTGGCAAGAACGAATGGAGAATATTGTGGTTTCTAAACTTTTAATTCGAAATGACTTTACCTATATTAATCTAAGACTTTAAATTCGTTCGCAATATGACTTTACCTTAATACATAATTATTCTTATAAATTTGTTAGAATAATCCATTCTAACTCGAATTAAGTTCTCTTCTAATTAACACCTTAACTCCTAAAAAGACATTTGAATTAGATACTTTCAATTCAAATTAAAAATGTGTCTATTTTCATTCGCCTATTAGTTATTCAAATTACTTTTATGCATAGTTTTCAATTAAATATTTTTGTTCCAGTAAATAAAAGAGCAATAAAGTGATCGAATAAAGATAATTTATTAGCTATTCTATATATTAATGGATCGTTTGATAGTTGGATAAGAAATAAATTATTTAAATATTAATTTTTATATAACTTATACGACATTTGATAGGTAGATAAAAGATAAATTATTCATGTATAAAATTAATACGATGTTTAATTGACAATTTAAAAATTTACATAATTAATATATGTATATATTATAATGAAATCTATATATTATTTTATATAAAATAAAAAATAAAATAACTAATTTATGTATAACTAATACTATTTAAAATAATACATAAATTCAATAATAATTAATTCTTACATTATTAATATCTCCATAACTATGATCCGTTACAAAACACCACCTTAGCTTTGTTTTACAAGTAAGTTCCTCCTTTGGTATGGCCTAAATTGTGTGGGCCCAATTAACACTTTTGTGGGCCCACTGAACACAGATAAAATTGACTGAACCTTCCATTTGAAGTCTTTGCCTTCCACGTGGCGGTGTACTGTTCCCCCGTGTTTCAACGTGGTCCAGCTGTAATTGCACGCGTTTCACTCGCCCACCTATGCGATTTCAACTCCAAATTATAATCACTCCTGTCGACTACATTACTCCCTTTCCTTCCATATTAATTGATTATGAAATTACGAAAATATTAATTAATTTTTACTCGTATTATCTTGTACTAGATTAGTTTTTAAAAATATTCACATTTATTTATAAAGTTTCAAAAAAGTCCGTAAGGAGTAAATTGATAAAATTATTATTTTATTTATGATTTTTTAATATACATGTAAAAAGAAAAATGGTCAACTAATATGAAATGGAGGGAGTGACTTTATTCGAATCGATCCTTCAGGATGACTCAGTTGATTTGAAGGGTTTATTCATACGAATAACTCGAGATTGATCCCCATCAATGCCTTCTAAGTCGAAATTATTGTATAAAAATTACATAATGTGATTCACATTACATGTATAGTTTATAAGCTATTATCAGTTAAAAATTTATCAATGCGTATAAAAAACTCACACGAAAAATAGAAGCTGTGACAAAAATTACAACCTGCAAGTTATCCTGGAGTTTTTTTAAAAGAAAAAAAAAACAGATCGTCCATTTACCTTTTTTTTACCCGTTTGGATATGAGTTTTTTCTTTTTGTAGAAAATAGTTTTAAAATATTATTTGATTATATATTAGAATGATCTTTTCGTTAGTTTTCGAGGTTAAGCGGAATCAAAGTCCTCCCAATAAACTTTTTTTTTAAAAAAAAATCAAGTAAAAGTATGTCACAAACACAAGTTCAACTATCAAATCTATCATTGTTTTGTTTCAACTTCAAATTTTATTCTTTCCGTTTCAATTTTATCTTTGTTTAATTTCAACTTCAAATGTTTTTTTTGTTTTAATTTGTTTGTTTTATTTGACTTCACACAAAGTTAAAGAAAGAAAAAAAATTGAATATTGTGATCTTAAACTAAAAATATGTAAATATATTAAAATGTTCTTTAACCTTATAATTTTAAACATGTCATATGAAAAGTTGAAATTAAAGAATTGCCAAAAAGAAAGTTAGACAAATAATTATAACGAAGGAAATACTTTTTATTTTAAAGTATTACTCAAATCATGTCCAAACATATACTTAATAATTAAAGAGGCAGCCGAGTGCACTAAGCTCCCCTTATGCGCAGGGTCCGGAGAAGGGCCCGACCACAACGGTCTATTATACGCAACCTTACATTACATTTCTGCCAAAGGCTGTTTTCAAGACTTGGACCCGTGACCTCCTGATAACATGACAACAACTTTACCAGTTACTCCAAGGTTCCCCTTCATATACTTAATAATTATCACTATAATAATTGCGAATATATTTTATTACTACATTCGTATTTTTAAAATGAATGGACTTCTTTTAAATTTGTAGTGTTAAATATATATATTCATGTGTTTATAGAAAAAGTTAATATAAAATTTCTAAATTAAATAATTTTAAATACGAAATGATTTATTTGTAGAATGATTAACAAGAGAATATTTTCATATAAATTAAAATATGCATACTTGAGTATTTCTTTTTATAATTTAAATTAATTTTATAATATTTTGTGATTAATTAAATGATGAGTAATTATCCGGGAAATTAACGTTATAATAAAAAGAAAAAAGTATCAACTGGTGTAGTTTCCCATTGAGCTATCAACATCCTCAACCTAAATAGACACATATTGCTTAAAATATTCATACCAGATCTAGTTTGACTTTAGTGGACATGGTTTTTTTTGTTAATAAATCTCGAGTGTCGTTAAACTGTAATCACAAAATAAATGTGAAAAAATATATCATATTAATAAATGTTATTGGGTATAATTTTGGGCATCTTTTATTTTTTTCTTCTTCAAATTATCTGTGATTTATGAACTGAAATAACGTATTTCTTGAACATATGATGATATTCCACATCAAATAATGATCTTTTTAGTGTATGTTGCTTCTTTTACAAAGGAGAAATTACTTTGGGGGGGTTGGGGGGGGGGGGGGACTATACAATAATCCTGTAATTAAGCATTAAGAATATTCATGTATGAACACCTAACATCAATATTAATAATACTTTAAAAGTAAATAAAGGTTTTAAGCATGCAATCGTTTAAGTTTTAAAACATAATGGAACAATGATTGTGCTTAAGTTGCTGAAAGTCATGTAGTTCATGAATTCTAGTATTTTAATTAGAGTGATTAGGAAAAACATTCCATCATAAAATCCTAAGTATTGGTTGGATTCGAAATGATCTCCTCATGTACGAAATCTCCACCAGTTTGGGGCCTCAAAAGTAGATCTGTCGATATGGGTCGGCCCAGCTTATTCGGGCTAGCCTATACATGCCTTAAAACTTTACGGATCAAGTCGGGTTGGTTCATTATTTGGGAGTCCGTGCCGGGTCAACCCACTTATTTTTAAAAGAATATATATTTTGTATAATTTAAACTCTAATTTTAAAATATTAACATAAATATTTACAAGACAATATTACATGGTGTTTACTATTTATTAACCATGTCTCAAATTCATAAATAAAGTAATCTTAATAATACTTATTAAGTTTGGCTTCAAGTAAAGATTTGATTGTATGACTTCAATCTGAAATCATTGTCATTTTATGTAAATATTTTGGATACAACCGTATAAGAAAGTATTTTTATTATTTGGCGTTTTAAAACTTTCTAATATTTATATGCATGATTGGGCCAGGCTGACCCAACTGGCCTAGCCTTATTGACGGCTGTACTGAAAAGGATGCATCCTTTTATGATTATCTTATCGAAATTTCACTACTACTTTCAATCAATCAGAAAAGGAGGATTTATTTAGCTTCACGCTAGTTTGCAATATTACAAATCTTACCAAGTGACTTCATCTTACTGAAATACTTCTATTACGCTGATTACTACTTGGACAAAAATAAACGAATTTTTATTTGAGTGTGTACATCCTTAGGTTAACACGACAGTATATAAAAAAAAATTGTTCACGGGACAATGAGCAACTGCTAATATCTGATAACATAAGATAAAGTGATTCATTCACAAAATGAAATAGATGATGCTTAGTAGTATGCCAAGTATGGAAAGGTCCAAGTTCATAATTAAATAGTGAAGACTGCCCTCTTATAATTCCCTGGACATCAGATGGAGAAAAAGAGAGGAAATTTCTAGCAATTCCACAGCACATATGGTTCTTGACAATGCATTCCCCTCCCCCCAAATAATTGGCCCAAATATTGATGAAAATTCAGGTAGTCAACCAACTGAGCTACTAACACTCACCATTGTTGACATTTGACAATGCATAATCCAATGCAAGGTTCATCTAGATGCTATTTGGAGTTGTTGGATGGATAGAATCCAAGTAATTTGTACCCTCTCCGCTTAAATGCCAAACTTGGCACAACATCCGGGTTCAAATTCGAGAAAGTACACTCACTACAATCTCATTCTGTACTACCTATACCCATTGAACTAAAAGCCTCGAGATCTCGTCAATGTAATATCCCTGTATAAGAAGTTTCTTTGGGCAAACAAAAGGAGCAATCTTTTGGAATAGTAAAGTTAAACAGAGTGAGATTAGTTAAAAACTAAATATACCAAGTAGGAGCTTGTCAACAGGATTGAACCTGAAAGGTGTATAGCAGTCATGTCCCTGTATAAGTTTTAAGACTTTATATGCTAGTAATTCCTTTAGGCAAAAGATCGAGGGTCTTTTGTGCTACTATTTTCCTCTCGCGAGTTTTATCCACTGATAAAAAAAACATTCACACAATTGGATCACATAAAGGCCAATTATAGGTAAATGTTCACACTGCGCATTAGTTGGTGCAAAAAGGGATCATACCCTATTGGAGCAGGGCATATTACACTCATTGTGCAAATATTTTACACTGTCAACAAATAAAACTTAAACTCTATTTAGTGGCACACTTGGTCCAACTAACCTTTTAATCATTTATCACAGTAGCCATGTCTAAGCAAAGCAGCATCTGCTTGCTTTCTAAGGTGGTTGTGGTGACACAAAGGAGAGAGGTATAGATAGATGGATGTAATATCCACTAATTATGGCCTAAATATAACAAAAACAGGAAAGACTGAAATGCCATGACCTTGGAGAAAGCAGAATCTCCGAGAAAATTCCAATTGGAGAAACTCAAAAGACAAACTCACGGTTTATGAAAGATAAAATGTCAACGCAGGAGTCTAAATACTCTGAGCTTCCTTGAATATGCTCAAGCAGACTTCTTAAGAATCTCTTCAGAAGGAATCTCGAGCGTTGCTCCAGCATGTTCTTTCTCAGGCTTCACCACTGCAGCAAATAACATTCCAATATTTGTCAAAGTGGCAGCAGAAGTGAACCAATGCAAGGAAAGAGCATCAGTAAACTTAGTAGATACAGAACAGGAAAAATTATCAAAATGGTACTTTAATGTACAGGGGTTGGACTGTTTCGGTCCTTCGTATGTACCCCATTTAAAGGAAATGGTCCTTAATGTATGTAAAAAGTGGACATCTTTGATCGCATGTTCTAAAACTAACGGTACAAAACGAAAATACTGTTAAAACTTAATGGTGCAATTCAATTTGATAGTAGAACTTCTAGTTTTGTTGTGAGTTCCACAAAGTCCATTTCTTCTTCTTTCTTTACTTACGTACTGCCAGTGCTTCCTTCACTTTCTGATTTCCCTTATATTCTTCTTCCTCTAGACACCCCACACATTGATTAAAGCACCACTCCTCCAGAGGCGGATCCGGGACTTTTGCTTTATGGGTTCACCTTAGATATTTTTAGCATTGAACTCGTGATCTTTTACATATAAAATTATACTCTGTGTCAAAATTATCGGGTTCAAATGAACCCGTAACCTTTGAACTGCATCCTCCCCTTCACCCCTCACTCTTCTCCATTTGACTAAGCTTGGAAAAAAGATACCTTCTTATACTCTTTTTTTTTTTACATAGACCATTTGATTGCACAATTTCGAACAACACAACAAAGGCATAGTGAAGTAATTAGCAATGTCTGAATATTTAGCATTTCCAGAAATTAAATTAGTCATCTGAAATGGAGGACAATTATAAGAGAAAATATTGAAAGCTAACTGTTAAAGTTAAATTGCGTCTGAACAAGAACCAACCTCCATTAAAGTAACTTCCTAGTGATTTCCACTAACATAGTATATCCAAATACCAAAAACCGAATGGAGAAGATAATTTTTTGTATGCATGAATACAAAAATAATAGGGTGAGGAAAAATCCAGAACTAGAAAAAAATGAAAAAGAAAAAAAGTATTTATACGTGAAATTTCTCTCCTGTGCTCTTCCCATTTGACAATTGCGAAGAACTGAATAAACCCATCAAATAGGAGCTAAAAATGCTCAACATAGGGAGCAGAAAATTGGAAATGAGGAACCTTCCGTTCCAAAGTAGGACAAAAAAAGGATGAGGATGGTTATCCAAAACAGCCTTAGGAAAGTTTCAGGTGGGAAATATGATAACCTTACATTCAGCTTTTTTCAATCTTCTTCAAGTAACAAAATTGGGGAGTGAAACAATCCAACACGGTATTTTGGCAAATCTCTAGATGATCTGCATTTGTCGCTCTCTCTTTTACATGCAACCAGTGATTTTGCAGCCATGGGAATTGAACTTTGTCCAAGAAAAATGTAGTATCTGAGCCTCAATTTTTGAGATTGGAACTTGGAAATTCTTGCGCTTTGAAGTCCATTTAATTTAACAGATCTATGAGGAGGAACCATAGTTTTACGGTATGAGACCAAAACTATACATTTTACTAATATAAACTAAGGACTATTTCTGTTAAGGGGTACATATCAAGGACCAAACAGTCCAACCCCTTTACATTAAGGACAACTTTGATGATTGTCTCTACCGAACATACTTTCAATTAGTGTAAGCTGATAACTGTTGCAAATTAAGGAAATTTGGATGGTAAACAGAAATAAAGTAAGAAACCAAGATAAATTGAATCACTACTCTTTAGTAAGTTAGTTGACATGACAAGATTCATAACGGATTTAGGCAACAACAGTCACAAGACACAATGATTGAATTTACATTGTTTTTTGATCGGTGAAAGATGTTGCAGAGGGTAATCAACAATGATTGAGTTTTACATTTATGAGATCAAATAGTTCCCAAGGTTCTTTAGAATAAGAGCCTCCAAACTTATGGTATTTCGACTTAACCACTAGTTGACAAAAGTAATAGATCACCCATCAGACAATTCCAAGGAAATGTGTCTCAGTGAGAAGAGACAACATACTTCCCAATGGTCATGCATTTACTAGTGGAGATGTCATAATGAAAATGCCTTTCGATGGTGTTGTGCAGGAAAGATCTTAAATAAAATTAGCATACTCTAAACATAAAGTGTCTTGGCGCCAGATAACCGGTGCCCAGGCTCTGCTAAAGATTTAAAAGCATCAAATAGAGCCCAGGCAGTAAAACTTCAGAGAGTGTGCCAGGGCACTATCTACAAGTTGTGCAGTCCCAACTTAATGTTTAGGCACTATAGAATAGGAGGCTTAATGTTTAGGACCTACTTCTAGTTTCTAAAATTTCAAGAAAAATCGCATTCTTTCACTAGATGTTACTATGACAGTTATCTTGGCAATTCAAATCAGAAGTCCCCAAGATAGTGAGTATTTGGATTTCTTAGACCAAAAAATCACAAAAAATTACCATTCAAAGTAATGGTGCTGGGTGCAATAACTGTTGTTTGAATTTGTTCTTTACAATTGTGCAGTTTAAAGGTTTGAGGAAGTCACAAGCTATCGTACCAACCTAGGAACACGTTGACCTGAGATCTAACAGATAACATAACCACACTCAGAGCCTATTTGAATGGACTTATTTAAAGCAGCTTATAAGTTGAAAATTAATTTTAAGTTTAAAAAAAATAAGTAGGTACAACCCAACTTATTTTTTTTGACTTATAAGCTGTGTTAACCTATAAGCTGCTTAAAATAAGTCTATCCAAACAAATTCAATTATTTATTGAGGCTTATTTAAAACACAAAGTAATTTTAAATTGGTCAACCAAACATTAAAAAAAGTGAAAGCAGCTTATAAGTCAATCCAAATGGCTCTCAGTATTGCATACGGTTTGAACTAAGCTCTAGTAGGTAATTTAATCTTATTAATCAAGATTGTCATCATGAAGCATGCATTTGCACCAATAAAATGTTTCCCGTCAATCTGTCGCCTATGCTTTCAATTAAGGGGAAAAAATGTCATTGCGGCAATACAACAAACACCTGGTGTGTGCCAACATAATATCCAAAAATAATAGCAAATGACATTGATAAACGCAATAATATTGAGATTGGGGTTTGTACCGAAAGCACCGGAGGGTGTAGCTTTGGCTTGTACAATCATAGTGGATATGAACAAAGACGCATCAGTTGCATCCTCCAATAGCCTCTGAATATCAGCCTCCGAGGTGACGTGGCGATTCTCCTCGAATTTCTTTCTGACCTCGGCGGCGGATTGTTGGAGCATGAAAGTATCTCCGGCGAAGGCTTTGTGAGTGGCCTTCAGCACTGATCTGTAAGCTCGAAGTGCTTCTACTGCTCTCCCGCTCGCCATCTTCTGCTTATCAAACTGGTCTCTGTGATTGTGGACTATTTTAATCACAGTGAATAAACAAACATATATTAATTAATTAATATAATTATAATTTAGCAAATTTATAATTTGTCATTAGTATTTAATGTTAATTATGATTCGAGTTTGTATAATTAGCGCGTTTATAAAATTTGAAATTTATATAATTTTTGTATGATGTAATTTTATATAATTTTATGCTTTCATTGAGCTGAGGTCTCTCGAAAACAACCGTCCTATCTTTGTAGGATTAAGGTCTGCGTATACTTTACCCTCCCCAGACCCACGTTGTGGATTCCACTGGGTTGTTATTGTTGTTGTAATTTTATATAATATAATTTGTATTACTGTTTAAAGTTCAAATATTTTGTATTTGTATGAATTCGTTATTTCGATTTTATATAGAAATAACTCAATTATACAAATATACCCGCTAATTATACAAACTACGCGAATTATATAAATCCGCAAATTATACAAACGAGACAGTTTAAACTATAGCTATAATTCATAAATATGAAAATTATAACTAAAAAACCTAATTAAATTTATTATAATGGCTCCGTCTAAATCATTTTAGTACTTCATATAGATTACATAACTGAAATAATTATTAATGAAACAATAATCATTTTAATCCATAACCTTAAAAGTAAGGATGTAAATTTTAAAAAATGTTAAATATAATTAGTAACTCACGTAAATTTACAAAAATATAAAATAATGAAAGTGAAATTTTTCGATCATAACTAAATCTTATATGATGAGAAAAAAGGTTAATTTTTTGCTATCTTTAATGAAAGTTCTTGTACGAATAATTAACATATATTTTACCTTTATAGATTTTTAAAATAAAATATATGAAATAAAAAAAAAATAAAAAAAATTGCAATAACATTATGACAAAATTAGAGATGATGGTTCCACAAGTCACCAATCTAGGCAAGGATGGATTGGTGGGGTGATTAGAGACCATATTGGCAGATGGGTTGCAGAATTTATAAAAAATTGTGTCTACATTATAGGAGAAAATGATCAAAATGATTATGTATAGGTAATATTTTATTTTGGTCATTATTATATTTTATTTAATTGAAATGATTCTTAATTTATAATAAAGGTGTTCAGTTTAATTTTTAATGTATTTTAATTGATTGAAATGGTCCTTAAAGTATAACAAAAGATGTTGATTTTGATACTTTATCCTAAATTTAATAAAAAAAAATTAAAAAAAGGTGTTAAATTTAACTAGGGACCTACGTGGCTAAAAGAATTTACCATTTTTTTTGTTAGAAAACGTAAAGACAAAGTTGTTAGATTTCATGGAGTTTTTCTTTGAAGCTAACGAAAAAAAACAATGGAGGATTTTGTTAACCACGTAGAGTCCACAGTTAAATTTATCATTTTTTTGGATAAATATATTAAGTTTAAGGTGAAGAACCAGAGTGAATACCTTTTGTTATAAATTAAGAATCATTTCAATCAAGTGAAATATATTGAGGATCAAAATGAACACATTTACATTAAGGACCATTTTAGTCAAATAACATATATTAATGACCAAAATAAATAATTACCCAATATTTTGGTCATGTTCTCTACATTATAACGACCAAGACTAATCTACTTGTCATCCTATGTGGACAGAGGCTAGCAGAAAAGAAGATCCTCCGACCACTAGAAATTAATATCGAGTCAATTAATGTCATTTTTTTTTGTTTTCCATTCGGTATTGAGAGTCTGTGAAGCCCCGACTAAATCTGAATCGCACACTGCAGGGTCTATTCGGTGGTGACGCTCCCAACAAGATTGTTTCCAAACCCAATGCTCGAATTTGAAATCTCTGATTCGGGATGAAATAGTTTCACCACTGCACCATACCCCATATTGGCAACGAATGCCATTTTCATGATTAAAACTGACCATCTATCTAATAATAATATTATTATCGAATGCAAATGCTTAATGAGGAAGTTGGGGGCTTCAGTTCTCAAAGTCTGTTTGAATTGATTTATTTTAATTAACTTATAGGTTGAAAATTGTTTATAAGTTTTTAAAAAATAAGTATGTGCAGTCCAGCTTATTTTAATTTTTTTGATTTATAAACTGTTTTCAACCTGTAAGATGTTTAAAATAAGTCTATCTAAACAAATCTAATTATTTATTGGGGCTTATTTTGAGCATAAAATTACTTTAAGTTAGCCAATCAAACACTCAAAAAAAATTAAAAACAACTTATAAATAACTTATAAGCCAATTCAAGCAGGCTCTCTAGCAAGTATTCAAAAAATAAAATAGAGTGGTACAAGAATAAGAAGGGTGCTCTTTGAATGACAAATGTATTTTTGGAATCTTCTCCAATATATGCAACTATGTGGTTGAAACAGACACTTTAAGAACTATTTTTTTTTTGTTACAAAGATTTCTAGTTGTAACATTGGTGTTGTTGGTCAATTATCAGTTTCATTTATATATAATATAGTCCACTTAACAAAAAAAACACTAAAAATAATATCAATAAACTCATAAATTTAAAAATATGAACAACTTATAATATAAGAGTGTTGGGAGGAGGAAGCACCACAACTAAAGTTTGATATGAAAATAAATTAGACACGAGAATTTTACGTGAAAACCCCTCTAACAGATAGAGGAAAAAACCCACGGGGTAGAAGAATCTCACTATTTTAATATAGAGTACACAGCTCTCAAATACAAGGAAAAAACAACAATTAACACTTCTCTCTTGTAAAAGGAACAACTACTAAAGAGGACACTCAAGACTACAATATTTATCTTGGTGTATAACTCTCTTTGTATTCTTACTCTCTCTTTCTGGGATGATGAGGATGATCTAAATGAGGGCAAGAGGCCCTCTATTTATAGAAAATGTCAAAACGCGTAAAGGAAAACGTTTACTCGTTTTCGTGTTGAAAACGAGTAAAGAAAGGTTGAACGGTTTCTACGCGTTGGACGGTTTCTACGCGTTTTTGTTTTGTCAAAGTTGCTGCCAACTTTCTTCCTTTTCTGCAGCCTTTCTTTCAACTTTCCTTTTTCTCCTTTTCTGTTTTTTTCTTTTTGGCTGCCTACCATTGTTGACTTTTCCTTTCATTCTCCCATTTGAAGATTTAATTGAGAATCAATTAAGTCTTCACACCATTTTTTCTATCCAATTACTGTAATGTTACGTTTCTGCTAGACCAATAGAAGATCGACACCATATGAACTTGTTACTGTTGATCGGCTTCGTAAACATATCTGTTAGGTTGTCATCAGTGTGAATTTTCTGAATATCCACACTGCCTTCTTCCACCTTCTCACAAACAAAGTGATACTGAACTCGTATGTGTTTTGTCCTTGAATGAAATGCTGGATTCTTTGCAAGATGCAAAGCACTCTGACTGTCACAAAACAGAGCAATCTTCTCTTGTTTGTGCCCGAGCTCCTCCAGTAACATCTGCATCCGTATTGCCTCTTTGCTAGCTTGTGTAGCTGCTATATATTCTGCTTCCGTAGTAGATGTAGCCACGATAGATTGCAGTTTTGAAACCCAGCTTACTGCTCCTCTAGCAAGAGTAAACACATAACCTGTGGTGGACTTACTTTTATCAAGATCACCTGCATAATCTGAATCAACATAACCTTTAACAGTAAAGTCTGATCCTCCATAACACATTGCAACATCTGAGGTACCCTTGATGTATCTCAGGATCCTCTTAACAGTACTCCAATTCTCTCTACCAGGATTAGCCATGTATCGACTAACCACTCCCATTGCTTGTGCAATGTCAGGTCTTGTACATACCATGGCGAATATTAAACTTCCCACTGCTGATGCATACGGTACTCGAGACATCTCCATCCTCTCTGCTTCATTGCTAGGACACATACTTGAGAATAACTTGAAATTAATAGGAAGTGGGGTAGAAGTTGACTTATAGTCTTGCATCTTGAATCGTCTCAAGATTTTCTTCAAGTAGTTCTTTTGAGAAAGCCAAATCTTCCTATTATTTCTGTCTCGGTGAATTTGCATTCCTATAATCTTGTTTGATGGTCCTAAGTCCTTCATTTCAAAACTCCCTAGCCAACTATGCCTTTAAATTTGTAAGACGATCTTTGTTGGGGCCTGCTACCAACATGTCATCAACATACAACAGCAAAATAACAAAATCGTCATCACCAAATCTCTTGTAATAAACACAAGGATCTAAACTATGTTTGTTGTATCCAAGGCTTATAATGAAGGAATCAAATCTCTTATACCAACACCTCAGCTCCTGTTTGAGGCCATATAGAGATTTGTTCAACCTGCAAACCAAGTTCTTTTTTTCCTGTTCTTCAAAACCTTCTGGTTGGAGCATATAAATTTCTTCTTCAAGCTCTTCATGAAGAAATACAGTTTTGACATCTAACTACTCCTAGTACAAGTCAAATGTAGCAAACATCGCCAGGACCACTCGAATTGTTGTGAATCGAACCACAGGAGAAAATATCTCATTAAAGTCTATATCTTCTTTCTGAGCGAATCCTTTCACCACCAATCTTGCATGATACTTCTCCACTTGATTATTACCATTGCGTTTGATCTTGTAGACCCATTTATTTCCAATGGTCTTCCTTCCTTGTGTTAATTGAACAAGATCCCATGTTTTATTTTTATGAAGAACTTCAATTTCTTCTTGCATTGCTGCCACCCACAAAGATGATTCTTGGCCTTTCATAGCCTCGTGAAAAGTTGAAGGCTCTCCATCTTCTGTTAGTAGACAGTATGCAATATTACTCTCCATAGAATAATCTGAGTGCCAAGCTAGTTCTCTTCTCTCCCTAGTTGACCATCGAACTTGTGTAGTTTCGATGTCAGCTTGCTCTTGTTCTTCGTACTCTGGTGCTGCTTCAGAAGAAACTGAAACTTCTTCTATTTCTTCAAATTCAACTATAGTAGTCTCTGATTTTTCTTTTGAAGTGCTACCTTCTTTTGCTTGTATCTTATTTTCAATAAATATAACATCCCTGCTGATTACCACCTTGCGAGCTGTAGGATCCCACAAGCGATACCCCTTGACTCCATCAACATACCCTAAGAAAATGCATTCCCTGGATTTTGGATCCAACTTCGATTTTTCTTGGGTGTTGTACATAACATAAGCAGGACTTCCGAATATATGTAAGCGAGAATAATCAGCTGGTTTTCCTGTCCACATCTCCATTGGCGCTTGCTTTCAGATCAATTGCGGTTGATGGTGACCGATTGATCACATAACAGGCGGTTTTGACTGCTTCTGCCCAGAATGGTTTTTTCAACCCTGCAGTTGCCAACATAACTCTTGTCCGTTCCAACAAAGTTTTGTTCATTCGCTCTGCTACTCTATTTTGTTGTGGAGTATATGCCACCGTGAACTGTCGTTTAGTACCTTCTTGTTTACAGAAGTTATTAAATTCATCACCAGTGTATTCTCCCCCATTATCTGTCCTCAAACACTTGATCTCTTTCTCAGATTGAAGTTTCCCCCGCGCTTTGAACTCTTTGAAAACTGGAAAAACATCTGCCTTTCTCTTGATTGGATACACCCAACTTTTCCTGGAGTAATTATCGATGAATGACACAAAATATTTTGCTCCTCCTAGGGACTCCATCGGTGCTTGCCAAACATCAGAGTGGACCAGATCTAAAATTTCCTTACTTTTAGCAAAAGAACTGCTAAACTTCAGTCTATTTTGCTTGATGGTAACACAATGCTCACAAAAGGGTAGTGAAACCTTTTTGAGCCCCGGAAGAAGCTTTTGCTCAGCAAGAATCTTCAAACCTCGTTTTGACATATGACCAAGTTTACAATGCCATATCATCGTTGATTCTTCAAATGAACTTGCTGAGGCGGTTGATGCTTCTCCTTTTTTATGTGTTTCACCTTTAAGCACATATAGGTTTGCAGCAAGTTTTTCCGCTTTTATCACTACAAGCGCTCCTTTGGATATTCTCATGACTCCACCATGAGTCTTATATAAACATCCATTATCATCTAGTTGTCCTAAAGACAATAGATTTTTCTTCAAGTCTTTTACATGTCGTACCTCCTGGATGGTGCGTACCGTGTCATCATACATCTTTATTTTAATGGACCCAATACTAATAACATCCAAAACATGATCGTTTCCCATGAACACAGACCCTCTTGAGGTAGGATTATATTGATGGAACCATTCTCTCCGAGAAGTCATGTACCATATTGCTCCCGTATCCATGATCCAAACATTAGAAAAATGTTTTCTGCCTTCATTATTTGATATTGCCTCACTACATAAAATATCGCCATCATCCGAGGTACATGCAACATTCCCTTGAGCATTTGATGGCTCAGGGTGTTCACTCTTCTTCTTGAACCGACAATCTTTCTTGAAGTGCCCTTTCTTGTCACAGTTGTAGCACTTGATATTCTTCTTACTTCTTGATTGAGATCTGCCATGATTATGACTCCCACTGGGGCCACGTTCCGTTGGTGTTCCTCTCGCCATCATCAAGGCTTCAGCTTGCTGCGAACTTGCTTGTCTGTCTTCCTTGTTTTTGCGCCGATTTTCTTCTTCCAAGACAACGGCTGCAATTTTATCGAAAACTAGACTATCTATATTGTTCTTCAGATTGATGATGAGTTGATCATACGAGTCAGGCAGACTTTGAAGTAGAAGCTCCGCACGTTCACTTCTTTCTATTTTGCAACCCATTGTTGTAAGTTGCGAAAACAGAGTATTCAAAGTATTGATATGTTCAGTAACTGACATGGACTCTGCCATTCGAAGAGTATACAATCTCCTTTTTAAGAAGATTTTATTATGCAAAGACTTGGCCTCATACAACCTTGTAAGAGTATCACATATTTCCTTCGCCGTCCGCTTTTCCGCCACACTAGACAATACTTGATCAGCTAGTGCCAAATGTAAATCGACAATTGCATTGCTGTCTATGTCTTTCCACTTGCTGTCATCAACAAAGTCTGTGGGCCTGCCTTCAATTGCAGCTAAGCAATTGTCCTTTCTCAATATCGCTTTTATTTTCATTTTCTACAATGAGAAATTAGCCCAATTGAATTTTTCAACGTCAAACTTTATTGTACTCGACATTGTTATTTGCTTCACACTCTTCTAGATCGTTTTTGAATATTTTTGCGAACAATCATGACAAACTATACCGTCTCCAAAAATTACTATTCACGTGAATAGTACTATTCACCGGATTTACTATTCACGAAAATTTTATTATTCACGAATAGTATCTTCGCATAAAACAGACAGAATAGCCGAGGGCTCTGATACCACTGTTGGGAGAAGGAAGCACCACAACTAAAGTTTGATATGACAATAAATATGAAAATAAATTAGACACGAGAATTTTACGTGGAAACCCCTCTAACAGATAGAGAAAAAAACCCACGGGGTAGAAGGATCTCAATATTTTAATACGGAGTACACAGCTCTCAAATACAAGGAAAAAACAACAATTAACACTTCTCTCTTGTAAAAGGAACAACTACTAAAGAGGACACTCAAGACTGCAATATTTATCTTGGTGTATAACTCTCTTTGTATTCTTACTTTCTCTTTCTGGGATGATGGGGATGATCTAAATGAGGGCAAGAGGCCCTCTATTTATAGAAAATGTCAAAACGCGTAAATGAAAACGTTTACTCGTTTTCGTGTTGAAAATGAGTAAAGAAAGCTTGAACGGTTTCTACGCGTTGGATGGTTTCTATATGTTTTTGTTTTGTCAAAATTGCTGCCAACTTTCTTCCTTTTCTGCAGCCTTTCTTTCAACTTTCCTTTTTCTCTTTTTCTGCCTTTTCTTTTTGTCTGCCTACCATTGTTAGACTTTTCCTTTCAAAGAGAAGAATAATAACAAGAATAAGCACAATGCTTAAACTCACAAATACAAACATAAAGTATAATTTAAAATGAACTGTAATTAAAAAGTAACGATAATAGTATCATACATAGAATCTAAATCTATTGCATCCTTTTTATCTAACCTAATATATACTATCAAATGCAATTTTATATTTAAAAAATTACATCATATAACTTCCACCCCAATTTTTTTTTTAAGGTAAACGTTTTATAAATACAAACATCTTAAATTGTCACTAAATACAAGTACGAGCGTCCTAAATTGTTACTAATACAAGTTAGTAATATCTAGAGTCTGTTAAAATGGGTTTGATCCGTGAGACCGATCCAATCCAATTCTTGAATTAAGTGAAGTTGGGCTAAATTTTTTCCAGCTCATTTAGGAATGAGTTTTTTAGCTCAGTTTCATTTGGCTCGTCAGCCTCATGGGGTCAACCCGCGAACCTCAAAGGCCGTCTCATGGGTCATGAATTTTAAAAATATTTATCATATAAATTTTAAGTAGTGTTTTATTTTGTCAAATCTTCAACAACTAGGCAATTGAAGTTATTATAACTATGAATCTTTGACCTCTTTTACTTTTGTGTTTATGCTTAATTTCTCGTTTCTCCTTTCTTGTCTAGTTTATGAAAAAAATGATCATGTAATGTATGTTGTTATGATGAATCTTATGATTGTTGACTGTTGTATCTTACATGTTCTATTGTTTTGTAAGTATTCCACTAAAGTGTGTGGAACTCATAAACATATGAATTTTTGACGTAGTGGTGTTGTGTTGATCAATGTTTGATAGTCTTTCTAAGAGACCAATATTGTCCATCTTTTGATTGAAGGGTCAACCCTCCCAACCCGCAGCCCCCTTAAGGTTGCGCTGCGCTGCTATTTTATAGGCCTTTAGTTAAAAGGATCAGTCTGTCCTAACCCATTTAACTCGCTAGTCCTTTATGGTTGGGTTGAGTTGGGCCAACCCATTTTGATAGTTCTAGTAATATTAATAACATTTTTTACATTTCTACTTATAAATATGAGTTCGAATGTATTCAAGAACAGGGTCTAATGGTCAATAAAATGCATTGAGATTCATAGAATCTCAAGTTCAAATTACAATACCGACAAAAAAACATTAGATGTTTTTTTTCATGGATCAGAGCTACTTGATTTCTATTAGTGATAAGAAGCGACATATATGACGTGAAATTAGATCTAAGTTTCCAAATATTCTTGACAAGTTATTATTGGGTGAAGTTTCACTACGCATTTGACTACAAATTTTCTCAAGTTTTGGTAAAAATTCAAAAAATATTATTTTGTATTTATAAGTTCTAAAAATTATTAAAAATACTTATACGTTTATGTTATCATTTTATAATAAGCATGTTCCGTTAAAAAAACCTTATAACATAATTGATAACAATCAACAACTAAATAATAATATAGGCAATATCAATATATTAATCGAATTGAAAATAAATTATTCATTTTTCTTAATCTCGTCACTCAAACTATTCTTTTCTGGGGGAGATAATAACAAACTATTCCTTTATAAATATTCTCACATTGTACGAACAATTTCTTTTCGGCAAACTTTCATTTCTAGATCAGATGATCGAGAAGACGAAACAATGGAGTAAGTTAGTAGATAAATATTTAGTTCGAATTAATAAATGATGGGTGTTTTTATAAAATATAAAAATTTGGGATAATTTTTAAAACTTCCAAGTTCCCAAGTTCTAATTTTTTCTAAAACTTGAGATTTTTGCCAAATATATTTGCCAAGCAATGACAAATTATATAAACAAACACTAGTTTCCAAAAGTTCTTCAAATTTTTTCCAAAAACTACTTGCCCAGACAGTTAGTTAAAAAGAATTACTTTAAGGGTCGAACTGTTAAAAGATAATCATACAGGAGTGATTTGCAAAATGAGGATCACGTTGCTTGCTTCACTATATCCCGCCCGACTTTATTTCTTAAAACCCTAATCTTCAAAATTTCCTCTTCTACGCTCTCTGCTCTCGATCTTCCCAGGTATGTTCTCTAATGGAGGTTACATAAATCGCTTTTTTTTCCGCTTTAATTGATATAATCAACATTACATCTTGTAAATGATAGTTCTTTTTTTTTTCTCTGTTTCCATTTCCCCTACTTGTCAATGCAAAAATGTCTGGGTTGTATAAATTAATGTCAGTAAAATTGTGCAAAGTTGCTTTCTTTATTGTTCTTGTTGATCAACCTACGTTTTTGTGACGGATTTTGGCTTTGCAACAGAATAATTACTAGAGTTGAAGTTTTTTCATTTCCCTTTTTGCCCCTAGAGATAATGTATGAACTGTCTTAAGTTATTGTTGTTTTCATTAGCTGCAAGAGGTGCTTGTTTCTTGTTCTTGTTGATCAAGCTTTTTTGTTTTGTGGGCGTGTGACTCATTTTTGGTTTTACTGTGAATGTAGTTGTCTTTTTCAGGAACAATGAGTCGGTCGAGTAGGACACTTTATGTTGGCAATCTTCCTGGTGATGTTCGTGAGCGTGAAGTGGAAGATCTGTTTTACAAGGTTCCTATACTCTAGATGGCTTGCTACATACTTGGATATCATTTCATAATGCTTAAATACGAAAAGGAAAACAATAAAGTAAAATTAAGTTTATGAGTGAAATGGGTCCAAACGGAGTGGAATGGATATAGCCAAAACCAACTAGTTTGGGATTGAGGTGTATCGTTAATTTATTGGAGTATCTTTTGTAAGGCTTGTGTGCATGTGTAATTGTTCTGTCACAATTTATCAGATTTCAACTCTTAGAAATTTATAAACAATTTGATGTGTGAGTGCAGTATGGACCGATCGCACATATTGAGCTGAAAATTCCACCAAGACCCCCTGGTTATGCTTTTGTTGAGGTGAGTTGGAGCTGCCTTGGTTCTGATGGATTTCATTAGATCAGCTGCTCTGCGTCTTTTAAAGCTATTCTGACCTTTATATTGGCGGCAAACTTTAATAGTTTGAAGAAGCTCGCGATGCTGAAGATGCCATTCGTGGTCGTGATGGCTATGATTTTGATGGGCACCGTCTGCGGGTCAGTCAAACTTATAGTAGCATATAGTCTAGACAGGGTTACTAGTTTTTTCCTCGTTGGATGTTGATTCTATTACAATTGCTCATATTGACAGGTTGAGCTTGCACATGGCGGGCGTGGTAACTCATCATCAAATGATCGTTATGGTGGTGGCGGCGGCGGCGGCGGCGGTCGTGGTCAGCGTGGTGGAGGAGTGTCCAGACGTTCTGATTATCGAGGTGTGTCTTTATGTGCTTTGTACATTGTAATACATTTTATATCTTTTTTATGTTTTGATATGTTTTGTTGGTTTTCAGTGTTAGTTACAGGATTACCCCATTCAGCATCGTGGCAGGATCTCAAGGTTAGTCGGTGTCTTTGAGTTGTGAATAATAGGGACATACCAAGAAAGTGATCCTCCTTTTCCTCCTCAAAATTATTCTGTAATTTCTGAATATTGGTAACCTTTATTTCTTATGTAGGATCACATGCGTCGAGCTGGGGATGTTTGTTTCTCCCAAGTTTTCCGTGACGGGAGTGGTAAGATTTTAAGCAGCTAAAGCTAGATTTATTTGTTCTCTTTGAAGTTTGAACTGGTATAATGGTTTAACTGTCTAGCCTACCGAACTCCTCCATGTGGAATGGGAACCTACAATAACACTCAAAACAATAAGTTTCTGATGTGAGCCTACAATGGTACACAACAATTGTACTGGTGATTTGGAAAAAGACCCAAACTCTATACCAAAAGATGGAGAATTTACAGTAACACACTATTCCTCTTCTTGCTCATCGTGGTTGACCTGTCATAGCAATAGTTAAGGATAAACTTTTCCTTGTATCATAAAGTAATGAGCTTATAATCAGGTAGTATATTAAGGGGGCAAGTCTATTATTGCTTATTGCTGTCATTCTTTCTGTGTGTATAACTTTGGTAATAACTGTGGGTTCATCCCTGCGATTTCCGATAAACTTGGAAAAATAGTAAAATACAGAGAAGAGATCTATCATTCATAATTTGGGTTCTCAAGTTTCTTGCTTTTGATTCCTCTTATATTAGCTGATAGGTCTTCCTTTGTCTTCAAAATTGTTTATGGAAGGAAAATAATAGAGGAGAAATCAACTCTTCAGAAAAATATAGAGCAAAAAATCATCGACATATTAATAATAATATTACTTGATGAAAAAAGGATAAGGTCATGACAAACTGGAGAGGGGAAAATGCAGGTGGAACAATAAATTGGGAGGAAAGATGGCAAACTAAAGATATAAAAGAAACAGTGAGAGGAAAGAAGCACAAGTTAGTTGGGTTATGGTTCCTCGAGGGCGGGGTGGGGTAACCAGCATGCAAGCTTGAGGGAGGGGGTGGGTCAAAAACCTGTAGGTGTTAGGGCATCATCGGTGGGTGGCTGGGCGAGGGCGAGATACATTCCGTTCTCGGGAAGAAATAGTGAAAAAGACGAAGAAAGATGTTTATTTTTGTTTGTCTTCCCATCTAAAAATATCTTCCCCTTGCCCATATATTATCCTCCTTTGCTCTTCTAATACAATTTTCTTGTTAATTGACTACGATCCTATTGATTACCCCATCTCTTCTGGGGACAATATCATCCCTTAAGACAAATTAAAAGCTGGTTATGGACGTTGCTGCCTAATGATGGATGGTTGGGTAAATTTATTCAGGCTAACTGATGCACCTGATGACCCATTAGCTTGTATAGTGTTTTGCTTGGGAGTTTTTCTCCCGTCTCTTTTTTAAATTTTGTTTTGGTACAGCTGTTTGGAGTCTTTGACTAGAGGCTAACCCAGTGTGCCAAAATGAGCCCACGCTCTTTATAGGTTGTCTGGATATGCAATTTTCTCCTTTATGATCTATTTCTACTTTTACTAATTATGTACAGAACATGTCATATTGGAGGGTCCATTTTTTATTTTTTAAGGGTATAGAAATTAAGTTGAGGCAAATCATATTTGATGAAGCCGTCATTTTCAATCTTTTTGGCAGAAATCTAGCATAATGACGTAGTTTGACCAGTTTGAATGATCTTTAGGTGGCAAAGCTTATTCTAACCATTATTAAGGAAAGCTAAGAGCTGGACTTCTAGCCATAATTTTGGAACTTATTTTCAGCTTATATATCTTGGAATGTATTTAATTTGATCTCGCGGTAGATTTTTTAAAAAATAGATTCATATTTGTAATTCTACCGGTCTTCCAATCATTCAATATGTTTTTTGGTTATGCCCTTTTCATATTTGATGGAGTTTGGATTTGGTTTGGTGTAGTTTTTAGAAAAATGTTTAGGAAACAATCTTGGGAAATGTTATGTTATTGTATCATTTTTTGAGGAGATGTTCTTTGAGGACATTTGTGTTAGTTTCCGAGAAAACTTGTTTTTTTGAATCTTTTTTTAATATAGTTTTTGATTCTTTTTGGTTACAGTAAACATTTTGGTGCGATTTGCATAAGACAGATTTTGTTTTAAGGAACAGTTTTTTTTAGTTTCCTGTTAAACTTCACCATAAAATTTTCTAATCCATGTTTACTGAAAACTATTGTAATTGAAGTCTTCCGGAAACATTTCTGATCCCATATTGGCGCACAGAATCATTCTTTGCCTTTATTTGTAAGTGCACAATGCTTATGTACACCCTGTAGGAAGCATCTTGATCTTCATATTACTTTTGTCATTTTTGTTTCCATAAGTTATTGTGATGTCGACAAATTTGTTTGGACTTTCAGGCACCACTGGTATTATTGATTATACAAACTACGATGACATGAAATATGCCGTAAGCCACCTTCTCTTCTTTCCCTCATATTTGATTTTACTCTTATACAACATAGAGGTGCAGCTAACATTATCCTTTCATGTGTATAGATCAAAAAGCTTGATGACTCTGAGTTTCGGAATGCCTTTTCTCGTGCGACAATTCGAGTATGACGCAAACATATTTCAATTGCTTCAACTATCATGTTGATGCCTTCATTTGGTATTCTAAAAACCTCCATCGTCTTGTAGGTTAAGGAATATGACCGCAGTCGAAGCCGCAGCCGCAGTCGAAGCCGTTCTTACTCCAGAGGAAAGAGTGTTAGTCGAAGCCGTAGCCGAAGTAGAAGTCGTAGCAAGGGCAAAAGGTCCAACACATTACACATATATGTCTGGACTAGTGGTTTTACTTTAATGCAGATAGGGCCTTATTGATATCTGTCTTAGCAGCAAATCTCCTAAAGTTAAATCTTCAAAGCGCTCAAGATCTCGTTCAAGGTCCGTGTCTTCTCGGTCGCATTCTGCGTCAAAGGGACGTTCTGTCTCAAGGTAATATTCTGCTTTCCCTTTCTGTTCTTGTGGCGGGATGGGTATAACAGCATAACATAGTACAAGATTAATATTTACATAAACTGCAAATCTTTTTATTCTTTCAATTTCTCAAGTTCTTTTGCACTGGAATTGTCGTTGATGTAGGATCTTTTAATCTAAAATGCTCTTGCAGTTGACTTACTTTGCCTTTTATCTTCTATCTTATTGTTAGTTTGATGTGCTCGCTGCAAAGCTCACCTGGAAATGATATAGACTCTTGGGTGCTTTAGTCTTCTTTGTTTAACTGGTCCTCAATGCTTTCTCCTTTTTCTTTCGAAAAAATATAGCAATGAGAAGCTGTTATCTCATATATCATGCATAAAACTGCCAAATCCAATTTTCATTGTTTGAATTATATTGTCCCTTCAACACAATCTTCTGGTAATTTGTCAAAGTGTGGTACAATAGGTGCATGGTAAGCTGTAGGCCACAATTTTGCGATTTTCTGGAGGCAATCTAGTTTGGTGATGTGTAGTTCTACTTACTCCGGAGGGACAATGTATAGTTACATTTATGTTATTTACTTCTGCTTCAGGCAGGATTTAAGGGGTTTAGAACTTGCAATGGCATTACCAAACCAGTAGAATGAACCAAATGATTATGAGAATTATGGTTTCTCCTCACTTTGTTTTTTCTTCTTCTGATTTTTCTTTCCCCTATGATAAAGAATTCATATTCATTTGTTTCCTGTTATTTCAGGATTTTCCAACTATGTTTGCTGATCAATCTCTAACCATTTAGTAGAAACTGGTCACCTAGATAGTGCATGTCTGTTGAAACAAAATTAGAAATTGGAAAGGTTTAGGACTGAGCAAAAAAGAAGTAAAGTTTAGTGTTTTAAGGGGAGAATTGACTCATTTGCTTTAATTATTTTTGGAACTGTATTGTAGGGAAAACGTACTGCCTTATCAAGGTGTCCTTTTTTTATCATTTCTTTTATAAGTATGAAAAGTCACCTTGTTTGTTTTTCTAGATTTTGGATATGTGCGGCGGTTTGTGGATTGCATATTAGGATCTTGAGTGGATAATGGTCTTGCCTGCAACTCTTTTGGTTGTGGAGGTACGATGTTTTCTAGATGGCAGCTTTGGGTCTTTTTATGATGTCTCTATTCTAATGAGCATCGTGAAATGTTCCATGAGTGCTAGATTGGGATCATGAAGATCATGGATTCTATGGTGGAGCTGGACTGGGGAACTAACTGCCACCTGAATTTGGATCACCACCTATTATTTGGTGGAAGCATATTCTAACAAAGCGAAATAAAGACTAGTTCATTCTTTTGGTATCCTGCTAATTGGTCTCTTTGACTGCACAAATTTAAAATATCACTTAGTCTTAATGATGTAACTTGCATTGCTTCATACATTGCCATATTTTCCACCCTGGATTCTGCCAAAATGCTACTTTCATTATGGTCATGCTGAGGTGGAAGTGAAATCAAGGCAATTGGAGGGAACTTGTTAAGTGGCGGGACTGGAATATTAAATTAAGTTCTTTCTGGAAATTTTGCAGATCTCCATCAAGGTCCAGATCGCCAGCACCATCTGTAAGTCAAATCTATGCTTTGAAGTAAACGGAATACCTCAAAATTCATACATATTGGGATCATCCGCCTTGTCTTTTTTTTTTGTGCTTGCCAGTTACCTGACCTTTTGAAAGTGTACTCTCTCTCTTTGTCTGCATAATTATTGCTTTATATTATGACTGGGTTAATTACAGCGCTCAAAACAATTGAGTAAAAGCCCCAAAAGACGCACTCCCAGCAGAAGCCCAAGCCGGAGTCGGAGCCGTAGCCGAAGTTTGTCCAGGTCTTACTTCTGTGGCTTGTCGTATATTTTTCAATGTTGATCGTTTTGTTAAATATTTTCCCCTGCTTTTATTACAGGTAAGATTATTGGAGTCATCTGTGATTGAGGGTGCCATCATGCTGTGTTTGAGCTGCACGGTCCACAGTTGGGTGTCTTAAAGCCTTGAAAAGTCTGCTGCTCTGCTTACATTAAAAGATTTCTGTGTTATTGAACCATGTCAAGACTGTAATATAGTAGATTTTACGACCTTTCTAAACTGCGCGATATTGTGTGAGACGGAATTAATTTCCTTGATTTGCAGATTGTTACTGGTCGTTTACTGATGACTCTAGTATTCATTTCTACAATGCTGCTTAATTGTTCTCCATTTATAGGCTTGATCAATACTCCCTCTGTCCATTTATAGGCGTGATCAATTAATATGGGTATCATGATCAAATTTGCACTTTATTTATATTTCTTCAAGGGGTGTGCAAAGTTATCATGGACAAGTAAAATAAGTGAACAAAGGGAGTATTATTTAGCTTTGGCAGTGGTAATATTTTTGTGAGTGAGCTACCTTCTGTTCAGGCTTGACTTTAACAAACAAAAAACTTGATTACACTTTTTTGGTGGAAATCTTTTTGCCAGTGATGATTAATGGAAAAACTTATCTTGGTTTTCTATATCAATCAAATGCTACTATTTGTAAACAAAAACAAACCAAATATTTTTAAATTTGGTTTGTGAAGGTTATGCCCCACACAGTCTTTTCCCAAAGATATTCAAAAAACAAAAATTTCAAGAATTTGATTTAAACGATACTTTACAAGGTGAGACAAACTATTAAACTGTATGATCTTTGGTTTGTAAAATTGGGAGATGAAGATACGTTTGTCCTTTTAGATGGAAGCAGCATGCAACTGTCATAATCTCTTTCATCGAAAACTGGGAGGAGAATATATATATATATATATATATATATATATATATATATATATATTTGTGTGAACAAGAATGAATGAGACTTTAGGTAAATGGGAAATCAGACATCGCAATATTGATGAGGTTCACTATTGTGGTCTGTGGAAGGTGGGTCATATGTGGCCTGCTTTTTTTTTTTTCTTCTTTTTTCTTTTAGATAGTAGCAGGAGTAGTGGAAAATTTGATTTTGTAATATACAAATTTATTGATGTGTTTCGTATAAAAGAAAATATTTTTCATGTTTTTTTTTTTAGATTGTAAATGTTGTGTTAAAATTTAATATAAGAGCATTATGTTAAATTTTTTGTTTTGAATTTAGGATTCATGTCATATTTTTCAATTTCATTTGTTTTAGTACGATTGACTTGATATTTCACATTGCAAAATATTTTTTTTTAGTTAAATTTGATAGATTATTTTTTTATCAAATATTTTAATAATTTTATGACATTATATTTATACTATTAACATTTTTGTCAAACATACATTTCATGATATTCATAAAAATCTTATACTTTTAGTTTATTTGATTAAATTATTTAAAATATACTAATTTAGAAAATATAAATAAATTATTTTTTATAATAATAGTTAAGAACACGTGTTTATTAATTAATATTTAATTTAATATCATTTATAAAGATCCTTATTTGTCTAATATAAATTTTAAATTTAAAAAATTAACTTTTATTTTTAAAATTTAATATAATCTTGTAATTACACTTATGCAATCAAACAGAACAATTATAATTATACTGTGACAAACAAATAAATTATCATAATTATTAGACTATGTAATTACTAGACTAATAATTACACCAATTCCAACAACCCCTATATTTCTTTTGAAAAACTATATAATATAATATTTACTAGAACCACATAACTCACTTACCAAAGTATATACAAAATACATTTAAAGAGAACCACATAAACTCAGTGACCAAGTATATAAAATATTAATTAATTTACCAAAAAAGTATATATAAAATATAATATGTATATAAGTTTTTTTCCAAATATAGGAATCTTTGATAAACATCTAACAAACCAGCACACTGAAAAACATCCTCACACATTCCACAAACCAAAACTACTCCTTTTGCCTTTTTTTTTTCCACAATCACAAATTAAATTCTTACTTCTTTTGATAAAATTCTCATTCTTGAATTCATTACATAGTGTTCTTGTTAAATCTAGTGTTTAATTCCATTAGATTGAGTAGAGATCTTGATTCTATACATCTTTTAGATGTCGAATTCGTTTATTGTTGATGGGTTTTTCTCAAAAATTTCAGAGGATCTTGTTCTCAACATACTTTTCAAGCTAGAAGATGACCCAAGAAACTGGGCTCGTTTATCTTGTGTTTCTACGAAATTTGCTTTTCTGATTCATAGTATTTGCTATAAATCGAAATGCTCTTTGACTATACCTTCTGTTGTTTCCGATCTCGTAAATGGGCCAAGTTCATCTATGGCTTCTCCTGGTGGGTGGTCTTCGCTTTACAAGCTAGCTGTATGTTGTCCGGGTCTCCATCAAGCTGGTGTTCTTCTGGAGAATTCTGATTTCGGGCTTGAACGTGAACTTGGCCCGGATGAGAATTATGCAGATCGGGTTTTGCCCAAACCCGATAGTTTGCAGACCCAGCTAATGCCTTCGTCGAGTAATAATAATCGGAGTGATTCTACTGAAGTTGCTGATTGTGGTTGGTCTTTGTTTGATGATCTTATGTTTGATACTGTTTATGATGCTTCTGAATCAACCTCAAATCAGCCTGAAATCGTCGAGGAAGAATCCCCAAACTTAGTGGTGACCCCTACAAGGTAAAAAACACATATCACATCCTGTGTTTGCATCAAGTAATTTTCATGTTATTTATGTATATATTGATTTTTGCTTTCGAAAACGGGAGGTAGAGGTAGAGGTAAGGTCTGCATACACATTTTATCTTATCGAGACTACACTTGTGGGATTATTACACTGAGTATTGTGGAGATGTGATTATACGGGACATGATGTAGACATGACCTTAGATGGATGGGAGGTTACGGAGGATACTGATTAGTGTAGGAGGTTAGTTAGCTGTGTCTCACATATTCTTTTATACTATTAGCCGTACTATTAGTTAAGGGAGGGAAGACCTTTGATCTGGGCTGGGGAGGGATTGGGGTCGCTTTTCTTTAGGACTTTAGTTCGTAACAAGTTTCGAAGACCTCCGGCTGGATTTGAAATGGATCACATTATTTTTTTTGGTAACTAAACACATTTTATTATCAAAGTGGCAGTGTACAGCTCAAAGAAATAAAATAAAAACAGGTCTTACTCCAACTCGGACAGACCCATCAAATCACTATGCATATTCTCCCTAACACCTAAACACAAATTGCTAGACTGGATAGTAATTTAGTTGATTCAGACACCTAGCTAGCTTTCCTTGCATGCTTGCTTGAACATAAACCTCTTGAATAATCTTTCTCACAATGATATCCTCGCAGCAACGTGTATTCTGGAAAACTCTACAATTTCTTTCCAGCCACAATTCATAGACAGAGGCAGCAAGTGTCATTCTGTAAATAGTAGCAACATTGCCCTTGCCTTTGCATATAGTTTCATACCATTGCATTTCTCCAACCCAGTTCATAGCTTGTCGGTGGATTCCTTGCCAATGCAATACTCTTCTCCAAACATAGGAAGATACAGAGCACTCGAAAAATAAGTGTTCTATATTTTCCGATTCGATATCACAAAGAGGACATAGAGGGCAGATCTCCATTTTCCATTTTGGCATCCTATCTTTTGTATATAGTCTACCATGAATAGCCACGTATAAGATGAATAACCACTTTGGTAAGTCTGGATTGTTGCACATTAGTCTCCTCCAAGGCACACTAGGATGGACACCTATCAACTTCTGGTACATCATTTTGATTGAGAAAGTGTGTATCTGTATCAAATCAGTTACACTCATACCTACCTTCTCAATGTATTTTTGCGCCTTCAATATCTTCTGAACAATCCAATATGCTTGCCTAGGTCTAGCACCTCACAGTGATCCACTTTCGCCATAGTATATATGAACCCATTGTATCCACAACACATCTTTTTTCCTACATAGGTTCCAAAGAAGTTTACAAAGTGCTGCTTTATTCCATATTTCCACGTTCAGCAAGTTTAAGCCCCCTGCAGCCTTTGGTAAACACAATTTCTCCCAGGCAATGAGTGCCTTTTTTGATATATCTACTCCACCAGTTCATAAGAAATTCCGACATACAGTTTCTATCAGCTTAATGATTTTCCTAGGCAACAAAAATAGTTGCGACCAATAAGTCTGAATTGAGAATAATACTGATAATAACTGATTTTAAGAGTTGCAACTGGCCAGCATAAGACAAAAACTTTGATGTCCAGGATGTCACTTTACCTAGCATTTTATCCAGTAGAGGCTGACATTGCACAATAGATAACCTTTTGGTGCTAAGAGGAACACCTAGGTATCTAACAGGTAATTCACCTTTAGGCATCCCAAGAAGTGCAACAATATGTTCTTGCATAACCTAAGTGACTCCACCAAAGTAAATGGAGCATTTTCGCATATTGGCATGGAGTCCAGATGCTTGTGAGAACTGATTAAGACATTGGAATAGCATGTTAACTGACTGAACATCTCCTTTGCTAAATTAAAGCAGGTCATCCGCAAAACTAAGTTGGATGATTTTCAATTTTGCACATCGAGGATGGTGTTTAAAATTGCTTTCCTGTTGCAGGGTTCTTAACAATCTACTGAGATACTCCCTAGCTAATACAAATAAAAAAGGTGACATAGGATCACCTTGTCGCAAACCTTTCTCTGCTTCAAAAGGAGGAGCAGGCACACCATTAATCACTATAGAGTATGTGACTGTATTAATGCAGGTCATTATCCATCTAACAAACAAATCAGGGAACTGCAAGCTGTCAAGGATTTGTTTAAGATATACCCATTCAAGTGAGTCATATGCCTTTTGAAGATCGACCTTCACCATACACCTTGGGAAGATACCCTTTCTTGAATATCCTTTAACCAGTTCATGAATATCCTTTAACCAGTTCATGACGTAAAATTATGTTGTCAGATATGATTCTTCCAGGAACAAATGCAGACTGGCTTCCATCTATCAGATCATTCAGGACTTCACTTAGCCTCTTTGTAATAACTTTTGAGATTATCTTGTATAAGACATTGCAACATGAAATTGGCCTGTACTCCTGGATGGAAGTAGGATGTTTTACCTTGGGTATCAGGGTTACTGAAGTACAATTCACTGGCTTGTACATATTATTAGTTTCAAAGAAGTCCATAATAGCTCTTATTACACTCTCACCGATGATGTCCCAAGATATTTTATAAAAGAATGCATTGTAACCATCACTTCCGGGGGCTTTGTCGTCATCTATATTTGTTATAGCTGCCAATACCTCCTCTCTAGTTATAGGATCCACCAATTGTAGTTGTTGTTGTCTATTAAGCACTTTTCCTTGTTGCATAATATCCTATCTGATGCTAGGAAGTTGGTTAGCTGCTGATCCTAGGAGTTGCTTATAGAAACCAATTACTTCAGCCTGGACATCCTTTTCTTTATGCACTAGTGTACCATCTTCTGTTGTTAAACTTCTAATATGATTTTGTGCTATTCTATTTCTCAAGCAAGCATGAAAGAAAGATGTATTGGAGTCCCCAAGTTTAAGCCAATCAATTCTGGCCTTTTGTTTCACAGCACTCTCCTCAACTCTGTGCCATTTTTCAAGTTCTAGTTTGAGTGATTTCTCTTCTTCACATAACCTTTGATGATCATTACTTTGTCCCATATGTCTGTGTAGTACCTTCAGTTTACCCTTCAGTTCTGTGATCTTATTATTTATTCCTAGGAACTCCTTGGTATTAAGTTGCTTCAACTTCATCTTCAGGGAATTCAATTTCCTCCATACCAAGGGCAAAGTGTTAGCAGTTATACCTCTATTCCATTCCTGTTGAACTAGGATTTTGAACTCAGGATGTTGTGTCAAGCAATTGAAGAATTTGAAGGGCTTGGCACCCTTGTGTTGCCTATCATCCAGTGATACACTAAGAGGAGAATGGTCTGAGAATTCAGGATCCATAACAATCACCTCAAAACAGGACCATATTTGCACCCAAGCTGCATTCACCAAACCATATTATTACTCTTGTAATTGTTTGTCCTTTGAGTTCCGTTATTATAAGTGGTTTCTTTTACACTTTGATTATCGTTTTATTTGTAATGACTGTTGTTTAGGATTATTTATCTGGTTATCTATAGTATTTACTAATTTGTCATGACTTTCTTCATTTCAGTTATTTTTGTCTCTATATTGCTTTAGACTCTTTTTTTCTTGAGTTGAGGATCTATTGGGAACAAACTCTCTATCTTTAAGGTAGGGGTAAGGTTTGCGTGCATTCTATTCTCCCATGACTTTATTTGTGGGATTACACTGGATATGTTGTTGTTGTTGATGTATGTATTGATTTCTGTAATTAATTGGTAGCAATTTGATTTTTTGGGGGGGGCTGAATTCAGGCTTCCGAAGAGGCGAAAAATTTACAGATCCCCTGGTTCACATTTGGCTTCTGGGGTATGGAATTTGAGCCGGGAGCAGGGGAATAAGCTACTAGCGAGTAGATTCAAAGGGGATTGTTTGTACATATGTGATTGGCCTGGTTGTATTCACATGGAGGAGAAGAGGAATTACATGCTATTTCGGGGGATTTTCAAGAATTTCAAGCAGTCGAGGGTATGGAGGACGATTAATGATGGTAATAGGAAGAAGATCGATCTGAATTGTGCGTTTTGCTCGTCCAAACAGACTTGGGATTTGCATTCAGCCTTCTGTTTGAGGAGGTATTTTGGGTACCATGATGATGGAGAACCAGTTGTTCGAGCTTACGTCTGTGAGAATGGACATGTTTCTGGAGCATGGACTGATTGGCCATTGTATACTTGACTTGGTTCAATACCAATTATGGGGTAATTGTGTTAACATGAACTAATATTTTGGTGTTTTTGTGACTGGCATTTGGCTATTGTTTGCCATTTTAGGCTGGTCTTTTTTTATTTGGGATTTATGTATGTTGTGATTGCTTACAATTGTTATTTGCCATATTTGCACCATAGAGTTTAATAGATGAAATATTTATATATTTGTATGAGTTTTTCTTCATCTGATTCTTCTACTTATAAGTGAATTTGTGAAATTCCGTTGAATGGTTGTGGTTCTGGAGAGTCTCAGAAATGAGCTCAGTAAGTTTCAGGTTCTTTTATGTAGTGATCTTGTGTTTTGCCATTTTAGAAGATGATAGTTGTAACAACTCTTGATGTTACTCAAGTTTTCTTCTCTCTCGATTTCCACTATTTCATTGAGTACCTATTACCTTTTATGAGTGCAAGTTATCAAATAACTACATCAATTCAGGTTTAGACAAATAAGAAAAAAACATTTAATATTTTTTTACTTTTTAAAATTTTATATCAAATTAAAATTAGATAAATAAATTAAAATAGAGAGATAACATAAATAAATACCGACATTTTAAATCACCGAATATTATAGGGACTGCAAAAGTTGTTGGTGACTGATTACGTGTTTTTTGTCTCATAAAATATCTCCCAACGTTCTACTTTAAAGCTTTTTAGTTTAATTGAATATGAAATTTTAAAAATAAAATTTAACTTTTGAATCTATTAATCTTAAATTAAAATTGTGCATAATACTTTAAATTTGTTATGCAGAGGAATTGAAAAAAATTATTAAATATAAATACTATTTTTTAAACAAATAAAAAAAAAAGTAATATATTTATTTTTACTTGTTATGTTTCGCTTTATAAAATATAATTTATTTAATTTTTCAAAATTTATTTGAATTAATATTTTTAAATTTAATTATTTAAAAAATATACGAAAATACTATAAGTTGAAATAGTTATCATAATGATAAAATACACGTTCAAGTTGAGAATTATTAGTGGCTGCTAGTATTATATTTTCTCCATAAACAAAGAGTCACTTGTAAATTAAATATTTATTGCAAGTTTGAAAATTTGGGCATGTGATGTGGGGAAACAATAGTAATAATATATTAAGATGCCAAACAGCAGAGCCAGCACACAAATTCACAGAATGCCGCCGGCGAAGCAGCTCCGGGATCTCTTCACCGCAATACTGCTTGTTTCCATTATAGTAGCGGAAGCAGACTTGCCGGTTCTAGTACTTTCCGGCGCCGCTAATCTCCGCAGAACGGACTTCCCTGATACTTTCGTTTTCGGTGCCGGTTCTTCTGCCTATCAAGTCAGTTTTTTATTAACCATCTCTCATTATGTGACTGTTTTATTTAATTTTTATGCACGAACAAGATGGAACCTGCATTCAACTGTGTTGGAATTCATAGAATCTTCCAAATGGTGGCTTAACTGTGTTATAAATAGGCACGAATATGTAAGTTTTAGATATATAGAAATTGTAAGAAAGTGTGCAAGAGAAAGTGCATTAGAGAGAGGAAGAAATAGAATGCAAAACTCTTAAAAAAATAATGAAGTGCCAAAGCACTTATTGTGAGAATTTTATTTTTGTGTGTGTAATATTTTGATCTGTGTGTAATAAAAATATTATTTTGCTCCACTATGCTTCCAACAAACTGAATCCAATATTTTTGACACGGAATATAGTTATGTGAAAAGTAACTAATTTTTTTGAAATGATTATGTTCTGAATCAGAGACGGATCTAGAATTTCTAGAACAAGTTTTTTAAGTGGGATTTGAATCAAGTGCAACATTCTGAGTATTTGGAGCATGAGTACATAACATACCTAGTTATGCGGAGAGATCATATGTTCACGTGGATCATAATTTACACAATAAATACGCCAATGAGATAACTAGAAAATATATTTGTGCATACATGTGTTTTCAATATAGATGTATAGTATTGATTACTTATTAGCAAATACGGTATAAAGTAGATGCTAAACTATGTCCAGTGGCGGAGAAAAGATTTTTACTAAGTGGGTGGGGTCAAACTATAAAGAGGTAATTAACTCACGAAGAAAGCTGAGCATTCAACATCTACTTTATATATATATAAAAAATAATTTTAACTTTATATATATAGCGTAAATTTTTAGTGAAGAGGATTCATCTGAACCGCCTTATGGTATCCTGGCTCCACCTCTGATGATTTGGTACATTTGTCGAAAGGTTGAAGGGGCAGCATTTGAAGATGGAAGGATGTCTAGCATTTGGGACACCTTTGCTCATGCTGGTTTGTTCTCTTTAATCCCTGTGGTTTGCTTTACCAATCTCAGAATATGAAGATATGGTTTCTTTTTGCTTGCATAGTTTTGTTGTTTTTTCAGGCTAAATTAATAGATTTATAATCACAATTCACTTTGCTAAACCATATAATTTTCGAGGATTATTATGGTACAATATGGGCAAGTGTATTTGCCCTGTTCCTACTGCAGCAGCAAATGACACTAGATTGTACCTACACTAAATTTTCAGGTATTTATGGAGGAGCCAACGCAGATGTATCTTGTGACGCATACCACAAATACAAGGTCTGGAAGATAGTTCAACTTTGAGTTAACGTAATTGATTATCAGTTAGACTGCTTGTTTATTTGCAGGAAGATGTAAAACTCATGGCTGATACGGGTTTGGAAGGATACAGATTTTCTATTTCATGGTCGAGACTTATTCCAAGTAGACACCATTATTCAACTACTTTGTACTTATGAGGTTGTTATAAGCTTTATCTTTTTTGTCATTCGTTTTTTTTTGTTTAACCTCTATGTAGATGGAAGAGGTCCGATTAATCCTAAAGGGTTACAATATTACAACAATCTCATCAATGAGCTCCTCCGTCATGGTTATAAACACATTCCCTTATGCATTAGTTCTTACTTTTCAGTTGAAAGTTTAAACATTGTATGTTAGTAATAGATGATATATCACTTGTCTGATTGGTTCCCTCGTGTTTCTATCTCCCTTAATTTGTAGGAATTCAACCACATGTTACTTTATGTCACAGTGATATACCACAAGCACTTCAAGATGAATATGGTGGATGGATGAGTCGGAAGATAATGTGTGATGAAGAGTACTTCTAATTTAGTTCATAATTTGTCCATGTATTCTCTTACATCTTACTGAATGCATAAAAACTGTTTCTGTTTCCCTTTTAGCGATGATTTCACTGCCTATGCGGATGTGTGCTTCAAAGAATTTGGTGACAGGGTTTTATATTGGACTACGTTAAATGAAGTCAATGTGTTCACTATAGGTGGTTATGATAATGGGATCACACCCCCAAATCATTGTTCCCCACCTTTCGGAATGAGAAACTGTTCCACAGGTGACTCTACAACCGAGCCATACATAGTAGCTCATAATATACTACTTGCTCATTCAGCTGCCGTGAGACTATACAGGAGAAAATACAAGGTATCACCTTTTGAACTACTCTTGTACTAAAGCCCCAAACTTTTGCTAATAGTGTGTGTGCGCCACTGCAGTCAACTCAACACGGTTTTGTGGGATTAAATCTCTTTGCATATCGACCACTTCCTTATACAAATGAAACAGCTGATATAAATGCAGTACAACGAGTATATGATTTCTACGTAGGCTGGTAAATGCAGAAGTTTCTTGGCCTATTAGCATCTCCTACCATTCACAGAACTAAATGTCAGTATAATTTCCGATTGTCAATGCAGGTTTGCCAATCCGTTAATGTTTGGCGATTATCCTGACATAATGAAGAGTAATGTTGGCTCTAGATTACCCAAATTCACAAGAGAAGAGTCTATCCAAGTTAAAGGCGCTATAGACTTCATAGCACTGAATCATTATCAAACAGTACATGTCAAAGATAGCTCCAGCAGCCTCGAGAGTAAAACCAGGGACTACACCGTTGATGGAGCATTTGAAATTATATGTAAGAATAATGACTAATTCTTTGCTTGATTTCTTCAATTGACATTTAAAATAATAGTCCTCTTCAGCTTGTTGATCAAGGAAATCTTCTTTTACCAAGCTGACGTCAATCAGTTTCATTCTCCTTTATATATAAGTGTGACATGAAAAAATTCACTACTTCAATGTGTGTTTATTTTTCTAACTTTATGAATTTGTGCAGACACCGAAGAAGATTCTCCACCAGATCAGGTGAGTCTTGCGACATACATGAATCTATCACTCTGCTTTCTTTATAAGGTTTATTTAATTTTTCATTTCACAATTTGTTCAGTTTGAGTATCCAGTGACACAACCGGGGCTAGGAGGAATATTAGAACATCTCAAGCAAGCTTATGGCAATCTTCCTATATATATTCACGAAAATGGTTCCCTTTCTCTCTCTCTCTCTCTTCTCTCATGCTCCGGATTTCTGAGCCCTTTGAAAGATGGTTTAGAAGCTTTTTTTCACCTAAAGAAAAATAAGTCTGAGAAAGCTCGCTCTGATTTATTTTTCCAGGTCAAATGACAATACGAAATGCTACGTTAAATGATACACGCAGGGTGGAATATCTGCAAGCTTACATTGGGAATTTGCTTGATGCTATGAGGTAAGCCCCTTAACATGTAGATCAAGCATTTAAGCATCTCATTGTTGCAATCTAGTGATCTTAATTGATCAGATGTGTCTAATCTCCGCATGCTCAACAAATCATTTTAGGCTTTTAAGTAAATACACTAAGAAGCTGATATGATTCAACATCTACTATATAATATATTTTTCTGGCACCCGTTATGCTTGTAACCACAAAGCAATTATGTTTAGATATTCATGTTCTGTTTATGTTTTAGGAATGGATCAAACGTGAAAGGCTACTTCGTGTGGTCGTTCCTAGACTGTTTTGAGTTATTTGACGCATATGGTTCGGGATTTGGCTTATATTATGTGGATTTGAATGACAAAGAGTTAACAAGATATCCAAAGCTTTCTGCACATTGGTACTCTAACTTCTTGAAGGGGAAAGGCTACAAACAGAGTGGAATTCTTCAGACTCAAGATAAATTACTTCATTCTTCCCAATAAGTAGTTTGTGGTTGCATTTTGTATTTCATAAATGTCAGCTGATTTTGTTTCTAATTCTTGCAAATAGTAATAAGGATTAATGTTGGTTTGATCAGTTATTCCTATCAACCGGTGAAATGGTCAAAAATACCCCTCTACTTTCGTTTATTTGTTAAGTTTGTCTTTCGTTAGACTATTGGACCAAATATACTTTTGCCGTTATGAAAATATTCAAATATGCCCCTATTTTGGATGGGATACCTCAAATCAAATAAAAATACTTGAATTTTCCCTAAATAACTCACTCCCCTCTTTTAATTTGATTTGACCCACTAAATTAGATAATCAATATCAAAATTAAACCCCAATGGGATTTTTTTTACTAGGTACTCAAACAAATTATAACACAACTTTGAATTTAAAATATAGTAAGAATTGGGGTGGGGGTGGGGTTGTTTATAGCTTATTTCATTTCAACCCGTTTCAATCCAAATAACATTTAAGCGGATTCAAGATCCACCCATTTTTTAATTCAGTCCTTTCTAATATTCTCAAATTCAGCTCAATCCGTCTATTTGACACCCCTACCTAAATTAAATGTGAGCATTTTGTGTTTTGGATAGTAGTTCTTTTTTAGATTCTCTCTTAAGATCAAGAGAGTTGACAAGTGTATAAAGTTGAGAATCTGAGAGTATTCGGCTGCTCCACTAATAAGTCTTGGTAAATTGGCTCATCAAGTGACTCCAAAATAAAAGTAAATCACTTTAAGTAATTAATCGTAACTAGTAATTAATATTAAATTAAATCGATGATGTAAAGTAATTATTATGTATAAATTGATTTAAATCCATGACGAATAGTCTCACCCAATTTACAAGCTAATCAAGGTTTTCGTATGATTCCTCAATATTTATTTTGTTCCCTTTGAACATGTCTCTTAATAAAAATAGAAAAACAAATTTAATAAATAGTATTTCACGTTAATTGTCTTTTCCCTATCCTCCAACACATCACACCATATCATCCCTTTCAACCAAACACACCCAAAGTTTGTATAGATTTTGAGATATTCCCTAGTCATTTTGTTCACTTTTACTTATCATATTTGGACTTAGCACATCAATTAAGAAAATAATGATTGACATGACTATTTTATCACACTATTTTTATTAATTGATGTTTAATATTAAGTCTTGAAAAAATAATTTAGAAAATAAGTAATTAATACTAAGGATAAAACATAAAAAAAATTTAATTGTCTTTTTTCTTGTAATGTTAAAAGTGACAAACAAAAATAAAAGCCCATTTTAAAACTAGTGGAAAAATAAAAGTAAACCGATGTAATATTATAGTAGGTCGTTAAAGTATTAATCATTTATTGTTATGACTGATGTTGAAATATCAAACCAGACCAACAAGAGAAAAGAGTTATTCACCTGGTTCCAATTTATATGACTTACTTTTTTTAGTTAGTTTAAAAATAATGACATATTTTTATTATTTAGTAACTATTTCACTAAATTGTTCATTTTATCTTTAATGAAATGATTTATAACCACACAAATATCTATGACTTATTTTAGATCATAAATTTCAAAAATCTTTCTTTCTTAAACTCAATATCAAATCAAACTAACTCTTATAAAAAGTGAGGAGTCATACTACCGAGGAATTCTTAATAACTCAATTGATTGACTTCATGAATTTTTGTGGTGTTGATGAAAGTTCGATTGGTACCTTATAATTCCCTCCGATCCTCTATTTCCCCTTCTCCACCCCCACCCCTAATTTTTTATTTTAAAAAATGGAGTCATACTACCTGTTTTGAACTTTTTCACTTTGTTGTACTAGTTTAGTTCTTCACGATTTGTACATAGTGATTGCAAAATGTTAACTATAAACGGACAGAGATTTGGCCTTTGTCCTCTAATTCATTGTTATTTGCTCTTGTTTCTCCGATCTTTATTATTAGAGTACTTGTTAATTCCTTTCGGTTATCATATTATTTATTATTATTATTATTATTTATATTATTTTCAACATGACTTTTTCACTATTGTATTTTAGTTTTATACGTGTGAGCTGATATCATTTGTCACTATTCAAAATCCGAATGTGATGACACTTATTCATTCTTATCGGATAAGTCAACCTAAATCCAACATTTGTAAAATAATATGCGAAAATAGTTTAAAATAGATAAATAATAGACAAAAACAAAAATCTTAGTTAACTAACTACAAAAATTCCCACGGAAGAATGTCACAGATACAACCTCTAAATATGAATATACTGAAATAAATAAGTCTTAATTTTACCGACATCAACAGCTACCGACCTGCCCGTCTCTCTCCTCAGTTGCTTCTTGAGCCAACAAAGTTTATGCCGTTTGAAGGAAGTGCCAAAGTCGTGTACGACACAATTGAGGGGCCATATATTATTACTTTTTGCGGAAGCAACGAGAATAGTTACAATTGGCTATCGAGAAGATCAGAAGAAGAGCCGGCAGCGCCAGAGGCTCAGAAGAAAGATGATGCCGGCGAAGCAGCTCCGTTGTATATTCACGGCGATCATATTTGTTTTGCCGATTCTACTTTCCGGCGCAGATGATGATATCCACAGATCCGACTTCCCTGATACATTTGTTTTCGGTTCCGGTTCTTCTGCTTATCAAGTCAGGAACTTTTATTTCTACACTGTATGATTTAACTTATATACACTGAGGAGGATGAATAACAACGGTTACACTTGCCTTTAAGTGACTAGGAAAATGTAAATTATTTTCAGTTTATATAAGTTAAACTCTTACTTACATAGTGTTGATTATAGATAAATAGGAGGACTAATATATATATATAGAGAGAGAGACACATTTAGAATTTGACGTTTACGGATTACTGTGACAACCTCAAGTTAATATACAGTAATAACCGAGTTTACGGTAAAATATTTACAAATGCTTAGTGAATTTCGTAACACATATGAAGAGTTTGTGCAAAAGTTACTGAATCTATGAACTTCTGAGCTAGGTCCGCCTCTGCTGACACACACATATGTATATGTATGTGTATATATCGTTATACAACATTTATTAGCAAATACAGGAGACAGTAATTAATTATTTGACTAGTGGTTATTTTGGCGAAAGGTTGAGGGGGCAGCATTTGAAGATGGAAGGACTCCTAGCATTTGGGACACTTTTGCTCATGCTGGTTTGTTCTCTTAAATCCTTGTGATTGTAGAGTTATAACATCTTCTTAGTTTTATTACAGAACTATAGTTTTACGGAATAGAAAGATATTTTAAAAGATCGTTATGATTCGGCAGGTGAATATGGAGGCGCCACTGCAGATGTATCTTGTGATGCGTACCATAAATACAAGGTCCGGAAGAAGAAGAGGATCAATTTAAATTAGATTTCACATAAATGATAATTGATTTGATTGACCTTCGAAATTGTCTATTGTAGGAAGATGTAAAACTCATGGCTGATACGGGTTTGGAAGGATATAGATTTTCCATTTCGTGGTCGAGACTTATTCCTAGTAAGCTCTTTTATTCAATTACTTAGTACATATGATTCTGTTGTAATCTTTATCTTTCTTTCTCATACTTGATTTTTGCTTTCTATGTAGATGGTAGAGGTCCTGTTAATCCTAAGGGACTGCAGTATTACAATAATCTCATCGATGAGATCGTCAGCCATGGTAAAAATCACATTGCAACTTTGAATTTCGCTTCTTGTAAGAGAGAGTATGAGTTAATAAATGATCTACCGTTTATCTGATCGACTCCGTTGTGTTTTTATTTTCCTTAATTTGTAGGAATTCAACCACATGTTACTCTATGTCACAGTGATCTGCCACAAGTACTTGAAGACGAATATGGAGGATGGATGAGTCGAAAGATAATGTGTGATGCAGAGTACTTTTAATTTTAGCTCATGTTTTGCTACACATTCGGAATAATATAACATGATTGTTCATGTTTTCCTTTTAGCGATGACTTCACTGCCTATGCGGGTGTGTGTTTCAAGGAATTTGGTGATAGAGTTTTGCATTGGACTACCTTAAATGAGGCCAATGTATTCGCTCTAGGCGGTTATGATAATGGAATGACCCCTCCAAATCATTGTTCCCCACCTTTCGGAATGAGATCCTGCCCCATAGGTAACTCTTCAACCGAGCCTTACATAGCAGGTCATAATTTACTGCTCGCCCATTCAGCTGTGGTGAGACTATACAGGAAAAAATACAAGGTATCATTGTTTTGGTCTATCGCGATTACTATTTACTAGTGATCTAAATCCCCAAATGTTTGCTAATAGTGTACGCGCTCCAATGCAGTCAATTCAACATGGTTCTGTTGGATTAAATCTCTTTGCATTTTGGTCTCTTCCTTATACAAATGAAACAGCTGATGTAATTGCAGCACAACGAGCTAATGATTTTTACCTAGGCTGGTAAGATGAAGAAGTTTCTTGGCTTATGAACTTTTTTGTTCATTTTAAATTACAACTCCTATCCTCATTGCAGGTTTGTGAATCCGTTGATATTTGGAGACTATCCCGATATAATGAAGAAGAATGCTGGTTCTAGATTGCCCAAATTCACAATACAAGAATCTAACCAAGTTAAAGGTGCTATAGACTTTATAGCCCTGAACCATTATATGACAGTACGCGTCAAAGATAACTCCAACAGCCTGGAAAATGATATCAGAGACTTCAGCGCCGATGCAGCATTTCGATTTATTTGTAAGAATAATGACTAATGCATCAATTACAATAAACATAATGTGATCCATCTAATTGACATTAAGACACTATAATTCAGATTAACTTAGAGAAAATAGCCAAATAAACCCCAACCTATTAGTCAATTCTCAACTACACACCTATATTTCATGGGCTCCTATTACGCCCTGAATTATTTATTTTCGATATTTTGTAACCCTTAAACGCTGACCTGTCCAAGAAGGTGAATACACCTCTTGTAGGCTCGTAAAGGTTGGACAAAAGATAGAAAAATTGCTAAAATTGAATTCAATAGTCCAGGTCTCGATCTCCAATTGGAGATTATATACTTAATTCATTTTTTTATATCACAAAATTGTCATATTCATCTCATAATTTCTTCAAGCTTTTCTCAAAGTCCTTCATGGTGGTCTTCTAAATTTTTGTCTCTAGGAGCTTCGATCAGTTTGTAGCTATTGATTTATGTTTAGTTAATCATACACCAATTGTTTTTCACAACAATAATAGCTAACTCACAAAAAAAATAAATCATATATGAAGCTCAAAAATGGAGTTCAAGTTTCTTCTTGAACTCCTCCCAATTTAAGCAAAAATAAATAAAATCAAACTACAATAAACCAACAATAGTAAATCCGAAATTTCACCTTCCAATTTCAGTATTTATTTGTGGATTTTAGTTTCTAGATTTGATACAAATTGAAACTTTCTGTAGTATAGCTATGGAGTTGTTCTTTCTTCTTTAATTTGGTATAGAGATTTTTTCCTCATTTTCTCTGGGAAAACAAATACTTTTTGTAAATTTTAGTTTTAGGTTTGATAAAACTGGAAATTTTAAGTAATTTTATAGTGAATATAGAGTTGTACATTGCGTGTTGTGCACAACTTTGACAGAGAACTGGTTATGACTTTTTAGGGAGGTAATTATTCCATATTAAAATAGTTCAGACGGTAATAGGACTCCCGTATAGTATATGTGTAGTTGCGAATTGGCTAATAGGTTGAGGGGGCACACGCCAGTTTCTCTTTGTTTGGTCTCAAGATTTAATGCTTCTATCTCTTTATTTATGCAGTGACAAATGGTGGTACATCACCAGGCCAGGTGAGGCTCGCGACATGCTTCAATTCTACGGTGCTTTTTGCCTTGTTTATATGTTTATTTGTGTTTTCCATTGACAATTTGTTCTGAATCAGTATCCAGTGATAGAACCAGGTCTGGAAGGAGTACTAGAATATTTCAAGCAAACTTATGGCAATCCACCTATGTATATTCATGAAAATGGTTCCCTCCCTTTCTCTATCTGTCACTCACACACATCAATAAAGTTGTTTTATACGCGTTGGCACCCCACACAACAAGAATTCTGAAAAGCCAGTTGGTGTTGTTTGTTCTGTCAGGTCAAATGACTCCACGAAATGCAACGTTTAATGACACAACCCGGATAGAATATCTGCAAACTTATATCGGGAATTTGCTTCATGCTGTGAGGTAACCGCCCGTATCTTCACATTACACATTAGTTATTGATGAGAAACGCGAAGGGGTTCATCAAAACTCCCTTCATGCAATAATTAAACTTCATATATAAGGTCAAAATTATTTTTTTTAATGTATACATAATAAATGTTGAAATTCCTCGACTTCTTCATGTGTTTACTTCTTTATATTTTGAATCTCTCTGGTGAAAATCCTATCTCTCGACACTAGAGACATGACATATTTCACTGATTTGTTATTTCTAGGAATGGATCAAATGTGAAAGGCTACTTCACGTGGTCATTTCTAGACTGTTTTGAGTTACTGGACGCATATGGTTCGGCGTTTGGCTTATACTATGTGGATTTGAATGACAAAGAGTTAACAAGATATCCAAAGCTTTCTGCACATTGGTACTCCAATTTCTTGAAGGGAAAAGGCTACAAACATAGTGGAATTCTTCAGAATGAGGATAAATTACTTCATTCATCCCAATAAGTACTGTGTTAGAGATTTCACAAATATCTATTGCAATTTTTGCAAATAAATGTTGTGGCAATGCCAATGTACAATCTGCACCCAGCTCTTAGTATCATCATATTTGTTTTAAGGGAGTTGATTTATTATCATCGTTTTGAGATAGGGATGACAAATGGGGCAGGGCGAAGCGGTTGCACCCTCTCTGCCTAGCCCCACATAAACCCGCTTTGCCCCCACCCCGTATTAACCCCCTTTGTCCAACCTTGCGTAATTTATAAAAAAGTTTCAAATACTAGATGCAATAAGTGTTTAATGAAAAGATTCAAATTTTGTTAACTGCTTAATTTTTTTAACCGCTAAAATTAATATGTTAATATTGTTTTAAACATGTCAATTACTTTTTTTTTGATAGTTTTGAATTGGTTACATTTGAATAAGGGTGACAATTGAGCGGGTTGGGTCAAGTTTGGACGGGTTATAATGGATTAAGACAACAATTGGATCAAGACCCAACCCAATCCAAATTTGTTTGGGTCAAAACGGGTTAGGTAATGGGTTATATTATGGATCAAGACCCAACCCGACCCAATTTTTACTAAGCTTAAAGGCAGGATGTGATTTTGTTACCTTTTTGGCTCCGAACTGTAACATTTGACATGAATATATACAATAACATTTTCAAAGAGTTCAAACAACCACGTAGTAAGTTGAAAACTTTGCTTTGGTATTTTCACTGAGACCAAAACTGAACAAAAGGTTCTTGTACACAAGCAATACTCAAGCATATTCTGAGTACCAATAAGCAAAAATAATACACAGAAAGACTTAGATGATATTATATAAAATTCATTCTTTTCTTCTGCTATACTACTGGTCTACTACCACTACCCCTGCAATGTCTCCATCATCTGAATACAAACTCAATGAGCCAAAATCAGCTACTTTCTCTTCCTCAATTCGTTCATCATTTTAACTGTTCTTCGACTTCTTCCTCGTCAGCCTCATTGTCAGCAATGTTCAAATACCTGGTCAAACAAGAAAACATCACTACACATGACACACATTGGTTGACAATACATATTATAACAAAAATGCATCAGCCAAAAAAATATGGCAAATCACATATCCAAATTACAGTGAAAATATGTATCCATATTCTCTCAACTCCTATGAACAATCAGCTGTGAACACATAATATAAACAGCAGCCATATATTATATCAACTATGGTAACATCAAACAGGCACTTTACTTAGATAATACATTATTAGTGAATTCAACAACATAACTAATGAAATCCCACAAGTGGGGTCTAGGGAGGGTAGAGAGGCTGTGTCTGGAGGACTCTCAGCTCGAGTAAAACAAATTAAAGTAGGTATGAAAACGAAAAATTGAAAGTGAAGAAAACATAGCAACTAATGAAGGTTTAATGCAATTCATGTATTCCTTGGTATAATTACCCCTGGGATAAGAGGGGTTTAATCTGTAATGAAATAAGTAAACTATAAACAAACTCATCCTACTTTTTTAAGGCAACAGACCAGAAACAGTCAAATATCTTCTGGGACCTAAAAAAGTAAGTTGTGAAAATAATAAAGCAAGCTCCTTATAGTTCAAGGGCACTGAATTTTATAATTACTAGTGGAGTCATCTTTTAGAAAGTGGAAGTCATATCAGATACTTTTAGCCTGGGACTCCTTCAATTCAGCTAATTGTGGGAGCAAAAGCCAAAGAGAACTAATGTACTCATCATCATAACACAAAAGAATTGCAAATTGCAGGAAATAATGAGCTATAGAAATGACTTGTGCTTAGAGGATGTCAGGTGTATCACTTCAGTGTGGTGATTGTGGACCTCTTTTCAAATCCGTAGCAGAAGCACAAGAACATGCTGAAGTTACCTCTCATGCTAACTTCTCTGAATCTACTGAAGTTGTTCTTAATCTCGACTGTACTGCTTGTGGCAAGCCTAGAAAACAACCCCATCTCAGCCATTCCAAGAATTTGGTAAGCACAACTACTCAACTGAGCCTCATACAAACCAATCACAGACAGAACAATCCCAAGTTCCATCCAATATTTCAACCAATTTCCAGCAATCACATAAAAAAGTGCTTTACGAAATGTCTTTTGAGGTTGTTCAACTTCACCATCTAAAGTACTAGCATGACTTAGGGCATTCTTAAGAATGAAAATTTTTAAAAACTCTAAATAACAGAGAAATCATTGAAAGATTGAAGAAGAAAGAGAATGATAAGAAACTTACTAGAAGAGAGGAGAGAGCGTTGGAGCAGAGAAGAGAGGAGAGATTGTTGGTTCTTCACTTCTTCCGTTCTCAGGAAGTTTTCTGAAAGATTGATGCTATTAGCATTTTGGACTGAGTCATTTTGAAGCAAAAATTGAAAAACCGCTCATCCAAATAAATTCAACTATTGGGCTTATTTTAAGCACAAAATGACTTTAAGTTGATAGTTAAATACTCAAAAAAAACTAAAAATAACTTATAAGTCCATCCAAACGACCTCGACTGATTTCTAAAGTGTAAACCCGTTGGGTTGGGTTGGATTTTAACCTGTTGGGTTACACCAACTTAACCCAATATTTAATGGGTTTATTTGGGTTCAACCCAATATGACCCAGCTGTTTTGTTTATAACCCAATCCATTAATACCTAATTGGGTTGGGTCGGGTTGGACATATTTTTGCCACCCCCTACATTTGACGTAATAAGGAAAATATTGAATACAAGTAGTGAAAAAGAAACATAAACAGTTTTTCATCAGAAGAAAAAAATTTCCAAACAGATGCAAAACTGGTGCAAAAATTAGCGTGAATCAGCGAATTTGATCCCAAACCCACAACCCGCCCTGTTTCGCATGAATTTTGAAAAAACATATTTAAACCCGCCCCAAAACCCCAAAAGCTATAACCCGCCCTGCTCCGCGAATGATGTAACCCGCCTCGCCTGCTCCAGTCCCATTGTTATCCCTATTTTGAAATGTCATTAAGTGTGCATCCACATTGTTCTTTTCTTTTGAGGGAGACTTCATGATAAAGTTTGACAAAATGATTATGCTTACGACAAATATGTGTTCAATGACTTTACATGTTACATTGGTGGCAAATATAAATTTTATTTCTTGCCGGATTATTTTGAGAAATTTTATTATTTTTTTGTTTATTTTCATCATGATAATGATAATTATTTCATTTTCTGTCACACTCAAGATAATTATTTTGTCTTCTTTCCAACTTATGTTGCTACTATATTCACTTTAGAAAATGGATCAGATCTAGTGGAACGAACTTCATAATTTTTTATTTATAGAGTATTATTTTGCTTAGTCACACATAAATATGTGATTAACTCAGAATAGTTCTTAAAATCCGTTTCACTGTATTGTTATTATAGCAGTACGTTTAAAATATGAAAAGTATAAAAGTTTTTTCCCCATGAAGTTTATCTATGATATACAGGTAGTGGTCTCTACATAATTTTAATAGAGAACTACTTATTTTGAAAATAGAAGAATTATATCAATTACGATTTTGAATTCTTGCAACGTTAAATGCATCTACTCATACCGAGCTTCTCGTAATACTGCAAGTTTAGGTCGTGGTCATATTTATTTTTCAAATTATTTCACAATTTAAATGGATCTTTTATGATTAAATTTTCAATTTTTAATCCTTCATGGAACTATTTGTGAAAGAAAATTATTGTATTCGGTTTATGTTGATTTGATGCTCCATTTTTTTTTTGTATAATACTATACCCAAAATTATCGAGGTAAATTTCGCATCAAGGATTCGTGTAAATAATTTTTCAAGCGATATCAAATGCTACAAATTCAACAATAGCAACATATTTCATGAAATCTTACAAAGTAGAGTTCGTGGAAGGTAGAACGTACGCATAGTCGCATACCTTATCTTTACCTCATTGAGGTAAATGAGGTTGTTTCCGATCTCAACTCAAGTAAAACAAATTAGTGAAAATAAAAAAAAACATGACAACTAATAAAAAAACAGAGCAAAACACATATGCAAGAAACTGTAACATCAATGGAAAAAAGGCGAAGTAAAATGAAATGTAAAAAGTAGTGTGGGCTATCCAATATTAATGGAACATGCACGTAGGCGAATTTACGAGAAAATTGAATTTTAGGCAACAAATTAGTTGAATTTGACATTTGCGGGACTTATTGTAACGTTGTTTCGTACCTCATTACTAATAATAATGGAACATGCACCTCAGCCTTTATAGAAAGGTTTAAAATGGATGGAAGTTTTCTCAAAATTTGCTTTTGCATTGTCATAATAGGTAAAAGCACATTTCAAATATCAATTTCTTTCTTTACCTGAATAATCACCATCTATTTATTAAAACACACGTTAATTATCTCATTTTTCTACCTGAAATATTATTGTCGTTCAAGTAGGAAAAGAGAATAGTTAATAATTGAGTTATGTTATAAATGCTGATAGTTCAAGTAGAAAAATAAAACAGTTGATAATTAGAGTGTGAAAATCACAATATAGTGTATTTTTGACTGTTAACTCGGTCGATTATCACCCTCTTCAAGTCATTGTGGGCATTGTCCCAGTCCGATTTTTGTCCCTTTTCTAACTATACCAGATATGAGAGTCTGTGCCAGCACGAACCCAATATATGTTACTCCTTTTGTCTCAATTTATGTGACATGGATGAAATTTGGAGAGGTGCTTTTTAGAAATTTTTACGTCATTTTCAAATAATATATGTTATTTCGATTAGAAGCAGACATGTGACGAAGAGGTGTCTGTTTATGGCCTTCTATATATTAGTAATATGGCCTTCACCACGTCTTGAGTTAGTCCTAGCAACCAATTAAGAATGATGATGCTCCAAAATCTGCAACCCAATTTCTGTTTTTTGCTGCTCATTGTTTCTATCCAATGTTTACTGGTTATGGTCTTTTGTAAGGACCATTACAGCAAAGGTGACTTCCCTCCTGGCTTTGTTTTTGGTGCTGGAACTTCTGCCTATCAAGTCAGTTTCAAAAGTTTTTTTTAATTCTTTTTGATACTAATCAGATTGAATGTTCATTATTGATTGGTTATATTTGACTAAAAAAAAAAGGTTGAAGGGGCAGCATTTGAAGATGGAAGGACACCTAGCATTTGGGACACTTTTGCTCATGCTGGTTTGTTTCTCAAATCTTTCCAAGTCTTTTTTTTATTGGCTTTGCATCCTTGACTGTCTTATGCCTTTTTTCTCTATCTGTTCCAATTAATCTTGAAACTAAGTAATTGACATGTATTGTCCGCCTTGGCCCCGATTAACCTCATGTATTTGTCACTTAGAGCTATGTGATATTGTTAGAGTGGGTTAGAGTACCATATTGATTGAGGAATGGACTGGCAGTTTGCTTATATGTACTTGAACAATCCTCTTCTCATGAACTAGCTTTTAAGATTGAATTAGACAAAATGCCATATCTTTATATGGTACTGTTTGAGCTCCTGGTCCACGCTCCAATTGGGCCTAGGCAGGAAGGGGATGTTAGAATCCCACATTGGTTGGGGAATGGATTAGTGCTTGCTTATATGGACTTGAAACCATTTCCAATACGGAATTTGCCTAAGATGTCAACCTTCATTTGTATTTGGAACATTTCTTTCTTTAAAAATTTAAAATCTCTTTATTAGGAAATAAATACTGTGAGTTAGATTAATGCAAATTAGCATATGATGTTTCAAGTTTTTGCTTCCAGGTTTTTCTGGTGGAGCCAATGGAGACATAGCATGTGATCTGTACCACAAATACAAGGTGTATACAATCACTCTGTTTTAATCTGATTCTTTTACTTCCCACTGGTCGCTATAACGTAATATAACAAAATTTGGTACAGTCGATAATTAAAGGAGAGGGTTGTCTGCATAGAAGTTTGATTGATATCAGCGATAAAATGGACAATTACAACGCGCAAATTATAGATGTAGAATAAACAACATGCTGATTACCTTGATAAGCAACTGAAAAAACTGTTCAGTTCCATGCTTGGTAATTGTATTTTACAGAACTGCTATGTATACAGGTTCCTATCTTTCAATTAACTTAACAACATGCCAAAGAAAACATTTGACTCTGGCTCGTTAAGCTTTACTCTTGAATCATATCTGTTTAAGCATCTGAAAATTGATCTTGCATAGTTTAGGTCCTTCACACTTTAGCATAAACTTAGGTGTGGGTACCTCTAAGTGTCTTCTTATTTCTGGTTTATGGCTATGTTGCTCGGACCCTCCAAAAATGTTGTTGCAACTGTGTCAGATCCTCCAAAAAAGCACCTTTTGGAGAATCAAACATGCAACTGTCTACATTTTTGAAGAGTTTGAGCAACATAGATTTATGATTTTCAAGAAATGGTTTGTTTCTTTACATCTTGTAAGGAGTTGATATCAGTTAAGTTCAATCAGTTTTTTCATGAAGAAAGACAGTTTAAGTTCATCAAATTTTCGTTGCAGGACGATGTCCAACTCATGGTTGAGACTGGCTTAGAAGCCTACAAGTTCTCTATTTCATGGTCTAGACTTATTCCTGGTAGTTTTAGCTCCTTGACGCTACATGAAAACACCTCACATTATTTTGTTTATGATGCCGTGTTTATTCTCTTTCCAGGTGGAAGAGGACCTGTAAATCCAAAGGGTTTACAATTTTACAACAATTACATTGATGAACTTATCAGCCACGGTCATAACTTAATTTCTTTATAAGCATTCCAACATTTGGAAATTTCATTACATTTTGCCGCTCACATATAATAGCAAGAAATGAAAAGCAAAAAGCTGCATTTCTCTGAAGAGTATACTAAAAAAGTCTTTCATATCTTTCAATGTTGCAGGTATTCAACCACACGTTACACTATTTCACAGTGATCTACCACAGGCACTTGAAGATGAATATGGGGGTTGGTTAAGCCGAAAGATTGTGTAATGTGTATAGACTCATATATCAATTTGAGTATTAGGCCACTTGGATATGATTAACTTCAGCAGTAGAATTTTGTTTTGATTTTAGAAAGGACTTCACCGCATATGCAGAGGTATGCTTCAAGGAATTTGGTGACAGGGTTATGTATTGGACTACCATTAATGAGGCCAATATATTTGCGATTGGAGGTTATGATTATGGCTTCACCCCTCCTGGACGTTGTTCCCCGCCTTTTGGAGTTAATTGTTCTAGAGGGAATTCATCTACGGAGCCATATATGGTTGTTCATAACACGTTGCTAGCACATTCATCTGCAATGAAATTGTACAGGAGATATTACAAGGTACGATTCAAAGATTTCAATTTGGAAGGAAACTGGTCGAGTAAATAACTTTCATCTGTATTATTATTTAAGTCTCAATGATTTAGCATTTTAGTCTCTGAGGTCATAGTTTGATCAATGTTACTACTATAAGTGTAGTGCTTACTAATAACAGCAAAATTTTGCAATGCAGTCCACTCAACGTGGTTTCGTGGGATTTAGTATATACGTTTTGTGGTGCGTTCCTTATTCAAATGCAAGGACTGATGTAATTGCAGCACAACGAGCAAATGAATTTTATACTGGTTGGTAAGTTTTAGGATTTCATTTGCTAATTATTAGTATATTTGTCACACATGTAAACTCTTGCCTAACAGCCACTTCTATATCTTTGTTTGCAAGTAAAATATTTGTTTACCACAATTTCCATTTCCAACTTTGGCTGCAGGATTATGCACCCTTTCATATTTGGAGACTATCCCTCTATAATGAAGAAAGCTGCTGGGACAAGAATTCCAACCTTCACCAAATATGAAGCTAAGCTAGTTAAGGGCTCAGTTAACTTCATAGGCCTAAACCACTATATTACTGTATCTGTGAAGGACAGGCCTTTCAGCATTGAAAAGCATAACAGGGACTTCAGTGCTGACATGGAAGCAGAGATCTCACGTATGAAATCCAGTTCTTACTAAATGATCGCGAATCTTTGACCATTATGTCATACCCAGTGTAACTACAAGTGGGGTATGGGGAGGGTGGTGTGTACGCAGCCAAACTTCTACCTTGTGAAGGTAGAGAGGCTGTTTACAATAGACGCTCGGCTCAAGTAAAACATATCAACCAAAAAACAAGTATGTTAGTAGCAAAAAAGTCATGTTGAAAACAATGAAGAAGAGCACAGTAGCGGCAACAAAATAATATGATAACTGAAGCAAAGGAAACAACAAGTAATACTAAAATCTAAGAGTAAGATAGTTGACAACGCTTGACCTACTAACCTTCTGCATTAACTCTTGACCTCCAAATTTTCCTATCTACACTCATGTCCTCGGTAAATTGCATAGTCTAGTACTTTATCTGATTATGATATGGATTAGATGATATGAATCATGAATGAGCTTGCTAATTTTATCTTTTTTGGGTTTCTGTAGTTGAGGCATTGGCAGCAGATCAGGCGAGGCCTCTAATATAATATAAGTTCTTACGTGATATTTCGAGATCATACATTCTGTTACTCAAATATTGTCTCATGACTTTAGTATCCAGTGATACCTTCTGGTCTTTATGAACTTCTGGAGTATCTTAAAGGATCTTATGGCAATCTGCCAATTTACATTCAGGAAAATGGTACGTCCTCGCCAATCATGTGCCTCTCTTTTGATTTATGTTTGTGAATATTTACACCTATGTTTGCTCTGCCAATTTACATTCACTTCAATAATTAGTTATGGGACGCTGCAAGATAAAATCAGATGTTTTCTTCCAATGAACTATGGTGCTGATTTGTTAAGAGAGAACCTGCAATCTCTTGAGCTAAAGTATACTAAAAATTGGAAAAAATTCGCTTATCTTTCCATTGAATTCAAATAATTCTAAATACAGCATTAGTGGATTAATCACCCACCAAATAAGAAGGAAATAATTTCCAACTACTACTGAAATGAGAAATTAAGTGGAGGAATAATCTCCTTACTGCTAATAACTACTATAAAGAAACAGGAAGACATAATTATAGATAAGCTGAAGTGAAGTGAAGTGATCTACTTTCTAATATCTTTAAGTATTGAATGCGTAAACCGTTGGTGGACTAAATGGGTGCTAACATAAGAACTTCAGGCTGCAAGCATACTTATGTTACTTTCTTCAAATTCCTGAAGTGAAAAGTATTACAAATGCTTAGAATGATTTGCTTTGGCAGGTCAAAAGACTCTGCGCAATGGGACACTAAATGACACTTCGAGAATAGAATATTTATATGCCTACATTGGGAGTGTTCTTGATGCTGTTAGGTACCCTCTTGCACTAATTATTGACTGTATCTGTAGGCTTTGTCATGTTCCCTTTGCTAAAAGCTTTTCTTCTGTCCACTCTCTGTAACAATGCAGGAATGGATCGGATACTAGAGGGTATTTCGCGTGGTCCTTGTTAGACGGTTTAGAGTTACTTGGTGGCTATGTACCAAGCTATGGACTCTACTATGTAGATTTGGACGACCACGAATTAAGAAGGTATCCAAAACTTTCTGCATACTGGTATGCCAACTTCTTAAAGGGAAAAAGCTCGACGAAAAGTTCAATTTACCAAGTTGATCAGGACAAACTAATTCCTATCTACAAATTCTAGCTAGTTTTGTTGCTAAAATGATTTTACCTACACAAGGTATGTTACATTATCCAGACCTCACTTGTAGAATTACACTAGGTTAGGTATGTTGTTGTTGTAAGGTGTTACATTATTACCCTTTCAAATAATATGATGTATACACCAAACTATATATATATTATAGCGCTTGCCAGGCAAGAGTGTAAAGCAATACTCAGTTTAATTTGTGCTGTCTCATATGTGATGCTTCATGTTCTGGAAATAAGAAAGTTTTGCCTGATTCTGTAACATATAATGTGTTGATCAGTAGTAGTTGCTGTAGAATGTCAAATTATTCGGAGGCACTTGAAAATTTCTTGATGAGATGATAGATCTGAAGATTCCTTTGACGAAGGAGGTGTGTTCCTCTGCAATATGCGCTTACACTTGGCTCAGTTGAATTTTGAAGTGAACATCTAGACACCTCAACTTGGTATTACTTGGCTTATACTATGTGGATTTGGATGACAAAGAGTTAACAAGATATCCAAAGCTTTTATGCACATTGGTACTCTTAACTTCTTGAAATGGAAAGGCTACAAACATAGTGGAATTCTTCAGACTCAAGATAAACTACTACATTCTTCCCAATAAGTATTTGGTGGTTGCATTTGTATCTCATAATAATGATGTACTATTTCACAAATGTCAGCTAATTTTGTTTCTAGTTCTTGCAAAAAGTAATAAGGATTGATGCTAATAGTTAGGTCTACGGGTGTCAAAATCAAATCCAACCCGTCCAATTCGTTTAAAATAACTCATCCATTTATTAGCTCAACTTATTTCAACCCATTAAAAATTAGATTGATATGTAACTCAAATTGACTCATCTTGTCAATTTTTTTTTTTGATATGTTATATATAGTCATAATAAAGAAAATGGAAAAATGTCAAAATTACCTTTGAACTATTCGAAATAGCTCAAATATATCCTTTAACTATTTTTGGGATCAATTATACCCTCGCCGTTACCAAAAGAGACCACAAATACCTTTTCACTTAACTTAAAGCTGACGTGGCAGTGCCACATGAAAAAAAATATCCACATGGACGACCACGTCAGCCTCTCTCCCTCTTTCTCTTTAGTTCAAGAATATTTTTGATCCTTTTTTTTTATAATTTTAATTTTTTTCTAATTTTTCTAAACCACCACATACTCCCTCCCTCCACAACCCCACCCACTTTTTAAATTATTTTTTAAAATTTTCTATAACATCACATTAGTTCAGGGGTATGTGGAATCCCCCAAATTAAATAAAAATGTCTTATTTCCGCTAATTAACTCACTCCTTTTAATTCGATCTGACCTGCTATACTAAATAATCCATATCAAATTAAACCTAATTATAAACATTCCAAACCCATTAACTTCGAACAAATTGAACGGATCCTATGAGTTTGGGAAATTTTGCCACCCCTATAAACAACTATATTATATTAAATGAAAGCATTTTGTGTTTTGGATTGTAGTTCTTGTGTAGATTCTCTCTTAAGAGCAAGAGAGTACTTGACAAAAGTATAAAGTTAAACAAGCCTATTCGGCTATTGGTAAATTGACTCATTTAGTGACTCCAAAACATATATTTTGACTAATAGTTTAAAATATATATTTTTTAATTATATTAATATGAGATAAGTTATAATTTATAATATTTTTTATATAATTTTTAAATATTTTTTTAATAAAAATATTAAATTAATATTATCTAATTTATACTTTTGAAGTTGACATTTGTGGACGAAAGTTTTCACATTACCAAAAAATAGCAGAAAGTGACATCGACGCCTAAGCCTTTATAGAAAGTTTTAAAATGGATGAAAGTTTACTCAAAATTTGCTTTTGCATTAAAAACACATTTCAACTATCAATATTTTTTGTTTTTCTATCAAAATTTCCATTCTATTTTTCTACTTGAAATATCATACTCATTTAGATAGAAATCACTAAAGTCTTGAGGGTGGTACAAGAATGATGATGCTCCAAAATCTGCAACCCAATTTCTGTTTTTTGGTGCTCATTGTTTCTATCCAATGTTTACTGGTTACAGTCTTTTGTAAGGACCATTACAGCAGAGGTGACTTCCCTCCTGGCTTTGTTTTTGGTGCTGGAACTTCTGCCTATCAAGTCAGTTTCAAAAGTTTTTTTTATACTAATCAGATTGAATGTTCATTCTTTGATTGGTTTGGTTATATTTGAAAAAAAAAGGTTGAAGGGGCAGCATTTGAAGATGGAAGGACACCTAGTATTTGGGACACTTTTGCTCATGCTGGTTTGTTTCTCAAATCTTTCCAATTCTGCATCTTTATTGGCTTTGCAGCCTCTCTTTTTTTCCGGTTAAACTTTGGTATTTTATTGATGAAGTAATGAGTATAAAACACCACCTCGGGCAAAGTCCATTCCCTACCTGGCCCAATCCACTAGGAAAGAAATAAACAAACAATCAAAAACAAAACACCTAACACTTCGAACCTCCCTGTCTCCTCTATTCCTTTGTTAATGATCTTTCTTCCTGCTACTTCCAAACTGCTGAAATCTTGGTAGTTGCACCCTCCTTTATCAATTACAATATTTGCTAAATAGTCTACTAGTTGATTTCCTTCCCTGAGAATGTGCTGGAATGTATGTTGTTTGTCCTGTAAGCTAGTTTTGATTTCTATCACCATCTCTGTGATTATCCAGGGGCATGACCATTTTCCTTCTAGAATCTTGTACAATAGCATATAATCTGTTTGAATGATTATATTATTGTGCTGCTCCTGCCTACTATGTTTACATGCTTCTAGAATAGCTTTGGACTCTGCTACAGAATTAGTGGTGTTTTCAATAGTAGCAACCTCTGCATACAGTAAACCCCCTGTTTCATTCCTCAAACAAAAGACATAGGAGCTTATACCTGGATTTCCCCTTCAAGCCCCATCTGTATTGTATTTTAGCCAACCTACTGGTGGAAAATCCCATAATACTCTTGTTACTTTCATCTTGGGACTGTAACGTTCCAATTCTTTAATCATATCTGGCCAATTGCTAGGACATTTCATATTAAGCTTCCTCATTTGTAGCATCATGAAAATGTTCCTGGTAATATTATGAATTACTCTCTGAATTGATGTCTTCTTTCCCTCATGCTTCATTCTATTCCTCCTTTTCCAAAGTTCCCATATTATAAAGCTAGGGATAGCTCGATAGTATGGTCTCATTGATTTTTTAACATCTCTCTCCCACCATAGCATTATCACTTCCCCCAGGCGCAGTCCTTCAAATGTTAAAACCTGCAAAAGAACAAAAATAGGACCAAGTCCTGTTAGCTAAAAAAGATCCCAGGAACACATGAGCAAGTGTCTCCTGAGTAGGTCTTTCACAACACCAGCACCTAGATGGACCTTCCAGCCCCCATCTTCTCACTCTGTCATCTACAAGTAATTTGAATTTCTATGATCTCCACATTATGAATACCACTTTAAAAAGAATGCCTTTTGTCCAAATCCACCTGTAAATTTTATTTTCGCTTTCTTCATGTCTTATATACTACCAAGCTGATTTCACAGAAAAGGTTCCTTTATTGTCCATCAACCATACTAGATTATCTGACTCAATCATTTGTCCAGGAGGTTGAATATTATGACTGTTTTGCTCTACTAGATCATGTGGCAGTATATCATTCAAAACTTCTATGTCCCATTTTCCCCTTTTTACTAATTCATCAACTCTTTTGTAATTGTCTTTCCATTCATAGTCTTCTCCTGTAATGGTGTACAAGTTCCCCATTCTCATTCAGTTATCATGCCACACTGATGCTGATCCCTTTCTTAGTAGCCAAAAGATTTGATGCTCAATAAGTTCTCTGGCCTGTAGCATTTTCTTCCACACTTGTGATCCTCCATTTCCTATTCTCCATACCACTTCATTTGCATGCTCTATTTGACAGTACTTATTCCTCATATACTCACTCCATAGTGATGTCTTTGTTCGAAAATTCCACCATAGTTTGCAAAATAGGGCCATTGATACATCTTCCATTAGTCTGAATCCTAGTCCCTCTTCCTTCTCTAGCAAGTATAAATTGCTCCACTTTGTCCAATGTCTTCCTCTCCCTCCAATACAACTGCTCCAAAAAAATTGTGCCATCATTTTTTGAGCTTGATTCAGTACATTTATGGGAGGATTCATGATTGACAGGCAATGAATGGGAGTGCTTTGGAGCACATGTTTTATTAGAATAGCTCTTCCTCCATAGGAAAGTAATTTTCCTTTCCATGCTTGAATTTTTGAACCAATTCTTTGTAAAATTTGCTGATAATATGCTTTCTGCTTCCTTTTATAGAATATAGGGCATCCCAAGTGAAAGGGAATTCCTTTCTTAGGATTTCTGTTGCTACCTCAGCTATCACTGTTTCTCCTCCTGCTACAGAATGATGCATATAAATAGCACTTTCTCCTTATTTATTTTCTGTCCAAAAGTATCTTCATATCTCTTCAAAGTATCTGTAATCATCTGCATTGTTCTCACTTTTGCCTTGTACATTATAATCATATCACTTTGAGACTATCTCTTGGCATTCCAAACCTCTTAAAGTCTTTCTTCTCCATAAGAGCAATTAGGGATCTAGACATAACTTCAATTGCCAATATAAATAGGGTAGGTGAGAGAGGATCACCCTGTTTAAATCCTCTAGAAGATTTAAAGAATCTCTTTGGTTGTCCATTTAGTAGAATCGAGTACCAGTTGTTACTGATTAGTCTGAACACCATATCAATAATCCTTTCCCCAAAGCCTGTTCTTCTTAATATCTTAGTCATGAATATCCATTCTACCCTGTCATAAGCTTTCATCATATCCAGTTTTATAACTAAATTTGGTGGCTTTCCTCTCTTTCTGATTTCAGCAATGATTTCTTGCACTAATAGCACATTCTCTGCTATACTCCTTCCTTGCACAAATCCTGCTTGTTCCGGAGAAATAATCTTAGGTAACACTGTCTTAAGTCGTTCATGAGTAATTCTTGAAAAGATTTTATTCACGAAATTACTTAAAGAGATAGGTCTAAGATCTAAGAAAGTATTCACATTAAATTTCTTAGGAATGAGCACTAAATTCGTATGGGTTATAAACCTCGGCAGCTCTGCCCCTCCAAAGAAAGCCCTAACCATACTGTAAATGTCCTCTCCAGTGATGTCCCATATTTGCTGATAGAAAGCTCCTGTCATTCCATCCGTCCCTCCTGCACTATCCTTATTTAGTCTCATGACTGCCTCTTTGACTTCATCTACTGAAGACATTCCTTGAATTAGCTCTTTTTCTTCCTCACTAATCGTGACTAGTAGTTCATTTAGCATTTCAAATTCATCCCTATCTGCTTGTTTTGTAAACTGCTTTATGTAGAACTCTTTAGCAGCCTTTGCAATGTCTTCTTGACCCTCTAACCATCCCCCATCATCATTCTGGATTTTGTTCAATCTAAGTCTGTTCCTTCTCCCCTTGACTATTGTATGGAAGAACTTTATATTTCTCTCCCCATCCTTGAACCATTCCATCCCTGCTTTCTGTTTCCAGAATTCCTCCTCCCTGGAAAGTTGGTTTTTAAGCTCCACTTGAGTTTTGTGAAGCTTTTTCCTGTTGGCTTTGCAGCCTTTATTTTCACTTTCTTTCTCCAATAATCTTGAAACTAAATGATAGTTGACATGTATTGTTCGCTTTGGCCCGATTGACCTCATGTATTTGTCACTTAGGGTTTGTGTTATATTTTTACATGATATTAGAGTCATGTTCATTCCTGTCTGTCCGAGGGTCTTTCGGAAACAGCCGCCCTACCTTTTAAGGTGGGAGTTAGGTCTGCGTACACTCTACCCTCCCCAGACCCCACATGGTGGGATCACACTGGGTTTGTTGTTGTTGTTGTTGTTGTTCATTCCTGTCTGTACTCCCTAGCAGTAGCCATGCTTCAGTTGGGCCTAAGCCTTGTTAAAAATTCCCACATCAATAGAAACGGATGGGAAATTGGACTCCTTATATGGACTTGGACAATCCACTCCTCTAGATTTTGGGGTTGAGTTAGACCCTGGTGTCATATTTTTACATGATGTCAGAGCTAGGTTCATTCCAATTCTTTGTTCACTGATGTTGGGGCCCTATATTATAGTGTTCACGCTCCAGTTGAGGTCTAGGCATACTGGGGAGCAGGGCCGGAGCCCTCTATTGCCTCAGGGGGGTTTCACCGAACCCCCTTCGGCGGAAAATTATACTATTTATGCATAGTAAAAATAATATTTTAGTCGAACCCCCTCGGCAAGTTGATGTGTCTACTTCTTCAAAATTTGAACCCCCTAAATCAAAATTCTGGCTCCGTCACTGCGGGAGAGTGTTAAGAATTTCACGTCAATGCTAGAGTATGTTAGAGTCTCACATTGGTTGGTGTATTGACTGACAGTTTGCTTAATATCATGCACAACCAATCACTGATTATGGTGCAGAACATTGTTATACTACAACTTGTAGCTGTACATTTGATTAAGGGTATATACAATTTTTTTGGAATTATCATTTGTATTTGGAACATTTCTTTCTTTTACAAATTAAAATCTCTTTATTAGGAAACAAATGCGGCAGTGTGTTAGATTAATGCAGATTATCAATGATATTTCAAGTTTTTGCTTCCAGGTTTTTCCAGTGGAGCCAATGGAGACATAGCATGTGATGTGTACCACAAATACAAGGTGTAATACAATTACTCTGTTCTAATCTGATTCTTTTTCTTCCCACTGATCACTATAACGTGATATAACAAAATTTGGTACTGTAAATAGTTAAAAGGAGAGGGTTGTCTGCATAGAAGTTTGATTGATATCAGCGATAATATGGACAATTACAACGCGCAAACTATAGATGTAGAATAAATAACATGCTGATTACCTTGATAAGCAACTGAAAAACCTGTTCAGTTCCTTGCTTGGTTATTATATTTTACAGAACTGCAATGTATACAGGTTCCTTTCTTTCAATATTCTTAACAACATGCCAAAGAAAGCATTTGACTCGGGCTCTTTAAGCTTTACTCATGTTAAGCATCTTATTATTGATCTTACATAGTTTAGGTCCTTCACACATTAGAATAACCTAATTAGTGGCTACCTCTAAGTGTCTTCTTATTTGTGGTTTAAGGCTATGTTGGTCGGACCCTCCAAATATGTTGCTGCAGTTATGTCGGATCCTCAAAATTAGACATGCATCAGTCTACGTTTTTAAAGAGTCCGAGCAACATAGGTTTATGGTCTTCTAGAAATGGTTTGTTCTTTACATCTTGTAAGGAGTTGGTAGCACTTAAGTACAATCAGGTTAAAGGCATTTTGAGTTCATCAAATTTTCGTTGCAGGACGATGTCCAACTTATGGTTGACACGGGCTTAGAAGCCTACAAGTTCTCTATTTCATGGTCTAGACTTATTCCTGGTAGGTTTAGCCCCTTGATGCTACATGAAAACACCTCACATTATTTGTTTTATTTCCATCGCCTTTGATGCCATGTTTTTTCTCTTTCCAGGTGGAAGAGGACCTGTAAATCCAAAGGGTTTACAATTTTACAACAATTACATTGATGAACTTATCAGCCACGGTCATAACTAAATTTCTTTATAAGCATTCCAACATTTGGAAATTTCAGTACATTTTGTCTATTACATATAATAGCAAGAAATGAAAAGCAAAAAGCTGCATTTCTCTGAAGAGTATACTAAAAAAGTCTTTCATATCTTTCAATGTTGCAGGTATTCAACCACACGTTACACTATTTCACAGTGATCTACCACAGGCACTTGAAGATGAATATGGGGGTTGGTTAAGCCGAAAGATTGTGTAATGTGTATAGACTCATATATCAATTTGAGTATTAGGCCACTTGGATATGATTAACTTCAGCAGTAGAATTTTGTTTTGATTTTAGAAAGGACTTCACCGCATATGCAGAGGTATGCTTCAAGGAATTTGGTGACAGGGTTATGTATTGGACTACCATTAATGAGGCCAATATATTTGCGATTGGAGGTTATGATTATGGCTTCACCCCTCCTGGACGTTGTTCCCCGCCTTTTGGAGTTAATTGTTCTAGAGGGAATTCATCTACGGAGCCATATATGGTTGTTCATAACACGTTGCTTGCACATTCATCTGCAATGAAATTGTACAGAAGAAATTACAAGGTACGATTCAAAGATTTCAATTTGGAAGGAAACTGGTCACGTAAATAACTTTCATCTGTATTTTACTATAAGACTTGTTCTTACTAATGACAGCAAAATTTTGAAATGCAGTCTACTCAACATGGTTTCGTGGGATTTAGTATATATGGTTTGTGGGGCGTTCCTTATTCAAATGCACGGGCTGATGTAATTGCAGCACAACGAGCAAATGAATTTTATACTGGGTGGTGAGTGTTAGGATTTCATTGGCTAATTAGTTAGTCGTCACACATGTAAGCTCTTGCCTAACAGCCACATCAGTCAGAGTTTAACTTCTATATACCGACAGTCTAAATGTTTCTTACACTATCTGGTCATTTAAAATAAAAGTACTAGTAACCTGTAAATCAAGGCAAGTAACCTTCGATATTTACAAAATTTGCATTACACTTTCTGTGAAAGTAAATTAGATCCTATCAGTAAGACAAGTATTTTATCCTGTGTTTGCAAGTAAAATATTTTTCTTCATTAGTCATGTAGTTTCTTGTTACTAGATTTTTGTAACTATCTGCCACTTCTTGTACTTCGATTGTCGTATTTCTTTTGTTGTAGTTATTGTACAGAATGTTTGATCATGCTTTACATAGTATTTTGCCGTGGTTTCTTCATTTTTGTTATTTCCTTTTCTGACTTGCTTTGAACTATTTTTTCTCGAGCCGAGGGTCTATTGGAAACAACCTCTCTACTTTATGGGATCATCCTAGGTATGTTGTTGTTTGCAAGTAAGATATTTGTTTACCACAATTTCGTTTCCCAACTTTGGCTGCAGGATTATGAGCCCTTTTATAGTTGGAGACTATCCCTCTATAATGAAGAAGGCTGCTGGGACAAGAATTCCAACCTTCACCAAATATGAAGCTAAGCTAGTTAAGGGCTCAGTTGACTTCATAGGCCTAAACCACTATATTACTGTATCTGTGAAGGACAAGCCTTCTAGCATTGAAAAGCATAGCAGGGACTTCGGTGCTGACATGGAAGCAGAGGTCTCACGTATGAAATCCAGTTCTTACTAAATGATCGCCAATTTTTGACCATTATGTCATACGCAGTGTAATCCTACAAGTGGGATTTTGGGAGGGTGGTGTGTACGCAGCCTTACCCCTGCCTTGTCAAGATAGAGAGGCTGATTCTGATAAGACTCTTGGCTCAAGTTAAACATATCAACAAAAGAAAAACTAGTATGTAAAACAAATACAATAGCAAAAAAGTCATGTTGAAAACAATGAAGAAAAGCACAGTAGTGTCGACAAAATAATACGATTACTAAACCAAAGGAAACAACAAGTAGTAATACTAAAATCTAAGAGTAAGATAGTAGGTGAGTCATAACAATAATACTGAAAAGGGGACTGGACAGTGTTCGACCTACTGATCCTCAACCTTAATTCTCGACCTCCAATTTTTCCTATCTAGAGTTATGTCCTCGATAAGCTACATAGTCTAGTACTTTATCTGCTTATGATGGATTAGGTGATATGAATAAGCTTGCTAATTTATCTTTTTTGGGTTTCTGCAGTTGAGGCATTGAAAGCAGATCAGGTGAGGCCTCTAATATAATATAAGTTCTTATGTGATATTTCGAGATTATACATTCTGTCGCTTAAACATTGTCTGAATTTAGTATCCGGTGATACCTTCTGGTCTTTATGAACTTCTGGAGTATCTTAAAGAAGCTTATGGCAACCTGCCGATTTACATTCATGAAAATGGTGCGTCCTCACCAATCACGTCCCTCTCTTTTGATTTATGCACATCCAGTTTGTGAGTTTTTACACATATATATGTTTGTTCTGGCAATGTTTGCCTTAATTCATTTCACATAAAGCAAGATGCCTGTTATACAGCTTTTGTTATGGAGTATTTTTCTTAAAATATGATGAAGTTTGTAGTTGCAAATTTTGCTATATTGTAGTTTCCTCTGAATTCCGAATGTTAGATTTTACTGTCCCCTGATATGGATTTAGTTATAGGATGCTGCAAGATGAAATCAAATGTTTTCTTCAGATGTTGATTCGTTAAGAGAGAACCTGCAATCTCAAGTTGTACTCAAAAATTGGAATAATTTTCCACTTACCATTGAATTCAAATAATTTTAAATACAACATTGGTGAATTAATCATCCATCTAAATGGGGTGCTAGCATAAGGATTTTAGGTTGCAGGCATACTTACTTATGTCACTTTCTTCAAATTCCTGATCAAGTGAAAAATATTACAGATGCTTAGAATGATTTGCTTTGGCAGGTCAAAAGACTGCGCGCAATGGGACTCTAAATGACACGTCGAGAATAGAATATTTGTATGCCTACATTCGGAGTGTTCTTAATGCTGTTAGGTACCCTCTTGCAACTAGTTATTGACTGTATCTGTAGGCTTTGTCATGTTCCCTTTGCTAAAAGCTTTTCTTCTGTCCACTCTCTGTAATAATGCAGGAATGGATCGGATACTAGAGGGTATTTTGCGTGGTCCTTCTTAGACGGTTTAGAGTTACTTGGTGGCTATGTACCGAGCTATGGACTCTACTATGTAGATTTGGACGACAAAGAATTAAGAAGGTATCCAAAACTTTCTGCATACTGGTATGCCAACTTCTTAAAGGGAAAAAGCTCGACGAAAAGTTCAATTTACCAAGTTGATCAGGACAAACTAATTCCTATCTACAAATCCTAGCTAGTTTTGTTGCTAAAATGATTTTACCTACACAAGGCGTGTTACACTATCCAAACCTCACTTGTGTAATTAAACTAGGTATGTTGTTGTAAGGTGTTACATTATTATCCTTTCAAATAATATGATGTTTACACCAAACTATACTAATTTTCTATAGTTGGCTGATAAAATGAGATGACGATGAATATTAATTAACCATTGCTATATATAATTATGTATATATATAATAGCGCTTGCCAGGCAATTCAGACAATGTTAGCAAGATGTAGTGCTAGCTAGGTTAGACTAGTACTAGCCATAAAGAAGCTAGCCAGAAAGCAGATCGAGTAGAAGTGATAACACAAACGGGCGTGGTTGAAGGGGTCTTGCGCAACCATTGGTGCTTCATGTTCTACATCATACAAAATTTTAACTTTAATTGTAAGTAACAGGCATAGGTATCATTTTATTCCTATTAATATCGCTTCATTCCCTCTTCTGGTCTATCTACATTCTGAAAAATTCATATGCTCAAAAGACGTCTTGATCAAAGCAAGCTGCTCTATTCTATTATGAGACATAATTGGCAGAAGCTAAAGTAAGTTTTCTGAAAGATATGCTACTATTTCTTCAAATTGTCAACACAAAATGGTGTGGAAATATCTAAAGTTGGTTGGCATTAAAAAAACTAGCAAGTTTATTTACTCAATCCACGCAATCCAATATAGTATTAAGACAAAGTCAAACTTAGAGTCTCACGTTAGCAAAATTCTTAACACCAAATAAATAGGCATTATATAGGTAATAATACCTGAATAAAGAAAAAAAAATCTAGAATCTGAACTAACACATAAATTCATACTTCGACTAATTAGACACGTTTTCAAAAAAATAAAAATAAATAATAAAAGTCATAAGTCATTCTACTTCTAGCCATATTTATTTATTTATGTAGGGTGGAAGTGAGGATGGGAGTGTGTATCAGTTGTTCGATATGTGTATAATGTATTGAAATCTTGATTCATTTGGATTCATATCATATAAGAATAATTTAAGAGAGAATTAATTGCTTTCTAACTTTCAAAAATCTATATTCAAGGTTTAAATTCAAAATCTTTAATTAAAAATGAAGAAACGTTTCACCACAACTATAGGAAAAGGTTTAAAAATATCCTTCATCCACCTTTTGGTCTAAAATACTTTTTTACTCATCTTTTGGTCTAAAAATACTCTTACATTTATTTTTTTGGCTCACTATAACCCTTGAAAATAACAACACTCTTTTTATTTTTTATGTGTCATTTTCTTATTGGATGAAATAAAAATTTCACCTCCATTAATTTTTTTCATAATTTATCTAAGCCAAAAACAATATACCTCTTCAAGACCCTAAATTTTTTTTTAAAAAAATCTAACAATTTTTTGTTGTTGTAGCTTTTTCTTCTTATTTTTTTTAAGTTTGTTTTGGGATCATGAAGAAGGATATTGTTTTGATTTGGATAAATTATGGAGAAAATATTTTTAAAATAGTTTTTTTATTTGCGGTAGTTTTTTTTTTAATTTAGTTTTTTATGGTCATCAAACATGTATATTGTTTTGGTTTGGATAAATTATGAGGAAAAAATTGAATTTTTTTTAAAATCTTTTAGTTATGCATATTATTACATAGTGTTACAATAACTATCTAAAAACTATCTTGTAATAACTAAAAAAATATTTATTTATTATTAACTATTTTGTAATGACTAATTTAGTTTTAAATAATTCTTAACTATCTTGTAATAACTAAAAATAATTTATTTACACGTATAACTAAAATCTTTTATTTATTTTATTTATACATATTGTAAAAAAATCAGTATTATTAAACAGAAAAGAAAAATTAAGTCAAGAACTAAAAAAATCTAGTCTTTTTTTTCTGGTTAACCGGATAAAAAAATTATAATCTTGTTCATCAATGTAGCTTTTTTCTTTAAAAAAAATGGAAGGGGGGGCGGGGGGGGGGGGTCTTGAAGAGGTATATTTTTTTGACTTAGATAAATTATGAAAAATAATTAGTGGAGGTAGGATTTTTATTTCATTTAATATGAAAATGACACATGATAAATATATTTAAAAAATAAAAAATAAAGAGAGGGTTGTTAGTTTCAGGATAATAATGAGTCAAAAAGGTAAATGAAAGGGTATTTTTAAACCAAAAGGTGACTAGAAGGATATTTTTAGACCAAAAAATGAATAAATTATATTTTTAAATCTTTTCGTATGGTTCAGGGAATTTTTGACCCTGTTTGTTAATTGATGGTAAGTTGAAGATGAGGTGAATAAAAAGACTATTTAAAAACAGAATTGGGATGCACTGATTAAGTTTAGTGGACTTCCCACCAAGAATGGTCTGTTTGTGTTTAGATTAATGTAATATTTTTTACAAAATTAAAAGGATTAATGTAGTATAGTCCATTAGTCATAGCCATAGCAAATGATGAAATGAGCAATTTCAGCACTAAAATGCTGCTTTTCAACCACCCATATCTAATTTAAGATCTAGTCAATTGTGAGACCAACCATTAATATCTTTAGATTCACAAGTATTTTCACCATACAATATAATACTTTTTAAAAAAACATATATGCATGAATGCCGTGGAAATTATCCTTTATGGTCACTTTATCACAAATTAATTAGAAAAAAAATCAGACATTTTATGTATAAAATAAAAATTTTCTATAAAAATGAGATAAAATTAAAAACAAATTTATAAAGGGATACAAAATCAAATCTCTCATAAATATCTCGTGGTGGAGATACTCTTTATTAAGGGATGTTTGTCACTTGTACGCACAAAAAAAATATTATATATTATGAGCTTACATCTTTTCTAAAAGATAATATATATGTTTATATGGAACATATTGTCATCACTTGAAAATCATATAAAATAAATATTGATTAAGGACAAGAATAATGCCTTAAAATTATTATAATTTCATAGCCTAACCGACATATAATGTAAATTATGTCGATTGATAAAATTCTACATACTATGAGGCCTGACATGATATGACATGACAGGTGACTTACTTCTTTCATTAAAATTATCATAATTTCATAGCCTAAACGACATATAATATAAATTATGTCGATTGATAAAATTCTACATACTAATAGGAGGCCTGACATGACAATGACATGTGATTTTTTCTTTCATTTTGTTTTCCTTAAAATTCATATGGAGTGAAGGATAAAACTTGATTTGTTCTTCTATTTGATCCAAAGGTTAATCAATAGCCACCATTAACTGAGGTGGAAAGGTGAACAACTCTTCCAATTTATTTAAAAGCATAATCCTTAGATGGGGATTTTACATGCAACTTTTTGAAAAATAATTGATAAATAATTAATGATTTAGGGAAATATATTTGTCTTAGTGTAACTTTAGATTCGAATCGTGGCAGCAATTATTAATATTTATATACGATAGATTATTTATTTCACATCCTTTTTTGTGCGTTTCTTCTTTAAACTTTGCTAATGTATGATGTTTTGTGCATCGAGCTATCTTTTTTTTAATTGTTTTGTATACAAACTTATTATATGTGTGACTATACATTTTAAATTTATTAATGTTTATGTTTGAATATACTTACAACTAGGGGTGTTCACGGTTTGGGTAAAAAGATTCAAATCAAAAAACCAAATCAAATCGATTTTTTATTTTGATTTGATTTTACATCTTTAAAAATCGATAATATTTGATTTGGTTTTGGTTTTGATTTTGTTCAAAAAATTGAAGAAATAACCGAACCGACAAATTAGATACATATCTTTTTATATTTATATATACATAGTATATTATTTTTTATGAACACTTTTTTATTTAAAAAATACAACACACTAGTTTAAAATAGTAAAGTATGATACGCCTTTTATTTATACAACCATAACATTCGCTTATGCATTATTCAGTAAGTTTATGTTGCTTAGTTCATTGGATTAGCTAACAATATATGCAGGAAGTTAAACATAATTAAAAGTTCGGATATAAGAATTATAAGATTCAAAATGGTACAAAGATAAATTATTATTTTTGAATGAATTATTGTCTTTTTTTCTCTGTTGAATGAATCGTTTCTTTTATTTTGTGTATGATTAATAACCGAATAACCAAATTAAAATCGATGACAACCAAACCAATGAATGTATATTTTAATTGGTTTGATTTGATTTTAATAATTTTAAGACTGATTAAATTAATTTAATTTTAATTTTGATCAATAACCGATCCAAACTTGACGCGTGAACATCTGTACGTACTTACACCCCTAGGAATGTAATTTGCATATTTTGCTTTTGGATTTCCTTGAGACGTTGTCCACAATGTGTTTTAACGCACTACGTACGGTTGCAACTTGCAACTTGCAACTTTGCGTATACACAACTCTGCTTGAACATTTTATTTATTTATTTATTTATTTATTTAGTGTTTGAAGGAGAAGAAAGATCTAGATAGACTTCAAATTGTTTTTTTTAGTATAAATAGTTTTTAGGGATAATTATGTGACATGGTCATTTTGCATAAATAATTATCAAAAAAATTAATTATTCGTTGTATAAACATGTATAATCAGTATATATTTCATGTATAGTCAAACTATATTCAATTTTTAAATGTATCATAATATATATTCAGTGTATAACACTTCTTCTATCCCTTTAAGTCATTTGGAAAAAGAGAGGAAGCTAAATTAGAATATGTGAAACTTTTTATTTATATCTGACGTTTTATATCGATTCAATAAATATATAATAGATTTAATTGTTTTTACTTAATCATGATAAACTAATACTCCTGAGTATTACTTAACATGAATGATTAAACTAATACTCCTAAGTATTACTTAACATGAAAAAATAGATATAGATATTTTTCTGTCCAACATATAGTCTGAAGTCGTCTTCTTTTTTTTTTCATGAATTTTTCTTTTGGTTTTGGGGAGGGAACATGGGTTGAAGCATTTGATAACTTACATGTCAACCACTAGGAAGGAGCACGGTAAACGACTAGAACATGCAACATAAAATACTATTGCTTTGATGATATCAAACAGTATTTGAACAGTTTTTTATTGAAATATTGTCTGTTATATATTTACTCTAACGGTATTAAAGAGTAATTAAGTAGCGTTTAAATGCAAATTAGTAGTTAAAAATAGAGGAATATGAAAGTAAGGGATAGTCACTTGTAAATAATTTCTCTTTTGAGAGCACAAGTGTTCTTTTACTATAATTTAATGTGTAGCCCATTTTTTGCGGGTTCAAGTCTCGCTCGAGATATTTGTTTTTTACGTTTTTGCATTCCTTTGTCAAATTTTATTATTATTTTCATTAAAATTTAAATTTGAGACCTCATACTTCATTCCGACTTTTGTTGACCATTAAACCAAACTCATGCATTAAATTTTTTTTAGTTACTTCCTCATCAAGTTTTTGACTAAAAACATAAAATGCAAGAACATTTTAAATAGATGCAATTAGTTCTTTTCTAATGCAATTTTTGGGCAAGAAGCATTCAATTTATGATGACAAATTAACAATGACAGACAGCTTAGGCATCCTATGAAACTTTGGTCTTACATTTTGTTTTCTATTTTATATATTATATTTTCTTGTTTCATTAATTATCTTTAAGCATATTTTATTTTGGGTCAAATTAAGTCCCCAATAGTTTTCCTTGTTGATCATGATTTTAATTGGTTCCACAAGTGTCACAAGAAAATGAAACAAAAAAGATTAAATAGTTTTTTTTCCTTACCACTATCATTTTAGAAGCATATAACTAATAATTAATTTTATTCCAAGAGAAAAGATCAAAGTAATTGAACATGTCTATACTGCAAGATCTTTTAAGTATTAGATTGACAAATTCACTATTATATGCATGATAACATGATAATAATAAGAGCATTTGAAAATTAAAATGCACTTACAATAAATAATGGGAAAAATTACCTAATTAGACTCCTTTATTTATCATATTTTTCATTACTCTCATCCATTTCGAAAAAAAAAATACAAAAATTCCTTCTTTTTCATTCGGATACATTAATTCAGTAATCCGGAGACATTAATTTAGTAATCCGGATACATTAATTCTTATTCATAAATTATCTCTATGTTCAATGTATCATGCTTTAAATGTTATCTGCTGATACATAAAATCCTAATTAATGTATCTGAATTACTGAATTAATATATCCAGATTACTGAACTAATGTATCCGGATTACCATATTTTTAAGGGATTTCTGTGAATTGAAAAAGGGTAGGAAAAATGATAATTAGCCTTTTACACTATGTGATTTATGTGAGTTTCCCAATAAATAATCCCTAAATAACAATTCATGCATAATTCATTTTTGAATAAGTTATATTTTATTTTTATATACTCATTTTAATATTACCTTATCTATTAAATAAGTTATATATTACAATTCCTTTATAACTAACACATTTAATTATTAATTATTAGTTTGGTCAAACTTCTAAATTCAATTTGTTTATTTGTAAAATGCTTTTGGAAAAATATAATTGAGAATAACATTTTATATTTGGCTAATAAATTTGAAAAATATATTTTTTTCAATATTAAATCAGTATTTTGTGCTTGAGCTTTGGTTAATATTCCAAAAATGCTCGTGAGAAAAAGTTCTCTTCCTTTGAGAACAATTTCTAGCTTAAAAACATTTAATTTTTTCCCAAAAATTTGGTTAAACAACTCAATTTTCTTTTCGAGGGAAAAAAATTGCACTTTTGACTTTGAAATGGTACGGTTGACCAAAACTGTTTTAACAATTAATAATATAGTAAAAATTTATTATATATTGTTAGAAAGATTAGTGAATGTTAGGTGGATTTTTTTTATATAAGTGGGGCCCACTGATAAGTGGGCAACCCACTGATTTCCTCTCTTTCTAGCCTATCTTTTGCCTATATATTGCAGGCATGTAAATGAAGTGATGAAGGCATCGAAATACAAACATTTACATATTCTGCTTTTCTCTTCTGCTCCTTTCTCCTATATCTTTGTTCTCCTCTTTATCTTTTATTTGTTCTTTTGCCAATTTAATTTACAACACGTTATCAGCACGAGGCTCCGGCTATTTGTTTTTGAAGGTAACAAAAAGCGGTAAGAATTTTATTTAATTTTCTTTTCATAAAATGGCAAATATTTCAAAAATTGAATTTGTTGCTTTGGATATCTCTGGAAAAGATTACTCCTCATGGGCACTAGATGCCGAAATTCATCTTGAATCGATGGGTCTGGCAGACACCATCAAAGATGATAACACGGCATCTAGTCAAGACCGTGCAAAAGCTATGATTTTCCTCCGCCACCATCTTGACGAGAGTCTTAAATTACAATATCTTACATTAAAAGATCCCTTGAAATTGTGGAAAAATTTAAAAGAAAGGTATGACCACCTGAAGTTGGTCATGTTTCCACAAGCACGTTATGACTGGTTAAATCTGAGACTGATGGACTTTAAAAATATAACTGAATATAATTCTGCTTTATTTAGAATTATAGCTCAGTTAACTTTATGCGGAGATGAAATCACGGAACAAGATAAACTTGAAAAAACATACTCCACATTTCCACCCGCGAATATGCTACTGCAGCAGCAATATCGTGAAAAAGGCTTTAAAAAATATTCTGAATTACTTTCTCACCTTTTTATTGCTGAAAGACATAATGAACTATTAATGAAAAATCATGATAGTCAGCCAGTTGGTTCTTTGCCACTCCCTGAAGTGAATCAGGCAAATTCTAACCAACGAGAAAGAGGCCATGGCCCCAGTCGTGGTCGTGGTCGTGGTCGTAGTCAAAGAAGAAATTTTAATCATGATGCTCGGCTGGCACCGAGAAATAACCAGCAATATAAAAGGCAGGGTAAAAAGCCAGAAGCTTTACCGAAGAATAATTTAGAAATAATATATCATAGATGTGGAGGTGTGGGGCACTGGTCGCGTATTTACCGGTCATCAAAACGCTTGGTTCAGCTATATCAGGCATCGTTAAAGAGGGCAGAAAATAATTCAGAGACAAATTTTATCTCTGAGGACAATATTGAGCCCATGCATCTGGATGTAGCTGATTTCTTTAATTTTTCAGAAGTAAATATGAATGTTGATAAGCCCGATAATATTTAAACAATTCTCTTTGTTGTTGTATGTATTAAATATTATGTTTGTATTTTTCTAGATCCATGTAATAAAATAAAATTTTGTATAATAAATTATGTATTAATTATAATATTTACTTTCTTTCTTTGTGAAGAAAATATGGAAATGACTCAAATCTTGTTTGGATCAATGATAAATCACGAGGATATTTGTGTAATTGATAGTGAAACAACCCATGCTATATTTAAAGACGAGAAATATTTTTCCAATTTACTTAGAAGAAAAGCTAATGCTACTATAATTTCTGGTAATTCAAAAATGATAGAAGGCTCCGGAAGAGCTACTATAATTCTGCCTAAGGGAACAAAAATTGTTATAGAAGATGCACTATTTTCTTCTAAATCTCCAAGAAACTTGTTAAGTTTTAAAAATATCTGCATAAATGGATATCATGTTGAGACACTAAATGAAATAAATATTGAATATCTTGGTATAACCAAGAGTGTCTCAGGCCAGAAATATATTTTGGAAAAATTACCAACTTTGTCATCTGGCCTATATTATGCAAAAATTAGTGCAATTGAAGCACATATGATCGTAAACCAGAAGTTTACTGATCCAAATACATTTGTGCTATAGCATGATCGAATAGGTCATTCTGGATCAATAATGATGAGACGAATTCTTGAAAATTCAACTGGACATCCGCTAAAGAACCAGAAGATTCTTACAAATGATGAATTTTCATGTGCTGCTTGTTATCAAGGCAAATTAATTGCCAGACCATCGACCCTGAAGGTTGGCATCGAATCTCCTGACTTTTTAGAGCGTATACATGGAGATATATGTGGATCTATTCATCCACCTAGTGGATTGTTTAGATATTTTATGGTCCTAATAGATGCATCATATAGATGGTCTCATGTGTGCTTATTATCATCTCGCAACCTAGCGTTTGCAAAGTTGTTAGCACAAATAATAAGATTGAGAGCGCAATTCCCAGATTATCCAATTAAGGCCATTCGCCTTGATAATGCTGGAGAATTTATATCCCAAGCATTTAATGATTATTGCTTATCAATTGGGATAAAAATTGAACATCCTGTTGCTCATGTTCATACTCAAAATGGCCTTCCAGAGTCATTTATTAAGCGCCTACAATTAATAGCAAGACCTTTACTAATGAAAATAAAATTGTCAATTACTTTTTGGGGTCATGCTATCTTACATGCAGCAGCACTTGTACGTCTAAGACCGACACATTATAATAAATACTCTCCGTCAAAATTAGTATTTGGTCATGAACCAAATATAGCCCATTTAAGAATTTTTGGTTGTGCGGTATACGTGTCTGTAGCACCACCACAACGTACAAAAATGGTCCCTCAACGAAGGTTGGGTATATATGTCGGGTTTGACTCACCCTCCATAATTAGATACCTTGAACCATTGACTGGAGACTTATTCACTGCTCGATTTGCAGATTGTCGGTTTGATGAAACAATTTTCTCGCCATTAGGGGGAGAGAAAAAGGAACCCGAAAAAGAAAAAGAAATTGCGTGGAAAATTTCATCACTATCACATTTTGATCCACGCACCCGCACATGTGAGCAGGAGGTCCAGAAGATCATCCACTTACAAAAAATAGCAAATCAAATGCCAGATGCATTTACTGATTTGAAACGGATAACTAAGTCACATATCCCTGCAGTGAATGTACCTATCCGAATTGATGTCCCAAAAGGACCATTTACAAGTATCATAGCTTCTGAATCCCAAACACGCCAGAAGCGTGGTAGACCGTTGGGTTCAAAGGATAAAAATCCTAGAAAAAGAAGCGTAAGAAATAATAAAGATGATACTACACACGAACTTCCTGAAGAAGGTCAAGGTTTGAGTAATCCTGATATTCCTGAAGAAATCAGTGAACCCGAGACTCAAGTGAATGAAGAACTTTCAATAAGTTCTACCGGTGATGAGATAAATTTAGATCGATCAAAAATTACTGTGGATAATATTTTTGCATATAATGTTGCAATTAACCTCATGCAAGATAATGAAAGTCTTGAACCTAAATCCGTCGAAGATTGTCGACGTAGATGTGATTGGCCAGAACGGCAAAAGGCAATTCAATCAGAATTAGACTCACTTGCTAAACGTGAGGTTTTTGGACCTGTAGTCCAAACCCCTGTAGGTGTAAAACCAGTTGGTTATAAATGGGTTTTTGTTAGAAAACGAAATGAGAGAAATGAAATTGTAAGATATAAGGCACGCCATGTTGCACAAGGATTCTCTCAAAGACCCGGAGTCAACTATGAAGAAACATATTCACCGGTTATGGATGGAATAACATTTCGATATCTCATCAGTTTAGCTGTACATAAAAATCTTGAAATACACCTAATGAATGTGGTTACAGCTTACCTTTATGGTTCACTTGATAATGAAATTTACATGAAAATCCCAGAAGGATTAAAATTGCCTGAAGCATGTAAAAAGTCTCGGGAAGTATACTCAATAAAACTCCAAAGATCATTATATGGTCTGAAATAATCAGGGCGCATGTGGTATAATCGCCTAAGTGAGTACTTAATAAATGAAGGTTATATTAATGATGTTATTTGTCCATGTGTTTTTATTAAGAAAACGGAATCAGAGTTTGTTATACTCGCTGTTTATGTTGATGACATAAATCTCATTTGAACCCCTGAAGAGGTCCAAAAGGAAATTGAATATCTAAAGAAAGAATTTGAAATGAAAGACCTTGGAAAGACAAAACTTTGTCTAGGTTTGCAAATTGAACATTTAGCAGACGGAGTTTTTGTCCATCAATCTGTCTACACTGAGAAAATCTTAAAAAGATTTTACATGGACAAAGCACATCCATTAAGTACTCCAATGGTTATTCGATCACTTGAAGTGAAAAAAGATCCATTTCGACCTTCAGAAGAGGATGAAGAACTTCTTGGTTCTGAAGTATCATATCTCAGTGCTATTGGTGCACTTATGTACCTTACTAATGCAATCAGGCCTGATATAACATTTTCTGTTAATTTGCTGGCAAGATATAGTTCATTCCCAACGCGAAGGCATTGAAATGGTATCAAACATATTTTGCGATACCTGAAGGGTACTATTGATATGGGTTTGTTTTATACTAACAAAGGTTGTGCAGACCTTATTGGTTATGCAGATGCAGGTTATTTATCAGACCCACATAAAGCTCGATCTCAGACAGGTTCTCTGTTTACACACGGTGGGACTGCTATATCATGGCGATCTACAAAACAGTCCATTGTTGCTACTTCTTCAAATCATGCTGAAATAATAGCAATTCATGAAGCAAGTAGAGAATGTGTGTGGTTGAGATCGATGATACAGTTCATCAAAGAAAGATGTGGTCTTGAAAATAATGTTAAAATACCCACAATTATATTCGAAGACAATGCCGCGTGCATAGCTCAATTGAAAGGTGGTTTCATAAAAGGAGACAGAACGAAACATATTTCACCAAAATTATTTTTCACACACGATCTTCAGAAGAATGGTGAAATTGATGTACAACAAGTTCGTTCAAGTGATAATCTTACAGATTTATTCACAAAGGCATTACCAACATCAACTTTTGAGAAATTAAGATATAAAGTTGGAATGCGCCGTCTCCAAAATATCAAATGAAGATTTCATCAGGGGGGGTACGCGCTGCACTCTTTTTTCCTTAACCAAGGTTTTGTCCCATTGTTTTTTCTGGTAAGGTTTTTAATGAGGCAGCAATTAAGGCGTATTACCAGATATGTAGACACAACATCTATGGAAGCACATTACACGTGGACATCCAAGGGGGAGTGTTAGAAAGATTAGTGGATGTTAGGTGGATTTTTTTATATAAGTGGGGGCCATTGATCAGTGGGCAACCCACTGATTTCCTCTCTTTCTAGCCTATCTTTTGCCTATATATTGCAGGCATGTAAATGAAGTGATGAAGGCATCGAAATACAAACATTTACATATTCTGCTTTTCTCTTCTGCTCCTTTCTCCTATATCTTTGTTCTCCTCTTTATCTTTTATTTGTTCTTTTGCCAATTTAATTTACAACATATATCTCATTTACTTGACACTTTTTATTTCACACAAAAAAAAATTAAATTTTACGCATTTGAATTCACGCTAAGATAGTAAATTTTTTGAACGATACGATCCTTCATTGTACTAATATCAAGTACTTTACTTTCAACTTACCATATACTATATCAAGTACTACTAATTGACCTTAAATTTTGAATTAGCCTTCAAATAGAGAGACATTTATTATGAAAAAATTATTTTTGTTGGTTGTTTCGTGTATAATGTTAAGAATTAATTCACGGCTCAATTTATGTGATACTTTATTTTTTTAATTAATTATAAAGAAAATTGACATCTTTTTATATTTAGTTTTTTCTCTGTTTTAATTTATATGACACACTGCAAAAAAATAGTCATATTTTTATAATTAAAAATAATTTAACTTCAAAATTTATTTATTTTTTATCCTTAATGAAATGATTTATAAATTATAACTGCGCAAATATTTAAGGTTGATTTTAGATCACAATTTCAAAAGTCTTCATTTCTTTTTTAAATTTTGTGTTAAGTCATACATACCACATAAATTGGGACAATCTCATTTTATGCGTAATGAAATAATTTATAGCTACAAAAAAAATTATGACTTATTTTTTATCATAAATTTATAAAATATTTATGCAAATTTCTAAATTGTAAATCAAACACCATACAAGAGATAAATTTAAAAAATTATACATAGCAAAAGAATGCTATCAAACATTGTATTACTTTTGCGAGGTTTAATACATAAATAATTTAGTTTTCAATCAGCTTCAAAATGACCTCTTAAAAGTCTTTTTTTTTTCTTTCGTTTCAACACTTCTATCCAAATACATAGCTATTTATTTTAGATGGTGTTTCTTGAATTTTTTTAACTTTTTTCGGATTTGAACTCTAAAAAATACGTTTGATCATAAAAACTCAGAAAATACTATTTTCTCTTTTTTTTTCAAGAATTTCCAGAAATTCCCAAAACAACAAAAAAACTATTTCCTCTCTAAATTATTCACAAAAATTCAAAAACAACTTTAATTGATTTATTCTAATTTTTAAATATTCATATATATTATTTATTTATTTATAATAAAACATGGTCAAACTCCTGTTTACAAAAACCAAACTCTAGCTGTTAAAAAACGTTTTTCATCACTTATATACTTTAAAAAGCTACTTAAATTCAGATAATCCAATATTCGACTTTGTTAAAGACATAATTAACTTATACTTATTTTGGCAAATTGCCTTTATAATATCATACAAAATTCAAATCGAAACTCCACCTTGACGGACCCACCGCCCTTTATAAATACCGCAATGCTTAACAACTTTTCCCAGTTTTCGAAATCCTTTTTTTTTTTTCTATCCCGTGAATTTCTCAACAAAAAAAAATTTAAAAAGAAAAATTAATTTGTCTGTGATCATCACAAATGTCATGTGTCACTGTTTCCGCCATTGACGGATAGAGATAAAGACGAAAAACAAACAGAGATTTTTCATTTTTCAGTAATTTTTTCACTAATAAGTGTTCATACCTCTAAATCTTTTTTTTTTTGTCGGAAAATTCTTCAGATTTGGAACAATTTTTGAATTTTGAAGATGAAATTCTGCAAGAAATATGAAGAGTTTATGGAAGGGCAATGCCAGAATAAGAAATTGCCGCGTGTAGGTCTTAAGAAATTAAAGAAAATTTTGAAGAAATGTCGAAAATGCCATCAGTCACGAAGTGTTGGTGTTGGTCCACCTGCAGATAACAATAATCTCCATGACAGCTCCACTTGTTCCCAGCATCAATGTTCTGGTTTGTTTGATCGGTTATATTATACTGTAATTGCTTAAATTTATGTAAATCTATGGTTGATTTCGAATTATTTTGTATAGGGTAGCTTAAATTTGGTTAAGAATCACAAGGTCTTAGGTTCAAATTCCAGCAGAAATTAAAATATTAGCTGATTTTTTTTTTCATCTATCCTAGTCTTGGTGGATGTCTAGTGGAATTAATGTAAGTAGGACAACTGTAATACTGGTAAACGCATAAATTTCTATTGAGTTAAGAATCATGAGATCTCTGGTTTAAAGTTCACATACAAAAATATAGGCGATTTTCTCTCATCTGGCCTAACCTTGGTGGATAGAGTTGTTGCTGGCAGAAGGCGGCAGGTATCTCATGGAGTTAGTTGATTTGTTCGCAAATTGGCCCAGACACCACGGTTACTAAAAAAAAATGGATAGCTTAAATTTGGTGTAAAAAAGAAAAAAGTAAATTAGTTTGCCCTTTTTGACTTCTTTGACAATACATGCACTAGGACAACTTTAAAACTGGTAAATGCATAAATTCTGTGTTTGCTTATACATGTTTATCTGATGGGTTTAAAATTGATTCATCTCTGATGGTCACCTTTGCTGTTTTAGCTTCATCTATTGTTGCATGTTCAAATGATTTTTGTATAGGTAATCTTAAAGTTGGCAACCCTCCGAAAAAAGGAGTGAATGACTTTGCCACCTTTTGTGTTTTTGATAATATTTGCGCTAAAACAAATTTGTAAATGCATAATTTCTCTCATTGCTTCTACACGATTATTTTTTTGAGTTTAAAATTGCTTAAACATATACAGATGTGTAGTTGGTTCATCTCTGATGAGCATCTTTGCTGCTTTTGTGTCATTTCCATATTCAAATTTTTTTATAGGATAGCTTAATTTGGTAAAATAGGGGGGGAAATCATCCCCTTTGGGGATTTTGACAATTTATGCACAGAAGCAACTTTAAAACCTGTAAAATCAATGAACTTTCTTGTTGTTTTTGTACTAGTATATTTTATCTCTGTCATTTTATAAGGTTCTAACTTAGTCTACAACAACAACCCTGTATAATTTTGTGGGGCCGAGAGGGTAGAGTATACGCAGACTTTACCCTGCCTTGTGATACCCCTACCTTGTGAGATAGGGAGGCTATTTCCGATAGACCCTCAGCTCTGACTTCTAAGTAGTTTATCGACTTATATTGCTTAAGCATACATGGAATTTCATGTTGATTACATCTCGTGAGCATATTTGCTGCATTAGTTTCACCTGGGATTTGGCTTTCGTCCCATTTTCAAATTAATCTAGTTTTAATGAATTGAATTTGGTAAAAGAAAACGAAGAAATTCACCCCTTTTGGAGTACTTGACAATATATGCACTAGGATAACTTTTAAAGCTTGTAAAATCAAAAAGTTTTCTTTTTGTTTCATAGTATGTTTTATACCAATTATCAGTATAAGGTTCTGATTAATCTATTGAGTTACATTGCTTTAACATATTTAGAATCTCTGGTTATTGCATCTCTGATGAGCATTATTTACTGCTTCAGTTGCATTCTTGAATCTAGTGTCTGTCATGTTTCGGATTAACTTAATACATGATAGCTTGATTTTTGTAAAAAAAGAAACCAAGAAATTCCTACCCTTTTGAAGTTTTTGACAATTTATGCATTAGAACAATGTTTAATCTTGTAAAATCTAGAACTTCGTCTTTGTTTCTTTATATATCTCATATCAGTATCACTATAAGGTTCTAATAAGTTTTCCTCTTCTCTGTAGTTTGTGATGGAAGTTTTTTTCCATCTCTCCTTAAGGAGATGTCTGAAGTGGTTGGGAGCTTCAATAAACGTGCACAGAGATTGCTTGAGTTGCATCTCTCATCGGGTTTCCGCAAGTATCTTATCTTGCTCAAAGAAAAAATACAAGGAAACCATATTGCTTTAGTTCAAGAAGGAAAAGATTTAGTCACCTATGCTATAATCAATGCAATTGCCGTGCGTAAAATACTTAAGAAATATGACAAGGTATTTCCCTTTTGGACTATTAATTCAACATGCTAACTGAGTCTTGCTTCCTTTATTAACTACTCCTCTCTATCTGTAGATTCACTATTCTAAGCAAGGCCAGGCATTCAAGTCACAAGCTCAAAGTATGCATGTTGAGATCCTTCAATCCCCCTGGCTGTGTGAACTTATGGCTTTTCGCATCAATTTGAGAGAAAATAAGGCAAAAAATGAGAAGGCTCTTGCACTTTTTGATGGTTGCTTCCTGATATTCAATGAAGGAAAACCATCTCTCACTTGTGAGCTCTTTGATTCTATCAAGCTTGATATTGATTTGACCTGTTCAATTTGCTTGGTACGTACTCGCTCTTTCTCTATATCTTGTCTTTTATATTATCATCCAAAATTACCTCACCACCACCAAAAAAAAATCCCTTTAAAATTAAGTATCACAGTCAAAAATTCGCTTGAAACACCATACTGTAGAAGGCTAAGTTGATCATCTGTGTGGTTTAAGACACGTCGCATTTGCTGTAATAAAGAGAAATTATCTTACTGTTGCTTAACAATTAAAACCTTTGCATATGCAAGCCTCAGCTTCAAATTTAGTGAATCGAAACCTTTGCATGGGCTGTCAATATAGTGTGAAACTCTGTTATTTGGTGTCTGCTTGTTCTTAGCGACAGTGACAAATGGTTCTTCTCTAGTCTTTAATCAATTTATCCCGCACCTGACCCAGTGATAAGTTGGTTACAATTTGTAGCCTAAGACCTAGTCAAAGTAATCATTTTGAAGTTGCACACTTTTAAATGATCTCCTTGTTCAGATTGAGATATATTTATTCTCTGGCTCTTGAACTTTTTGTAGGTTGTATTAGTGTTTTAGTTGTTATGTGTCTAATTCCAGATACTATACTATGAAACCTGCAATCCAACGGATGTTGTTTAGTTCCCATGTTGGGTTGCTTGGGTATTGTATCCCCCAGAATTGGGGTATTATCCTCGTATTATGAACTGGATTACGGTCTTTTTATCTCACGTCGAGTGCACTAGATAAATAATAGGATATCCACCTACTAATACAATCTATTGGAGTCCAAAATTCTTGCTTAATTTTGAGTAAGAATGATTAAGGTTTGGTTATTTCGGATTTCTGATTGTGAGCCTATAAGTTGAATGTCTTTTTCCTCCAAAAATGAACATCCTAATAAAGTATTCATGTCAAATTACCTTAATAATTTATCATCCCCCCCCCCCCCCTCCCCCACAATCATCCAATTAAAATGCTCATTTGAGCAATGAAATCATTATCTTGGAAATCCTAATCTAAAAGTAAAATCATGTCTCAAATGATATGTGAAACACACACAGTTCCATGCCAGCATCATGTGTCTAATGAGTACATATTCAATAACATTAGGTTTTCAATAGGTACAATCCTTAATTTAGGTGTTGAAGTGAAAAATCCAAACAAGTTTAAGGGACCGCATATGTATTTTTTGAAATAAGAATATCAGCCTCTTTACCTATTACTCCCTCTGTCCCAATTTCTGTCACTCTTTCCTCTCTTTAGTCAGTCCCAAAAAGAATGATATTTTATACCGTATTTAGTAACCACTTAAACTTTTCATTTTACTTCAATGAGATGATTTATAGCCATACAAATATGTAAGACTTGTTTTAGACCACAAGTTTCAAAAGTCTTTCTATCATTCTTAAACTTCGTGCTGGAGATGCATCTCTTGTTGTTTTGACTTCAAATTCTGTTGCATGTCATCAGTAGTTATTGTAGTTTAGCTGAAAGATTGTTATCTCTGTAAGTTTCAGCATATCACTTGCTCTTCAAGTAAAAATGCTGCCTTATATCCTAGCAATTCTTGCAGAAACTTCCCGATTAGATTTATCATTTTATCATCCATTTAGCATGCAGGATAAATTAAAGTAGAAATTAACTTTGGAAGTTTGTATCTTTTATGGAACAATGCTGTAAATACATCTGTTTATGCAGGATACCGTGTTTGACCCAGTATCTCTCACTTGTGGTCATATCTTCTGCTATATCTGTGCTTGCAAAGGTGCATCAGTGACCTTAGTTGATGGACTGAATGCGGCAAATAACAAGGAAAAATGCCCTCTCTGCCGAGAGGTGAGTAAACTTTTGGTCTTTATTCAGTGACTTGAACATTTAGCAAAGTCTCATACTTGTGATAATATGTTAGGAGCACCAGTTTTCTACTGAGTAGTACTGTCACGTCAGAGAGGATTAACAAGTTACTTCAATCAAAATATGCCTCTGGACTAGTTTCCTCTGTTTACAATATACCAGCTTTCCGCCATTCCCTGAAACAAGGAAAACTTCACATGTACTTTTGAACTCATGAGGAATATGAAGATGTGTCTGCTTTGTAAAATCTGCTCAACAATGCAAAGAATACTCTTCTTAAGAAACTTGAGAACATTATTTTAGTGATCGACATAAGTGGGAAAAGAAATTAACATTCAACAGTGTCTTTCGGTTATGGTTGATCTCTCTGTTTTCTAGCTTCTCTGCACTGGCTTTTCTTCTGCAATTCTGATTTACTTTGTGCTGGTATTATATAGTAAATGTTTTTTGACCTAACCTTCATCTCTTATTTTTTGTTGTGTGATTCAGGAAGGAGTGTATGAAGGTGCTGTGCATCTGGAAGAGCTTAACATTCTACTGAGTAGAAGGTACTCTTTCTTCTGTAATGCGTGGTCGGATTAGTTCTATCAATTCCAGAGTAATTTATACGGTGTGCACTCTTGTTGCTTCTTCTAGTTCTAACTCACTTCCACATTTTGAACAGTTGCCCGGTGTATTGGAAAGAGCGCCTTCAGACCGAGAGAGTAGAGAGACTTCGGCTTGCTAAGGAGCATTGGGAATCTCTGTGTCGGGCATTTGTTGGCGTCTGAACGATAATATTAGTCTCATGGTGGCAATAGAATTCATAGTAGCATTTGGTTTCTCCTGCATTTTCTTCTATGTTGTTTGAATCCTTCAAAATGTTGTACCTATTTCAGATCCTCCATAAATATTGCATTTTAGAGCAATATGAGTGTGGTTCCTTTTTTGAGGAATTCAAGCATACATAGATTTTCTTTGTTTCTGCTGTTCATGCTCCGAACAAGTGCTAGAATCTGTAAATAACTGCAGAATTTTGTCATATTACGTGCTTTTGAGTTGAAGAGCCGTAATTTTTTTAGTAAGAAAATTTGTTGTGGAACTCAACTCTCCGATTACTCCTCTCATCTGAATTTATATGATGCTCTTTTCTTTTTAGTTCATTTCAAAAAAAAATCACATTTTTATATTTAGTAACAATTTAATTTTAAAATATTCATTTTACCCTTAATGATATTATAGTCACATAAATGTTTATGGCTTATTTTAGATCATAAGTTTTTTCATTTGTTTCTACATTCTATGTCTAATCAAACACCTTCACTAAATTGGAATAAAGTAAGTACAGGAGTTTCTTAAGTTCGCTTTGCACTTGAAGGAGATAGAGCCATCAAGGTTTAGTTTTTTTGATTCTTCAACATTAGTTGATCAGACATTCACGTAGTTTTCAGCTAAGCTTCTACTTGTTTTTGTTTGTTTAATCAATCATATGGTATCTGAATTAGCCTAGCTCAAAATTTAGATTCACATTGTGTTACTTATGCAGGGCTCATTTTGGGAAACGCTTCCTGTTGGGAAATTCTCCACTCTCTTCAAATCTGAAACTTTATTTCAGGATGACGAGATTATATTTTCACCATATGTGGTTAAGAACAAATATTGGGCATATGAAGTTGGAGCAGAGAAGAAATTACTCCACTTGCAAAATGAATACGGCACACGGCTATAAATTTCAAGGATGAACAACTATGGTGCAGTGCAAAGGAATCATTAAAAAAACAATATAGAGGCTACTACTTTCTCCGGTTCATTTTAGTTGCCGTACTTATTAAAAATAAGTAAACTTTACCTAAATCCCATAATGAAAAAGTCTAATTACTATACATCCCTCATTGTATCAAAATTACCCGATATCCCTTTTTTTTTCAACTTTTCTGATACATTAGTTTTGTATCTGATACATCAATTATCTAATGAGTAATTAATGAAGATCATCTATTTATGGATAATATCTTAATATAAGGGATGATTGGTTCTTTAAATCAATTACTAATCTAATTAATGGGATTAATTTGGTTAAAAAAATAACGGTTGTGAAGTTGAAGATTCAAGCCAAAAAAACATAGCATAAATTCAAACCAACTTCGATTTCAATTTTTTTTCAGTTTTGGTGATACATAAGTTATGTATCTGATACATCAAATGTTAAAAAAATCAATTGTTATGTCCATGAAGATTCAAGCCAAAAAACAGAGCGTCGTCTCGAATGGAAAAAACAGAGCATCAATTCATACCGAATTTGATTTCAGTTATTTTTTCACTTTTGCTGATACATAAGTTATGTATCTGATACATAACTTTAGCTATAGAATAGTTAATGCACATCAGCTATTTATGGATAAAAGATTGGCTCTTTATATCAATTACTGATCTATTAAAGAAGGCGACATTTATGTACGTGAATTTTAAAAATTAATGTATCGGAATCATTAAATATTGAGAAATGAGAATCTGATACATGTGCATGATGTATCATAATAAATAAAACTTGATTCATGTATCAGAATTCACAAAGTGTGACACTTATGAATATTATACTCGATACAAGTTTGATACAGTAGAAATATAAAACATAAACTTTGATTTTATATTCGATTTTGACACCAGAGAAAAACATAGTAAATCTGATGTATGGAAATATTAAAACATATTAAATCTGATACATTACAGTTTATGTATCAGATACATTAAAAGAATCAGAATCACCTAAAATGTTTACTATAAAAAAAAAATTACTGGACATCAATCAGTTCTCCTTGGTTTGGAGAGATGTCTCTCCTAGTTTTTTTTGGATCGTCGTTATCGCTAACATAACCATCCATGGCCTTCTGACAACAATATCTCCACCTATTGATGATTCAAAATCATCAAGAAAATTAGCCCTATATGCCGTTTCGAATCTCAATGGGTGGGACGAGATCTTCTTGATGACGTATTTCATTCTCTGCATTGACATGAAAATGGTTAAATACAACTTGAACTTTATACATAAATACGATGTATCATATGCATTAAAATATCTGATGCATGAGATGAGAATCTGATACATACAGAAGATGTATCAGAAACAATTATATATTATATTCTGATACATAAATGTAGAAGTATCAGAATCATTAAAACTTGAAACATCAAAAAATGACACTTACACATGATGTATCAGAAATATTAAATCTCCAAAAAATTGCATTTGAAAAAAACATTATGTATTTGATACATAAATGTATATGTATCAGAATCATTAAAACTTGAAAATAACAAATACTGAGACTTAAAGATGATGTATCAGAAATAATAATTCTCAAAAAATTGTATATGAAACAGACATTATGTATCTGATACATAAATGTAGATGTATCAGAATCATTAAACTTGAAATAACAGAAGTTGAGACTTAAACATAATGTATCAGAAATAGTAAATCTCAAATAATTGCATTTGAAAAAGACATTATGTATCTGATACATAAATGATATGTATCAGTTTCGTTAAAACTTGAAACAACATAAAATGACACTTAAACATGATGTATCAGAAATAGAAAATCTCCAAAAAAATACATTTGAAAAAGACATTATGTATCTGATACATAAATGTATATGTATCAGAATCATTAAAAATTAAAACAACAGAAACTGACACTTAAACATGATGTATCAGAAATAGAAAATCTCCAAAAAAATACATTTCAAAAAGACATTATGTATCTGATACATAAATGTATATGTATCAGAATCATTAAAAATTAAAACAACAGAAACTGACACTTACACATGATGTATCAGAAATATAAAATTTCCAAAAAAAATTCCTTTTAAAAATACATTATGAATCTGATACATAAATGATATGTATCAGAATCATTGAAACCTTGACAAAATTTTCATTCTAAAACAAAAAACTTAATTGAACACATACCTTTGGGAGATTAGGGCGTGTTGTAACCCCTTCAATCTTGTTGTCTATTTCTTTGGGTGCATGTTTAACTGTAGCTTTCGACTTCAATTTCTCACGTAGCTTATTCATCACTGTTGGATCGTTACGATGTTTGGATCTAACTTCGTCGTAATCTTCCCAAGACGAATCAGAACCAGGAGAAACAAGAATTCGTTGATTTTTAGTGGACTGTTTGAGACCATGAACGGATTCCATTGAAGGTATGAGAAACAAAAACAGAAAGATTTACAGAAGAAAACAAATGATAAAAATTTAGAAGATTTTTCAAAGATTTTCAGAAGAAATCAAACTATACAAATTTTAGGAGAAATCAGATTGAATGAGGATGAAATAAAATTCCATATAAGGAAAGATTGAAATATACCTTATTTGGAACCTTGAAATTGATTAACAATTGAAGAGTAACAAATTAACTAGAGCAAATTAGGGCAAGAATAAAGGAATAGGCAGATGTATCAGAGAAGTATAGAGAGAGAAAGGAAAAGGAGGGAATTTGGAAATTTTTTGGTGTATATGGGAATAAAAGTAAATATATTAGGGGAATATGTGTAAAAGGGTAATTTTACCTAAAAATAATTGGTCCTTTTATATTATGGATGTTATTTTCCAAGTGGGCTTCACTTAAAAGTGGACAAGTTGTCCACTTGATTTTTACTCATTTTATGACTATAAATATAGACTCTTTCCTGTGCAATGTGAGAAAACAATATAGATACGAAACATTACTCTTCTGCTCTTTTTTCTTCCTCCTATTGATCCTTTTTATTTCGCTAAGTTAGTTTATTTTATAACACGTTATCAACACGAACCTCCATCGCTTTAAGCTATATTTTTAAAAAGGTAAAAAAAATGGGTAAGAATTTTGTTTTTTAAAAATGTCTAATATTTCTAAACTTGAATTTGTCGCTCTTGACATATCTGAAAAAGACTGCTCATCATGGGCACTAGATGCCGAAATACATCTAGAATTGATGGGTCTGGCAGACACCATCAAAGATAACAATACGGCATCTAGTCAAGACCGTATCAAAGCCATGATATTTTTCCGCCAACATCTTGACGAGTGATTAAAATTACAGTACCTTACATTAAATGATTCCCTTAAACTGTGGAAGAATCTTAAAGAAAGATATGACCACCTGAAGTTGGTTATCCTTCCACAGGCACATCATGATTGACTAAATTTGAGATTAATGGATTTTAAAAATATAACCGAATATAATTCTGCCTTGTTTAGAATTATAGCTCTGTTAAATTTATGCGGAGAAAAAATCACTAAGAAAGATAAACTTGAAAAAATATACTCCACATTCCCACCCGCAAATATGTTCCTGCAGCAGCAATATCGCGAAAAGAGTTTTAAGAAATATTCTGAATTACTTTCTCACATTTTGATTGCTGAACGTCATAATGAACTATTAATGAAAAATCATGATAGTTGGCCCGTTGGTTCTTTGCCACTCCCTGAAGTGAATCAGGCAAATTATAATCAACGAAAAAGAGGTCATGGCCCCAGTCATGGTCGTGGTTATGATCGAAGAAAAAATTATAATCATGATGCTCGGTTGGCACCGAGAAATGATCGACAGTAAGCCAGAACCTTTATGAAAGAAAAATTTAGAAAGTATATGTTATAGATGTGGAGCTATGGGGCACTGGTCACGGACTTGCCAGTTATCAAAACGTCTAGTTCAGCTATATCAGACATCATTGAAGATGGACAGAAAATAATCCAGAGACAAACTTTATCTCTAAAGATAATATTGAGCTTATGCATCTGGATGTAGCTGATTTCTTTAATTTTCTAGAAGACAATATGAATATTGATAAGCCTAATAATATTTAAATAATTTTCTTTTTATTTATGTGTACTAAATGATATTTCTACTCCATATAAATAAATAAAATTTGTGAGCCGTGTATTAATTATAATATTTACTTTATTTCTTTTTGAAGAAAAATATGGATATGCCTCAAATTTTATTTGGATCAATGATCAATCACGAGGATATTTGTGCAATTGATAGTGGAACAACTCATGCTATTTTTAAAGACGAGAAATATTTTTTCAACTTGCTTAAAAGAAAAGCAAATGTTACTACAATTTTTTATAATTCAAAAATGATTGAAGGCTTCAGAAGAGCTAATATATTTCTGCCTAAGGGGACAAAAATTGTTATAGAAGATGCACCATTCTCTTCTAAATCCCCAAGAAACTTGTTAAGTTTTAAAGATATCCGCAGAAATGGATATCATGTTGAGACACTAAATGAAATGAATACTGAATATCTTGGTATAACCAAGAGTGTCTCAGGCCAGAAATATATTTTGAAAAAATTACCAACTTTGTTGTCTGGCCTATATTATGCAAAAATTGGTGCAATTGAAGCACATATGATCGTAAACCAGTACTGATCTAAATATATTTGTGCTATGGCATGATCAAATAGATCATCCTGGATTAATAAAGATGAGACGAATCCTTGAAAATTCAACTGGACATCCGTTAAAGAGCCAGAAGATTCTTACGACTGATGAATTTTCATGTGTTTCTTGTTATCAAGGCAAATTAATTTTCAAACCATCGACCCTGAAGGTTGGCATCGAATCTCCTAACTTTTTAGAGCGTATACATGGAGATATATGTGGACATATTCATCCACCAGTGGATTGTTTAGATATTTTATGGTCCAAATAGATGCATCATCTAGATGGTCCCATGTGTGCCTCTTATCATCTCGCAACCTGGCATTTGCGAAGTTGTTTGCACAAATAATAAGATTAAGGGTGCAATTTCCAGATTATCCAATTAAGGCTACTCGCCTTGATAATGTAGAAGAATTTACATCCCAAGCTTTTGATGATTATTGCTTATCAATTGAGATAAAAATTAAACATCCTGTTGCTTATGTTCATACTCAAAATGGCCTTGCAGAGTCATTTATTAAACGCCTACAATTGATAGCCATATCTCTATTTATAAAAATAAAATTGTCAATTACTGTTTGGAGTCTTGCTATCTTACATGCAGGAGCATTTCTTCATCTCAGACCGATACATTATAATAAATACTCTTCGTCACAATTAATATTTGATTATGAGCCAAATATAGCCCATCTACGAATTTTTGATTGTGCGGTATACGTGCCTGTAGCACCACCACAACGTATAAAGATGGGGCCTCAACAAAGGTTGGGCATCTATGTTGGATTTGACTAACCCTCCATAATTCGATACCTTGAACCGTTGACTGGAGACTTATTCACTGCTCGATTTGCAGATTGTCGATTTGATGAAATAACTTTTTTGCCATTAGGAGGAGAGATAAAGGAACCCGCAAGAGAAATTGCATGAAAAATTTTATCACTATCTTATTTTGATCCACGTACCCACACATGTGAGCAGGAGGTCCACAAGATCATCCACTTACAAAAAATAGCAAATCAAATGTCAGATGCATTTACTGATTTAAAACGGATAACTAAGTCACATATCCCTGCAGTGAATGTGTCTATCCAAATTGATGTCCCAAAAGAACCATCTACTAGTATCATAGCTTCTGAATCCCAAACACGCCTGAAGTGTGGTAGACCATTGGGTTGAAAGGATAAAATCCTAGAAAAATAAGTGTGAGGAATAATAAAGATGATACTACACAAGAACCTCCTAAAGAAGGTCAAGATTTGAGCAATCCTTATATTCCTGAAGAAATCAGTGAACCCGAGACTCAAGTGAATAAAGAACTTTCAATAAGTTCTACCGGTGATGAGATAAATTTAGATCGATCAAAAATTACAGTGGATAATATTTTTGCATATAATGTTGCACTTAACCTCATGTAAGATAGTGAAAGTCTTGAGCCTAAATCCGTCGAAGAATGTCAACGTAGATGTGATTGGCCAGAATGGAAAAAGGCAATTCAATCAAAATTAGACTCACTTGCTAAATGTGAGGTTTTTGGACATGTAGTCCAAACCCCTGAAGGTGTAAAACCAGTTGGATATAAATGGGGTTTTGAGCGAAAACGAAATGAAAGAAATGAAATTATAAGATGCAAGGCACGCCTTGTTGTACAAGGATTCTCTCAAAGACCCGGGGCCAACTATGAAGAAATATATTCAATTTTTATGGATGGAGTAACATTTCGATATCTCATTAGTCTAGCTGTATATAAAAATCTTGAAATACATCTAATGGATGTAGTTATAGCTTACCTTTATGGTTCACTTGATAATGAAATTTACATGAAAATCGCAGAAGGATTAAAATTGCCTGAAACATGTACTAAACCTCGGGAGATGTACTCAATGAAATTGCAAAGATCATTATATGGTCTGAAACAATCAGGGCGCATGTGGTATAATCGCCTTAGTGAGTACTTGATAAATGAAGGTTATATAAATGATGTCATTTGTCCATGTATTTTATTAAGAAAATGAAATCAGAGTTTGTTATACTCGTCATTTATGTTGATGACATAAATTTCATTGGAATCCCTAAAGAGGTCCAAAAGGCGATTAAGTATCTAAAGAAAGAATTTGAGATGAAAGATCTTGGAAAGACAAAACTTTGTCTAGGTCTGCAAATTGAACATTTAGTAGACGGAGTCTTTGTCCACCAATCTGCATATACTAAAAAAAATTTAAAACGATTTTACATGGACAAAGCACATCCATTAAGTACTCCAATGGTTATTCGATCACTTGAAGTGAAAAAAGATCCATTTCGACCTTCAGAAGAGGATGAAGAACTTCTTGGTTCTGAAGTATCATATCTTAGTGCTATTGGTGCACTTATGTACCTTACTAATGCAATCAGGCCTGATATAACATTTTCTGTTAATTTGCTGGCAAGATATAGTTCATTCCCAACGCGAAGGCATTGAAATGGTATCAAACATATTTTGCGATACCTAAAAGGTACTATTGATATGGGTTTGTTTTATACTAACAAAGGTTGTGCATAGCTTATTGGTCATGCAGATGCAGATTATTTATCAGACCCACATAAAGCTCGATCTCAAATCGGCTATCTATTTACACACGGAGGAACTGTTGTATCATGGCGATCTACAAAGCAGTCTATTGTTGTTACTTCTTCAAATCATGCTGAAATGATAGCAATTCATGAAGCAAGTAGAGAATGTGTGTGGTTGAGATCGATGATACAGTTCATCAAAGAAAGATGCAGCCTGGAAAATAATGTCAAAGTACCCACAGTTATATTCGAAGACAATGTTGCATGTATAGATCAATTGAAAGGTGACTTCATAAAAGGAGACAGAACGAAACATATTTCACCAAAATTATTCTTCACACATGATCTTCAGAAGAATAGTGATATTGATGTACAACAAGTTCGTTCAAGTGATAATCTTACAGATTTATTCACAAAGGCATTACTAACATCAACTTTTGAAAAACTAAGATATAAGATGGGAATGCGTCGTCTCCAAAATATCAAATAAAGTTTTCATCAGGGGGAGTAAAGTACGCGTTGTACTCTTTTTTCCTTAACCAAGATTTTGTCCCACTGAATTTTTCTGGTAAGGTTTTTAATGAGGCAGCACTCAAAACGTATTACCAGATGTGTGTACTCTTTTTCCTTCAGTAGATTTTTTCCCACTGAATTTTTTCCTAGTAAGATTTTAACGAGACGCAACATCTATGGATATTAAAAATAACTATATATATATATTTATTCTTTCAATAGAATTTTTCTTTTATATAGACATTCAAGGGAGAATTTTATATTATGGATGTTATTTTTCAAGTGGGGCCCACTTAAAGTGGGCAAATTGCCTGCTTAGTTTTTACTCATTTTATGGCTATAAATATAGCCTCTTTCTTGTGCAATGTGAGAAAAAACACAGATACGAAACATTACTCTTCTGCTCCTTTTTCTTCCTCCTACTATCTCCTTCTTATTTTGCTAAATTAGTTTATTTTATAACAGGTCCATAGTAATTGCCATTTTAAGAAAATCAAGATATAATTATTAATCCCAACTTTCACCCTTAATAAATGTAATGAAAAAGAGAGTAGTATTATAAATAATAATACAGATACCATCCGATATCTATCTCATTTTAAAATGAAACCACAAGATTCAACAACAGAGAAAGGGAAAATAAGCTTAAATACTGCATCTGGGCTCTCTTCATTTCCATCACTTCTGTAAATGCAGCCTAATACAAGAACTCTAATGTGCAAAGATTGGCCAACAAGCACATCAACCGCCTGCTCTTCCATTCAAAACTTACAAGCCAAAAAGCGAAGAGAAAAGAAAAAAGGAAAGCCACCAGATCAACCTTGATGAATGAGTGACCCTACCGAGTCCTGGATCTAGCTAGTATTGATATTGTCATGTGAATTATCCAGGATTGTCTTCAAGTGCCAACAAGTAATGGATTTTTATCCTTGTACATGTGATATCTTTTGCAGAGTTTCTCTAATGTTGCTACAGAATGCTGCATCTTATTGAGCTTTGTGTCCATGAACATGCTCTGCAGAGAGGGAAAAAAGAGTCTCCAGTGAGTATTATGACAGAGCAAATACATGCTAAATGATTTTGCAAATCCCCCATTATTACCTGATAATCATCTCCATACTCCTCAACAAGCCTGCTAATATATACTCGTTGTATGGTAGTCAATGGTTGCAGAGGAGCACTTTTTCCATCCCTTCGTTTCTTCCCAAGTGCGGACTTAAGATCTATAGTTCAAAAATCAAAAGTATCACGGTTTAATATTATGGAGTACGAATGATATGATAAACGGAAACACAAGAATCAGGCTCTTATAAAACTTAAATTGTCTTCACTGCTATATAATAAATATAACAGGTAATGCTTCACCCACTAATCACTACATCATTCATCATGCCTGTATGCAGTTGGAAGAGTAAAACAGGAATCTAGACATTATCTTAATTCTGCAAAACTAATTTGTTATTCATCCTTAAAGTCTATTTAACTGGCATTTCCATGTGCAGCCTCTTGCAATTCCCCCTCTCTCCCGCTATCCATAGATGAAATCCTTATGAACCCAATTGGCAGCTTCTTCTCCATGACGCAAAATTGTGCATAGCGCTTTTAATTTCTAATTGACGTCACAGATAATTAGTAAAAGAATACTACTCACGCATGGAAGTTCCCACTATCATTTGAAACATTCAAGATACAATGTAAGGTTCCATAGCAGAAGACTCCAAAAATGATATCTTCCAAAGAGAGGAGGAAAAAAGGACCTAATAGTATTTTTCTTTGGCAGAAGAAAAGCACTCTAGTATTTTTCTTTCTTCTGATGCAAGCTATGAAGTTGAAGCAAAAAGGTACAAAACATATGCGTTTCATAATCTAATATACCCATCCACTACGGTAACCCACAGCTCAGAAACGCTCCAACGAACTCAACCACCAAGCTAAAGAGGTTTTCATCAGTACTAAGATAGTATATCTTATCAGACCTCTTCATACATCAATAAATAGTGTCAAATTTATGCATTTAAAATATATCAAACAACATTGGCATTATGACATCCCAGTCTAATCACATCGAGTTGCATCATAGAAATTTTAGCTCACCACAGTTTTTCCAGAATACGCAAAACAGCAACACCAACCAGCTGGGATTAATGCTTAATTGCTGTTACACTTACATTAGGTCCCCACTGCGTTGTTAGAGACTTGTTCAACATTGTTAGATCCTCTAGTTATAGTAAACCATCAATTTCCCTCAAAAGACTGATTTTTTAGCAATGATATTAATGAACGAATGGAGCAAAATGGATATGAAGTTTGAGATTAAGGCGGCATAGTTGATTAAACAATTGATTTCTTACAGTAACAGCAACTAAAAGTATTGTAAAAAACGAACTCACCGTCTTCCTCAACCTCACTGCCAGAATCGTCCAGATCCTCAAACGCATCGGCATCATCATCAGAGGTTGGTGCCGGCTTCTGCGGCGGCGGGACCTGAAGAGAGTCCATTTCAATCATATGAGAGGTACGGCAACGAACACCAAGCAAGTTAGGGTTTGAAACGACGCCGAATGACTTGTAATTGTCGATTACACTTCCCTTGTCATCCCAATGAGAGTTGACCAGTGACCGGAGCTTCGGTGGAAGAGAAAACGCCGGTTTGAATACATTAGGGTTCTTCTTCGGCAGACCAACCCTCACTTTTGTCCTTGATCTCTTGTACTTTCGCCGTGAACCACCCATCTCTGTGCCAAAAAGGTGCTAGGGTTTAAGGGGATTGTGCTTGATAAACCCTTCTGTTAGTTTGGACTTTGGACACCTCTAATTTATATGTTTTTTTTACTTGAGGGAATGGTTAAAAAAATAGAGATAAGGTATTTCAATTTTTTCGAGTTCCATATATTAACTATATTAGGTGTGTGACAGTTAAAAGTGTGTTTTGATAAATAATTAATAATAGTTCATGTAGAAAATTTTTAGAGCTTGTTTGAATGGTGGTTTTTCGTGGTATGCTATTGTTAGTAAGAGAACCACGTTTGTTTTGATTATTTCTTTAATTACACGGCATGATATGATTTGGTTTTATGGGTTTGCAACTATGAAAACCCTCACTTTTTGAAACCACCAATTTGGTGGTATCCCATTGTTTACTTCTTCTTTTTTTCAATTATATCCTTACTTAACTTTAAATAATTTTAATTTATCTTTTATTCTTTATTAAACGTTGTCATAATATATCTGTTGTTTTCACTGTCGTATTGCTCATTCTCCTCCGCAATAATTTTTAAAGCTTCTGGGGATTTCAAATTGAAATTTTCTCTTCAATTGTGCTCGTTATCTCCAATGGAATCAACGCTTTTGCTAGTTTCTCTTCAGATTTCTTATTCTCTTTTACGATCCTAATTCTTATTTCCTATCGGAGAAGTTAGCCTTAGAAAATATTGTGATTGATATTTATAATAATTAAGGGCATTTTCTTAAATTTATCAATTATGATACAACAACAAAATTATCATTAAACAATAGTAAATCATACGGTCTGTCCAAATATAGTATTGTACTTGTACTGTACAGTACCATACCATACCATACAGTACCGTACATTATGAAACAATGGGAAACCATCATCCAAACATAGTGTTAGTATCTCATAGTTTAGGTATAATTTAGATTATATTACTCAAAAAAACTAGATATTTTAAGTGTGTTTTGACCATTAGTTCCTTTTATTTTGACACCCGTAAGGATGGCTGAGTTGATGCAACAAATGATACTCTATAAGAAAAGTCAAGGATTAGTTTTTCTTGTCAAGGTCTTTTCAATCGAGCTCATCACATCAAATTTACCTAATGTGGTTTACATCAAATTTACGCAATGTGCACTCGAAGAATAGCGACAACTCCCTTAAATTTATCAATAAAATTTATTTACATTTTAAATTACAGTTTGTTCCAATTGAGCATCTGAACTTATAGAGCGTTTTAATAACACAATTATGTCGATATGTTAACCATATGCAATATATCATCTCCTTTAATTATATATTTCAGCCTCAATTGAAACAAACTTTTGAGGTTTTACGACTTATTAGAGCTAATGAGCATAATCTAAAAAATATGACATATTTAAGTAATTAATTTATTCACGTAAAAGGCGCTTGAGAACACGCGTAAAACTTCTCCTAAATTTGAACGTTTATTAATTGTTTTCCACCTCACTTTTCACTTTGAAGCTGTATTTAAATATATTCAAACATGAACATTATTTCAAAATACTTTGCAAAAAGTATAACTAAACACAGCTTCATCTTCAACTCCAACTTCATAAATTCCAAATAAAGTGAAACTCTTTTGGATCTATAGCCAAACGCCTACTAAGAAAAACACACAAGCTAGAACAGATTGATTGGAAGAGGATGAAATATCACCCTATATAAAATAGCCTTCTTGTTTTTTATTAATTGAAAGAGAAATTACAATTGTTTTAATGCCAATATTGTTCCAACACAGCAAAATCTACTTAAGAGACTAGTAGGAGATGATACTATTTGAAAATCTAGTGTAAATATTTGGATAGGTATTTTACAAATTAAGCAAAAACCAAGAAAGCCAGAATGATGTGGTTAGAGCTCAGATGATCTGTTAGCATATTCTTGAACCAAAGCCCCAAAAAGTGAAGACCTTTCCAGCAAATGAGATGGTTTGTCAAACTCTTTTGCTATTCCTGCATGAAAAAATGAGGTGTTTGGGGTTAAGAAAAGAATTTAAGCTCTATACGCAGAAAACGCCAAAGAAACTTTCCACTATTAAGTCGCTTAAAAGGTAATTACACGTAACTACTCATAATAAGTGAAACTAGTAACCTGGAAAAAAGAAAGACAGATAATTGGCTATAGTAGGCTAAATTACATTAGACCGTGCTTGTTATGACGGTAAATGTTTTCCACGAAAATTATAAAAGACAGATAATTGGCTATAGTAGGCTAAATTACATTAGACCGTGCTTGTTATGACGGTAAATGTTTTCCACGAAAATTATTTCTTAGAAAATACGTGGTGTTTGGTAAGTAAGCAAAAAATGGTCTCATGGTTGATAGTATATATCCCAAAAATCTCTCACTTAGACTTTTAACCATCACAATTGTTAGAATATACTGTGTCTAAAAATGCATATCTCCGGAAGCATTAGTTTTTCCATACAAGTCATGAAGATGCAGCATTAATTTCTCTTCATTGGTAGGACAAATATTTCTCACATTCCACAAAAAAAGGAAATTGTCTCAAGAGTATTCATATAATCTAGGACAATACGAGGGGGGGGGATGGGGTTTAAGGGGGGAGGAGAGGTAGGGGATTGGGGAGTGATGGGGTGGTGGGTGGTGTTAGGGGGGCGTGAAGGAGACAATCAGCGTAAAATGCTGCTTATGGAAAAAAGAATTAGGCAGTATACCATAAGCCTCTAGTTTGAGGTTGTATGAAATTCACAAAATTAAGCAAAGGGAAAACTCAAAACAAATAGGCCAAAAACTTCTAGGCATTTACTACCAGGAAAAGAGTAGGTAAAAAATCTCACAGAAGTACTGACTATGCTTGATTTGAAATGTTCATCACATAAAGATGAATAATCATTTACCAGATTCAAAATAAGGTACAAAGTAAGAGGAGAGAAATTCGAACCTGCATCTACAACAAGAACTCTATCACAGTCCATGACTGTTGGTATTCTGTGGGCAATGCTGATTATAGTACAGGCGGTGAAGTCCTCGCGGATGATTTTCTGAATCACAGCATCGGTCTGTGAATCAACACTGGCGGTTGCCTCGTCCATAAATAGAAGTCTGCTGTGTTTTAGCATCACTCTTCCCAAGCAAAGAAGCTGCCTCTGCCCGACACTCCAGTTATCTCCATTATCAACAACTATGATTTACCAATAAACAGTATTCACATATCAGTAATACATATATTTGATGAGCATCAAAGTTGGTTGCGTAATTCCGCAGAGAATCACAAGGATGGCAGAGGAGGAAAAGTTACCAGGTGAGTCAAGTTTTTCGGGTTTTGAAGACACCACATCTTTCAGTTGGCAGCGATCGAGGCTCTACAATGAACGAGATTTCATGTTAGATGAATTCCTGGAAGATAACAAAATAATGTCTGGAGTATTTGCTATTTTCTCATTAACAAATAGTATGTTGCTCTTACATAATTATAGTCCAAAAACGTCTCAGCAGTCTAGACATGCTTTGGCTAATTTTGCGTTATCTTTTAGGTAGTTTGTAAACTATTTTACACAGCAAGTTAAATTACCTTCCAAATTTCATCATCTGAATATTGTCCAATGGGGTCAATGTTGCTTCTCACAGTTCCTTCAAAAAGAACTGGTTCTTGGGGAATGATTCCAAAGCGAGATCTAAGATCATGAAGCCCGAGCCTGGATATGTCAATGCCGTCAATGACTATTCTTCCAGCTGCAGGCTCCACCAAACGGAAGAAAACTTGAATTAGTGTTGATTTTCCACCCCCAGTACGACCAACAACACCAATCTTCTCTCCCCCTCTAATGTTGAGAGTAATTCCTTTAAGCACTAGAGGAGTGTTTGGACGATATCTGACCTGTTCACCAGTAGAATAAACAATACAGAGATTCAATGTTAACATATTTGAAATTTAAGAATCTGTAGGCAAGCGAATATCAGTTGGAATAACTACCTGCAAGTCTTCAACCTCAACGTTGCCACGGCTCGGCCAATCTGAAGGCGGGACAAAATCCATTTTTCTCCACTCTGCTTCTGATGGTATGCATGAGAACTGTTTTAATCTTTCAACAGAAACCATTTTGTTTTCGACGAAGCAACTCACAAAGACGGACCAGAATAGCACACTGTTTAGGGACAAACCATATGATAGCGATAAGCCAACGTTTTCTGCCCCCCAAAAAAAAGAATATTAGTTTAGTTCAGCTATAGAATAGAACACGGAGATAAGTACAACAAAAAACTGAAGGAAAGAATTGAAGAAGCTAGAATCATGTTGATCCACTGGCCTGCCTTGTCCAAATTAGAAGTTTCTTGTACTCTTGGTTGATAACTTTTGTAGTGCAGCTGAATGCATGACTAAATGTTTGTCTATTTGTATGGAATATCCTGATCGCTAAGATTGAAAAAATAATATGACCACTATATTCAATCTCACCGTAGAATTATTTAAAGGTACAGCACTTGGATTTATCTACTATATCATTCAGCAACTTCGTGTTCTCTTAATGTATATGCATTATTTCACACAAGAAGGAAAAGATCTCTAGATATAGTTTTTCAAGACAAGTGATGCCCATAGATGAGGTAATAGTTACATTTTCTATAGTTATAGATGAGATGAAGCAGGTATGTTTAACTTTTGCTGACAGAATCTGATTCTCAATTGCCCAAAGGTAGAAGTCAGATTTTAACTTGAAACAAGTTATTAGCAAGCAAATTATTAATAGAAAGACTATGCTCAATGGGTATTCTCTTTCCTCATACCCATTTCCTTTATCGGTAGAGGAGGTAGATCTAAATACAAAAGGATTATCAAATCTAGAATTCATGATAATCCATGAATTACCCTTGGACAGGTGTTATACCTGGCTTGATGATGCTGCTAGGTAAGACAATCATGAACATTGCAGAAATACAGAGAAGCAAGCTTCCAAGCAGTTCCAGTCGGAAGCCCAACCACTCATTGGATCCATTGTTGTGGAAATCCATTCGCAGATTGGCGTTCACACGGTTAATGTTTTCTTGACTAAACATCTCCTGCTTCCTAAAGCAACGTATAGTCATAACACCTGAGATGCTTTCAGAGAAATGATGAATAACAGGTGCTTTTGTAATTGAGTCAAGCCGAGTCAATTCACGAGATGTTGCAAGATAATATCCCTGTAAACCAGAAATGAATTTACTGTTATTTCGATTATAGTCTACATAATTACTAGTCTTCAAAGATACCAAATATGTCATATCAATGTGCCCCAATTGATTTTCTTTAACACATATTATGTCTTCTATCTGCCCAAAGCTTTTAATTGTGAATAAAAAGTAGAAAATTCTAGTTGCAACCAATGTTAGATGTGAGCTTAGTATCTAGTCATCAAGAAAAAGCACACCCGCCCACATCTTTTGATCAGAGTTGCAAATAATTAAAAAAAATTAGGAGACACTGAGATGTGTAGTTAACCACATTTTTAAGTAAAAAGTTTTAGCTGGACAGAACAAATAAAGAAGCTTCCCTTTTAGTCCACATTACTTTCAGCCAAAATGCTCAGAGAACTAATTGCCTTTAAAGAAGGTTAATTTAGATTTGAGTTCAAACATGAAAAAAAAAAGAGAGAAAAGGACAGCTGTTATAAAGAATGCTCGTACCCGGTACCAGACATTTAGCCAACCCAGAGGAATTAAAAGTAGTGTGGTTGGCCAAGAATATTGGCATGTGATGATAATGATGCCAAACAGCGTGACAAACATGGCCAAAGTCAAATTCATAAAGAACGGGAGGAATACATCAATGTTGGTCTGATCATTAGATGCCTGCAAAAATAACCAAAACATCTCAACATCAGTAAATAAATTTCTATTCAAAAATATGACATCAGTAAAACATGCAATGGATACTTGTCTTCATTAGATCATCTAAACAACAAACTTTGAACATTACATGCAAATGCACAAACTTGCTTTCAGAAAGTTACCCGACTCAGAATTCTTCCAGAAGGTGTTGTGTCAAAAAAGGACATAGGAGCGTGCAGTATGCTGTGAAGAATCTGTCCGAAAAATATTTGGGCAGTCTTAAGCCCCATGAGCGTCACAAAATACATCCTTACCACTATCAACAAAGCAGAAACAACTGCAATAATACCATATATTTCAATGAACAAAGAAGGATTGAAGGACATGGCACGATCTGCTGAAGTTTCATATGCCAGCCAATAATCACTTGCCATTAGAGAACCTTGCCACAAGAAAGAAAACAACAAAACTAGCACCACGCCCCACCATCCAAAAGCTTCAGTAATATATTGCTTGTACACCCGAAGACTGACTTTTCCAGTTTCTCTTTCTTCTTCTTTTATAAGTTTTGAGTTACCCCTATCAGATGTAGACTGTTGAGAGTTATCCTCACCATTTCCTTCCCCGTGTTTAGATAATCCTCCAAAAGATTTTGATACTTCGAGGGGAGCGTTGCTCTCATTATTGGTTTCCACATCAACAAGTTCTAAAGAGGTCTCATGCGCAGCTACTAGCGCTTTAAAATCCATTCCAGCTTCCAGTATCTCATTATACTTGCCAGATTGCACAATCCTCCCATCTCGCATGACCTTCAAGAAAGAAAAAAGTAGTTCACAAAGTTCAGATTTTATAGAAACCAAACATACACTACTCTTGACACTTGGTTCCGAAGAGGTTTAGGAAGATGAGAACTACACTCCAAAACTTACAAGGATCAGCTCAACATTATGCAAGAAGTCCACTTGGTGTGTGACAAGCAAAATGGTTTTATCTTTAAGAATTCCCCTCACACATTCCTGCAAAAGAGAATGAAATTTTCAGATGGACATTATAAGAGAAAACAAGTAGGAGCTTCGAAATGTGATGGTTGAAAATACATAGACACCAAGTCAAAGAGTCAAAGTATTCAAATAGCATATAGGAATTGTCAACTTCACGGATAACAAGAATCATGATGTTACCTCCTTCGATACATATTAAAGAGTAACATAGAAGGAAACGGTATTCTTTGGTCCCTAAAATAATGTGGACAGTAAGTACCACGAGTTAATAGATCAAGCGTGCCAAACTTAAAAATAGTCTTTTCAGTTGTACTTTTTGGGTTTATAGATTGCCACTTTCACATCTTCCTCCTAGGAAAATGAGGTTTGTTTACTGAGGAAACTAGTCTCCAAAATACATAAATAGCAGGGTTCCGTTTTCCTCTGGTAGTCCATATAATTCGCAGAATGGAACAGTGTAATTTCCATTTTAACTTAAATCGCCAAGAGGTATATCATTGAAGAGTTCTAACCTTGAAGATTTCAGAGCCAGTGTGAGCATCAACTGCACTGAAGACATCATCAAGTAAATAAATATCACAGTCCTGATAAACAGCTCTTGCAAGCTGAATTCGCTGCTTCTGTCCACCACTAAGATTAATGCCACGCTCTCCTATTTCAGTCTGGTCTCCAAACTCCATCATTTCCAAGTCCTTCTCCAAGCAACAGACCCGGATTACTTCCTTGTACCTGTCTCTGTTCATTGGCATACCAAACAGGATGTTTTCTTCTATCGTGCCGTTCTGAATCCATGATGTCTGTGCAACATAGGCAGTTGAACCACAAACTGTGACCTGTCGAACAAGGGGTTGGCAACAGCAAGTTAGCAGATGATTATATATTTAAGGATTGATTCCCTTGTTTAAGAAACAAGTGAATTAGTTCATGTAGATTAAGTATGAATCTCCCACATAGTTTCGGTGAGGCACCAGAGTGGACAAGCAGAGGACAATACGAACTAATTGATCAGCATTGGCTGTGCTTGCATTCAGGATTGTTAATCCAGAAGATGAACAACCAAGCAAAATATGTAACTATGAAGTGTAAAGTAACAAATCAGCTAATGCGACACAAATGATATATTTGTTTTTTAGATCTTGCTTTAGGTGTTCACATTTAATGTTTGAAATTCATTAGAAGCAAGGACTATTTAGATTTGGTGCAAAAGGAAGCACATTACTCTGACACTGTTTGGCCAGTAATAGTGCTGATTCAGTGGAGATCAAACGATACACCAATGAGAATGCAGCAGTTCACCTATAAGAAAATATATTTGATAGGTACTAGTTTGATCATAATTGTTCTTCATTTAAGACTTGCACTTACACATTTGTCTACATTATCTTTTAATAACACAGAAGAGACTATGCAGATAACAACAAGAAGCAAAAGGTAATTTGCAGCCTGTTTACATTTGTATTAATCAATCAAACAGGAGAATATGCTTTGAGGATGAGATCCATACCTGACCCGATAACTTGTGCATCTCACCAAGTACTGATGCGAGAAGGGAGGACTTTCCCGATCCAACTGTCCCTACTACAGCTGCAAGGTCTCCCTTTCTAATCTCAAAATTTATATCTTTCAGCGCTTGTTCACTGTTATCATCATCCCAACCAAAAGTTCCATCTTTCACCTTCATAGCAATTGTACTCCCACAACCTTCCAGTCTTTCCACTGATTTATCCACTAACTCCTTACTGATCATATATTTGTCTAATCTTTCAAGAGATATCATTGCTTGTGAAAGTGAGATCATGGATTGAGGGAAGGCCCTGATTGGTTCTTGCAACATCTTGAAGAGAGCAGTTGCAGTGAACACTGTCCCTGCATCAAGTGGAATTCCCAACAAAAGTGCACTTCCAAAAGTGAGTGTAGCCACTAGAAGAGGCGCGCTCCACAAGACGATAATATTACCAGCTATTGAGTACAAGAAATTGGACAACCATGTGTACTCTGATTCACGGAAGGATTGAATTCTCTTGTTAAAATGTTCTTCCCATGCCTGGAACTTTATAACGCGCATATAATTAAGCATCTCATTTGTTGCCTTCATTCTGGAATCACGATTCTTCATGATGTTACTTTGAAACCTGTTGTTTCTTTTAGTTCCAAACACCACAAATACCATGACTGCTGCAAGTCCCACTAGTGTTACAACAGTTGACGCACCAAGGCTGGTATAAAGGATGGCTAAAGCCACAGAAACTTGCAGTGGCATGAGCCAAATGGAATGTAACTGTAGCATCATGTCAGACAGCTGCTGAGCATCCACAGCCATATAATTTACAATCTGTCCAACACCATGAGCCTGCCGAGCTGAGCATGACAACCTTAAGCCCTTCCTATACAAAGAAGTGATAAGTGTGGATCTTATGAGCATTCCAAGCTTCTGGGAATTAAAATTGAACTGATGAGAGGTCAGAACTTCCACAAATTTGGCTATTAAGAGAGTTCCTATGAGGTAGTATCCTTCATAAGGAGATGTCCGCTTTCCTGCTGTGTAATCGACAAACCTATTTATGAGTGTTGGCCCTACATACATCACACAGACCCTAATTACTGCAAGGGTGGCAGTAAAAGCAACTTCCTTCCAGAAGCAACGCAGCAATGTTGTTCGGACAGGATGCTTCGCGTTCTCTTCAGGTTTAGGCCAATTCCTTTCGAAAAGTTGAGACATTATTTCTGCTCTATGATGTGGAGAAAGCGAAGGAACTCCATCAATCTTGAGAGGTGACTTGTAACCTTTTTGCAGTAAAGGATTCATCCAAATCCAAAAAGCTTTTGATACTAGAGAGGCTGAAGCAAAACCAGTAACACTGGATTTATCCACAAGGGGTTGATACCCATTGATTTCATCCCCTATGTGAGTTTCAGAATCACTAATTACAGCAACTCCGGTCGAACCTTTGATGGCAACAATGAAGAGAACAACAGAAATAGGAAATGCAACTAATGAACTTATATCATCCATTCTTAAATTAGGATCAATTTCCTTAAATGAGACCAGCCTTGTAACCCCACAACCAAAGAACAAACTCATAACTATAAAGTTTACAATCCAGAAAACACGCAGGGACAACGGATGGGAAACAGCTCGAAATCTTTTCTCATGAGCTATTAGTACAGTGATCACAACATGTGTAATCGCTTGAAACAGCCAATACACTCCATCTATGACCTTCCAAAGCGACTGAGAACTTCCCCCAAGAACCAAAATGCATAAAACTATAGAAGATATGCCTAAAATAGCTGACAAAATCAAAGACAGCTTAAACCAAAGATTGGTTCTTACAGTAACCCTGTTGTGTGCAATGAAGGGTTTGTCAATGCCAGAGTTAGCATGGTCATTAGACCTCAACTTTGAGTACAACTTTTGTACTGCAAACATCATGAAAGTAAGCAAAAGCAACACATCAATGGAAGATAACAAAGTCCTCTGAGGACATGGAGAGAGGAAAATGAATCTTAGCCACTTAACCACTGCTGAATCAGATTGTAATGTGGATGCAGAACAAGAAAGTGATGTTAACCAAGATTCTGAAGACATATTTTTTTCAATATCCATGTTAAACCATAAAAGATTCATCCTTTATGTTTTTATATCCCCTGAATCTGCATTCCCTGACTTTCTTTCTGCACACACACAAACAAACAAACAAAAACTGATTCGTTATTCATCAAGAAAACATATTTGCCACCATACAAAACAGAAAAGGGTGGAAAAGAAGCATAGTAGTAACAAAAAAGATAAAGAAATAAAAGATGAGATATCCACAGGAAAACATGTAAAAGTAGAACCCGTTTGGATGTGCTTTTTTATCATTTATATTTTAACTATATTTTCAAACTATCTTTTTTATTTTTTTAAACCTAAAATTCACATCATTTTCCTCATCTAAACATTTTTATCGAAACACTCAACTACTTATTTATAAAAATAACTTTAAACACTTCAAAATTCTAAATAAGCTCACCCAAACGGACTCTTACTTTCGGTTGAAACATTGTACAATAAAAGATTCAGGGGAAATATATACAAAAAGGGAACTAACTTTAGCAAAAGTTAAAAGCAATATGATAACACCTATGAATCAAAAGCTTTATTTGTCAAAAAGCTCATACCTTTTTAAAGATTTGATAAGGCAAAACCAAAATTTCCATTCCAATCAACCCAAAAATAAAAACTTTCTCAAAAGAATTGTCATGCAGAAAGATTGAGGCTTTTGGGGTTTTAAGCAAATCTTTTTTTAAAAAAAAAAAAATAGATAAAGAGATGAATGAAACTCACCAGCACAGAAAGCCAAAGATGGAAAATTCTTGTTCTTGAGAGAAATTTCAAAGTATTTATTTCAAGAACAAGAAGTTGCCCATTCTTGTACTGTATGTGGTTCAGCATTCAAAGAAGCCTATTTCTTTGTAGCTTCTCATTTTTCTCGCCTAATGTTGTTCCAAGTCTAAAATACTATTACTATATATTTCCAAGTCTTCGACAAAGACAATGTGGTCTTCCGGCAAAGTAATATTTTTGTATCGGTTATTTTTACTCATCATTTTTTGGGATGGAATTTCACGTTATTAGTGTTGTTGTTATATTTACTCGTCATATTTTAAATCTTAAAATATAATTAAAAAATAAATAATTAATATTAAAAAAAACTCTTAATATATTAAAAGTAAAAAACAAAAAATAATAATAATAAAAAAGTAAAAGTGACAAAGGGAAAGGGATTATATTATTTCTTTTTCTCAAATATTAGTGTTCCAAAAAGGATGATATTTATGAGAAAATTTTCAGAAATAGCGGTACTCTAAGTTTTAATTATTATCATAGTAATAATTTAACTAATTATTAAATATAATAATAATTTAGTGTCTCGATTCGCTATGTATCAAAGCAAATAAATAAAATAAATATAGTAATACAATTTGTGCAACTTCAAGCGAATGATAAAAAGCGAAATAGATAATATTCAAGCTTTTACTATGTATACAAATTATAAAAATTTTCTTGACATATTGAAATCATAAATTTATACATTTTTTAAGAATCATATTCGATCCTGAAAATGCGAAATTATTTAAATATACCGTAGTCCATATGCAGTGTAGGGATCAAAGATTCCATTTAATTTTTCACTGACAGAAAAATGTCAGTTGGGTCTAATTAACATTTAAATACTTTAATTAATATTTAAAATTAATGACGAAATTAAAATTTTCACTAAAAAATTTAAAATATGAAATAGTAAATACATAAATTAGTTAAAATAAATTCAACATATTATATTTGCATAAAAAATAACTTTAATCAATATTAATAATATAATTTTTCAATAAAAAATATTCGAATTAACCCCTTATTCCCATGCTAACTCCGCCCATTGCTTGAGGTTGTCACTCAAAGAAGAGAGGATTATTCAAAATATAAGTATTTTTCACTTTTAATTTTAAGATCTTGAATTTGAACCATTGGGCAGGAAGCTAAAGGTATAACTAAATTATTTTACATAATTAAAATATAAATTAAATTATAACTTTTATTTTACATATAAAAAAAGGGAGCAATTTCTTGGAAAGAAATCCATGGTGAAGTGGAAAAAAGGACGTGGAGATGTTATAATCATCCAGAAGAAAGCAGAGCCTTGTTGTCGTGTTTTGAGTAAATTCTATTATATAGTAATATAAAAAAATAGAAATGCATATATATCTGCATCATTGATTTATTTTTTAGTTTTCCCACCATATATATATATATATCCTTATCGTCATGTGTATTCACATATTTTCATTAATACACTTAGTAAAAAAAAAAATTAATCTATTAATTTAAAAATATCACGTGACTATAAAAAAATATCCCTCGTTTTTTTATCAATTTATCTTTTATCCAGATCCGATTCAAATTCTTTAAACTCGATCAATTTTTTGTCATTTGGGATGGGTTTGGGAAAGTAAAAAAAATGGATAAGGTAAACTTTTAAAGTAGCATTTATAGATTTAAAATTCACTTTTAGAATTCAACGAATATAGATATGTTAATAAAGAAATAAATATGCATCATTTATTACACAATAAGGTATTTATGCATTATTTTTTTAATAAAAAGTAAATTTGTTCTAAATTATAAAAATGAGAGATATATTTATTATTTTTTTTGTATAAAAAAATATTTTCTCTTTTGGTATTGTGATAAGATGTTGATAGATCGATTCATTTTATTTGTCATTAGTGGCAAAGTCATATGTAATCAAGGGTGACATCTCTTCGCTAGAAAAATTGATTATATAAATAGATAATATTATATATTATGCAAGATTGCTTATAAGCTATTTATAATTATTTTTTAAAAAAAATGATAATTAAATATTTTAGTTTTACATACAAAAAAAAATTAAAAGATCATTTTTTTCTATTCGTAAAGAGATTGATCTCATTTCCTCTATATGCTCTGTATTATATCCCTTAAATTTGCTGTACTTTTATTTTTCATACTTTGATACTTGGGAAAAGGCTTAAACTCACCCCTTAACTTATCCCAAAAAGTTAGTTACACGTTTAAATTATCGTAGTGATCTATTACATATCTATTTTTGTTCAAAGTGTAATTAATACTACATTCGAAAGTACAAAATCAGAGCCCATTTGGATTGACTTATAAATTACTTATAAGCTTTTTTGAGTGTTTGACTAACCAACTTAAAGTCATGTTGTGCTTAAAATAAGCCATAATAAACAATTGAATTTGTTTAGATAAATTTATTTTAAGCAACTTATAAGTTGAAAAAATAAATTGGGATGCACCTATTTTTATTTTTAACTTATAAGCAATTTTCAATTTATAAATTACTTAAAATAAATCAATCTGAACAAGCCTTAGTGACACAACCTAGAGTAGTACGCACGGGCCTACCAGATCTGTAAAAACTTATATGTATAATTTATTTATTTCTTTTTACTTTTTTTTTTCAATTAATTACACAATCATTTGGACATATTGTCGCCTAATTGTGAAACTAACGGTTCCTCGCCACTCATTTTTTTTCTCAATTCCATTTTGGTTTGTCCTCTAGTTACCGAAAAATTATATATATATATATATAACTATAAGACACCTAATATATTATTTTTTATGAATAATTCAAATATCTTATATTTTGCCTTCAATTTTGTTTAGCATGAAATTTACAAAGTTTAATTTATTTATTGTTTTCTTTCATGAGAATTATCTGATATTTTGTGTGCCATAAGGAATATATTATTTCGGTTGACCGATCGTACTCCTTGAATATAACTTAATTTGAGATTTTATTATATTGACTAGTGTATTCATTCGCAATTCGTATGGTAATAAAAAAATTGAATATCAATGTTAAAAAAATATTTAGTAATATTTTTTATTGGACAAATATTAAATGAGAATTTGTACAAAAACGCATTTAAATCATAACAAAATTCTTTAATTAGTTTTTGTTTTGTTAACGTGAGTTAGTGACATTTAAATTTTTTAAGTTATTATTGTAAGATGCAATAATTAAAGAGGTTGATATTTGTAAAATAGAAAGAATCAGAGATTACTAATATACTTTATGAGGAGCTTAATATAAAAATTTGAGAACATAAGACTGACATTGACTTTGAAAACTAATAGTAATCAAGTTCGTTATTTCATTTTGAATCAGTTTGTGAACAATTGAAACAGTATACCAAAAGCTTGTTACCCTTTCAAAACAATTTGTAATTTGATATATCGATATAATTAATTACTATCAAACTCCAAATTCAAAAAATATTCTAAAGAGATTAGAACAAAATATTCAATTTCTTCTGAGGTAACTTTTTCTCAAATCCCTTAAAAATTCATGAAATTAATAATCTCTTAAACCTTACTTCCATTTATAGCATTAGCGCTTTTGATGGAAACAGACATATAATGAAAGTCAATACTCAAATATAACTTTAAGAGAGAGAGAAAAAAGAGAAAGTAAGGAGGTGTAATTAAAAGAATTTAACAAATATATTTAAAATTCTTCAATAGAGTACATAATAAATAAAACAGAGAAGATGAAGAAAAATCAAAAAGAGATAAATTACAACAATAATAATTTTATTGTTCGACTTTACATCATCTTTTTCTTAAATTCACAACTTTCCCTATTTTCCTATCTTCCTCAGCTAACACAAATTAAGAATATACTTATAGAAACTGTTAGTTACTTCATGATTTTGTTTGTCTTGAATTTATTCAATTTAATTTTAAAAATTATTCAAATTGGCTCTCAAAAAATAAATAGTATTACATAAATAAAAATAAAAATAAATTAAAAAATATATTCTTATCAATAGATACCTTTAGGACTTTGTCAATCATAGTTCATAATCGTGAAAACAATCATATGATGTGGTGATTAACATTTTCTTTCTCACCCGTATGTATGTTATGGTAACGGAGAAATGAAAGAACAACTTTGAATAAGAATTTTCTTGGTACAAAATATGAATTTATATAGGCAAATAGTTGAATACTATAAGATGTCATAAATTTACAAAAAAAAAATTGGGGTTATGAAGATTAAAAAAAAAGTTATGAATATTATTAAGAGGATAAATTGAAGAGGTGAAAAATTGAGTAATTGAAAACCTTTTTGAGATATTAAAATAAAAATAAATAATTAAATGAAAAAAATGGTCAAAAAAACAAAAAAATAAAATATGAATGAAGGTCAGATGTGTCATATCACTTTATTTACGTTCCTTCTTTATATATTGAATTATTTTTTTTATTAATAATATTTAAAATTTTAAATTTGAGTAATAATATTCATGTAGTTATATAATATTAAAATAATATAAAACATAAAGAACTCTAATTTAATTTACTAACTTAAAATATTTATTTTTATATATTGGTCAAATAAAAAAAAGGGAGGAAGTAGTAGTAATAGATTTTGTTTGTAAACTTAAATGACAAAAGCATTTATTTCTCATTTATTCATGCCTTTCCAAACGAAATTATGGCTTAATTTTTAAAGTACAATCTTTTTGGGCAGTCAAAAAATAATCATTGTGATTGCAGAATCTAATAGTAGTGATAGCTACAGCCAACCTATTATCTCATCATCATAATAAATAAAATCATTCTAATTATTATTCTCTTCTATTTATTATGATAGTGATATAATATGAATTCAAACAACGAGACGTGAATTTATATGCTCCATTTTAACTTATTTGAGGATAATGTGCTATTATTGTTGATTGTAAAATCTAAAAAGAATTTTTTCCTGATTTAATAAAAATTTATTACATTGATTCTATCCCAAAGGAAGCAAGTATAAAATTGATTTTGCATTCTAATTTATGTTGGAGAGACTTTTCATAATTCAAATTATCTATCGTGTTTTAAAAAAATAGTTGAGTCAAGTTATTTATCATTTTTTAATCAAGTTCACATGATTTTTTTCAAAAAGTTTACATCAATATATATATACTTTATTTCCAATAATCAATGTGAGATTTCAGTTTGTGGGCCAAACAATTTCGTTATTCAAGAGGAACGAACGAGTTTGGTTTTAAAACAGATATTTTTTTGACACTAAATATTAAAAGAGACTCTCGCCAAAAACACATATCAAAATGGTTATTTCATCCATTTATGGATGAACTATGCCAAAAAAAACTGTTATTTCACCCATTTGTGGGTGAACTATGCCAAAAAAACTTAACTCCATCGGTTCACCTAAAATACATCACAAAAACTTCAAAAATAGTCGTCTTTTTATTAGCTTCTCACGTGAAGCTATATCTTTTTCTTTAAGTCTACATATTAAATTGAATTGAATGTTTGTAAATACAAAGAAAACCTCTGCGTGCTTGACATTAACAGATACCCCCTGCATGCTTTTATTAGGCATATCAAATTAAGAAAACCTGCGTCTGTTTTTATTACTTCTCCGTTCATAAAATATTTATCAATTTATAAAGTTAAGATGTAATTTTAAAAAAAAAATTATCATTGAAACTGTTCTTCCATTCATTTTTACTCATCTACTATAAATTTTACGTTTCTTAAAAATAAAAAATAAAAAATTATCATTTCTTGATATAAAAATGTTAAAAAGGACAAGTACTCTAAAAGTGAAATTCTATTTTTAAGTAAAAATGAACGAAGAGAGTAATTATTTTGAAAGTAAATAATGTTGATTACATCGACAAGAGTTACAGATATATTATTTAAAATAATTACTTCTTATTTATAATTCTATTAAACAACATATAAAAGAAAAATGTGATAAGTATTGGACAATTGGAAAGTACTCCTTTTTTATTTTTATTTGTTCATTATTTTAAAAATATCATATTTAGTAGATGCCTAGCAGGTAAGTTATTCATGTATAAAATTAATATGGTGTTTTTGTTTACAATTTAGAAACCTACATAACTAATACATGCATAAATTATGATGAAATCTATATATTATTTTATGCTAAGTAATACATAAATAACTAAATTCTGCATTACTAATCTTTGTATAAGATAATACATAGATATCCTCGTAACTAAAATAGGAATTAGTTATGCGGATGTCTAAATTGTCAATCAAATGTCATATTAATTGTATACATTAACTTATTTTCTATCTACCAATCAAACGTCATAAATGTTATACGAAAATTAATACATAAATAACTTATTTCTTATTCGACTACCAAATGACTATATGTATCACTAATACCTGCATAATTCTAACCACCCGAATTCCATTTAAAATGGATTTGGGGCCACAATCACACTTATTAGGATATGGACTTTAAAGCCTGAGCACGATCGGTCCATGAAAAAATTATCATTTCTTGATATAAAAATGTTAAAAAGGACAAGTACTCTAAAAGTGAAATTCTATTTTTAAGTAAAAATGAACGAAGAGAGTAATTATTTTGAAAGTAAATAATGTTGATTACATCGACAAGAGTTACAGATATATTATTAAAAATAATTACTTCTTATTTATAATTCTATTAAACAACATATAAAAGAAAAATGTGATAAGTATTGGACAATTGGAAAGTACTCCTTTTTTTATTTTTATTTGTTCATTATTTTAAAAATATATTTTTATTTTTATTTGTCACTTTTCACATATCAAGAAAAGATAAAAAAAATTCTCTTCAAATTTTACCCTTTTTTCTTCATATTTTACATTTAGCATTAATTACCTATACCCTATTAAACATCAATTAATAAAGATAATGGGTAAAATAGTCATGTCAATAAATATTTTCTTAATGAATATGTCAAATTTAAATCTATACTATATTAAAAACATGATGACCCTTAAATTATTGATTAAAGTTTTGTCATTCATTAAAAGACGTCGTTTTAGACAAAATAATCTTTTCATCATTTTTTTCTTCAATTATTATACTATTATTTTAATAATATTAAATATTAACAATAATAAACATAATAAAAATTAAATGGAGATGATTTTTGTTATGATTAAATTCCTGAGAATCTTTTCCAACTAAAATAGACTTAATTCAGAAAAAAATAGTCAAAAAAAAAACTTTCAAAATAATAAGTAAAAAAAAAGGTTTAAAAACCTTCCCCCCCAAAAAGGGCAACAAACTTTAAAAAAAACAAGAAAAAAATCCAACAAAAACATCCAAAAAAAGCAAAAAACTTTCAAAAAATAAGCAAAAAAGGTTTAAAAACAATCCAAAAAAATAGCCCAAAAAACTTCCAAAAAAAAGAAAAGAAAATGCCCAATAAAAAAAAAAAGATAAAAGTTTTCTACTAACAATTTACCTAATATTAAAACAAATTAATTGAGTTTCTAATATTTAATAAAACATAAAATTCTGCATTTCATTACTAATTCCAATTAGACAATAACACTTAAACACATATTACTTGATTCAGAAAAAAATAGTCAAAAAAAGCTTTCGAAATAATAAGTAAAAAAAAAAGATTAAAAAACATTCCCCAAAAAAAGGGGAAAAAACTTTCAAAAAACAAGAAAAAAAGATCCATCAAAAACGCCCAAAAAAAGCAAAAAAGTTTCAAAAAAATAACCAAAAAAGGTTTTAAAACCATCCAAAAAAATAGGCAAAAAAACTTTCAAAAAAATAAGTACAACAACAACAACCCAGTAGTGAAATCCCACATTGTGGGGTCTGGTAAAAGTTTTCTACTAACAATTTGCCTAATATAAGTTTTCTATTAACAATTTACCTAATATTTAGGATTGAAACAAACTAATTGAGTTTCTAATATTTAATGAAACATAAAATTCTACATATATAAAGAGTAAACTTGTACTCACGCCAAAGCAACACACTTATACACCATGATTTTAGAGGTAATAATATTTTTCACTTCTTTTATAAGATTATATTATCATATATTACACATGTTGGTTGATAAACTTCTCTTTATCTTTATTGACTTCACTTTTTGTTTGTATGTATGCATGCTTGAATAAAGAGGTTTTTGGAATACGATCCTACAAACTTTACAAGAAACATAGACTTCCTCTATTTCTACATTTTCTTCTTATTTTGACTTTTATTCGAATAGTCTTTTTTCATTCACCATCATCATCTTTTTCCCTTCTTTCTTTATTTTTATTTTTTAAAAGTCAATAGCTTTAAAGATTATGAGCCCGTTTGGATTGGCTTTAAGTTGGTCAAAACCAATTTAAAGCCCTTTTTTAGCTTTTGGACGTGTTTGTCTAATGCTGACTTTAAGCCATAAAGTTCTTAAAGTCAGTCAGAAATAAAAAGTTAGGATTCCTAACTTTTTTTTCCAAAGTGCTTAAAGTCATTTTCTTTGACCATGGAAATTACTTTTATATCCTTTATATTTTAACTAAATTCTCAAACTACCTTTTTTTATTCTTTTAACCCTAAAATTCACATCATAAGCACTTTTATCCAAACACTCAACTGCTTATTTATAAAAATAACTTTCAGCACTTCAAAGTTCTAAAAATACTTTATACATAAAAGTTACTTTTTTTAAGCCCATCTAAACGGGCTCTATATATAATACACATGATTAAAAATTGATAATGATTATTCACTTTTGATAATTTCTCATATTTTTCTTTCGGTTAAAATTTTTGATAAAAAATTGGACGAAACAACAATGAAAAATCAAAATAAAAAAATAAAAAATTGAAGACATGGATAATAAGTCCAATATCTGGGAATTATACAGCAGCCCCCTTACAAAGTTTTATTTGATTGTATCATGTATATAGTTTTGTAGGATTAATATTTTCATCATGAGAATTGGATCTACCTATAAAAAAGATGGCATGAGAACCTAATTCAATTCCTAATATCGTAGTTATGTTACTTTTTGAAGAAACCCTCGAGACCTTCATTACCATCCTCTCTTCATCATCCTATTTTTACCCATTTTTTATCCAAATTTTTGTTCTCTTTATTCAGCCTTTTTTATTTCACTTTTAGTGGTTTTTGTTTCAACTTTTCTTGGCATGAATTTCTTCAAATACCTTTCCAGACTTATTACTTAAGAATATGTCTCAAATTTTGCATGTTGTTTCTTATTTTTTGATCCTACACCTACTTATTACATACCGCAAGAATAGAAAATATATATATATATTATTATTTAGTTTAATTAGGCTGCCCCTATTAGACTGTTTATTATATTGGTGATTTCTTTTTGCTGAGTCTTTTGTTCGATTCCAATTAGTAAGTAGATAGGTTCTGATCTCCAATTTGAAGACAATGCTTGTTGGCATTAATTACTTTAGATTGGAGCGATTCAATTGTAAGGATAATATTATAATCAAGAATGAGTTATTGAGTTGGCTAAGAAATTGTTGGAGTCTAATACAAGCTTAAAGTTCAAGTTCAGTTAATCTCAAAATCTAACTGAACTTACCTCATTGTTTTGTTAGTACGTAGGAAACTATCATGATTAGAAGTTTTTTTATATACTTTTAAAATTGTATTTGCCGTTCAATTCATCAAATTAAAATTTAAGGGGTCATTTGGTATGTGGAATGAGGTGAAATATTTCATGATTAAGTTTGATATAAAAATTATACCATGTTACTTAGCGAACTAATAGAAATGATTCATTCATTTCAGTCATCTATTAAAAATTGGGCTCACATATGTCATTGTTGTGACCCAAAGTTCCTTTTTATGTAAATTTTTTATCTTTAATTTTTAATTTTTTTTTGTAATTAATAATATAACGTACATACAATAATTTATTCTTCTTTATATACATTTATTATAATTAACGCGATACACACGTGCAAAACACATACACTTGATTAGTATAATAAATAAAAGTGAACGGAAAGAGTAATAATTTGCAACTTTTTAATGGGTCTAAATATACTTCCTCAATTTAATCTGTGTGATTAAACATGGAGTTTTTAAAACAAGGCATTTTTTTTAATCTTATGATCTAAGATTAAATATATATATATAACATATTAAATTATTTTATGAATTTTGTAGTGTTAAATAAACCATGTTTAATGTTGGAACTAAGAATTTACCAAATATAGAAAAGAAATATTTTTCTTCAACAGATTTTAAAAAAAGTAAAAAATATTTATTTTTCTTAAACGGAAAAAGTAATTTCTAGCATATTCTATTAGGGAAAATTTCAATGTATCATCTAATACACCTGAATCTCAACACCTCCATCTTTATTATGTTTGATAATTATGGGAGATTGATTTTTTATGGCTCAATACATATGTTGTTTTATAATTAAGTCATGATTTTTTATGGCTCAATACATATGTTATTTTATAATTAAGTTATTAATACTTTCTGTACAAGAAATTTGTAAAATATAATAGTACTACAAAAGATTGATAAATAAAACACTTCTGATTATTTATATTTTTGGTTGGTAAATCCATTCGATTTTTATTAAGTCATTCTTCTAACTCATTACTATTTATTTTGACACGTTTTTTCTTCCTCCTTTGTCAACTGTGTTCACCTATCCTTCATCAAACAAAAAAGAATTCTTGGCCTACTTTGGTTGGCGTGCTAGTGATTTTGTAATTGATTTGTATACATCGGACGAGTCATAAGTATTTCTTCCTTTAATTATAAATAATCTTTTTTAATTGTGAAATTGCCTTTATTAGGAAGCATGTTATCTTTCAATGTGAAACTTTTAAATGTGAATTTGAATTTAATCGAGATATCATGAGAATGCCGAATATGAAGTGGGAAATTTGTACGCATTTGCAACTTTCATTTGGTGAGTTGGGGACCTGAGGATACCAAAATCTTCTAAGCAAATCTAGTTCATGATTCAAGTGCAAATAAATAATATTATAATTTTTATGTCACACTTCGAGAGGGTACTCTAAACGTAATCGGTACGTAGAAATTATTGCTGGCTTCCAAACAAACCACTTGGTCTGATCACACATTCATTCATTTAGCGGAAGACTTAATTTAAGAGAAAAAACAAATTTTAGGGAGCTATCTCAATCATTCAAATCAGAAACATAGTTTGAAAGATAACTAATCGAGGGTTAAAGACATCAAAATAAATTCATCACTATATGGTCTATGAAGACTCTATCTCTATTATCTAGATGGTGCCAATGACAGGTTCATGGCTATCAAAATCAAAATAAAAAAAAAGTCTAAACTCGAAAGCTAGATGATAAAAGAGTGGTATCCTCCAAAAGCAAAAAGGACTCACCAATCAGCTGAAATGTGAACAGATCCTCAACGGCGTGCTTGTTGATGATCTCTAGAACCTGTCTTTGCATCATGAAACGATGTAGGCCCAAATGACATACATGAAATGTACGAGTATGTAATATGGCAGAATGAAACATGCATCAAGGTAGAATAATACCAGCTTCAGATATCTCAAATCAGAAAGGTGAGGAATTCAACTAGGATGTCATAAGTCTAAAGCAAAAATAAGGTTTAGACAAAGATCAATCATATACAATCCAATCCAATCCAATCAGAGTACTATCAAGACCTATCTGAGAGTTTCTCTTATCCGACAATAAAAACTTATGAGCCAGTGACCGTACAACAAGCCCATTGTTGTTGCCACAACCGTCTAGTACTTTGCTAGGATAAAGGACAAATCATCCAATCAAGGGTTTAATCAATCAATCAAGTCCTATCTTTTCAAGACATTAAAATAAAGGAAAACATTCAACTTTAACGGTTCAATCCTCCTTTACGCTGGCTACTTAGTTATTGGATTCGAGTTATTACTTACTCTTACCCAATTCGGTGCTCGATACTCCTCCCAAAACTCAATGCTCATAAGACAATCAATTCCAATCAACCAATCAATAAGTCTCATATGGACTCTTATCAGTTCTATTCAATCAATCCTTTCAACCAATCAATCTTTCAATCATTCCCAATCAATTAAGAGTAGTTGGGACAATAATTTGTGACAATATTTAGTTCATACCATTCAGTTGGGTTCAATTATGAAAATATAGAGGACTATCAAGTTTCATCAAGACTATCATCATGCTCACATACCAACCACAATCATACATTCACAAGTTCAATCCTCTAAACTCAATCCTTAGGCATATGCATCCAATATCAGTCAAAATACTCTTCGGGTTTATGAAGTAATAAGTTTTATAATCATTTGTTCAAGAAACAAGTTCGTAGAAAACATCAATTATGCAATATTATGTAAAATATGTTAAATTTAAGGGAATTCTCTTGAAACACAATAATGGGGACTCAAATTATTCACAAATCAACTTATCACAATCATGGGCACATGAAAAAACAATGTCTATACTTTAGTTTAGCCTTACATACATGGAATGAAGATTGGATAATCAAACTGGCAAGATTCTCGCTTGAAATCCTTGAACCCTAACCCTTTCTCCTCTCCTTAGCCGTAATTTCTTTTGCTTGAATGCGTTAAAAGTCTAAGGAATAGGTTTAGAAACTCTTATAAAGTTGAAAACGGCCTATATCAGTCGTGGGTTAAGCATAGGAGGGGTGGGTAAAAGTCCGAAATGCCCCTCACTGAAGTTGAAAAAAGTATGGAAAAATTACACATAAATCGCATTCGTCAAATGCGATTTATGTACAAAAGTCGCGCAACACATAAAACGCACTTATCAAATGCGTTTTATGAACAAATTAAGAAAATGAACTAGGTGGGGGCAGGTCCGCGATGCGGACCTATCACACACTCTTTTGGTTGGGTTGTTTTTGCCCTGAAAAATTATCTTTTGACCCCGTTGGCCTTCCCACATGATTTTCCCCCTGATCGATAGTCCGACCTCAGATTGACCGAAAAAGTTAAGTATGATGCGTTGTGCGAGCGTTCTTTCGTCTAGGGATATTTTGATAATTTTACCGGATGTAACATCATAAAACACAAATCAAACGTATTTTCTATGACTTCAAACATAGGAATTAATTCTGCTTTTTATATGATGCCCAAATACTATTTTAGCCAAATATATGTATAACATGATATACATAGCGGGATTCTGCGCATAGCGGAAGCTTTAGTGCACCGGACTGTCCTTTTTATATGTATAACATGATAAAAACGTATTCATGTATATTTTCTTCATCTAATTTTATATGATTCTAATATTTAATTGGAGACTTAACATATATTAAATTCATTACTTATATATTGCATCAACAAATGTGGATGAAACTATTAAAATAATAGCTGAAAATCAATTTCATATATATCTAAATATATCTATATATCTATATATACTTATCAAACTTCTAAATTGAATGATTTTCTATAACCGTCGCTCCTTATTATCATCGAGGGATGTGGTGGGTTGTAAATACTGCTTCATTCTTAATTAAAGATTTTAAATTTGATCTGTATGAATGAAAAGTCCGTCTCAATAATTTAGCCTGAAAAAAAAAATGGAATAAAAAAATGAAATCACTTTCAATATAAAATGTTTTATCTTTAAAATAAAATTTTTGTATGCGAATTCAAATTATCAAATTCTAAAGCGAATATAGGACACTGAGTTGGAAAAAAACAAATCATCTTGGCTGCTTAGGGGATTGGTTGTCATTTCCTTGACTTACGAATTACAATGTGGATCAAAGAATCTACCCAAAATCTGCATACGTTTTGGAAAAATCCTCATTTTTTTAAAAAAATAATTTTGTGTTTAATATTTATATTGAACCTTGCTTAATCTGATTTTTTGTCACATAAGGCTCATTTAAGGAAGGAACACTTTCTAACAATTTTTTTTAGGGTATTAAATGAATGGATATAACTTACTACTCAGAGTATTAGAGTCCAACTAATTTGAATTCGCGCCGCATAGTACCTTATTTGAGGACACACTTTCTTTATATCCAAGTTTGAACCCGAGATCTCTGATTTAAAGAGAAGCAACTTCATCCACTGTACCACATCCTTTGATGATCAATTGCAAGTTTTCCATTAGCCTAGGGGAGATAAATTATGAACCTCAACTTTTAGTCACAAATATGAAATCGCTCATTAATTAAGTTAGATTTGGAATTGAAATTTTGTTTGGACAGGATATTTGAATTTTAAGAATTGTAATTATTTTTAAAATATAAATATGAGTAATTTAAAAAAAAAATTGAAAGTTTTAGTAGGTAAATTGATAATAGATTTTAAATACTTTTCACTTTATTTGGAAATTAAAATTTATGGAGTTAGAGTTAAAGATGAAACTGTGTTTTGTTGTACTTCTTGTAGAGAATATTTGGAATAATTCTTTGTGTTTGGATACACTTAAATACAATTTCAAAAGTAAAAAATAAGTTGAAAACCAGGTTATAAATTATTTTTTCATACTTAAATTACAACTTCAAGTTGAATTTAATATTATTAATATTTTCAAATAAATCTCACATGCAACACACACATTTCCAAAAAGTTTCTTTCAACCTCACTTCAAAATCTGTCCAAATTAAAATACAAAAAGACTTTTCAACAAAAACAATATGCTTTCTCTTCAAGGGAAGAAAATGTGTAGTACTGTTCTACACAAGAAAGTCATGAAGTGGGATATGTCTAAAAATTGTTTGGCTTTAGTCCTAATTTTTAAATTATATTTGAGTTTTATTTCTACTTTTTTTGGAAGGAAAATTAAAATATTATCGTAATTGCCTTTACAGAAAATATAATTATCTAACATATTTGGCTATGTTCTTCTTGAAGAAAAAGTTTGGACCTCTATAAATTGAAGATCCTTATTCTCAAACCAAAACACAATAACATTCACAATATAATCGTTTACGGAATTTGTTTAAGAGGAAATTTGTCTGTCAACGATTTTACATTAATTTTTTATAGATAAATCGCTTAACCAAACAATATTAATATTTTTTTATCGTCTAATTTATTATCAATTTAATTTGCAATTGTTACCTTTCACGTAACTCCTATCGATTTCGATCCCAACAAGATGACTACAAGTATCTTGGAAAAATGTATATATATGGACAGAAATCAATGTTCCACTTGAAGAAAATGCGTGTAGATATTGGCAATCACATAGATACATATACAAAATTAACAACCAGCCAGCCAGCCAGCTAGAGAACCTAATTTTGTCTATTCATGACTTGTAATTATTCCGTTTTAAAAAATATGATTTAATTTGATTTAAATGGAGTGTAAAAAATAAAGAATTTTTTTTAATTTTGCGATTCTAAATTAAAATTATATCAATTGTATTAAAATATTTTTAAATTTTGTAATTTAAACATGTCAAATACAAAATTGAAATTAAAATATTGCTAAAAAAATAAATAAGTCATTTATTTTAAAACGAAAAAAAAAGAAAGTAAATGTGTCAAGACTACTATTTATAGGTTACAAAGGTAATCAGAAAACCATTATACACGTGGAAATATATACTTTTATCCATGTCAATTAATATTTCTCTGCTCTGTTGGTGGCACGAATGTGTTATACGGATTATTTGAATTTAATATTTTTAAATATTATTTAAATTTATAAATAAAAAATTACTAGAATTGAAATAAATAATAAATTTAAATTCGTAATTTTGAAAATTCAATAAAATTGATTTAATATAATTAAAATTTTGAATTTGCCTCGTGTTATTACTCAAGTCGTCACTGCTTACGTTTCATTTGCTAGATACTCCCTCTCACTCTATTACTCTCTTAAAATTGTATCGCTCTCTCAGTAAATATAGTAAGACAAAATTATAAAATAAACACTTAACACGTTTCTTCTTCGTATTTATTTTCAAGTTCCTTTGTAGAGACGTACAAGTGATCATCATAAAGAGTGTAAATACATGCTATTTTGGGTCTCATTCTTTGTAACTCTATTTTTGGCTCAAATGCATCGCCATTTGAAAACAGTCTCTTTATTTTCACGAAATAGTGATAAGATTTGTCTACACTCTATCCGTTTCAAATTTCATTTAGTGAAATTATGCTGGATATGTTGATATTGTTGTTGTATTCTTTGTAACTCTATCTTGGTTTACATTTGACTTGTGAATACATAATTTTTGTTTTGTTTCTGATCATTTGATATGTGATATTCGTATTGAAACTCGATTTATTCGAATTCGTGCTTCATAGGGCTCCATTAAAGAGGAAAAACTCTCTATTAAAGATTTTTAAGAGACGAGCAGCTTTATTCACTGCACCATATCTTTTGGTAGTGTAAACTAGTACATGTTTTTACTCACAATTAAGTCAAACGTTTTCAACTTTCATATTAATTATTTTAAAAATAAATAAATTCAAATACAATGCATGCAACTTCCACAAAGTTTCTTTCAACCTCACTTTCTAACGAGTCCAATTTTATGGTCTACACTAAGTTTGCCGCCTAGTAGTACTAGTGAAAATGACAACTTTTCTTTCTCGAAGGCTTATTTTTAAAAAAAAAAATTATAAGCAATTTTTAACTTATAAGTTATTTAAAATAAGTTTATTGAAACAAATTTTTACACCTTATTTGTACGTAAAAAGTTAGCTGACATTTGGTTATAAATTTTAAATATTTTTTATTTTGTTTAAAATTTATGAAGATGTAATTGAAAATATGAAGTTGAATTTGATTATACTTTTTTAACGTAAACACTTTTCTCTTGTTTGAATCACTTTTGCAACTTGGAGTTGAAAAACAAACTTGGAGCAATTTTTCAAATTTGGAATCCAACATTCCAACTCCAAATTAGATTTGAAAAATTTATAATCAAACACTAATTTTTAATTAAAGTAAAAATTTATATTGCAAAAATGAATAATTCTCATCATGAATTAAACAAAATGCCCTTCAGAATTATTTGATTGTTTCGAATTCGATATAATATAAACCAACTCTTCCAGTTTTAAATTGATAATATTTAGATTTTGAAAAGAAGAAAATTCAACTGCTTAAAATGTGTAACATAAAAAAAATTCAAAATCAAATTAGCAAAAAAAATAATAAAAATACAGGAGGAAAAAAAACAGAACAATGAAGGAGGAAGGGGGTGGGGTGGGGGTGGGGTGGAGGTGGAGGAGAATATTTTGAACTAAATTTTGAGAATATAATAAAGTAGTTAAGATAATATACATATTATTGTCCATAAATTTTAAATTTGAAAAGATGTGAACAATAAAATCAAAGTTAACTAATTAAAAAATTATGAGTTAATAAAATAAATATATCCATTTTATATTTAATAGGAAGAAAATTTGATAATTATATTAAGCAAAGTGATAAGCTAATAAAAATCAATATTAATAATCTAATAATTTAAATAGTGAACAATATAATAAAGAAAAATATGAAATATAAAAATTACGTGATAATCACATGATTCGTTATCTATATTCATATATAATTGGTTATGTGTGTGGGGAAGTTGTGGGTGGGTGGGGGGAGTAGGAATATATTTCATTGAGGAACAATATGAATCGGGTGTTCATGGTTTGATTTGGATCGATTATTGGTTAAAATCAAACTAGACCAATTTAGTCAGTTTTTAAATTTCTAAACGAAATCAAACCAAACTAAAAAAAAAAATTATCCGTTTGGTTATTGTCGATTTGGTTCAGTTTGGCTCGTCTTTTTTTTTTGGGGGGGGGGGGGGGAGGGGGGGTCTTAGTTTTTTTGGTTTGAAAATAATAAATTTGCTCAAGGCATACACATTTGATAGTCACAAACACATAGTACATGAACAATCCATGGAAAAGCTGCTGTGGATTAATTCAATTAAGCAATACCAAAGTTATTATTACACAGACAAAGTGATTTAGTTAAGTAATACTAAAGTCATTATACACCAAAAATCAAAAATATTTATAGCAAAAAAATAACTCCAAACTCAACAATTGAGAAACTACACCCTGAGGGGGTACAAGAAAATTATATATCAAAATTGAAGTATTGAGCTTGAGAAAATGGTAAAGTTAAAGACAGTTAATTAAAATTTAACATAATATTTATATTTTATTCATGAATTATATATAAATAATTATAAAATTTGTATATATAATTTCTCGGATCGATTTGATTATTTGTCCGATTTTTTTAGTGTAACCAAACCAAACTGAAATAATATTGATTTTCAAAATTTAAAACCAAATCTGATCAAATCAAGCCAAATCAAATATTAATTTTTTTTTAATTGGTTTAGTCAGAATTACGATTCTATTAGGTTTTTTAATCATAACCATAAATAATGCTAATTATATGATAGTTGAACTGTTATACAGTAATATAATTTAACATTTTCCAAAAAGATATTATAATTTTAAACAACATTTTAATATTTTTCACGTATCTCATGAGACGTATACTGATTTGATATAATAAAACTCCACTCTTCCAATTTTAAGCCAATACTATTTAGATTTTGAAAACCCCAAAGATGATAAGTTAACATAAGGCCGCCGAATGTAGCGCCGCTACTCTTAAAATCAGTCCTCAAAGTCGTCACCGCTTACGTTAATTTTGCTACCTTGTATTTTATTTTATTTTATATTTCATTTTTCGCAAAAGATAAGTAGTATTTTTTAAAAAAACAAAATCATCTCATGTTTGGCATTTCTATTGATGTCTGATTAAATTTGAAATGATGTTGAAAAATCTGATATTAGGGGTAAAGCGTTTTCTAACAAAGGTGATTTCATATTCAGAAGAATCGAATCCGAGATCTTTGATTAAAAATGAAAGAGTACTTACCACTCCACTACAACTAGTTGAGCTATATGTGTGGTATTCGTTTGAGATTTGATCAACTAATTCTAATTCATATTTTGATTATTTTATTTTCAAGTTTAGGTTTAAGTGATAAATCTATTTTAAAGGCGAATAAATTTAATCAATCTGACTATAATCCTTAATAATTTACGATTAGAAAGACAAAAATAAAAAAGATTGATCTTCACATTTTATTTTATTTTTTAGTTTCCCACCCAATATTCGATATTTTTATTAGAATCTAATTAAATTCAAATTCGAATCAAAAATCTCATACTGAATAATAAAACACTCCCTGACAAAACGACTCCATATTGATCTTCACATTTTTGGTTGCATGGAGATACTAGAATATATATTTTTTCAGATTGAAAGTTTCACCAAAAACTTCTACAATAATAATCATAATAAAAGAAATTATTATGTTTATTTATTTTTACTTATCACGATTAAATTTGGTACGCTTATTAAGAAAATAATAATAATTGACATGACTATTTTACCATATTATTCGTATTAATTAATGTTTAATAGTATTAAATATGAGAAAATAATTTTAAAATTAAGTAATTAATGTTAAGGGTGTACTTGAAGCCCTTTCATCGAAAAACAAATTGTGTAGCTAAATAAAAATAGTTTTTTATGTATGTATACATTCATATTAACACCTTACACCCCTTAATTTTTTCGTAAATTTATTTTTTTATATTTTAATGTTTGTTAGTAAATTTTTTAGCTTTGTCACTAACTAAGGATAAAACATAAAATGTAAAGTGAGAGTATAACGAAATCGCTAAGTCCAACATAATCCTCCAAAACATAGGCAAAAAAAAGATGACATAGCAACTACTCATTATTTGTTTCATATTTTAAAAATATTATATATATATATATATATATATATATATATATACATTATCTATTAACATTTTTTAACTTTTTCATGAATTTATTTCTTTATATTATGATATTTCTTTAAAAAATTTAACTTTGTCACTAACTAAGAATAAAACATAAAAATATAATAATTATTTTTTAATATATTAAAAATAATAAATAAAAATAAAATTTTATTTTTAAAATATGAAACAAATAAATAAAAGTAAACAGAGAGAGAGAGTATAACGAAATCGCCAAGTCCAACATAATCCTCCAAAACATAGGCAAAAAAAGAAAGATGAGATAGCAACAAGTCGTTAATATATGGTCAATTGTGTGAGAAGAGCCCTACGTAGTCCAACAAACTCATTTATTACATGCAGGACAATTTCTTGATCAATCGACATCCCTCGTCTTTTTTTATTTATTTATTATTTTATATATATTTAATATTTGATATTTATATTAAAATTTTATTAAATTTAGATTCGCATCGAGAAATATCATATTGAAGGATAAAGCGTTTCTTAAGATAGACGACTTCATCATCAGAAAAACTCGAACTCAAAACTTCTAATTAAAAATAAAGAAATACTTACCATTTCATCACATTTCATATAATAGATTGGGCTGTCAACTATAAGGTTAATAGATCGTTCGTTCACTTTTATCTATTAGCATCCTTTAGGCAAAATCTTTTTAAGATCAAAATTACTTTTTCCTTTTTTTGCCTTCGCAATAGTACAAATCTCTTTTGCACTTTTGGGGGGGATTTCTTATTTTGAAATGCTCCTAACTAGACTCGGGTAAAAAAAAAATTAAAATTTAAAAATTATCCACATATTCCCACTCATTAAGAAGTTGAACTCCTTGGACAATTCTCCTCTCTATGAACTAGCTTTTGGAGTGTGAGTTAGGCGTAAGGCATAATTTAATATCAAGTTCAAAAAATTAATTTGGGACTGTTTTGGTAAGATTTGAATTAGTTTTGGATGAATTTTAGACTAGTTCGTTAAAGTTTGTGGAGTCATAATTGAATTGTATCAAATTTGTATTAAAATCGTACTATAATTATATGTTGAATTGCATGAAAAGAGTATTTTGAGTTTGTATCTTGTTGTAGTTATATTAAGTTTGTACGAAGACCGTATAAAATGTTGTTATAGTTATATTAAATTTTCAAAAAAACACCATAAACTTTAAACAAAATTGATATATTTATATACATGACATAGTGAGAAAGATCGAAGTCCGGAGTGAGATTCGAAACTTGATTATTTTTTTTTAATAGAAAACCTAACATGACTTTTATACAGAATATATATAGTCATATGGAGATTTCATGCTGATTTTATACATTTTTATATACAAAACTGCAAGTGAAATTCTAAACTCAGAGCAAACATCGAAGTGTAAATTCGTATATATTTCGAAAAAGAAAACATCTGCTGTATTTAGTAAACGAAAATCTCATGTTACGACTGATAAATATAAATCTTATTTTGTATATATAAGTTTTTTCTCCCTAAACTCCAAAGCCCAAGTAACAATTCCTAGGCTAACTTCTAACCATTAGTTGCATGTTGCTCATCGAGTAGTTCTTTTTGTCACAATTAATGCTTATTTAATTGAGAAATCACTTAATGATTTTCTTTATGAAGTAAAATCAAATAAAGTACAATTATAACAACATATTCAATATAGTAAAATCAAAGAAAATAGTTATTGAAATATAACAAATTGTTGGTTATGGTAAAAAATTTATGGAGTTTCATATTTTGATCGCCCATTTAAATAATAATCGTCTTATATTTTTTTTTTGTGCACAAATATTTTATATTAGACAATTTTTAGGCGAGAGGATATATTTATTTGCTTCTTCTGCTTTTGCATTCAGACACATAAGACTGTAATTTTAGCGAATTTTAACACGTGCTTCAGTCATGTATGATTGAACGCAAACATATATGAAAAAATTAAAAAATTGTTGAATGGATTAGTTAGATTTGTTGTGATTTAACAGATTACATATTGAAATTTGTTTTTTTATGATACATGGAACTTATAGTTCAAATAAAAACTTATTTGAAGTAGATTTTAGTGTTCATATTTAAAGAAATAATTTTTCAATTATGAATTACAAAATTTGTAGCCTAAAATATGGTATTCTATTGATTATTGAATGCCAATACCTTAAATTTGGGTTATTTTACGTCATTTAATAAGTGTGACCAATTATGGAAACAAAGCTTCAAATCTTCAATGACCCAAACTATGATGGGCTAAGAGTCCTCACTAACACAATCTTTTGGGCCACAATATCGAGGAGAATCAGGCCCGCCATGGTAGATATTGCGGGCCTCATCCATTTGGTAGGTCATTAAACCAAGAAAATAAGGGTATTTTACAACTTACATAAATATACAATATTAAAAAAATATTTACTATTTATAGCAATAAAAAAATAATTTCACTGAACACTTATAATACATTTATAATACAATTTTAATACATATTACAGAGAACTATTTATAAAACATATATAATACAAGTTTTATAGATGGATAATACATTTATCACATATTTTAATAGACTTATAATACATTATGTTAGTTTCTTACTACACAAACATAATATATATTTTAAAATAATTATAATACATTTATATTGTATACATAATTCACTTTTAATACAAATGTAGATTTATCATAGTATTGCTATAAATGGTAATAAATAAAAAATATCGCTAAAATCAGTAATTAATTTTTAAAAAGCACTCAATCAAGTAATTTTTCCTTTAATTAAATTCCACAGTGAAAAAGTTCAATTACAATTTATTATGACTTTTTTGGTAATTACCCGAATTTCCTTTTTTTTCCAGATTTTTGATACATACGAATGACACTGATACATCGCAATTTGATATATAAGTCTTTTTCATGATACATTTCTAATTGATATAAACCAAACATTGTAATATCAATAAAACTTATGAATCAGCTTATAATACCTAATATATCATGAACACAATAAAAATGCAGTAAAACTTATGTTTTAGTGATACATTTTGTGTTTGATTTGTATCAACTAGTGATGTATCATGAAAATGACTTATGTATCAAATCGCGGTGTATCAACATCATTCCTATGTATCAGAAGAAGGATTTTTGAAATTTTTATAAATTGTAGGGATTAATTGAAAATATAGAAATATAAGGTGTGTAATTTGATAATTTTTCCAGAAAATAATGTGTCATTCAAACAATGCCTTTTATTACATAAATAAATACTTTTAGATTAATTGCTATCTTTTTGTATGGTACTTCTTTTTAATTATTATTTATAGTTGAATTTTCTTTAATAGCTAAAATTACTCCATTATTCTCCTCATCTCTCTACTTCTCCTTTTTTTCTAGTCGGAGATGACTTCTCCCGCGCATAAAACAACAAATAACGCAACAATCAAATCGAAAATTCACCAAACTTCAATAAAAAATTATGAGCTCCGGTGAATTCCATAAAAATCGGTGATGGCCAATCGTTGTTCTCCTTTTCCTTTTATGTTATTTTTTATTTTGTTTTTCATGTTAGAACTCTATTGACGTTTAGATCTACGCGAAAAACTCTCTCCGACTATAATGACTCGTTAGGTAATTTTGAGAACGAGTCCTCCTCCTTTCATAGAAGACCCTTTTCGTAAATTTAAGTTAAAAATTTTGGACCTTTCGGTAACTTTGGTTAATTAATTGAGGGATAATTTTAGATAATTAATTTAATTGATGGGATAAAGTATTAATTTATTTAATACCCTATACCACTTTTCTTGTATTTATTAAAATAGGTTAGTAGGATTTGTAAAATTTAATACATAATTAGTTTGAAAAATGAAAGAAAAAAATAATAAAAAAAAATAATTTTATATATATATATATATATAATCTGATGGCTTAATGCCATCAGATGTAACGAGAAAACAAAAGAGAGAACAGCGACAGAACACAAAAAAAAACTAGAATAAAAAAATATGGAGGAAGAAAGAAAAGAAAAGGTAAAAAAAAAATAAAGGAGAAGAGAAAAATAGGAATTTGCATTTCAAAGCGTTAAAATAATTATTCTTATCCTTTCTATTAAATTTTTATGCGATTATGAACATATTTTTAGGGTATATTGGTAGAGAAATAATGCTAAAATAAGAAAATGTGACCATAGGGTTCTTCACATAAAATCTTGATTTGAGAGTCGAATAACGATCCGTTTTAGCTGAAATTTGACATGTGAGTTTATTATATCATGAGTGAACATAATCGGAAAAAAATATTCAGATTTGACTTCAATTACTCGAAATGACTTTTTGACCTAATTTTTTATCCGAAAATAAATATAGCAATATGAGTGTCATTGGATTCGTATTCTTATGAAGATTATGTAGTTGAACATATTTTGATCATTAGAAAGTGTTACAAAAGGCTCAAGTTTTAAAGTGATTATTCAATTTAATTGAGGTTTAACCTTAGTTTTGAAATTCAGAAAATATGGGAGTTGACATGTTAAGTGGCATCAAGATTAGAAACGTGTTTATAGATTTACTTAAATTTTTGGGTCTAGGCTAGACATATGATAATAAGGGTGTTGTTAGTTTCGAAAATTTTATTGTGATTATTTATTTGATTAGATTACGTTGATTTGGAGGCCCAACAAAAAAGAAAGGCCCAAGTCTCGGAGTGATTGCTTGATTAATTAAGGCAGGTGAATTCTTAAACCTCAGTTTAAGCTTGTAGATGCTTGTATTTCTGTGTTATGTGTACTGGGGAGTACTGAGAATTGGACTGGGTTATTGACTGTATGATTGGCCTTAAAAATGGAGATGAGGGGTATAAAATGGTGATCTAATGACATGTATTGGTGGAACTGATATGTTGTGATTATGGGTTTATTTTGGACATGTGAAATGACTAGTTTGATGTGAGATAGGAAAAATTATTGTTATTGTCATGTTATTATCGTGAATTATATGAACATGAGTTAATTGCATTGGTTTTGACATATTGTGTTGAGATTGAAAATGATTATGAAATAAAAAGGGTCAGGCCACACGCTCTGTGATAGGTATTAAAGGCCCACTTAGGCGTTTCCAAAGACTTTCACGTCGACTTTCGCCTCTGCTTTCCAAAGCCAAAGGATCGGACCTCTCTTCTCTGCTCCATGATCTCTCCTCTCTTCTAGCAACTTGCTAAGAATCTACACATGGCTGATGGTGGCGCCGGCGAGGAACTGTTGAATGCCGACGACGGAGATCCGACGGTATTCGACCAACGAGACCAATGCCATCTTGTAGAGAATTTTATTACGAATACAACCATGCAAAAATCGCCAACATATACAAAGTCGAGCTCGTCGAATATCAATCCAAAGATTTCCGGCGGCGGGGCGATTTCTGGCACTGGCGGCTCCACCGCGTGTGGTGGCGAAAAGTCAAATTTTTCAATGGGTTTTGTGAGCGACTCATCAATAAGTACACCCATCCTTAAAGCCCCATCAGAATCATCTCCGAGCTCCTCCAATTTGACAATTAGGGTTACATCTCCGCCTGCCGGAGGTGGTGCAGTGGCGGAGCCCCAAATTCAAAATTCGCAATGCCAAGTTGATCAGCAAGATGAGAGGAGCCCAACCATGCAAAAAGCCCCATCAGGTATGGCCCCTAACAATTCGAATTTCAAAATTAGGACTTCCAATGTTACTAGTCCCGAAGACAGTGGTGGTGCCGGAGCTCTGACTGCCGGAAAAACTAATTTCCAATCAAATTGTACTCCCCAGCTTCCAACTAACCCTCAAGAACAAAATTTTCTAAAAAACGACCCCCCCATCATTTCAAATGTCAATTCTAGTGTTGGAATTCTCAAAAATGCCACCGGAATCACTATTCCGGTGAACGCCCAAAACAATTCTCCAACCCAGAACGACCCTCATACCCTTAGAAATAATAAAAACCAAAAATCTCAATTTTTAGGCACCTCAAACTCAAATTCCAAAATTTCAACTTCTACCAATAGACCCGAAAACAGTGATTTAATGTCCGGCGGTGTATTAGTTGAACATGCCACTGCTTCGGACAATCCTAATACCTCCACTGATCCCAAAGGTGCCAACCACCCCACAGTTTCAAAATTTCCTACCATTTCATCCAATTTTGAAAAATTCGACCCGAAAAACACTAAAAATCCGATAGTGTCCTTAACCCCTAGTGCACTACCTCCAAAGACTAAGTCCCCTAACAACCAACCCACAACTACAAACCACCCTCCACCCCCTATAGCAAAGCAATCCATGGCTACAAGACTAAGAGCTAATCAAGTCGAACCTACAACCAAAATCGACCTAACAACTCCAAAAAGGGTGACAAAACAAGGTTGTCCGGCTATCATGTTTAAGAGAGAAGACTACATGATTAAGATGGCTGAATCATGTAAGTATACTCTCATAGGCAAGTTCTATAGTCCAATGCCCAAGATGGAGGTTATAAGAAAGAAGTTCATTACTCAAACTGAACTTCGGGGCAAGGTCAAGATCACCCACTTTAATTCTAGACATATATATATTGATCTTGATAATGAACATGATAGAGCTACTATTTTAGACAGTAAGAGAATGTACATCGACGGTGTGTTCATGAGATTTCAAGTTTGGACCCCTACTTTTGATCCAAACTATGAAACCCCCATTCTCCCAGTTTGGGTCATACTACCGGAGCTCCCTTGGCATTGTTTCCATAAAGAATTTGTTACGCTCTTGCTTGCGGATGTGGGACAAGTGTTGTACTTGGACATGGCCTTCATGCAAAAGACAAGGGGGAGTGTAGCAAAAGCAAAAGTCCAAATGGACATCACTAAGCCTAGAATCCAAAGTGTATGGATTGGATTCGACGAAAACGATGATCCAAATGGAGAAGGAAGATGGCAGGACATCGAATATGAAGATGTGCCCCTTTACTGTACTTACTGCAAACACCAAGGTCATACTCCTCTTGCCTGCCCCGTCAGCAGAAGAGATACAGAACGAAACAAGGCCAAAGGCAAGGAAGAAGAGCCAAAGAAAGATGTGTCGCCAAAAAACACAGGTATGATCTCTACTCCTATTGTCTTAACTAATGCTGTAAGTTTCAGGCAACAGGTACCACTAGCAGAAACCACCACCTCAACTCAAGAAGGAAGCCGCAAGGCTAAAGAGCACTCAACCAATCAAAACAGGAATGAAGTTGCAAACGACCAATGGGAAACCCAAAAGCGAAGAAAATTCAAAGGTAAGACTCAAGCTGTACAAAACACCCAAAAGATACAAAGTAACACTCAACAGGTCTATAAACCCACTCAAGCCAAGACTACAGGTATTGACTCAGTACTCCCAGACCCCAGTCCCCATCTTAATTGTGATATTGTTAGTAAAATGCAAACAGGACAAAGCGGTCGACAACCAGGTATTGACTCAATGCTCCCAATCCCCCATGGCTCCCCGAACAATATTTTAACTGTATTGTCTGATTCTGAAGCTGATGGAGGTGAGGATGGTATTCAGGAGAAGCCAACTAACCTGCAGGATGGGGTGTCCAGAGGGGGGGTTTTGTCTCATGTTTTGCATGAGAATCTTTTGGTTGACCCTAGGAATGACTTTAGAGCCCCTGCTACCACTACAAATATGTTTCAGCATCCTTCTTCCCAGCAAAGTGACAAAATGGACCTTATTAATGCTCAAAGAATGGCTTCCAAACTGACCCCTACTGTGAGTGCAGATGTGGGAGCAAATCAGCCCCCAAATCAACCTCAACAGGTTGTTCAGGTGCATGATTTCAGACCTGCTGGTACTGCTATTGAATTTGGTCAAAATGCAGCTTCAGGTTTGGGAGGTTATTCAGCCCATATGCAGTCTCAAAAACTGCAGGTTTTGGGGCATGCCTCAACTGCAGATTTGGAGGAAAATTTGCAGGTTTTGGGTGCTAGTTCAGCCCCTAGTTTGAAAGAAAAAAATGTGCAAGCTATGGCTCCTACACTTGCATCATTTCAGCACCAAAGGCAAAGCTTTGGTCACATTGAGAGGGCTGAAAATGACCAAGCTACTGGCTGCAGTTTCAGCACAATCCTAAGTGACCAAGTGTCTAGTCCTTGCTCCCACCAAGTGCAAGATTCAAACTCCAAACAACAAGACACTTACAACATTAATGATATGAAATTCTCAGCTACCCCTAGCAACTCTAATCATCATGCTACCTCTAAAACTCTAAGGAGAAAGAGAGCTAGAAAGAAGAAACTAGAAAAGCAACCAGAAGTTGCAGCCTCCACCCCTACAACCACTGTTCATACAAGTGAAAAAGATAACAATGGTGAGGTGGTTTCAACATCTTGCTCACAGTATGTTCTCCTAGATCAGACCACTCCAATAAGAAGTCCAGATTTTGGTTGTGAAGATCCCCTTAATCTTACCCCTTTGAATATTCAGCCAGCTCCTTTTATGCAACCTGAAAATGCCACCAACATCCTATGCACTAACAATGAGGCTCAAACTTCAACTCCTGCTAGTGATGATGAATATGGTGTTATTCATTCGGAGGATGAATATGACCAAGACTTTCAAGGTGAGGTTGAATTTGAGGATGAAGGAGAGACTACTGAACAGTCCATTAAAACAGCTGCTCCATCCAAGACCACTACTATGGTCACGAATGACGAGATGAACCAACTAGCTAGTGAGCAAGGCTTATCACCTAGAGGCATTCATCACAATTCAAAATTTACAACTATTCGTGCTTCTATTAGCAGACCAAACACTAGGCTCCACAACCTTAGATCCCATCAATGATTAACACAATTGTATGGAATGCAAGAGGTATCAATACCAAAGGAGTCATAGATAGACTAAACTCTCTCAAACATATCCATCAAACGTCCATAATTTCCATCCTAGAACCTTTTTCTAACAATGCTCATCTACAAAGCTTTAGAATCAACCTTGGTATGGATGGGTCCGCTTGTAATCCTAATGGCAAGATTTGGATCTTCTGGACTCAAGATGTCGATTGTAAAGTTATTGATGTTGACGACCAACAGATCACTTGCGAGGTGAAACACGTAGAGCATCAAAATGCATTTCTTATGACATTTGTTTATGGAAAATGCAAAGATACTCTTAGAAGGCCGCTCTGGGATAGGCTCCTTCACCACGCTCCCACTAACCTTCCTTGGTGCACAGTTGGAGACTTCAATGTCATTACCTCCACTAATGAGAAACTAGGTGGAATCCCTTATAACATGCGAAAAAGCTTCGAGTTTATCAGCGTTATTGAAGCTTGCGGCCTTACAGATTTAGGGTATCATGGCTCAGACTACACTTGGTGTAATCAACGAGATATGCATAAAAGAATTTGGAAGCGACTCGATAGAGCTATGGTGTCCGATAATTGGTTAGCCGTTATGCCTCACACTTCAATTACCCATCTTCCCTCTACTGGTTCTGACCATAACCCTTTACTAATAGAGATAAATGCTAGGCAGGATTCCGCGATTAAATATTTTAAATTCTTGAATTGTTGGGTGGATAACCCTACTTTTCTCGAAACAGTAGAGTCCTGCTGGAGCAGACCCATGACAGGGAATCCAATGTTGTCCTTCCACCATAAAATGAAAAGACTTTCCTCCACCCTTAGCAAATGGTCGCGAGTGGAATTCGGCGACATTTTTGCCAAGGTTAAGGAATATGAAGAATTGGTGAAAAGTGCCGAAGAAAATCTGATAGTGTCCAATAATGAAGAGAACAGGATGCAATTGCATGCTCTCAACGCCGAATATATCAGATTTCTTAAAATTGAAGAGAACATTCTCAAACAAAAAAGTCAGCTACATTGGTTCAAGGATGGAGATGCTAACACCAAGTATTTCCATGCTCTAATCCGTGGTAGGAGAAGGAGACTGTTCATTCACAAGGTTACCAACAAAGAGGGGGAGTGGATTCAAGGCGACGAACACATTGCTAGAGCAGCATGCGATCATTTTCAGAAAATATTTACAAGCGATGAGTCTCCGATTCCGGAGAACATCTTGAATTACGTTCCTAGAATGATCACAGATGCTCAGAATGAAAACCTTCAAGCCACGCCTACCATAGAGGAGTTGAAACAGGTAGTCTTCTCCATGAATCCTAATTCTGCAGCTGGTCCAGATGGTATGAATGGAAAATTCTTCCAAGCTTGTTGGGAGATTATTTCGGAAGACCTACTAGCAGTGGTTACTTCTTTCTTTGGGGGGTATGCTATGCCTAAGTTCTTTTCTCATGCCTGTTTGATCCTGCTCCCAAAGGTATATCACCCCAACACACTCTCTGACTATAGACCCATTAGTCTCAGTAACTTCACCAATAAGATCATATCAAAACTCATTTGCCTCAGGCTTGCTCCGATTCTCCCCGGTCTTATTTCTCCTAATCAGTCCGGGTTTGTAAAAGGAAGAAGCATCTCCGAAAATATCATGCTAGCACAGGAGATTATCCACGATATCCGAAAGCCTGTTATTGGCGACAACGTGGTTATCAAGTTAGACATGGCCAAAGCATATGATAGAGTCTCCTGGTCCTATACTTGTCTGGTACTGAGAAGGATGGGCTTCGGGGAGACCTTTATTGATATGATTTGGCGAATCATGTCTAACAACTGGTACTCTGTTATCGTTAATGGGTCTAGACATGGTTTTTTCCACTCCACCAGAGGGCTCAAACAGGGTGATCCTCTTTCTCCCGCCTTATTTATTTTGGGAGCGGAGGTGCTGTCAAGAATGTTGAATAGTCTTCATTGTTACCACTTCTACCGTGGTTTTCATATGGAGAAAAGAGGCCCACAGATTAATCATTTGAGTTTTGCGGATGACATTATCATCTTTTCCTCCGGAAGGAGGGAAATTCTTCAAATTATCATGAAGACCTTGACTCTGTATGAAAAGACATCGGGGCAGCTTATAAACAAGAATAAGAGCCACTTCATGATGCATCCCAGTGCGCTCCAAGATAATGTGGAAACGGTGAAACAGGTTACGGGTTTCACTCAGAAGCATAGTCCCATTACCTACTTAGGATGCCCTCTGTACATTGGCAGGCAGAGAGTCATGTACTACACGGACATGGTCTCTAAGGTTGTCAACAGAATTAGAGGGTGGCACTCCAAAATCCTCAGCTACGGCGGTAGAGCTACACTCGTGAAATACGTACTTCAGTCGCTCCCCATTCACCTTCTTTCGGCCATTACTCCCCCCCGTACCACTCTCAAACAGATTGAGAGAGTCACCGCTAATTTTTTCTGGGGGTGGAAGGATAACAAAAAAAAATACCATTGGGCTTCATGGAAAAAACTTTGTTACCCTTATGACGAAGGAGGTATTGGGTTAAGGAGAACTATAGATGTGTGCAAATCTCTCCAGTTAAAGCAATGGTGGATCTTTAGAGCTAAACCAACGTTGTGGGGTGAGTTCCTTAGAGCCAAATACTGTCAGAGAGCCAACCCCATCATAAAAAAATTCCATTCTGGCCAGTCGCTTGTGTGGAAACACATGATGCACAACAAACACATTGCCGAACCTCACATTCAATGGAGGATTCACTCGGGTTCATGTTGTTTTTGGTGGGACGATTGGCTAGGTATCGGACCCTTAGCCAACTATAGGCAGGAGTTGGGAAGAGCAAGCAATGCTAGGGTGGCTGATTTTCTTATAGATGGACAATGGAACATCGATATGCTAAATCAATTGGCACCAGCGCAACTAGTTCCTCTTATCACTTCTTCCACACTTCAACTACAAGGAAACACACCGGACCAGGCCATTTGGAAGCTGAATACCAATGGGAACTTCACATGCTCCTCGGCATGGCAGCTTGTGAGGGAACATAGGACCAAGACACTTTCCGACCATTACACTTGGCACAAAAACATCCCCTTTAAATGCTCTTTTTTGCTGTGGAGGGCTTTTAGAGGCAAGCTGCCAACGGAGGAAAAGATCATTGCATTCGGTCAGGTTTCCACTCCATGCTATTGCTGCCACAGTCCAGGTCCAGACACCATAGAGCACATTTTCAGCACGGGCCACTTCGCTAGGAATATTTGGCGCTACTTCTCTGACTCCCTAGGGATAAAGCATGAAGCCACACCCCTCAAACCTCTTGTTATGAGTTGGTGGCTTCACAAGTACCACACAGAAGCTCACAAACTTATCTTTCACTCCACCCCAATATTTATATGTTGGAATTTGTGGAAGAATAGGTGCGCGAGCAAATACGGGGGAAAGATTTCTAGCCTGGCGAGAGTGAAATTTGCCGTTTTCAAAGACATCTCTAATCTACTTAGAATCGCGTACCCCTATATCCATTGGCCTTCGAACTGGATCCACACTATTTCCTACATAGATAAGTGTGCTCATGAAATGAAGATCACCCAAGTCTCATGGACTAAACCACAACTCGGTTTCGTTAAGCTGAACACTGACGGAAGCGCGTTGGGTAATCCGGGAGCAATTGGGGGGGGTGGCATCTTAAGAGATCATATGGGTAGATTCATCTTCGCCTACGCCATACCGTTAGGGGAGGGAACCAACAATCAAGCCGAACTAGAGGCGGCAGTTTATGGGCTTAAATGGTGCATTCAACAGGGCTTTCAGCACGTTATCCTAGAAGTCGACTCGGAGTTGATCACTAAATGGATCAATCATCAGACGAAACCTCCGTGGAGCCTTCACCGGATAACTCATGACCTTGTTGATATTTCCGAATTATTTGTTTTCTTTTCTTGCAAGCATGTATACAGGGAGGCAAACTTCACTGCGGATGCTCTCTCCAAGCACAGTCACACTCTTACCACTCCAGGCCACTACACCACCCTCCAGCAGCTACCTCGGGGTACACGAGGATACTACATGCTAGATAGAGCCGGCCTACCTAGCTTTAGACGGAGGAAGACCAAAAGGATTAAGAAGCCTCCATGATCTACTACTAGTGTTGCAGCATTGGATTGAGCGCCCAATTGCAATGTTTGTCTCCATGCTATATTTTTAGCCATGTTATTTGATGATCCTCGTTGACGCTAAAATGTATATAGCTTTTATGAGGATTCATCCCCAGTTTTATTTAGATTTTTCCTTTATTTTATGTAAAGGGCGAGTCTCCCTTATTTATGCTTTCCTAGTTTCTGTGTATCGAGAGGAGTCCTCTTCTTTAGGTGCATAGTTTCTAGGTTTCCTTTTCGTGTGTTTGTATCGGGGATGAGTTGGCTGACCTTAGTAGGATGACCGACTTATGAACCACCATAGGATTGGAGGTTAGGTTTATGTCCCCCTCCGTGTATTTTTCTGTTTTATGTATAATAAGGCTTGGGGGTGTGCGGCTCAACCCCTGGCTGTGCACGAGAGGTGGGAGCCTCGTGTAGGGTCTGTTCCCGTAAAAAAAAAAAAAAAAAAAAATGAAACAAAAGGGGTCGGACCACACGCTCCGTGGCAGGTATTATAAAACAAATGGGGTCGGGCCATACGCTCCGTGGCAGGATATGTATATTGAGGGGACGAGCCACACGCTCCGTGGTAGGTTACATGGCAGAAATGTCCCCCATAGGTTCTAGACTATAATTTAGCGGATATGTACCGATAGGATAGACATGCATCATCTCATTGCATTGCATCATATTTTGTTGATATTCGTGAATTCGTGGTTACCCCTTTATTGCTCTGTATATGCTGAACTTGACTTGATATTATTCATTGATGAGACTATTGATGAGTATTCGTGGACTGTATTATTGTTATTATTGTACACGTGTAGAGTTGAGCTGATTTTATGCAGGTTGTAGTTAAGGAGGTTCAGTTGGGAGGACAAAAGTACTTGTATCTATTGAGCTTTGCTTAGTTTTAGTTGTCCACTTGCTGAGTACCGTGTTGTTTGGTACTCACCTCTTGCTTCTACACTTATGTAGGTTGTGAGCCCGAACCTGCTTGATCTCTTAGTGTTTTCTACTACATTCGAGGCTATTATTCCTAGTGTTGAGGTAGTTGTTACATCCATCTAGAGGACACCTCTTACTCTTTTATTATGTTTTAGTCATATTCTAGAGACAAAGACATTGTGACTATATTTTCTTTTGTACTTTGGTAATGTTTTAGTGGCTTGTACACGTGATAATTAATTTTGGGGGAGTTTGAGGTTGTTTTAGATATTTTTGGTTAAGTTAAATTTTAATTTATATCTTTTTCTTCCGCATCTACTTTTCGGTGGGTATTAGGCTGACTTGTCTCGGTGGATAGAGATGAGTGCCATTACACCTATATTATGATCGTGACACCTACGACGATTCATCTGGAATAAAGTCAATAAGAGACAATGAACAATATGACATTGTTTGTTGATCACTTCGGCGTTGTGAGTTTGTCGTAAAAGACAATGAGCACATAAAGGGGTGGTGTATGATAATGGTGGTGTTTGCATTGATTTTTTTTAAAAAAAGAGTTCAGTGATTGCTTTGTGGGTGGGTGGACTGTGTGGCAGTTGTTTTTTAGTTGGTTGGAGCTACCAGTAGTCCGACGATGATCTGTGGTGGTGATTCACGAGAGTTAAATATAAATGATAATTGTAATACAATTCAATTTCATTATTATAAATTGTTAGGAATTCGATTATTGGTATTCCAACAAATATAATTAAAATTATCCTCAAAATTGATGCCCTTTAATTTTTATTCTTCAATACTTTAAGTAAAACTGAAAATATTCTTGCACCGAAATAATAAATAATTCTCATTCGGCATAAATTTATATTTTCTTATCTTAATGTAATACAAGTTATGCATTAATCGGCATAACAAGTTAAGGGGGTGTTTCGATAAGTTTTTTTTTTTAAATAGTTTATAAGATAAAAACTTAAAGCAATAAGTTGGTCATACTCTAATTTTGACATTTAACTCATTTTTATACTTTTTTGTCCTAAAAATGAGTGCTTAAATGTTATATCCCGCATTTTGATATTTTTGGATAATTCGAGAAAAAACGCGGAAAGTTTAATACAAGGCCATATTTTTTTCGTTTAGTACACAAGTTGCTTACGAAAATTATGAAGTGAAAATATCAAGAATGCCTAGGGGCCAAAAGGGAAATTAACAATATGACTCATGAAAATATGGAGGAAGACTAAGGGCAAATTTGGAAATTGGAAAATAAATTTTTTCATGAAGTGCAAAAAAAAAATGGACTTGATCACCACTTGGGCCTAGGTGGCCATCCATAGTGATGGCCAAAGCCCACATGGATTTAAAAAAAAAGAAGAGAAAAAGGCCCAAAAGATGACTTATTAGTCATCTTGTTTTTTTTTTATTTTCTAGAAGCTTCAAGAAAAAAAAAGAGAAAAAGAAGTAGAGAAGTCCAAAGATGACTTAGTAGTCATCTTATTTCCATTCCTAGAACTTTCAAGAAAGTTGGAGAAAGAAAGAAGGGAAAAATTAAGAGAGGAAAAATTGGCATAGCTAGGAATTTCATCCCTTGAAATCTTATTTCAAAAATCATTTCTTCTAGTATTCCAAGCAAGTTGAAGGCCCTAATCAACATAGAGTGATTGTTGGAGCAAGAAGACTATTCATTCTTGCAAGGCACAATTCTAGCCAAGTTGAAGAACTAAGTGGGAAAGGTAAGGTTTCAATCTTCTTTATATGTTATGAATGGTTGGTATATGTTGTAGAGTGAAGAAATGGATGAAAATTCATAAAAATATGCATGTAGTTGTGTGGCAAAATATGGGGGTGGTTTGACAATTTATGGTGAATTGATTCTATTTAGTGTTTTAGTTGTTGTTATTGATTCTATGTTGCCAATAAAAGCTTAAGGATCCTTATAAAGTTGTAGTAGTTGGAGACTTGTTTTAGAAGTTTGTAAATTTAATATAATGTTCTTGCATATATGGAAGCTAATATTGTTAGTATGATGTGGTTAGTGTGTAAATTATTGGGTTGTGGTAATTGAATTTGAAAGAAGGGATTAGATTGTTATTGTTCTTATTGGAATTGGAAGGTCTTGAAAAAGTAGTATATTGATTTGGTATGGTTGTTGGTAAATTGACCGAGTTGATATCTCGGATTGTTGTTGATAAAATTGGCCGAGTTAGATTCTCGGGGATGATGTATTTACAGGGGAAGTGTTGTCAAAATTTCGGTAGACAAAATGTTAGTTTAGAATGAGGTTCTTGGATACCTATAGCTAATGTTGGCATTCATTAATCTTGTTATAGATTTTGGGAAGGCCGAGAGTTAAGTGGGATTGACTAAGGAAGCGGACAAGGTATGTAAGACTTACCCTTTTCTTTCAAGGCATGATCCCGATGTTATGGTTTCATAAGTGCTTCCATATTTTCTTTGTTTTCAAAAGTTAGGTGTCAATGGTCCCAAGGGAATGACTACTTTTTCTATAACCCGTCAATGTTTTCCAAAATGTCTATAGCTTTCCAAGACAAAGGTTTGCAGTATTACAAGCTTTTATGATAGTAATGATAGATATGTTTTACAACGACATTGATGACGTCAGAATGAGAATATGTTATAATAGCTATAATAAGAACTGGTTCATGTCTAAAAGGTTCTTGATATTACTCTCGTCTTGATTTTTAAATAATAGTCTCATCTTATAACAATTGTTCCTTCAAGGTGAGACGAAGCGACCATGATTAATCCATAATATAATCGGAGGTTACCGACCTTCCGTCACTCCGATAAATATGCGACTTTCGTTGGGCTCTCGTGCATGCTGTCTATATGTATATGTATATGTATATGGGGGATATGGGGAGGTGTATATGTGGCGCTATAGACGCATTCCCACCTGATCAGTTGGAGTAATTTTTATCCCGGACGCGGGATGCCCGGATGCGGGACATATGTGGGCGATATGACATGTTCTATTTTCTATGTATATGAAAAAGAAATGTTTTTAAAGGAAAAGACAAGCATGCATGACATCCGGCCTAAAAGGCACTCATATGTACATGTTACTCTCTTATCTCACTTTATGTTCTATGATTCTTATGATATGGTTGTTCATACCTTATGCTCGTTATTATGCTGATTTTCATGCATTACATACTCGGTACATTACTCGTACTGACGTCCCTTCTCGTGGACGCTGCGTTTCATGCCACGCAGGTAGGCAGGCGGACGAGTTCGGTTCTTAGGAGCTTCACTAGCAGTACACCAAGAGCTCCAGTTGTTTCGGAGCTTCATTTTATCGGTACTACTTTTGTGTATATATTTGGGCACGGCAGAAACCGGCCCTCCTTGTGGTCATATGTATCTTGTTTAAAGGCTCGTATACAACTATGTACAGCTACATGTTTTGCAACTTTGTTCGTCGCTGTGTAATATGTTAGCAAAGTCTGTTGACGCATGGTTATAATTATGCTATTAACAATGGTATCTCTCATTCGGCCCACTCAGTAGTAAGAATAGGATACGTGTAGTAGGTGCTCGGAATAACACTTTTGGGTACCCATCGCGGCCCTAGTTGGGTCGTGACATTAAAAACACAAAGGAACATCTGCAAAAATAAAAAATAGTCTAAAAGCCAAAAACTACTTAAAATAAGCTAATCCAAATACCTCTAAGTCTTAAAAGGCTATTTTTGCAGATGTTCCTTCGTGTTTTTAAGCACTCATTTTTAGGACAAAAAAGTATAAGCTAATCCAAATACCTCTAAGTCTTAAAAGGCATAACATAAATCCTACAAAACTGTAAATAATTAGATACTACAATCCATGTCAAATAGCTTATTCTTACAAAATTTATGTTGGACTAGGTAAAAGTTTACTAAACCTTTGTCGAGCAAAATTAGGTCATAAATAAGAATATTTTAGCCTATAATTTTCAATACAAATTTATGAGGCAATTTATGTATTGTTTGCTCAAAAGAAGCGGTCAATATATATATACTAACACTAAGGAGCCATTTGGTGTGAGATATAAGATATTATAATTTTAAAATAAAATGTAGATTTATCTTATTTCACATTTGATTAGAGGTATTAGATAATCCTTAATTTAATTATCCATCATTTTTATTATAGTAATAATATAAGTTATTTCATATATATAATATAATAACTTATCGCAAAATAATTAATTATGAAATAACTTGTTCTCGATCAAACGAGCCTAAAAGATAGACAAAATTAAACCTACATAAAAAAAAAAAAAGAAGGGTATAGTTGGAAGACATTGGGAAGTGAGCTCACACGTTTGAACTACTACTTAAGGGTTCTGTATTTTGCTGTTGTGCGGCTACACTTTATTTTTAGGGTTTTTCAGTCTCTCTTTCTTTTACCTCTTCAAATCTGCGAAGAAAAAAATATTCAAATATGAGGTAAATCTATAACACTCCATCTTCCTATTACGATTCCAACTGACTTCAATTTAATTTTTTTGCTTTTAATTTATATATTTTTAGTAAGATCTCTGCTTATTATTGTCTTTTTTTTGGGATTTTTTGTTGTTGTTGTTGTTGTTGATGTGTTTATCCATTTATGTATAACGGTGATTTGTAATTCATGTAGTCAGTATTGCGCTTTTGGTATCAGTTATCCTCTGTTATTTACTAGGTTTAGGGTAATACGCCTTCTTGTTGATTTTACCTTTGAGCTCACTATTTATTCTTATCTCTAATGAATGGAAACTGCAGATATTTACTCTTATCATCAGTTTTTTGTTTAAAATGATTTTATTTATGGGTAAAAAAGGAGCTAACCCTCTCAACACCTTTTTTCCCAAAAGAAAAAAAAGAGAGATAGAAACGAATATATTATTGAATGGACTGTGAAGTGGTAATCTTATTCATTTGGATGTGCTTGCGATTTGAAGAAGATTCTTAGTTCTCAAGGCGGCAAGTAGTTGCACTATGTTTTTTTTTTTTACGATTTCTTGTAGTTGTACATTTTCAGGACTCATGAGCAATTTTATATGCATGCACACATGGTTTTTAGTGATTAATTCTCCTTTGCTTAGTAGCTAGTTGAAATAGTAACTTTGCTATCTCTATGATAGATAAAAACGAAAGTTGACATGGTAGTTGGATCTATTGAAGTCAAACTAGAAATGTTCTGGTTAGTTTCATGTGAAATATTCTTTCCTGAATGGAGAAGGTGAAAATTATCTTCTCTAGCCAAATATTAAAATGATAGAATGACTTCCTATTTTAGTTCGTAAATTAGCTTGGTGATGTCACATTGTTTATCTGCTTAGAGTATTTCTTTTGTCATCCTCTGTATGTGATTATATTGTGACTCATCTAATTTGTACAACATCTCCTGCATATATATTAAAATTTCCCTCTTTTAGCCAAATAACAACTTTTTCTTGGTTGGCAGTCTCCATCCTGAAGTCAAGTGGGCACAAAGGCCTGATGTGGTGTATGTCACGGTGATGTTACCAGATGCTAAAGATGCAAAAGTAAACTTGGATCCAGAAGGAGTTTTTAACTTTTCTGCTAATGCTGGAGCAGGAGACCGTCTCTATGAGTTGAAGCTTGAGCTTCAGGATAAAGTTAATGTTGAGGTAGGAAGAAGTTATTTGATTTGATTACATCATTGGATTGATTTGAATTTTCTCGTTATTCATTTCATGTTTGTCTGTATTATATTTCCAATTGGGGCAGGTTAGGTAGAACTAGCGTCATGCTGTAAATCATGCTTATAAAAGCCAAATCACAAGTGTAATTGAACCAATTTGAAAGTTAACTTCATAATTTAGTTACAATAAGATTTCACAAGTATGTGATTTAGCAATCATAAAATAATAACAAGGGGATGGTATTTTGTGTGATTTAGGCATAATATATTGGTGAAGAGAACTGGGTAAGATGAACATACAAATTCAAGCCAGCCTTTGATTTAATCACTACAATTGTCTATCCATGTTGTATAGAATTGCATTATAATTTGTAATATCATTCTGAAGGAGAGCAAAATAAGTACGGGCGTGAGAAGTATATTCTGCATTTTGCAAAAAGCAGAGCCGAAATGGTGGACAAAATTATTGCGTGGAGACGGTAAAGCACCACACTATGTGAAAGTAGATTGGGACAAGTGGGTGGATGAAGATGATGAACCTGAAGCTGGTATTATCTCTATCATGCTCTGTCAATCTCTTACGGTAGTTGTTATTGCACATGCAAAAACTAACTTTGTTACTGTTTCAAACATTTTTAGGTCCTGGGGATATGGATATGAATGGAATGGATTTCTCAGTAAGAATTTACTGCATTACTCTATCTTATATGTTGCCTTTTTGATTTGGAATATCTTTTGATCTTTCTCTTCACTGGTGTAATTTGTAGAAATTCGGTGATATGGGTGGAATGGGAGGTGATATGGCTTCAATGATGGGCGGAATGGGCGGAATGGGCGGAATGGGAGGAATGGGCGGAATGGGCGGAATGGGAGGAATGGGCGGAATGGGTGGGATGATGGGTGGAATGGGTGGCATGATGGGTGGAATGGGAGGTGATATGGCTGGAATGATGAGTGGAATGGGGGGTGGTATGGGGGATGACCTTGATGATAGCGATGATGAAGGTAATTTGACAGCTGTGAAGTATGTATAGATTGTTGCTTTTTGTTTATGTTGACGTGTTAGATTTGTATCCTCATGATTACAACTATTATGTATTTTACGCTTCTTTTGGGCTTTCGTTCTGCATAAAAAAGTTTTCCTTTTCTTTTCCTCTCCTCCGTAACGCACAGGGTGGGGAAGATTTTAATAGCAAACCTATTGAAGCATTCTGTGTTTAATCTTGTCTGGGATTTTACAGGATTCTTCGAAATTGATATGGTTGAAATGGATGAGCTTAGCTAAATCCATGTTGTACTAACTGTTTCTGATTGTATTCAATTAGGACTCCAAGTTCTGTTTTTGAAAAAAAATAAATCAGACCTCCAAGTATGTCTATAAATTATAAAATCCCGTTGCAAGATCAACTATCAGATTGACAAGTTTATTTATTGGAGTCTATTTTGGCATAACTGTCTTCAATTCCCCCCTCACTGGCTTTGGCGTGGGGTTTGCGGTGGGGAGAGCAGTTTTTATTGTAGAAAACAAATTTGGGTTAGGTGCAATTATACGACTCGAGTGTTGATCAATGAGAGTAGAATTTTAAGGAGATCACGTAGAATCAGCATTTGTAATAAACAAATGCTTCAAAGAAAAAAGAGAGCACAAATCTTAACTTCTTTTTGAAAGAATAGAGTAGTATACAAAGAGTAACAGTTATATTGTTTTAGTTGATAGGATTTAAGGTACTTGACTTGAGATGTGAAATCGTTGATTTGATGACATTTCACAGACCATTATGATGAGAAATCAAGAACTAGAAAGATTCTAGAACTTGAGAAGTAGATAATAGTGTACGTCTCTTTTGATGTGTTTCTGGATGAAGTTTGACTCCTAGTCTTGCTTCCTTCCAAAAGTTGATGGTAGAGGCAGATAAGTTTGAGATACATGTTGTAGATATGTCAATCAGGATATTTTCCCAAGGAAGTAACGACATACTTTACCATAGACAATTTGTGAAGAGGAGATGCATGTAAGCTCAGTGCGGAGGTTGGCTAGATGGGTTCAGGAGAGGTAGAGGTAGACCGAAGAAGTATTGAAGGGGTAATTAGATAAGATATGACACAGTTTCAGCCTAGTGAGGACATGACCTTAGATAGTAGGTTGTGGAAGACACCTATTAGGGTAGAAGGATAGTAGGTAATAGTGTGTTGTCTTGCTATTAGCTCATATTAGTAGTCGTAGTTTAACTACTGTAGTTTCTTGTCCTTTGATTTCTATTAGTATTTGTTGTTTCTTCTACCTCAATTATTGTATTATTTTGTTGTAGTTTTCGTTTTCTGCTATTTTGTTTTGTTTTTTATTCCTTATACTTTCGTTACTTCTTTTTCGGGATTGCTTTGTATTGTTTGTCTTGAGCCAAGAATTTATCGGAAACAACCTCTCTATTTCTGAGATAGGAGTAAGATCTGCTTACACTCTACCCTCTCTAGACTCCACTATGTATGTTGTTGTGCCATAGGCAATTTGCATTTAAAAGAGTTTCCAACGTGTGTTAATCGTTTGGTTGCTGTCCAAGGTTCATTAATGTTGTGAGATTTCCCCTCCTAGTGTACATTATATAAAAGCTCAATTTTTTTCTCTTCTGCAGAACAAGAAGTGACAAAGACTTCAGCTAAAGCTGCTGAGACGGTAGATGGGGAACCTAAAGAAGACACCAGCAAGGCAGGAGGTGAGGCTGCATAGGTAAGAAGTGTAAGCTCAGCCAGGCTCGAGTGCATAAGTAGATGTTGCTGCAGAGACCAGTTGGCTTGCTTTCAGCAATGCACTATAGTGGCATGGTTATAAGTCGTCCCTTTCAGTTCATGAAAGTAATATAGTTTATCGCGCATGGGAGTTTGTTATGAGGCACATTATTATCATTTTCATCCAAATGAGCTGGAAAACATACCTCTATGCTCAAAATTGTTGACTTTTGTACTAATGTTTTAGTTCAACTTATAATGGTGTTTGCATGACTTGTATCTGTATCTTCCTGACCTGCCTTCTCTCTTTTAGATGGTTCTGCTTAAAATATCCAGTTGTTTCTAGAACTAGTTCAACATTTTAGAGTAGTAAAAATGCTTGATGAATGATCCTGTGTCTCCAATTTTTTTTTTCATTATCCGAAAATATATAACTAGATGGATGAAATCGCCAGTGAACAAGCAGGTTGCTTAATTTTGAATTGGTTTATATATCAGGTTGAAGGGTTGGCATATGAATCCAGTACTTGATGTATCTTCCTGCTTATATAGTTCTATAACTATAATGGTCATAACCGTTAATTTACTTATGGTTGGTTAATGTTTATTTTTTGGTGAAAGTCTTGCAAAGCATTGTTCCAAGTTCTCACCAAAAGGAGTAGAAAGTTTGCAAATCCAATTATTTTGAAGACATCTAATGAAGTAGGGCATAGCCAAACTAGAAGACAAGGTGGAAACTGTGAGTTCACACCATTCAATGAGAGACCACCTAGTTGAACTTAGACTGCAATGATAGTGAATGTGACCTCCGCGCTCCGACCTATTCAAATTAAAATAGAGTATTTATGACTAAGAGAAATGGAATGTCAATTGCAGGGTGAGAGAATTTTCAGGGTAATTATCATAAATCATTTTCATACTTTATGAAATTCAATCGAGGAAATAGGATTGATATGACCAGGAAGAATTCTACGTTAGATAACAAGGAATGTCAAGGAGGACGTGACACAGGCAACATGTTTGTCTGTCCTTCCTGTGATACCTCTCCTTCATTTTTCTTCATTTTATCATTTTATTGTGTCATTCTATTCACTGTACCATAACACTAAACTTAACATTCTATTGCTTACCACAATCCTTCTTTGTATGATAAATAACACCAATTATAATTATAATTATAATGCATATATTATAATATATTTAAGATCTCAAATTTCACACACACTAATTTTTGAAAAAAAAAACTCAAGTCAGAATCAAGGTGCTTGTATTGGGATTGAATCAAAAACCCTAAGCCCTAAATAAATCAACAAAAATAAAATGTCCAAACCCTAAACCCGCCGGAGGTTTTATTTCTTCACTGTTTTTCCTGCTCGAAAGAAGAAGAAAATGGATGGCGCAGAGGAGATGGAGATCGAACAACAACCATTACACAACAATTCTAAGCGATTTGGTATCAAAAACTCTATTCAGACTAACTTCGCCGATGATTACGTTTTCCAAATCGTTCCAAAGTATTTCTCTCCGTTTTTTCTTTCACCTTTTTAATTGATTCTTGTTATTAATAGTAATTTTTGGTCCTAAAATTCTCACTGAATTTATGTGTTTATAGGAATGATTGGACATCAATGGCGGTATCACTCTCAACCAATGCGATTAAATTGTACTCTTTAGCTACTGGACAGTACATTGGGGAATGTAATGGTCATTCTTCGACTATTAATCAAATTTCCTTTTCGGGTGCTTCATCGCCACATGTGCTACATTCCTGCTCTTCTGATGGAACTCTCAGAGCTTGGGATACCAGATCTTTTCAGCAGGTTCCAAAACTTTTATGTGTGTTTATGTTTTTTTTTTCCGGATGTTGTTGTTTTGTTTTTGATTTCAAATAGATGGAATACAGGTTTTATCCGTAAGTGCTGGCCCTTCTCAAGAGATATTCAGTTTCTCCTTAGGTGGAGCTAATCATAATCTGCTTGCTGCCGGGTGTAATTCTCAGGTACGAAGCCTTGTGGATGCAAATTAGCAGTGGTAAATTTAGTAGAATCCTAAGTTTGAGTTCTGAATTTTAGAACCACGACTTCAATTGTTGATAACCGGGTTCTAAACTTAATATTTGTAGCATATTTAATGAATTTCTCAACACAAATACACCGTTTGAACAAAAGCTACTGGGTTTGGCGAACCCATTTACGGACTTCTAGCTCCGCCCTTGTTCGTGGGTGCCCTCTGCATCGACTAAAGCAGCAGCACGTGTGAACTTCGTGTCTCTTAGAATGTGTGTATATATGAGAAATGAATGTTTTAACTATATATATGATTCAAGCTAAGGACAGTGATTGACACCTGCTGGCTGGTGTCCAGATACTATATCCAACCCTGGAAATTAGTTAGTTTGGTCTGTTATAAACTATTCACTGCTTGCTTCAGCCTTCAAGCAAGAATTCAAATTGTTTGAAACTACAAAAATAATTCTACTTTGCCAGATATAATTCCTAAGAATTCTTTTATTATATGAGGGATGTGATTTGGCCTATTCTTTTGACTGAGGCACATGAAATAACTTAGCTCTATTTAGTTGTATGTGATATGTGGAAAATGACATTGCATTGTGGTTATCTTTGTACAGGTTCTCTTTTGGGATTGGAGAACCAAGCGTCAGGTTGCGTGCTTGGAAGAATCTCATACGGAAGATGTTACTCAGGTGTGTTGCTCTACTAGTTTATGGACTCATTTCCCGTGCATTGTTGGTAGTAAACCAGTAAGTTTATTGTGCAAAGTAATGTTCTATAAGTTAATAATAGTTTTTAACTTTTTCATCAGTGCTAGAACAAGTCCACATCCATGTATGTTTGTACAACATTGCAAATTGTTTTTCTAAGAGCTGAATAATCTGAAATTTCTTTCCTAGTAGCATGATAGTAGAGAAAATTTAGTATCGTCAAGTTTTCTGAATTATTATTTAATGCCAGAGGTGCTCTTTGAGTATTTTCTGATTTCTAATAGTATGTATTGTATTCTAATGATGACACAAAAGAATGGTAAAATATAGGCATACTAGGTATTATCTTGCTGTAGATTATTAGCTTGTTTTGAAGTTTGAGTGCGTGAGACTTAATTGTACTTTTAAGTGCTAATTTTCCAACTCTGTTAAAGTAGTTGGATGTTGTGCTGAACCTGCTATGGTTTTCAGTCATCTGATTACTGCTCCTCTACCATTTGCAGATGAGATTGTGGTGTTCATTTCATGTTTCCTTAACTATCTGAGCAAGAGGAGAAAAAAATAATGACTGACCTAGTTGCGATGCAGAGCTTTTTTGATGCTTTTAATCATTACCAAATGCATGCCCTTTCAGAGTCTTTTATCTTCTTTTTTTTGTCGTTTAGAAATACTGCAATATTGTGTCTTGAAGTCTCTTTTATTGCTTGTGGTCACTTTTAGGTGCACTTTATTCCAGGCTATGATGATAGACTCATTTCCGCATCGGTTGATGGATTGATGTGTCTATTCGATACTGGTGGAGATATCAACGATGACGATCAATTGGTATCGGTATGTCAAAAAGAACTTTTGCACTCCTTCATATTTTCTGCTTATTTCATTTAAAAATTATAACTACAAGTACTTTGAGATGGTGCAGTCCACTGAACACTAAGGTGTAAAATTATACACTAGCTGTAGATCGATAGTAGGTCTTTTGTCTTACTATACTGTTATGCTTTTACTGAAATCCATGCTTTTATACCTATAGAGATGTGCCAGACTGCTACTGAAAAATTTCATGATCTCAGTTAACTTGTACTCAAAAGAGTTCGTGTATTTTAGTTGTAAGTTTTCGGAATCTCTTGTTACGACTTACGAGAACACGACCCCCATCCATGCTCAGTATATGACACCTTGTCCTCCTCTCACAATGATTTTGAATTTCCTTTTTTCTTTACTTCTGAAATTGCTAGTTTTGACATCAGTACATTGTATACATTTAGCTATCTTTGAAGCAAAAGCCTAACATATTGCAGTTTTATTGATTAATGAGCGGTATTATCATATTTCTATCTTCCGTTAAGTAGATTTTTGTTCTGTTTGACTGTATGCTGCTTATACCAAGATATATTTACAGGTACTCAATGTGGGAACCTCTATTGGAAAAGTGGGATTTCTTGGGGAGAAGAATCAGAAGCTTTGGTGTTTGACACACATTGAAACTTTGAGGTTTTATAATATTCATATCATCCTAATATGCTCCATTGCTCCATGCTGATTTGTCTTTTATGCTAAACTTTTGGTCCTTTTAGGACAGTTGGTGTATTTTGTATATTGTGCATCTCTGCTTGTTGTAGATATCTCTGAATATGATCTAATAAGCTAATCTGAATATGATCTAAGCTAACTTTTTACTTTTGAGGTTTTACGTCTTTTTCTGGTGGTGCAGTGTCTGGGACTGGAAAGATGAAAGAACTGAAGCCAGTTTTGAGGATGCTAGATCCTTGGCCTCTAAGAGCTGGATGGCAGACAACGTATGTGACTTGTACACCTATTAACTTCTCTATGCAGGGAAACTTATTTATCTGTTCTTGTTAAAAATATAATACATGTATGAGTTCAAAAAGAAGACGAACTACTCCTAGTTTGCAGTTGGCAGTGATCTTTGATACTTGGCAACTGCAATGTCCTGCATTTGGAAGTTTTTGAAAAGAATTTAAGTATTTATGAGATAACTTGGAAAGTCTGTTGTATTCAAGGTGCTGTGCTATTGAAAATAATTTTGAGTTTTGATAGAGTGTAACTGACTACTCCAGCTTGAATTTCACTGTCAGGTTGACTATTTTGTTGATTGCCACTATTCAGTGGAGGAAGACCGTTTCTGGGTGATTGGCGGGACGAATGGTGGTTCCTTAGGCTACTTCCCTGTAAGTTATAAAGAGCCACGAGCTATTGGTCCTCCAGAAGCAGTTTTGTGCGGTGGACACGAAGGCATCATTAGGAGTGTCTTGTCTGGCGTACCAGGTGAGACCATGGATAACCACGGTATCTTTGGTTGGACTGGTGGTGAAGATGGTCGTCTTTGTTGCTGGTTGTCTGATGAGTCTGGTACAAGCCAATCATGGATCTCTACTCTTGCTTTGAAATCTGAGAAGACTCGCAGAAAGGGTAGACATTCTCCGTATTAGCAATTTTTCCTTTGGATGGACGATTATGTTGTATATTAGTTCTTTATATTGTTGTCTTATATCAATGTTGTGTCTTAATTCATTGGTCAGGCTTGCTTCATATAAAATGCCTTCTTTCTTCGACAGTAATTGCCCAGTTACTGTATTTTGATTGTGGACTCTGTCTGTGTAACTTTATTTGCAAATGTAGTTAGAAAAACAGTATGCTCTACTCTAGCAGTTACTTGAGCCTCTTGTTCATAGTTTTAATAGAGAAAAGCTAACAAATAATACCATGAACAGACAACAAGAATGTTTAATTAACCACAAGGCATCATTCTTCCGTCACCCAGAATACTTCTCTCCACCTCTCAAAACAGAAAGAAACACAGTTAATGGAACAAAAAAGAAGTGTCAGCAAAAGAGGTAAATAATAGAAGATTGTTCAAGTAAATAGAAAAAAGCTGTGTAAAAATGGAATGGATGGATGGGGCAAAAGATCCCTTCATGTATTCTCAGTTGATTCCTTGCCATTTAGATAATTCTATTTCCATATACAAAATGCAGTCTCAATCTACAGGTGTCTAATAATTTACAGAAAGAAGTCCCTGCTTCAATTCGGTAGGTGATATTACCAACTGGAGTTTATAAGGTGGTCTCGTCTGCTTCTAATCTTCTATGTACAGTCCTCAGATCAACCAAATGACGCATTGTTGGTCTACCATGTGGACAATTCCACGGAGACTTGAGGCGTGAGAGATTATCAAGTATCTGAAACAATGAATTTTATAAATCCGGTCATAAAGCAAGACAGAGGCAAACAGAAGAATTTTTTGGCCAAAAAAATAAAATAAAATTCCACCTATTTCCCTTCAAAAAGATATATTTTTGCGACATAGCTGATGATCATGCATCCTCAAAATCCATAATAAACAGGCAAATAAATGGGAATACTTTTATTTGATACAGTGCATATTTTCTTTCCACCAATTGGTGGTTGTGCACAAATTCTACATAAAACTAGACAATTGCTGAAGTACAAAGCAGCGAGGATGGTATCTTTTTTTCTTGTAGATGAACATAACCAGAAAGGATGATATCTAAGATACCATGATATGAAGTTATGAACATACATCCAAGAGCATAGTAAAATGAAACAAAAAAATACCTTTTGCATTTCATTTCTCCCAAGTGGATCTCCAATAACAACAGATGATTTGCAAGCACGCGATGCCAACATTGCACGGACTCTAGGAGGACATAATGAATCGGCTGTATCATTCCTATAAGTACCCATTATGGAACATTCTTCCTCACTATCGGCAAGAATGGAAATGAGTTCTTTCACATCTGCAAGAACAATAAAGCAAAATGAAAAAAATGAGTCAAAGTGCCTTAATGCAATAAAACAGTGCAGATGCAAGAGTTAACACAACTTGTCCTCCCTTGCATTCTGTAGATCACATCAGTCCCAATTATGCCAACAGAATGACCAAAGGGAAATTTTGTCCAGTAATGCAAAGCGCATTCCACATTATGAACTTCTCTCTTTAGTTGTTTTTCTGGGATGCTCTTCTTTAGCTATCTTATCACATTCAGATATGAAATCAATATTCTAACTAATTGTAGATGGTCTGTATCAAGGATTGGCAGCTTGTGTGGTCATTTCTGAAGTAGCGCCAAGGATGAAACAATGACCTATGCCCTATGGACCTTCAAGTTCATAGAAATATGGAATGCATCTGAGTGATTACCTGCAATTCCAAAAGTAATATTTTTGCTGAAGGGAACTGCTTTTAGCTTAAAACGATGCCCTGGAGGAGCACACAGATCCTCTTCCAAGAGAAATCCATTTCTCCTGTGAAGCCAAGGACAGAAATGATATTGTCATCAATCTCAGAGAGTACACATGGCACCAAATAATTTTAAGCTAATATGCAAGATGCGAAGATGTTTTTGTAGACTGCATTTGGCAGCTATATTACAAACTAATTTTATTTTGTTGTTGAACTATTTGATTAAGCAGATAAAGAACCTATTTATTTATTTTTCACACTTCTATTTGACTAAACCTTAACAGACTTTCTTTACTCTCTCTCATTCAAAATGTTCTGTTTTCCTTTTTTACCAGTTCCCTTATTTACCATGGAGAGCTTACGAGCTTTCACTTTCTATTGATTTCCAATGTTAAAAACTTAAAGAGGGTGGAATCTGGGAGTTCGGAGAGTAGTTATAGCTCTTGCCTAGGGGAGGTTGATTGCAGGGGGCTAGGGAGGGGGTTGCTAAGGTCTAGAAAACGGGGATTTATCGGTAAGGGTTGAGGAGGGCAGACTAGCTGGGGGTTAGAAAGCTGGTATTAGGGGGCAGCTATCTCATTTCATACTTAATGGCATGATAACAGAAAAAAGAAGTTAAAATCATAATATAGAAAAGGAACCACACCACAGCATAAGGTGCAAAAACTACAGTTCATCCTAAGTCTTCACATTTTATAGACTACTTTGATGAAAGAGTGAAGACAACAGACATCTCAGAAGTGGATTAATATGCGTGAGGGATGCAAAGAATGGGAAGAAAAGATAATCATAACATCAGACAACTAATTATCATAGAAAGTAAAGGACTACTTGACACTGACAACTAATTGATTGGCTTAAGAATCAGTGCAGTCATGGTTTTGACTTTCCAAATAGATTGATAAGGTTAATAAAAACATGCAAAGGTTGAAAATATATCATCTTAACCTCATAAGTTGAACATAACCATACTTCAGACCTTTCAGGAAGAAACAAAACCAAATGATGAAAAGAAATGCCAATAAGAACTCACAAAAAACAAGAACAATAAGGATTCTCAAGCACCTGAAAGTATCATTGTGGATGGAAATAACTATTTCTTCTTCAGGAGATAATTCCAACTTCAAGGGCCTAAATTTAAGAAAGAAAAATAAATAAATTGAAGCCAGGAAATAATTCTTGCTCAATGCAAAAGATAAGTATTATAACTTCATCCCTTCAATTTTCCACGCGTTTGGTTCATTAAATGTGTCTACCTAACAATAGCAGAATGCATAAAAATTCTGCAATGTGTCTACCAAACAATATAGCTCCAATCCACAACAATTCTGCAATGTAATATAGCCTCACACCTTCATAGATAACTGATATTAATTACACTTATATGTAATTTCACCTGCAATGTTCAAACAGACTGCATGACGCTCAATTGATCAACGTATCAATGGAGTATGCCACATAGTGAACTTGCACTACAAATAATAGAGATAGAGTCTTGGGACTTCATTCCAAAATGAAATTGAGAGATATGTACTCAATTTTGAGAGGCCAATTGAAATGCTATATCATTTTTAGATGATATAAAACAGAACCAGTTAGATCTTAAGTTTCCGCCTTCGATAAGCATGGAGAAGGTTGAATCACAAGGACTTTAATTTTGACCTAGCATCTACGTGGGCCAATTTAAGACATACATCAACAAAATCGACCTACTGTTCATACTTTTTCTCTAGCCATTTGGCACCAGGAAGAGAATTATAATAAATCCCTTTGTTTTTCTTGGTTTTAACATCTCATGACTTCCCCACGTAACAGGAGAAAGGTAAAAGCCGAGATAATCACAAAATCATTCAGCACTTGCTGCACCAACTCAAACCGGTAACAACTACTTTAAGGTCAAGTTAGGATTTGACATGAGAAGTGGTTTAGTCATTTCGAGTAAAAGTAGCTCAAATCCCATACAAATCAATAAAGAAACCAAACACATGCTAAAGGCGCAAAAATAAAGTCTTCTCCTAATCCTTGCTTTTAACAATTATGTTACTCCTTTTGCTGTGTAAACAACTTATTTAGAAGGAAAAAGAGAAGGTATTCCCTTTATTCTTTTGATCGAGTAAAGTAACATCTGTATAGATTTACTTAACAAAAACATTTCACTTTCCAGCTACTTTGCATCTATCTTGATACATCATAAACTCAAAAAATCTTAGACAAAACACATAGCAGGAGAATGAAGATCCTCACCGAAGTAAAGGTTGCTGATTCAAGACAGTTGATTGCGACAGGCGCTCAAAATTATACTTCTCATCTGCGGCATGCTGACCAATGCAAATCACATAAGCAACTTTCAAAAACCAAATTCAAATGAAAGATTAGTTTACTACTGACTACAGAGAAATCAGTACACAACAGAAAAGTAATAATACCTGATCAACAATAAAAAGATCTTGATCCAATCTGCCTATAATGAATCCAAGGTTGAATTGCCCAATCACCTGCATAACTAAAATAGAAGTTGAGAATTTTCGAATGCTGATCGAAGGAAATTATTTCCTGGAAAGTAAGTGGAATTCTTACTTATTCTCTAGTGTTTGGTAAATAAGCCGAAAATATTATCGCAAAAGCAATTGTATAAAATTTAGTCACAGCACTATTTATGTTGGCATGGGAGGCTAGGGGTGGTTGGGATAGGAGCTATGGGGTTGTGGGTGGGGTGTTGGAGGGTGTAAGGAGAGGAAAAAAGAGAACATAAAAATTCTGCAGTTAAAATAATCAAAATGCAAGTAGTGACTCCTGTCATGTCATGAATTGGATAGTCTCAAAGAATAGCTGAGAATGAGTACTATCTAGCGTTAAATGAGGAACATGTTCAGACTGCATTTCATAATAAAGAAAAGAAAGAGTTGCATTTAGAAGCAGAGAAGTGGGTTTATAAGGCATTTCTCAAAAAAGAAGAAGAGGGTATAGAAGGTACAATTAAAGTGTACCTTTAAAGAAGTAGATGCTATTATTTATCATACAGAAGTAAGAGGTGGACAAATTAATTTGGGACCAAAGAATGTTAAGAATTTCACTGGGGAGTTTATAAGTGTTGTTGACTGGAAAGAGATAATGAAGCGTCAGAACATTCCCAGTACCACAAGATCCTCAACCGAACCAACTACGGAAGATTTAACAGTAACACTCACATGCAAATAAAAGTATTGGCAAATCAAAATCATAATACAGGTTTGAATATGCATACTAATAAATGGACGAGTTTGGACCTTCATTCTAGTAAAATCTTCTTTCTTGAAAAGTCTCTCCAACTCATTGGTAGCATCAATCAATGCCCTTGCCTTGGCCTCTTCATTCCCTGATTCGGAGAGCTCCAGGGTTGCTGCAGCATAATCCCTTCAGAAACCATTAAAGAACTTTTATTAACTAATTCAAAGACCAAAAGCTCTTTCTGCCAAGCCAATAGAAATTACCATGTAATACCTCTTTGTTTTCATTCTATGAGATGTACGATTAAGGAGTTGCAATCTTGACAGCCTCTGGTTCCTTCTTGATACAAGTTCTTTCACACTAAATTGCAATGTCGAAACAATCTCCGAATTTGATGAAGCCTTAGGAGCATCCAGAGTCAGACTAGGAGGCTGTTCAGAAGAAGAAGCATCCACCATGTTTTCTGACACATCATGGATGTTGTTGCAAGTAGAATCAACAGGCACTGGTTCAGCTACACATAATTCATTCATTTGAACCTCATGCTCCTGAAAATGAAATGGTTCAAACCTAAAAGGACTGACCAAAATAGAACAGAGAGCGAATTGCAAGTTTCTATGGAAACTATCATTCCTTATCAAATTCCACTGAACAACAAAGCAAGGAGAGTAAAACAATTCAGAAAGGTACTCTCTATTAGTTTTCTCTTACCTGCTCAAATCTTCCATTTTGTATACTATTTCCAGGTGGAGATAAATCATTTGTTTGATCAAGTACTCTACCCATTCTTGAGTGCTTCATTTGATGAAGAAATCTATCTATCTTAGAGAACTTGGAAGATCCAGACTCATTAATGGTCACTTCATCACACTTATCAGCCTTAACTGGATTATCTGGAGATCTTAATGATGCGGTATCCTTCAAAGAATTGTCTTCTCCTGATGGATGGACAGTCGATCCATTTCTCAGGAGAGGTACCTCAGATAATGTAGTACTCATATTCTCGTGCTTTCTCTTATTTACCATAACAAATTTGGTGAGTGATGACTGGACAATGCTTGCACGATTGACATAACGTGCATTATCAATACGGCTTTTATCTTTTGAGCATGAGGTGAGTGCATATCTGTCGGTTATAGCAGCAGTCAGACCTCCGACCTCTTGCCGGGAACTTCTGGAACTGATGTTGTCTTTCTTCTTTCCATGGAATCGAAGACTGAAGTCTTTCTCTGTTGACCTGTTTCCATCATTTAGCATCACCTCCGTGACAGACAAATCTTTTGCTTCCTGAGCTTTTTTGAGAAAATGACCATCTTTACGTAGTTCTTCAATGCAGTCACCTTCCTGAGAATCATTGCTGTCCGACAATAATTGCTTGGGTTGAAACTGAAATGCCTCAAGATGGGAAGGAGTGGATGTATGTTTTTCTTCAACCTCTTGGAGACTATTAACAGCATAACTAGCATGATTAGATGAATATATCTTTTCTAAAGCTTCTCTCAAAGAGTGCAATATGAACCCTTCGTCAGACAAAAATATTTTTCTTTTATCAGGAGTTACATTCACATCAAATTCTCTCGGTGAGATAGCAAAATTCATGATTGCAATGGGAAATTGCCGAGAGTTTGCACCTCTATACAACTCATTGACAAGCTTGCCAACTTTTGGCATATCCACGGGCCGTCCATTCACAAAAAAATATTGTCGATCTCCTAAGTTGCGTCCACTACCATAGCCAGACTTGGAAATGAATCCTTCTACAGTGCAACCATTGGACATACATACTTTCAGAGGCTCCAGACAAATAAAGGTACTCATACCAAATACTGTTATAATGTTATCTTTCAGAGATCCACTTCCCTGAGTCTTCAGAACTACAGATTTTGCATTTTTTAGAGCTGAGTTGGTGCAAACTAGTCTGACTCCCTTAGAAATAAGAGCATAGGCCTAGAAGTGTAACCAACAAAAGAAGAGGAAACTAAATAACTTAAACAACAAAAGCATAAAAATACTTCTTCAGCAGGAAGCCATGCCTATACTCTCTTAAAGGTTAAGAACCTTGACAAGAACATATTATAAATCAGTCTAACATGGATGATGTGGTCACCAAAGTAATAGCACAATGCAATTCAGAATCGTCAGAAGCAAAAAGATTTTTTGATGAAGTAAATCTATTTCATTAAAGAGGGAAATCTCCCCTATACAAGAAGTATACCCACAAAAAGTGGAGAGCCTACACAAAAGTATGATTCTCTACATACTGCACTACAATTTGCACCAATCTACAATTTAGATAGGAACCTCATTTTCCTAGGAAGATTTCACCCTCATAGAGTTTGATTTTATAAAGGGGTTCAAATTCACTCAGGTAGGTTTCCAACTTGCTTAAAAGCTTTTCCAATTGAATATAAAATGAATTAGCAGATATTAAAGAATCTCCTAAAAAACACTACAGCACCAACAAAGCATAACTGCTATGAGTGACTATGACATACAAATTCATCTACAACAGTGTCTTTTAGATAATATATTCATTACCGAGATACTTCAAATAGAATCATAAAATGAAAATTTCAATATGGCGAAGAACTTTTTTACCTCTTTCTTTTTTCCTTTTGGAAGCAAAAGTGGTCAACAAATTTCTAAAATTCGAAAACAATTTCCTCCAAAAGGACAAAGAACAAGATAGCTACTGTTACACAAATTGATGCTTGAAGTTTGAACCAACTTGAACTGAATTGGATTATACCATCACGAAGTGCCCTACAGATTTGACGGCACCAGTTGACATTCCCATCTTCAATTCTCAAGTTTCATTACAATGAAACCATCCTAAGAAATAAATAGTCAAACACGAGTAAGATAATACAGATTAAAGGGATCGTACATTCAGCAATGTAATAAGCTTTCCATATTCCTTCCGTATGTTGCGCTGAAACTCTTTACTTCGCACCGGTAAAGTGGAGAACAACTTCTTAACAGTGATCGTGGTACCAACTTGGCGAGCTGTGTTCCTTTCAGCTATTAGAAGGCCCGAATGATCAAATGTCAAGTGTGTCGCAATTTGCTCATTCTTCGTTCTTGTTTCAACTGTCAAATCCCCTAAAGCACAAAGTGAACTCAATGCCTCCCCTCTAAATCCAAAAGTCGCCAATGAATGAAGATCAGGAAAATCTGATAGTTTTGAGGTATGATGTTTTAGCGCCAGTACCTTCAATACCAAAACACACACACCACTTAGTACCAAATTAGACCAATTTACTATGGGCACAACAAGTAGTTAAATTAATCAATAGAAATGAAGAAACACAAACAAACAGTGGAAATTAGCAGCAAGTGAGCTACATCAGAGCAGAAACAACCTCGATTGAAAATAGAGATTAGTCTACACGTGCACGCGCATGTGCACATTAACACATCTATATACACATTGACACATCTTTGATTGAAAATAGAAAGTAGTACAGAAAAAGCCTAAACACCCATTACACATGTATAAGTGTGTGCATCTGTGCATACATATATGGAAAGCTTGCATACACACATACAATATTACTCGCTTTCTAACTTACAACAATCAACAAAAAGACAGTGACGAAAATTTATGGTTGATTTTTTCTTAGATAGTTACTCAACTAATAGTTATTACTTCTCACATGCCCACCATTTTCCTTCGACAAAGAAAATGAGCAGAAAACAGAAAGAAAAAGACCTTGAAATTGTGAGGTGAGATGCCACAACCATTGTCTATGACCTGGAAGGATTCAGCACCATAGTCTTTGAGGGAGACTTCGATGCTAGTGGCTCCGGCGTCCAAGCTATTCTCAACCAATTCCTTGACGGCGGAGGGAAGGTCCAGAATAACTTGACCAGCACAAATTCTATGAACTACGCCCTTGTTTATGGGCTTTATAATCGAGGGTGAAGCTGCTGCTCCTCCTCCGTCCATTTCAATGTCGCTCGATTGTTGAGGCAGTACCGGTACCTGTAAGGTATTACGTCTACTACTTCATGCTGAGAAATTCAAGGATTCATGTGTGCGATTTCAGAGCTTCAACAAGAATGATTCAGTATGATAAAAAGGAAGCAACAAAAACCCTATAATTTCAATTCGATTGCTGTTCAGAAAATCACTTGCTTGCCGCCAAAACAACATGGCTTTTGTTAAGTATAGTATAAAATTGGAGTGCAAGGTAGTCATAATGGTGTCGTGGTGTAGTTGGTTATCACGTCAGTCTAACACACTGAAGGTCTCCGGTTCGAGTCCGGGCGACGCCATACATTTATACTTTTTAAGCTTGGAACCGAGACTTGCACCTTTTTTGGATGGTACCCGTTGTATTGTTAAAAAACTCATTTTATGTAACGATCGATTTATTGTCATCGCTTCATCACCATAATATTTTCTTTTTATTTTGTCTTTACTTATTTTAATAATTCTATTTTATCATTTATCTTACCATTTCATAGTACTTCTACCCGCACCTTACAATTTTATGTAGATTTATTATTCAAATTATGGATACATAACATTATATAATGATGAAGAATGATACAATTTGAAACGTTATATACATTAAAATAATACATATGATATAATACAACATAATACAATACGATACAATATGACACAATACATATCAACCATTCAAACAAATTACAATACGATACAATATGACACAAGATTTTTTTATTTTAATGTTCATTTACTCTACACGCTAGGATATATCTTCACACCTACTTGGACCCTTCCCCTCAAAATTCCTCTACAGAATCAACCAAAGAAAATTTACGTCTGTAGAATAAAACACTTAAAGAGAGATACATGCACTGGCAATTTGCCAATGCAATAATCCTTCGACATTTCCCAGAATTAGAATTGAAAATGATGCATCACCTTTACATTTTTTAAAAATCAAGAGTATTTATTCATTCTTCTTTCGCATTTTATTCGTTCAGCCAGCCGAGGGTCTACTAGAAATAACCTGTCTATTATCTCATAGTAAATACAATTCATTAGAAACAACCTTTCTATTATCTCAAAGTAAAGGCAAAATATGTACACACTCTACACTAACCAAAATCCCACATGTAGGATTGCACTGAGTTTGTTTTTATTGTTGTTTCTTAACCATGCTGATTTGCAGGGACGAGCCAATGTATAAACACAATTAGAAACAATTCTCAAAAGATCACTTCTACGTTGTAATTGATGCGGCAAGTTAAACGTAGCCATTGAAGGAGTGAACCCTTTTTCTCATTTATTTTGCAATCTTCCGTATTTACAACGTCCAACTGCAGACATATTATTGTATCACTGCAAAAAGTTTAACTTTGACCGTGGAAGTAAAAATAATACTCCCTAATATACTACTAATTAATATTAATGTCTCCTCCTTATTTCATTACATTGGCAAAAGAATTAACGTATGCAAAACATTAGAAAACGTGCTACTAAATTGGTAAAGCAAATCAGGCACATAAGCGGAAGTTGACGATCAAAGTTAACCCGCTATGAGTGTACTCTCACTCTTAGCCCCCGTGTCATTTGTTTCCCTAAGACTTTACTGCAATGCAGGCATTCTGATGTCAAAGAGATCTGCTTGTGCCAGCAAAAAATTGGACTAAAGAAATGTTCTTGTCCTAAAAAAAAAGAAGTAAAGAATAACCCCAAAGTTACTCAAAAACTCTGGTAAACTTTTTTATCTGGGAGGCAGAAAAAGGAGGTCAGCGTCCACAATTCATCCAACAAAGTTTCGTTCTCATTCATGTCATCTGCAAACTGCATCATTCACTCTTTTTTGATAGAAATTGTCCATAGGAGGTCAGAATCAGATTGCACTGTTACTGTGTTCTCTTTCACAATATTTGATGTACTGACTAAGCCACCAAATCTCATTTCGGTATTATCTGAATAAAAGTCAAGTAAACATAAATCAGAGTCTAGCAGGAAAACTAGATAATCACAAGTACAACAACATCAACTATGGGTCAAATGGATTCATTGTTCATTTTTGTTGAGGTACCTAAGCAAGCTTCTTGGATTATTCAAAAAATCCTGAAGGTTAGTAGATACTTTGTGGCTGCTGAGATATTGCAGATGCACTACTCAATCAAGCAAATATTTCTGAGACTTACGAGGGTCCACAAAGTAACTTAGATGAAGATGGTGGGTAATAACTTAGGGCTACCTAGATGGATCTTCATACTCCGACTGGCTGCCTTGGGAAGGCTGAACACAAGAGATAGATTATTTAAATGGGGAGTAGGGACAACACAACAACAATGCACACTGTGTGAGCTGGAAAATGAGTCTATAAACCACTTGTTCTTTGCTTGTCCAATATCAACTCAGGTATGTCAAAAACTCTTATTACGGATTGGCATTAACAGAGGCACCATGGGATGAAATGAAGAATTACTTTGGGCTGAAGCATATGCAAAAGGCAGAAGTCACAAAGCTGGGATATACAGGATGATGCTGGCTGCTTGAGTTTATATTTTATGGAGAGAAAGGAATTCAAGGATTTCCCAAAACAAGAAACAGTCCACAACAGTGATGATCAAGCAAGTGATCCAGGAAATCCATATTAAAGCAGGAAAAGTTGCAGATCTTGGAGGATGGTTGGCAGATCATAACTTTTATCCATAGCTGCCTATGACTTGTTATTTTAGGCTCTCGTAGTTAGAATTGACTCTATTTGTTCTTGATGTTAGCTTATGTATTTTGACGGAGTACTTGGGGGGACTCTGTCCAACAAGTACTCCCCCCTTCAGATGGTTCATAAAGCATCACTTTGGTAATGAAATTAAAGTTAGTTACCAAAAAACTGTTAGCATTGGCTATCTGGCGAGAATTATGCCCTCATGTAAATGAACCAATAGCTAAACAGAGATGTCCAAGGCATAAAGCATTAGCCCGTAACAAAATGAAGTAGGTTGCATCTAAACTACACATAAAGCCTTATAAGGAAAGAGTAGATGGAGCTACTCACCCAGATTCCATTGGAGACCCGTAGTACTGGTTCTTCCGGCAACCATTCCAATGGGTATGAGTCCGCAATGTGGACCCTCAACTGAGGAATGTATGTGAATCTTGTGATGATGTGTACTTGGAAGAAGTTGGATTAGGCAATCATCAGAGAGAAGAATAATCCGCATGGAGGGGAAACGGCATATGACATTAATATTTCCCATCTCATGGTCAAACCTTCCCCCAAGTGCTCCAGTGACTAGAATACACAACTGTAATTACACAGAGAAAAAGTTAATCCCACTGAAACTCCATTATGCCATTCTTTCCAGTGATGGAAGCCTATATTCATGTCGCTATGTTGACTTGTAATACTGCATCAGACTTTTAAGCTTCACAATAGTCGCTCTTTTTCCAATGTCAGTAGATGCAGTGATGCACTCAAAATAATAATAAAAAGACAACAAATATATTGTTCCATTTATCTCAAAAAAAATTATATTGCTCCATTTAATACCACTTCACGCTATATAAGTACTGTGCCATACTGTAAAACGTATATCACCAAAACCCAGTGTGTCAACTCCAAAATTTGACATTGCATGATGATCCAGCACCGTTTAGGGCTGTGGTAGAGATGTTGAATAATTGACTTGTTGAATTTGTCAGGACACCTCTACTATATTTTGTAGCAAAATTAATAGAAGTTGGACAAATCATGTTTACAAGTAGTAAGACTTGAATCATGTATGTACTAATGCATATCATGTACTTTTTTCCCATAAAAACCTTACAACATACCCTACAAGCAAGATAAAGATTGTGCATATAATAGTGTCCCTGGTAACTGGCTCCATTTTTATTTCAATGGAATGAGGAGAGAGAAGCAACCAATGTAGCTTATCATCAATACAAATTGAACAATGACAGATAACCAATACATCTGACCCACCACACGATGATTTTTCTAATGAATTGTTCATTTCAAGCATCCATTCTAAAACAAATAATATCTTAATTATTTGGAGAAACTATAACTGCAAAACAATTAGATCACAAATATTCACAAGGAAATGATGGAGATATGGGTTGAGCAACTAGTTAGTGAAGAGATACTTATAACAGATGTAAACTAGAACACCACATATTGATAACGAATGGAAAAAGGTTAAAATTTTCCAGAGCTATGTTGCAAAGCTTAGCTTACAGTTGGATGTTCCAGGCTTAGTAAGTCACGAATATATACAACACATTTATGAAGATCTGTAGTATCTTGATCTTGAGATTCATCAACTATCTTGGTCCCCTGCATGTGGTCAGCAAGCCAATCTTCAAAATATGTTCTTTTGCTAATTGTTAGATTTTCAAAATATGGTTCAAACATGCTTTGTAATGAAATGCACTAACATATTGCACAAGAACAATACCATAGAGAATGATCTTGAGCAGCATGCTAATTATATCCAAGAGTGTGATATCCTATGTATCTAGGGCTGGAAAATGAAATACACATGTAGACAGCTAGTGAAGCATCCTCATAATTTGGGTTCTAACATGATTCAAAATGAGAAAAATGCATATTCACTGTTACCTTTCTCTAAAAAGATACAAGGCCATGGTTTCAACATCAAATTCTTTGAAGGGTGATCCTCCCTGGAGGCAAGCACTTAACCCAAGGTGATGATTCAATTAAAGTAGGATAAATCCTACTAGTCTTAAGGGACAAATTTTGAAATATATGTCAATCAACTAGGCGTCCTATCCAAATTAGTTGAGACCAGCTACATCCAGTGTTGTGAAAAAGTGCCGAAGCGCTCGCTTTAAGCGTGAAGCGAAGCGAGGCGAGGCACTAGCGCTTCTACACCGTGAAGCGAAGCGATTTCAGAAAAGCGTGCGCTTCATGGGAAAAGCGAGAAGCACGCTTCATCTAGAAGCGAGAAAAAAGCTCGCTTTTTTGGAAAAAGCGGCACTAGGATTTTTTTTTAAAAAAAAAATCTGTAAAACTTACCATTAATTGTTCCAAGCTGCTGCGACTTCTTCTTCAACTTCGACAGTTCAACCAGGTTAGTTTTTCTTCTTCTTTTCTTCTCTTTTTATTTCCATTCAGCAGTGCTGCCGTCTGCACAACTGCTGCGATGTTCTTCTCTTCTTCTTTTTCTATTTCTGCGCAACTGCCGTCTGCGAAGAGTTATTTTTTTCAAGTTTTATTCAGCAGTTTGGCCATTTTTTTTTTGAAGATAAAGCATATGCTCTGGGTTTTTTTCACAGTCTGGCTGCTTTATTATTTTTTTTTAATTTTGCTGTAGCTGCTTTTTTAATTTTGTTGCAGCTGCTCTGTTATTGTTTTGACAATTTGAATTGTGTGACTAAATTATTATTCTATTTTTTCTTTGTAGTAAGTTGTATTTTCTTAATGGCACAAAAAAGGGATCCAGCTTGGACATATGGAATTGCCATGGGAAGTAACACAAAAATCAAATATGGTTTTTTGTGATATGACATATAATGGCGGAATTTTTCGTCACAAGAAGCATCTTATTGGTGGTTATAAAGATGTTAAAGTGTGTCCAAAGGTCCCGAATAGTGTGAAAGAAGAAATAAAAGAGTATTTTACGAAAAAAAATGAATTTAAAACTCAAATGAATCTTGAAGCATCCATGGTTTATCTTGTTGATGATGATGAAATGAATGATGAAGTTGAAGTGAATATGCCAATGGGGCCTCCCTCAAAAACAAAAAGAAACCTTCAACTAGTGAAAGTGGGTCATCCACCGCTAGCAATGTCAAAGGTCCTCTTAATCTCTATTTCTCGCAAAAACCAAATGAAAAGAGAAAAGGTGGACCTATTGATCTAGAGGCTTCTAGCAAGATTTTACGGGATCGTGCTGTATCTGCTTTTGCTAGGTGGCTGTAAAATGCAGGATTGCCTTTCAATTGTGTTAACTACACCGAAAGTTTTGGTGAATTCATTGAGGCAGTAGGCCAATATGGCCCTGGAATGAAGCTCCCCACCTATCATGAGGTAAGAGTTCCTTGTTTAAAAAAAGAGGTGGAAAAGACAAATAAAATTGTAGAAGATCATAAGGTTCAATGGAAAACGTATGGTTGTTCCATTATGATGGATAAATGGACAGCAAGGAATGGGAAAATGATCATCAATGTTTTGGTGAATTCTCCAAAAGGAAGTGTGTTCCTTGAATCTCATGATGCTAGTGACTCTTCTACTGATTCTAATAAGATGTTTAACTTATTTGAGAAGACTATCTTGAAAATAGGCAAGGAAAATGTGGTACAAGTTGTGACTGATAATGCAAGTGAGAACAAAAAAACGGGTGACATGTTGAAGGGAGTGTTCCCGCATATTTTCTGGACTCCTTGTGCTGCTCACTGTATCAACTTGATGTTTGGTGACATTTTCAAAGAGGCCCCGTATTCTACAGGTGAACTTGAGTCTTGATATTTAATGTTCTTTTTTAATCTTCATGTTAGTTTTCTTACTTATTAACTATTAAATTTTTTTGAATAGTTTTTGGTAAGGCTGTTAAGATACATTCTTATATCAGTCAAAGGGCACTGTTGTTGAATATGATGAGGAGATACACAAAGCAAAGAAACTTGGTAAAACCTGCTAAGACAAGATTCGCAACAACTTTTTTGACATTGCATAGTTTTTATATGCAAAAGAAAAATCTGAGAACCTTGTTTATGTCCATTGAATGGAATGAAAGTGTCTATGCAAAGGAAACTCTTGGGAAAGAAGTTGCGAGACACATCATTAGTCCATATTTTTGGAATGACACTGTTCAAAACACTTAAGAGTTAGTGGTCCTTTAGTTAATGTACTTTGTATGATAGATGGGGAGAAAAAACCACCAATGGGCTACATTTATGAAGCCATGGATAGGGCAAAAGAAAGTATTGAAAAGGTATTCAATTATGATGAAAGGAAATATATGAATGTTTTCAAAATCATTGATGCAAGGTGGACGGATCAACTTCATCAACCTTTACATGCAGCTGGACATATTTTAAACTCGGGGCTCTATTATAAAAATAATGAGATGAAGACTTTAACTGAAGAAGTGTGGTTGGGATATCATGCATGTGTTGAGAGGATGATCCTAGATAAAACTTTGCAAAACAAAATAGGGGATGAGCTTGGTGTGTACATGAAAGCTGATGGGCTACTTGGAATTGAGTCGGCCATTAGAGCTAGAACCTTAAGGTCACCAGGTGAGCATTTCAACATTTAACTGTTAGAGCTTTAACTTTTAAGTTATTACATATTAACTTTTAAAATAATTCTTCTACAGTTGAATGGTGGATGCAATATGGTCATAATGTCCCAAACTTGCAACAATTTGCTATTAGAGTGCAAAGTTTAACTTGTAGCTCATCCGGTTGCGAGAGAAATTGGAGCGTGTATGAACATGTGAGAACCTATATTACTTTATTACTAAATTAAATGGTATCTTAATTGTCCAAAGTCTTCCCATTAATTGCTTTCTACGAATTCTATGCAGATTCATACTAAAAAGAGAAACAAGCTTGGGTTAAAACGCATGAATGATCTAGTGTTCATCAAATATAATAGAACATTGGTGCGTCGCTACAATGCTAGCAATACCATTGATCCAATTTTGTTGGATAATATTGATGATGCAAATGAATGGTTAACTGGAGCACCCCAAAATCACGAAGATGAAGAAGTATATGAAGGAGAAGGTCTCACTTATGGTGATGTTGCTACGGTAATGGTGTGGAGGAGAATGTTTATGGTTTTAGGGGGAGTACTTTAAGGGGCAAGGAAAAAAAAGTAGCTACAAGTTCAAGTTCAAATAGAAGTAGAACTCTTGTTGATGAGTCCTCCGATGAGGACCAAGTAGAAGTAGAACCTTTGTTGATGGCACTTCAAGAGTTTGAGGTAGCTTGACCGCCTTACCCGTCACGCAATGGAGCCCTGGGTTACCGAAAGCGATCAATCTCTGGTGGGAGGGAGTCTTGTAAAGGGGGAGGATCTTGTTGAAGAATAGGATTTTGCTCTCTTTGTGATTTGGTTATGCATTTGCTTTATATGTTGTTACTTATGAGGATTATTGACTATCTAGTTACTTTTTAATCTAAGTCTTTTGAGTTCTTGATTATTTATCTATGCATATTTTATATTTTATATTTTTATACTAAATAGCGCTTTTTCTGAAAAAAGCATGCGCTTCGCTTCACGCTTCTCGCTTTTGTGAAGCGAGCCCCCGTCGCTTTTTTCCGCTTCTCGCTTCTCAAAACACTAGCTACATCAATCCTCTGTATCCATTCCGCCACACTATTCAGGTTCCATTTAATTTCAACACTAAATAATTTGTCCTTTAAGGCAAACTAGGGTTTCTCTAAAACTAGATGTTCTCTAAATTTTAGACTTAACCCTACACAAATTCCTTTTAAAAATATTCCATTTGAAAAGAAAATTGCTGACAGGACCACCATAAGCAAATTCTAGCTTACCAGGCCTCTATAATAATCAAGAACGTCAGTTCTGATTGAATCCATATCTCCTTTAATAGCATATGGCTTGTACCTGCAATAAGATCATGATTTAGTTTAATTCAATCTATGATAACAGATTATTTTTTTCCAAATATAAAGAAATTATACTTTATCCAAATAAAAAAGATAAAATGTGAATGCTTTTGTATATAGTCAGAATGTGTTTTAGCTCATTTAAAGCTCAATCCTAACATAAAAAGGGAATCCGGTGCACAAAACATCTCGCATTAGCAGGGTACGGAGAAGACCACATCCCGAGGGGTGTGATGAAGACAACCTAACCTAATTTCAAATAGTGACTAAAACTGATTCTTTCCTAATGTACAAATCCAAGTTTTGCTTTCCTTTTGTCCATCTTGGTCCAAGAAAAAAATAAACGAGGCTCGCACATGAAGAAGTGTTGTAAACCTAAATAAATAAGAACTATAATCTCTATGGGTGCATGTCAAGTATAGCAAAAGTAGTGCATTTTTTGGAGAGGCGATTCAAACAGTTTAAACAACAGCAACAACAACAAATTCAGTGAAATCTCACAAAATGGGATCTGGGAAGGGTAGAGTGTATGCAGACCTTACCACTACCTCTTTGAGGTAGAATCACTGTTTCCGAAGAATCTCGGCTCAAGCAAATCAAAGAAGTAATTAAAAGAAAAACATTACTACCGTTGTCTGAAGCAAATCAACGCAATAATTAAATGAAAAACGTGACTAATGGTCATGCCACTTATATTGTACAGTACCAAATCCATGCCAAGAAAACTATTACTATCAAAGACTAATGGTCAACCCTCATGACTAAGAATTTGAAATCGATATCCTTTTTTCACATATTGGGATCAAGTTACCAAGATTTACAAAAAGCTCATACAGTCTTCACTAGCATAGCAAGAAACACTAATTCTTGCTGATATAATTTCCTTGCATGTGGCAAGGGGGTTAGGTGCTCTTTAGGTGTATTGTTTTGATGTTAATGGTAATCTTTACATAGTTACCCAAAAAAATAAAAATTCTGTAAACATATTATATATACAGAGAAAAGAAAACAGAAAGCCATCAAGAAAATGGAAGCACAGATTGTATCATACAGAAAAGAGCAGAGTTAAATTCTAAGATTCGTATATTTCTTCATATAAAGCCACTACCTATAAACAATTTCGTACCATGAAAACATCAAAAGCAAACAGAAAAAAGATGGAGAAAACAATGGAATCAAAAACACTGGAAACACAGAAAGGAAAAGACAAAAGAGTGAAACTATTGATAGGGAAAACGACCCATGAGATCACAATCACGGAACAATGCTAGTCTTTTTTTTCTGCAAAAAAAGTTGTTCCTCCAGTTTAAATCCCAGTTCTATTCCTTTTTTCTTTCAATTTACATAAACATGTCGATAGAATTTGTTCACAAAATAAAATTGAAGAAAACCAGCAAATTAAAGCAATAAGCTACTACAAAACTCATTTAACCATAAAAATTACTCAATAAATTCAAAATCACCTCTTACGAATATCAGAAGGATCCTCATGAGGAAACATGCCGGGCAATTCATCAAACACCCTATTCGCTCCACCATCAGCACAAATATGAACCTGTGCTGTTCTACACAACAACATATAGTGACCATATTCAGGCAAAACACAGAAAAAACTGCAAAAGGTTAGAAGAAAAAAAAAAACGAAGAGCGCACAGCCATTACCGTGCTTCCAAAGCAGAGGAGTGAATCGAGGGAGGCTTTGGTTAAGGATAACGAGAGCGTACGTTAGAACAGGTCCGTCGTCGGTGGGAAGATTTGGTAGGAGGAAAGTAGAAGAATGAGTCGTCAAATTCATCGCTGCTAACTTGCGCGCGCCCCGCTGTTTCTGTTTCTCAAATTAAAGGCGAAAATATATCATGATATGAATTTCATTGGAGTATTAATATTTATAATAATAATAATAATTTCTACTAATAAATAAATAGAAATATTTTTTTTTCAGTTAAATAAATAGTAATACAGATACGAAAACTTCTATTTTGACCCAAAAAAAAAGGAGAAAATTCTGAACCCCTTTCAGAAAAAATGGGACGTAGCCACGTGGGTTAGTTACTCCTAAGTTCACTTTAGGAGCCCGTTTGGATGGGCTTAAAAAAAATAAATTTTATGTATGAAGCGCTTTTAGAATTTTAAAGTGCTGAAAGTTATTTTTATAAATAAGCAGTTGAGTGTTTGGATAAAAGTGCTTAAATGAGGAAAATTATGTGAATTTTAGGGTTAAAAGAATAAAAAGGGTAGTTTGGGAATTTAGTTAAAATATAAGGGATAAAAAAGTAATTTTCATGGTCAAAGAAAATGACTTTAAGCACTTAGAAAAAAAAGTTGGAATCATAACTTTTCATTTTTGACTGACAACTTTCTGGCTTAAAGTTAGCATTAGGCAAACACGTCTAAAAACTGAAAAGGAGCTTTAAGTTGGTTTTGACCAACTTAAAGCCAATCCAAACGGGCTCTAGCTGAATAATACGAAGAGAAAGAGAACTTATTTCTCTCAACAATTAGAGATTGAGAGATTTTTTACGACGACAATCGTTTATTTATGAAGGAAAATTGACTTGATTGCTGACTAAATTTTTCAACTTTTCTTCAAAGAATATTATTTTCTTCCTATTTTATTTTTAACATTAATAATCTATTTTTCAATTTATTGAATTATAAGTGGTGTGTAAAATCAAACAATTAGTATGTAATGAACTCAAATTTAATGATGACACTAAACAATTTCTCAACGCTATTAATAAGGTTAAAGTTCAATAACAAATTCAGAAAGTAAATGCAACAACTCAAAAGCCAAAAGCCTAAACGAAAAGGCAGAAATATTGAAAGAAATAACTAGAATTAACTGAAGAAGGAGAGGAGGAACTCTACTGAGAGAAAGCGGTACGAGAGATACAAACTTTGTCGATCATAATACGCACAAACTATTCTTCTTTCTACCTGTGAGTCCTTTTAAAGTAGTTGCTAATTAGGCCGGAATCTCAAAAGGTTTTTTAGTTCTAAAATTACACACCTATTTGTAAAAATTTTAAAAATCTCTCTTCTGATACATGCTGATATATCGCGATTTGATACATAAGTCCTTTTCATGATACATCGCTTGATACATAAGTCATTTTCATGATACATCCCTAGTTGATACAAACCAGTATCAAAAATCTGAAAAAAAGAGAAAATTCGGATAATTACCAAAAAAATCAAAATAAATTATAATTGAACTTTTTTACGGGATTTAAGTAAAATACCCTAATTCTTTGATTTAGCGAAGGAGACGGAAATTGATTAAAAAAAGTCAACGGATTAGGTCGAAATAAAAGGCATTACTCCAGTTTCAAATTATTTGTTTTATTTAATTTGATATAAAAATTTTAAAAGTAATAATACTTTCTTAATCTTAAATTAAGATATGTATTATAAATATACTTATTGTGTTACGGTGAATGTCTATTTTATTTCTTTCGAGAAAAGTTAAAATCCTAATTAATCTCTAATTCTTGAGAGAAACAAAAAATATTCTCTCTCCTTTTTCCTTATTATTTTATACTAGTAGTTTTTTATAACAATATTTCAAATGTATCAAAATATTTTTTAATCTTATAATTTTAAATATGTCACATGAAAAGTTGAAATTAAAAAATTGTTAAAAAAAAAAAAGCATAGACATTTTTTTACTAAAAAAGAAAATAAGACAAATAAATTCTATTTTTTTATTTACATGTTGATTAATCATTGCTCTCCAGATTTCAATTTGTTTATCTTACTTTCTTTTTTTAGTTTATTTAAAAATCATGTTTCTTTCTTTTGATAATTTTTTAATTTTTATTTTTTAATATTTTACAATCACAAATTTCAAAAAAATAATCTTTATTTTCTTAAATTTCACCCCGAGTTAAAATCAACCAAACAAATTAAAACGGTGAAAGTGATTCAAACAAATATTTGACATTTACATCTTTATTTACATCTTGAAATATACTCAATCTAGTCCATATTAAATAAGATATATAAATTAAAATCGAGAATACAAAATTCCAAAACTGATTTTCGAAGTACAAGAAATTGAAAATTCAATTGCTTGATTAGAAACCATTGGGAATGGGTCAACATTCACACTGGAATGACCAGCACCCCATACCCCTTACGATTCCAGAGGGCATGAATGTAGTTCTTTACGAATATTTAATTATTTGATTTTTGTGCATAATTATTTAAAAAAATTTAATTCAGTGTTTGATATTTGCATTAGAACTTAATTAATTCGTTAATATTTTTGAAGTTTTTTTTAACTGGTAACCTATAATCTCATAGTAAATTAATAAATAATATTTATATCATGCAGTATATAGTCTTTGACTTAGTTTTTTTTTATGACAATAAAAACCTGCAGCCGCTACTTTTTGGGTGCACACAGGGTAAAACCCCCATTCTTATAAAATAGCTCACAAACTACACAGAAGAGGTAACCCGCACTAGGCAAGCCCGGTGGAACGAGCTCGATCCAAAAGACAAATTCTTTGTTTTCGCTGGTAAGGGGTTTCGAACTTGAGACCTCCAACATGGAAGTCCCAAGCCCAAACCCCTTGCTTTGACTTAGTATTTAATTTCATACTTTCATCCCTGATTGTTTCAAACTTTCACCTATTCTACAAGGTGTCACTGTTTGCTTTTGAGCAAGATACAATCTGTCAACTCATCATATGTGCATGGTTCCATTTGTTTTTTAGTGATTTTCAATAAATTCTTTTAGTCTGAAACCTTGACGATTAAACACGATATCATCAGTTTGGGTTAAATGCTTACCTCCAGGGAGGATCAGCCTTCAAAGAATTTGATGTTGAAACCAGGCATTGGTGAATCTTTTCTTTCATGTGTATGATGTGTTAAGGCTTCCTCGTCTCTCTCTTTCCGAGAGTGAGATATTTGCTTACAGTATAGTTGAGCTCTGCAAATCATATTTTCGAAGATATGATTAGGTAAAAACCATATCTTTGCTGACCAAATGCAGGGGGCCAAGATAATTGATGAATCTCATGTATCGGTTATCCATCATTGTTCAATTTGTATTGATGGTAAGCTACATTGGTTGCTTCACTATCCTCATACCATTGAAATAAAAATATAGTTACCAGGTACACCATTATATGCACAATCTTTATTAAAGTCTGGATATAAAGTTGCAAGGTGGAGTAGTAGCCAATAACCCTTTTAATCTCTTCTCTATTCTTGATTGTAGGGTATGTTGTAAGGTGAGAAAGAACATGATATGCATTAGTACATATATCGTAGGTGTATGCCTTATAAAGTGTACTTTAGTAAGTGTATGAAGGATCTAGTAGCTGTAATTTTCTGTCCACTCAAGACATTGCAAGCAAAAATCTTAGAGGCAAGAGAACATTCTAGAAGATGGAACCTTTGCTTTTGATTTAAGGATCATGGGTGGGCTGTAGCTTATGTAAGCATCCACGAAAGGTCTTCTGGTGCATCCATCTAGAACAACCCTCAAAACACATATGTACTAAAGGAGAAGAGTGGGTGGGGTAGAGCAAATACATACAAACAAATTAAACAGCCTACAGAGTGAGTTGCTCTTCTAGGCGGGCAGCTGTGTGACAAAACGCGTATGCTGGAAAAGCTAAAGCAAACCAAAAAGGATTTTTTTTCTTCCAAATCATACTTATGTTTTTTAAAAAAAGCAAATCATAAGAAAACATTATGATTATGAAAGAGAAAAGTCTTACTAAAGAGAGAAGTCTATTAAAGGAGAAAAAGTTATGCAGTGACTAATCCCAGGACCTAAACTGATTCATATAATAATTCGATACTAAAAGGAAAAAAAGCATGTCATGGCTGCACATCAACTAATATTTCAGATTTCATTAGCTATTCAAAGAGAACTTACAAGATAAACTATACTCAATCAAAGAATCATGGGGAAACACAATTTATTCCAGTCTATTACTGCGAGAAAAGGCCCAAAATAGTCCACTATCTTTGGATTAAGGCACAAGAACACCACCAACTAAAGAACTAAACGCTTCTAGTTCCCGAAAATTTCAAGGGATCCAGAGATCTGGAAGATGTACGATTTTCGTACTGATTTTGAACGAAATTCAAAGGAAAAAATCGAAGCAGAGGCATACCGTTGGAGTGATTCGTTTTCAAAAACCTTCTGAGGACTTCCGCTCCGTACAAAATCGCGCGTAAGGCACGCTACCAGCCTACGAAGAGGACGAGGGGGAGTGTGAATTCGAAGCAACGGCGTCGTTTTGGGGTGAGCTACGGTTCCGCTGATGCGTTTGAGAGATACAGAAGTGAGAGAGAGCGTTGCTACAATACGGGAGTGTGGGCCGGGTTACCAGATTTTTCATTATTTCCGCTCATTACCAAAAATTTCAAAAATTCATCCTTTCCATCTGAATACATTAATTCAGTAATTCAAATACATTAATTCACTAATTCGGGTACATTAATTCTAATTCTTAAATTATATATATGTTCAATGTATAATGTTTTAAATGTTATCTATACTTAAAAACCCTAATTTGTTAGTAATTTTTGTATCCAGAACTAAATTAATGTATCCGCATTGCTGAGTTTATTCTAAATTAAAAAAGATAGAAAAAAATGATAATTAACTCTTTACGGTATGGATTACTAAAAAATTTAAATGAAGTTGCACCCTATAATTTACTTTTTCTTACCATGCATTGAAAAACCGCAGTGGATAATTAGTTAGTTTAGATTTTGCACTAGAATTCATTCGGCTTTCAGGTTTTTCATGATCTAAAAATTTATATATAATTGTTTGTTGGATCTACTCCGTTGTGAATTCATGTGATTCAGTTGTCGTATCTACTCCGTTGTGAACTCATGTAATTCAGTTTTCGTCGCTTAGAATAGAGTACAATGCAATTATATTGTTGTGCTTTCGGTGTCTTTAGTAAGTCGATCGATAGATATTGATAGTCCATAAAGTTGCACAATTTGACTTGATTCTATACTAAAAGTGCAAAATTTGACCTACAGATTTCATGCCACTTTAATCTCCTCTTCTTGATTAAACACTGTATATTTTTTCCACCGTTCCGTATATAGCCATGCTCTTGCTCTGCACTTCTTCATAATTCCAAAATTTAAAGTACTTGACATGGGATTTTGTTTGGAGCCGTTTGGGTTTTAAAGCATCCCTTTATATTGCAGTATAATATTTGATAGCATATTTGTAGGGAAATAATTATCATATAATTCTTTATATATTTGGTAGCATATTTGTAGGGAAATAATTATCATATAATTCTTTGTATATTTGGTTGCATATTAAGGAGATATTTAGTTTCCTTATTTCAATATTGTATCACATATATATTCTCTCTTGGGGAATGAATAAAGGGCGGTCAAGATTGTACAATTCTTTTCATGGTATCTAAGCCAATTTTTTTTATCGTAAATTTTCATGGTTGGTGACGTCGTACCTCCTCCACCACCACTCAAAATTGAGTCTCATTCTCCCTATTTTCTCGGTCCTCGAGATCGATCCGGGGACTATACCACGCCTACTCGTTTCAAGGGCGACAATTTTGATCATCCTGTATGCTCACATTGTAAGAAGATAGGACATGTGACTGAAAAATGTTGGTCGCTTTTAGTGTGTTCTCATTGCAAGAAGCGTGGTCATGATGTTAGTAAATGTTATGACATCGTTGGTTATCTCGAAGGGTGGACTGAAAAGAGTGGAAGGCTGTCTTCCGCTGGTCAAGGTCGTGGCTTGCTGCGTGCAACTGCCACGCCCGACAACACCTCCACATCTTCACCCGTGGCAAATTGTGTAACAACCGCATTAAATACCGCTGCTATGGGTCAGCACTTTACTTCCGATTAATAGAAGGCTATTACGAAATTTTTTGGTAATGCTATAATTTCAGAAAATCACTTGAATGGTAAGTTTGACGTTTCTTCTTGGATTATTGACACCGATGCTACTCATCATGTTACTGGTGAGAAATCTTGGTTGTTTGATGTTCATACTGTTGATTGTCCTGTTGATTTGCCTAATGGTGAAAATATGTTTGCTTCTTTGAAAGGTTTCGTTCGACTGTCAGATAAAATTACTTTACATCATGTCCTTTATATGCCTTATTTACGTTGCAACTTACTCTCCGTCCCCCAACTTACTGATAATTTACGCACTATTGTCTCTTTTAATTCTTATATGTGTGCTATTCAGGACCCACTGAAGTAGCTGATTGGAATGAGAGTTAGGAGGGACGGACTATACTATTTTAGCAAATCGGACGTGGTGCAACATGTGTCTACTGTTATGGTAGCGTCAGCATTGAAATTGTGACATCGACGATTGGGGCATCCTTCCGAGAGAGTAGTTAAGTTGCTTCCTCATGTTAGTAGTGATAAGAGTAGTTTAGCAAAGGATTGTGAAGTGTGTTTCCGTGCTAAGCATCCTAGAGATAAATTTCCTTTAAGTGATAATAAAGCATCTAGAATATTTGAGAAAATACATTGTGATTTGTGGGGTTCATATCGACATGTTTCGTTGTGTGGAGCTCGTTATTTTCTAACAATTGTTGATGATTTTTCCCAAGCTATTTGGATCTACTTTTTGGTTGATAAAAGAGAAGTGTTTCAGATGTTTATGGATTTTGTTGCTATGGTTGATCGACAATTTAATCAAATAATTAAAGTTGTACAATGTGATAATGGTACCAAATTTAATTGTTTGATCGATTATTTTTCCGCCACTGGTATTTCAAACCTCTTGTGTGGGTACTCCGCAACAGAATGGGAGAGTAGAAAAAAAGCATAAACATGTGTTGAATGTTGCGAGAGCTCTAAGATTTCAGGCCAATTTACCTATTTTTTCTGGGGTGAATGTGTTCTTGCTGCATCTCATCTCATAAATCGTACCCCCACACCCAATTTACAAAATAAATCACCTTTCAAAATTTTATTCAATAAACCTCCTTCTTTCGATGCTATTCGTACCTTTGGATGTTTGTGCTTTGCTCATAATAAAAAAAACTCACAGTGATAAATTTGCTAGTTAAGCAGAAAGTGTTTCTTTGTGGGATATCCGTTTAGTAAGAAGGGGTGGTAGTTGTTTGATTTTGATACGAAGGAATTCTTTGTCTCTCGTGATGTGAAGTTCGTGGAGGATGTGTTTTCTTTTGCTTGTTCAGATGATGTTCATATTTCGTCTAATTTTTTTGATATGGTACTAAAATCGATGGTGATTTTATGATGTACAGAAATGACTTAGGGGGCGAAGTTGATAGTTCGGAGACTGCCGAGCAGCAGCTGCAAGCAACAGTCTAACCAGCGCCTGCTGGCAGCTAGGACGAGTTGTAGCCAACGGCCACTGCCCGACTGCTGGCAGAAGGGGGGGCAACAACACCATACTCCAGCCACAGATATGGAAGATGGCTTGGTACGTGGTTTTTAGGAGAAATTTTCCTCTATTTTGCTTCGTGATCATGTGACATACTCAGTTTTTGCTAATAGTCCGTCTCCTACTATTTCGGTTAACAATCAATTCTCAGGTACTCCTTATCCTTTGGCACACTATATTAATTGTGATAATTTCTCTGTAAATTATCGTAAGTTTCTTGTAGCTATTATTTCGGGTAAGAATCCTAAGACCTTCAAAGAAGCCATGAAACACGAAGGTTGAAGACATTCAATGAAGAAAGAGATATGTGCATTAGAAGACAATGGTACATGGACTTTGGAACATCTTCCTCCGGGTAAGAAAATACTTGGTAATCAATGGGTGTACAAAATCAAGATTTTGTCAAATGGAGATGTGGAACGGCTCAAATCATGCTTGGTTGTGTTGGGAAATCATTAACAAATAGGGATTGACTACAATGAAACTTTTGCTCTGGTCGGCAAGATGACTACTGTTCGAGCCTTCCTAGCCATTGCAGCATCCAAAAATTAGGAACTTCACCAAATAAATATTCATAACGCCTTTTTACATAGTGACTTTGATGAGGAGGTGTTTATGAAGCTCCCTCCCGGGTTTGAAATTTCAGATTCTACGTTGTTGTGTCATTTGCGCAAATCGATGTATGGGTTGAAACAAGCCCCTAGATGTTGGTTTGCAAAATTGGTGACTGCTTTGATAGGGTACGATTTCCTACAATCTTATTCTGATTATTCTCTTTTTACATTTACTAGAGGGAATATTCAGTTTAATATATTGATTTATGTTGATGATCTTATTGTTTCTGGGAATGATTCTACTGCACTTGCAACTTTCAAAGCCTATTTGAGTGATTGTTTCAAAATGAAAGACCTTAGGTCTCTCAAATATTTTTTGGGTACTGAAGTAGCTCGTAGTTCATTAGGGTTGTTTTTGTGTCAACGCAAGTATACTCTTGATATTGTCTCTAAAGCAGGGTTGTTAGGTGCAAAGCCAAGTGGGTTCCCTATTGAGTAAAATCATAAACTTATTTTTGCAAATGGAGATTTGTTGTTGGATTTGGAGGTCTATCGTAGATTAGTCGGGCTTTTGATTTATTTAGGGGTCACTCGATCAGACTTGACATACTCTATTCATATTTTGTCTCAATTCATGCAAGAACCCCGAGTTGAACATTAGGAAGCGGCCTTACGAGTGGTCCGTTATTTGAAAGGCACCCCAGGACAGGGTATTTTGTTACGTGCCGATAGTGAGTTGACTTTGCAGGGATGGTGTGATTCTGATTGGGAGGCTTGTCCGCTTACTCGTCGTTCGTTGATAGGTTGGCTAGTATTTCTAGGTCAATCTCCCATCTCTTGGAAGACAAAGAAGCATCACATAGTTTCTAGATCTTCTGCAGAAGCTGAATATAGATTCATGGCTGCGGTCACTTGTGAGTTGAAGTGGCTGAAATGTCTGATGTTGAGTTTAGGTATATAACATCCCAAGGTGATCAAATTGTTTTGTGATAGTCAGTCCACTTTGCACATTGCAAACAATTCGGTTTTCCATGAACGAACAAAGCACATTAAGGTAGATTGTCACTTTTTTCGTGATGCAATTAATAAAGGTTTGATCTCTGTGTCGCATGTTTCAACATCTTCACAATTGGCAGACATTTTTACCAAAGCTCTCGGCAAAACTCAGTTTGACTTCTTGCTTTCCAATTTGGGCATTTTTGATTGTCATGCTCCAACTTGAGGGGGGGTATTGCAGTATAATATTTGGTAGCATATTTGTAGGAAAATAATTACCATATAATTATTTATATATTTGGTGGCATATTTATAAGAAAATAATTATCATATAATTCTTTATATATTTGGTAGCATATTAAGAAGATATTTAATTTCCTTATTTCAATATTGTATCACATATATATTTTCTTTTGGGGAATGAATAAAGAGCACTCAAGATTGTAACTTTACGATAATGTAGCGTTTCATTTTTCTTGTATAAGTAGTTGGCAAGAGGAATTTGGAAGTTAAAATATTTATCTCTTCAATTAATTTTTCTTTGTATAGGTAGTTGGCAAGAGGAAGTTAGAAGTTAGAATAGGTGTCTCTTCAAAAGAGGCATCTGTTGTGTGTATTTGCAGGTTTTTTAATAAAAAGATAATAGAGGTATTTTAACTAAATTAGATGTTTTTAGTTAAGGATATTTTAGTACAACAATATATCCACAAGTGGAGTGTAGGGAGAATAGAATCTACGCAGACTTTATTACTATCTCATAGAGACAGAGAGGTTGTTTCCGAAAGATCCTTGGCTCAAAAGAATCAGCTCCAAGTAAGACAAAAAAACAATATATATAGTATAATGGGAAAAACGAAAAGCGATACAAAATTTACAAGATAAAAACAATAACAATGGCAAAGTAATGTGATATATAGTCAAAAGACAATATAACAACACAACTATAATGGCACGCCTAGATCTATGATCAACCCTAAATCGACATAAGGCAAGACACCATTCTATCCCTACTAGCCTTCTACCCTAATCTGTGACCTCCACTATTTTCTATCTAAGGTTTGAAGGTATTTTAGCAATTTAACATTTAAATTGTGAAGTTTACTTTTAAGATAAGACATATCTATTTATATCTATATTTATTGTATATGTATATGTATATTAGTAATATAATGATTTTCAGTTACACATTTAAGATTTTTACGATCCTTAACCAAAAAGTCTTCAATTTGTTATTAATACACAAACCCCCACGTTTATTATATATTGAAGAACTCAAAAGCTGTAACATTTTATTGAATTTGTTTAACATTTTTCTTCCTAATTTACTACATCTCGTGCTTCACTTATCTATGAAGGTAAATATAAGTTTTTCAAAATCCCCCATCATGATAGTTCCCCTTCCTATAGTTCACAACAATCTTCTAATTTTTCTACTTCTTGATTATTTTTTTACCCTTTGTTATCTTGAATTTAATAGATATCCTCATGTTGTTTTTTTGTTCAGTGAAAAGAAGATCTAGCAAGTAGAAGTTTTAATAACAATAGATAGTGTTATGTGTTCTATTTGTTGATAACAACACTTATTGGCAGAAATATTGATTGAAGAATTTTCAATATTTCTACTACTTATCAAGGTACCATTTATTCAATTTTACCTATTCATATATTTCTAAGGTCATTTGAATATGTCAGATCATTTCATTTAAAAAAAATTAAGCTTTCTCTGTTTGTATGTTCTAATTAAGTATAATTAATCAATGTAAGCTTCAAATGGTAAGAAATAATGGAGATGAGGATGATCAAGAAAGGGTGAGAAATTATGCAATGAATATGTCAATTTTAAAGTTATATATATATATATATATATATATATATATATATATATATATATATATATATATATATATATGAAGAGTTCTTACATTTTACAAATAAATAAAGATAATAAATAATAATTGTATCTATTATTTTTGTATTTATAATTTTGTCTATTGTTCAATTTTTTATCGGATGTCCCTTCGATCAACATTTCTTTAAATAAAAGAAGTGAGAAGAATTTTTATCAAAATGGATTACGAAAATACCCCTTTAACTCTTAATTTATTTTCTTGAAATCATTTAAAATATTTACCTTTTCATTTAATATTTGTTTTGGGATTCAATGAATTTTGACTATACAGTTGTATGGTGAATTAACACTCCTAATTGCAGCTTGATTACACCTTTAAATGTTTTAATTTTTTCAAGTACAGTATTATATCGTGCTTCACTTATCTACCAAGGTAAAGAAAAGTTTTTCAAAATCCCCCATCATAATAGTTTCCCTTCCTTTGTTATCTTGAATTTAATTGATTTCCTTATGTTCTTTTTGTTCAGTGAAAAGAAGATCTAGCAAGTATAAGTTTGATTGAAGACTTTTCAAGATTTTGTCTACTTATCAAGGTACCATTTATTCAATTTTACTTATTTATATTTACTAATTTATAAAAAGAGGAAAAGGATAAATAGATTAAATTAACACCATTGAAAAATGAGTGTAAAAATTAAAGTGAGAACATAACTCCTGTGCTTTTGAGTAAAATTTACTTATGTAATACCAATTTATGTATATACTTTGAATAACATTTACATTTTGAAATTGGATTGTGTATATGGATAACCAAACTTTGAAATCAAGTGAAAAACTATTAGGTGTGTCTTTCATTTGGTCATTGATTTATTCACGTGACTCTCTATTCTTTCCTTTTTTTAAAAAAAAAATTTGAATTTATTTTTAATACCTTATTACAAAAAAGTACAAATCTATCTATTTTTTATATAAAATCATGAAAATCTTATAAATGTTGTTTGAACTTTTTATTATTTATCAAAAGACTTTATAATAGATAAAATCGTCATTTACTATTTTTCTCAAATTAATAATTAATTATCTTTATAATATTTAAAATTAAAGAGTCTTAAAATATATGGTAAGAGAAAAATATAATATAAGAGATATATATTAGGAAAATTAATAATGAAAGAATCCTAAAATATATGGTAAGAAAAAAAATATTTGAGAAAAATATAAGATAAGATGTATTAGAAAAATTAATAATGAAGGAATCCTAAAATATAATATAAGAGGTATATTAGGAAAATTAATAATGAAAGAATCCTAAAATATACTATAAGAGGTATATTAGGAAAATTAATAATGAAAGAATCTTAAAAGATATGGTAAGAAAAAAAGATATTTGAGAAAAATATAAGATAAAATTGTATTAGGAAAATTAATAAGGAATCCTAAAATATAATATTGACACTTTTAAACCATAGGAGAGTTATGGTTCTTCTCCAAAATCTTAAAATTCTTTGTATCTATTGATATTTCTTGTGAGTATTGTCTTTTCTCTCTCCTTTATGATATATATTATCGTTTGAATTTTTCCCTCTATATCTTGTTGTGAATTTTTTTGTAATTATACATGTAATTATGTCTATTTATTTGTCAATCTTTTTTGGTTACTATCCATCCATTTCAACTGTACTTCTTTGAGTTCTTCCTTTTAATATTATTATATGATTTAAAAAGTTTGTACTAATTGATATGGATATATATACATGTCCAGAAACTAAATTCAAACGTAACATTTCACTTTCTTTGTTTTGTATGTTCTATGTATAATATAGGCTTCAAATGGTGAGAAATGGAGATCAAAAAAGGGAAGGCGCGCAAAGGGAATCAACAGAGAATGCATTCAAGGACGAATATGTGCCCCCGTGGGAGAAACAAATAACATTGAGGGCAATGGTGACCGGATTGATCCTAAGTATCGTCTTCAACTTCATCGTTTGTAAACTCAATCTCACAACAGGTGTTATACCTTCTCTCAATGTGGCAGCTGGACTCTTAGGGTTCGCGGGGGTTAGATCATGGACAGTTGTTATTGACAAGTTTGGCAAGTTGAAACAGCCTTTTACTAGGCAGGAGAATACTGTTATACAGACGTGTGTCGTTGCTTCTTCTGGCATTGCTTTTAGCAGTGGAACAGCAAGTTATATGTTGGGAATGAGTCCATTTATAGCATCTCAAGCAGATGCAGGAAATACTCCGAATAATACTAAGAAGCTTGCTGTTAGTTGGATGTTTCCTTATCTTTTTGTTGTTAGCTTTGCTGGTCTATTTTCAATTGTAGCACTAAGAAAGATGATGATAATGAAGTACAAGTTGACATATCCAAGTGGAACTGCAACTGCATATCTTATCAATTGTTTTCACACTCCGAAAGGAGCTAAGCTCGCGAAGAAACAAGTTGGTTCATTGTTCAAATCGTTTGGATTCAGCTTTATATTTGGGGCTGTTCAGTGGATATTTGCACGGGATGAAGGGTGTGGATTTGGTAGCTTGCATACATTTGGTTCCCAAGCATATGAAAAAAAGTTCTATTTTGATTTCTCGTCAACGTATGTTGGAGTTGGTATGCTTTGCCCCTACATGGTGAACATATCATTGCTAATTGGTGCTATAGTATCATGGGGTATAATGTGGCCAATGATTGAAGCAAAGCAAGGGGATTGGTACTCTGCTCAGTTATCCGCGACAAGTCTTCATGGTATCCAAGGATACAGAGTATTTATTGCAATTGCCATGATGCTTGGTGATGGTATTTTCCATTTTGCCTACATGTTGGTGGTCACAATCTTAAGTTTCACAAAGAGGAAGAGTCCTCAGAAAGAAGAAGAAGACGATGATGACAATAAGATACAAAACGACTACTTCTTGAAAGATCAGATTCCCAACTGGGCAGCTATTGGAGGATACGCTTGTATTGTAGTCGTATCTATCATTGTGGTACCCATTATCTTCTGCTCACTCAAATGGTATCACGTTTTGGTTGCCTATTTATTTGCTCCTATTTTGGCCTTCTGCAATTCTTATGGAGCCGGCCTCACTGATTGGTCCCTTGCATCAAATTACGGAAAAATTGCAATCCTTACATTTAGTTATTGGGTTGGTTTGGAGAATGGTGGTGTGATTGCTGGACTTGCTTCATGTGGTTTGATGATGAGCATAGTAGACACAGCTGCTGGTTTGATGGGAGATTTCAAGACTGGTTACTTAACCCTTGCATCCCCGCGTTCCATGTTCTTTAGCCAACTTATTGGAACTGCCATGGGTTGTGTCATAACCCCTCTAGTCTTCTGGATTTTCAACACTGCCTATCCGTTAGGTGATCCAAAAGGTTCATACCCTGCACCATATGCTCTCATGTATCGTGGAATCGCCCTACTTGGTGTCGAAGGTTTTGGAAGTCTACCCAAACATTGCCTCAACCTCTCTATTTGGTTCTTTCTAATTGCTATTCTCATCAACCTAGTGACTCAGTTGCTGAAGAAATTTGAGACCAAGTATGGAATTTATCGATTCATTCCGAGTCCAATGTGCATGGCCATACCATTTTACCTTGGAGGGTACTTTGCCATTGACATGTGTCTAGGGTCATTGATCCTATTCGGTTGGCAAATGTATAACAAGCAAAAGGCAAAAGATTTTGGACCTGCAGTGGCTTCCGGTTTAATATGTGGTGACTCCTTGTGGGGAATTCCAGCATCTGTTCTTGCTCTAGCTAGTGTGAAAGCTCCATTTTGCATGAAATCTTAGTCACATAATGCTGATGGAAAATTAAGTAGTTGGAACTACCCTATGGTCAATATGCTTTCATGTGAATTCAAGTCATTTAATTGGGAAAAGTGCACTTTTTTCTCTTGAAATGCAAGTATTACATGGCAAAAAGGAATAATATGCTTCTTCCTATCCTTATTCTGCATCATTTACAAGTTAAAGCAAATGCAATTTAGCTTGATTGTTAGCGAAAAGTGCATTTTATACTGCACATATAGTTATTGTGTCAAGATAGGTAGAGCCGTAGAGGTAAATGCCATAATTTGAGCGTTACTTCTCTAGGATGTAGTCTGGAAACCGTGGTGTCCGAGCCAACTTTTGCATAACTCTGCACACCATCACCTAGTGGTTTACCACAACTGAAATTTGAATATGAGAGCTCATGATGCTCAACCCACTTTATTAACCACTAAGCCATACCTACTCATCTTTAACCTCTTTTTCACCGTTTTTTTCATGAAGTAACGTTATCTGCTAGCTTCCAATGGACTCTCTCTGTAGATGGACAACTTATGATTTTGTTTCCTTTTACATCATATGACTAGCAAAATGGTGCACGCTCTTAGATAGCGTTTTCCTTTCATCAGTTAGCTAATACTAATCAATCAATTGCATTGCAGACATTACAAACCAAAATGGTTTAGATTCATGTGTTCATCAAATATTGAGTTTCATATGGCTAGATATTTGGTTATATATACGATCTGACTCGTAGATACATTTTTCATTAATCTGGTAGAGGTAGTTTTCGAAAGACCTTGAGGCTAACAAAAGAAAAACGTATACTTGACATGTTATTAATCCCAAACTTGACTTCGTGAACAAGGTCATCCAACTTCAGGTAAATTTACTTGCGTGTGTTAACAACAATAGGTAAATTTACTGTTGTGCAAGGGATTGAGGTGGTGCCCGTGCTCAACGAAGTCAAAATACTATCCAATGATAACCTAAAAAGATTCAATAGAACAAGGCCTTCTCCATCAAAAGAAATCAAACTACACAAAACTCAAATATAGAAGAAGAATATGAGATAATGCTTGAATATGAGATGATGCTTTTCTTAAATTACTCAACTCATATGTACAGAGAAAGAGACCTACAAATGAGAAAATTGGGTGAGACGAGATTTGAGGGACTTAAAAGGACTTGCAATTGAAGAAACTCCTATCAACTAAGTATGATACACAAGGGGGTCAGGGCCAAGGCCAATTGGACTTTGGGGAACCTGGAATGGATTATCCACGCATGCCGGTCATGCTGCTATCTCAGGTTGCAGAACAGGAAAATTAATGAACCAATGCTTGCTATATAGCTATATCTCCTCTACATGAAGTAACTGAGGGATGTTTTCTTTCTTGATCCACCTTCTCCATATAAATCATTCCACTGGAGAAGCTCATTCATATTTGAAGATTCCGATGATACACTGGCACATACCTGCATGTGTTCACACACAAAGAAAGTCATAAATGTATGCAAAGCACACGATACCAAACTATTCTCCACAGCAAAGAAAGATGATAAAGCTAGGAAACCATACAAGGGCTCTAAAGAGTAGTAGTACTTCCCTTTTTTACGCACAGTAACAAGTAGTAGTGATTTCATTTTGCATAAATTGGTACAAAACCATCAAGCTTCCTGGTATGTTAAATTGACAAAAGTTGATAAGAATATGCTATCAACATCCAACATCACCTATGCAGCAAGGTATTTCTCAGAAGAAGAACATGATATTTTGATTGAGATTATCAAATTAGCTGCTATTATGGAGGTATCAAGTGTGACGGTCATTTGATCGCATTATCTTAACTTTTCTTCTTCATTACAGATAAGGGTCTTCTGGAGCGTGCAAGCATAATAACAAGGATAAGACGAGATGAGTGTAGGTTTATGCAAGGAGACCCTCTAGAATTGACCAAAACGAGGCACCAGAATAATATTAGTTGCTTAAAGAATGACACTTGAGCTCACAAGTCCAAGTACCAAAGTTCCTCGGATCCCCAACATGGCTTTACCCAATGGACATCCTCTTAATCACTCTTATCCACACTATTAGCGGGCATTGCACTGTTACAAAGATGGTGATGCTGTATAAGGGCCAAAGCAATTAGCTGATAAAACTAGGACGCAAGGTATATAACCAGGCTATATACCATTAAAAACCCACTATTGTAAAAGAGAAGAGTATTGGAATTTATCTCTATATTTTGCTTGTCAGATTAAGGGCCAGACAGTGCAGGTACAAGGTCCCTATACTAACGGCTGACTAGGAGATGCTAGCGTAATAAAGAATCTTTAGACTTGCAACCCAGGAAAGAAGCCACAAGAAAGAGAGAATTATCTCAGTTGGAGGAGCTATTGATCTTTCAAGATGAATTCAGGCTACCTCATTGAAACCACAAAAATATTGTGGTGGACTCTAGTGCAATCACATGAACCGAATTCTGTTTTAACTACTTCACCAGTAGCATGTAATAAGACGTGAGAGCCAACAACATTCACCCAGTGAATATGATTTACCCTTAATTTTATGACGACAGCTCCCAAACCCCAAATCTGTATCTCCCACCAATAAATATATACTCCCTCCAGCCCATTTTATGTGGCATTGTCTGACTTTGCACGGTGTTTAAGAAAAAAAGGAAGATTTTTCAAACTTGTGGTCTAAAACAATCCTTTGATATTTGTGTGGTTGTAAATCCTTTCATTAAGGGTAAAGAGGAATTTTAAAGTTACAATATTTCTAATTATAGTAAGGTGACATTCTTTTTGGGACGTACTAAAAAGGAAAGGGTGTCACATAAAATGGACAGAGGGAGTAAATAAAATAAAACTAATCACTTGAGTACATATCTATAAACTAATCACTTGAGTACATCTCTATCTGGCAGTGACGATCTGCAACAGGTTGACATTCGAAAGGATCCATGAGAAAGTCCCAAAGTCAACTTGGCAGTAAATAAAGCTACCAACCTTTCTCCTGAACCCCAAGTAAATTTCGCAAAGAAAATAGAATGCAACACATAAAAATCAGCTTAACAAACCGCAGTATGTGCTATTGTACCTGCTCATGTGCATGCTTAAAATCATCCATGTTAAGAGGACGAATGTCTGCACTACTATGCAATGCCGGTGTTGGCCTTTTCTCTGCAATTGCCAATGTTTTCTCCTGAAATCATGCCCCAAAAGTAAAAAAAAAAAGAAACATAATCAATAGATTAGAAGATTAAAGTGTAAAGACACCTCGCAGATGATGATGACTCAATAACTTCAAACATCATGAAATGAAACAAACATCATGAAGCATAACTAAACGACTTCCAAACAAAATTAGCGATAGTTGTATTTTTTGTATGTCATGGGTCCATGTCACCAATTCAACCAAAGGTTGAAAGGTTACAGAATTATAAGGAACAACAAGACTGAACTCAGTCGACTGACCTTCTTCTCCTTCTCCAAAATTTCTCTAATAGGGCAATGCGCAGCGCTCACACATAAATTCTGTTATAGGAAATTCAAAGTGGCAATAAGTATGATATAAAACATGGAATATAAATGCACTTATTTTGAGGGAAGGATTACAAAAACTAATGCATTAATATTGATCCAGACCTTCAAATCACTCCCTGAATACCCTTCCGTCATATTAGCAATAGCTTCTACATCCACATTTGGGGCTAATTCTTCCTTCGCCAATATAACTCCCAATATTTTCTCCCTATTTGAAGAATCTGGCAAGTTTACCATTAACCTGCATCAAAGGTACACTTACGGCATCATTACCCATAAATCACTAAGACATCATGATCAATCAATCAGTTACATAAATCACAAGGAAATAATTTAATTTAAGTTTACCTCCGAGGAAGCCTCCTAATAACTGCTTCATCAAGGTCGAAGGGTCTATTTGTTGCAGCAAGTACAAGAACTCGTTCCTTGTCTTTCGTACGCAAACCATCCCAATTAACCATGAATTCATTCTTCATTTTCCGCATAGCTTCATGCTCTCCAGGATTTTCTCGTCTTCCCAACATACTGTCCACCTAGTAGACATGAAGAAGTGGAGGGAAAAGAAAAATATAAACAAGAATGACATAAAGAAGAAAACTTAATTACTTTGTAGGGATGTGAATGGGAAAGTCAAACTGTCATCTATTTAGGAAACAAATTTGGTGCAGTGATGGATGAATTGCGCAGAAAATGTCACCAACCTCGTCAACGAAAACAACACTAGGAGCTATTTTACTAGCTAACGTGAAGACTGCTTTGACATACTTCTCCCCTTCACCGAACCACTGCCAAGAAAAAGTTGTCAACCATTTTAAGGAGGACAAGTCAGAAAAGAAATGGCAGAAACCACATATCAGTAGTACCTTGGATGTAATGCTTGACATTGATATGTTGATAAAGTTTGCACCAGCCTCAGTAGCAACAGCTTTTGCAAGCATTGTTTTACCGGTACCTGGAGGTCCAAAGAGCAATATTCCCTTGCAAGGCTGCAGATAGCATCTTATTCAGAAACATAACTGTATACTTGATGACCAAGGTTTAATAACCTAAACCTCACAAAACCAAACCAAAAAAGAAAAAAGAAAAAAGAAAACACACAGATGGGGAAATGAAGATGCCAATGGACTTCAACATAAAGCAAACTCCTTTTACCTTGGTCAGCTGTCCTTTACAAAACAATTCTGGCCGCTGAAGAGGCAGCATCACCAGTTCTTTTAGAGTATCCTTGACAGTTTCCAAGGCCCCAATGTCATTAAAAGTAACACCAATATCACTAGGCGGAATTACGTCCCCAAGTAGTTTCTTCTCGAACTCATTTTCAGTAACCACATCCTGAAAATCAAGCATCCATCTCAATTCAGGCAATTCAGAACGAGAAGCACCTTCAAAATAAGTAAATTTGCACAGTTGAGAAAAAAAATTAGAGCCTTCACCTTGAGGGATTTCTTTAAACTCTTGGTTTCACCCTGAATGCCTTGAAACATATTGAGCCCATAAGCAATGCTGCGAATAAAAAGACATTTCAGTGACATGTAAACTAACCGAAAAGAACCTTCGGCCCAAGACAATTGAACCAAGAGAACATTTATTCTACATGTTACAACATTATGGACTAGAGAATGAAAATTAAATTTGACCTTTCGCTGGAGATAACTAGCTTCGGCTCTTTCATAGAAGACTCAGATTCATGCATAAAGTGATGACTCAAAGCCCAGCCGATTATCTTTTCAACACCTTGACAACCACATCAATAAACATGACAGACTATTATGATTAATTAAAGGATTTCAAATCTAGAAGGCCTAAAACTACGAGAAATTACTTACTTTCATTTGTCAGTGCTTGATCTTTTATGCATAGAGTTTCAAGGTCATCGCAATTAATTCTGATTCGATTCAAAACCTGAAATCAATCATACAGTTAGAACATCTCAACAAATCAATTCATTGAGGATACAATTTCTTGTAAACATTATTCTTATGCTTTACAGCTTTAGCTCCACGAGTGGTCGAACAAAATTAACTGCCTCTTCACACAAGGGATGCACTGATGAGAAGGTGGTTTTAGCCTTTCAGGTGAATCCAGGACAAGACAGTAAGAAAATGAAAATCGAAGTGCTAAAGAAATGTCCATGGTGTTGCTATGTAAGTAATTAGAATTTCACAGAAGACAGAATATTTCATATAGTCCTACATAATCCACAACTGGAGAACATAGAAGGGATCTAAAATAAAAGTTTTTTTTCTCCTTAGAATATCTATATAGCACTCACATTGCGAATGCTTGCTATGTTTGACTGAGATTTCATAGTTTCCATATCCCGATCTAATTTTTGCTTCCAGTCGGATAATAAGGTTTCGTCCTGCCACAAGACCTATATTAAATGCTTGCATCAAAATTAATACAGTTGGCAGTCTAAACATAAACTGAAAGTTACCTGAGGGATCTGTATGGTAACTTTGTTGGGAAACAGTCGCGTGAGCTGCTTCATTGTCTTGGGGGTTTCTTTGCTTCTATCATGCAACCTACCAAAATTATCCTGGAAAGAAATGACATTGAATGCAGTAAATATCAACCATTTTACAGGTGCATGTACTTCTCGAATGCAATTAGACGTTTACCTAGAAACTTCAAGGAGACACGAATAATAACAATAACTTGTAGAGAAAATATTATTAGCAACGACGACTCCTCCAACCATCCCCCAAAACAATTGATTTTTCACTTTATTGTAAAGAAATTCAATTTCTTTGTTCATATATTTGCCATGCAAGCTTATAATTATTAGTCTTGAACTAAACAATTGATATTTCACTTTATTGTAAAGAAATTCAATTTCTTTGTTCATATATTTGCCATTCAAGCTTATAATTATTAGTCTTGAACTAAACTATATATATGTATTTTTTTCTCCCTTCGCGTTTTTTTCCGTGAAAACTCATGCTTTATTTGCGCTAAATTCCCCTACTGACCTTAAGAGCTTTTTTGTGCTTCTTGCTTTTGATAACACTGGGTGGTAGTAGCTTTGGTGATTGAAAGATAAAGATATATGAGTAAGAGTAGAAAGGTATGTCTGGTATAAGATAGGTAAGAACAGAAATATTTGTGCCGTATAAGAAGAAAGAATAAGGATATGGATCAAATGGGTGTCAGGTGGGTTGGTAAGGTCTGTACTGATTACAAAAACCCAATCTATTCCTGCCCATACCCAACCAAATCCACAAATTTGATATCACTATGCCTGAGAATTTCATATAATGTAGGAAAGAGTTTTGAGTTGTATGCTCAACCATGAAAATGTGTGAGAGTAATACTTTTAGGAACTTAATGTCAGCCATAGGGAAATAAAAAGGGCAGCCCGGTGCACTAAAGCTCCCGCTATGCGCGGGGTCCGGGGAAGGGCCTGACCACAAGGGTCTATTGTACGCAGCCTTGCCTTGCATTTCTGCCAGAGGCTGTTTCCAAGGCTTGAACCCGTGACCTCCTGGTCAATAGAAGATAAATTTGAATTTTGTGACTTGTCACAAAAATACTTTCAAATAAATATACGAAACCATTTGCTAGTGTAGACACGTCATATATATGTATCCACATATGTGTGTTAAAACTTCTTTTTGATGGCAATTGGTGTGTGGAGTACTTGAAAGACAGAGACACGGATGGGTAAAAGTAGTTTGGGTAATTGAGAAATGTGATAAATGGATAGGAATCGGTCCCGAGGGCTTTGGTCTAGTGGTAAGATCGTGCAATGGGTGATATGTAATTAGGTGCATGTTATGGGATCGATCTCAGCCGCAGACAAAAGTCTGGTATTTAAGTGGAGAGTAGAGCGGTAGGCCCATTATTACCGAGTTTCGAGCCATGCGCTAGCTGGCCTTTGGGATTTCACGGTTATCAAAAATATATATGTATTAGAGTAGAGAAGAATGTATTGTATAAGAACAAAGTATGAGGAATGGGTTTTTGTAGGTTAAAGCTGACACCCATATTTTTAAAACCCAATTGACACCCAATCCTTTGACAACTCCTACACCTCAGCATATTGAGGAAAAAGAGTCTATTTTGCTTTGTATGCTCTTCAATTATGCAATTCGTAAATGACCAAATGTAAAGGCTTGGAGACTCCGTAGTGTCAGTCATGGGTAATAACAAAATAAAGAAAATACATATTAGGCAATTAGCAAATTGACAACCTCCCCTAAGACGTGCAGTTATAGTACCTTACATCCTCGTAGTTCTTAGGTACAACAATGACAACAAGAAATGGCAAATCAAAAACAAAAGGAAAAGGAAGAGAAAGCATTGCATACTGGGAAGGCAAGGTCAAGCAATGCTGTTTGGTTACTTCCAAATTTTGTAAATAGCAAGCCACCAGGATGCGACTGTAAAAGATAAAGTAAGGCTATCAGCATCACAAGTCAAATTTTTATCACGAAGGAATGCAAAATAACTATGCCTTTGCATACTTTCTCCTTTCGGCTGTCCGACTGGGCATGGGAAGCTATAGCAACAACATTCTCTGGCAAATGCTCAAGCTTAATCTTGAAAGCAGCATAGGCCTCAGGATTACCCACCATAGACTTCTCGATGTCTTTGATGAACAGAACTAGAGGGCTACTTTTACTTTCTTTTGAAGCAACCTACATAGGTAAAAAATATAAATAAACTAACCCCGCTGGGCTCAAAAATGGCATAGTATCATGGAGAGGAATATTAGGAAATACCTCAAAGAGTTCACTGATAGCAAGTTTATCAATTTCATCAGTGCTTGAGCTATCAAGACGGAGTAAGTCAGCTGTGGAAAAGAAAAGATCAGGTCACCAAAAAGGCATGCTCTGTTATTCGATATAGCTGAGACAGGCAACCAAAATAAACAATGGAACTTTCTGATATAAACGAGGCAGCACAGAAATACCAGAACAAAAGAACCCATGATCTTCATCGCACAAACCACCAAGATCATTACCATCTGGAATTGATCTATCAAATCTGACACCAATTTTAGAGGACCCATTTCCCTCAAATGCAAGAACCACTCTGCCCCTGTAACCATATGTTGGACCCCTGCAAAATCATGCATGTTCAGTGATTTTTAAAATAAAGGAGTGACTGACTGACATATCTCAATAGAAACAGCATTTTGTGCACACAAAAATAACAAGAAAATTAACTAAACAAGAAGTCAATCCTGAAGTGCTTATTTTTTTAAAGGTGTTTGGCCAAACTTGAGTGTAAATAAGTGTTTCTGGGGAGTAGCACAAGTTTTCCAGAAGCTAAAAAGATAGTTTTTCCCCAAAAGTATTTTTTTGAAAAGCTCTTTTGAGAAGAATACACTTAGAGCCCGTTTGGATAGGCTTAAAAAAAGTAACTTTTATGTATAAAGTGCTTTTAGAACTTTGAAGTGCTGAAAGTTATTTTTATAAATAAGCAGTTGAGTGTTTGGATAAAAGTGCTTATGATGTGAATTTTAGGGTTAAAAGAATAAAAAAAGGTAGTTTGAGAATTTAGTTAAAATATAAAGGATATAAAAGTAATTTCCATGGTCAAAGAAAATGACTTTAAGCACTTTGGAAAAAAAAGTTAGAAATCCTAACTTTTCATTTCTGACTGACTTTAAGAACTTTATGGCTTAAAGTCAGCATTAGGCAAACACGTCCAAAAGCTAAAAAGGGGCTTTAAGTTGGTTTTAACCAACTTAAAGCCAATCCAAACGGGCTCTTAGAATCACTTTTAAAAAGCTTGGCCGAACACTAACTGTTTCTCAAAAGTGATTTTTAAATTTATTTGACGAACACAAACTGCTTCTCACCAAAAGTACTTTTTGAAAAGCACTTTTCAAAACAAGCTGATTTTAGAAGCTTGGCCAAACATGCTATAACTTAAGTTACTAAACAAGTCAATCCACACCCAATGACAAATAGCAAAGGTATAGCTCTCATTCTAAAGGACTACTGGATAATACTAGAGACTGAAATCTAAATAGTGAACCTTCGAACATTGAAGTAAAATGGTTACTTTATTATCATTCTCTCGTCATACAAAAGTTAACACTGTCCTCTTTAGAACTGGTAATACATTGATCACAAGAATAAGTAGCCTTCGTAGGAAAGTAACACAATTGATCAACATTAGTAACAAAAGAGAATAATAATCAATTCGTAATTTAAACCACATATAAACATAACCACAATGGAATCTCTATCCATGAACATCTACTATGCCAGAATATCTAGGCAAAACTTATGTTGGGCCCGGATCTTTTGGAAGCTTTCGGATCTAGTAAGATGATAACAGGGAAGTGCATTAGGAGTTATTATTAAATATTTTCTACAACAAGTGGACTTTTTGACAAAAAGTTGGCCCATTCAAGAAAAACGGTTCCATGAAACTTTTGAAGTTATTACAGATTCTACATGGTAGTAACTTCAGAGAGTGGACTATAGGAGATCTTTTATATGCATATAAGACCACTTAATTCATTCAACTAAAAAGAGTATTAGCGCTATTAAACAACCACTAACTCAATTACAAAATTGACTAATATTCCAACTGATTCGTAAAAAAGATCCATATCATGAATTCAAGTAAACAGCCATTGTAAAACACTAAGCGACTTAGCAAGCAACTTATATGGAGACATGCAAATTGTATTTGTCTAAGTTCGTTACAAGTATCAAATAATACTCGGGCAGATTATAGAAGTCAACAATTCCATTCATATATGAGGATTTTAGCTAGAAGTCAGACTTAAACAGCAAGTGTTCAGAACTGATTCAAAATGCATCATCAATAACACTGGAGTCTGGAAATGAATTAACAGAACTTATTGCAGTTACCTTAAAGGTGCTTGCAATGGAGAAAAGCCTGATGTTAAAGATCCAACATACTTCACTCTATCACCTGTCAAAATGACAGGTTTAGCATCAAACACAAAACTGCCACCTCAAAAGGATATTTTCTAACCCGAAATATATATAATGAAGTGATGCTTCCTATCTTTATCAGAGAGAGAGGAAGAGAAAATCTAAACGAGTTCTCACTATTAAAGCAACGATTACCTTTCTTGAAAGTGTAGGTTTTTGACGACGCAGTTGATGCCTCCTGCTTGGGCTGAGCATGAGAACTTAAAATTGAACCACCAGTTATATCAGCCTCAACACTTGAAGCTGGCTTCTTATTAAGATGCAGTGCTGCCGCTTGCGCAGCACGTTTAGCAAATACACTAGCTCTCTCTGGTTTTGAACTTACTTTGACAGGCTCGACATCTTTGGCAATTGAACCCTACATAATATTAATGAAAAAGCAAATGAATTGCAGGATAATGAAAATTCAATCACATTAACCTGTTCTTACACCAATAATAACAGAAATATTCAGAGTGCCCATCCCTCCCATTTCACTTAACACTGCACAATAACTCTCAGGTGGGTAGCTGTTAAGTTGATAAAATACTCTTCAAAAAGTCTGACCACCATCCATATGATTATTGGAAAAATTTTGCAAAACTTTAGATTGCATTACCCTGAGCCAGCCGTCAAGCACTTCCCCATGTACTTCTAATCTGGCTTGCAGTGGGTAGTGTGGATGTTCAGCGTTGATTTACAGGAGCATACTAACAAAATCCTTAAAGAACTAAGGAAAATTGTTGATTTACACGAGCAAAGTTGCAGCCAAAGTTTCTGTCCCATTCTCTAATTCCCCATTGAAATGACCCTATTGTGCTCGAGGTCGAGGCTCAAACCAAAATGCTTTCCTTTCTTTCCCCCCCTTACCCAAAGCTGCTATTTCCTGATTTTCAAGCCATTTTACATATATTATGTCAGTAAATCTAGATGAAATGGACCTTAATACATGTAGTAGTTGATCTCCTAATGGTTGTACTAGAAAATAGAAACATTTGGCTGTTATGCAAAGGAGCTCATGGTCTATAATAATTTCAAATAGAAGTTTTCTTTTTTCAACCCCAATAAACAAACTTTCCTATTTCCATTTATTACTATGAAAAGAATTGGAAAACCAGAAATGGCCTGTGATCCAAACAGTCTTAGCTTGCTCCATATTTATCGTATAGCTTTCAACGACATTTCCACTTTTCATGAAATGAGGTGGTATGAAATAAGATAAACCAATACAAAGGGGCATCTTGGGTGTTCCAAGTGGTAAAAAAGTATCAGCCCCTCAATGAGGAGTAGACACATATGATCAAAGTAAGAAGACACTTACACCAGGCAGCAAGAGAGAATCAACTATCAGTAGCTTAGCACCAAAGTATTTAGCAAGTGCTTTGGCCAATGTCTCCTGATAAATTTCTGAACCTGTGAGCAGTAAGTCAAAATGTGATTTTTAGGGCAGGATTGCACTCAACAAAACTAGATAAAGTGATTTCAATGGGGCGGTAGTTACCTGCTGGACCTGACAGCAAGATCCTAGGGCACACTGTGGGGAGATCTGATGTATATTTTGCAAACTCGTTACACTTCATGTGTATATAAGTGGAAGCAATCAGAACATTCTTTGTGTTTTCACTGTCAGAGAAAAAAAGTACAGAAATCAATGAAACAAATTTCAGAAATACACGAGTGCCAACTTCAACTTGGACAAACTTAATGTTGCAGCGAGAAGTAATGGAGACAGAAATGAAAGCACTATCAACGAGAAAATTGGGGGGGGGGGGGGGATAAAGATAAATATTTACCATAAATAATATGGAAAATTGTCAAATGTGACATCAATAGTGTTGAAATCAACTACTCCTTGCTGTAAGGCATTTTTAAATGTTTGGCGCCTAGTTAAAGCAGAAGTTGGAGGATCAAAATCCTTGAATAGTTCTCGGAAATTCCTTTGCTCCTCGAAAATTTTGGAAATGCTACCACTCAAATCAAACTCAGAAGCAGAAGATCCAGCAAGCACTTGAAGGAGAGGTCGCACCTTACCAATCTCTGCATCAACTGAATCTAGTGCAACATTATCAAGATTCAAGTTACCATTTTCAACGCCAGGAGATATTACATCATTCTTTTCATCCACCAAAACACCAGGTTCATCATTACCATCAGAAGCATCCTTCATATCAGTATCTAAATCATCTTTCTCTGTCAGACCATTGGCAGCGGGTAGTATTGGCACCTCTGAACCTTGTTTTACATCCTTACCATTTTGAGATGATGGTGGAAGAAGGGACAAGTCTTTCCGAAGATTTGACAAAGATGCCAGGGTCGATGCAACTGCTACAGTGGAGGGATCCCCGGACCTTGCCTCAAGATGCAGTCCCTTGATTGATCCACTATGAGCTTCCAATATGCTAACAGGATGAGCCAAACTTGTAGCAGATAAGTCGTTATCAAAGATCTAAAATATAAGTCAAGGAAATGCTGGTAATTCTAGTTCTACCATCCAAAATGGATTTCACATTTTTTACACGTGTATGACTATGAACTCTCAAAGACAATGAATTAAGGATACGTAAGCATGTTGACCAGACGATGAGCCAAAAACAACCTCATCACCTCCTTTGAGAGGAACAGTAGAATTCTTTGGGTAGACCTTGCCATTGACTTGCACATCGCCTTTTTTCCCCGTAATTTCAAGAAGAGTAATGGATACCCCTTTCTAGTCATAAAGGAAACACAAACAGAATGAATAATGTGGTTTTTTTACTACAAGTGGAAACAAAGGAAAACAATGTTAAACGATGAAGAAACACTACTTTTGAGCCAGGATAAAATAGTGTCTTAAGAAAAACTCAGGTTTACCTCTGTCTCAGTGTGCTTGAGATTGCATAAAGTTTTACTAACAGTTGAATCTCCTATCCACAAGTCACTGCCACGACCTTGACCTACAGTGCACGTTGGATGATGCATGACAAAATGAGGATTCTGCAAAAGCAAGTAGAGGCTAATTAGTGTTTAGGTGGTTTAATTTCAGAAGAAAACCCATTAACAAGTTAGTATCTGGGATGTTGTTGATATAAGGTATGGTAAATATGTAAAGTGAGCCTGCCTACTTTTAAAAGTGAAAAGAGCTTGATATTATGTGAAACTGTTTTGAGTATATTCAAATTTAAAAGTATAAAGAAACTTTCTAATTTTTAACTTCCATAAGGCTAAGGTTGAAAGACGGCCAATTGAGTGGCCAGCGCCAAACCTCGTCTGCTCAACACACTAAAAATAGAATTGTCTCTCAAACTTCCATATCAAAAGAAGAACTATAACCAGACTTAAGTGATTGAATCAGACCAAAGCAGTCTGGAGACATTATAAGCTGCACCTTTTTGTAAAGTCTAACTCAACTTTCAACATGTTTCCAACACCAACCCTATCACGTCTATATCTTATATATTTTAAGATATTTTAATAATGTAGTGTTCTTGCTAGCTTGGGTGCCTTGACTACTTCCACAAGGTACCCGTTACCTTCCACTAGTCCAGGTATTGAGTACCTCCGTCCACCAAGTTTGGGATAGATGGGAATAAATCACCTAGTGTTTTTGCCATGGCTGAAATTTGAGCTTGAGACCTCATGCCTCTTAACTCACTTCATCAACCACTACACACAATTGGGTGAAAATAATTGTGGTACAAAGCCAACTTGCACCTCAGTACTTATCTCACCTGCCTGGGCACTCATGTTGGTTTGTTGGACAACATTGAGACACTACCTCACACAATCTTATGCTTTTCCAGAAGTTCCCTTCCAGCACACTACACAAACTTCCACAAAAGCGAAATGGATTCTTTGCATAATGAGACCTTTCAGAATGTCAAATCCATCCTTCTTTGAACAAGATTTTAATTAAATTCATCAAAAAGAAAAAGAAAAAAGAACCTAACAAAATCAAAAAGAATACCTTTAATCAACAATGAATATCAAGACTTTGCAACTATATTTAGAAATTTAAAATCCCCATACCAGACTAGGCATCCACATCTACTCTTTTTTATACAACTTTCCAGAAAACAACAAGTAGTAAGATCCCTATACCAGTCTTTCCAATCATTTTCAGATTTTTCCTAAAAGTTATGCACCAGGTACCCTGATTATTGTAGTCTGCTGATGTTGCATCTGATTGAGTGGCCAGTATGTATATATCTAGCCACACTTCCAACCGAACTGGCCAGGCAAAATATCTTTAATGTCATCTAACCTTTCCCGATTTCAAACTATGATGGAAAAGTTAAAACTCATTTCAAAGAGTCCATACTAATGGCAGTGGTTCGTGCATTCTACCACCTTCTTCTCAACTTATTCCACTCTTCACATTGGTGAAAAGAAAGCTACAGTGAAGCCATCCGGACCAGGCACGTTATCTCCCAAGCAACTTCCCAGAGCTTGAGAGCTTGAAAGTAAGATCTCTTTGCTAAAAAGTTTCTCCAAATCTTCCCTATAGTTTATTGTTTGTGTGTCTGAAAAGTAACTTCGTTCAACATTGGTCCCCAAATCTTCCCTCTCCTTACAGAGGTCGCAATAATACTTGGGAGTGCATTCCTAATATCTTCTTGTTCTAATACCTCCCTTCCATCAATAATAACACACTTCACAAAATTATCTCATCTATGAGTAATGAGTGTTAGTCATCCCAAAGAAGAACAACATTTCACTATCACCTGTTATAACCATTTAATGAGTGGATTCTACCTCATTTATCTCTTGAGCCACACACTACACATCACTTTGAATGGTTTCTCTTGTAATCTCCTCATTGCCACTTAGGTCTTCCCTTTCATCCTTTTAATCCAGTAACTTCAATGCCCATAATAGGTTTGAAATCTTAATCTCCATGATCCCAAAAGCCTCTTCCTTCCATTTCTCCAATCATTCCTCCGTGACTTCACCTCTCTCACCAATACATTGCAGTCATCCCAAAATGGAGTAGCTACCACATCAAGATTTCACGTTCTCGTTAAAATTCTGATGTTCTACCTACATATTCCAGATCTGAAGAAGACTAGAACCTTGTGCATGACTCTATTAACAGATGGAAACAGACATAGTCTCTGTAAGCGTCTATTCTTTAAAAAAGAGATATGACGGTTGTTTTGGTCAAGTATGGCTCTTCTATTTGAATATTTGGAGTATATGAATCTAGACAGATAGTTGTGAAACCGTAGCTCCCCTTCTTATACTTCTGCAGTACCTTCATGGTACTAGTTAAGGATATACATTTACTTCATCAACCAAAAGTAAGAAAAAAGATTGGTCTGAAATGCCTCGGTAAATCCTTCTGGATGAAAATGAGAAAGTTTTCCTCCTATTTTGTGGAGATCAGAAAATGATATAATATTGACTCTCCCCATTTCTCCATGTGAATTTTGCCTAAGTAGCTCAGACTCTTCATTTTCAGTGTCACATCCATGTCGGCACGACATGGGTGTGGGTGTGGGATCTGTACCGGATTTGGTCAACTGATTTTGTATACTTTTACCAAAATCAACGGAGAAGTTCGGGACAGGTACGATGATTTTTGCAATAATATAAAACCTGAAATTGAAGAAAATGGAGTACCATGTATAGAGAAATTTCTATGCCATTCTGTTTCCTTATATCACCTTCTGAAATTCTCCTCTTTATCAATATTTTTTTCCTCATAATACCTTGAAAGTTCTCCACTTAGAGCCTATTTGGATTGGCTTTTCATTTTTGACTTCTAAGCCAAAAGCCATAAGTTAGAAATTCTAACTTATAGCTTTTGGGTTTTTCTTATTTTTTTTAAATTGGTAGCGTTGTATTCCTCAGCATTAAGGATATGCTGGAGACCTTCAAAATAAGGCAAACCGAGAGTAGGAGGAAGCTATTTACAGAGATCCTAACAAATCTACTCGTTCTAGTTCATCTATTTCTATCTTTTTACACCAATAATAAAAAGATACAATACAATTCCATTTAACTTTATGAATGGAATTAGACCTATCTTCAAAGCTTCTGCTATTTCTCTCTTTCCATACATTCCACCATATGCAGTGTGGGATGATTTTCCACCATCTATTATGGCTCTTGCTCCCTCCTCTTCTTATCCAACAACTCAACAGATCTACAATGTGCTCAGGCATGGTCCATCTTGTATTAGTGAGGGTAAGAAATAAGGCCCATAATTGTGGTCTGTGCAGTGAATTTACAATGCAAAAAGTGGTGATTGTTTGTCTCTTCTGTTTTGCCACAAAGTTGGCATCTTGAGACTATAATGCGCCTCTTTCTCTTCAAAACCTCCTGTGTTAGGCAAGCTTTTTTTATTATCAACCAGGTAAAACATTTTACTTTAGTTGGAGCTATGTTTTTCCAGACATTATTCCACAAAAATTGTTGTCTCCTGTCTTGATGTGCATTACTTATCTCATAAGCCCTCTTAACAGAGAATTTTCCATCATTTTCGTGCTTCCATCTCATAGAATCTGAATTTGAGGTAGTGCCTGAGAAGTCCTCTAGTAGAAGAAGCATGTTGGCCACCCAGTCCACCTCCCAATCATTCAATAATCTTCAGAAAGATTCCATCCATGATCAGTCCAACATTCTTTGACAGTTGCTTCAGGGTTGCCGCATTTGATGAATAAGCCTGGAAAGGTATCCTTCGAGTTCTAATTGTTCCAAGCATCTACCCAAAACTTTATTTTTCTCCCATCTTGGATTGGCTTTTCATTTTTGACTTCTAAGCCAAAAGCCATAAGTTAGAAATTCTAACTTATAGCTTTTGGGTTTTTCTTATTTTTTTTAAATTGGTAGCGTTGTATTCCTCAGCATTAAGGATATGCTGGAGACCTTCAAAATAAGGCAAACCGAGAGTAGGAGGAAGCTATTTACAGAGATCCTAACAAATCTACTCGTTCTAGTTCATCTATTTCTATCTTTTTACACCAATAATAAAAAGATACAATACAATTCCATTTAACTTTATGAATGGAATTAGACCTATCTTCAAAGCTTCTGCTATTTCTCTCTTTCCATACATTCCACCATATGCAGTGTGGGATGATTTTCCACCATCTATTATGGCTCTTGCTCCCTCCTCTTCTTATCCAACAACTCAACAGATCTACAATGTGCTCAGGCATGGTCCATCTTGTATTAGTGAGGGTAAGAAATAAGGCCCATAATTGTGGTCTGTGCAGTGAATTTACAATGCAAAAAGTGGTGATTGTTTGTCTCTTCTGTTTTGCCACAAAGTTGGCATCTTGAGACTATAATGCGCCTCTTTCTCTTCAAAACCTCCTGTGTTAGGCAAGCTTTTTTTATTATCAACCAGGTAAAACATTTTACTTTAGTTGGAGCTATGTTTTTCCAGACATTATTCCACAAAAATTGTTGTCTCCTGTCTTGATGTGCATTACTTATCTCATAAGCCCTCTTAACAGAGAATTTTCCATCATTTTCGTGCTTCCATCTCATAGAATCTGAATTTGAGGTAGTGCCTGAGAAGTCCTCTAGTAGAAGAAGCATGTTGGCCACCCAGTCCACCTCCCAATCATTCAATAATCTTCAGAAAGATTCCATCCATGATCAGTCCAACATTCTTTGACAGTTGCTTCAGGGTTGCCGCATTTGATGAATAAGCCTGGAAAGGTATCCTTCGAGTTCTAATTGTTCCAAGCATCTACCCAAAACTTTATTTTTCTCCCATCTCCCAATTTTATAGTTATGTTCTCTTCTATCTTTGGCCAAAGGTCTCTGATTGTTCTCCATACCCCACTTCCATATGGCATAGAACTAGTATTGCTACACCATGGGTTGTTCTCACCATATTTAGCTTTGATGATCTCCTTCAATAGAGTCTGATCTTCTTCACTGTATCTCCAAAGCCATTTCATGTGGAGGCTATCATTCTGTCTCCTCAGATTTTGGATGCCTAATCCTCCCAAGTACCTATTTTTCAATGTTACTTCCCATTTCACCAACTTATATCCTTTGTTCTCCTTACATTCATGCCAAAGAAAATCCGTTCTGAGTTTGACCAGTTTCTTCACAACCTTCATTTTAGCTTAAAACTAAATGTTTATAAGCACTTTTTAACTTACCCAAACACTCCAAAAGTGCTTAAAAGCTATTTTAGCTTTAAAACACTTAAAATAAGCCAACATAAAACTTTATTTTCAGATATTTGAATTAATTTTACCCAAAACCCTACACCCATATCCGTACCCCTGAATCTCCAAATTAAGATCATGAAGGATCCGACCTCTAGATCCATGCTTGTATCAGATACCCGCACACCGGTCCAAGCAACTTAGAATTTTGCACCAATGCAAGTTGATAGTGTTGAATTCCTGTCTTCCACATATCTAAAGAATGATATGCCCTCATTACTACCCAAGAATGCCATCTCCAACATAATTCATACTGTTTCTGCCAAATCTCCCTCTTCATTGATCAGCAGGCCATGTATGCAGTCACTGTAATCCTTGAGAAACCACAAAATTTCTTTGACACGTTTGAAAGTAAATCTCAAAAGAATGTGTCTGTGGAAGCACCTTATACTTTCGAGCATCCTTTTGTCCCATTTTATTAACACTGCTGACATCTATTTACCTAGAAAGTCCTGTCCACGAATCTATTTTTCCATAACAATGATTTCAATTTAAAAAAAATTCCCCATAACGATTACATTTGCAGATCAAAAAAAGAAAGGTTTCCCCATAACGATGATATTATAGTATTTGATACATCTTCGGTCTTTGGTCTTCGCAGACTTGCCAAAGGTCCCCCTTCTACGTGGCTTTCACTACTACTCATTTCAAGAGATCATTTACACTCCTCGCGTTCAACGTCATAATGTTCCTCTACCTGTTAGAAAATCACTTTAGCCTATTACCCCCTCCCCTGGCTCCCCCTTTTCTACACTTGTCCACATTACTTCAGAAGATTAATCTTCTGAACTCATTCCCTCCACTCAAATTCAGATTTTACCACATCCATAAATTTTTTAAGGTTGCTCTAACAAAAGAAACTTTACTCACTTGTTACCCGTGGCAGTGAGCTAGTTAATGGGTTACTATTTTTGGTGCCAAATCATCAGCATTCCATCTTATTCATCTCAAAATTCTTCTGGATTCTTTACTACTTTACCCAGTTACAAGAGTAGAAGATAATCATACTGAAAGCTTAAGAAGCAAAACCCACCTGCAAGAGTCAAAGATATACATACAGAAAGCTTAAGAACCCACCTGAGAGCACTGCGAAAGAAGTTTACCCCATGCAGCACCAACATTAGATTTCAGCTGCCGCTTCTTTCCCCGGTTCAATGAAGACCCATTTGACTTGGATTTCTCCACATCAATCGCAGAATCACCTAAACCCCATCACACAGAAGTTCAAGAATCCAACCATAAACATCAAAAAGATCAGAATTTTGATAAATTCGAAGCACATGCAAAGAAAAAAAAAATCATACCTAAAGTCATCGGTGATACCAAAGGCTCGTTTGCCCCTTCAGTTTCCATCGATTTCTGTGGCGCAGCAGCAGCGGCATCATCCGATGATTTCAAGACACTGGCACCAGCAAGATCAGCTGATCGAACCTCTTGCTCAGCAGATTCCGGCCCTGAATCATTTACCCCACCCTGGGATTTCTCCCCAAGGGTATCATTAGTCGATGACAATGCTTCCACCGCCTACAAGGCGGATCAAGTTACAAACAAAATTCGAAAAACTCAAGAAACCCCAAACGAAAAAAAATCCAAGATTTAGAGTCAAGTTAAATTACATACAAAATTCGAACAACCCCAAATCTTTCTTGCATGTTTTAACATGGATTCAAATGGAAAGAAGTGGATTTGAACGACCCCAAAAATCTGAATTGATAATCAGATAAGAAAAAAAACAAAACAAAGAAAACAAACCTTAGAGCGCTTGCCATTGTTTTGAAGAGAAGATGAGGGAGAAGAAAGCGAGCGCTTTGAGGAAGAAGAACTTCTTCTGGTCTCAACCATGTTTTCCCTTCTTGATCTCTTCTTTACTTCTTCTACAGATCCAAAAAATTAGAGAAGAATGAAGCAAAAACCGATTTGGTTTGTGTGTGGGAGAAAAAAATGGGGAAAAGGTGAAATGATTGCGTGAATATCAGTTATCGAGCTCCGTCTGTTGCTGTATTTATATGCAGCTGAAGTTTTAAAATGGCAACTGGCAAGGACCAGCTAGCACCAAGTAGAAACTTCATTTGGAAATAAGGCCTCTCCAGTGAGAAAATGATCAAAATAGGGGTTGGACTATTTAGTGTAGTGTTTGGGTTAACGTAGTTTAAACAATTTATAAACTGAAAATAGATTATAAGCTAAAATAACTTGGAGTAGAATTTCATTATTATTGAAAAAGTAAGTCTATTATTAAAGAATTTGTGATGGAGTTTCAATTTGAATTGGTTCATAATCTTCTATCACATTTTGATTTACAAGCACCAACTTAATTTTCAAGTTCTGATTGATATATATTTAGAGCATATGATCCAATTTTTCTTGTGTGTGTAGCAGTAGAAAAATCAATGTTGAATCAGATCAAAAATTACATGTTTGAGTAAGAGAGTGGGTGATTAATCATGTGAAGTTTGGAGACCTTCGATAGAGAACAGATGGCAATTGTTTGTTCATTGATATGTTTAAACGAAATGATGAAAGTGGTCACATATTAAATATATTTAAAGACGTTTTTTTGTTCATACGGATAATTGAAGGATGTAATTTAGACTGTGAGTATAGTTTAATAATGTTTTTGACCAAAAGCTTAATAAATACCTTTGCATTTTGTATCCTTAACAGTTGTAGTTTTTAAAAAATTTGCACTTTTATCATATATATTTTTAATGATTTACATTCTAACCTTTTTATTTTCTTGCAAAATGTAAAAGGAGTTATTTCTTTTGTTACTTATGAGGATAAGCTAGTAAAAAGAGAATTAGAGAGGTTAAAGTTTTAATAAAAAAGAATTATGATTGGGCATCAAAAATATATGCCCATGTCGTTATTGAATGAATAGAAACTACATAAACTCACATTTTCAATAAGTCACACAAATAATGTCATGGTACACTAAACCTATAAAAAATATCTCAATGCGAATTGAATTCTTTAATGGTATTGCTTCTTCGATAGACCAATTGAACTCAACCAATCATATAATTTCTGATAGAGGTCTTGGATCTATTTCTTCAGAAAGAACCAATTATACATATCACTCAAGTCCTATGAAATATTCATTTGATATTCTGTCACGATCCAATTCCTCAGGTTATGATGGCACCTACTATAACCCACCAGTAGGTAAGCCAATTTGTAAATCCGGAACTTCAAGTAATGGGCTTGAGGGCAAAAACTAAACTAGAGTGGCAAATTATAAAAAAAAATAATAAGCAGAATAAATAAGCGAAAGTAAACCAAAACATGATATAAACGACTTAAGATCCCTCCTAAAACTTGGAAGTCACAAGTATAGAGTTTCTATAAAATAAAAAATGAGTACAAATCCCGAAAGTGGACCAAAAATATATATACAACAACTGGCTAGTCTCAAAAGGCAAAAAATGAGTCATACATACTAAAAGAGACAGAAATGATCCAAAAAGTCAAGTACTCACCCTAGTCTCCGAAGCTAACTGCAACAGGCTTGATCTATCCACGGCTGTAGCTGATGCTCAGTCCTGTATCACAAAAGTAGATGCAGAGTGTAGTATGAGTACCAAGATAGCAAGTACCCAGTAGGCATCATAGGTCGACTGAGCAGAATAGGCAAAAACAATATGAAAAAGAGGGACAAGTCTAAATAGGAATCAACATAAGCATCTAAAGTGTAAAGAGTACTATCTACGAGAACTACAGCTAATTATACCTAGCTGGGCCTCCATAAGCTCAGCAGGGACACTCATGCGCAAGTTAAATAAAAATCCAAACGAACCCCGCAAGCCCGCCGAGTACACAGAACAACTACAACTACCAAGGCTGGGAACCAAGAATCTGCGATGTTAGGAATCGAAGAACTGCATCATTTCCAAACCCAGAATCTCCAAGAGTCAATGAACTAGGGGTACCTTAGGGCTCGAGGACGGGACTGAGACCCAGATGCTCGCCCGAATGTCCAATGTGGCCAAGGACGAGACTAGGTATTCGAATGCTCGTCATAATACATCGATACGGTCCAGGTCGGGACTGGGTACCCGGATGCTCGCTATAATGCATCAGTATGATCGAGGCCAGGACTGGGTACCCAGATGTTCTTCATACTAGCAAGCCGATATAAGCCGACGCTGGGTACCCAGATGCTCTCCGATAATTCAGAATGAAGGCCATAACTAAGTACTCGGATACTCGTAGATAATTTATCCCATGGTGCCGAATATTCTTTTTTCCAACTAGACAATAATAGTATCGAGAATCTTCTCCCCAATGTGCCAATTGATATGCCTCCAAAACTTGATCCGGAGCTAAAGCCAAATGGTCACCAAATCTAGTACTGTCGATGCATCTCGAAGTCATTATTAGACCGAGTTATGGATGAAGGTATTATTAAGAAGAAGGTTATCTCCTAGCTAAGGCCAACTACCAGGCACTAGCCCGCTACACCATTCTACAAGGATCTAAGTCTGTCGGAGCGATGTCGAGTTGAAGGTGTTATTAAGAGCAAGGGTATCGTCTAGCTAATGCCAACTACCATGCACTAGGCCACTACACTATTCTACAAGGATCTAAGTCTTTCGGAGCGACGCCGGGGCAACTAAAGCAGGTTTACAACTTATACTAAGGCCAACATACTCCACAATATAAACAACATGCTCATTCAACTCTCCTAACAATACTGACGAATAATGGCAAGATACACATGCTTCGAGATACCCAAAAACAAACAACTAAACATAATTTCTAACACCTAAGATATACAGATAAACTACCCAACCCAAATTCCATTAATCTCAACATGATTTCACACATTTCAGCTTAATCTAACGACAGAAAAGTTGTATCCTACCTTTAGGCTGAACATGCGAGCTCCAAATCACTATGTCGGAGCTTTTCCCTTCCAAACGGTCTCAGAACGCTGCCACATTACCAAAAATAGAATCACAACGTCGTTATGGTCATTTAGACACTAATTTCATGATTTTCAATAATATATCAATTTTAGAGTCTAAAACAGAAAATATGGGATCCACGTTCGGAGTTTTGGATTTGACCTGAAAATAGGTTCTAAACGTTACTCCACGCTCACAAATCAATAATATAACACAATTTGGGGTGGAAAACTATGCAGGACGAGCATGCAACCATAATTCGCAAAATTTGAATAGAAGGTCAAAATGGCAACTTCTTGATCATCTAATTTCAAAAAATTGAGATCTTTCCAAACCAAAAAAATTACACTATGACGATCCTTGTGAAAAACCTCATAATATAACCTTAAAAATCACTCAAATCAGGTTTAAATTGATCAAGTTACAACCTCCACAATTTCAACAAAATACAACTCCAAAAATCACTAAAGTAGTAGCTAAATTTGATTTCTTAACTCACATAAAGCTTCTCCTTGCCTTTTCGAGCTCACCACTAGATTTCCCATGAAAATCTCTTGAATTTGGACCTTTAAATCGTCAAATTTGAGTTTGAAATGAAGGAGAAAACGAGGTATGAAGTGAAGCTAATTTCCAACTAAATGCTGAAATTGGTTGCTTTAATTGAGGCGAGGGTGCCAGCGCACCACCAGATTTCAGAAATTACCAAATCCTTGGTTCCGATGCTCTGGACTTACCTAGAGTAGGAAAAACACAAATCATATATGGAATCTGATTGAAAATGATATTCCAGACTCGACAGTGCAGTCGAAATTCCCATCAGAGATCGTTACAATTAAATGTGGGTCCCACCTCCGAATACCAAAATCCATCGAGGGGGTCAAAATGAACCTAAAAGTCTCGAGAACCAAATAAAAAGTCGTTATAAACTAAACTCGATGTTTTAGAGCTAACCGCACTGTCAAAATTCCCATCCAAATGTATTTTCCAAGAATGTTGACCAAAGTCAACTATAGGCTAACTTTCAAAGTCAAAAGAGCCAAATGGCCCCAAACTCGTATATATTGCCTCGAAACCCATGCTGACTATGCTCCTTGCCTAATTTGGCCATTTTGGAGTTAATGAAACCATTAGAATTCTGTTCTGAGGTCTTTTTCTTGAAGTTATGACCGAAGTCAACTTTTTAAGTTATAAAAGCTCTACAATACGGAAACGGGTCTAAAATCCAAATGAATGACCAGGTGGCCATGTTACCAACGCCAGTAGGTCATAAATGACCTGGGGTCGCTATAAGAATGTTCTAAACGACTAAATGAAAGCAGTTTTAGGAAAATGACTTGGAGGGTCATTACAACATCCACTACTAAAAGAACTTTCGTCTGTAAAAATAATGACAAGGGTATACCTAGAGGGCCAAATAAGTTGGGGAACTGCTCCCACATCTCCTGCTCGGTCTCCTAGGTAGCCTTCTCGATCGGATGATGGCGCCACTGGACCTTAACCATAGGGATGGACTTAGAATGAAGTTGGCGAACATCTATGGCTAGAATAACAACCGGCTCTTCAACAAAAGTCAAGCTATCATCCAGCTCAACCGAATCACACTAAAGCATGTGAGACTCATCTGGAATGTACCGGCGCAGTATAGAAATAGGAAAAACAGAGTGTATAGCTGAAAATACTGGTGGCAAAGCCAACTCATAAACAATCTCTCCAACTCTCCTCAGAATCTCAAAAGGCCTGATATACTTGGGGCTAAGCTTACCCCGCCTACCGAATCTCATCACGCTCTTCAAGGGCGACACCCGCAAGAACACCCAAAATCTAACCTTAAAGCGTAAGGGCCGATGCCTTCGATTAGCATAACTTTGATGCCTACTCTGAGCTGTCCTCAGCCTATACTGAATAACCTGGATTCTGTCTATGGCATCCCAAAGTAAATTAGTATTGTGTGGCCCAGGCTCTAAAGACTCAAATTAATCAACTAGAGTGCGACAACGCCTACCATATAAGGCCTTGAATGGGTCCATCTAAATACTAGAGTGAGTTGTTATTGTACGCAAACTCCGCCAAAGATAAGTATTGCTCCCAATGACACTCAAACTCTAATACACAAGCTCACAACATATGCTTCAGAACCTGAATAGTATGATCTGACTGACCATCGGTCTATGGATGAAATGTCATGCTAAGGTCAACCCAAGTACCCAACTCTCTCTAAAAGGCCCTCCAAAAACTGGAAGTAAACTGAGATCCCGTATCTGATTTAATGGACACTGGTACTCTATGCAAAAGGACCACCTCTTGAATATAGATCTGAGCTACACGATCTGTAGTAAAAGTGGACCATACTGGAAAGAAATGTGCTGACTTGGTCAATCAATCAACGATGACTCAAATACCTTCATTACCTCTACGTGTCTGAGGCAATCTCATCACAAAGTCCATGATAATCCATTTTTATTTCCACTCGGGAATGGATAATATCTGAAAAACTCCACCAGGTCGCTAATGCCCGGCATTAACCTGCTGGCAACTCAAACAATGGGATACATACTCAGCTACATCTTTCCTTATGTCATACCACTAGTAATGTTATCTCAAATCCTGATACATCTTCGCGGTGCCTAGATGAATGGAGTACCTGGAATCATGAGTCTCGCAAAGGATCAACTAAATGAAGTCTCCAACTTTGGGAACACAAAGGAGACCATCGAATCATACTATCCCATCCAAATCTATAAAAGCTTGGCCACCCTCGCCTCGCAATACAAACTCTCAAAGCTCTATCAATGCTCCATCCTCAAATTGCTGGCCACGAATCTGGTCCAATAGAGATGATCGAGCTCCCACAAAAGCCAAAATCGGTCTGGAATCTAAAATGTCTAACCCGACTATCCGATTAGCTAAAGACTAGATGTCCAAGGCTAAGGATCGCTCCGCAACAGATAAGTAAGCTAAACTACCCCCTCTTTCGGCTTAAGGTGTCCTCTACTACATTTTCCTTGCCGGGGTGGTAGAGAATAGAGATGTCATAATCGGTTAATAGCTCAATCCAGCACCTTTGTCTAGAATTAAGATCCCTCTGACTCACAATGTACTGTAAGCTGCGATGATCTATATATATCTTGCAATGGACTCTGTATAAGTAGTGCCTTTATATCTTGAGCGCTAAAACTATCGCCGCCAACTCAAGGTCATGAGTGGGGTAATTACGCTCGTGCACTCTCAACTGTCTAAAAGCATACACAATAACTTGGCCCCACTTCATAAGTACACATCCAAGATCCACACCAGAAGCATCACAATATACCGAAAAGATCTATCCCTCAACTAGAAATCTCAAAATAGGAGCGGTGGTGAGCAACTCCTTAAGCTTCTGAAAGCTCAACACACTTCTTAGACCATAGAAAGGGAATATCATAACGGGTCAAATGGGTTAATGAGGATGCAATGGTGGAGAATCCCTCGATGAAGTGCCTATAATACATAGCCAATCCAACAAAGGTCTGAATCTCTATAATATATGTGGGCCTAGCCCAACCATGAATAGCCTCAATCTTTGTTGAATCTACCCTAATAACCTCTCTGGATACCATGTATACCAAAAATGCCAGACTTCAACCAAAACTTGCATTTTGAGAATTTAGCATAAAGTTGTTGATCTCTCAAAGTTTGGAGCATAACCCTCAAGTGCTGCGCGTGGTCCTCTCTACTCCGTAAGTATACCAGTATATCATCATTGAATACAATCACAAAAGAGTCAATATAAGGCATGAATACTCGAGTCATAAGATCCATAAAAGTTGTGAGGATATTAGTAGGCCCAAAAGAGATCACAAGGAACTCGTAGTGGCCATAGCGAGATTCAATCTTAGAAAACATGACCGCACCGTGAAGCTAGTCGAATGGATAATTGATACGAGGCATGGGGTAAAGGTTTTTCACCATTACCTTATTCAGCTGCCTGTAATCAACACACATCCACATAGTCCCATCTTTTTTCTTAATAAATAGGATGGGTGCACCCTACAGTGACACACTCGAGTGAATAAAGCCCTTACCTAGAAGATCCTCAAGCTGTACACTGAGCTCTTTGAGCTTTGCAGGAGCTATACGGTAAGGTGGTATAGAAATGGGCTTAGTGCCCGGCTCCAAATTTATGGCAAAGTCAATATCTTTCTCTAGGGGTAGGCCAAGTAATTCAGTAGAGAAGACATCAGTAAACTCCCTAACCACATAGACTGAATCAATAATAGGGGCCGCACTGGACATATCATGGACATAAGCTAAGTACGCCAAGCACCCTGACGCAACTAGCTATTGGGCCCGCATAAAGGATATGATCCCAGTCGGTGAGAGACTATAAGCGCCCTGCCACAAGACTGGAGGAATGCCAGGCATGGCTAATGCAACGATCTTGGCATAACAATCCAAAATCACACGATGAGGGAACCGCCAATCCATGCTCAGAACAACATTGAAGTCTAGTATATCTAATAAAATAAGATCTGCCTGAGTCTCATACCCTTGAATAGTCACCACACAGGATCTACAAACTTGATCCACTACTAAGAAATCTCCTACAAGGGTCGAAATATGCAATAACACCTTAAGTGACTTATAACAATATCCAGACAAGGAGCAACATATATAGACACATCAAAATACGTGGAACCCCGATCAAATAAAACTAAAGCAATCTGCTGACAAATAAGGATAGTACCTGTGATAACATCATCTGATGCCTCAGCTTCTGCCCTCGTCGTAGCAGTATAGAATTGGCCATGTCGGCCTACCCCATGACTATCTGCCTTGACACATGACCTGCCTCTCCGAGGACCTCTCTGAATACCCTACCGATTATCATCGCGGTCTTGACCCCGATTTATACCTCCTAATGGAGTTGGCACTACTGCCAATGGTCTAGCTCGGTTGGGACACTTTCTAGCCTAGTGCTTTAGTGAGCCACAATCAAAGCATCCTGAAGATGAGCGGCCTGTGATAACTCATTTGCGGTAGGAAGAAAGTGGACCTCATCCCTTCGAGCTCTGCCCTGCGGTGGAACCCCCCGAATGAGGCTGACTACCCTCAACTGCTAGTAGGGCAGCCTGAAATAGCCGATGGGCTGACTTTGCTAGTACCTATCCTGTTGGAACCGCTGGTGAAGCCTTTCATAATTGTCATGACCCCTAGATTGGGACCTACTATGGCTACCCTGATGTCTGGGCCTCTTATAGCTGCCTCCTTAGGCATGGCGATGAATAATCTCGATCGTGCGGGCATGATCCACCACATCCTAAAAAGAGCGGCCCGCGAAAACCAAGTGCTTGGTCCCCAACCTCAGGTAAGGTCTCAATCCGTGTATAAAACATCATACTAGCTCCTCCTTAGTGGGTAGAATCATAGTGGCATGCCGGTATAATTCATGAAATCTGGCCTCGTACCCGGCAATCATCATGTGGCCCTACTCCAACAGAGTAAACTGATCTCGAAGTTGGTCTCTGAGACTTCTTGGGATGTAACAAGTCGGAAAGCTTCTGAGAACTGGCCCCATGTCAATGGTGGTGACCCAGCTAGCCTAGACTGTAAATAAGAGTACTACTACTACCTGGCCGCCCTTCTCAAATGGTGAGCAATGAAGTTGGCGCCTCTGGACTCCATAAGATCTAATGAATAGAGCTTCTCCTGTGTCACGCCCCGGGAGGGTACCCTAGGCGTGGCCGGCACTCAGAAACCATCTCTGGCTTCCGAGAGAACCACTTGATCTCATTACTCATTTGTTCATCAGCGGAAGACTTAAGAATACTAATGTGGACTTGTCATCATCAATATTAAAAGAAAAAAAATGATAATTCTTAGAAGAAGTAGTTTCTAAGGAGAACTACTCGGATTACATCATCAAACTCTGTCTATGAAGCCTCTAATACTCTTAGATGGTGCCAATGACATGTCCATGGCTACCTCAAAAGAAACATCACACTCAACAATAATAAAAGGATAAGGAGTTCCTTCGAATACAAGAAGGACTCACCAAATAGCCGAAAAGAAATGATCTTCAACGATGCGCCTATTGAGGATCTCTAACACTTGTATCTGCATCATAAAACGATGCAGGTCGAATGACGTCAGTACGTGGAATGTACGAGTATGTAAAATGGCAGGAAGGTAAGGATAGATATCAAGAAACTCCTCTCAAGAAAACTCAGCTCAGAACTCAACATCATCTCAACATCAATATGTAATGCAAGTTTAAAATATAATAATAAAAATAATAGTAATAAGCAATGCTTACTCAGTTGGAAGTTTCTCTAACCGACAACCATCACTTATGAGCTAGCGATGATACAACGAAGCGATGTCGTTGCCACATCCATCCAATACCTTGCCAGGGTAAAGGACATCACCATCTTGGATCCACTCATCAAAGTCCTCTTTTTGGGACTTAAGAGGCATAGCCTCCATCCTACGCTGGCTACGTAGTTCTGGGGTTTGAGTCAATTAAACTCTTACCCAACTCGGTGCTCAATACTACTCCCAAAATATGTGCTCATATTAAACTCATCATCTAGTCTCATTGGACTTTAATTTAAATCATCAAACTCATCTTATTACCTCTTCATCAATTATTATACTTCGAAAACATCATTTACATCTCATCAAAACATCTTGCTCAAAACATCATTTACTCAAAAAATCATTTAAACTCAATTCTTTTGCTCTTTCAAAACTCAATAAAATACATATATAGTATTAATTCATATCACTCTTTTTATCAATGAAAATATTAAAAAGCCAACATCTTTACTCAAAATATGTGTAAAAATATTCATGAACATCAAATCAATTAGGATTCATGGGAAAGTAGCCATGAACAATAATTCCAATAATATGAGAGATAACAATAATAATAATAATATTAATGCATAAATATATCTAACTCAATAGGAGAAGAATTATTTCATTTAGAATTCACGATTTGGATAAAACTCAACTATAACTCAATTATAATGAATTTAAATATTGGGCGCATGGACGAACTCAATCCGATGCTATGAAAGCCTTACATACCTTAAATCGGAAGCTTTACTTCGAATTGGAACACTCTTGGACCCCTAGCCTTTTCTTCTCGCCGAAGCATTTTGTGTACTACCCGGAGTATAAGAATAACCGAAGTAGTATTTTTATACTACTAAAACTAAAACTATATTTGAGAAGAAGTATATAGAGAGAAGAAATGCTTAAGAAAGCTTGATGAATAAAATGAGGAAATAAGGTGGGTATTTATAGGTGTGGAGGAGGGATCTAACCATAAATAAACATAATCATAAAGGATGATCTTGAAAATTCAATGGAAAATTTTGATGTCATGGATGATGTCAAATGGTTCTAGATCTTTCTATGGTAGGTGAGATGAAATCTCTTTTAACGGAATATCCGTTTTCGAAGCTGCGTTTGAATAAGATAAATTCCTTATTACAATTTAGTGTCTTCATAAGAATTGTAGATATAGAAGTCTAGTTTCAGTTAGTTCAAGAATCATCCGATTTGGAGCATTCTACATCGAGATATGAATTTTATTCTACAAATACTCCATTCCGTCACAGCACTATGTCTTGCAAAGATCAATTTATTTGATCTACTTAAACTCCAAATCTTAAGATGTGTTCTTCATGAAAGTTGTATGTAATGATATTGTGGTTACTCAGAAATTTGAATCACCTAATTTGGATCATTCTACATCGAGATATGAATTTTATTCTACAAATACTCCATTCCGTCACAGCACTATGTCTTGCAAAGATCAATTTATTTGATCTACTTAAAATCCGAATCTTAAGATATGTTCTTCATGAAAGTTGTAGGTAATAATGTTGTGGTTATTCAGAAATTTGAATCACCTAATTTGGACCATCTTATGAAAAGTTATGCCCAAATTACTTTAGGCATGAGAGAACATAATCAAAATACTTTTAGAACATGATCAAAATACTTTAGAACATGATCAAAATACTTTAGAACATGATCAAAATCTTTAGGCATGAGAGAACATGATCAAAATACTTTAGTCATGAGAGAACATAATATAATCAAAATACTTTAGTCATGAGAGAACATAATATAATCAAAATACTTTAGTCATGAGAGAACATAATATAATCAAAATACTTTAGTCATGAGAGAACATAATATAATCAAAATACTTTAGTCATGAGAGAAATAATTATGATCAAAATACTTTAGACATGAGAGATCATAATATAATCAAAATACTTTAGTCATTAGAGAATATAATTATGATCAAAATACTTTAGTAATGAGAGATCATAATATGATAAAAATATTTTTAGGCATGAGAGATCATAATATAATCAAAATACTTTAGTAATGAGAGAAATAATTATGATCAAAATACTTTAGGCATGAGAGATCATAATATAATCAAAATACTTTAAAACATTTTTATGTCTTCATATAAGGACCTTTCATTAATCAAAAAAAAATAATTAATGCATTTAAGAGCCAACATAAACTAACATAAGATAGGTGATTAAACTTCAAATATTTAATAATCTATGCAATTAGAATCATGATATGAAAATCCATAAAGTTTCATGCTTGAATTAAATAGTTTTTTGATAATTTATTTGGACTTCATGAATGAAAGGATCCATGAATCAATAACATTTTAAGGGGTGTTACATCCTGACAGGTAGTCAAGAACTCAATGGCATCCTCGCCAATGGCTCTAGAAAATGTCGGGGGTAACAGCCTCTAAAATACCCCTAACATCTTCTACTCCTGTAATGATATCACACTCCCTGAAACTGCTGGCGGGGGTGCAAAAACCGGTGAAGGCAGCTGAACCTTAGGTGCTGGATAGGCGAGCGGATCTCGTGGTGTTGGTATGCCCGCTACTGGGGACGAGGCCTGTGGTACAACCCCAATAGCTATGAGGAGCTGTAAAATCGTTGCATGTAGTGCTGGGGTCATAACTGGCGCGGCCGGGGGCTATGCTTCTAGTGGTGGCCCCTCCAGCTGAGGAGGAATGAGAGCGTTCTGATGCTTCTCTACCAGCTTCGACTCTATCTCTGGGTTGGCAGTTGGTGTTGCTCCCCTTCCTACTTCACGGGGCTGGCCTCTAGGCCTGCCCTGCGATGGTGGGTCATCATCTCCGATAATACCGTGTGTACAAACCATCCCTGCAAAAGAGCAAAACAAATGAGATTTCATGAAACCAATAAGACTCAAGAATGCACGAAATGAAACCACATAGAGATCGTTCCTAATGATATCATGTAGACTCTTAAAGATAAGTTACGGACGTCTCCGCACCCATCCGCGAGACTCTACTAGACATTAGCTATATACAAGTGAGGACAACAAACATGGGGCTCTGATACCAACTTGTCACGACCCGATTACTCAGGTCATGATGACACCTACTATAACCTACTAGTAGGTAAGCCAATCCGTAAATTCGAAACTTCAAGTAATGGGCTTAAGGGCAGAAACTAAACTAGAGTGACAAATTATAAAAAAAAAAAGCAGAATGAATAAGCAGAAGTAAATGAAAACATGATATAAACGACTAAAGATCCCTCCTAGAACCTGAAAGTCACAAGTATAGACCTGCTACAAAATAAAACACGAGTACAAATACTGAAACTGGACCAAAAATATATATATACAAGAACTGGCTAGTCTCAAAAGGAAAAAGGCGGGTCATCCATACTAAAGGAGAAAAAAAGATCAAAAAACGCAAAGTACTCACCCTAGTCTCCGAAGCTGACTACAACAGGCTCGATCTATCCACAGCGGTAGTTAGTGCTCGATTCTGCATCACGAAATTCATGCCGACCATGCTCCTTGCCTAATTTGGCCATTTCGGAGCTAATGAAATTAATAGAATTCCATTCTGAGGTCCTCTTTCTGAAGTTATGATCGAAATCAACCTTTTAAGTTATAAAAGCTCTGAAATAAGGAAACGGGTCTAAAATCCAAATGAATGACCAGACGATCGTGCTACCGGCGCCAGCAAGTCATAAATAACCTGGGATCGCTATAAGAATGTTCTAAATGACGAAACGGAAGCAGTATTAGGAAAATCACCTAGAGGATCATTACATATTCTTAATTTATTTTTCATTTCAATTTTTTTAGGCATATCTCTTAGTTTTCTATACCACACGAAATTTATCTTTACTAGAATGAGAATTTCAAAATTTTTATGTTATATTTGTGTTGGGACTAAATCTAATTTCGTATAAATAAATAAGAGATGATAGAAAAATAACTCATTCAGTCTTCAACCCAAAGAAAACCTTAAATAATTAAGATTAATTTCAAAGATATTTGAATTTCATATTTTCTATTTTACCCTTCTAAGTAATTAAAAGACGATTGCTTTTATGATTTTATAAGTAAATAAAAAAATTAGGGTGCAAATCATAAAAAATAAATATGATCTTGTGCAAAATACAAACAAATCATATATCCCTCATAACAATATGACAGATAAGTGGGCCAATTAATATGTGATTGTCCCAAAAATTGAATTGACCTGGATTTTTTTTATATAAAAAAGGTAGTGGTTGGACTTAGGAAGAGAGGGATAGGAAGGGATCGATACAAGTCGTTGAGCTCACAAGACTAGTCCACCATGAAATCGCTTTCAAACTTCTTATTGAACCTACTCAGAGACATTAAAATTGGAGAGGGGGAGGCAATTAAACTCTTGATGTTCTTAGTTGTTGGCCAATGACTGAGAATGGATATCTTTAATGTTATCCAATCTGGAAACTATATTTTTAGCTTTATTTGATTAATTCTTACATTAACCTTAATAAATTTTTAAGTGTAAATATCTCAGATCCCATTAATTTCTTACAATAATCTTACTATATCTCTCATTCTCTTCTATAAAATTGTCATCAAATTGTTATTTCAATCATTTGGAATGAAGTTGGTGACTAGCACGAACAAGTTTCAACTTTCGACTTCAATTTGCGATTATACTTTTTTACCTTTGCACAGACTTTTGATACATTTATTTCATCTCTTATTATAATTCAAAGGCAAATTTAACTTGTTATCCTAAATTTAAATATAAAAATATTATTATTGATTATATTTTTCTATTTGTTAGAATATTGTTTGAAAGGGGCCAGGTACGAGTACAAAAAAGATTGATAATTCTAGTAGAATACAATAATTTTAATATAGTATTAGGTATTCAAATGGCCATAGATTAAGTTTAGGTGTTACTATTTAATGGGTTGTTTATATATTTTGCCAAAATTAAAAAAAAAATGCATAAACATTGGATTTTGAAAGACAAGAAGATATATAGTTATTAGTTACAACAACAACAATAACAAATTCAGTGAAATTCTATTTTGTATGATATGGGGAGGGTATACTGTACTCAGACATTATCACTATCTTGTGGAGATAGAGAAGTCATTTCGAAAAACCTTCAACTCAAGTGCATTAAATCCAAGTAAAATGAAAGGAAAACAATGAAGAAAGCATAGTCATTAATAAAAAATACAGTGCAAAGTATACAAGACAAAATACAAACAACGGTAAAATAATGATAATCATACATAATAACAATAAATGACAAGAACTACAAGGATTCGACTAGTACTACGATAGACACTAACAAGCCTAAACCTTCGCAATTACAGACACCCTCCACGCCCCTTATTCTTCCACCCTAATTTGCGACCTCCACTATTTCCTATCTAGAGTCACGTCCTCGATAATATGAAGTTGCGACATATCATATCTAATCGCCTTTTCCTAATATTTTTTTGGCCTACCTCTACCCCTCTGCGAATTCCGAACAACCAGTCTCTCGCACCTCCTCAATGGGCATCAACGCACCTGCTCCACACATGCTCGAACCATATGAATCTCGTTTTCCTCATCTTATCTGTCACAGAGGTCACTCTCACCTTCTTCCGAATAACCTCATTCCTAATCTTAACCCTTCCTATAGGCCCACACATCCATCTCAATATTCGTATCTTTGTAGCATGCATCTTTTGAACACGTAAGTGCTTGACTGGCGAACACTCCACCCTGTACAACAAGAAAGGTTTAACCACCACTCTGTAGAACTTACCTTTAACTCTAAATGGTACCTTCTTATCACACAACACTCCAGAGGCAAGTCTCTATTTCATTCATGCTGGCGTGACATCATCATCAACATCCTCATTACTCTGGATTACAGACCCAAGATACTTAAAACTTTCTCTCTTGAAAATAGTCTGTGTGGCAAGCCCTACTTTCTCATCCGTTTCATGCGATGCACTATTGGATTTGCACTCCAAATACTCTGTTTTAGTCATGATCAACTTGATCCCTTTGGATTTCCGAGTCTCACCAAACTTCCAACCTTGCATTAACTCCGTCTCATGTCTCATCAATCAGTATTCGTTTGAAAATAACATACACCGAGGAACCTCTTCCTAAATAGACTGCGTCAACTCATCTATCACCAAGGCAAATAATAAAGGACTAAGAACCGATCCCTAATGTAGCCTCTCTCAACTAAGAAGTGCTTCGAGTATCCTCTCGCAATTCTTATTCAAGTCTTGGCTCTATCATACATGTTCTTAATCACCCTAATATAAACCATCGGGATATATTTAGCCTCCAAACACCTTCCGAGGATATTCCTCGGGACTTTGTGATAGACTTTTTCAAGATCAACAAACACCATATGTAGGTCCCTCCTCCTATCCTAATACTTCTCCACCAGTTTCTACATAAGGTGGATGGCTTTAATAGTTCATCGCCCTGGCATGAATCCAAATTGATTCTCAAAAATAGACACTCCGCTTCTCACTCTCATCAATTTAAATTATTCAGTGGGCAAGTTTCTTAATATTTTAGTGTCAAATTTCAGAGGTTTATGTTATCGCCAACTATTTAACGTATATTTATGTGTCAAAATAAAAATGTAACATCTTTTAACATTTACACATTACGTCATTTAACAAATAACAAATTTATAGATTACACTTCATCATGTTTTAACTATAACATAATTTTAAATGAAAATGACGATGACAGATGATGCATTAGAACTATTAATAGTGTCATGGTTTATAATTCATACCTTATTGTCGTATATAACATTTTCTTTCTATTTTAAGATGTGTCTAAAAATAACCAAATTTTATTGTCTTCACCTATTTGGAATATTTTATTAGCTTGTTGTTAAAGATGGAAAAACACAACTATTTGGAGTATATACACTTTTACTATTATTTTATTCTATTTTTGCCTTTTCTTCTTAAATACACACTTTTACCATTATTTTATTCTTTTTTTTGCTATTCCTGGGGAAAATGAATGGTCTAGGAAGAAACAACCAATCATAAATTTATATTAAAAAACAACATAAATTCGTCTTCCCTTACAACTAAAAAGGATAAGAACAAAGCATTTTTCATATGAAATTTTTTTTAAAAAATATTTGGCTATACTAAATGACATTTATATCTAATCTAGAACTAGAATAGAAAGCCAACTTACGGAATAGCCGAATTAAAAATGATAAAATTTGTTCTAATGTGTAATTAATTTAATTTTAGATAAATTATTTATTTGCTTAACTCGTTTTAGTTTAATTTAATTTATTTTATAAAAATAAATTGAAATATAACTCAAACTAATCCATGACAAATTTTATTAAAATATTTTTTTATTTAATATGTTATATATTTTCATAATTAGAAAATAATTTTGTTAGATAAAAAACAATTATAAAAGAACCAATAAATCAACTAAAAGTTTATAAAAATCGAATGAATTGAGTTATAATTTACCATTTAGCTCATTTCAATTCAGGTAACTTTTAAGCAAATTAATAATCCTTTAATCTAGTAACTCAACTTATTTTAATTCAACTAAATTTTCAATCCACCGGTGCATTAATACTTTTAGGTAGAATTTAATAGTTTTGACTCAATATTTATATTATAAGTAAATATTTCGTATATTAAATAATATATTTAAAATCTAATAAATTAAAATTATGGTTCCGAATTATGAAATAAAAATTCTGATTCCCTTTTTAATTATAACTACTTTATTTTATACTTTGTACTTTCTTTCTTGTCTAGTATGAACGCAATATTATACATTATAGTACTCATATGATAGTATGGTCACAATCATTGTATGTTGACACTTGACACCCATTTTGATATTATTATATCACAACTTGATCTGTGTGAAAGCATGCATGTATATCGGTGGGCCTCAACTAGGGAAAAAAAAGATTACTGCTCTGAGGAAGAATTGTTATTGTAATTCATATGTACAACATCTTTATTCCGCTTTAGTAGGGTATATAAAAATAATAATAAATAAAATATATTAATAATATTTGTATTAGTTATATTTTGATTAGTTATACATATATTAATTTTTATGCATTGCATAATTTATTATATTAAAAAGAGCATGCATTGCATACAAATGTTAATTTACAAAGATATCCTCCACAATTGTGGTGAAAAAATATAAAAAGAGTATTGAGGGGTAATTGATCTTTAACCATGCTATTACATGTATTAAATTCAGCGACAGAGTCATCTTGTCGTTAGAGAGTTCATTCGAACCCCGTTCGGCAGAACATTATACTATTTATACATAGTCAAAATAATTTTTTATGTATATATTGTAGATGTCGAATCCCCTTCGACTAGTTTGTGTGTCTACTTCTTCAAATTTTGAACCCCGCTAGTCAAAATTCTGGCTCCGCCACTGATTAAATCACATTGCATTACTAAAACCTAGAAATCCATGATATTACTAATACACACATTAATACACAATAGAGTGTATAACTAGTGTTTGCATTAGTTATACATAGCATAAAAAATGTATCAATTAAAGTATTACTAATACATAGAGCTAATAAATACATTATTTTTGTTAATATAAGTAGGCTTTTTGAGCTATTATTTGGAATGATTAGGTGAAATTGCCTTTCACAGCAGTATGGATAAATCAATTATTAATATTTATTTTTATTATTATTGAAAAAAGATCAATTGATAAATCTAAAAGAATTTAGTCATAGATCTGATCGGATATCGTGTATTGATAACTAGACAAAAAAGAAAATAGATTTTTAATAGTAATTCATGTAGGACTTTCTCTTAGACTATAGTTATTGAAATACTCATCATAATAAAATATAAAATTATTCTAGTAAAAGTTAAAAAAAATTTGACCTTAATTGAAAATTTTAGATTTTGTAACAATTCGTATGATTATTTTCTGCTTTTAAACGCATTTTCTCAGTTTTGACCTTTTTGTAGCTTCATTATGTTATTTATGACTCACGTGTATGAGTAATGAACTTCTCGAGATGACCAGACGGATTTCAGAGAAGAAATTTTATTTTTGAAAATGAGAAGTTTGATCAAAGTCAATATTCTGGATTAACGGATTTAAATTTGCTAGGTTTCAAGGATGATTTATAACTTGGTTGGGTGGTTTGTACGAGTTCCAAGACACTCAGGACTGATTTAGAGTCTGTTTGGATAGGTTTATTGCTTTTGACTCTGTTTGGATAGGCTTATTGCTTTTGATTTATATGATTTTTATTTTTTTGGCTTAAAAATAAGTGTTTATAAGAATTTTTTTAGTTTACCCAAACACTTCAATAGTGCTTAAAAGCACTTAAAATAATTCGATCCAAACATGCTCTTAGACCATTGAGTTGATTTTTGGTTTTCTTAAAAGTTTAGAGCTAATCCTGATCAACATTTATACAATACAATCTTAGATTGGTGATTTGATGATTCCAACAGGCCTATAACGTGTTTTATGATAGATTTGCACATTTGATTTGTATTTGGCAGGTTTCGAATGAGTTTCGTGTGCATATCGAAGATTTGATATTTGACTTTGTTTGAGCAAATGGTACCACCTGAATCAAATGAGCTCCAAATTGTGTTTTGATTGAACCATTTGATTTGTATTGTGCTTTAAGAACCCAGAAAATGATTAACATAGTCCTTAATATCGGGGGTTTGAAGTGTTATGGTCCTTTATACTACTTAACTGAAATAGTCCTCCATTTTTTACTATGAATGTTGGGTCTATGTAAAAGCTATTGAGCTCGTTTGAAACCCCGTATTACACTGTAGCCCCGCCCATGTTTATCATGTTGGTCCATGAGTGATCAAGTTGTTGTGTTTAAATGCTGAGATGGTTCTTGAGTGGTCCGGATTATTTAAAAGGTGAGTTGGACTCAGGTATGAATTAGCATGATGATTTGTACATGTCTTATGTATTGGTTAGGCCAGGTTGATAATCGAGAGCCTTGTTCTTAGTTGATTTACTTGTACTGTATATATTTGTTAAACTAGTCTAAAATATATTCGATCAACGTGACCAAGGGTCATGGTGGTTGGAATGAAGCCTTAGAGTGGTTACGTGCGGTGTTTGTCATAAAAGGTGGATTTGAGAAGCCCTAGGGTGAAAGCCTTAGCGTGGCATAAAGGGTAGGCTTGCGAAAGCCTTAGAGTGATAGGAGGGTCGAATGTTTAATTATAGAGTTGACTGCGAAAATGAGATATGGAAGGTTTGGGATAAAGTATACGGGGCATGGGAAGTGTATCGGGATATCAAGAGCATGGTGATAGGGTCTTGGATTGTATAACTTTCTTAATGTATGTTTCTTTTTGATTATTTGCATGATATTATGTGGTGGATTTGGGTCGAACGATGGTGTCTAACAATATGTATTGTTTGTATTAATACTATTTTTGCTATGCCACTTGGCATAGTCTGGTTGTAGGAACAGTAATATTTTTTAGGTGAAAATGGTGATGATATCCGACAACTTTTACTCCTCTCTACCTATGGTGGAAGCTGTGTCCATTTTCTTTTGTGTTATTTCATATTCTTAGAAGCTCTTGTACATATTTAAACTAGTTCCTAGGGGTTTTTTATGGTACTTTTAAAAGGATTTTCATTGTATTTCCAAAGATTTTTTTATTAAAAACTAGCATTGAGAAGTTTTTGTTATTACTTATGTGTTCTAGTATGTTTTTAATTCTCTTCTTCATTACATGTTGAATCGGTGGTAAAGAATATCCTATCTAAGTGTTAGAGTAGGTGTCCTCACGGCCGGCTGGTTAAATCGTGATATTTTCGTTAGTCTTAGGTCCAAATGCTATTAGCAATACAAGTGAGATAAACTAGTCCGTAAAATCATGTCAAAAATATGGCAATGCAAATCAAATAAATGAGCATGTGAAATTATGCAAAACTATAGGTGACATGTTCTAGCCATTCAAATTGGAGCTTTTCACCAGATGAATATGGATAATTAGATCGAACCGGCCAGTCAAATCACACAGCTACACTCCTCCCTAAAATTGTAAATAGGATTTGTCATAACTCATAATAAGGTAGAAATTAAGAAAAATAACAAAGCTTGTGAATCAAAGCCCGCAAATTCCCTGCAAGCTACAAGTTCAAGCAATCAAACTTAAGATCAAGAACAAAAACAAATTAACCAATGCGTTCAAGATTAAATTACTTGTTCGTGAAATTCATATCCATTATCATGGCAACCATCCAACTATTCATGACGCATAATTCAAATCAAATCTAAAACAAAGACTCAAAACCAAGCTACTCAAGTACTTGAATCTAAATCGAATTCAAATTTAACATTGTTTATATTATTGTTAGAAGAATCGGAGAATAGAGATTGTAACACTCATTATGATTGAAATAAAAAAGTACCATATTTGTGACTCAATATTTTTTTCTTGATTAATATTTTTCTTGACTCAAAATTTATTATTTACAATGCTCTCTAAATGGTTCAGATATTTCTTTCTTTGGACATTAAGCGAGATTAAAAAATTAAATAAATCATGTGTTTTACACTTGAAATTGCTAAGTTTGCACTCCCTTACTCCCAAACCAAATGCCATCACATATTTTATTTGAATGGCATTCTTCCTAATGTTATTGCTAGAAAGCCCCCACCACGTTCAAAGTATGTAAGAGCTTATCCACTCCCTTACAAATAAAAAAGAGGAGAAAGTTACAAAATAAACTTTCAGTAATAATAACATCATAAAAATACAGATAAAAACTTACCCACATCTGGTGTGTACATTCAACCAATGTAATTTTTCATAATTAGGTATTTTAATGATGTAAAACACATGTTAATTAATCAAGATTAAGAAAAATAAATTCTAAATTCAAACATATGACATGCATGTATTGAATTGGTGTATATATTAATTTCATTTGTAATATTCCTCAATAAGGTTTCACAATTCGGAATATTTTTTGACAAAATAAAATTTTACAAACTTAAAAAATCATAGTACAATCCCAAAATTTTATAATAACGTAGCCATAACATTCTCCTAAAATCAACCCATTGAAAAGTATTTATTTGTATTTTTCTAACCTCTAATGAATTTTGATTTTAGAATAATATGAGGAGACAAAAATTTGTCTGATACTATCACCCAACATATTACATTTTGGATAATCGATTCTCTCCTTACTCCATCTTTTATCTCATATATTTTAGTGGTGCGAAAATTCATCATAAACATCATTCCCTTTATAAATTTGTTCGAAAACGGTAAATATATTATTTTTGGAAGATTTATTTTTTAAAATATTTTGTTTGATGTTGTTTTCCATAATTTCTTAAAAACCATAGTAGTTAATTTTATTTTGATAATCATTGTTTTCCTAGTTGGCAGTATAATAAATTGTGTAATCTTTTGTAAGACATTAATAAACATATATAAATTATTATATGTTACACAATATCACATTTGTTTAAATCTTAGGTAAATTCTTATTGGTTTTAGTTTTTGAAATTCTTTTTAATTTAATCGACTGTTATATAAACTATTAAAATTATTTTAAAAGTAGTAAAAATATTTAAAAATAGAATCAAGACTTCACCTGATTAAGTATGCCAATTGGCAGTTAGAGTATTATTTTTTGTAGACTTTACCTAAATCCCATAGTGAAAAAGTCCAATTACAATTTATCCCTACTTTTTCTTAATTTCCCTGATTTTTCCCTGATTTGTGATACATTAGTAGTACGTTTGATACACCACGTTTTGATACATAATAATTAATGCTATTGATTTTTTTATGAAAAGGTAACGTAAATCAAGTTAAGTTTCTTTCTTTCAGTCAATTACTTAGCTAAATAAGGGAATTAACCTATACAAAACGTAACAGTTATGAGGGACTTGAAAAATTCAAAAAATAGAGCATAGGATTATTGATGGAATGGCGGCGGAGGTGACTGTCTCGCCGATGGAAGACGATGAAAAGGAATCCTATTTAATTTCCCCTTTCGATGCTTGGATATATAGCTGAATGGAGAACAAAAGCTCCTGCTTAATGCTTATCACTGTTGCGGATTCACATTTAATGAGTGTTGGGTCACGTTTCCTGAAATTCAAAAAACAGAGCATATGATCGTACTGAACTTCAATTCAAAATTCAAAATTCATCAAGCAATTCGAGATGATTGTTGTATTAGCTTTCGATTGATTTATGGTTGAAACATAACATCTCGTATAACATGTATCTGATACATAACATGTATCTGATACATAAGTAGTAAAGCTTGATACGTGTATCAGATTCTCAAGTTATCAGATTCTTATGTATTTGATACATAAGCAGTAAAACTTGATGCATGTATCAGATTATCATGTTATCAGAAACAGTAAAGTTGCTTATGTATCAGATTCTTACGTATCAGATTCATAAGCAGTAAAACTTGATATATGTATCAGATTCTTATGTATTTGATACATAAACAGTAAAGCTTGATACATGTATCATATTTTCATGTTATCAGAAGAAGTAAAGCTGCTTATGTATTAGATTCTTATGTATTAGATTCTTATGTATCTGATACATAAGCATTAAAGCTTGATACATGTATCAGATTCTCATGTTATCAAAAGCAGTAGAGCTGCTTATGTATCAGATTCTCATTTATCTGATACATAAGCAATAAAGTTTGATACATGTATCAGATTTTCATGTTATCAGAAGCAGTAATGCTGCTTATGTATCAGATTCATAAGCAGTAAAGCTTGATATATGAAGATTGTTGTATTAGTTTTCAATTGAATTGTGGTTGATACATAACATCTCGTATTGATATAAGTTGTAAATATATCAAAAGCAGTAAAGTTTGATACATGAAAATCTGATACATAAACTTTTATCTTATCTTTGAGTTTGATACATTGATAACTGATACATGACCATTCGACAAATTTATGGTTGATACATTGAAGATTGTTGTATTAGCTTTCAACTGATTTATGATTGATACATAACATCTCGTATTGATATAAGTTGTAAATAATACATGACCATTTAACAGAGTTAGGGTTGATACATAAGCATTGTTATAATGCACCACATGTTAGAAAGGTTATGTATACAACAACAACCTAGTGGAGTCCCACACCGTGGGATATGGAGAGGGTAAAGTGTACGCAGACCTTACTCCTACCGAGGTAGGATGACTGTTTTTGAGAGACTCTTGGCTTAAAAAAGCATTTAAAAAGTCAGATAAGGCTAACAAATTCGAAGTGATTTGGAAATCAAATAACGAAAGCTTTACGGATAAAATAGAATAATCTGAGTATAGATTTACCAAAAGTAATAGATAATAACAGAAATCAGAGCAGAAGAAATTATAATGTGCTAGAGCACCTACTAATAAGAAAGAATAACAAGGTTATGTACTAGCCTTCTACCCTAATGTGGGTCCTCCACACTCTTCTATCTAATGTCATGTCCTCGGTAAGCTGTAACTGCGCCATGTCCTGTCTAATCACCTCCCCCCAATATTTCTTAGGCCTACCCCTACCTTTTTTGAAACCATCCATGGCCAACCTCTCACACCTCCGCACTGGGGCATCTGTGTCACTTCTCTTCACATGCCCAAACCATCTTAGTCGCATTTTCTGTATCTTGTCTTCCATCGAGGCCACTCTCACCTTATCCCGAATAGCCTCATTTCTAATCCTATCACTCCTTCTGTGCCCACACATCTATTTCAACATTCTCATCTCGGCAACTTTCATCTTTTGAACGTGCGGAATCTTAACTGGCCAACACTCCGCCCCATACAATATAGCCGATCTAACCACCACTTTGTAGAATTTTCCCTTAAGTTGTGGTGGCACCTTTTTGTCATATAGAACTTCGGAAGCAAGCCTCCATTTCATCCACCCCGCCCCAATACGATGTGTGACATCATCATCAATCTCCCCGCTACCTTGTATGATAGACCCAAGATACTTGAAACTACTTTTCTTTTGGATGGCATGGGCACCAAGCCTAACTTCCACGCCAACCTCCTGAGGTGTCTCACTGAACTTGCACTCTAAGTACTCTGTCTTGGTCCTACTCAGTTTAAACCCTTTAGACTCTAAGGTATATCTCCAATCCTCCAGCTTAGCGTTAACTCCACTACGAATCTCATCGATTAAGACTATGTCGTCCGCAAAAATCATACACCATGGCACCTCACCTTGAATTTATCGCGTCAATCCATCCATCACCAAAGCAAATAGAAATGGACTAAGAGATGATCCTTGATGCAACCCCATCACAACTGGAAAGTGTTCTAAGTCCCCTCCGACTGTCCTTACCCTGGTTTTGGCTCCCTCATACATGTCCTTGATCACCTTATTGTATGCTACAGGTACACCTTTAGCCTCCAAACATCTTCATAGTATCTCTCTTGAAACTTTATCGTAAGTCTTTTCTAGGTCGATGAATACCATATGCAAGTCCTTCTTCCTCTTTCTATATTGTTCCACTAGTCTCCTCATAAGATGGATGACTTCTGTAGTTGAGCATCCCGGCATAAATCCGAACTAGTTCTCTGAGATAGACACCCTTCTTTTCACCCTCATCTCCACCACTCTTTTCCATAATTTCATAGTATGGCTTAGTAGCTTGATACCTCTATAGTTGTTGCAACTCTGGATATCCCCCTTATTTTTGTATAGAGGGATCATTATGCTCAACCTCAATTTTTTATACATCTTTGCCATCGTAAAGATGAAATGACCTAGTCAGCCACTCTAAACCTACCGAGCTCACGGACTTCCAAAATTTCTTAAGAATTCCGTCAGGTCCGATCATTTTTCTCCAGCGCATCCTACAAACAATACCCTTAACCTACTTTACGTCAATGTACCTGCAAGACCCAAAATTAGGACGCCTCCCTATATGTTCCAAATCTCCCAACACAATGTCTCTGTCCCTTTTTTCATTCAAGAGTTTATAGAAGTATTACTGTCATCTCTGTTTAATGAGAGTCTCATCTACCAATACTTTTCCATGTTCATCCTTAATGAGCTTCACTTGATCCACATCGCGTGCCCTTCTCTCCCATGCCCTTGCTATCCTAAATAATTTTCTATCCCCGCCTTTCTCTTCTAGTTCAGCATAAAGGCATTTAAAAGCCGTTATTTTCGCCGGCGGAATCGCCGACTTCGCCTCCTTTCTCGCTATCTTATAAAGTTCCCTATTCATCTACTTCTCCACTTCATCCTTGCTTTCGATCAACTTCTCATACATTATCTTCTTTGTTTCCACCTTACCTTGGACTTCTCCATTCCACCACCAGTCCCCTCGATGCCGACTACTACTACTTGTTGAGATTCCCAACACTTCTCTTGCTATAATCCTAATACAACTAGTCGTCCTATCCCACATACTGGTCGCATTCCCACTACTCTCTCAAGCTTCTATATCCTTCAATTTCTCTCCCATCTCTAGAGCACTAGTAGTGGTCAAACTCCCCCATCTAATCAAGGTCGATCATCCCCGACCCTCTTCTTCCTCGTCATCTTAATCCCTAAATCCATCACCAAGAGCTTATGTCGAGTTGTAAGATTGTCGATCGAGATAACCTTATAGTCTTTGCACATAGTTTTATCATCCTTCCTAAGGAGTAAAAAATCTATTTGAGTCTTAGCCACTGAACTACGGAAGGTTACCAAGTGGTCCTCCTTCTTTGGGAAACTCGAATTGGCTATCACCAACCCAAAAACTCTTGCGAAATCCAAAAGTGAAACTCCTCCTCCATTTCTGTCCCCAAATCCAAAGCCTCCATGCACATCGTCATACCCTCCCGAAATAGATTCGATGTATCCATTGAAATTACCTCCCACGAAAAGCTTCTCAATAGGCGGTATGCCTCTTACTAATTCATCCAAATCCTCCCAAAAGCGCCTCTTCTCCTCATCGTTTAAGCCCACTTGCGGCGCATATGCCCTAATAATGTTCAAAGTGGTCCCTTCAACGACCACCTTAATCGACATCATCCTATTAGTGACTCTCCTAACCTCCACCACATGATCTCTTAAATCACTGTCTACTAAAATACCTACTCCATTCCTATACTTCGATCTACTAGAGGACCAAAGCTTATAACCGTCTATCTCCTTAGCTTTTTGGCCTACCTATTTGGTCTCTTGGACACAAGCTATATTAATCTTTCTTTTTTTAAGAATCTTAACTAGCTCTATGGACTTTCCTGTTAATGTCCCAATGTTCCAAGAACCTACTCTCAGTCTAGATGCTTCTTTAACCCACTTACCTTTCCCTACCCTCATCCCCATCCGTGTCCTCATTCTCGAACGAGAACATGATCCTGGTCTACCATAACTATCCAAAGCCACAGAAATGCGTATGAAGAACTAAGTTATTTAAAGGTCTAAATATAAAATGTCCTAAATGTACTAAATACAAAATGTACTACAAGTGTGTGAACAAAGAGTAGATTTGAAAACCGGAGGTATCAACTCCAGTTGAAATGAACTTGGTTATCGCTGGAAAATGTTGTTCACATCGAAAAACACTTAGTAGCGAAGAAATTTGAGCTTCTGAATCTGATTGAATCTCTGAATGTCATCAGAATTTGCTTGGAGCTGCCGGAATCTGGACAACCAGTTTCACCGGAAAACACCAGAAGACGAGAAAGAGATGGTCAAGATGAAAGGTCGTTGAAGATGAGAGAGAGCTTGGTGCTGCTTGGGTGCTTTTGTTCTGATATGGTGGTCACCAGCGAGATAGACAATGCTGCCGCCATCTCTTTCCTGCCTGTTGCCTAGGGTTGCGTCGAGAAAGGAAGAGGAAATGGAGAGAAGAAGAGAGAGAAAGAGAGGAGAGAGAGCATGTGAGATACCTGGTGGATTCCGACGTAAGTGTCGTTGTTGGCGTAAGAGAAAGCGGCGGCCGTTGTCGGCGTAAGAGAGCGTAATAGTGTAAGAAAGCCGTTGTCAGCCAAAAGAGAGCCGTAAATAGAAAGGTTATGTATCATGAACAAAAATTGATATTCATTTACACTTAATATGTACAATACACCACAATTTCAAAATTCCCCAAAGATATGTAACTGATACAAACAATTATGATACGAACAACGAAATTTATATTCAACAACATCTGCTAAATTATTGAATAGTCAAAAAAAATATTTACTGATGGTGCAAAATCAAAATTGTACATTCTACTATTATAAAATTCAAAAAAAAAGCTACTCGATGTCCATTGATTCTCCTTGACCAGGATGACGTACTTCAGTCCCTGCATTGATAGGGAAAATAATTAAATATAACTTGAATTTGATATATTGTATATTTTTTATGATATTGTACATTTTCTATGATACATTAGAATAGATGATACAAAAGTGATCTTATGAATCAGATGCATGGCTAATCTCAAAGAGTGGGAAGGGATCTTTTTGATGACATACTTCAATCCCTGAATTGACAGAATAAATGAATTAGACCAAAATACTACCTGATATATTACATAATTTGCTTCAGGCAACAGAACATAATATGACACGTTAGAGTAGCAGATACATATCGAACTTATGTATCAAGTACATGACAAATCTAGATACATAATGAGCTTATGTATATTGATAGGAGAAGCTAAGTTTTAACTATTTATACATACAGAAAAAGTTGTGTATAATGAAAATTAAAAGACCTTTTGTATCAGGAACAACATAGAAGGCATAAATTGATGGATCCTAATCAACGCAAAATCAGTAAAAGGTTATGTATCATAATTAATACATAATGTATCTTGAAAATCATAAAAAGCTGAAGACTTTATGTATCATGTACATAATAGTAAAATCCATAATAGAACCTTATGTGTCATCATATGAAAATTCTATCAACACTTAAAATACAAGAAAAGAAATCTGATACATATAGTCTATATAAAATATGGTTAAAAAAAATTTGATACATTTTGTCTGATGCATTTATTCGCTACATTTTAGACTGATATATTTGAATAACTCATACCTTTGAAAGATTAGGGCGTGTTGTAACACCTTCGATTTTCGCTCTACTTTTGAGGTGATTTTTGAACTGTAGACTTCGACTTTGCAATTTGAGATTTTGATTTTACATATAAAGCATCTATAACTAATAGATCGTTGCAATGTTTGGATCTAATCTCTTTATACCCTTTATCAAAAGAATCAGAACCCGGTGAAACAAGAATTCCTTGATTTTGATTCAACTATGTGAGACCAACACTAGAAAATAGAACGGAATCCATATGTATCAGTGAATAAAAGAGTAAAAACAACAAAAAATTACAGTTGAAATATACGGAAGATTGAAGAAGATGAAATTGAAGTGAGATAACAGAGAAGGAAGAAATTGAATTACCTTAATTAGAAGCTTGAAATTCAGAAAATAATGGACTGAAAATTCAAAACATAAACTGTTGTAGTTGTGGCTTGAAAATAGGCGTGAATTTAGGATAGTTGGGAGAACTGAAATGGGATGTATCGATGAGTTGGAGAGAGAGTTAAAGAAAAAGGGATTTTTGAGATTTTTACAAATGGTAGGGAATAATAGTAAATATAGTAATATAAGGTGTGTAGTTAGGTAATTTACCCTTATTTTTTACTTGTATAATATCTCGTGCAACTGCTATGACTACTTCGTTCAAAAAAAATCTCACAACGACGAAAAGTCACAAATCTTAGTAATCGCCTTACCATCACGAGGAACAGACAATCTGTTGTGATCTAATGTGAATCACCATGTTATATCTGATTAATAATGAACGCAAATATAATCAGATTCTTCTTGTGTGTATATAAACCGTATGTCATGGATATGACAATAGTTGTGTGTATATAAACTGGATATTAGACACAATATGACAAGTTTTATATGATTGAATTCCAACCATATATTGTTGAAGTTGAGTCATTTTTGTCTGACTTCATCTATTTATGTCCAAAGTTTACGTATATATGACTGAAGTTCAAGAAATAGTTGATATATACAAATGATTTCAATTATATATGGCTGAAATTCAAGAAAATAACTGAAGACCAATCATTTTTTACTTCCAAAATGCATGAACTTCACTCATATATAGTGTCTAAAAATTAGACTTACCAAAACCTAACTTCAAACACGGTGTACAAAGTGCATATACAATATATATTCAAAAAAAAATAAAAATAAATACAAATTAAACAACAATATCAAAACAATCTGCCTCGCGTAATGTTTCAGTTTTATATCAAACGTCACTTTTGCAAAAGAAAAGAAAAGTCTCACTCTGCACGGCCCAAACCGAAAAGGGGGAAAAGTTTGATTTTTTCTTTTCATTCTCGTAAAGATAATTTAGGGTCATTTGCACTTTTACCTATATTTTATATTGGTTTTTAATTTATGCACCTCATAACAAATACTTCTTATATTCTAATTTATATGACACATTTCGAATTTTAATATTCAAATAAGTTTTTTTATCATAAATTTTTCATATATTTTTAAAATATTAATTATTGTGATTTATAGTACCTTTTACGTAGTTTTCAAATATGTAAATTTATTTCAAAAAAAATAAATTTTTCATATCTGAATTTATGATCAATTAAACTCTTTTGACTCTCGAAATCTGAATTGTGTCACATAAATTAAAACAAAAAGAGTAACTTTTTAGCAGGACATAGATATATATTCATATCATCACATCCCAAAAATTATGCTCGGCCATAACTTTAATTTCTAAATAATGCATATCTGGCTCACTAAACATAAGTTTGATAAATAAAAATTTTAAAATCAATCTATTTAAAAGATAAAATGTATAATTTTATAGATAATTTAGGCATTTGGAATATTATGGAAGCTGGAAAAGAAAAGGCCATACATTATAGATGAGGAAGCAGAGGTCCACACAGAAACAGTAAAACCCAAAGTTAAGACAAAAAATTTTAAAGCAAAGGGGACATATTTAAACAAACAAAAAACGAAAAAATAAAAAAAAAATGAAAAGGGTTTTGTGGGGAATTCAAATCCCCCAAAATATTATCATTATCATCATCATCATTTTCATCCAAAGCCAGCAGTTACAACCAAACAAATATGTAAATCCAAAATCTTCAGTAAGATTGTGACATTTCTTAAGTCCTTCCCAAACCCTAGTTGTCATTCATGACGGATTCAAAATTTTCATTAAGGAATTTTAAAAATAAAAATACAGTGTTTGAAATTTAAATTTGAAATCTATAAGTGAATTTTGAATTTTCCAAATCACTAAGACAACCTTTAATATTGTGCTTGAGGGATTCAAATCTACATATACACTAAAATTAAAACAAAAGTCTTATATATATCGCCCCCTTCTAGATCCGCTCCTGGCCACTCTATCTTGTTATAGTTTGTTCGGTTAGATTTTCAAAGTAAAAAATATTTATTTATAAAGTTAAAGCGTCTGAACATGCTTTTAAGAAGAAAAAAAAGTGATTCTGAAAATAACATAAATTATTTTTCAACTATTATTATTTTCGAAAACACTTTTAGAATCTTGACTAAATAAGTACTACTAATAAATTTATAATTTAACTGAGCACGATCCAAGACTTCAATATGTTTATACATAGTAGGTTTGTCCCACTACACTATTAGACTTTAGTTCGTGTCAAATTCAAACTCATGACGTGCATTTAATTCATACGTTATTTTTTTTTTATTTTGAACCAAAGTTAGGCGTTCAAAAAAATTAAAACCAAACTTGGAATAATTTATTTGGATATAGCTTGTTACGTTTCTAACAAAAAATTTGAGTTTGCATAAAAAAATTATATGAAAAATAAAGCGCTTCTTAAAAAGGCGATTTCATATTCACTACTTAGACCAGCGACCTTTGATTAAAAATAAAAAATAAAACACTTATCCTTCACTATGAACCTTGATTGTATAATTTTATTTAATTAAATTAGAGGTCGCTTGTAAAGATGTAACTTATTCATGTTGTAATTTTTATATAAGTTATACAATGATTGGTAGCTAGTTAGAAGGTAAATTATTCATGTATAAAATTAGTACAACATTTGACTTGCAATTAGAAATCCACATAACTAATACATGTATAAGGTATGAAAGAATTGATATATTATCGTATGCGGATAGAATGAAATAATTAATATACACACAATTAATATCTACGACATGTGAAGAGGAGAGTCCCAGATGCACCAGTGCGGAGATGTGAGAGGTTGGCCATGGATGGTTTCAGAAGAGGTAGGGGTAGGCCGAAGAAATATTGGGGAGAGGTGATCAGACAGGACATGACGCATTTACGACTTACCGAGGACATGACCCTAGATAGGAGGGTGTGGAGGACACACATTAGGGTAGAAGGCTAGTACATAGTGGTTTTATTCTCCCTTATTCGTAGGCGTATTAACGCACTATGATTTCTTGTACTCTGATGTATGTTATTTATGGTATTTATGTTATTATCCAATAATAATATCTACTATTTTTTGTGCTTTGATTATACTATTGTTTGGACCGTTTTCGTCATCTACTTATTTACTCTAATATTCTTGTCGACCTTTTTCTATGCTTTTATTGAGCCGAGGGTCTTTCGGAAACAGCCGTCCTACATTGGTAGGAGTCAGGTCTGCGTACACTCTACCCTCCCCAGACCCCACGATGTAGGATTTCACTGGGTTGTTGTTGTTGTACACACAATTAATATCTACGTATTAATATACATGCATAATTAATACATTGCTTTCCTTATTGCTGAAGGCCCCCCCCTCCACAACCCCAAACAACCTACAATATGAGTATATGTATGAACATTTCCTTTTGGTACCTGTCTTACTAACTAATTTATATAAGCATCCCTTAAAGTTATTAAAGGTGAAAGCGTTAAATATCAAAAAAAATAATCATTTTCAGAGATTGAGACAGTGGTGAAGTAGAAAATTTTGCTAAGACTTTTAAATATGCGATACATATGTATATAAAGTTATATTTAATGTATCAAATATAAATATTTTATATATTGTTTATATATACAGTATTATTTTCTGTCGAAAAATATTTTATAGTGAGCAATAATAAACGAAAATCACATTAATGTCCATTCTTTTCTTTTACAATAAACTCGACAGTTTAAATAGATTTTGATAAAACATTATACTTCAATTAATATATAATGAATTAGGAACATATTATTATGCATCAACTAAGAGGAAAATGAAGAAAATAGAGGAGTTGTTTTGTCTTAAACTACATTGAATATAAATTAACATTTTGAAAAAAAAAATGTGTATATGTTAAATGTGAGCATTCACATTGTTTATTTCATGAAATTTCATAAATTTTCTATTTTTCAGAGTTTAAATCAATATTTTTGATCAAAACTAAAAAATTCTACCTATTTACTACAATCCTTGTTAGTGATTATCAAAAATCTAAAATTCAATGTGAAATCATATATTGTCGCATGTTATATGTAGAGTAGGATAATAACAATCTCCTGAGTATACTTATAATTATATGGCGAGAAATATGATAAAAATGATCCTTTATATTTGGAATAAATTTAAAATGATGTCTTCAATATATTTGTGAGTAGTTTAGCTCCTTTTTTAGATTGTCAAAAGCGAGTGTTTCCATCCTCACAATTATTTGACACATTCTAATTATTATATTTAATAAGAATCGTAAAAGAAGTAATTTAATATGAACTCACATTTGATGTATAGTTTTACTATTTGTGATTTATATATGAGTTCGTCAACTTTTTTAGATACAATTTCTTTTTATCAATTTTAGTATTTGATACAATTTTTGTTGTGATTTATGAGATTTAACGAATTTTTTCTTAATGTTTCTAGTAAGTCCGTAACGTGTCTTCAATTCCCATAAAATTTCATAATATCTGATAACTCTAATATTAAAAATATTTAACAAATCAAAAGTATCCGTTGTTTACTTTTATTTATCCATTTTGAACTTTGCATTTTACTCGAGAAATAATAATTAATAAGAGTCTCTTCTTCTATAGTTAAGTTCGGAGAAGGAACTATAAGAGAGAAATGAAAATTCGTGCTCTAACACGACATATTCATTTTAATCATATTCGATCCTACCTTTTTTCTCTAGTTAATGACGCATATTGAACTTCAACCAATCTCGAACTGTCTTCTGTCAGACTAGCTTTCCCTCCCTCCCGAAGTTTTTTTGTCTGTTGATGACGCTAAAATAAATTTTACTTCAACACATACTGATAGATTTTAATTCGCACAACACACTTTTATTTTACCAAAATACTTATACTAATTGATGAATAGTCTTGTGTTTTGAGAAATAGTTTGTGGAATAATTAGTTACACAAGAATATATTGAAGGATCATTTTAAATATTTTTGTTGATAAATATTTTTTTCTTTCTAAAAGAATGGAATTTCTCAAAACCTCAAAGCCTTCCATAGTGTTTGCCTATAGAAGTATAAACCTTATCGTCTACTCTTATCTCACAAGAACCAAACCCCTCGTTTGTTCTCTCCACAGAGAACTTTACTCCTTTCCATTTCTCAATCCTTCAATTCTTTACAGTTGAGAAGCGGAGTTGTTGTTCTGGTTGTTGGCGCCATGGATTCTGAAGAAGCGGCGTCGTTTTCTCCTGCTGTCTCTTCTCCAGGTTCTTTTCCCATCAACAATTCTTCTTCTGCTTCTTCTAATCTTACTGAAATTGAAAATGTCTCCAAAATTAATGTAGAAATCACTGATTCTGATATTAATAGTAATAGCAATAGTGAGGGTAAAAGCGTTAGTGGTGTTTCAGGTGATGTAACAATTGTGGGTGGTCAGCAAGAATTGCCAATTCTTGCTGACCCAGATGAGGGAACCCTAAAAAAATCCATTGGTGAAGAGAAGTTCAATGATTCCTTAGAGGGTTCTGCGGAAGTTTCGATGCTGAAGTCAGAGAAGCCTATTTCTGAGGTTTCTATGAATGAGGGTGTTGAAAAAGTTGAGGTTTTGGGGGAAGGAAAGGGTGAAGGATTTGAGGATTCTGGTGGGGTTAGTGAAGATGTTGGTAGTTCTGTTCCTGTTATTGGGAATAGTTTACCTGATTCTACTGCCTCTGATGCCACCAAATCACCTGGGACGGGAATCGAGGGTTCTGAAGAATTTGACTCAGTTGACAAGTCGAATTCGATTGAGAAGGTGAAAGATAGTGGTGGTGAGGTCGCAGTAGGTGCAGAATTGAAAGAGGGCGAGGGTAGGTCCACTCAGGAGGAGGTGAAAGAAACTGTGGAGGATGAAAAGAGAGATTTGAAAGAGGGTGAGGATAAGTCTACTCAGGAGGAGGTGAAGGAGACTGTGGAGGATGAAAAGATAGAACTGAAAGAGGGTGAGGATACGTCCATTCAGGAGGTGGTGAAGGAGACTGTGGAGAATGAAGCTTTAACTAGTGTTGCTTCATCTAATTTGAAGGAGGCTGAGGAACCTACCTCGGTCATTGAAGAGAGTGCTATTGCTTCATCCAATTTGAAGGAGGCTGAGGAACCTACCTCGGTCATTGAAGAGAGTGCTATTGCTTCATCCAATTTGAAGGAGGCTGAGGAACCTACCTCGGCCATTGAAGAGAGTGCTATTGCTTCATCCAATTTGAAGGAGGCTGAGGAACCTACCTCGGCCATTGAAGAGAGAGCTATACATAGTGATGATACCGAAAAACCCAAGAAGGCTGTTGTTGAACAACCGTCAGAGTCTTTATTGGCTGAAACAGATGGTGAGAAGTTTACTTCCAAAGGAGATGCAGTTGTGGATGCTATTGAAGTCAATGTCTCAGGGAAAGGGGTTGCTGTTGTTGGAGATGTGGAAGAGAGCAAGGAAATGGAAGAACATGTTGAAGGTACTACTGATGAGAACGTGATATCAGTAAATGGAGTTGGTGAGACCAGACAACTTATTGAAGAAGTGGCTAATATGACAGTTGATGAAGTAGATGCACAGAACTCTAAGCCTGTGGTGGATGATATTGTTGCAGCTGCAGAATCAAAGCCTGTGGATAATATTCTTGGTGCTGGAAAACTAGATTCTGGAGACGTTCAGACTGGTGATGTGGTAGCTGTTACTGAAGAAATCAAAGAAGCTGATCCTGAAACTGTTGATAAAAGGCTGGACACCAAGGATGTTGATGTGGAACCTGAGCAGGCAGTGTCTGGAACTATATATGCCAATGGTGACCATTCCGGAGAAAGCATTGAGGGAGATGTAGTGGAAGTTGAAATCTCTGGTCAAACATCTGCCATATCAAGGTCAATCACTGGCTCAGAGCAAGATGGAGAAGCTAAAGATCATATAGATGAAGAAGCTGACCTTGAAGGCTCAGTTTCAGATGGAGAGACAGATGGTATGATTTTTGGAAGCTCTGAAGCTGCCAAACAATTTATGGAGGAGCTGGAAAGGGAATCTGGTGGTGGCTCCTATACTGGTGCTGAGGCTTCGCAGGATATTGACGGTCAGATTGTCACCGATTCAGATGAGGAGGCTGATACTGATGAAGAAGGAGACGGGAAGGAGTTGTTCGATTCAGCTGCCTTAGCTGCCCTTTTAAAAGCAGCAACAGGTAGTGATTCTGATGGTGGCAACATAACAATCACGTCTCAAGATGGATCAAGACTATTCTCTGTTGAACGTCCTGCTGGTCTTGGGTCATCACTCCGGTCACTGAGGCCAGCTCCCCGACCAAGCCAACCCAATCTTTTTACTCATTCCAGTATTCAGAACAGTGGAGAATCTGAGAACAACTTGAGTGAAGATGAGAAGAAGAAACTGGAGAAACTACAGCTGATTAGGGTTAAGTTTTTGAGGCTTATCCACAGGTTGGGGCTTTCCTCTGATGAGCCCATAGCTGCACAAGTTTTGTACAGGATGACACTTATTGCACGAAGGCAAAACAGTCCACTTTTTAGCATTGAGGCTGCCAAGATAAGAGCTCTCCAACTTGAAGCAGAGGGGAAAGATGATTTGGACTTCTCTGTGAATATCCTGGTTATTGGCAAATCTGGGGTGGGTAAGAGTGCTACCATAAACTCAATCTTTGGAGAGGAAAAAGCATCAATTGATGCCTTTGGACCTGCTACCACCAGTGTGAAAGAGATTAGTGGTGTTGTAGATGGTGTTAAGATTCGGGTATTTGATACACCTGGTCTCAAGTCCTCTGTGATGGAACAGGGTTTCAATCGCAGTGTCTTGTCTTCAGTAAAGAAGTTGACTAAGAAGAACCCCCCTGATATTTTCCTCTATGTTGATCGGCTGGATGCCCAAACTAGAGATCTCAATGATCTTCCTATGCTAAAGACTATCACAAGTTGTCTTGGCCCTTCAATATGGCGAAGTGCCATAGTCACCCTCACACATGGAGCTTCTGCACCTCCAGATGGTCCTACTGGATCCCCTTTAAGTTATGAGGTGTTCATTACTCAAAGATCTCATGTTGTTCAGCAGTCTATTGGGCAAGCAGTAGGCGATTTACGAATGATGAGTCCAAGTTTGATGAATCCTGTCTCTCTGGTAGAAAATCATCTATCTTGTAGGAGGAATAGGGAAGGACATAAGATACTACCTAATGGCCAGAGCTGGAGGCCTCAATTACTGCTATTAAGCTACTCAATGAAGATCTTATCTGAAGGAAGTGCACTTTCAAAGCCTGAAGATCCATTTGATCACCGTAAGCTCTTTGGTTTCCGCACACGCTCACCACCACTTCCCTACATGCTTTCCTCAATGTTGCAGTCGCGTGCGCACCCAAAGCTCTCTGCTGAGCAGGGTGGTGATAATGGTGATTCAGACATTGACTTGTATGATTTGTCAGACTCTGACCAAGAAGAAGAAGATGAGTACGACCAGCTTCCTCCCTTTAAGCCTCTTCGGAAGGCTCAGCTCGCTAAGCTCAGCAAAGAACAGAGGAAGGCGTATTTTGAGGAGTATGACTATAGGGTCAAGCTCCTTCAGAAGAAACAGTTGAGAGAAGAGTTGAGAAGAATGAAAGAAATGAAAAGTAAGGGGAAAGAGGCGGCAATTGACTATGGCTATGCAGAGGAAGAAGCTGATGCAGGTGCAGCAGCTCCTGTAGCAGTTCCCCTCCCTGACATGGTCCTCCCACCTTCTTTTGATAGCGATAATCCCGCCTACAGGTACCGCTTCTTGGAGCCCACATCACAGTTCCTTGCAAGGCCTGTTCTGGACACGCATGGTTGGGATCATGATTGTGGCTATGATGGTGTTAACGTGGAGCAGAGTTTAGCCATTGCAAGTCGTTTCCCTGCTGCAGTTACTGTGCAAGTCACCAAAGATAAGAAGGATTTCAGTATCAATTTGGACTCTTCGATTGCTGCTAAGCACGGAGAAAATGGATCAACCATGGCTGGCTTTGATATTCAAAGCATAGGAAAGCAACTTGCCTATATTGTCCGAGGAGAAACCAAATTCAAAAACTTGAAGAAGAACAAGACTGCTTGCGGAATTTCTGTTACATTTCTAGGTGAAAATATGGTTACTGGACTTAAAGTTGAAGATCAAATCATCTTAGGCAAGCAATATGTTCTAGTTGGCAGCGCTGGCACTGTTCGATCTCAGAGTGACACAGCTTATGGTGCGAACTTTGAACTGCAGAGGAGAGAAGCAGACTTCCCAATTGGTCAAGTGCAGTCTACATTGTCTATGTCTGTCATAAAGTGGAGAGGTGATTTGGCTCTAGGGTTCAACAGTATGGCGCAATTCGCTGTGGGACGCAATTCGAAGGTAGCTGTTCGAGCAGGAATCAATAACAAGCTCAGTGGGCAGGTAACTGTAAGGACAAGCAGTTCAGACCATCTCTCTCTTGCACTTACTGCTATAATTCCAACTGCAATTGGCATCTACAGGAAGCTTTGGCCAGATGCTGGCGAGAAGTACTCAATCTACTAAATTTCATTCTCATATCATCAGCATTGCATTTTTGGTTCATTAGACCTTATATTAAGGCATATTATCTGTCATTTTATTGAATAATAATGCTTCTGTTAAGTTTCCATCTATGTAGGATTCCTACTGTTTTGAGTTAAAAGTCAATTTTGAGTGATTGAATGTACTTTTTTGCCAGATGAAATCAAGAGGTTGGTGTTGCTTAAAATGCTTCGTACAATATATTGAACAATTGTGATTTTTTTTCTCATTTTGATGTACTTTTATTCAACAACACACATCTTACAAAGAAGGGTCCACAGGGATATGACAGAATTCTCTTGATTCTTTTGATATTTATTGTTTCATAACATGATATTAATTGAACCAATTGACACTTTTTGAGTGGTCGCATTACAAGGTCCAATTTTTGAGGAGAACTTGGTTTAGGTCTTCTTGACTTGTCAGATACTAGTCTTGTAGATCTGTGACTTATTCTTGGCAAGGACATGGTAAATGGATTGTGTCATAGAAGAAGCATTTGCTTGAAAATTTTCCAAAATCAAGTTTGCAAAAAATAATTCTCCTTTTTTTTTTGGAGTAAGTGTGTTGCATGAACCAATGGTCTATTGAAAACAATCTTTTTGCTTTGACAAGGTAGGGATAAAGTTTATGTACATATGACCCCTAAGTGTTTGTCTGTGCTGTTTATGTTTTTCTAAAATATTTGATAAACTAAGAGCCTGTTTGGATGGATTTGTTTTAAGTAACTTATAAGTTGAAAACTGTTTATAAGTTTTAAAAAAAATAAGTAGGTGTGCAGTCCAACTTATTTTTTTTTGACCTATAAGTTGTTTTCAACTTATATGCTTTTTAAAATAAGTTCATCCAAACAAACTCAATTATTTATTGGGGCTTATTTTAAGCATAAAATGACTTTAAATTGATCAATTAAATACTCAAAAAAATTAAAAATAATTTATAAATAACTTATAAGCCAATTCAAACGGGTTCTAAGTTGATTTTCCTTTTTCGTGCAAAAATGTCCAAACCAAACAGAATACCACCATTAAGCAAGCAGTTACATGAAGGATAAGTAGGGGGGGAAAGGTTAACTTGTCGACCTTTTATTGCTTTTAGAAAGCATTTAGAATTACATGTACAAATAAACTATCGAAAAATTGTCTAGATTTCCTTTTTCCTTTCAAATAAAATCATGCAAAAAAATATTATATATTTTAGTAATATACACTATCAATGTAAAAAGTATTTTACATTGTCATTATATTTTAAACTTTACCAATTAATCTATTAGTATATTTTACGCAAAATTGGAGAAACAACTAACGATCATGATGGATCTTGAGTCATTTTTTATGTTCTTGCTGCTTCTTCATGTCACATGAATTTTTTTTAATGTTTTTCTTCACTAAAAACAACAAATCACCGTCTCTTCATGGACAAAAGGCAACAAGAGATTGACTGGGCAAGGATTAATGCTAAGGGACAAAGTACTAACGCTGGAACTTATCACATGACGCTGCTTGTGTGTACTACATATGGTTAGAGAGGTACCATAGACAGTTCCAAGGAAGGAAAAGGCCTGCAATGTAACTCACTAGAAGTATTTGTTGGGTTTTAAAAGGTGTGAATGAAAAATAAAGAGTTATAATTTTTTTGAGACTATTCCACTACAGATTGATGGACTTACTAATTTGCTGACTGATTCAAGGAGTTAAGACTGGCGGTTCGGTGATCGAGCGTGAAGAAGGGGTTGTACTTTTAGAAAGAGTTGTGACTTTCTAAAAGATTGTGACATTTTTGAAAAATTGTGATTTTTCTAAAGGATTGTGACCTTTTTGATAAGACACAATAAGCATATGTTCATACTGTCTATAAATAGAAGGTTTCTTATCATTTTTTAGCAATGAATTTTCTGAACTTCTTTTTATTCAACACAAACAAATTCTATTGTACTTTAGTACGTTTGAGTGATTTGCTGACACCATGATTTTAGGTATCAATACACCGGTGAGTAAGATCGTTTTATCCTGCAAGGATATATTCCATTACCCACGAATACTTGAAGGAAATAATTTTCTTAAAGACACACTGCGCATTTAGTGGGCTCGATTTCCTTATTTTCAATATTATTTCTGCTTTGTTGCATATTATAATTTTTTTATTGGTTTTAACTATTTGATTTTAAAAATATACTTTAAACTTTCTTATTTCTTATGAAGTTCTACAAAGTTATTATGGTAAGTATCTTAATAATACAGATTAACAACGGTATTATCCAAGACATTTACGGCAGAGGCTATTTGTTCCAAAAGTTCGCAGGCCATCTGAGACAAATGAATTTCTATCCAAACTGAATTTTCCCTAATAATATATGATTAGTTACTGGGGATTTTAATTAAAAGAGACTTTTGAGTTCTCTATTTGAGGATATAGGACACAAGTTTTAAAAATTGGGTAAAAGGACTCTAGTATAATTAGGTATTAATGGGTTATGCTAATTTTAAAAATAATATTTTTATACACCCCAAAGTTTTGCTATTTACAAATAGGTCCAACATATAAGAGGGTTGTAAAAAACACCTAAACAACTTAGGATTGTTTAAATATCTTCTGGTTGTTTGAACTAAACAACTTTTGGTTGTTTAAACAACTTCTGGTTGTTTGAACTAAACAACTTAGGGTTGTTTAAATATCTTCTGATTGTTTGAACTAAACAACTTTTGGTTGTTTAAATAATTTTTGGTTGTTTAAACAACTTCTGTTGTTTGAACTAAACAATTTAGGGTTGTTTAAATATCTTCTGGTTGTTTGAACTAAACAACTTTTGGTTGTTTAAATATCTTCTTGGTTGCTTGAACAACTCATGTTTATATAAACATTTACAACATATCCTCTCTTCTGTTCTCTTCTCTTTTCATCAATTTTTTAATATAATTTTCACAATCAAATCGGAGTGAAGAAAAAAATGAGAATGACAACATCCGAAGAAGAAGATGAAAACACAAAAAGTTTAAAAAAAAAGGGAAAAACGGAGAAGAAAAAAAGTAAAGAAGTTAAGGAAGAAGAAGATGAAAGAAAAAGAAACAAGAGCGTTTAAAAAAATGAAGAAAAGAGAAGAGAAGAGAGGAGGGAAATGAAGAACAGAAGTTTTAAAAATGGAGTAAAGAAAAGAGAAGAGGGAAATAGAGAACATAAGTTTTAAAAAGTGGAGTAAATGAATGAAAATTAGGGTTTTATTAAAAGTTTTTGATTTTTTAATTTTTACCCTAAACTTTTAAATATTCTAATTCAACCCCATCTCTTCATAATTAACATCTAATTAAATATTTATAATAAAAAAAATACAAATTCTCTATCCTTCATTTCACTCTCAAAGGTCCTTTTACCTTATTTTCCCTTAGTTACTGTGATGAACGATGAAGTAGTAGGTGTCTTTATTCTTGCTATTAGCCAATGATATGTGCTGGCCTGAAGTCGAGCATGTTTGACTTCTTCGGTTGTCTGCTCTATTTGTAATCTCTTATTACCATTTGCAAAGTGCATAAAAATGACATTTTTAAATCTTCAATAAAAAACATAAAATTAAAAACAAATTTATAAGGAACTACAAAACCAAATCTATCCCCGTAATGTTTACTTGATACACCCTAAAACTCTTTGTTCTTGTATTTTGTTTCGAGTATATGATTAAAATTTGATATAATATGGTTTGTTCCCGAATTTAAATTTGGTGATTTAGAATAATTATTAAATCTAGTATATTAAGGGATTTGACAAATGGCTTATGATATAAAGATGAACAATTACTACCGACAAACATAATCAAAGTTATTAACCCCGCGGCCCATTAAGCCCAACGGGGCCAACCCAAGTAAAGAGCGGTAAAATGGTCATTGCGCCGGAGCAACAGTACCGCCACTCAAGGAAACGGACTGCTCGTTCTCCGCGGTGGCGCCCCCTTCAAACACCTTCGCAATCCTCTCGACGGAAATAATCGGAAAATAATGCGCCGCTGCATAGCCGCTCTCCGACGCATATGTCACCGCTTGATTGTATTTCTCGCTCCAATAAGCAGCCGTCGGCACCAAAATCTGAGCCACTTGAGGGAACAAAGGAAGCTTGTTCAGAGATCGCCATGCCGAAACGGCAGTCTTCTCTGCTACTGGCTCGTATTTTGCATATAGATCCTTGGCTGTGGGTTCGTACTTTGTGTAGAGTGTTTTAGCTACGTTACTCGCCGTGTCCACTAAGCCATCGTGCTGTACCTCGCCGGCGAGATCTCGAGCTAATTCCGGAGCCTTCTGAGCTATTAACAGAGCTTTGGATGATGCCTGCTTTAGTAGAGAAGGCACATGGCTTTCAACTTCTGTCATCAAGTCTGCCACCTGCATAGATTCAACCTTTCAAATCCTCGCCACTGAAATTCATTGCTCATGAGTTCAAAAATTACAGTACTTATTCAATTTTAGTGAATTTATCGATGCTCTATCTCAACATCCATTTTTATGGCCCATTCGTCCAATTGAGATCTAGCAGAAGACAATCTCTAAATTCCATACATATATCTTCTCTATTCCAGGAAACTTTCAGCTGCAAAACAAGTATGGTCTGGACGGTATGGGTAAAATTCATTTTGGAGAAAGAAGGCGAACCTTTAGGTCGATGAACTTGAGGAGATCGAAAGGAACGTCGTGAAACTTCTCGTAAACCGGTCCGATAACGGTTTTAACAGTGGCTTCTACGGCCTGGACACCAGGTTTCAACGGGCCGGAGTTTGCTTTGCCGTATTCATACAAAGTTGAGAAGCAAACAATCACATAGATCGCTGCAACTTGAACGAAATCCAGATATTTGAGTTTCCTCTCATCTTCTGCTACCTTCAATTACAAACAATCAGGTACAGATTTAAAATTAAAATTCTGAATCTCAGCTAATAGGTTGAGAAAACACATCTCGAACATATCAGGAAAAAAAACTAAAATCTGACGAATTAAATGTAAAATATGAGTTGCTTTCATAGCTAACTAACTACTTTTTCTCGAAAAAAATATCATAGGTTGAGTTACCATCTAAGAAATCGATTACGAAAATGAAATTAGCCTATCTAAACCATGGGATAAAGATTGTCAAGCACCAAATATGAAAGCAACTACTCGTTCCTCAATTAATATGAGGATAATTGAACACCTCAAAATAAGAAGATAACAATTCATTCCCGCAATTAATATGAGTAATTGAACAACTTAGATCTAAATATATGAAGCCTGAATTATAGAATATAAACTTACATCCCACACTATAACGATGCTTTACCTTTAGATGTCCAGTAACAAACAATTGAAAATTAAAATTGTTTTTTAACTCTAATATCATGAGAAACGTAGAAGGCATTGTGTACTTACTGGATCAGTACTAGTAGGTAGCGACGTGCTTACTGGATCAGTACTAATAGGTGGCGTCGTGACAGCATCAGTAGGCGGCTTTGCAGATGCGTCGGCCATGGTGCAGAAAACGAGAAGGGGGAGTGATGGAGAAAACTAAGTTCTATTTTTTTTTTTTAATGGAGTTGTACAGGGAAGCTTCGAAAAGGGAGGACGTTAGCAAGTCCCCTTTTATAGCGGAGCGGGCACGTAATAATCGTGTGCGGAGAAGTCGATGTTACCTTATGAAAACATCTTTAGAGTTGAATAAATTTTTATACTAAAATACTGTAAATCAATTCCAATTAAATATACTAAATTTTAAACTAAAAAAAAAGAATATTCTCTCTCTCTCTATATATATATATATATTATTTTTTAATATTGTGTTATTATTTTTTATTTTATTTGTATTTTTAAAGATATTATATAATATAAATGATACTAATAAAATAATAAGAGTGATTTGGTATTGATAAATAGTGTCTTACTAAAAAGCGATTTGGTGTTGATTAATAGTGTCACACAAAAATATAGTATTGTATTGGAATTTAAAAATAATAAATTTTACACCAAAATAAATTTTAATGTAAAATATATTATTGGGTTGGAAACGGCCTAAGTTTGTTTTCAATTAATGTTTAACGTTTAGCCATGAAAATAAAAAATTATTTACTCCCTCCGTATCATATTAGATGGACACATTTTGTATTTTATATGGTAATTAAGAAATCATTAAAAGAAGGTTTTGCATCTACAAAATTTGTTTAAACTTCTAATGAGAAAAAATATATTAATTCTATCTGAATTTAAAAAGTGATCAAGTAATATGAAACAAATATTTTTAGTAAGATGTCCATCTAATATGAGACGGGGGTGGTACTTTATTTGGAAATTTTGAAGTTGGAGTTGTGTTTGATTTATTTGATTATTTTTTTGAAACAAAAACTTAATGTACTTGTTTTATAAATATGACTTATATCCACAATTTCTAAAAACTAGCAAAATAACCCAACTTAATTTTCACAACTCCTTTTTAATATAAAAAGTAAACAATATTACTAATGAACATTAAAAGCAATCATATGGGGTTATGTTTTCGTTTTTCAAAACATTGTCAATAAACCACAATTTTCACTATTCAACATACATGTTGGTATGAAATCAGTCTATTGAAAAGAGTCATTAATGCATAAATTAAATAATACTAATAAGTAACTATTCTTTAATAAAATTCTCCCACATTGTGTAAATAAAAAAAAAATCATCGAGCATTCAGTTATCGATCAGTACACAATTTTTTTTTCATCGAGCATTCAGTTATGATCAGCTGCCCAAAAAGACGAAGGAGCATTTCTCGAATAGCTATAGTTAACATTTTTTAAAAAAATTGTTAGGTGAGTAAAATAAATGGGATGATTTTTATATAAAATAAAAAAATTGGGTTGATATTCAAAAATAAAGTAATAATAAAAAATGAAATGAAAAAAAGTTAAGACACCTATAATTTTAAATTGTATTTGATATTTTTATGGCCAAATAAATGTTTTAAAATGTAGTGACTAAATATTGGAAATGAAAGACTGTAAATAAAAAGAAATCATTTAATGATATGTTTCTTTGCTAATTTTTAAATTTAAAATTTTATTATTCTTTAACCTACTTTATTAATTATTACTCAGTCACACCCTTGAATGCAGGTCACTTTTTCAGTAAGTAAATTATTCTCACGTGATTAGCTAGCTGATCCAACATATTGACAGAATCACGTATATAACCTGTTTATTGTAAAAAATTTGTTTACCAATTGAATTACTTCCGTCAGTTTTTTTTTAATTGTCAAATTTTAATTTGACACGCTTATTTAAAAATTAATGATTGATATAATAAATTATCATGTTACCCTTATTAATTACTAAAGTCATAATCCAGATTCCAAAATATTTTGGTACTCTAAGTTTGTAGATGGATTGATCATTTAAGATTTCAAGAAATTTTATATATTTTAAAAATATTAATTTTTTAATAAATTGAGGGTATAATAAATAAATAAAAATTGTACTTTCTTGATTTGTCAAATTTGACAATTAAAAAAAAAATCGAAATTTTTTAACAAATAAAAAAAACAACAAAGGAAGTATTTAATTTAACATGATCGGATTCCGGGTACTAACTTTTATACTAAGATTCAGTTTAGTTTATCCAGATTTGTACTCCCTCCGATCACATTAGTTATTTATATTATTAAAAATAGTTGTCTCAAATTATTTATTAATATATAATATTAAAAAATAATATTTTTTAAATTATTTTATTATTAAAATTATTATTTTAAAAAAAATATAAATAACTTTGTAAAGTTTCAAAAAAAAGTCTTAAAGCGTAAATTAGTAAAATTATCATTTTTATTTATAATTTTTTTAAGAGGTGTGTAAAGAAAAAACTGATCATCTAATATAAAAGGAGTTATCGATTCCTTTTGCTAGACGTCCTTAATCAAAGATCGCAAGTTCAAATCTCTCGGTACCTAGAGCCGCCTTTATTAGAAAGCGTTTATCTCTTAATATGAAATTTTACAGAGTGAAGTGGAACTTTGAATTCGAATTTAATCAAGTCCTAATTTGTATACAAACACATGAACATAGTATGTATAATCACTCTATTTCATATTATTTAATCCTTATAGTAAAAATATTTTTTTTCATTTTACTTGTCCTTTTTAGTAAATCAGAAGAAATATTTTTTTCAATATTATTCTTATTATAAAAATGACTGCATAAGTATTAATAATCAAATTAAAGTTTCCAAAATATAATGAAAAAATTAATTTAATAAAACAGAAGGAATACTATATATTATCACTGCCTACTAATTGATTAAGAAATTGAACAATGGGTAAAATATTATGCCGCTGCACGATGATCGAGGTTAGTGTATGCCTCAGTACTGGCTCACCATTTCCTTAATTTATTTATTTTAATTATCTTCTTCCAGAAAGTTATGGGCTCATTTTGACTGTTCCTTGCTCATAGGATAGCGATAAGGTTCTCTTTGTTTTGTGCAAAACATTTTTCTTTAGTTCTGTCGATAGGTTAAAATATTATCATCGTTGGCGGGCCAATATACATAAGGTGGATCACAAAAGTCTACTATACACAATTTTATTATTTTTTTTTTGTAAGAGACTATTTTCACAATTTGAATTTGTAACTTTCTAATCACACAAAGTTAACTTTATTAGTTATCCATATGGTGATGGGGAGGTCAATTCTTTAATCATGTTGATATGTACAAGGGGTTCAATTCTTTAATTTTGTTGATAGGTAAAAACATGGGTTCAATTCTTTACTTGGGTAGATAGATTATAGGGCCAAAAAAAAAAACATGTATAAAAGATTTAAAATTCTCTTATTTGAAGTTCAAATGACGCCATTCGTTGGGTTATTATTAACACTATTTTTTCCTTTTACTACAAAGAGGTAAGAGTACTGAGCATGAAAACAATCAAAATGAATGTAAGTTTATCCACATTAAAGGCAAAACTTCATTTAAATACAACCCACAAAGTTTTGTTAATAGAATTGTGGGATCCTCAGTTAAAAGAGAATTCCTCCAAAAATTAGCATATGCCATTAATTGTAGTGCACACACGGTATTCTTTAGTAAAAGGCGAAAGAATAGTTCGCTATGTGCTCACTACGTGGCTGCGTGATTTGTGATGATTAGCACGAGCTCCTTATATACTGCCTTTAGTTCGCCGCTTACTCACTTACATTACGATGTGGTACTTTTATCAACCACACTTGCATTTGTGTGATTCATTCCAATATATGGGCTTTGTGCCTTTGTTGGATCCAATACTTTCAAGTTTAGGGGGCCTTTCTATGTTAGTCCACCTTTTGATTGTAAAACCATGTAAACTCTTCTTTAATGCAAGAAAAACAGTTGCATTTAGTACTTTTAAGTTAAACGTGTATTACTTGATGCTTTTTTCGTTTTAATTTATTTGTCTTAATTTTTTTTTAATTTATATAGAAAGAGATGTCTATTTCATTTTTTTATAACTTTTTAATTCTAACTCTTCACCTGACATGTTTAAGACTATAAGTTTAAATGATATTTTGGTACACCCATTAAAAAGTAATAAATAAAATAATAATTTTACTATATCAACTCTACTAGATATAAAATGATAAATTGTCTCTTAGTTATTGAACAAGTAATGTGGTCATTTGTTTTTAAGTGCTCAAGCAAGAGTGAATGGAGGAATAATTAATAAAATGATAACTTATGAATATAATAAATTTAATTTTTTTGAAAATGCATTGAAAAATGAAATACTTAATAATAAGGTTAAAATATAAATAAGATGGTGATTTATCTCTTGAATTCTTTCAAACATGACAAGTAAAAGTGGACGTCTACATTAAGCATAGTGGACTTAGACCTCATTTGTTTTCACAAAGATTAAGAAGTTTGAATTTGAATAATTAAGATGTGAATGTTGAATCATTAAGATTACCTTTGTTTTTCAACATCTGAATGTCTATAATTTATTTATTTGTTAATATAATAAATAATGATTTAATTGAAAAAGTATTTAAATATTATAAAAAATAAATTTTATAAAATAAAATTATTATTTAATTAGAAAAACTACTATAAATATTTATGTTCTCTAGTGATTTTTAAGATAGTTTGTAGTGATGGTAGTGGTGATGATTAGTGCTAGTGGCTAGTAATGATGATGATAAGAGTTGAGAGAGTAGAGATTGTTGGTGTTTTATTGATTGGCGTGCCGACAACAATAGTGATATTGATAGTTATGATGGTAGATGGTATTGTACTTATTGGCGCGATGGTCACAGTAATTGTGGCAATGGTGTTGGTTGATATAGTAGTTGACAGTGCTATGTTGGTGGTGATGAGCAAATAATGTGTGGTGATTGACATATTTATTGGTAGTAGTTGGCGATAATGCTAGTTGAGCTCCAGCTGAAGCAATTGTACCTGCTCCAATGGATCAGAAATCTAGTGCAAGTATTCATTGGATGGTGGAGATAGTTGGTAATAGAGATTAATTGTAGTAGTGACAATGATTGATAGTGACAGTGATACGATGATGGTAATAGTAAATGTAATTATTATAATAGAGGTGATAGATATAATATTGACTAACAATAGTGGTTGACAATAATGATGGTTGGTGGTTAATAACGATAATGGTGATTGTGAAGGTTGAGATGGTTAGTGATGGTGATAAGTGATAATCAATTGAGTAAAGGTTAAAACTATCCACACAAAAATACATTTTAATGATATCAAAGCTTTAGTCAAGATACTAAGGATCAAGATCTATTCGAATTAAATAAATACTTTGATTTTATAAAATATTAAATAAATACACTTAATGACCTGTGATCATCAGGGGTCGTTTGGTAGAGTATATTAAAATAATGTTAAATATAGTGTATTAGTAATGCTTGCATTAATTATACATATAATATTTCTTATGCATTGTTTGGTTTAGTGTATTAAAAAATAACATGAATTGCATAAAAATATTTATTTACAAGAAAAAAGGGTCAAAAATGTCCTTAAACTATTTGAAATGAACAAAAATGTCATTCGTTTATAGTTTGATCCAAAAAATGCCCTTGGCGTCAATATTTTGGTCAAAAAATGTCTTTATTGTTATTTAATGGTAAAAAAATATCCTTTTTCAAATAAATATATTATTTATTTTCTTTTTGAACATATTTTTTTAGCAAATGTTTATTCTACTTTAATTAGAAAAAAAATATTTTTTATTTTATTATAATTATTTTTTATCGTTATTTGAATAAAAATTAATAATGAATTTATTATGATCTTATCTATATGACATATATTATCCGTTAAAACATAGAGTACATGAAATTATTTCTTTTTAATTGATAAAATAATATTACGAAGAATAAAAATAATTTTCTACATTTTTATTACTTAAAGTGGTTTAAAAAGAAAAAAAAAACAAGAATAGAGTTTCTTAAAAGCAATATTTTTATAAGAAACAAGATTTGTTTTTTTTTAAAAAAATAATATTTATTCGAAAAAGGGCATTTTTGATCCATTTTATAATAATAGGGGTATTTTTGATCCATTAAATAACAATAATGACATTTCTGGACTAAAGTATTGACGGTAAGGATATTTTTGAATCAAACTATTAACAGGAGACATTTTTGTTTATTTCAAATAGTTTAAAGACATTTTTTACCCTTTTTTTCTATTTACAAAAATATTCTTAATAATTATGATGGAAAAGATATAAAAGGGATTTCGAAGAATAATTGAGTCTTTAATCATAATAAAACAAACATTAAATTCTCTTGCATTACTAATTCCTAAAAATCCATAAAAAAATATTCAAAAAAAATATTACTAATACACCTAATTAATACACACTACATTTTCTAATACACAGTTATCAAACGACCAAGCGAGTAGTGCAAAGTGCAAAGTGCAAAGTGCAAAGTGCAAGGCAAAATTGAACTGAAAGAGCCGCAGATTTTAACAACAATATGGACGAGCTGCAGACGATTCTAACGGAAGCATTTG